>NC_142584.1:90120985-92520985 GCF_965207765.1 Zootoca vivipara | reverse complement strand
TTTCGAACGCCGTAACCCCAGAAGTGAATGCTTTGGTTTTCAAACAGGCCTCGGAAGTCGAACATGCCACGTGTATTCTGTATTGAGTTTTCGGTTTTTGAACGTTTCAGAACTCGAATGGTCTTCCGGAACAGATTACGTTTGAAAACTGAGGTACCACTGTACTTTTAAAATTATATCTTATATAGTTTAGATTATGTTCCAAGTTAATTTAACTGTGCTTATTTAATGGCACTGGTTTTAATTAAGGAACTGTTTTGGCACTTTTATTCTTTAAACTGCTTTAAACTCAGAAAATCGCTGGCAATCATGTATGAGTCTTCTGTTCCCATGTATGGGATTAAAAATGGTATTCTTCCTCGCGGGTCCCCTCCTCTGTGGGTAGATTCAGAGCAGACCTTGCACAAATCTTGCACATACCTACTTTCGAACACAAGGCATGGACTGTAATGTGTCCACCAATAAGAAATGCATGCACCTAAGAGGTGGTTGTGACAGATCTTTGCCTGCCTCCTGCTCAAGTGAAATGCCAAGGAAACATTCACCAGTTTTTAGATTGAGGAATACCTGCGATTTCAGAAGCAAAAGACTACAGTACCTTAATTTGAATGAAAAACCTAAGCACCACTTGCCCACTGGAGGGCAGCAACAGCCAATACAAGAAGATCAACATTTCACCCCCCCCTTTTTTAAAAATCCCACCCTCCCTCCACACTCCTATAAAACGATCTGCTCATGCCAAGCTACTGCAAATATCTCCTCCCTTTGCAGATTAAATTGAATCTGCCTTGCCTTGCATAATTTGGAAATTCAAAAGACCAATTTCTGAGTGTAATTGAAAAGCACATTTCAGGATTATTCGCTGAATCAATAGTTCCAGCTAGAGTTCATATTAATCTATATACTGTTCAACAAGATAACAAGAGGATAGTTATATTTGCTCCACATTTCAACAGTTCTATTGAAAGAAAATAGTGGTATCGTGTGCATGCATGCACGCGTATGTGCAGGTGCATATTATAATTATATGAATGGAATATACCTTACTTTAAAGGAAATTAGCACCTTTATTCTGGGCGGGCTGCTGAGCACCTGCTGTTCTGAGACAAATTTTTAATGCTTAATTAGCGAGTCATTCAGTTACCATGTCTGGGTAGGGGGGCAAGGGTGCCCGAGGGTGTAGAATGCTGAGTTTAATCATGTGACACCCACATGCAGTTACTGGCTTTGGGAAAAATCAGTTCTTTTGCACTTAGCTTGAGCTGACTGGGGTTAAATGAGATCAGAATCACAAATCACTTGGCACACTCAGATCTCTTACTTACTGGGGCAAAATACAACCCAACTTTAACATAAGCACTGAAAGGGATTGAGCTGGTCAGCGACTGACCAGGAAAGGGATCTTGGGGTTGTGTTTGGGGTAGCTTGAGGAAAACACTGACCCAGCTGTGGATTTAATGGAAATAGATTAAAAATAAATGTGTGTGACGTTGCACGTAGGTGTTGCAGCGGTGGGGAGGGGCACTCACAATCCTGAGGGTGGGTTGACACCCCTCTGACCGTATGCCCTGCCCATGGACCCCCCAGAGGCATCTGGTCAGCCACTATAGGAAACACGACGAGAAGACAATATATCCTTTGGTCTGATCCAGCAATTTGGTCTCATCCTAATGTTCTTAGGATAAGTCACAGAAGGCAAAATGGAGCATTAACATTCCCTTTGCACCAACTCCTGTGTCTGGTCTCTCAGGTGGAGTTAGGTTCAGAGTTGAGTTGGCAAACGCCAGCAACTTTTCAGTAAATTTTGGTATTACGCTTGGTTGCGGGGTTTTTTTTATGCTGGTTACCCGCCCCCCGCAACCCCATAAAGGTAAAAAAGGAAGACTTTTGCAGCATTCATGCATGTTTTGAATGCGTATGATAAAGCACCTTCTCCATTTCCCTAGAGTAAGAAAGGCAGGCATGTAACCCCTACCACTTCCAGTAATCTGTTCCTATAGCGGGAACTATGGTAAAGGTAAAGGTAACGGGACCCCTGACCATTAGGTCCAGCTGTGACCGACTCTGGGGTTGCGGCGCTCATATCACGTTATTGGCCGAGGGAGCTGGCGTACAGCTTCCAGGTCATGTGGCAAAGCCGCTTCTGGCGAACCAGAGCAGCGCACGGAAACGCCGTTTACCTCCCCGACGGAGCGGTACCTATTTATCTACTTGCACTTTGACGTGCTTTCGAACTGCTAGGTTGGCAGGAGCTGGGACCGAGCAACGGGAGCTCACTCCTTTGCGGGGATTCGAACCGCCGACCTTCTGATCGGCAAGCCCTAGGCTCTGTGGTTTGACCCACAGCACCACCCGGGTCCCTGGGCTAAAATGAGGGCAGGGAATGTCAGGGCCCTAAACTGTGTGCCTGTGAGGCCCTATATTTCTTGAAGGCAGGCAGAGGAAAAAACAGTGGGTAATAATATCAGAACATTAAAAAGAGAGCTAGAATATATTCAGCAGGCAGAGGAGAAAAGAGGAGGGGGCCGTCTTTTAGTCCAGTCTCTTTAGCAACACGGTCTTGGGATGGGTTGCCGCTGCCACTGTGGGCCTCAGCCTGAGACATTCCCTGACTGTGAGCTGCTGCTGGATGAACACTGTGTGAGGGCAACAAGAAAGCTGCTGCAGCTCTCCTTTTTACTCCCTCAGCCTCTCTTTCATCTCTCAGCTCCCCCTCTTCGAGGAGCAAAATGTGCTTTGCACTTATTCAGAAGCATGTTGTTACACTTTCGGTTTTTGCTCATTAGCATGTAGGTGTCTATGTGTGGCAACACTGAGGGGACACTTGCCCTCTTCCTCTACCCTGAACGGAAATGGCCTTTCCTGTGTGGAATTTGCCTCTGAATCTCTCCATCCGGTTCCCCATGAGCTCTCTCACATTTGCCTCAGCCCCTTCCAGAAGCTCTTCTGAGGAAAAAAACCTTCCTTCAGTCTCCTAGAGCAGTTCTCAAGCTCCCCCCCCCCCTGCAAAAGCTGTCCCCCAATGCATATTTCAAAAATATATATGCATGTTTAGGTATGATTTTAAATTAATGGTGTGGGTATTTTTGGGTGGTGGTGGTGGATTAAACTAAAATATTCACAGTTTAATGTGGAAATGGAACGAAAGGATTGAGGAGTGAACACCTGCAACAATGACCTGGACAATAACCAGACTAAGACTGGCAATCTTGCACATAGTAACCGGGAGTTAAGTCTCGGTGAACTAAATGGGATTGAATTATGAGCAGATACCTACAACGTTGCCCTGAAGTTCTTCCATCCCTAGCTGCTGTATACCTCTGCAGGGCTGTCTCCTGTGCTTATGGCCGACTAGTGTAAGGTTCATGGCATAGGGTATGGTTCTCTGTCATAGCACATTTTGGATATAATCCAATGCAGAGTTAAGAAGAGCCTGATAGGTCAGGCCAAAGCCCATCTTGTCCAGGGCCCTGTTCTCACAGGGGCCAACCGGTTGCCCATGGGGGAGCCACAAGCAGAATCTGTGCACAACAAAATTCTCCCAGCAACTGGAGGGAGAGAGTGGAGGCAGAACATAGCCACGGTGCTACAGACTAAGCAGGACAGGTTGGGGAGACCACCAACATACTGTATATATATAGTTACAGGTAGGTAGCCGTGTTGGTCTGAGTCGAAGCAAAATAAAAAAATTCCTTCAGTAGCACCTTAAAGACCAACTAAGTTTATATTTTGGTATGAGCTTTCGTGTGCATGCACACTTCTTCAGATACACTAGAAACAGAAGTGTCAGACCCTATATATATACACATATACTGTATATATGTTTGCCCCCATTCACCTGTTAAGTGCTTTAGCTCAAGGCTCTCTGCAGTTTTCCCCACCTGGATCTGATACCAGGTAAGTAAAGGAGGGAGGGAGAAAATTGTTTAAGTCTATGGAGTGCTGTGAAGTAAAGTGGATAAGAGGGGGTGAGTTCCATGCATTTCTCCCGCCCACTCCATGATTCGTACCTGTCTGCATTGGTTTATTCCAGCAGCGCCAAGATAAATTGGTAACCAGGTGGATTCTTCCTGGGTCTAAAGTTTGGGCCGGTGACATAACTGCCAATTTCTTTGTGAGGTATGCCAGAGATAAAAATCTTAATTAGTGACATTTTACTATTTCCTGGGGGGGAAACAATAGGGCAGATTGCTCAATCTCAAAACATACTTTCAATTACCAAAGGGACAATGACCTCCCTTTCCTGCAGCTGTTACAGAGACGTAGCTTTGATGGACAAATTAGCTTTGGGAAATAATTTCTAGAAAGATTAGCTTCTATTTTAAGATATCACAGACTGTCAGAGTTATGACCTATTACAGGAAACAGTGACTCCACTGCAATTTTGAAAAGTCTCCTCTCTTTCCCCCTCCCCTACTCACTCTGTTAGGTTACATACCCCAATTTTGTAGCCCGTATTCCAGCTCTCATACTTTTTCTTCTAGCTCACCACATAACTCTGCCCATGCTGGTTAGATGAAGGATAGTCTCCTTACAGCACCCACTACCCAGAGGCTGGTGCTGCTCAACAAAAATGTGCTGATATATGATATTAATCATTTGGTATACTAGACCTGCCAACCTAGCAGTTCGAAAGCATGTCAAAGTGCAAGTAGATAAATAGGTACCGCTACAGGGGGAAGGTAAATGGTGTTTCCGTGTGCTGCTCTAGTTCGCCAGAAGTGGCTTTGTCATGCTGGCCACATGACCTGGAAGCTGTATGCTGGCTCCCTCGGCCAATAACGCGAGATGAGCGCCACAACCCCAGAGTCGGTCACGACTGGACCTAATGGTCAGGAGCCCCTTTAACTTTTTATCCCAGACCTCACTTTCACAGGTGGTAAAACTTTGCCCAAACTGCACCACTTCAGGGTAAGGACTCACACGTTCCCCCATGCAAAAAAACAAAAAACGTACAAATCCCTAAATGACAACAAATAGATGCCACATTGAAGGGTTCTAGACTTAGACATTGCAGTATGAAAGTGCAGGGATTTCAATATGTTTTGGTATGAAAGAGTATTTGAAGTAGCAGAGCACTTTCCTGCAATCTGAAGCAGTATGTCCCAAACAGAAGTTTACAGCATCACCTGCTGCGTATAATAACCAGGCTGTAGTATGCTCTCACACTTTCAAATCAATGTGTATGTTTGTATGCGTGTACTAGGGGCCACATCCCTGCTTGCAATGCACACCATCTGGGCCTACAACCTTACTTACAATCCACCCGTCAAACTCCCCTCACTCCCTGGACTAGGCATAGGCAAACTCGGCCCTCCAGATGTTTTGGGATCACAACGCCCATCATTCCTGACCACTGGTCCTGTTGCAGGTGTTCACTCCTCAATCCTTTCGTTCCATTTCCACATTAAACTGTGAATATTTTAGTTTAATCCACCACCACCACCCAAAAATACCCACACCATTAATGATGGGAGTTGTAGTCCCAAAACATCTGGAGGGCCGAGTTTGCCTATGCCTGCTCTAGACCGTGCCAACCCACACATCCGTAGATGTCACCAACTCATGCATCCATTTCAGTTCTGGACTAGTAGTATGACAAACAAAACAATATGAATGTACTAAAATGGGTACACCTCTATTGGGACATTCTTAATGCATATTGGCTATTGAAGTCTCTCTATGAGGCAAGATACAGTGATAACAGCAAGAGACTTTACTGAGCTATTGAAGTCTCTCTATGAGGCAAGATACAGTGATAACAGCAAGAGACTTTACTGAGCTAACAGAACAACAAGGGCAAAGCAACTGCTTATATACATTTTTCAAGGCATGGGCCACTCCCTCAACATGATTGGCTGTCTAAACCCCCAAGCTGCGAATTGTAACTCAGAGCTTAAGAGCCAATGGCAGCAGCCCAAATCCTGATAATACCACGTGATTGGATATCATGTATAGAATCAGAACATGGGCTCAGAATCCTTAGCCCAGACTTAAACTTAGGCGAACACAGAGCACTGAATACATAACAGTTATTGGTCTTTGAAAGTTTTATTCGATCAAGACAGGAAACAGCTAAAATGAACACCACACAAAAACATAGTTCCAAGCGTAACAGCTTATATTTATAAAGTGGTACCTCGATTTACGAATTTAATCTGTTCCAGAAGTCTGTTCTTAAACCAAAGCGTTCTTAAACCAAGGCATGCTTTCCCAAAGCAGCGGGGGACTCAGTGCACAAATGGAACACACTCAAGAGGAAGCGGAACATGTTCTGCTTCCAAGGCAAAGTTCACAAACCAAAACACCTACTTCCGGGTTTGCAGCGTTCTTAATCCAAGGTGTTCGTAAACTAAGCTGTTCTTAAACCAAGGTACCACTGTAAATGGAGCTGCAGAAGACAATGCAAGGATGGCTAGGAAGTCAGCTACTCTAAAGGCACTTGTAAGCACTTCTAAAAATACTTCCAACAAATCACTTCCTCAACTGGAAATATTTTTTTTTACTGCTAAGATACTAAATCTTCCTACAGTTATGAATTGGATTTTGGAAGGATTGAAAATTCCATTTATCACTGGCCTAGTTCATGGACACCTTGCTGTGCTGAAGGGGAAAGGAAAGGTAGACAAGGAGGTATTTAAAGCAAAAGGCTTTGTGTGTTCTCTCTTCCCCCCCTTCTCTCTCCATAGTGCTCCTTATCTTGGAGGGGAGAGCAAATGCATGTGAGAGATACTTTTAAAAATAAAAAAATTAGAAGTTGCTTCCTTTTTTCCAAATGCTGCGCTGACCATGATGGTGCTGTTTTTTTTTCGTTTTTTTTCTTACATGTCTGAAAGGAAGTACATAACATTCCAGAAAAGGCATCTGGGGTTTTAGTAGACCATGTTTCTAAACAGCATCTGCATATGATCAACAGGTGATTGGAATGTGCATACATGCACAGTGGTTTTTTAATCTGGTATTTTATCTGCTTTTGCTGTTTATTTGACGGGGGGTTGTATTGTTTTTACTTTTTATGCTGTAACCCGCCCTGGGATTGTTACTTGATGACAGAAAGACTAGAAATCTAATGAATAATATGCACAAATGTCTGATTCTCATGATTCTTCCCACCACATTGAATTGGGTGCATGTATTAACACATGTACAAGTACATCCCTGGGGGGTATCACTTTGCATTTTATTATGTGTGTGCATTGTACAGAATTTATGATTAGCGAATATATGAATGAGTCTGATTGAAATATGTGTTCCTGTAAATTTTATGCATGCCTCAGTGGATTCTCTCTGCAAATATCCCTGTTCTAGAAACATCCTTCCGCAGATACAGTCATACCTCGGTTTAAGTACGCCTCGGTTTGAGTATTTTCAGTTTAAGTACTCAACGGACTGTCTGGAACGGATTAATCCACTTTCCATTACTTTCAATGGGAAAGTTCGCTTCAGGTTAAGTACAGACTTCTGGAACCAATTGTGTTTGTAAACCGAGGTACCACTGTACTCATTTCCCCCAGAATCAAATTATTATTTATTATTTATACCCCGCCCATCTGGCTGGGTTTCCCCGGCCACTCTGGGCGGCTTCCAACAAATACCAAAATACATTAAAATATCACAGATTAAAAACTTCCCTAAACAGGGCTGCCTTTAGGTGTTTTCTAAATGTCAGGTAGTTGTTTATCTCCTTGACCTCCGATGGGAGGGCGTTCCACAGGGCGGGCGCCACTACCGAGAAGGCCCTCTGCCTGGTTCCCTGTAGCTTTGATTCTCGCAGTGAGGGAACCACCAGAAGGCCCTCGGCGCTGGATCTCAGTGTCCGGGCTGAGCAACGCGAATGAAGACGCTCCTTCAGGTATATAGGACCGAAGCCATTTAGGGCAGGCATCCCCAAACTGCGGCCCTCCAGATGTTTTGGCCTACAACTCCCATGATCCCTAGCTAACAGGACCAGTGGTCGGAGAAGATGGGAATTGTAGTCCAAAACATCTGGAGGGCCAAAGTTTGGGGATGCCTGGTTTAGGGCTTTAAAGGTCAGCACCAACACTTTGAATTGTGCTCGGAAACGTACTGGGAGCCAATGTAGATCTCTTAGGACCGGTGTTATGTGGTCTCGGCGGCCGCTCCCAGTCACCAGTCTAGCTGCCGCAAACTGGATTAATCCAGTTTTTCCCCAGAATCAAATAATCCAGTATTAGCTGTCTTGTTTGCAGTTTGACACAAATCTGCAACAGCTGTTTATTTATGGGTTTCTTCATTTTTAAAAACAGTAAAAAAAAAATTGTGTAAGTTATACTTCCTTGTCAAAGACATCTTTAAACACAGTCATGGATCTTTCATCTTGTGGTTCTGCAAAGTCATATTTATTTTGTACACCCTTTCCAAGTGGACTGAAAGCTAACACGTTCCTCCATTTTCTGACCCCATGTAAGGCACGTTTCCAGAGCTTCTTCAGTTTTTGTCACTCCATGTTTGAAATGTTTGAAAGTCTGCATTGTCTTATTAAAATGGAAACCGGGCTTCCGATTCGTCGCGCTGGTGAAGTTGGACGCAGGGACTTCGTGCTCCGAAGTCCCTGGCTTCGTGGAGGGGGGGGGAAGTCCGCAGAGCGAGCGGACTCCCCGAAAAAACACCGGGTAGAGAGTCCTGGTGACATAGTGCCCAGCTGTTTGCTCCGGATGCGAATCCTCTGCTGCCCGAGACTATCGAGAGCCAGCGGAGTGGAGTCGCGGGAGCCATTTTTGGGTTTCATCTTACCTCCTTGAAGTGAAGCTCCGAGTCCTCAGCCTGCAAGCGGCGGATTCTTCCAAGGAAATAAAAGATTTCTTCAAAGTAAGTCAAATCTCCATTCGGATCTTAAAAATTTTAAATTTGAAGATAGGAAGAGATTCTAAAGTAACGGAAGCCGATCTCTTCCAAATGGACAATCGGGAGGCGCATTAAATATTCCCAAGCCGAAAAGGGAAAACTTCTTTCAAGATTGCGGACCCGAGAGAAAGAAAGACTTTTCCAAACCTCCCCAGCCCCTGGTGTCGTTGCCCCTTGAGGTTCAGCAGCAACAAGGGGGAGGACGCTTTGACAGCTGTCAAAAGCTGTCAAATTGTTAAAGGACTAAGAAAGACGATTTTATTCCTGTGAATTGGAAAAATTGATTCAAAAGGTTTTAAAAGGATTTAAGTGGACTGTAAATTTGAAATCTGATGAGGTTAAAGACAAAGGATAAGAACAGCCAAGATGGAGCCGACAACGTGGTAGAGAGGAATTTTCCAGTACCCTTCTGCCCTTATCTCTGGTCTGCCTGTGGTCAAGTGAACTATGAAAACAAAATTCTCTCGAGCTTTCCAGGAGGCTGTGCTGGGCTATCTACAAACATGGGAAGATATCTACAAGGAAAGGCAATGCTTCAATCCAACAGAAAAGGAGAATGAGGTGCAAGAGCAAGATTTAGAGGACAATTTTGATTATGAGATTGTGTGTGAGGAGCAACAATTTGAGGACAATTTGGAGACTGATTCAGACTATAAAAAATATGTGTTGGATGATGAAAAACAAAGATCAGAACAAAGAGATGAGGCCGACAAGGAGAAGCAAAGTGAAGAGAAGATTGATGGAAGTGAAAATCCTGGAGAGACTGAAATGTTGAATGGTGTTAGTGAAGGGAGGGAAAGGCAGAAAGAGGGAGGAGCAGAGGTCTGGAAGTGGATGTGGGAAAGAATTGGTGTGGGGTAAAAATTTTAGTTTAAGGTACTTTTTTTGGTTTATGAACAACGGTGTCGGAATCTTGGCCTGTTAAAGGATATGCTGATCCAATTGGGAGGAGGGACATTGGGGGGGGGGGGAAGGAGAGATTTTTATAGTTTAAGGTTAAGAGCTTTCTGGAGGGAGTAAAAAGAATGGCTGAGGAAATATGTTTAGAGTTTGTTTTTGAATAATTTTGGTGATCAGGAGGTGTTTGGGTGGAAAACTGCCTGTCTCCCCCTTCTTACTCTTGGTACCCAGTGGCAGGGGGTGCCTTGAGGGGAGAGGAAAGGGTGGAGGGAAACCCAGACACAAAAATGGAACCTTTTGACTGCTGGACTCCTCGGGCTACCCCAGTGGCAGGGGGGGGGCTCAGAGGGGGACAGCATGAAGAAGGAGGAGGATTGTGTTAATGTTATAAGAATAAGATTCTGAATTGGATTAGAAAACCCGCCATAACTATGTAAAGAGGTTGGGAAATCCAGGAGGAGGAGAGTCGTGGAAGCCATTAATATTTTTCCTTTTTCCTTTTTTTCCTTTCCTTTTTTTCCCCTTTTTATATTTTTGCTTCCCCCCCCCCCTTTTTCCTTGTTTTTCTTTTTTTCAGTACAGTGAAGAAATAGCTGGGGGATAAGCCAATCCCCAGAGATCCTCCGCCTTTGTCCTCTCAGTGGCAGGGGGGGGGGGATGAGGGGGGAGGAAGGAGGGGGGAGGTCAAACCCAGCTTAAAATGGACCCCTTTGTTCCCCAATACCCATGGGTCTCACTGGTGGCAGAGGTGGGCTTGTGGGTGGAGGGAAAATGAAGGGACAGAGTTTATGTTGTATACTTTGTATGTGTTTTCTTTTTCTAAAAATTAATAAAAATTATTTAAAAATAAAATAAAAAAATAAAATGGAAACAGTGCCTTTAAATGACACTAAATGCAGCATCCAGAATATATGGATGTGATATGTACACATGGAAACACACAATTTTGTAAATAGATTGCTTTTTATATTCTAACAATAAATAAAAAAGTAATAAATAGAAAGATGAGTTCTGTAGCCACGCTAATCAAAGTTACAGACTTGCCTTGCCTTGAACAGCTCTAATTTGATTAGTTAATTTTTCTGCAAATATAATAGGCCAAACACTTGCCTACTGTGCATCCAAAGTGAGATTCTCTGAATTACGCCAGCATTAAGCAATTTTCATTCAAGCTGCAACAAGAAAAAAGCTTAATAGGACTTTATGTGTAATCGATCTTTATGTGTTATCTTCCTATAACCCGAGTAATGCCAACATAAGAGACATGGTAATATTTGTCTTGAAAATGAAGCTTATTTCTCTGAAAACATGAGACCAAGAGTTAAAAATATGAGTACAACTCCACCACATATGAAAATAGGACCCTTGACCTGTACACCCCATCCAGCAGCTGGGATCTATATTGTTAGTCGTGCAAGACAATCTTAAATGTGTGAGATACCATCTATGAAGAAGCTTTAACAAGGTTTCCCTCACTGTCGCCAAAACCGATTTTAAAGGTCTCTTTTTCCGCAGAGCATGCCATTGCTCATTAGTAATTTCAATTACCAAGTCATTCTCTCATAAAATCACCAAGTTCAGTTTCTGTCCTACTGAAACCATACCGTTAGATGACGGAGAAACGTTTACAATAATATCTTCAAAAACTTCAAATGCCTGAGCAATTGCCTCTGACTTCAACAAAAAAATAAATACATTAATTGAATAAACTGGAACCAGGACCATAGGAGAGCATTTATTTCAGCTTCGATCTGTTCCCTCCACCTTGGGATACCATTAAGGTACAAATACTTTAACTGGTAGCAGTCCAGCCTGCTCCCAACTGTCCCAATTTAAGGTTTCTCCTTCATCCTTAAGCACTAGATGGAAACAAACTGGAATTAAATGAGAAATTGGAGGTGCTAGTTTAAAAAACCCAAACCATTCTCCAAGCACCCATAGTAGCTTGAAGAAAAGTTGTCTCAGTCCTTGATACAGGTATGCTGCAGGTTTAAAGATGGGTTGGTTACCAGTATGTTGCCTGTTGAATTACTGTTTCAGGCTCCATACAGGTGCTGATAATTCAGTAAGTTCATTAAACTGGATTACATACAGCTCCCTGGCAGTGCTCAGGTGGCTGGAGTACAAGCAGGGCTTTTTTTTCAGTAGGAACTCACCGGAACTCAGTTTCAGCACCTCTCAGGTGGGTGCCATGGCCATTATAAGAGAACAAGGGAGCCATTCATGGTGAGTTGCGATACCTCTTTTTCTAGAAAAATGGCACTGGGTACAAGTTGTTGTTGTTGTTAAAGTGCAGCATGGTTTCTCCCAGTCTGGGAGAACAGAAGTGGACCTCAAAGAGAGAAAGTCCTCAAGACGAGCACTTTCACAGATTCCCATTTTTCAGTTTAATAGCAATCCTAGCAACCAGGACACAGGAACTGGTATACAGCCACCAAATAATATGAATAGGGTCATAGCCATTGAGCCCGTGGCAAGGAAAGTGGGGTATCTCCTTATTTATTTTATAAGCAAAACCCAATAGTTTTCCTAAATCCATATATTTGCCACCATTTAAAATCACCTGTACCCTTTGAACCCTTAACTTACCAATAACCCTGGTAACTGGGGGATATAGGCATGGTATAAAACCAATCAGATACAGTTACTACAGGTGACAAAGATATTAATGTTTGTTTATTTATGCAGTGGACTAGCTTCCATAGTTAGTTTAATTTAGAATTGTCTCTTTAAAAGGGCACACACTTCACTAACGTGTTACTTAAATACGCCTTTTTTTTTTACAATTACTAAACTGAGGCAGCTTTCAGGAACCTTGTTAAAACTCTTCTGCCAGATGGCAAAGGATTGCAGATTTTATTTACTCCACCCCAGTTAAGCCTCAACAAAACACTGTGAGGACTTTGATTGAAGCCTCTGTTTCAACCTCTGTTGACTTACTAAAGCGCAGGCCTGTTTTTGCTGACCAATCTTGGGATCTTCCTCTGTTTCTCCTATCACACACCAGAGGCTACCGTACCATCCCTCATGATCTCTCACTATTTCTCCCTCAGGTCTGGATACAGGTTCTCTCCTCAGCTCTTCAGTCTGGGGTAAGTGATTTTCTTGATGAAAGAGAACCCAGAGAGGGGAAAGAGGAAGGAAACGGTCTCCACCTTGCTTACAGCCTGCAGTCTTCTTCATTGTTTTCAGGGGTTCTCTCATGAAAACATTGCTTCAGACTTCCTTGGAAGAAAAAATATATAAAGGAACAATGAATGGGATGGCTGCCATATGCCTGCATTACCCAGGCACCCCCACTGGCTTCTCCCTGGCAACTTCACCAGCAAGCTTCAGGCTGCCAACTCCCACAGGTTTCAGATATCCACGAATACCCACCAGTTTCCTTGCAAGCATCACATTCATTCTGCATCCCAAGACCAACTGAGGCCAGCCTCTGAACATGCACACACATGCAATATACTTTGACCACATCCTTACACCAGCTGATGGCCACGAAGAGTGCCAGCGGGCACATTCATTGATAATTCACTCTCAGTTCATTCAAAACCTCCTTATATACACACAAAAACGTACACTAGTAATCACCCCTGGAAAAAACCAGCAGACACATTGTCATATTCACTCCCCATTCATTCAACACACTGTAAGTTGTTTTAAATATTGTGTTTTTATGTTGTAACTCATCATTCATTCAAACCCTCCCATTCATGCACACAAACATATGCTAGCCAACATTCTGCAGACACATTCAGTCATCATTCACTCTCTGTGCATTCCAAACTTCCCATTCATGCACACAAAGATACAGCAGCCAACATCCATGAAGAACGCCGGCAGGCACATTCACTCAAAACCTTCCATTCCTGCACAGCAACATACACAAGCTAACATCCAGTGGGCATATTCCCTCATCATTCCCTCATCATTTACTCTCCATTCATTCACCGTCATGCCCTGCCCCCAATCCATAAATATACACTAGCTTCTGTTGGTCAGCTTCTGAAGGAGAACTTCAGCTGACAAATTCACAAACATCAGCCTGTTTCAGCTAGGGTTGCCATATTTCAAACAGGAAAATCCAGAGAGAAGGGTTGTTGAGCATTTTTGGGCAAAGTAGAGGGGTTTTTTTGGGGGGGGGGTCAAAGTTGCTGAGCTTTTATTAGTTTTGCCCAACATGGGCTGCCAAATGTCCAGATTTTCCCAGACATTTGCCTGATTTCCACCCGTACACTGCTGCCAACTATGTCCGGGAAAATCTGGATGTATGGCAACCCAAGTTTCAGTCTTTTGACATCACCATCTACCTGCCAACACTTGCCCATTGCCAGACATTAGCCCAGCTTCGAGCTACCATATCAGCTACCATCAAACAATAAACATACCACCCCCTCAGTAAGCGAACTTGCCTTCTCATTTGCTCCACAGCATCCTACCACTGAACGATTGTCTTCTTACATCTGCTTATTTGCCCAAGAAATGCTGAATGTAAGAGTTTTTGCCCGCTGAGTTCTCTTGACGGAGAGAGAAAGGGCTTACCTTACTCTAGTGGCTTTCATTAGGTCTCTCCGGCATGGACTTCTGAGATGGGGAGGTAACCAGAATAGTTTGGTCAAAAACCCATGACCCCATTGGTCATGTCCCATGATCTCATTGGCTTTGACCTCCCTTTGACCTCCTAGCTGCCCTACCACATCTCGTGGGCACTAGTCATTATTACCAGTTATGTTGGTTTCATGTTGCCTACTCCCAATTTGTATCTGAATTGTTTTATTTAATTCCACATGACCTGGAAGCTATACGCCGGCTCCCTCGGCCAATAGTGCGAGATGAGCGCGCAACCCCAGAGTCGGTCATGACTGGACCTAATGGTCAGGGGTCCCTTTACCTTTTTATCTCAGCTTCTAACTTTTTTCTTTTTGTACAATTACATTACTAAGTGCACTATAAGTTAGATATTTTACATTGTTTAGACCAGACATCAGCTGCACAGTTAATGAACCTAAAGTCTTTTTTAAAAGCTGACGTATCTGAATAGAGGGGACATAAATGTATCTCAGGAGCTTCTACACTTACATCAGTAGGCTAGGTAATGTAATCTTGAAAAGGTATGTACGTGCTGGGGGGGGGGCGTCAGGGAGAGCAATGCGAGAGCATCAATGATTTTCAAATGAAAAGTTGGACTCTGAAAGCATTCCTTCCAAAGTTCAACAGCCAAGGTTAATTCATCAGTGTCAAGGCAATGAAGGAGTAAAGTGGAAATTTCAGGTGAGAAAATGAAAACCTCTGGAAATAAAAGAATGAGGAGAACTAGTCAGAAAATGAACAACATAAATATTACGAAGCAGGAAAGAATGCAGAATGATTTAACACACAAGTGGAACTGAGTATTTTAATGGCTAGGAAAACAAAAATGTAATGTCATAGCTTTCTTTCAATAGGGAAGAAAAAACTGTTGTTGAGGGAGTACGGATTCCCACTGAAAAGTTCTTCAGCACAGATTTAGAATATGAAATATGAAGTGAAACAAGTACGGTATATCAAATTATACATTATCCTCTTAAATCTGGGCACATACACATATACATACATATACACATACACATGATAAGTTAAATAGAAAGCTGGTATAAGGTGCCCAGAATTCTGCCTACCTTCTCAGTAGGGGGGCAGCCTGCTACCAAAGCAGCTCTATTTTGGGTCTTCCAGCTGGAGGGAAGACATAACAGCCCTCTCCCTCCAACTGGGAAAGTTTGAATTCAGCCTGCCTGACAGACTGACCAATGGCAAGTGGGCTTGGGGACAGGTTCACTCTGGGGAGCTGGACCTGACTGGGTCCCCGTCAGGACTTCACTCAGGTCTGCTCCCTGGGGATAAAAGTGGACCCACCTCACACTGGGCAGAACAGACCGTTTCAAAGATCTCACACCTACCCTGCCTATAGTATCACCAGCTTCGGAATATGGAAGATTATGTGACCACCTTTTCATCCTGAATTTCTGGAGACAATGATGCATGTTTTGGAAATTTCAAGGCTGCTAAGATGGACCAAGATCTGCCAGTTATAATATAATATCAGTCTTACGTTTCTTCCAGTTAGTCACATAGAGGCTTACACAATGGCCAGGCGTGGGATGTGCACAAATCACAATGTTTTAATCCAAAGCAGAGGTGCTTAGGTCTAGTACTGCAGAACTAGGCTGATTAAAAAAAGGTTTCTTCCAAAAAAATGCAGAAAGTGATCCTCAACTCACTTAGGATTCTGGATCCCAGGTGCACCAGCTGCTCCAGGGGCTTCATGACCTGGACTGGACAGCATCCAATATATATGTGAGCAAATGCGCACGTGAAACCTATGCACTTGATCCAGACTTATTTTCTGGAGTGTGGCATTACACTTCTGGAATCTTCTGAGGTTCCAGTCCAGTCTAGGACAGTTGCTCAATTTAAAGGGGAAAAAAATGCAATGCCTCTGATAAGTTTATAACGAATGACGATGATACAGTTAAAGCATTGTGCCTTAGCAACGAAAAAGGGGCAGGGAACTGAAAAACTACTGGTACATTTCAATGTAAAATGAGCAACTCCTGAAGGAATTTACTTTAAAGTTCTTTAGGCATAATAAATGTTTTTAAATAAGTAATTGAGAGAACAAAAGCACAAAAGCGGTGTGTACCACACAGTATGAAGAAAATGTAGTAACTTGCCAGGATGAAAAAGAGTCAAGGAGAGATATTAAAACTCACAGAGCAGAGAGACCATAAATCAGATACAGTGAAATCTAATAATATCCGAGTAAGCAAGTGACTTCTTCTTCTTCTTTTTTAAAAACCGCATTATGATGGGCCTGTCCTTAATCACCCTCTCTGCTTTGGCCTTGGACCATTTCATATGTGAAGTGAAAAGTCAAAATCATATACACCTTTCACTGGACTAGAGCTCATTTTTTTAAAAAGCGACACCCAAAGATGGAGATCAGAAGCAGGAAAATGGGTGTCAGCTCTGGAAACTTCTACCTGGAGAGATTTCATAGGGTAGTTTTAGGCCAAACCTGGCCTTCTGCATACACCCTGCTTTATTTCCTCATTTCATCTATTCCTACCTCTGGAGCATATTCCCCAATGTATTAGGCAGTTTGCTAGGGTTGCCGTATTTCAAAGCTGTTGAGCTCTTTTGGCAAATTTTCCCCAAAAAGGAGAAGTTTTTGAGCTATTTTTAAGGGAAATCGCCCAAAACAACAGTGCTAACATTGATTGCCATATGCCTGGATTTTCCTGGACATCTCTAGTGATTTCTGCCTGGACACTGCTTCCAACTTTGGTGTTCTGAATATGTCTGGGAAATTCTGGGCATATGGCAACCCTACAGTTTCCCAGTTGATTTGGGGACGGGGAGCGGGGTTCATCGCCATCTACGTACCTCTTAGAGCAAGGGCCTAGGGCTGGAATCAATGCCAGTGGACCTTGATTGGTGCTGGGTCCTCAGTTGCTGCCAATAGTGCTAGGCTCATACCAGTGTGGTGATTGCTCCCCTTGGGCAACAAGGTGGCCACCTGCTAGACCAAGCCTGCTCTCTCACTCTCTCTCCCAACCCCCCATGCTAATCAAGATCACTCAGTTTGCATTATTTGCTGCCCGGTGTTGATCTAGTAAGAGAGGGTGGAAAGCTGATCATCTGCTTCCGTTCACATATTCCTCTGTGTCTTGGCAATGCTTCGTAACTCTCATGGTGGGGGAGAAGAGAGAAACATATCCCCATAGAAAAAGCTTTTAGTCGAGCAATGAGTCCTTTTGAACAAGCTCCTTTGTTGTGATTGACAAGAACCATCCAAGCAAGGGCACATATATTTACGTAAAGATAATTCTGAAGTGGCGCTTTTGCGGCTGCCATCCAAAACCAACCTTCCAACATGTGTTCCCAAATCATTGATTGGTTGCATGCCTGCTCTGTGTTCATTGCCTGCCTGCTAGTTGAGACCAAAGGCAGCAAGGCCCAGGGAATGAACCCAGAATCTTATTTACTCACAAACAAAGAAAGGTCAATAGCAAAACAACAAGTTTGCTAAGAGTGCCCTGAGGGGTGAACTAGAGTTCCCAGGATTCTTGGGAGGAGGGAACCATGTGCCTTAAATGTGCTTAAACTCTATGGTGTGGATGCAAGTAAAATAATTACCCAAACATACTTCTTTTTTCCACAGGGTCTCAGTATGTACTGTACTTAACTGCACATCTGGAAACTTTATTCCTCACCCTTAATTTTCAGTTTTGTCTGCAGCCTTTTGTCACACATGTTACTTTATTCCCTCTGCTTAAGCCATGCCCTTTGCACTTTGCTTTTAACCTTTGGCTTTTTACCTGCATCCTGCTGCATCATAAACCTAAGATCTTTAACTTCATCCGCTTTTCATAGTGGTTTATTTCATCTCTTTAGACCTTTCCCTCCTCGCTCTCTTCCCTTGGCACAAATAATATATTCTGTCTTCTATGTATTGATTTTTAGCCCAAAATACCTCTATATGTTCACCACAGCACACAATATCCCCTGCAAATAACACAGCCCCCCTCTCCCATAATCCCATCCATTATTGTGGTTCCCCACAATACTTACCTGGTTACTTACCTGGTTAACAGGGTGGGTGGCTGTTACAGCCCTGAGAACGATGCTGGATTCAGGGTGCCGACAGTTGGGGAACCCCCAGGCCGGCTGCTCTGGTTAGTGGGCTTACCCACTGGTGAATTATGGGTGAATCCAGGCCGAGGTGAGTGGGCGGGGCTTGGGAGTGGACCAGAGTGGAACAGGCTTCACTCCAATCCGCCCCCAGCTGATAAAGGTACCCCAGGTACCCCAGGGATTGCAGTCGATAGAAGAACACCCCTGCCTTAAGCACATGCATTATTGTGTGGGATGAGAATGGATATGTTTTAGTACTGGCTTTCTCAACCTCGGCCCTCCAGATGTTTTTGGCCTACAACTCCCATGATCCCTAGCTAGCAGGACCAGTGGTCAGGGATGATGGAAACTGTAGTCTCAAAACATCTGGAGGGCTGAGGTTGAGGAAACCTGTTTGACACTGGAAAATGTTTGGTCTGCTAAATATGAAATAATAACAATAATAACAACAATAATAATATATTACTTATACCTCACCCATCTGAATGGGTTGCCCCAGCCACCCTGGACCGCTTCCAAAATAATAAAAACATAGCAAAACTTCAAACACTGATATAGGGCTGCCTTCAGATGGGTTTGGAAAATCAGGTAATTGGTTATAACTTTGATGTCTGATGGGAGGGCATTCCACAAGACGGGAGCCACTACTGAAAAGGCCCTCTGTCTGGTTTCCTGTAACTTCATTTCTCGCAATGAGGGAACTGCCTGAAAATGTGTACCTTTTGATAATAACCAGATTTCTGGCTAAGTATGGATTGGAACCTAGGTTCATGTCAAACGTCCTATCCAAGGAAACAAATTAGTTCTAAAGTTTCATTGTCTGATGTTGTTCCACAATCTTTCCCCAGCTCTTCATTTCAACAGTCCTTGATCTGGAGCTTGGGGTGGAGGTAGACGGATAGAGTTAGGGCAGTGTTTCTCAACCTTTTTTGGGCCACGGCACACTTGTTCCGTGAAAAAAATCACGAGGCACACCACCATTAAAAAAGTTTAAAAAATTAACTCTTTGCCGCCCTATATTATAATTATGACTGTAAGAAACACTTGCCAAATATTGCTTTCCGGCGGGTCAAGCTCATTGCGGCCACGGGCAGGGCGGGAGAAAGCGAGGCAAAGATGGGGGTGTGGGATAAAAGGAAGGAGGGGAGAGGGAAGCGCTTAGTGTTGGGAGAATGGCAGCTGGGCTGGAAGAGCGGCGGCGGCGCCTGCGCGCGCTCTCTCCTCGCGCTCTCTAGCTCTCCGCTGCCGGGTTGGCGCCTCGCAGTTCGCGAGCCGCTACCTGCGCGCGCGCCCCCGCGCCTGCCTTGCCTTGCCGCAACTTGGCCAACTTTTCTGCCCACCAGCTCTCGCCTGCGCTCCTCCTTCCCCCTGCCCCCTCTCCCCCCTCCCACTCTCGGCGGCGGATCCCTTTACCTTGGGAGAGGAGGGAGCCTGGGCGCTGTACGGCGGCACTGCTCTCTCTCGGGGGGTTTTCAGCAGCCGTAAAGCGGCGTGAGAGAGAAGCGGGCGGCTTTCCCTCGGTCTCCCTCCCAAAATTTATTTGCAAAAAAAAAGGGGAGGCTCTGGCCGGCTTCCTGCAGCTAGAGCGAAAGGGGACCACGATGCTGCAAAATCGCCCTTCTCACGTCACGGCACACCAGCCAGCGTCCCGCAGCACAGTAGTGTGCCGGGGAACAGCGGTTGAGAAACGCTGAGTTAGGGGACAAATTTCATTTTTACTCACCCATTAGAACTGAATTAGCCCCTGTCTTCTGCTTTCCTCCAAAACAAATAGGGCATTTTAAGTTTTTTAAGTTCCTGCCACACAGTTATCTGTTGGTTTTTCTTCATAGTTTGTGCAGGTTTGGCAGAGAGAAACATGGAACACACAAAAACCTGCCAAAATGATCAGATTCAATATATTTGTCCTTCTCTTAACCCACAATATACTCAGAAGTCTGAATTACACTAAATTCTACCTCTTGCACCTGGAAAGACAATTTGGTGGTGATAGCAGCCTCTGTTATAGTGTTATGTTCTCTGCCTTAAATTGTACCAGCTTTTCAACAGGAATTTCCTCTCTGAGGGGTACTTTGTACAGTGAGACTGGATGGATTCTACCTCCAATTTATTGCTGCCTCTAATCTCACATTTTTAAGAGTATTACTGTCTTAGTTTTGGGATAGGGAATGAGAGAAAAGAAAAGGTGTGTGCGTTTTACAAAGAAAAGAAAGAAAGAAAGGAAAACCCCCAGAGTAATAGAATTTATCTGAAGTTCATTTTAAGCACCTGTTGAAGAAAACATTCCATGGAAAACAAGGCCCTAAGAGTCCCAAATGAACCAGGATTCAAAATAATGAATTTCGAATTCATGACAATATCAAAAGCATCAATGACTTTTAAAGCTAGCTCTGATTTAGGACTTTAAAGTGTTTTTCCAGCACATTCAGTCAGCTATCCCTCCCCACCCCTGTCTTCTAAAAGCAGGCAAAATAGTTAAATACCAGCCACCTGTTGCTCTACCGGGTGAAGCATACTTAGGGAACGGAACAGGAAATGATGTTGTGATAGTGCCACCATGCAATATAGCATGGGGCAGCAAACTTTTTTAGGTGGGGGCTGGTTCACCACCCCTCAGTCCTTGTGGCGGCCCAGACTGCGCACACACGCACGCACACGCGCGCGCGCGCACACACACACACACTCACAGAGTGGAGGGGGGCTTCTCTCTCCCCCCTCTTCTACAACTCTTCCCCTCCTCCTGCTTTCCTACCTCCTCTGTCGCTCTGCCTGTGGTTGTGAGCCAGTGGCAGTGGGTCGCCTGTATTCAGGGGCCTGGTAGGAATTTTTCCATTTGGCTGATTGGCTGGTGCCATCTGGTTTTTTGCCTACTGTATAGCAAATAGTCACAACTTGTAAGGTTGGTGGTTAGGCATTGGTTATTTTGGTTGTATTAAAGGGTCTTATTGATTATGTTGGCCCCAAGTTTATGCCTGCGTGGTTGGGGAAATCCCGGTCAGGAATACAGGGGCTCTATGCTGTGTCCGTAACCCCAAGGTAGGGGGCCAGGATGGCGTATTGAGGCCCCTGGGAGCCTGAAGGGAGAGGGGAGAGTTCATTGCACCCGGGTCCCCGTCTCTCCCTGTAGGATTTCCCCGTGTTGACAAGGCAAGTTATTATTATTTCTGTCCTCAGGTGACAGTTGAGAACCAATGCCTATGCAACCACTCACATGTTTTGTATTCAATAAAAGTTGTGGCCAAAATTCATGCCAAAAACCATTAACCAAAAATTCTGTCTATGTGGTGAGTTATTTGAGGGGTCGTTTGGGGGACCTCCACACGCAAGACTAAATTTAGATATTCAAAGATACTTGTCCCTCTTTTTGTGACATTGTGCAAATCTCCCCCCTCCCTTCCCCTCTGCCAAAAAGGAAAATGGGGCCAGAAGGAGGTGATGACTAATGCTAATAAAAAAGCATAGTCACCTTATTTGCTTCCAGAGTTCAATTACTGTCAGTCCACGCTCCTCAGATAACCACAGTTGAACTTGGCGAAGCTTGACAGCAATTGTTAAGATTTTGGCCTGGATGTTGTTGGGCACCATTTCCTTTCACATTTTAGCACAGTGATTTAGAACATCAGTTCTGGTATAGTGTTTAATTGAATAGTTAAAAGATGGGGAAAGGTAGGGGTGTTTGGAATTGCATGATCCCATTAATTTCAGGTAAGAGAAACTTAGTTGAGAATGAAAAATGTGGGGCTAACCTTGTGCCTTATCTGTGGATGGGGACAGGCTATTAACTCTAGTGCTCAAACGTTTGCTCTGGCTGCCCATGTATATGCTCAGGTCCAGGTTCACGGTTCTTGTATTAATTTACAAGGCCCTTAACAACTTTGGTTCAGTATACCTCAAGGGCCCCCAAATTCATCATTTCCCTACCACTGAAGTTTTTGAGGACTCTGTGTGAGCTGTCCTCCATGGCTTGGCTGGGGTTGCGGCGCTCATCTTGCATTATTGGCCAAGGGAGCCGGCGTACAGCTTCCAGGTCATGTGGCTAGCATGACAAAGCTGCTTCTGGCGAACCAGAGCAGCACACGGAAATGCCGTTTACCTTCCCGCTGTAGCGGTACCTATTTATCTACTTGCACTTTGACGTGCTTTCAAACTGCTAGGTGGGCAGGAGCTGGGACCGAGCAACGGGAGCTCACCTCGTCGCGGATTCGAACCGCCAACCTTCTGATCTGCAAGCCCTAGGCTCTGTGGTTTAACCCACAGCGCCACCTGCGTCCGGACAAAGTATGGAACAGGGGTAAATTGCATTGGCATAAGTTACCTCAGCATAAATGATTGCCCTGTCCGCTAACAACCATTCAAATAATTATGGCTAATTTATACCACAAACCTAAGCATGTTTACATGCAATTGTGTTATTTTGAAACACTAGGGCACTTCCTAGAATGGAAGTGTTAATCTCTCTACTTATTAGTGTACCTGGGCAGAAAGAGAAAGGCTCTCTTATGGGCCCTTTTGCCCTGGTTTAATGTGAGTTCGATTTTTTATTTGATTATTGAGCTGTTCTCCTTTGCATTAGGCCCACAATCTGCTTCCTCAAGAAGAGTACTATCTCAATGGTTGCCTCTTTTACCACAGCCCTTGGCATAAACTCTGATGATGCACTTTGAAATCATCCTAAGCCTGACAGTGCAGCGACCTTTAAAAAAAAGACCAGGCACAAGAAACAAAAAGATTATTATTTTTTAAGTGCAGCCAATGCCCCTGGGTACATCTATTTGTGAACAATCCTGTATTCTTCTTATGTAGGTACCCCATCTGCTGCTGCATCTGATTAATTTGACCTGCCTCGGCTGTATTATGAAACCAGCAGGCATTTCTCGGCTGCTTGTTTAAAAGCAGCAGTTGTTTCTTCTTGCAGCCTAACCATGTCGTGGAACATGACTCATCCAAGATGCAAACAAAAGCGGGGAGGTCAGGAAGAATCAAAGCCCGAGGAGAAGATGCACATATGTAAGACTTCCTTCTGCCAGTACTGCAAAGGGAGTCACAATGCAGTCATCCGCTTTCAGTTGTAAAATTCCAGCAGTTATTAGCCAAACAGGTGGCAAATCTAATGCCAGAAGAAAAGGACATGAAACAGAGTTTCATTTGCTATCACGTCTTGCTGTCATGCCAAGTTATAGGGGGGCAGGCATGGTTGCTTCAGAATACAACAAGAGTCTTAATAGCTGCTCCAGAATAATCTTGTGATCCAGGATTTTCTTTTTACAGTAAGCTAGAGGCAGGTAGCTGTTTCCTTTGTGCCATATTTAACTTTTATAGAGGACAACATGGGGTAGAGGAAATTGGCCAGGAAAAAAATGCTTTACACAGAAAAGCAGTCTCCTTTCTTAAAAACGATGCACAAAAACTGTCCCTTTGCTTTTTTTAGATATTCCTGCTGAGGATATTTATCCACAACAGTATTTGCTAGGGGTGTGGATGGCTCCCAAGGCTCACTTTGTATCTGTGCATTTTTTTTTTAAAAAAATCTAATCTGTTTTCGAGCGCCGTTGTGCTCTCTCTGTTTCAATCTGTTTCACATTCTGAGCTGCTCCATATAAAATGAAGCTCTGCGTTTCCCATTCAGTATTATGAGGAATATACAAAACTGCTGTAGCACACACACACCCTCAACTCATTTTGGCCAAAGTAGATGAAATTTAAAGTCACAGGAGCCCCTCCAGAGTGCAGATAAATTGCAGACAAACAGGTCTAGGGGCTGTTGTGGGGAAAAGAAAAGAGATTCACTTTCCACCATAATCCACCTTCCAGGTATGGACTTCAACTCCCATGAGCCCCAGCCAACATAGCCAAATGATCAGGGATGATGGGCCTTGTAGTCCACAGAATCTGGAGGACACCACATTAGCTACCCCTATTCTGCAGATTAGCCGCATCATTTGGATCTTGTGTGCAAATGGGGAGGCCATCATTTTTAGGACAAGAAGTTCCGTTTCAGCTCTAAGGTCAGTGAAATGTGGTGAGGCACAGAGCCTTTTGCCAACTGTTCTGCTTGATGCAAATGCGAACAGTTGGCTGAATGGCTTGAGGGAAAACAGAACACAACATAATCAGTGCATTGATCATTTTTCCTGCTGCCTGGAGACAATGTTGTGATAACTCTACATGGAAAACAGCCCCAGGCAAGCCCAGCATAAAAGCTCCTAACTAGACCAGAGGTCTATTTAAGAGGTAATTATTGCCAATTGACAAGAGTATACAGAAAACACAAAGGCTTTCTGTTATCTAGACATCCTGATTCCCCCCCCCCCCAAATGGAATTAATCAAATACTGGCAAGCCCTGTGAAATTATGTTGCTGAATGTGCTGTTCTGTCCTTGAATAATGAACTGTTTGCAACCATTTGGCTACAAGTCTCAGGGTGAAGATGCATGGCTTCTTCTCCCCGCACGTGGGGCGGCTTTTAACAGGTGCCTGAAGAGTCATGATGAAGCCTCCCAGCACCTGTTCAGTGTTATTCACCACCCCTATCCAATGTGTCCTCATGGTTTGAAAACAAGGTCATGTGATTCCATCCAACCACTTAAGCATGGAAGAGCTTCCAAGCCTTCAGAGGTTTTGAGTCCTTATGCAGTCTCACTTTACATTTCAGAGATGGAAACCTAATGTGACAAGTCATGGCACTATGCCTCACTAGAATCTCTTCAGGTCCCATTCCTTTCATCTGTCTTGACACAGCATCTCTCACCCATATTTATTACATCAGTTGATGCCTGAAGGATGCAATGTTTCCCAGCCTGTCTCTACTCGTCGTGTAAGTCTTCACTTTGCTCACAGGCATAATTTGTAGATAAGATGCACTGCGAGCCCTGTTCATGCAGTTTAGTCCATTGGTCTTCAACTGGTGGGTCGCGGCCTGATCCACGGTGGGTCTCAACAGGAGCACTACCATCATGCAAATATATGGTGAGAGATTACCATCATGCAAATATATGGCGGAAGATTACCATCATGCAAATATATGGTGAGAGATTAGGAAGTGGGTCCCCAAATACATATTTAGGTTAAAAGAGGGCCCTGGGTCTGGAAAGGTTGGAAATGCCTGGTTGTGTCTACACATGGTGGCAGGGGTCAAGAAATAAGTTCTACAACTGTACATTCAAATGTTCCTCTTTTCAGAAATTGCTCCAAAAGTCTGGATGTTGGGGAATGGAGCCTGCTGGGGGGAGATATCATGGAAAGTCTTTGGGTCTTCCATTGATTACTAACAGGAGAAGGGCCATAGTAACTCACATGGTAGTGAATATGCTTTGCATACCAAAAGTTCTAGGTTCAATCTCTGACATCATCAGGGAGGGCTGGTAAGGACTCCTTGTTTGGAGAGCCACTGCTAGTCAGGGTGGAAAATGCTGAGCTAGATGGACCAAGGATGATGATAACGATTATATAATTGCTATACTGCCCTTCATCTGAAGATCACAGGGCAGTTTACAATGTAGAAACACAAAAATACACAAACACAATACACCCACACACCCCGTAGTTTAAAACAGTGTTTCTCAACCAGTGTGCCTCCAGATGTTTTGGGACTACAACTCCCATCATTCCTGACCACTGGTCTTGCTAGCTAGGGATGATGGGAGTTGTAGTCCCAAAACATCTGGAGGCACACTGGTTGAGAAACACTGGTTTAAAAGGCCATAGATCTTTTAATTAGCCAAAGGCATAGCTGCCAAGTTATCCCTTTTTTTAAAGGGATTTCCCCCTATGCTGAATATGCTTCCTCGCGAGAAAAGGGAAAACTTGGCAGCTATGGCCAAAGGTGCCTGGTGCCTAAAGCTATGTAGTGAAGGGGCCAGGCAAGCTTTCCTGGGGAAAGCATTCCTGAAGCAGGGAGCCACTGCAGTAAAGGCCCTTTCTTGTGTTGCCCACCCTCCAGACCTCTCTTGGAGGAGGTACATGAAGAAGGTTCCTCAGGTGGTTGCAGGATCTGGGTTGGTTCATATGGGGAGAGGCGGTATACTGACTTAGTTTAAGGTGGCTTCCTATGTACTTTTAAACACATACATATGAGTTTTATTTCTGCAGTCATTTTATAGTTTGGGACTTTTTAATGTTTCTGTTGTTGTTTTGCTGGTTTTATTCAAATATGTTTGACTATATTGTACTTGTTTTTAAAGGCTGTTAGCCATCTGGAGTGGGTACACATTTTTGGTATTTTTCATTGTATGCATGCACTTACTTCCTTACCTAATGTACAGCTGGAAACAATGATTGTGCCTTGCCTTGTTGTCCCATCCCTGTCAATGGACCAGAACCTCCTGATGGATTGTGTCCTAAACTAGTGCCAGCCACAAAGGGGCCTTCCTCGCCTCTTTTAAGTTTGTAATTTGGCTCCAAAATTGATACTTCATCTCAACAGAAAATAAAAGTGTCATTGATCCCAATGACAAATTGAACCTTGTTGCTGAAAATACAGTAATATACAACTTGTAGTAGTTGTGTGTTTTTTATTTTAATTTATTAGAAAGATGTCCTTGCTTGTGTTGTAAATCATCAAGAACCAGGGTCTTCTGGTTCGTGGTAAGAGCTGCAAAAACATTATTATTCTCGAAAAGCAGACTGTTGTGAAGATGAAAGAACCTTAAGGGCAGGCCTTCTCAATTTCTTCAGACTTACATTGGGATAAATTTAATTTTCTGTCTGTTCAATAGCATTATTGAACTCCTCCCTTAGGTATACACTGAAAGGAGTAGCACTGGAGAATTTGCGTTCTTCGTTGAAAAGAATTCTTTTCTGAAGAATTATAGGAGCAATATGATTAAATTCCATGGCAAAAGTGTCATTCATTTTAGTGGATTCAGCTCTACCTAGATCTCAAAATGAATCTCCCTTTAAACTCTAACTCCAGTTCTTAGTGCTACATTAAGAGGGAAATTCAGGGGTATTCCCCCCCTTTTTTTGGCAGGGGGTGTAGAAGAAGTGAGACAGGAAGATGAGTCCTGATTGCACAGTTTTAAATTGTAGGGGAAGATGGAAGCTGAGCTATCACATTGTGATTGTGGATTGCCCTGAAATGGTGCTAACATCTTTGAATTGCTAAAACTTTTATGATTAGCAGCGATGGGTTAAAGAACAGTTGGGTGCCATGGCCAGCAATCTAGGCTGCAATCCTTACCTGGAAATTAATGTCCTTGAATTCAATGGGGCTTCCTTTTGTGTAGACATGTACTGTATAGGATTGTACTGTGTACTAATTTTATCATCATGGTAAATGAATTACTTCTTTATTATCCGCTTCACCTTCAGGTCTCATGTGGCATCCTTGAGGTGTAACAGACAAAATGTTAGACTTGGGCAGATCCAGAAAGTCAGCCATGAAAGTAAGTGTAAGACTTGCTTTTACATAATGACCTACTTTTTTCTACCCTCTTCCCACAGGGTTGTTTAGCATTCAGCCTGAAGATGAGCTCTGGAAAACCTAAAAGCTTGTTCCCTGCATTGTTATATTTTGGTTGGTCCTAATTAATGTATTTACCTTACTACTGCTTTTAGACCACACAAAGTAACCTCATCCCCACTCTTGGGCTGTTCCTTTGCAATTTCACTGGTGTGCAAAGATGGATGAGACGGTGGAGAACAGCTCTGCTTCACCATACACATTTGTTGGCACATCTGCCACGTGTTTAGGCTGGCGTACAGTACAGTTTAGGCTGGCAGACATGCATGAAAGGGTGAAGCAAGCTGGCCACCCACTCGAACTAGATTTATTGAACGTGGAGGAAGGTGGCTCAAATGGATTAAATGGTTATTCTCTGCTCTGCAAACGAGAGCTTCAGAATGCAGTGGATGTTATGTTCAAACCACTTTTACCACACTTCAGAATGTACACCTGCCTTCGTTCCGTTTGGTATGGGCATGTCCAGGGGCAACTCATCCTGTTTTGCTACCTGAGGCAAAATGGGAAATGCCTCCTGGCCCTGCCTGCTGTGCTCCACTTCTGCCGCCACTGTGCCCTGGTTCTTGCCAAACTTGGCAGGAGCTGGGGCACTCCTCTAAGTGTTGCTGATTGGCTCCCCCCATCATGTGGTAGCCAATTGGCAACCGGATCACAAAAATGCCTTGGCTCTCACCAAACTCAGTGGGAACTGGGGAGCTCCTCCATGTGTTGCCGTTCACTTGGCTTCTCCACTCGGTGGTGGGGAAGATGAGCAGCAATGCCACATGCCATAATACTTCCCTCTCAGTGCCCCGAAGCAGTGCGGTGGATGGGAGGAGCACTGCCTCTTGTACTTCTGCCGCCTGAGGTGGGTGCTTCACCCCATGTCCTGGGTGGGCCAGCTCTGGGTATGTCATTGTTCTACTACCGAGCCTACTCTACAGGGTAGTGAAGGTAAAACTGCTAGGAGATCTTTAGTGTAATATGTGTTCTGTCAAAAGCGGACACCTCTCTGACCATTATGATACATTCATACATGAACGTTGTAATTCTAATCTTTAAATATGTCACGGGAAGAAAAGAGTCTTCCCTTCGTCCTGCTAGGAAGGCTCTCTGTGTTTAAATTTATGCACAACAGGAAGCATGGATTATTTAAGAACTTCAGCCAAGATCACTTTTATAGAAAAAAAAAACAAAGCTGACAAAGATTGTGGTTAAAAAAACAAAACAAAACTGGATGATGTTTAGAAATGCTTGCACTTTCTGCAAAAACCTGAGGTTGTTTAAGCTTTTAAAAGAACAGATAGACTTTAGGGTTTTGGCACTGTCTTTGGGAACTGTATGAAAAGTCATCCCTCAGGACACAGTCAAATAACTTCATTAGTGACCAGGTGACACTCACAGTAATTTGTTTTTTTCCAACTTTTTTTGTTTTGTTAAATCCTGTAAATGGTTTTTAAATTCCTGCAGCTACAAATCTTACAGTGAATAATAATTAATTTACACTGAAAAAGAGACTGGGATATATGAGATTGAGACACACGCAAACACATTCTAGAAATTCTAGATGTAGCTGTATTAAGAAGGCTGTGGCAGCAAAAACTACAAAGACTCTTGCGGTGCGTTAAAGGGTAACAAATGCATAGTGGCATAAGGTGTTGTGGTTCAGAGCCTACTTTGTTTGAAGCAATCATCTGTGTGGAAAGGTATGAATACTCTGAATACAGGGTCAAGAAGGAGAGAGAGAGAGTTTTTTTAAAGACTGGAATCTTATTTTGAAATAAAGGTAAAAATACAGGCAGCAACAATGGCGAACACTCATAACAATATAAGATACAGTCATATCTCGGTTTAAGTACACCTCGGTTTGAGTATTTTTAGTTTAAGTACTCCGCAGACCTGTCTGGAACAGATTAATCCACTTTCCAGTACAGACTTCCGGAACCAATTGTGTTTGTAAACCGAGGTACCACTGTAATTCATTAAAGGAAGAAAGGTAACTTACTGATTACAGTGCTTCGTATATCCCATGCGCTCTGGCTTCCGTCACAGTGTCCTATAGTGTCAGAAGCGGTTTAGTCATGCTGGCCACATGACCCAGAAAGCTGTCTGTGGACAAACACTGGCTTTCTCGGCCTGAAAAGCAAGATGAGCGACATACTCCATAGTTGCCTTTGACTGGACTTATCAATTGTATGCCTGTGGAACAATTAAGGTAAAACAGTCTAATGAGAAACTCAACAACTATTGAGACAGTTTGGATGTGTAAGTCATACACAGTATGCAGCTGTTGAATCATAGTCTGGAAAAAGCATACCGCTCTATATTTGGAATGTGGTCAGAAGCTTGGAGGGCTGTGGTATAAGAGATAAACATGGTACGATAACATCTTTTTTTAAAAATGGGGATATCTTGTTCATTGCACTTGCTGATTAGGTTTGTATGTAAGGTAAAGGTAAAGGGACCCCTGACCATTAGGTCCAGTCGTGACCGACTCTGGGGTTGCACGCTCATCTCGCATTATTGGCCGAGGGAGCCAGCGTATAGCTTCCAGGTCATGTGGTCAGCATGACAAAGCCGCTTCTGGCAAACCAGAGCAGCACACGGAAGCACCGTTTACCTTCCCGCTGTAGCGGTTCCTATTTATCTACTTGCATTTTGACGTGCTTTCGAACTGCTAGGTTGGCAGGAGCTGGGACCAAGCAACGGGAGCTCACCCCGTCACAGGGATTCGAACCGCCGACCTTCTGGTCAGCAAGCCCTAGGCTCAGTGGTTTAACCCACAGTGCCACCTGGGTCCCTGGTTTGTATGTAGCATCTCCCAAACATTATCAATCCACTGTTGCTTAGAAGGTTACATGGGAGACTTCCAATTACATGCGACACATGGCTCTGCTGCTACGTACAATTGCTTATGAAGGTCTTCATACAGGAGTCCAGGGTCATTAAATCCAAAATGATGAAGCAGCACAGCTGTGGGAGTGATTTGTCTAATATGGTGAAATTCCTAGCAGTTGTTCCAGAACTTCTGCACTTTTGGATGTTCTCACCTAATGCTTTGTTGGTTTTATTTACATTTCATCAAGTGAGAGCTAAAGGTCAAGTAATACAAGATATAATGATGGGTGTGTCCCAATACTGCGGCAAGCAAAAATAAGAAATAAAATCCAAATCCAACAAAATGAATGATCTAATTCATGTTGTTGTTGTTGTTTAGTCGTGTCCGACTCTTCATGACCCCATGGACCAGAGCACGCCAGGCACTCTTGTCTTCCATTACCTCCCGCAGTTTGTTCAAACTCATGTTGGTAGCTTCAAGAACACTGTCCAACCATCTCATCCTCTATCGTCCCCTTCTCCCAGTGCCCTCAATCTTTCCCAGCATCAGGGTCTTTTCCAGGGAGTCTTGATTCTCATGAGGTGGCCAAAGTATTGGAGCCTCAGCTTCAGGATCTGTCCTTCCAGTGAGCACTCAGGGCTGATTTCCTTCAGAATGGATAGGTTTGATCTTCTTGCAGTTCATGGGACTCTCAAGAGTCTCCTCCAGCACCATAATTCAAAAGCATCAATTCTTTGGCGATCAGCCTTCTTTATGGTCCAGCTTTCACTTCCATACATCACTACTGGGAAAAACACAGCTTTAACTATATGGACCTTTGTCGGCAAGGTGATGTCTCTGCTTTTTAAGATGCTGTCTAGGTTTGTCATTGCTTTTCTCCCAAGAAGCAGGCGTCTTTTGAATATCTACACAGGGTTTGCATCTACTGGATCAGGTCACATTTTTTCTTTGAATAAAAATGAAAAATACATTATGTATTCATACTGTTTCTGACAACAGCTTTCAAACTTATCTTGCTCTTCTCAAGCTAAACATTTTTAGAAGAACGCTGAAGGACATGCTCAAAATTCTGACAGTGAATGAAGTTTTGGTGTTGTTGCTGTTGTTTAAATAAAAATAAAAATAAAACAACCTGGGAAGCAAATGTAACAAGAATTTAATAATTCATAAATGGAACTTCAACATCTTTTTAATAATAGATCAACTGTCATGCCAAGTTCACTTAAAAACCTACACGGCACCCATGTTTAATGTTTTCTTTCAGCATTTCTGAGATATGCAATACTACAAACATTATTCTGTATTTATGCTCATTTCAATATTTTATTTTCTTTCAGGTTGTTCTTAGGAAATAAAAGCCAGTGCCATGAAAAACAAAAGTGTGACTCCCCTTCCCTTTCCTGACAAAATAAGATAACAGATTAGAGAGCAGGTTTATTTATGTATACATTTCATAAATGATTCACTGAACTTTTCACAGGCATATAGAGCAGTTTCATAATAACTGTGCATTATGTATACTATCGGTGAAATCAAATGCTTAAGCAGTTCTGTTAGAAAGACTTGTAGGGCCGGGTAACAATTATACCCGATGACAGCTCTGCTGAGTTTTGTACTTTTCAATATAATCAGTAAGGGAAAGAAGAGCATTGCTTCATGGGCGAAGAAGTAGGAAGGTAAACAGAGATGCATTTCTCATTTTGTGGCAGGCTTCCTGTGTGATGCTGCAAGAGTTGTCTAGGGCAATTGGATGATTTCTATACATGATTTGCGACTGGCAGATATGGATGGATGTGAAGGAGATGGTATACTATAAATGAAGGAGCATCTCCACCCCCATCGTTCTGCCCAGACACTGATGTCCAGTGCTGAGGGCCTTCTGGCGGTTCTGTATCTTGTGAGAAGCCAAGTTACAGGGAACCAGGCAGAGGGCCTTTTCAGTAGTGGCACCCACCCTGTACAATGCCCTCCCAGCAGATGTCAAAGAGAAAACATCTACCACACTTTTAGAAGACATCTGAAGGCAGCCCTGTTTAGGGAAGCTTTTAAAAGACCATTGTATTTTAATATTTTGTTGGAAGCCGCCTAGGGTGGCTGGGGAAACCCAGCCAGATGGGCGGGGTAACAACAACAACAACAAATTGTTGTTGTTGTTGTTATTATTATTATTATTATTATTTAAATGAGGTTGTGAGAGACCACTAAAGCAACGTGATAAAAGTGCCATGCAGATATGGCTCCTTTATAATATAAAGCACATGTGCTGAATATAGGTGGGAAGAGAGTTTGAGGATAATGGTTTCCTAAAACAACATGACAAAAAATCATCAAGCAGTACCTATTTTAAAATGGCATTTAACATGCAAAGCAGGGGAACTTAAAAGTAATTTAACAGATTGGCAGGCTTTACTCTTCTATAGGAAGGATAAGTGGGGTCTCCACACGTCGAAACAAATGTTTTACATATATTTTCTGGCTGAAAAAGCTGTTTATTACCAAAATAAATGTTGATCGATTGATGTTATCAAATGTCTTCTTCTTCTTTGGCGATCACTCGTAGCCGAGTAAGATTGTCTTCCATAAACACGGTTTTAACGATGGGTCCGTAAGTGACTGTGGAGGCCAATTCTGGATCCACACGTCCTTCCACGGTGGTGACATTGGTTTCTGGATGGGAGTTGATCACGGTGTGGATTTGCCAAGCGGGCCTTCCTCTTAGCACGTTTCTCCCTTGCGTCCTGAGATCAAGTTTCTTCAATGCCCACAACACCTTTGGTAAAGGCTGTTCTCCAACTGGAGCGCTCGCAGGCCAGTGTTTCCCAGTTGTCAAATGTACACAAGTTGGGTCACCCGTTTCACACTTGCGTCTGATCCTATGTACGTGGGCTCTGCCTGAGGTTACTTCTATTAAGTTCAGTGGGACTTATTTTATTTTAAGTATGCTTAGGATGGCAGTCTTAATCAGGATGTGCATCTTAACATGAGGGGGAAAATGAAACAAAGAGAATTGCTTGAAGGGGCTTAATGTAATCCCCAAAATTCATCAAAGGAATAAAAAATGTGAATATAAACTAGAAAATGCTGTTCATTAGATGGAAGCCCTTACAAGGACTTTCAAGCCCTGCAATAGATGATATCCCACTACATAACTTAGGACATCAATGAGAATGCTTCTTTTAACTTCAGTGAACCTTGATTAGTTGTGAGCCGCTTCTTAATTCCTGATGTGGCCTCAGAATTCAGAGGGAGAAAATTCTTTGCCTCTTGTGCAATGGGAGCACATGTAAATAAGCTGTAAAATAAAACCACAACTACACTGAAGATACTTTGAGTGTCAGATAGGTAAATACTATTAATTTACAAAAAGGCAGTTCTCTAAATTCCATTCTTCTGTCTGTTGAATCTCACTAGCATCCTTCCACTGGAATTAGAGTCCCAGCCAGCAATAAAATATACTGAATCATGAATCATGGTAGAGTCACATGGTTCGCCTTTCACTTAGTTCCTGTTGACATTAATCGTGAATTATGAAATATACATGGAATCCAGCCTTAACAAAGAAATAGGGATATGGAAGCTGAACTTTCAAATATATGAACTTGGAAGGCTTAAGTGTCATTATGAATTCAAGTGTCATAATAAAGAAGACCAACTTATTACATGGTAGGATTTTCAACCATCACCTGTTGTTGGCATCCCTCAGTCTCGAGACACAATGGAGTGCACCTTTGGGAGTGAAGGCAGCCTGCTGTGGCTGCAGAGGTTGGTAACCCATGACTGCTGATTCCTGTGCTAGCAGCACCAAAGTGAGCTCTCTGGGCACTGCCTGGGCAGTTTGTATGGAGGTCCTAGGCTGCCCAGACGACATTGTTGATGTGGTCCAAAGGAAAGCAGAGCAATATATTTGACACCAGCTTGGCTGCAGGAGTTGCTGGAAGGAAGCATACAATGTCATCCTTAGGGACTCCACTCCAGATTTGTGTCAGGTTTACTGCTTAGCCTTTTCTTCTCCTGAAGATGTTTTCCTCAGAGTTTACTCCCAAAGCCTTTCTCGCAAATGAGTTCAGCCGCAAAGCAGCCAAGGTTTAGGATCAAGAGTTTTCTTTCTCCTAGATGGGCTACTTTCCCAGGTTGAAGAGCCCCATCTGCCGCTCTGCCTTCACTCAGTTTCATGAGTTTATAGGGATTTACACCAATAGAACATTTTTAAAGTTTATGCCTTGGTTGGCCCTAGGTGTTGGGCATGATATAAATAAATACATAAATAAATAAATATATAGAAATAATTGAAAGCCATATTTATTTCTCTTTGTGCAATGATAGTGTATACTTCTAAAGAATGTCCAAATCTGGAGTCTAGAGAAAATTGGGAGTGAGGTTGAAACTGATTGATTTGAATATTGTTTGCAAAATTGGTATAATATCAACCAAGGTCTTTAAACAAGTTAGATTTCTGATTCATTCATCTAGTAGATCAAAGACGAAACAATCAAGGCAGTTAGGAACTCATTATCTTTATGCTTAGATTTTTTTCCAACCGTAGGAAGCATTGCTTGGCCCATAACAACATATTAGCTGACGAAAATCAATAGAAGCTTCACTATGAAAAATGCTACCACATTAGAAATTGGAATTAAATCGGCAATTCATTCTGGGCTGCTCAGCTAAAGTGAAAACATTTCACTGTTGCTCTGATTTGAGATGATGATGATGATGATGATAAATAGCAACAATAGCAACAACAAAACAACAATAATAAGCAGATCTTGCCCTCTCTAGTAACTACGGTAATGCACAAAATATCTAAAGGAAACAAACTAAATTACAGGGAAAGCCGTTGGATATTTCTTGCCTAGATGTCGCTTTTCAACTAAGGATGGATTCCTATAGGTTTTTTTAAATTGTTTTTAAGGATAACTGCATTGTATGGATCACATTATCATTGTTGAAGTTCACTAAGAGTTGAGTATCCAAGTCTACAATACCCCTTCCCTCCTGCATTTTAAATACTGTGATGTAAACAGACTTTTTCTGCATGGGGAAGGTCACCCAGCTGGCTCAGTAATCTATTGGCTCCATTCTATCAGTACCTTCAAAAGATTATCACCCTTTCAAAATTTCAGGATAAACTAGATTTGAACACAAATTCTTGGCTTTAGCAGCTCAGCACTTCCCCTCATATCAGATTAAGTTTTTTGTTGTTTTTTGCACACTTGCCATGCTTTGAAATGCTTCATGTTCGACACAAAACATTGCAACCACATTCTTCCTTCAAGCAAAGGCTCTTGTGTTTTGCAGTAACAAAACCAAAATGATGTGAACCAAACAGTGCCCTGGCAGGCATGTTTTTATTAAAAAAACAAAAAGCCGTTCAAATGCCATATCTAGTAAACCATACTAGATGTGAAAACTATTCTCTTTTTAGGTCTTTTCCTTGACAGAAAGACTGATTGGCAAGGTGCCTATTCCTACACATTTCATCTATCTTCTAGATACTCATAAATTTTGAATTAAGGCTTTTAAAATGAATCTTACAAAACACACCCCAACCCAACCCAACCCCTGTGTTCACCCCAACCCCAACCACTGAAACAAATGTGACAGTCAGTCCCCTTAAGCATCAGGAATAGTATTCCACAACTGTTTTCTTTCTGCTTACAATATAAATTTTCTTATAGGCATTACATTGCAGGAGTGGCGGTGCAGGAATAACATGCTACTGCAGCTGGAAAATTTTGTGCCACCATTTCTGTATATTGAGTATCTGCCCATATAGGGCTGTATCCAATGCTAATCCTGCTCAGGGAATACCCATTTAAGTTAATAGGTGCAACTAACGTAGGTTCATTCATTTCAGTTTTGAAGGGTAACTGTCTTTTGGGTTCACATCTTGCTTAGGAAATGGTGAATTCGGTAGGTTGAACCAAACCAAATTTCTCCCCTGTTTCTAGTTATCAGTGGGCACCAGCAGCAGCCTGAACATGTGAACCCCTGCTGCCAGTCCAGTAAAACTAGCATCACATAGACAACCACAAAGCACTAGTGTTAAACCCTCTATATACTATAATATTCATGCCAGTAAAACATCCCTCCCCCCAATCAGTGTGCTTGGTGATGGCTGCTGACAAATTACTTAGACTTGCTGTGCACCGAGCGGAGTTGAAAGTTGATTCGCCCAGTGGAAGCACGTGCATAGCTGGAGAAGAGGGGGAGGACAGCATCAGTGCTGCCCTTTGACACAAGCAATAATAGGATATGTATATAAGGCCAAAGTTTCACTTGTCGTGTTCTCCATCTGCAACAACTGGGTGCTGATGGCTAGCCCTAACAGCTACAGACTGATTAGAACTATTGAGGCATGCAGGGATTTAATTGTAGCTTTAATGCTTTCAGGCGCTTTGCTCTTTGCTGTTGCAATTTGATATTTTTACAGAGACACGTTAAAAACTGAAACAATGGATTATTTTTTTAACGGACTGATGCATGGGGATTCTATGAGGCAGGAGAGGAAACTAGATGAATAGCAGCAGTGCAGGCCTAGTGTCAGCTCATAGCATCCTTGGGCAACTGATGGGCCCCAGGGGGACCATCTCTGAAGCTTGCCTGAGAACTGGGCCAGGTGAATCTCTCTTCTTAAATGTCCTTGCCACGTGGTGATGAAAAGACGGACCCTTCCACCCATCCCTGGTGCTTCTTCCCAGGTCCCCCAAAATGTAGATCTGCCACTTGGGACAGCATTGCTGTGCATTCCACATGATTGATCTGCCCTGTGCTGCCCTCTTGTGTGTTGGAGGAAGGTGTCCCATCATCTATGCTGAAATAAGATACAGCTGGAAGTAAGGTCAGTTTTTTGGCACGGGCCACCATCTTGTCCTTCAGGCAGCAAAATGTCTTGGGCTGGCTCTGACCACCAATGCACCTCTAAGATAAGTGTAGCAAAGGGAAGGGACGTTGTAACACTTATGGAGGAATCATAACTTTTACATCAACAAGAACACATTTTGTTTTTCATATCCGAACCTATGTAAATGTGGAGGAGCTATGGTTAATGTTACATTGTTTCCCCTCATAACATATTCAAGCAAATCTATTTATTTGATGAATCCAAATGAATGTAAAATGGCCTCTTTCAGAAATTTAGCACTTAGTGTCAAATTTTGTTTGGGTTACAGTTGATCTTAATTAGAGAACATTGCAGGCTCTTCAAACCTTCCACAAAGTTAAAACTCGTTTAAATCTCATGCATAGGGTATATTTACTGGAATTAGGCCACATACAAAATAAATTATTAACCATCATTGGTTAATAATTGCACTGATTACTGTGGAATATTATGCTGGCTGTTGCACTATAGTTAAAGGTTGGATTCTAACTTGGGATTACAATAAAATCTAATTTCGTGATGTACTTTAAAAATAAGATTGCATTAGAAAAATTAATAAGGTGTTACTGCAGTCTTTGGAATATGATTACAAAACGTTCCATTTTAAAGAAATTTTGTGCAACTTCAATATGCACCATATGGCACAGAGGGGGTGGTTTATGGCAACATAGCAATTTAATTTAACTCTGATTTTGAATTTTCCAAGTCGTGATAATTTCATGATGTTTAATGTAAGGCACAAAGTTTGTGATATTACATCAGTGGTCGTGATACACTACAAGGGGAAAACGAAAAGGTATGGTGGTAAAGTCTAGGTGCAGGGAACTAGACAGAGGGCCTTCTCGGTAGTGGCGCCCGCCCTGTGGAACGCTCTCCCATCAGATGTCAAAGAGAAAAACAACTACCAGACATCTGAAGGCAGCCCTGTTTAGGGAGGCTTTTAATGTTTAATAGATCACTGTGTTTTATTTTTCTGTTGGAAGCCACCCAGAGTGGCTGGGGAAACCCAGCCAGATGGGCGGGGTATAAATAATAAAATAATAATAATAATAATAATAATAATAATAATAATAATAATAATAGCCAACTGTCTGATTCTTCAGTGTCAGCTAATAGTGCTTTAGATAGGCCAGAACTTCCTGCTTGTGTCTCAGTATGAATTGTGGTTGCCATGGCATGGACTACAGTCATATTCAGTTCCAGAACATGTAAATAAGGGTTTTGGTTTCAGCTGGTTTTATACTGGGCGTGTAAACTTTTGTTTGTAAGCTCCTTTGATGAACTGTTTCTGGGCTCTTTGGTGAAATATGCCTTTCTAAATAAACAAACAAGAGCACACTTCAACACTAGAGACCAACCATGATCAGCACACATGTACCTGGTTGTAGGTGTAAAGGTTTCCAAGGTAGTAGGCAGGGCCGTCTTAAGCATGCCCGGCACCCTGGCGCACCGGATCCCTCTGGCGCCCCCCGCTCCGTTTCCCAGCGCACCGGGCGGGCTGGCGGGTGCCGCACGCAGGGGGCTGCCACGGGCGCAGCTGCACTGCACCACCCAGCCTGCCGTAGGGCCAGCCCTGGGCCAGGGGGCGCTGCCCGCCCCCTGTTGCGACGCCTCTGTGCGTGGCGGAGGCGGCCCCAGGCCCGCATGCCTCCGGAGAGCGGCCTGAAGCCGCTGAACAGTGGAGGCGTGCCTGGGGCAGCCTCAGCCAAGCCTCTCAGCGGGCGCAGCGGCGCCCCTGGTGGCCTGGTGGCCTGGTGCCCTGCGCTACCGGGAGCGGGCCTAGAGCCGGCCCTGGTAGTAGGCCAGGGCCAGTCCAATATATTTTGCCACCTGAGGTGAACAAGATGGTGCTCTCTCTCAGTTCCACTGCCAAAAGCCAACAGGGCTAGTAGCTGAATCTTACTTCAACACTGGTGAGGGGAGAGCATCCTCCTCTACACCTTAGACAGAAGGCCAGATTAGGGAGCCGAGAAGAGGCAATGTGACAACAGAGGGGAATGGCTGAGTACATCTAACACCTGGGCAGTTAGTTGCCTTTGTCCAATGGTTGAGCCGGCTGTTGGGCTTCTGGTAGTACTGAGCTACCACACCTATTGTTTTAGAAATGAATCACTATTCCAAACATTCAGTGGTCAATAAAACAGCCCCAAAAAGTACATGGTGGGTGGACTTTTCCCTCTGTCTTCAAACTACTAAATAAAGCAGAATGCAGCCCACAAAACCCATTCAGTGATATTAAACAAATGTCAAACTTAGAATGGACAATGGGTCCATGCTGAGTATGAGTATAGGTAATGTTGGATATTACTACAAGAAATCAGGGGAAACTAGAGTGTGGACCCTGACAGTCTCTGTGTCATAACGAATCCTCAAGCTTCTTTTTGACCTTAGGAAAAGTTGGAGTAGTTTGGAAACTTAGGGAATGTGAAGGCTTTGGAAAAGAAACTCTGGAAAAAAAACTGGTCAGTCTTTAGACTGTGTTCATTCTGGACCGTGGGCTTATAGACCCATAATTATGTTATTAGATCATGCTGTGTTACTTTTGTCAAAAAAGGCTGCAATGTATATCCTTGCTGCCCTTCCAAAGATAATCTGTAGACTGACTGGTACTCTCAGCTTTCTAAAGGATGCTTAGCCTTCACCTGAATCACACATAATTAAGGAATGGTTATCAGTGGCTTTGCTTTCATGGTCAGAGACAATATCCTTCTGAATACCAGTTGCTGAAAACCACAGGAGATGAGAGTTTCTTGCACCCAGGTCCTGATTGTAGGGTTCCCATAGGCTTCATGTTAACCAGGATGCTAGACTAGATGGGGCACTGACCTAAGTCAGCAGGGCTAGTATTATGTTTTTATGTACACAGGGGAGGCAATAATCTGTATAATAAATAAGCCAATTCCAAATTATCATTAAACTTTTCTGGTATTATAACTCAAGTTTTAGAAACTTTGAACCCGCCATCTCACAGTTTTATTCCCCCCCCCCAATAAATCATCTGTCTTTCATAAATGGTCTAAATATGATGAAGTTGAGGAACATATTTTATCAGGTTGGTGTGACTGTTGAGAAGCTTTGAAGTGATTGATTCTGACACGGCTGTCACTTCCGCCCAGTTGTGTCACAGCAGCAATACATGAAAGAAGGAAAATAACACAAGTCACCATTCCACATGGTCATCCCATTGCAAACATTTCTGATATGGCATCAACACCACACAGGTGCTGTAACAATCAACCCTAACAATGGTCAAATGCTGACTCATGCTTCTTGTAAACTTGACTGCATAGGTTTTGTGACAGCTGTGTTTGATTACATAAACCACATTCAGGATGTTATAGGTTGTAAGCTATCTTCCAGATTGTTAAAAGAACCTATGGTAACTTTTTTAATTGGTTCCAATATGTACACTAGCCGTGACGAAAAAAATATGCTTGAGGCGGTGTTGCTCCTGGCATTATTTTCAGCAATATTGTAATACATGTATTACTATTGTGAACCTGATGCTTGGCTGTTGCTGTTTTAATTTTTTTTAAAAAAGCTTCTCACTGAAATGTTACTGAGCACATATCATACAATAATATCTCCCCTCATACAATATGATTCTTCAGGGCAAGACCTACATAGTTGAAGGTTAAATTGCACACCAATCTCTCTGTTCTGGATTTATCTTTTAATCTTTACCAGATGGTCTCAATTCTCCTTATACTGTATGTTCTTTTCCTGTGCTGACCTCAGTATGTTAATATATTTAGACATTACATCATAAAACTTTTGGTTTATAAACCCTTAAAAACATCTTTTAAAGGTAAAACAATTCCATTTGTTTCTTGAAAGTTTTCCATACACATTGAGGCAGATAAAGGAATTTCGCCTTGCCCGATGGAATGATCCTCCCCTCTACAGTGGTACCTCTACTTACGAATTTAATGCGTTCCAAATGCACATTCGTAAGTCGAAAAAAATTATAAGTCGAATCCCATTGGAATTCATTGGGAGAAAAAATTCGTAAGTCGAAGCAACCCTATCTAAAAATTCATAAGTAGAAAAAATCCTATCTAAACTGCATCCAAGATGGTGGACGGAGCTCAGTTCGTAAGTAGAAACATTCGTAAGTAGAGTTATTTGTAAGTAGAGGTACCACTGTACTTCCCCCATGCACTGTTTCAGGAGGTTCGTCCACCCACCATGAGCCAATTACAGGGGACGTGGGGACACATGCAGGGAGGAGGGAAGAAAGCCATGGGGCATACCCCCCAATAATCTTGATTTGGTCGGGATAGTAACAATTTTAATAAAGCAGCCATGCTTCCTGCCTTGCTCCTGGGCTGCCCCAATTTCTCCTGGCCAGCTGGAGGCTTTGAGAAGGTGGTGGGTGGACCCTAGGATCCTTTCAGAGGCCTTATGCCTCCTGCCCAAAACCACACAAGCCCCTCCTCTTGCTGTTTTCTTCAGGCAAGGGGCTTTCCAAGCCATCGCACCGCTCCCATACCTCCATGTTGTTTAGCCATGTGCAAAGCAACGCCTTCAAAAAACAACACTCCTCTCCCCACTCTATTCTGCTTGGAAATAAATGGCCTAGGAGAAGCCCCCAAACACTTTGGGAGTGATTCTAGAGTTCAGTTAGGGTGGAACGAGCAAGAAACAAGGGTTTCCCACCTACCAAGTCCTGTGTTTAGTTCTCCTACTCTGTAACATGTCGGTAAACCTTACCCCAAAATTTGACATAATGATACTGTGTTTTACACACACACACACACCTGCATCACGTGGAAGAGGTGTGGGGAAACACAGAGAAAGGATGTCAGAATATAGTACAGCTTGTTCTCTATATTATGGGAGGGGAGATATTAAAACAGAGCACCAGCTTTGGTGTCCAGAAAGGGTATTTTGTAACACCTATTTCCACCTTAATCTAGGTGAAACTGGAGATTTTTGTTTACATGCAAAATTGGTAGAAGAGGACTTTCATAAAGCATTTCAAAATGCTATTCCCAACCTGAGATGTAGCAGTAAAGGCTTGTCTTCCAGTCTTATATCAAATATTACTTTGAATAGAACTGAAGAATTTCATGTCCACCCAGCGTGTTAGGAAATAAATATCCCGAATGGCTCCCCATTTCCTCTTATCTGCCCAAATTTATGATTCCTTGTCCTTTATTGAATCATTGCATGACTCAGTGAACAAATGCAGGAGAAATATACTTGGACAGCTGAAAGTATCCCCCCCCCCCGCATGCCTCAGCAGTACTCATTGCTGACACCTGCCCTGTGCCAACCTTTCAAAAAAGCTCACACGGTTGCTATTAAGATCATATGGAGAGATGGGAACACCATGTATGCCCCCTGGAGTTCCGTGGATGTATGTTGAAAGATGACTACCAATGGCAGAGATACCCCACTAAGTGGGCACATTGAGCAGAGCCCCTCAAACCTGGAGTGAGCCCTGGGCAAATGTGTGGGCAGTGTCAGGTGGACTCAGCTAGGAGCCAGCTCCTCTGTTGTTGAGCCAGTCCATTTTGCAGAATGGGCAAAGGAGATTATAAACGGGAAACTTAATGTGAAACTGATATGCAGAGTCTGAATCCCACTTTCATCCTTGATATGACAACCAGGCTAGCTCCCAAAGTGCAGGAGCACTCTGTGTTTCTTTGCTGCAAAAGAACTATGTACCTATATTGTTGAGTATAATTGTTTAATTCACACTGAAATGGAGAATGGCAAAATGTGTATTGGTAACTTTGAGGTTTTTTCCATAGCAACATACTCTGAGCTTTAACTAGTTGATAATTAACTGAGAATGTTCTCTGCTCTTAAACTTAGTGTGTGCCTTTGACCATTTATCAAAGGTAATTTGGTTGCAAAGCTCCATTTTGGAAATGGAGTTGCCTTTACCCTTTGTTCCCAGACTGAGTGGGAGAAGGATTTGTGATTCAGTCATACCTCGGTTTAAGTACGCTTCGGTTTGAGTACTTTCAGTTTAAGTACTCTGCGGACCCGTCTGGAACGGATTAATCCACTTTCCATTACCTTCAATGGGAAAGTTCACTTCAGGTTAAGTACGCTTCAGGTTAAGTACAGACTTCGGGAACCAATTGTGTACTTAAACCGAGGTACCACTGTATCTGTGAGTAAATGCAGCTCTAGGCAAAATGGAGGCTGCAGGAAGAGAGATCTTTACTTCTAGGTCTGTTTGGAATGATCTTTCATTTATTATAAGATGCTGAGCCTGTGCTAGACTTGAACTTAAGTATTGTATGGCATTGTTTGGATGAGCCTTTGATGTTTTTGTTTTGTTTCGGAAAAAGTTCTGCAAGTAAAGTTTTAAATCTAACTTATGGGTCTGGACAATGTTTTATTCCAAAACGAGCCATTTTGTATGCATCCAGTTGCTTCATGCTGTGCAATATTAATATCTGCAATATATACTTCTGAAAGTGTACAAATTATACCATCCTTTTTATTAACATGCTAAATTTTGTAATGGGTTCCTTACTCTCAGCACTAGTCAACAGAAACTCAAACCCTGTTTAATAGGGGAACAATTTGTTTGATCTGACTGTCACAGACTTTACATGTTTCATAGATTCAAAAGACTCCTATTTGCCTTCAGGGCACACAAAAAATGTGGTATATAATCCTGCTCAGAAGAAAAAATCGCAATCAGCGCATGGTTTCCAAAGGTATGAAACCACAACTGCTCCCTACCATTCCCTGTCTTGTGGCAGTGAAGATGGTACTATCTCGGCAACAAAAACTTTCACATACCGAAAAACCTTTGAACAGCAACAGAACATCAGTTGCGCTGAAAACATGGGACGCTGCTGTTATTTTTTGGGGAAGAAGACTTACTCATCAGCCTAATTTTCAAATGATCTCACACATGTCTCAGATATTTTGTTTAATTGGATGTCATTTGTATGTTAGGCAGACTCAGGTAAAAAGGTAAAGGACTCCTGGACGGTTAGTTAAGTCCAGTCAAAGGTGACTATGGGGTTGTGGCGCTGATCTCACTTTCAGGCCAAGGGAGCTGGCCTTTGTCCACAGACAGCTTTCTAGGTCATGTGGCCAGCATGACTAAACCGCTTCTGGCACAACAGGACACCATGACGGAAGCCAGAGCGCACAGAAATGCCGTTTACCTTCCCGCTGCAGAGGTACTTATTTATCAACTTGCACTGGCGTGCTAGGTTGGCAGGAATAGGCAAACTTAAGAGGGAGATCAATGGATAATAAACCCCTCAAGACCAAACACATTTATTGATTTGAGCAAATGGAGGAAAAACAAGCTTTAAAGAGGGTGATACGAATAGTAAAGGAAGGAGGTTTGTCCATGATGTGTGTTTCTCCACCCCTTTGATAGCTTCCACTCAGAGGGATCAGGAAAGGAGAAAATCTGTGATGGGCAGGATTTGCCTTGTTAGTCCTGCTAACTGACATGCTTGGAGATTGAGAAACTTGCCACAGAGCTGCTGACCTCCACGGCAAGTGTAACATCTAGACTAGCTCAAGCTGTTGCCAGATAAATCTTTTATTTGTTCTGCACCTCAAAGGCTCTCCCCTGCAGTCTACTTGGTTGGCACAATTTTCTTCTCCTGCCTAAGATATGCTGGCCAGGACAATGCCTTGAGTGCCTTTGGGCTGAGGGGAAGTACAAATAATACAATGCAATGCAATGCAATACAAATAATCATCATGACCATAAACAGCTACTAAAGGAAAATACGAGAAAATGAAGTAGAAGAAGCAGAAATATCTCTGATGTTCAACACATGAGAGAATGAGCTAATGACAACTAAATTATTAATAGTGAGAGATAATGAAGAAGCTTTGGAAGGTATTTGGGAGAAAGGCATTGAATTCATTGCGTATAAATTAGCAAGAAACCTTCAATAGTTCAGCCAAAGTTAAATGTGCTTATGTCACTGGTTTCAACGAGAGAGTTAAAGATATATTAAGATGCCAACTAAGGCCTACTCAGAGTAGGCCGATTGAAATTGATATACCTAACTTTCCATTAATTTTCACAGATCTCTGCTTGGTGTGACTAGTGTTTCATACAACCCAAGGTGCACATCTTTGCCTGGATCGTGACCAAAGCATTTTAATACAAACAGATAAAACAATGAATATACCTTTCATCTACTATTTTGTTGGACAACATTAACAATAAAAAGTTGGCCATCAATCCCCGACCGTAGTATAAAAACAGCAGGCAATATAATCGTTGGGAATGTACTGTAATTAAGATTGATTTGCAACATGATTCTCCAGAGAAAAATCCCTGACACACAAAGTATTTTTATTCTGTACTGTCAGCTAGAAAAATGGGACAGTGGCAGAGACGCAGAGACACAGTGTATGCAGTTGTATGTCTCTGGAAAATTATTCCACTGGTATTCCAGATTTGATTCACAATAGTTAACCTGGAATCTTAAGGGAAGTATTAAGTTGATCATGACTACTGCAATTTATGGGATGTATCCTGTAAGAGAGAGGGCTTGCAGAGAGCAGCCCACTCTGCTTACTTCCATCAGATGGGAGAGCAGCAGCAAGTCTGGGAGTTCAAATCAGGAACAGGAAGGGTTAAGACGGGTCCAGGGCTCTGCAGAGTCCTGGTGGCTCAGCTCCAGGTTGGTAGCAGGGAAGCAGGGGAGGAGCTAGCTTCAGCAGGGGCTGGAAAGGAGGGAGGAGAGAGAACGGCACCTCAGGAGCCTGGTTTGGGACCACAGAGGACCCATAGAGCAAGGAGGAGGGGCGTTTGGAGTCTTAAAAGGGGGGTCAGAGCCCACGAGACGCCATTGTGGGCTTCTGCCCCATGCAGAGCAGACATGATTTGAGACATCTCACCACTGTATATAGCATGCACAATAAAACTATGAAAATCCAGAGGATGTGTGGAGTGCTTACTCGGGAGTAGCCAACACCCCATCTGTGACAGCAAGCCCACAATCTTTTGATGGCTACACCGAGGGAAGAGGGCTGCAAATGTAGCAGCCGGCATGAAGTTGGCAGCATCTAAAGCAGAAGAGAGAGATGCCAAGGGAGGATTGGCATGAGTTGCCAGCACCCTGCAACTATGGAACGGCTCAAGCACCAGGTAGGCACCCGGGCACAGGGGAAGCCAAGCTTAGTGAACCGAGCAGCTCGGAACACAGCCAAGCCAGAGGAGCGTAGGCTGGACAAGCAGAGAGGACACTCGGGACGGGCCAGCACTTTGTAGGGCGACCCTCAGCACAAGCTGGCTCTAAGACTGAGAGGCATGGTGGCGTGGAAGTGCAGGAGGCTGAGAGGCGAGTCCGGGCAGAGGGGACAGATGGAGGGGAAAGGCAGCGGCCACAAGTTCCCATACAGTCCCGGGGAGGCAGCTGCAGCCAAGCACAGCCCCCTCCAGCCAGATGTGATGCAGAGGGACAAAGCCCGCGCGCGGGTACTTTCAAACGCTGACGCGGGAAAACAGAGGGAAGAGAAAGGCGGGAGATGCCTTTACAATGCACCCAGCCACTGGGTGGAACACTGCCCCCAGAGGAAGGAATGGCGAGAGCAGGCAGGCACAGACACAAGCCTGGATGCCAGATCAGGAGGGGAGGGGCCAGGCAGAGCACCAACAACTGAGCCCTCCTGTAACACCCCACAGCACGACAAAGAGATGGAAGTAAGTCTGCAGCTGCCAAGAGGCCAGACCCAGGAGACAGTCGGGCTTCTCTGCAGGGGCAGCAGCAATGATTTCCTATCGGTGGACTTTGCTAGGCAGAATCAGATTCCCCTTTTCCCAAGGAAGCTTCCCATGAGCGTCTCGGCCATAGACAGCAGGGAATTGCAGGAGGGTGAGGTCACGCGACAGACCCCCTCTCGGAAGATGACAGTGAACAAGCACGCAGAAGTACTAGCTTTGGACTTAATGGACAATGACCCTGTGGGCAGCCAGCGCCGGGGAGATCTCACCTTTGGAGATGCAGACGGCATGGAGCACTGCAGGAAAGGAGAATCCTCAGGATCGCACCCCATCACCTCCCCAGGCGGATGGAACGACGCAGAGGCGGGGATGCAGGAAGAGAAACTGAGCCAACTCACCAAAGAGGACACTTTTACCCAGAACATACGGAGGGACTTGAGGAAGGGAGAAGGGGCAGGGGAAGGGCTTGCAGAGAAAGAGGGGTTACTCTTTAGCAATGATGCCCGGTATATGCCCCAGGACTCCCTCAGAGGGAAGATTCTCAAGCAATATCATGACAACCCCACGGAGGGGCATGCAGTACATGTCTTCACGAGGCTCACACCCAGTAAGGCCAGTCTTGGGCGAAACCCCAGAGCCTTCCCAGAGCAGGGGAAGGGGGAGATTGGGGGACCACCTATTGAGGCATGGGGTGAGAGGAGGGAGACAGTACACCAACAACTGGATGGAGACGTGGCAAGGGGCAATGAGGCTTACAAGGAGGGGGCAGACCATCACAGGGGACTGGAGAAGGTCTTCCACGGAGGGGACAGGGTCTGGCTGTGGTCAGAAGGCCTTCCCATGGGGGGAAGGGGGAAGAAGCTGGCACCCAGAAGGCTGGGGCCCTTCAAGGTTCTGACACAGATCAACCCTGTCACCTTCAGGGGGGAAGTACCTACAGCGAGAAAGGTCCATCCCGTGGGTCACAGGTCTTTGCTCTCACACTTCAGGGAAAGCCCAAGGTTCAGAGGACGTGACACACATCCAACACAAGACGCTGACAGGAGAGAGGGGGAGGAAATCACACAAAAGATACTAGACAGAAGGGTGGAGGGAGAAGGCAGCCAAGAGGTTCCAGAAAGAAAGGAAGAGGAGGAGGTCTACAGTGCCACAGCGAGCCCGGGCTCCCGGTGGGGGGAGGGGGGGTTAAAATGTCTGATGGCCAGGCAGGGCACTCCTGCTTCCCAAAACGCGGAGGCAACCACGCACACCATGCAAGGGGAGGACCGCACACTGGAACTGCACGCTCCTTTCTCCCACAGACCCAAACCACCACACGTCAGTAGCACAGGGAACACAGAGGGGGAGGGCGATCCCAGGTGGGGAGCAGGGGAGACGCAGACCCAAGGAGCCCTCCGGGAATCGGAAGCAATTTTCCAGAGGGAGGAGGAGGATGACAACGGAAGGAACTACACGGACCAGCCACCCAGCACCGACTGGGAACAGGATTTTACACACACTACAGAGGAGGAAGACCTGTCAGGCTTCCAGCCCTCTTTACAGACATCAGACCAGGCAAACCAGGCCTCAGAAAGGGGGGGGGGAGCCTGGAGGGGGGGTGGATGTAAGAGAGAGGGCTTGCAGAGAGCAGCCCACTCTGCTTACTTCCATCAGATGGGAGAGCAGCAGCAAGTCTGGGAGTTCAAATCAGGAACAGGAAGGGTTAAGACGGGTCCAGGGCTCTGCAGAGTCCTGGTGGCTCAGCTCCAGGTTGGTAGCAGGGAAGCAGGGGAGGAGCTAGCTTCAGCAGGGGCTGGAAAGGAGGGAGGAGAGAGAACGGCACCTCAGGAGCCTGGTTTGGGACCACAGAGGACCCATAGAGCAAGGAGGAGGGGCGTTTGGAGTCTTAAAAGGGGGGTCAGAGCCCACGAGACGCCATTGTGGGCTTCTGCCCCATGCAGAGCAGACATGATTTGAGACATCTCACCACTGTATATAGCATGCACAATAAAACTATGAAAATCCAGAGGATGTGTGGAGTGCTTACTCGGGAGTAGCCAACACCCCATCTGTGACATATCCCTAACTGCAACTATCTGCATTCATTTCAGCAAGCTCCACAAACACTCAAAGAAATAATCTGCAGTTATGATGTGCCTTCCTACATCCCCTTTTTGGTTGAGCATATCTGATCTCGGGATAACATTTAGGGTTAAACTGGATGTAATTGTAAATGTGCCTTTGCATTTATCATGCATATTATATATATTTACATATATTTACATATATTTACATATATTTACATATATATACATATATATACATATATATACATATATATATATATATATATATATATATATATATATATATATATAATTAGTAAATGCTGGGACAGCTGATAATTTCTACCGGTAGGATTGCAGCAGGAAATTGCATGTCCTCATGCAGCTATTTGCATCAGAAGGAAAGCTCCTGTTGATCCCAATGCAAATAGCAGCTCTCTTCCCAGTGCAAATAGCAGCTTTGGAGGGATGAGTTTGATCCAGACGACAGGAAGAGAGAGAAGATTAAGATCCCCCTCTGCTTTCTATCCTGCCATTATTTCAGTTCTTCCCAGAGGCTTTTTGTTAGATCTCATGCCTGGTTTGGTCCTCAAATCCTGTGTGCTGATCCAGGATTCCCACCTATTTCATACATGCATGTACACGGCTTTTTGTTCCTCTGAGGAAAAAATCATGAGTTCCTGTATCCTTTCCCTTGTTGGGGGGGGGGGGGGAATAGCTGCTCTGAGGAGGTTTTAGCACAGCAGCTGCAGAAGAGGAACTGGTGAACAAGCCCTTGCCCCTTTATTTATTTATTATTTATTTAATTTATTAAATCTGTATATCTCCCTTCATATGTATGTTTACAACATACATATTCAAAACAAGAACAAAAACAAAACAAACCAATAACACTCCCCCACCCCTATCTGCAGATATAGTCCATTTTTTTAAAAAAAACAACAACACAAAACCTGCAGCTTCTGAGGCTGAATTTTGTAAAGCAAACCCACATACAGTACATAAAAAACACATGCAGCTTAGCTTCATAGGGTGCGTGTTTGGCTTAAAAAATAAATAAATACATATTTATTACCTATGGGATGATCACAACCCATCACACATACGTGGGGCTACCTTTGAAGGTGATCCAGAAACTGCAACTAATCCAGAATGCGGCAGCTAGACTGGTGACTGGGAGCGGCCGCCGGGACCACATAACACCGGTCCTGAGAGATCTACACTGGCTCTCAGTACGTTTCCGAGCACAATTCAAGGTGTTGGTGTTGACCTTTAAAGCCCTAAACGGCCCCAGTCCTGTATACCTGAAGGAGCGTCTCCACCCCCACCGTTCAGCCCGGACACTGAGATCCAGCGCCGAGGGCCTTCTGGTGGTTCCCTCACTACGAGAAGCCAAGTTACAGGGAACCAAGCAGAGGGCCTTCTCGGTAGTGGCACCCACCCTGTGGAACGCCCTCCCACCAGAGGTCAAAGAGAACAACAATTACCAGACCTTTAGAAGGCATCTCAAGGCAGCCCTGTTTAGGGAAGCTTTTAATGTTTGATGGATTTCTGTATTTTAGTATTTTGTTGGAAGCTGCCCAGAGTGGCTGGGGGAACCTGGCCAGATGGGCGGGGTATAATTATTATTATTAGACAATGGCGCTGTGTAAATGATCAGCTTGAGGTGCCAGTATGAGAGTAGCCAAGGAGAAAATATGGTGTCCCATCTAAAGATGGCTCACTATACTTCTGGTGGTGCACAAAAAATGCTAAAAGGTCAACCCACACATAGCACACTGTAGGTAGTAGAAACTGGATGGCTCGCTGCCAGTCATCTGATATGGAACACACAGTATCTACTGCATAGATTTGGGTTGCCATATTTCAAACAGTAACAATCCGGACACAAGATTTGTTGAGGTTTTTTTTTTGCAAGGTTGTTGAATTTTTTAAAGTTTTGAACAAAGAGATGATGTTTTGAGCTATTTTTAAAGGAAAATTATCAAAGACGACACTGCTGACATTGCTTGCCATACACCTGGACTGCAGTATTCAGGCAACCCTGACATAGATACAAACTTGGAAATGCTGCTTCATCATAAGGAAGAGACAAGACTGCTTTCCACAGGTCAGACCACTGGCCTGTCTTGGTATTGTCTTCACTGATTGGCAACAGGGTTTCTAGCCCTACCTGGAGTTCCCAGGTGGGATTGACCTTGGGATTTTCTGCATGCAAAGTGTATGCGCTAACACTGAGCTATGGCACTTTCTCTAAAGGTATAAGGTATAAGGTTGCAATCCTGAAAACCTTTAAAAAGAAAACCACATGTGTAAAACCAGGATTTTATTATTGAATTAAAAATCCTAAATTTTTCTACGCCATAAAGAATATGATGCATTTCATAGCACACTCTGCATCAGGGAGGGAGGGAACAGGATGCCTGCCTCCAAGCATGCTGAACATCTGGGAAGTGGTGTGCTGCACATTTATGTGGCTGCAATCCAGCTGACAGTTCTTGCACAGCAAGAGCCTGATGTGATTAGAAATTCACAAAGCTGTTGATTGCAAATGAGGGTCAGAGAAAAGTCAGCTAGATGACTTGAAATTGCAGGCACCTTCCTCCTTGCTCAAGTGCCTTAGAACAGCCATTTGTCTGCTGAATCAAAAGCCATTTGTCCATTTTAATTAGGTTGCAACGGAATGTATTTTGTAAGACATTTGCAGGGTTGTGAAATACCTTGTGGCAAGAGCAGGTGGGAGGGGATCTCTCGTTGCAAGGCACACCTAGACAAATTATCCAGTTGGAAAACATCTCAAGAATGACCTAAGCTGTGGACAATTTATAGACCTGAAGTCCAGATTGAAACTTTTGTATCTGTTTTATTGACCACCAGTCCAGCTGCTGCCAGAGAGAGATGGTCCAATCACATGCTAGGTTCTCACGCTCATATGGGAGAAGCAGCAGCGGCAGGTCATAAGGGGAGGAGGTTTCTCAAGATCAAAAGTTCTGCTTGGAGGACAAGCCAGCATGGAGGACAAGAGGCCGCCAGGGCCAGCCTGAGCTCCTGAGCTGCCAAATTCATAACCCTAACCATATGGATTTGTGGGGGATTCATAACAAGAGCATAGTGCATGCAGTTTCATCAGGGCCAATCTTCTGGAAACACTGAGAACGAATTGGAGCAACAGGAAATAATGGGAACCCAATATAGAGTGGGGAGAAGAAAAACTTCTCACATCCACACCATACATTTAAAGTGCTCTCATTCTACTTTAACAGTTATGGCCCCCACAAGGAATCATGGGAACTGTAGTTTGTTAAGGGAGCCGAGATTTTTTTTTTAGGTGATCTTTCAACAAACTGTGGTTCCCAATATTCTTTGGGGGAAGCCATAACTCTTAAAAGGAGCGTCTCCACCTCCGTAGTTCGACCCAGACACTGAGGTCCAGCTCTTAGGGCTTTCTGAGGGTTCCTTCATTGTGGGAAGTAGGTTACAGGGAACCAGACAGATGGCCTTCTTAGTGGTGGAATGCCCTCCCATCAGACGTCAAAGAAATATACAACTATCTGACTTTTAGAAGACATATGAAGGTAACCCTATATAGGAATTTAAAAAAAAAAGTTTGATAGCCATGTTCAAATATATAAAAGGATGTCATATAGAGGAGGGAGAAAGGTTTTTTCTGCTGCTCCAGAGAAGCAGACATGGAGCAATGGATTCAAACTACAAGAAAGAAGATTCCACCTAAACATTAGGAAGAACTTCCTGACAGTAAGAGCTGTTTGGCAGTGGAATTTGCTACCAATGAGTGTGGTGGAGTCTCCTTCTTTGGAGGTCTTTAAGCACATAGCTGCCAAGTTTTCCCTTTTCTCGCGAGGAAGCCTATTCAGCATAAGGGAAAATCCCTTTAAAAAAGGGATAACTTGGCAGCTATGTTTAAGCAGAGGCTTGACAGCCATTTGTCAGGAATGCTTTGATGGTATTTCCTGCTTGGCAGGGGGTTGGACTGGATGGCCCTTGTGATCTCTTCCAACTCTATGATTCTATGATTTTACTGTGGTTTTATAATTTGTTGGAAGCCGCCCAGTGTGACTGGGACAACCCAGGCAGATGGGCGGAATAATAATAATAATAATAATAATAATAATAATAATAATAATAATAATGGAATGAGAGTGCTTTAAGGGTATAGTGTAAATATGACAATATGCAAATAAAAAATGAAATCTTGCTCTTAATGACTTGTCAAAACTCATTGGTCTGCGTTAATCCCCATTGGCTTGCTGTCTTTCAAAAGTTGCAGGTTGGTTAAGGTTTCCTTGGACTTTTTAAGTCCTCAGCTTGTTCCATTGTATTCATCTGTAATTAGTCCTTCTGGCTGCCTGCTACCATTACATCTACTTGGAAGACCTGTGTGTCTGGTTTATTATTTTTGTAAGCTCTGCACTAGTATTTAGTAATGCATTATGCCTATAAGGAATGTTACATAAATGCAAGTGACTGATGAAATGATTGAAGTGTTGCCTCACAGCTTTAAATGTATCTTAAATTATAGGGAACGGTAGTGGCCAGGCGTAGCCTACTTGAAAACCGTGTCTGGTTTTTGTTCCTTTCAAATGGCAGGCAACCACTGGCTTACTTTGAGACAGTTCTTCCTGGTAGGTGTCAGCTTGGCTTCAGTTTAATGGCAGCGACAGCTTGACTTACCTGCGTGGGAGTTGTAAGATAGCAAGCCACTTTGAAGAGTGTGCATGGCAATTAATGATAGAGAAAAGAAAGGGCTGAGTGCAATTATGCCTTCATTATTTTTTTCAGGGAATTAATGTGCTCTGCAGAAAAGCACTTAGTACTAGTGCAGCAAGAGGCATATATATATATATGTTTTCTTCTGGAATAGAGCATAACAGCCACTGGATTCCATGCATAGTCGTTCTATGGATCTGCATCTCAGAACTTCTGATTTCTCTGTGCTTGATACAAAAAAGAAAAAAAAAACCTATTCCAGGAGCTTAACAGGAGGTGTGATTCTCCCAGAGGTAGTTCGTTGTCTTTGGGTCCTTAGTGCCCCCACTCCCAACAAATAAGTGCTTTGGTAGCACTTTTCTACATTTGGCTACTCAGAAGTATATCCCATTTTGGTGGGAATATTTTGAAAGATTGCCTAGAGGGGATTTTAAAAATCATGTGCCTGGTGAGCAGAGGCAGGTGGTCAAGGTTTAGAATAGAATAGAATAAATCTTTATTGTCATTGTCCCCTTGCGGGAACAACGAAATTTCTTGGTTGCTGTATCAACTCAGATAAGACACTTCACATGAATTAAAATACTGTACTAATAAGCATGGTGCAATACAGAACAATAACAAATAAAATAAAATAAAATTACTTCAAAGTCCAGAATTTCCATTTAAGGCCAAAATTGCTCTAGGAAAGAAACTGTTCTTGAGACAGCTCATTCTCGCCTTCATTGTTCTATATCTCTGTCCCAATGGCAGGAGCTCAAAGAAACGATGACCAGGATGCGATGAATCTCTTGAAATGTCTAGTGCCTTTCTATGGCACCTGATGGTATAGATATGTTCTAAGGTAGAGAGAGAACAACCAATGATATTCTCTGCTGTTTTGATAATTATGCACAACACTGTCCTATCCCGACAAGTGCAGCTTCCGTACCACACACATAAGCCATAAGTGAGCATGCTCTCAATGGCACAGTGATAGAAAGCAAGAAGCAACTTTTGCGGAAGGTGATTTTTCCTTAAAATTCTCAAAAAATACAGTCTGTGCTGTGCCTTCTCCGCAATCCCCCCTTATATTGACACTCCAGGACAAATCCTTCTGTAACTCAATGCCCAGGAATCTGTACGTTGTCATCACCCTCTCCACACATCAATCAAAAGCGGCTGGACATCGGTTTTCTGCTTCCTGAAGGAAGCAGGAGACTGCTATTGTCAGGATCCCAGGGAGGAGAAGGTGTGGAATGGAGGGCAGGTAATGGCATCATGGGAGGCAGTGTCAGGCACTGGATATCTCTTTCCTCTGCTCAGCCTGACTTGAGCTCCCATCTGGACGTGCTGTTGTTACTCAATGCCAGTCTAGTCCATTATAAAGCAAGCTTCATTCAAGAACTGAATATGGATGAAGAGACTGACTTGATATACATTGCCAAGACATGAGTGGGTGAGCTGGGGCTGGGGCAGGGGGCTTGACCTTACCTAGCTTTGCTCATCTAGATATTTGATGCAGTGTAGGCAGGGCCGTCTTAAGTATATTTGGCGCCGTGGTGCAACGGATCCCTCCGGCGCCCCCGCCCCGCCCTGTTTCCCAGCGCGGCGGGTGGGCGGAGCTGCGCGGCTGGAGCCGGGAGGGCGCAATGCACAGCGCGGCTGCCAGGGGTGCAGCTCCGCGGTGGGTGGGCGGGTGCAGCTCCGCAGTGGGGGGGGTGGGCGCAGCTGTGCAGCGCCCCCCCTGGCGCCCTGCTCCACCCAGCCTGGCTGTAGGGCGGCCCTGAGTGTAGGTCCATATCAGAGGAACCGGATGTGAGGGAGGCATGTCCTAGCCACGGCAACAATCCATAGAAGTTCCCTCATTCTAACCAGGAACCCAATACTACTGGGGGATGGATGTGAGGTGGGTTTGTACTTGGTGTTGGGTTGCAGAAACAGGACAAGGACCTTTTTAGTACACTACCCACCCTGCTGCCCAACAGTCTTCCTGAATGAGCCAATGAAAGCATTCCTAGTTTGGAGTCAGAAAATGTCAGTGCCAATTTTGTCGTGGCTGCGCTGACTCAGGATTTGATGGCTGGTATTACAACCATGGGGCTGTTTACATTGTACAGCATACACACATTGAAGGTCAAAGCCCACTGGGTTGGGAGCTGGAGGCATTCTGTTACAGCAGTTTCACTCCTAACTTCACGGTCGCTACCAGAAAGTAGCACTAGGGAACTGTTGCTCACCCCAGCCCCTGGCTTTTGGGGTGTGGGATTTCACAGGGGTCTCTTCTGTTTCCTATTATGGTATATTCAACATCCATATGATACCATTGGAAGATGTCATCCAGGTGACGTCAGTATGCTAGTGACACCCACCTCTAACTCTTGATTCCATCTGACTCGGGAGAGACTGTGAAGGTATGTCCTTTCTAGTCCTGTTCTGGGGACAGGAGGTAATTGACCAACAAATATTCAGGACCTTTCTGCATTTGCCTATTCCATCAGCTGAACTCCTCTAAAAAAATATGGTGACCCTGAATGCAAGCCAGAAAAAGAGGGGAAAGTCTGCATCAGCTCAGAAGAGAAAAGATACTGGCCATGTATTGATCTAAGCTAGCTACAAGGGGGTAAAAATGAAACAAGAGGAAGGAATTCAATGTTTTGCCTCACCGGCATGAGAGATGATGAAAGTAGAGGGTGGGCAGTCAGCTGGGCAAACATATTGTTGCTTTAATTATGTTTTGGGCTCCCTTTAATGAAGCCATCTTCCATCACACCCAAAGGAAAGAAAATAGTCAAGCGACGTGCTCTACAGATGGATCTGCATGGGCTCTTAAACAGCTCCTTAGCTCCTGCACAGGTGTTGAGTTTTGTATTTGGGAGAAAGCCAACCCTGGGCAGATTTAAGGAAGATCAACCACATTTGCTACAGAGAAAGGGGGGGAGGGAGGGAGCATGTGTGATACTTCCCAATCCTGTTCCCCCATATGCTGAGTGTTTGAGCATAAGATGCTGTATTCATGTTGAGCTGAAGCAAACTCTTTGATCTGATTTAGAATGAAAATATGAGTTTGTGCCTTTCTCTCTGTAATGAAATGGAGGATGAGACACTACTGGTCTGAGCCTCTATGTAGGCAAACCACATATAAACTATATACTGTATTTACTTAGGTATCTCTATTTGTTTTTGCCACCACCTCTCTCCTTCTCTACCTCTGTTGTCTCCTCAATCCCTGTGGTGACATTTGGATTGTATGTTACTTAGGGTAGGAATCTCTCTCTCTCTCTCTCTCTCTCTCTCTCTCTCTCTCACACACACACACACACACACACACACACACACACACACTCTCACTCTCTCACTCTCTCACTCTCTCACTCTCCATTCCCCCCATTATGTTACGACATAAAAATATCATGTGCCTAGATGACACTATAAAAAAAATTGAATCAAAATATTGATGGTTTTTTTAAAAAATAAAAAATCTAATTTTGCCCCACAGAAAGTTTGTTCCCCATCTCCACAAAGACTGAATTCATCTCTAATCATAGTCATACAGAATAACTGGTGGGCCCAATGGAGAAGCATCATCACATGTGGTGGGGCAGGTGATAGTGGAAGGGAAACAGAAGCAAGAAATACCAGGGGGAGAATCGCAAATATTGTCCAGTATTGATTGCAGGATTAATTGCCTTATACATTCCAAGCTAAGGCTGGATAGGTTTTTCAAATACGGCACAATTTTCAACAGCTGGTCTGTGTAGAACTCTTTGAGAGACAATTTTGTTTGGGTTTTTCCCCATTATGATTTAGATCATTATTGATATAAATCATTATGTAAGGAATGGTTGAACAACACAGATTATATAATCAATACACGTGATACAATTATTATGTTATAGATTGTAGCCCCTGATGAACAATCCGAACATGAAACACAAAGGAACCCCCATGCGCCAGTTTTCCAATAAGCAGTTGACAGCAGATCTGGGATTTTGTTGTTGTTGTTGATCTGTGAAAATAGGCAGGTTTAATGGGGCCTTGAACAATGGACAAGACTTGAGCCCACATACCACACAACTGCTCTCCAAACACAGCAATGCACAGGAAACAGGCACATCATGGGCACTCCAGACCCAGCCATGCACGCCAGCCATTACCAACTAGGATGCAAAAGCAGCCTAGACGCAGTGGAGCAGGAATAGGTTTTGCGGATAAAAAGGCCCAATAGTCAAACTCTAAATGTAGCCTTCCACTTGAAAGTCTGGGGCTGGGAATGTCCCTTTCCTGCCCCCTTGACATGTGCAGTGGTTTCGCTAGGCATGGGTTTGCCACACTCGTACAAACAATCCTCTTTTGAATAAATGCTTCCATTTGCCCCAAATGTAGCACCAGTGAAGATCCAACCAGAGTGCTTTCAAATGACAAAGTATACATAATTTCTGGGAGAATTGCAAGAACATTTGGAAAAAAAATGATTCACCAAAAGCTTACAATCCATTTCTCAAATGAGCAAACAAGCAATTTTTAAAGAGCCCACCAAGCTCCAAAATTCAGCACAGCCGTGGATATTACTCATCTGTGAGACACTTAAACTTGCCTTTTAAGTGCCATTTTACCTTGAATCGCTGAATATTGCTTGAATGGCATTGTGGGATGAGATTTAAGGGCTATATACTATGTTAAAACTGTACGTGTGGTGAAGTTCTCAACTAAAGCTTTGGCTATGTGTTAAGAGGATCTCCTGCAATTGATTCCAAAGAATTATGTGTACAAGCCGGAAAACCAGAAGCTAACAAAAGGTCAGTACAGTAGCCAAAACAGAACTTAAATATGGAAGTTGACATGCTGTCTCCCAGGGAATTCTGTCATCATGAAGGCTCTTTCTTGCTTTCATAATTCATTCATTCACACACACACACACACACACACACACACACACACATCTTAAATAAATAAATAAATAAATAAAATAATATAATATATTCTATATTTTCCTGCATGGAAAATTTTTGGTGCACCATTATTGCAAGCGTAAGGAATTTCCTCTTCCATGGAGGAAATAAGACTCTTTGGGCTGGATACAAGTGCCTTGTTTTACTAGTGGTAGCCAGGGGAGGACTCCTGCTGGTGCACTGGGGTTTCCCTTCTCTCCTCCCCCTATATAGTATGTGGCTACAAACACCTCCCCCCAAATGCATTCATTCTGGAGGGTTGAGAGAACCCTCAGAACAGTGTGCAGAGGGAGAAGAAAGGGGATCTTTTTCTCAGGCCTGTTACCATTCCCCCAAATGCCTATTAATTTGGCCTCATCATCAGGCTCTACATCAGGCATAGGCAAACTCGGCCCTCCAGATGTTTTGGGACTACAACTCCCATCATCCCTAGCTAACAGGAACAGTGGTCAGGGATGATGGGAGTTGTAGTCCCAAAACATCTGGCTGCTCTACATAAAAGCTACATGCATTTCAGAGGAAGTTGTCAAGTAGTTGCTCTTTGTGATTTGGAGGCAGGCAATAAACATACTTTTGGGCGAGGACTACAAGTTTTATTCATGTGCAGCAAGAATCAGCATACAACACAAATAGCTATCCTGCTTAATGCATAATGCACAGGACTAGCCCACACAGAGAGCACATTAAAGCATAAGTTGCACAATAAAGCCTGATTAGCTGAGTCTGGTTACCATAAGAGTACAGTGTGAAACCAAGACTGATAGGGCAAAACCGGGTACTCCACGCCCTGGCCCAACCAGTGTCTCCAGTTGCATCTTGTGGGATGCCAGACAATACTAATCTCCAGGAAGCCCAGATCCTAAAACTGCCTTCTATATTAAGGCAAGAAATAGCAAATGTCCCTTTCTAATGCCCTCAGAATGCCTAACCAGTGTTTTTTTCCAGAGGGTATTCAAGGACACACAGTACCGGCACCTCTTTTGTTGTTGTTAAAAAGTGTGCACTTACTGTAACAATTTCATGGTGAGTACCGACACTTATTTTTCTAGAAATGAACCGCAGGCCCTAACAAGCCTGGACTTCACATAGCCTGCTCTCTGCAGCCTCTCATTGAGGGACCTAATATATTCCTTGTATTCAGCATTTATTCAGTAGAATGATTGGTGAAGTTTGAAGAGTAATACACTAATTGGAAGGATCAAAGGCTGAAATGAACCAGCTGGTTATTTTTTCATAGATAAGCCAAGAGTTTGGAACATGCTATTGCTTTTAGTTCAAAGTGATGACAATGATGTGCCTCAGACAGACATATTAACACCTCCTTCAAGGCAGCAAGAACCACTTCTTTGCTTTAACTGCAAAATACTGACCTCCATTTCTGTTTCCTTGCCACATTGCAGTGTGACAAAACTTTGGGACAGTCAGGTGGAATGTTGGCAGCTGCCATATTTATTAGATTTCTTCCTTCCGCTTTCAAAAAGTGAGGACTCAAAAAAGAAGTTGGGCCCCCAAGTAGGTTTAATTCTCTTCCTTTATGTCCCCAGTAAGCAGTTGGTTGTGCTAGATAACTAGAATCATAGATCTAGTTACAGGTAGGTAGCCGTGTTGGTCTGAGTCGAAACAAAATTAAAAAATTCCTTCAGTAGCACCTTAAAGACCAACTAAGTTTTTATTTTGGTATGAGCTTTCGTGTGCATGCACACGTCATCAGAATCATAGAATCGTCGAGTTGGAAGGGACCACAAGGGCCATCTAGTCGAACTCCCTACAACGCAGGAATCTTTTGCCCAATTGGGGCTTGAACCCATGACTCTGAGATTAGGAGTGTCTTAAATGATCTTTGTGTTCTGCTTAGAAGTAACAGCACAGAACCTGTGACAGTTTTGTAATGGGCATCACTACCTTATCGCACCTGTCTGTCTTCTCCTGCCTTTCATCATTTATCTTCTTTTCACAATTTTTCTCTTCATACTTAATGCTGTTTTTATTCCTGTGGCCAACAGATTGCCGTGTCCTTTAGTACTTGCTACAACCCATCAGTAGTTCCTCTCTTTTGAAGATTCCAACCCTGCATTCTCACGGATTCACAGAAAGTCATCAACGTAGCCTTAAAACAAGTACAGGGAGTAAAAAGGGCATTCATATTAAGCATTTGGAATTTGTCGTTTTTTATATAGTCACTCTAGAATGATTATGCGCAGCAAAAGGTACAACTAGGCAGTGGGTTGAAACACTCTCTCTGTTACTATGCATATGCTTGTATTTATTTGGGGGATTGTAACTGTTTTATTTGTTTTTATAATTGTACATTTTATTGCTGAAACCCCCATGGAACCCTTATGGGAAAGGGTGGATAAGAAATCTAATAAAGAAAGGGAAAGCATGCGAGAATAAAAACGTCTTCCATGGTGCCTAAAAATAACAAAGCAACCACCACAGCTAAAAAGGCCCATTATAAAACATGCTTTTATATGCCGTGCAAGTGCTATTATATAATCTGTTTTGCATTTGCTGTTATTATTATTATTAGCTTTTCCTATAGAAATTTAGTTTAATATTTAACTTTTGAACCTTGCATATGTTTCTCTTAAAAAGAAGAGCATAGACACTCATATATGTGACTGAGCATTCCAGAAATGTGAGGTGCTTAGTTCTGTATAAGGTGCAGTCCCCAGGAGGCAGTACCTGTGTAAAGAGAGTGCTGGATATTCCCAGCAAATATATCAGTACACTAAGGGGTTCCAAGGAATATTCCAGTGTCAGGGACTGGCAGAGTGGTGGGAGCAGCCCGCACAAGAGCACAAGAAGACACAGAAGAAGATGACTAAGATCCCAGATCCTGGTGGTGGGACACTGAAGAGCAGTCTGCAGAAAGGACAAGCTGGGAAGTGCTAGAAGCAGGGAGTTTGAACGACCAAGAGGGGTCAGGAGAAGGAGGGTCTTCCACAACAGGGTTAGAGGCTGAGAGTCACAGTGCGAGCACAGACTCAGATAGGGAGGAGTAGGAGGTTGCCTCTGCTCATTAATAAACAGCTAATGGCATTCCACACCTGCCGTGTGTGTGCCTGCCCTTGTCATTGACCTGGCTTGTTGACAGCTCCTTGGCATCCAGGGATATAGAACCTGTGACCCACCAGAGGTTATTGAACTCCTATCAACCCTAGTCGGTATGGCAAATAATGGTCAGGAAGAATGGAAGTTGCAGTTCCAAACATGGGGAGCCTGACCAGTTCACCTGCCAACTTGAGAAGGCACTGGAAAGGGTGCTGCAACAATGACGAACATGGAAGGTGAGAGGTGAGTGGGAGGCACAGAATTTTGGCATTGCATAGAGCATCACTGAAATTTGAAAGCCTAAAGTCCACACTGGTCCACCATTCCACTCCTAGGCCCAAGATATGGCATGTCGTGTATCGTGGCCATGAGCTACAGGAAGGCATATGTTAGTGGCTCAGGCATCCATGGTACCTACCTTATGGTGTGTGGCTTCCTAGAAGTGTGTTTGACTAAGTAGGCTGTAACCTTGGTTACCTGTGTTGCCCTTGTGAACTCAGTGATGGGACCATCCATTTGCTGGCTTAATCTCCATCAATTTCCCCTCACTGTGGAGAAGTAAGGCTGTTAAGCCCTCCCCTTTCAAAACAGTTATATGGACAGCTGACTGATTTAATTGATACTGGAATCCTACAATGTGTGACACTCAATAATGGTTTTTTGAACTGCTGGCATGACTTTGCCCAGCAATGTGAGTTAGATCCAGTGCCTTTTTTTCAGGGGGTACTCAGGGGGTATGCAGTATCGGCATATCTTTGTGTTGTTGTTAAAAAGTGTGGCACTTACTGTAACAACTTCATGATGAGTACCAGCGCCTATTTTCCTAGGAAAAAAGCACTGCTTAGATCTTTGTTGAAATATCACCCATTGCATGTTCTGGAAGGATCTGGAGCTTATTTAGCAGCATCCGTTCATCTGGAATGCTATAGTACGATCTTCCAAAACATTTCAACTTTTTTATCCTCGTGGAGCCCAACATATTCTATAAAGTATTTCTGTTCATGAACCCAGGACTTCTGCATGCTTAAATGAACTTAGTAACCCTAAAACATTTGTTATAGGTGCCTAAGATGACCTCCTACTGCTAGTCCCAGTGAACATACCCTTACCAAAGAATTGGATAGAGTGTTGTACTTCAGGCCTGTTCTGCTTTTTTATTATTGATTTGTTTTCCACACTCCATTGGTCTTTTGTGGTTCTATTTTGTCTTTTCTTTAGAAGTAGCAGCAATGAAGTTTGTGACAGTTTTGTTATAGCATTCCCTTGCTACCCTCATTTATCTTATCCCTACCAGCTTCATTTGTCTTATTCAGAGGATTTGCTCTGCACATACTTTGAATTCGTAGTCAACATATTGTTGTAGGTGCTCTTTCGTTGTAGCATGCTAAAATGTAGCAAGCCAGTTTGGGAATATGAAGTTCAGCAAAGTAGCCCCCTTTTCTTGCTTAGTGTTTGCAGATTCAATGAGCAAGACATATACATGGGCTGACCATGGAAATATGGATTCTTGCATGCCTTTGAGGTTCAAGTGGGCACAGTAGTAAAAAAAAAACCCATTCAGTGGAAAATGGAAATCATAGATTGTGTCCTTGAAACATGATTTAGGAGGCTTTAGTCCTGTGCTATAAGACACACATGATACTTGGTGGGGGTGTTGTTTGCTTGTTTGCTTTTATGCAGGAAGATAATGGTCCTGGACAATTTTCATTGGGGAAATGGTACCCCATGCCATAGAGAATCCAATAGCTGTTGTTCCAGTGCATCACATATGTTTTTCCTTTCAGTGCAGAAAGTAACTTTGTGGACAATTTTCATTGGGGAAATGGTACCCGGAAAAGGGTTAAACTCTCTTCCATGCAGTGGTCCTTATCTCAGTTTCCCCTTCCCATGGCTGCTACTGTATTCAAAAAGAACAGGATCACTTTTATTAATTTATTTAAGCTATCAGTACATTTATATCGCACATTTCCTGCAATGAGCTCAAGGTGGCAAATGTGGTCTGTCCCCTCCCAGTTCTATCTTCACAATAACACTGTTAAGTTGGTTGGGTTGAGAGTAGGTGGCTGGCCTAAGGTCACCCAATGTGCTTCATGTCTTGAGTGGGGATGGGAATCAAGGTCTCCTGTGCCCTAGGCGAAAGCTCTAACCACCACGCCACATTGGCTGTGGAATGGAGGTGCATTCACACAATTCCCTTGTGTGATGTATCATGCAGTTAGGCCATTCATGTGGGGGTTCTGAGAGGAACCAGCGTTGGCTTCATCCTCTCAAAGGGTTTTCAGACCCTCCAAGTGTCCCTATTTTCCAGGAACAGTCCTGGAATTATATAAGTTGTCCTGGTTACTAACTTGATCCTGGAACGTCCTGTTTCCTCTTTTGTTGTTGTTTAGTCGTTTAGTCGTGTCTGACTCTTCGTGACCCCATGGACCAGAGCACGCCAGGCACTCCTGTCTTGCACTGCCTCCTGCAGTTTGGTCAAACTCATGTTCGTAGCTTCAAGAACACTGACCAACCATCTCGTCCCCTGTCGTCCCCTTCTCCTTGTGCCCTCCATCCCTATTTTCAACAGAGGAATGTTGGAGGGTATTAAGTTATCTGACCCCCCAGCCAAGAAGATAAGTAACTACAATCTTTAGAAGACATATGAAGGCAGCCCTGTATGCAGAAGTTTTCTAATGTTTTATTATGTTTTTATATATGTTGGAATCCGTCCAGAGTGGCTGGGACAACCCAGTCCGATGGGCAGGGTGTAAATATAAAATGATGATGATGATGATGATGATGATGATGATGATGATGGAATAGGATGTCCCTATTTTCATGAGAGAAATGTTGGAGGGTATGGGCTTCCACAAATGTCCTTAAAATAACTTTTGACTCTTGAATATGTCCAGAAGTTCCACCTTCCCACGTATTGGATTAGGAGTTCACGCCTGGGAGCCAAATAGGGGCTCTGTAGCCTTCTCTATCTGCTCGCTGTGTGTCTGTTCAGGCCAGACCCAACCCCCAGCCACATCCTTTTATGGCCCTGCTTCACACTCTCAGTGAGGCCTGTGGCATGGCTGGGATGTTTCCTTGATGTCTGATAATGCCAGGATGGAGAGGGGTGTTGGGAGTATGCACAGAAATTAGCCCTCCGGCCGTGTCCAGCACTGACATGTGGCCTCTGCAAGGCTGTTCCGAAAAATACGAGAGAATGATTGTGTGTGTCTCTGTGTGAGTGATTGAGAAGGCTCTGGTATTAACTGATCCCTCATAAAGCTGTATCTCCTGACAGGAAGCCCTCACATTCCATTTCCCTGTGGGGAAGCAGGGCCTTTATGTCTCCTCAGTGCAGCCCTACTTCACCTAAACTAAGCAGCTTGTATTGAATGGGTGTCCTTGTAAATCTCTGTCCTTTTAAATTCAAAGGTCAATGATACTTTCTATATGCAAATTCAGTTGTTAGATGTATTCCACATTACTAGTCCTGGCAGATGGGGAAAACTGCAAATTTATCATGGTGATGGCTTCTGGAACAAAGTAAGTAATTATAGACACAGTATGTCAACTAATGACAAGCTCTTTTATTCCCCAGTATTTCTGCCAGCTTTCCCCTATATGAAATGAAAAATAATAATAATAATGGAAGGTTATCTTAAGTGTGTGTCAAAATCTAAGCCCGCATCATCAGAAATCATAATATAGCACCGTTCTTAATATCAAAGGGGGTGCAATTTAACACCAGCCTTTAAATAAGCCCTTTCCTGGAGATGCTTTAATATAGGGCTGGCCAACTGGCAGCCCAAGAGCCAGATCTGGTCTCAGAAGCAATTTTGGCTGACCTCTGCAGCTGGATCAAAATTTCAATCAAGATCTGATTAGACATTCCTCTCTACAGTAGGAAAAGGAAAGCAGTTTTCAAAAGCTGTAGGAAAGGTTCTAAATGCTCTGCAATTCTTTCTGTTTACCGTGTTTCTCCTTTTTTAAGACGTAGGCATAATATAAGACATAGCAGGATTTCTAAGCAATTGTGCGATATAAGCCATAACCCGAAAATAAGACATAGTGATAGACCCTTCCCCCCTCCCGCCAGCAAACTCCCCCCCCTAAAAATCTCTCCCCATTTTGCTGTCGCTCCAAAGACACGTATTTCTTTTAAAAGCTTGTAAAAATGCACCGAAGAGCCATAGCTGCTGGTTGCTGCAGACTCGTGATTTCCCCTCCCGTTCGATTTTTTTTTTTTTAGCTAGGCTGTGTGAGTGAAGAGGAGAAAAGTGGCATTTGCGGTGGGGAGGAGATGAAACAGGAGGAAGAAAAGAGGGGCGATTGAAGACGCTGCCTTCCCCTTTAGGGAGAGACTCTGTGTGCGCGTCTCTCTCTCTCTCTCTCTCCCCTGCGTGTCTCTCTCTCTCTCTCTCTCTCTCTCTCTCTCTCACACACACACACACACACACACACACACACACACACAGAGCCCACCTCTCGCTTCCCCCCACCTTCCCCCCTTTTAAAAACCTTTTAAAAAGTGAGGATTCTTTTTCTTTCTATTGCTTGTCTGTAGAGCTGCCCCTTTAAGGATTTTTACTGGTACCGGGATCGCTGCCGGTGGCTTCTCGCTGTTTAGGAGCTGCTAAAAGTTAACATTTTGTGGGTAAGAGAAGCAGTTAGGACCAGCAGATTATCTCACCCCGCTTTCCTGCTGGCTCAATTGCTACAATTGCTACCATTTACCATTTTAATTGCTGCTCAACTGCCTTGTTTTCTACAGTATCTCTTATCAGCCGGTAGCCTCTTTGCTATCAGTGCTACAAAGTGCTACATTGTTGGAACTTTCGCTCTTAAGTCTTGGGCTGGCTGGTAGAGATCCTTATTTGCTATACGTACTGCATCACACAGATAGATTCCATTATACTGTACTGGTTTAAATTTAAGAAGCTCCAGTGTAGCAGATTGCTATTAAGTGAGTCCCCACCTGGGAGGAGAGAGAGAGAGAGAGCAGCCCTTCGGAGGAGCTCCCTCCCTCCCTCCCTCACGAACATCCCAGGGCCGGGGAGAGAGGGCTGGGCCAGGGACGCACACACTTCCCTTCCCTCAGACTCCCTCTCACGGAGTTTGGTGGTGGCTGTTGCCCGTCCTTTTCTTTCAGTCAAGAATCCTGCCCCGCAGGGAGCCAGGGAGCAAGAGGGGCACTGCTCCTGACGTAATAAAAACAAGACATTCCCTGAAAATAAGCCACCCAGTGTTTTTTTGAGGGAAAAAAGTTATAAGACGGTGTCTTAAAATGTGAGAAACACGGTATATGCAGTGCCCCCAGCTATCTACACCGAAGTCCATTTGCCATGTAACTGTGAAGCCCTGCAACTATTTATCTCAACCTTCCTCCAAGGAGTTCAGGTTTCTAAAGCATACATAGAACCTTCTTGTGTACAACAGAGTCCATTTTTCAGACATTCTCCCTAAGGCAAAGACGGTGGTGGGATGAGGATTGGGAGGACATGGCTAACAACCCCACTTTCAGGCAGGAGGGGAAGATGCAGGAATAGACCTTGGTAATGAACACAAGGAGACTGCAAAGGTTTTTCTCCAATGTCCCCCACCCCCAGTTACAGTCTGGAACGCCAGCAACAGATCCTGAGCTTGGCATGAGACTGAACTGCCACCTGCCCATTTTAGACTGTTGACAAACCACACTATATTTCTGGAAAAAGCATGGCTGTTTTTAATACCTTGGTTAAGCTGCACCACAATGTGATCTTTCGAGACAGCTGCAGATGAACATTTAGGACCAAATTGACATCACTCGTATTGCTTTGAAAGAGCAAACAGTAGGCACAAGAGATGGATGAGGAGCTTGGTGAGCAAAGGAACACGCCATTAGCAGTTTGCACCCCCCCTCCCCGTGCCCCTCTCTCTCCTGTGCATGTTATTTATACTGGATGGAAAGCTTAGATTGACCTCAAATGGGAGCTTTCCTCTCAGTGCATTAAAAAATATGCACACGGGTCATGATCCAGGTTTGAAAGGCAGCATAGGGTGTGGTGGGGTGGGGTGAATATTTAAAGCCCCCCAACGTCCCTCAACAGGGACCCCGCATGCCTACTATTTACATTTAGAAAACCATTCACGCAATTGCTAATTTAATTAATTAATTACCCTATTGTTAATGGCTCATTAAATTTAGCCTTTAGAAGCAGAGACACCGAGCAGAGAGAGATAGAAAGAAAGTAGGCTGTTAATTTTAGGTGCATAATTATCCTTGAGGCTCAAGATCAGCTTCTGTCCCACAATGACAGCAAGCGTACTTTCATCTGGACAGGTGAGCAGAGGAGCCCAAGCTTCATGATGCGAGGAATTAGTTATTTCGTTGGAAAAGATTTTTTTTTTAAAAAAAATTCTTTTGCATGGAAGTAGCTTATACATGGAGTGCTCTTTATGCAAGAGGAAAAAGTAAAAGACTGACAGAACTGGCAGTTACAAGAGAAGGATACCAATTAGAGAAGCCCTCGGTTCTTTCTAGTACTGAATATACAATTTTCTGCTCTCAATTAGGGGCACACACCCCTCAGACCTGCTGTATTGATTACGGCAGTAATACAAGCCCCGCCCCCCCAAAACCAACAACTATTCTGGGCGTGAAGCTAGCTGCCAACTTAAACTTGTTTAAAACATTTCTACACTGTCCTTTACAACAAACCGATTGAAATATAACACAATCTTATTTGTTTACTTAACACAATGTAAATACCACTTGCCCAAATGAAAGACCTCTGAGTGGTTTGCAAGATACCCGAAAATATTCATTTAAAATACCAATAAAAAAGAATAAAAACAAATTACATTTTTTTTAAAAGGAAACCGAAAACAGAAATATTAAAAAAAAACCACCTGATACCTGCTGAAATCCTATGTCTGGGTAGGCTTGCTGGAACAAGCATGTTTTTAGCAGGCACTGAAAACAATACAGTGCACCTGACTAATATCAATGGGAAGTGAGTTCCGCAGGGTAGGGGCTGTCACGCTAAAAGATTCGTGTGTTGCAAGTGTGGAATGGTTATTATGCACCCACTTGTAAGAGTGCCAGTTCTGCAGTTCCAAGAGGTTGAGTGGGCACATATGGACATAATAAAATGCCAACATCAGCAACCTCAATAAAATATACTAGATGAAAAACTGCAAAAAGAGACTGAGGGGTGGATTGCACAAATTGAAATGCCTGGGTAAATAAAAATGTCTTATCCTGGCATCCAAAAGAGTGAAAAGTGGATGCCAGATGGACCACTTCACATCTAATTTCAGAATAGGCAGGCTTTTGGGTTTGGAACCGATAAATGTTGGGATCGCAACAGGTGGGAAGGGAAGTTTAGGACCCTCCTACCGTTGGAGCCAATTAGGGATTCCCCCCCAATGCAAAGAGCAGCTTCAGATGATGGGTTTCCATCTGGACCAACCACAACCAAAATTGGAAGACGATCCCCACCAGCTCTGATGCTGATAATGATCAGGGGCCCCACCTACCCAGCCCAAACACATTTAACATCATGTCTAGTTTGTTCTTAAGATTATTATTTTTTGTGTGTGTGTGTTTTATTGGAACAGTCATGACCTCCACATGAATCGAGTTGGGATGGAGGAGTTTGCAGAAAGCCCTCTGTCCTCTTTAGCCCCCGATAAGAACATCAGAAGATCACTGCTGGATCAGACCGAAATCCCACCTAGCCCAGCAACCTGTTTTTACAATGGAGAACCAAATGCCTACAGGAAGATAGAAAGCAGACCCCTGAGCACAACAACCACTTTCCAATAGTCACTCCTGTCTACTTTTAGAATTTGCTCAGGAAATACACATGGTGGTTGTTGGATGTGTGCATCTGTGTGAATAAAGAAAGAACTCCTTGACTTATGTCATGAAGTTTCGCCATTACGGCAGCTATCCCCCGCCTTACAGAGGGTGCAATTCAAACTATCTGGGAGCTACCGTGACCGAATTGTACATCAAATAAATTAATGTGGTAAATGGAAACATCAGAAGGGTATTCCAAAGGTCCTTCAGCTACAGGAAAAGGCTATAACCAATTATGTGTTGGTACGTAGCAAACTGCTGCTACATGGAAGATTAAGGGAGGCTGGAAGTTCAGTGGACAAAGATGTGATCAGGCTCACTTGAGAAAATGCACGTACCTGAGGAAATGCTTCTCATCTGTGGGCAAGGGTAAGAATCAGACTAATTATATTAGCAGAAGCATGGAGGCCAGGGCACATTCTCCAGGCAACTTCTAGAAATCTCCATTTTAAGCAGAGACAATATTAAACAAAAGACCAATTTAGGCATTGTACAGACAGCTGCTGCTGATTATTTGGGAGGAAAGAGATTAAAGATTATTCTTGCCTGAGACATAGGCATAAATTGATTTGCTTTTCTCCCCTCCCCCTAATAATATATTTTTTACACATGATGGCACATTTAGATTAAAGATTGCCAAATGCTATGCTTACCTTAATTAATTGTAGGCTGGCTGAAACTTGCTTGGTTTTTTTATCAGCAGATGCACTGGTAAAGATGTGATCACTGTGTAACATGCAGGCATACTGGAGCCCCTGACTGTGGGAAATAAGTATTGGGGATGTGAGAAGCACCACCAAAGAGAGAGGGCATCCTGGACTGGGATAGACTTGGAGCTGGGTAGCAAGCTGGGCTCATAGAGTGTGTGACACCACAGCAGGCTTCCCTGAGGATGGTATGATGGTGAAATGGCTCCCTGGGGTCTCCTCCCATCTCTGGGGGCAAGGCATTTGTCCAGTTGGAAGTTTAATGGAGCTTTTGTCCAGCTGAGTTTAATGGGGCTTTTTCTCAATATTGTGATTGCAGCCCCAGTCACTCAGTGAAGCTGATTGCCAGTTCACAATGGACATTAGGGAGGAGTCATTGATACTGCATGTAGCAAAATTACGGAACTCACTCTGACTTTAAAGCAAAGAGATCTTAGTGCCCGAAGATGGTAGATACATGAAATTCCAAATATGGTTTTTATTGAGATTGGGTTGTAAATGCCAGATACAGAGATGAAATGAATATGGCACATATATCTAGGAAACCTTTCCACCGGGGTAGTGAAAATGGTAACAAAAATAGGACCTGCACAGAAAAGAAAATGCAAGTAATAATTAAAATATATTGTTGCGCATGCCGCTGCAATCTCTGTGTGGTGCAAGATTCCAGGAGTCCCAGGCACTTACCCAGGGTCTGTGCTTCCTTTAGGAAATGAGGAATAGTGGAGACTCTGATATCTTTGTGATATATGGTTTATTTACACATATATACAACCTGAACCTACGATGGAGGGGTTCTGAGCATCAACACACCAAAAGGGTCTTGTTTCTGCCATAGCCACAGCCCTGGATTCTAGCAGAGATCTGGCATGGCTCTCCCTCTCTCTGCTTGCTGCCTTGCTTCTGTCACACACACCTATTTTTTCAAAGTTTCTGAATAGAAGGCTTTTGTCCTAGCTATCTCAGAAGGAGGGGCCCCACCCATTTGCCATCTGGCACAGAGTCTCCTCTCCTTGCTTTCTTAATGCCCCACCACCTTTCCTTTGTATTCTTAAGGACTCATCATGCCATGAAGTTACCTCATTAGGAAGCTAACCTGTTTTATATTTTAAAATATGCGGAGTCCAGGGGTTCCAGGTCTGGCACCCACAAACTTGTAACGCTATGCATTTTTGTAGTTTAGAAACAAAAGTGTTGTCTGACAACAAGAAGCAAGTAGTCATTAAGCAGTGGGAAAGTACAAGTCAAAAATTCCGAAACCCTGGACTTTGATAGAGCAGGGAAGCATTTTACAAGCAGTGTCAGCGAGCCGGAGTTTTGATAATTCCTCCCAAATCCCAATAGCAGTAGCCAGTGGAGCCACACTGAGATAAAACCAATGTAAATTAGTAGCAAATCTGATTCTTATATCCCAATGGAATGAGTTCTCTGAAAGCCAACCTCCCCAGGTAGACAAACACTCAGACAGTGCCCTCCAGCAAAGTGAAATCTTTGAAGGCAACTTGCTTTGAAGAATTACTTCCTAGTGCCATTATAGTGGTGAATTTATAACCTATACAAGAAAACCCCCTCTGATGTTATCAAAAGGGTGTCTTATGCTAACCATTCCCTAGATCTCCCTTGGATGTACATTAACCAACTGGAATCCTTTCTGATGTGTTGTACAGGTAGCTGGACTCACTGGAGAATAAAGAGAGAAAAGCCTATGAAAAATCAGAGGTTTAGTCCAGCACAAAGGCATTACTAGACTACACTTCTTTTTTAAAATCCCTACATTGCTTCTTGGTTGTACCATAAAAAACAAACAAACTTGGTTTATCAATGCCACACACTTTATATTGTAGATCAATGTTTCCCAAACTTGGGTCTCCAGCTGTGGTTGGACTACAACTCCCATCATCCCTGACCACTGGTCCTGCTAGCTAGGGATGATGGAAGTCCAACCACAGCTGGAGACCCAAGTTTGTGGAACACTGTTGTAGATGGTTGTCTTTGCCATCACCCAGCAAGGCGGACTTGCTCAAGGTTCAGGCCAAGCATTTCTCAAATGGGGTTTCCATTTCTGGAGTGGTCCTAATGCACATCCATATGATAAGAACAGTGCTTTCCCCATCGTGCATAGCTCTGTCCTGAAAAGATTCTGAATTGGTTAGGTTGGAGTCACATTGATTTCTGTGCCCACCTCCTCCCCTCCTTACACTCTGGGTCTAAAACCAAGACCATATAACTGGAGAATTAGATCTAGCTGTGTGACTGGGCATGATCTGAGCCTTTGAGGTGTACAATGGAACACAAGCATTTAGTATGAAGGCTCATTAATCTTCTTGGTATAAATGATGGGAACCTGGTCTTCTGCCCTAGCTTGATCAATAAACAGTAGCAGCTGCCACTCTGAGATCACAGTGGGCCTTGAACACAGCTATGAAATGGCAGGAAGAGATTCAGCCATTGATGCAGCCACCTTGTTATGTCAAAATGGTTGGGAATCAATTATGATCTTCTAGCCATTTTGGAAACTGCAGTGGCAACACAACAATACCCCTGGCCACCTCACCCAAAATTTCTGGTTCTGAAGCCTCTGAAGAAGACAAGAAGAAGAGTTTGGGTCCAGGTGGCGCTGTGGTTAAACCACTGAGCCTAGGGCTTGCTGATCAGAAGGTCGGCGGTTCGAATCCCTGTGACGGGGTGAGCTCCCGTTGCTTGGTCCCAGCTCCTGCCAACCTAGCAGTTCGAAAGCACCTCAAAATGCAAGTAGATAAATAGGAACCGCTAGAGCGGGAAGGTAAACGGCGTTTCCATGTGCTGCTCTGGTTTGCCAGAAGCGGCTTTTTCATGCTGGCCACATGACCTGGAAGCTATACGCCGGCTCCCTCGGCCAATAATGCGAGATGAGTGCGCAACCCCAGAGTCGGTCACGACTGGACCTAATGGTCAGGGGTCTCTTTAACTTTACCTTACCCCCTTTATCACTACCCTAAGGAGTCTCAAAGCGGCTAACATTCTCCTTTCCCTTCCTCCCCCACAACAAACACTCTATGAGGTGAGCGGGGCTGAGAGACTTCAGAGAAGTGTGACTAGCCCAAGGTCACCCAGCAGCTGCATGTGGAGGAGCGGAGATTACGAGTCCACCGCTCTTAACCACTACACCAGTTTCTCAGTGCCCATGTGCTGAGGAAGGTGGAGGAGAAGTTGACAGTGTTGCCACCTCAATTGCCTTAGTGAAGAGAGAGGGGAGCAGGGCAAAGGAGGAGGACTGGAGGGCAGTGCATACCCTCCAACATTTCTCCAATGAAAATAGGGACATTCTAAGGAAAACCGAGGCATTCTGGGGTCAAATCAGAAACTGGGACAACTTCTGTAAACCCGGGACTGCTTTTACCTATTCACATTCAGGGTCACCTTCAACAGCTTTCCATTTCTTCTGCTTCCAACTTCTCCACATCCACAAGGCCTAAATTTAGGCATAGCTGCCTGTCTGCTTTGGAGAGCCAGTGTGGTGTAGTGGTTAAGAGCGGTAGACTTTTAATCTGGGGAACTGGATTCGCGTCTCCGCTCCTCCACATGCAGCTGCTGGGTGACCTTGGGCTAGTCACACTTCTCTGAAGTCTCTCAGCCCTACTCACCTCACAGAGTGTTTGTTGTGGGGGAGGAGGGGAAAGGAGATTGTTAGCCGCTTTGAGACTCCTTCGGGTAGTCATAAAGCGGGATATCAAATCCAAACTCTTCTTCAAACTCTTCTTAGTTAGTTAGTTAGTTAGTTAGATTTTAAAAAACAGGTTTGTATTTATTGCAGTGCTAACATGTTTAAGCATGCCTTCCGAAACAAAAACAAACTTCAACCTATGCAAAAAGCAGGCCACTGTAGTATTTTAGCAGCGACTTGCACGAACGGAGTCCCTGTCTTCCCCCTCCCATTTAAACAAACATTTTGAACAAAGTGAATGCTGTTCCATCTCATAAAGACAGATGATTGACATTATATAGTGCGTGAAATTTTCCTTTTCAGAATCTTGACATTTCATAATAAAAAACAGAAATAATGCCAGGAGCTTAGTAATTACACTACATACTCCCCCAACAAAAAGAACTCCATGGGGGGAAAAGTGAAACAATGCCTCTTACAAAGAATGTAATTAAGAAAAGCTAGATTAGAGAACCCACAGAGGGTAAACCACATGCCTGATTATCTGAAATGTGTAAATTTAATTTGTTTCTCCCTATAATTCTTCCCACAGCCCCCCACAATGTTCTTACTCCATGGAGATCAACTCGGAACAGCTTCATTCTTCTATTGATCTGTTTAATATTTTCCATATTATGCATAATAAAATAATAATAAAAGCAATGGCTCTCAATCTGCAAGCAGCTTCTTTTGCTCTGGGAAGAGGAAAAGATAAACCTAGTGCTTGCCACCGCCCCCAAACCCACACCCCCTCTCTTCCCTGGGGGTAGAAACAGCACCAACAATTTTGCTAGTGGGAGGGCAGCTCAAAATTAAATGTTGAAATTGCAATAATTTGTCAGGGATGCACGATGAAGATGTTGGCCGGGCACAATAAATATAATAGGCCCCTCTTAAGACACACAATATTAAAATGAACACAGCGAACATACAGTATATAGAGCCCCTTCTGAAACACAGATAAAAGTATGTGAGAGCAAGAAAAGTATGACTATTCGTGAAAAGTGGGCTGTGCTATGTTGAACCAAAGCAAACAATATGAATTTTAACAAGGAGAAATGTAAGGTACTACACTTGGGCAAAAAAAATGAAAGGCACAAATACAGGATGGGTGACACCTGGCTTGAGAGCAGTACATGTGAAAAGGATCTAGGAGTCTTGGTAGACCACAGACTTGACATGAGTCAGCAGTGTGATGCAGCAGCTAAAAAAGCCAATGCAATTCTGGGCTACATCAATAGGAGTATAGCATCTAGATCTAGGGAAGTAATAGTACCACTGTATTCTGCTCTGGCCAGACCTCACCTGGAGTACTGTGTCCAGTTCTGGGCACCACAGTTCGAGAAGGATACTGACAAGCTGGAACGTGTCCAGAAGAGGGCAACCAAAATGGTCAAAGGCCTGGAAATGATGCCTTATGAGGAACGGCTTAGGGAGCTGGGTATGTTTAGCCTGGAGAAGAGAAGGTTAAGGGGTGATATGATAGCCATGTTCAAATATATAAAAGGATGTCATATAGAGGAGGGAGAAAGGTTGTTTTCTGCTGCTCCAGAGAAGCGGACACGGAGCAATGGATTCAAACTACAAGAAAGAAGATTCCACCTAAACATTAGGAAGAACTTCCTGACAGTAAGAGCTGTTCGGCAGTGGAATTTGCTACCAAGGAGTGTGGTGGAGTCTCCTTCTTTGGAGGTCTTTAAGCAGAGGCTTGACAGCCATATGTCAAGAATGCTTTGATGGTGTTTCCTGCTTGGCAGGGGTTGGACTGGATGGCCCTTGTGGTCTCTTCCAACTCTATGATTCTATGATTCTATGAACTGTGGCTAACTTCATTTATTTATTTATTTATTTAAATTTCTATACCGCCCCTCGTCTGTGGATCACAGGGAAGCTTACAAGATAAAAACACAAAAATACATATCATAGTAACAAACAAAAACACTAACACTCCAACACACACACACACACACACACACACACACACACACACATCGGGGGAGGGGGGGCTGGGAGAAAAGGAATATTTCCTCCTGATGCCCAAAGCTATGTAAAGAAGGCACCAGGCGAACCTCACTGTGGAGGGCATTCCACAAATGGGGAGCCACCGCAGAAAAGGCCCGTTCTTGTGTTACTGCCCTTCGGAAGGGGCACACGGAAAAGGGCCTCAGATGATGATCGCAGGGTCTGAGCTGGTTCATATGGGGAGAGGCGGTTCTTGAGTTATTCAGAAGCCTTGCTGCCTCCAACTATGGTGGCTGAACATAGCCATCGTGGCCACCAGTTTGAATAATGTTCTTTTATTTTTCCCGAATCTGCCCTGCGTCTTCCAACATTCAGCTTCTTTGGATGCAGAGCCGCCCTTCCTATTGGGGCTGCTGGCGCGTTGCGCCAGGGCGCCAGCCCCTCAGGGGTGCCCCAGCGAGTGGGGGAGTTGCGTGACTTTGCTGGCGGCTTCCCTTTTCCCTGCACGCCGGCTCAAGTCGTGGTGCCCCGCCGCCTACAGCCTGCGCCTGCTGTTGCCATGGAAGAGGTGGAGGCTGGACATGGCGCCTCCCGTATCAGCTTCCCGCCCTCACCCACCTCCCCCATGCTACAACACGCACGCTTCACCAGACCTTCGCAGCGCGCGAGGGCTGCCAAGAGGTGGCCGGCAGCTGACGGCGAGCCCCCTCTGCCCTCGGCGCTGTGTCCAAGTCCTCCTCCGAGCGCGCTGAGGGCACAGCAGGGCAGTGTCCTCTGCCTTCCCGATTCAACACGAAGAGGTGGCTGCTGCCTCTCGCCTTCCCCGGCTCCCCCTTGGCGAACGGAGCCCTCAGGCCTTGGCAGCGGAAGCTGCCGAAACGCCAAGGCGCACTGTGATGCGCACTTCGCCAGCCCCTCACAGCGCACGGTTGTGAGAGAGCCTGTGTGGGGGCTGCCAGGAGGTGGCCGGGCACCTAGGGCCATGGCCAGGCATGAGCCTCGGAGTTGTCGCTGCCGCTGCTTCCTCACCACCAGGAGCCCACGCCTGTCCTGAGCACAGCAGCAGTAGCGCTGAGGAAGGGAAGCATGGCGCGGGCTCCTCCTGGGTGCCGTCCATGGCTGCTCCTCCTTGCGCTGCTCCTCCACGCGCTGCTGGGGTTGCTGTGGGGCCACCCGGAGCCTCCGTTCTGCCGAGCAGCTGTCTGCTGCCCGCCCAGAGGGAAACGTGGGGGTGGGGGTGCAGCAGGGGTCCTTGCGCCAAGGCGCTATATAAGCTTAAGACGCCCCTGTTTGGATGTCCACAAATTCTAGTGATATGAGAGAAGTGGAGGCAGGAGAAGGGTGTTTGTGTACTTTCCCAGGCACTGACCAGCCCCAGATTTGCTTAGCTTCAACAAGGTGGTTGCATGTCAGGAGTCAGGTGTAGGTCAGCAGTAAAAAAACGTGGTTTCAGTGAAGTTAACTCTTTATTCAAAGGAACTGAACCAGCACAGGCCTTGTGATCCCAGCAGCTCTTGCCCCAATGAAGAAGTTGCGAGTACTGGAGGTCCCTACCTTCCCACCGCTCTCTAAGACTCCTTCTTTCCAGGGTCTTTCCCAAGCAGTCACAAACTGCATTTGTGCGCAACCCATCTCTGTTCTGCTCTTTTCATTTCTCTCTGTGTTCTAGGAGGCCAGGGGAGAGGGGAGCTGCTAACAGCAGAAGGGCGAGATGCTTGATTCTTCAGCAGCCTATCTCAACTCTGACTCTTGGCCACCCTCCTCTCCAGCCTCTGCTTCAGCCTCGGGGTCTGAACTGCTCTCTGCCACAGCCTCTTTCTGCTCACTAAACCGTGTTGCCTCTTTAGCTTTCAACACCTCCTCCTGCCCGCCTGCTCCTTCTCCCCCCTCTGACTACTCATCATCAACCCACCACCAATCCCCTGGCTCTGAGCCTTTTTCCCTTGGGGTTTCCCCAAGCTGGTGCCTCCTACCACCCCTCTGCATCCAGCCAGTCTGCGAGATTGCATCATGTGCCTTAAGACTGTTAATGGAGTGCTGAAGGAGAAGCACACCTACCAGTGGCTCCCAAGCAGCTACAGAATATCAGGAAAGGCCTGCAACTATAAACCCGAGCATTTGACCCTCCTTTCTCTCGTTCATAACACAGCTGCTTTTTTGCTTGCTCTTTTCTTATGGGTCCCACCCATTGGGTCAAGATGAATAGCGGCGGCTATTCATCTCTAAGGGAAGTAATAGTACCACTGTATTCCGCTCTGGTAAGACCTCACCTGGAATACTGTGTCCAGTTCTGGGCACCACAGTTCAAGAAGGATACTGACAAGCTGGAACGTGTCCAGAGGAGGGCAGCCAAAATGGTCAAAGGCTTGGAAACAATGCCTTGTGAGGAACGGCTTAGGGAGCTGGGTATGTTTAGCCTGGAGAAGAGAAGGTTAAGGGGTGATACCGTATGATAGCCATGTTCAAATATATAAAAGGATGTCATATAGAAGAGGGTGAAAGGTTGTTTTCTGCTGCTCCAGAGAAGGGGACACGGAGCAATGGATTCAAGCTACAAGAAAGAAGATTCCACCTAAACATTAGGAAGAACTTCCTGACAGTAAGAGCTGTCCGACAGTGGAATTTGCTGCCAAGGAGTGTCGTGGAGTCTCCTTCTTTGGAGGTCTTTAAGCGGAGGCTTGACAGCCATCTGTCAGGAATGCTTTGATGGTGTTTCCTGCTTGGCAGGGGGTTGGACTGGATGGCCTTTGTGGTCTCTTCCAACTCTATGATTCTATTATTCTCCTTGACATTGCTTGCTCATTCTGCCACTCAGAGGGCAAATGAATATGCAACCACAGTAAGGACGAGGAGCAGAGAGCTCTGAGGGCTCCAGGCAATGGCCTTAGTGGTTGCCAAACCCAAATGCCAGCCCTGAACAAAGTCTCCGGGAGGCTTGTGGTGTCGCAGCAAATATTCTCTGGGGAGTCCGCAGAGTCACTATAACTAATGGAGAACGCAATCTATTCCACACACAGGAAGATTTACATAGAGGGAAAATGTAGGCGATTAAACTCAGCTCGGTTGTGCGTTCTTCAGCATGCAAGATGTATCACACTGTACCTTCCACAAAGGTGACGTATGAGAATCTTCTGCCTTTGGCATGCTTCCAGAACACAAATGTAGCAGAGCCTTGGGTTTATTGCAGTGTAGCTGCACCCCCCCCCTGATGTTAATGGTTGCATTCACGGGGCTCATCAAGCTCATCATGTGCAGGTACTAGCTGTGCAATTTATCTGAGAATAGTTTGAGCTCATTGACTCCTACTAACTATAAGCACTGAACATTTATTTCAAGTTCATCATGAATCTTGGCATTTAAAGAGCACTAAGTGAGATGCACTGAGCTGCATGTCATCACACTGCCTAATGACTAGGGAGTCTTTGGGGTAATGATTAGGCTTTATGTACTGTTAGAAGAATTGATTGACTAGAGAGAAGTGCAATGAAAAAATAAATGTGAGATCCATAAATGATGCTGCTAAACAAAGTGATTCAGAAGATACAGGGGCCTAGGTGGCAATTACTGCAACCAAAGCTAAGCCAAATTTTCTCAAAATACCCCCCCTCCAATTTTTTTTGAGCGCTCGAAAAAGGCCACATTGCAGAATTCCCGCTAAATATTAACAACAACCCCCCTCCCTTCTCGGAGCTGCCATTCTGTCCCCTGAATATCCAGGAATGGTATTAGGTCTGGGGCATTTCAGAGGATGCAAAATGGTAGCCTGGCTACCAAAAGCTGCCGCTGCACTGACAGCAAAACGAAGAAACAAAAAACCTTACCAAAAATAATAAGTGTGCTATTATAGGTGCTACAGGGGTAAGTCCCACCCCTGACAATCTATTGGAGAATTTCTCCTCCTCCTGAAACCATTCAGTGGAATTTGGGATACTGGACACTTCCAGATTTTCATTTCTTTCGTGGGTGGGACTCAGTGATACCAACACACACAGGTTGCGTAATTAAAATGGATCTTGGTTCGAGAGCAATACATCTGCTACCAAAACAGAACAAAGTGGGATGACTTTTTATGGTATGGAAAGTGACTGGGAAACACACTGGAAAGTGTGGGATAGCAACTGCTTGATGGGATGTTGTATAACCCCACAAAAGAAAACAAAGAATGAATGTGCAACAGTTGATGTCATATAACCTCCCCACAAACTTTGTTCAAACAAATCAAGGCAAATGCCCAATAAACAGGTCATGCAGAAGCTATTTCACCTTTCCTGTTTCACCTCCTGGGAAGCCCCTCTTGAGATTTAGGAGACCCTCTGGAACATGGGTAGGCAAGCTGAGGCCCAGGGGCCAGATCGCCTTCTAAACCTGGCCCAAGGACGGTCTGGGAATCAGGGTGTTTTTATATGAGTAGAATATGTGCTTTTATTTAAAATGCACCTCTGGGTTATTTGTGGGGCATAGGAATTCCCCCCCCCCCAAATAGCCCCCCCACAAGCTATGAGGGACAGTGGACTGGTGAAAAAGTTTGCTGACCCCTGCTCTGAAATATTGTGAGAAGTGTTGAGGTGGGGTTTTTTTTTTTGGCAGAAACCGGAGGATTCCCCTGTGTACAAGTACCTTCTGCTCATGCAAAGAATTGCCTGGATCTCACCAGATGAGGTTAGCAAACAAATATGTATATGAATATGTCCAGCTCTCTGGAGATAGCTCAGACTTGTAAAATGCATCAAGCTTATGGGTGGACGTACATGTTATCAGAAATCCAGGGTTGCTCTCCTTTTGGAGCAGGGTTAAATGCCATCGTTATTTAGCCCATTTCAATATTTATCTAAATGTAACTCCCATCATCCCTAGCTAACAGGAGCAGTGGTCAGGTATGATGGGAATTGTAGTCCCCAAACATCTGAAGGGCCGAGTTTAGGGATGCCTGCCCAAGAGGCTCAGAAACAGGCATTGTGGCTTTAAAGAACTCTTGTTGATTGTGACACATGGAATCCTTAACATCTGGGAGAAACTCTTAATGATGTTCCATGCTGTGCTCCTTATGTATGATCTTCCTCTCCTGTTCAAATTGCTTCAGTTCAAATCATTTGTAGCCTGGATGCTGTGTTTTAAAGAGTGTTTTAAAGAATGCACAGTGTTACTGCACCATCCTGGGTTTCTGCAATGAGGATCAAATAAACATATGTTTTCTGCTATCCTAACACAAATCATTCCAGTGATAACTTTTTTAAAGCTGTTAAAAATTCTTGGGATTCTTGTTAAAGAGCTGAAGGCTCAGTTTATACTAAAATTTGCATTAATTCTGAAAAGAAACAAAATAGATTTTTCAAGGCTGCTACATGGGCAATTGAATCTTGTAATTATGATTTTTGTCTTATTCTTTCGGCCTCCTTTGGATTGTAAGGACGAGACTACTTTTCTTACTACTGTACAGCCCTAAAAACATTTTTTAGAGTGCCGTCATAGGCATGTCTACCCTGAAGAAAGCTCCACTGAGGTCAATGGTTTATGGAAAACAATATAGGATGTGGCTATTGAACTTGTTAAGGGACGTGGGTGGCGCTGTGGGTTAAACCACAGAGCCTAGGGCTTGCCGATCAGAAGGTGGGTGGTTTGAATCCCTGCAACGGGGTGAGTTCCTGTTGCTTGGTCCCTGCTCCTGCCAACCTAGCAGTTCGAAAGCACGTCAAAGTGCAAGTAGATAAATAGGTGCCACTACAGCGGGAAGGTAAACGGCGTTTCTGTGTGCTGATCTGGTTCGCCAGAAGCGGCTTTGTCATGCTGGCCACATGACCTGGAAGCTATACGCCGGCTCCCTCGGCCAATAATGCGAGATGAGCACCGCAACCCCAGAGTCGGTCACAACTGGACCTAATGGTCAGGGGTCCCTTTACCTTTTGTTGAACTTGTTATCAGTGATCTGAAGTCAGTGGTGAGCAGTGAAGGATCCCAATTATTCAGAGTGGTGAACCCAAGCAAACCGCACACGGCTCCAAAAGGATCTTTAGTGAATGGACAACAAAATGGCCAATGAGAGGCAAATATACACCCCGACTACAAAAGAAGTTCTTTTTTGTTTTTGTAGTTATGGCACCCCAGGCATAGAAGTTGAGGGCAGCCAAAATTTCTCTGAGTACATTTTTCTGATAAAATTTATGAGATATTTTATTTTTATTTTCCTGAGATTATTTTGTTGTTGTTGTGGTGGTGGTGGTGAACTGCCCTGAGACCTACAGATTGAGGGTGGTATACAGATTTAATCAATTAAAAATTGATTAAATTAATTTAATCAATTAATTTAATTAATTTAATCAATTAAAAATCAATTAAAAATATATTTTGGGGGGCCATCCTAGAAAAGTAAGGCCACTTTGTAGAATTTTCAATGAATATTCTGCACCAATTTTTGGGTGGTGGGTACCATTCCGCTTCCACGATGCCCTGGAACAATGCTAGGATTGTAGAGGATGAAAAATGGCCTTGTTGCTAAAGCAGCTGGTGCTGCTGCTACTAACAAGGGAAAGAAAGAAAGAAAGAAAGAAAGAAAGAAAGAAAGAAAGAAAGAAAGAAAGAAAGAAAGAAGCTGTACTACTGCTACTCCTAAATGGTATAACTCCATTTGAGACAAAACGTTAGAGAATTTCTTCTCTCCTGGAGAAATTCAGTGAAATAGTTCTCTTACTCCCTTGCCCATCAATAGAGTAGTGAATTTTGAGGTGCTATTTGCATACAGTAGAAACTGACTTTTAAGATTCAGGAAATAGGATAAATTTATTTTATGCTAGTTTATTTTTTCATGTTAACATTAATATAGGATATTTATGGCTCTTACTACAATATTGTACGATGTTTCAGTGGTTTTTAATATTATTGTCTGCTGTTGTAGATGTTGGTATATGTTTCCTGAAACGTTGTATGTTGCTTTAATGCTATTTTTTAACGGTGGGATTTCTTGCTTTTGTTAGCTGGCTTTGAGTGGTTTGTGTTGGCGACAAAAGCAGAATGCAGCTAGTATAAATAATAAATTGAAATAGGCAAAGCCGGAGGAATTATATTAATTTATCCTACCATATGCCCTTGATGGATAGTGTATACTTGGGGATTAATCTAATATTTAGTTGCTGTTTTCATAATCTCAGTGAAGCAGCCGTGAAGTGTATTTTGGAGACAAACACGTTATCTCTTACATTATTTTAATGCTTTATAAAAGCAGGCTGTGAAGCCCAAATGCAGCCTTCAATATTCCATTTGTATTTAATAAGCAACTGCCTGAGAGCACAGAAATTTACTCAGGGGTGGCTCCATTGAAGTTGCATCCCTAAGAGTCTGGAAGGCAAATAGTTCCTGCATACGCATCGCCTCTCTTTTGTAGCTGTCACGGCAAATCTTTCTGTAATTCCATTTGAATAAATAGCCGAGTGTTTTCTGTGAGGCAGCATAACATGGGAGCTGGTGTCAGAAAATATTAGCGGGATAAAGATAAGATCATGTCGCAGATTAGATAAAGTAAGATATCTGTGACATGGCAGCCGTATCAACATTTCAACAAGAACAAAAAGGGAAGACTGTGGTGGCTATTTGATTAGGCAATAGATATGTTCTCTTCCACAAAGTACGCCGTTTATTCCATCAAAGGGTAAGTTCCTGTAAAGTTAAGGAAGAGCTGATAGTCCTTCTGATGTTGTTGTTGTTTAGTCGTTTAGTCGTGTCCGACTCTTCGTGACCCCATGGACCAGAGCACGCCAGGCACTCCTGTCTTGCACTGCCTCCCACAGTTTGGTCAAACTCATGTTTGTAGCTTCGAGAACACTGTCCAACCATCTTGTCCTCTGACGTCCCCTTCTGATGTGTCCTTCTGATGTAGAGATAGCTAAAGCAACCCATTAATTCTAAATGCTTCCAATTCTGCCCGTCACCCTTCCCTACCAATGACACACCTGCTACGTAAACATCCCACTTCTGACTTCTCAACTTAGGCATGGTGGGAAAAGTACCCAGCTCACCAGCAACCATCATGGTGGGAGTATTACCTATCTTTCCCTTGCATAAGGGTAGACCTTGTGACATTAGCACACAAGCTCTTAAGCTGCAAACACTGACCGAGGAGCAAGACCCACTGAATGCAAGCGCAACTCACTTTTGAGTCAGCCTGCAAAGGGCTACTCTACCATATTTGCCAATCATAGGATCCAGATACAGGTAGAGTATATATACATATATTGGTAGAGCCATGCCTAGGTTTCAGGTTTGGACCCCGAAATCTCAGGGGCTGAGTTGCTCCTGCCCCAGCAACCCTAATCTAGTCCTATTGAAATCAGTTAGGCTTATTTCTTAATAACCTCTCATCTTCCTTCTTCATCATCTTTTTTTAAAATGAATGGTGATGAAGAAGGCACATGAGCAGTTGCTTAGCAACTGTCATCCTAATTCCCTTAGGCTTCCTTCCTGATAACCCATGAGCCAGGAGTCCTTTGAGGCTAGACGAGAGCGCTGCAGTGTGAACTCCGATTTGGAAGGGGGGAAGGAGAGAACAAGTGAGCCGAGCAGGTGATGCGAACTCGAGAGGGCTTTTGTCCTGTGGTATCTAAAGAGACATGTTTTCTATGTGGGAGGGAAGTGCATGTGTTGAAGTTGCGCCTTTCAGCTGCCACGCATGTCGCCGGACCTCACATAATCTGTTCTGTCACATTCTCTGTTTCCCTGTCACCTCGTGAGGGAGCTGCTCTCTCCTCTGGTATAAAACAAGTGTGCCTATTTTCATCAGATAAGCGCTTGAGGGAGAAGTCTTAAGTTCTGTGCTGACATTAATTCATTAGTCATTACAGCACTCCAGTAAGGAACAAAGAAAGAAAAACAGCAGGAAGAAAACCTGCAGTGCATGGGATTATAATTCAGTTCGCACAAAAAGGAGGAGGAGGAGGAGGAGGAGGAGGAGGAGGAGGAGGAGAAGAAGAAGAAGAAGAAGAAGAAGAAGAAGAAGAAGAAGAAGAAGAAGAAGAAGAAGAAGAAGAAGAAGAAGAAGATAAAGCTTGGCCTGTCAGCCATTTGGTCACTTCTAGACATGGGTGATCTAAACCTCTGAGCCTCGTGGGCTTGCCGATCAGAAGGTAGGTTGTTTGAATCCCCGCAATGGGGTGAGCTCCTGTTGCTCTGCTCCAGTTCCTGCCAACCTAGCAGTTCGAAAGCATACCAGCGCAAGTGGATAAATAGGTATCGCTGTGGCGGGAAGGTAAATGGCATTTCCATATGCTCTGATTTCCGTCACAGTGTCCCGTTGCACCAGAAGCGGTCTAGTCATGCTGACCACATAACCCGGAAAGCTGTTTGTGGACAAACGCCGGTTCCCTTGGCCTGAAAGTGAGATGAGCACTGCAACCCCATAGTCACCTTTGATTGGACTTAACTGTCCAGGGATCCTTTACCTTAACTAGAGCTTTTCTACATGAAGCCAAATCTTTGGATTCAGCTTCATTTCCCCCATGCAATATTACAGTATGAAGAGTGAACATCCTTTATAACTGTATATACTGTACATGTTGTTTGACCTTTAGTAGCCGATGTGGTCTAGTGGTCAGAGTGTCAGAATAGGACTCGGGAGACTCAGGTTCAAATCCACTCTTGTCACTGGGTGGCCTTGAGCCAGTTACAGGGTTGTTGTGAGGATAACTGGAGAGGGGGAAACCAGTTACTGATGCCTTGGGTAATTTGGAGGAATGGCAAGTTCAAAATGTGACAAATAGTATAACAAATGGCTTCCAGAATCAAGGACTTATGCCATGTATTCAGGTGATGATAGAAATGTATTAGATCAAATATTTTTACAACCCACATCTTTTCATCATCATCATCATCATCATCAAGATTTCCCAGAAAAACTTTGAAGCTACTAGCCAATGTTACTCCAATGATGCAAACCAGCAGCCAATTGGAACACGGCCATGAACAGGGTAACAATGGAATCAACCAATGCAAGGCATGTAGGAAAGCTACTATAGAGATATGGGAGGATTAGGAGGCTGCCTTGTACTAAGTTAGACCTTGGTTTATTTAGCTCGGTATCGGCTACACTAGCCTTTCTTAACATTGCGTCCCCAGATATTTTTGGGCTACAACTCCCATCATCCATGACCAGCCATCAGGGATAATGGGAGTGTTGGACAACAACATACAGGAACCAAATGTCGAGAAAGGCTGGACTACACCGTTGGCTAAGCTGGCTGTGAATGATGGAAGCTGTAGTCCAACAACATCGGGGGGCCCATGGTTGAAAAACACTGAGCCTACGATGACTGGCAGCAGAACTTCAGGGTTTCAGACTTGGAACATTCCCAGTCCTACCCAGTGATGCTGGAGATTGAAGCTGGGACATTTTGCATGCAAAGCTGCTGCTGAGCTCTGTTCCCTCTTTTTTTAAAAAAACTCCCTCCATATTAGTGTCCCTCTTGCCTCTTATGAATTACATCTCATTCAACAGAGAGCCAGGACATGAGAAGAGCCTGCTGGATCAGGCCAGTGGCCCACCTCATCTAGCATACTATTTTCACAGTGGCCCAATGGATGCCTGTGGGAAACCTGCAAGCAGGACATGAGCAAAATTATTCAAGTCTGCCTTCCTGTAGTTTCCAGCCACTGGCTTTCAGAAGCATTGCTGCCCCAACTGTGGCAGCAGAGCATAGCTATCATGGCCTTTGATAGCCCTCTCACCCAGGGTATAGTTCAACCCTCTTTTAAAGTAGTCTATGTTGGTGGCCATCACTGCCTCCTGTGGGAGCAAGTTCCATAGTTTGTGCTGTGTGAAGAAGTAGAATAGATACGCATTTCTCTATATTTTTACACACACACACACACACACACACACACACACACACACTGCAGATTTAGTGAGTCATCCATTCACTCCTCCTCTTTCACTACAGATATCTGAACAGGCAGAATCTCTTCCCCACAGATTATTTCTCTGAGGACGAGCTACATTTGCCAAGTGCTCTTTTAAGCAAGTATCCTTGTTTATGTGAAAGTGTTGGGATACGTAGGTGGGGAAGAGGCAGCAGGAAGTCACTCGGCAGTCACCTCATGCTGTTCCGCAGTCGCTTCCTCGGAAGAGCTTTTCAGAAGCTGCATCGGCAGTGTGTGTCACTCGCTGATAATCGGTGGTCAATAGGTGAGGAAGCTGCCTGCTGATGTTGAAATGAAACAGGGATGAAAAGACACCCACGGCAGCTGCTGTGCACAAAGGCAGCCCTTCAGCTTCTGGTGTGAGAAGGATGCACTGCAAAAGTTCACATAAGTGTCCCTAATTATTTGAAACAAGTGGGACCTGCAGTGTATTCTCCTACCTAATGGGAGCGCTCCTGTACGGGGTTCCAGCAGGTTAGCCAGCCTCTCTCCCTCCAGGATACCGGCAACCCCATTCTCTCTCTGCCCCCCTGAGTTTAATCTTTTCTAACTGGCACTCAACATTCTGTAACATAAGAGTTTGTGTTAGAAGAGGTAATTCTGGCAGGTGCAGCCCTGAACACCTAGCTTACTTTGTGCTGGTTCCCTGGAGCCAGTCATGTCAACAGTTGTCTAAGACAAATTATTAGTTCAATATTGATGATGACCTGCAAAGCCAGGTAATATTGTTTTTGGCTGGACGACAGCATTGCCTCATGGACACTTCATTGCCAGAAGTGGACACGCTGAGGACAGCAGGTGTTCACTGCTAATTCTTGTGAAATTTGCATTGCATGGGGTACAAAACCTCCTGCATGATTTATCACAGTCACTAGAGAATCCCTTTCCAAACAAGCTGCGTCTTCCCCCCTCCCTTTGACTAATCTCATCGCTTGATATTTTCCTTGTTTGCTTTATTCAGTACATCCTTTATTAATCTTTTCCCTTTCTCTCTGTGGGTTTTCTATAACCCCTGTCATTTACTATTACCAACATAAGCTGTGCATTTCGATCTGTAAAAATAAAGGGTTATTTTCTCCATGGAGAACTCCAAACAAACAACAACCCTACTGTATACATCAGCTGTATTCCTTAACAGAAAATACAAGAGGTTTGAAAAGGAAAGCACTTTTGTTCTTCTTCCTTGTTATTTTTGTGTCTGCAGCATCAGAACCAACAAACTATTATCCAGCTTATTTAGAACACTTTCAGTAGCTAGTTGCACTGAAAGAATGATGCCCCCTTTGTTTTGATTCCTGCTCCTGCCCACCCTGGGTTTGTGCTGAAGAAATTTGAACTGGGAGCATTTTCCAACAATGACAAATTGGTGTTTTCAAGTGATACACATCGTGTTAAGATCTTATGCCTCAATGTATTGCGCTATACTGCAAAATTGCAGTCATGTTTTCAAAAATGACAAAGGCACAATCAACAGCCCACTAAAGTCACATTTGCAAAATTCCATTTGGTTTCAGTGGACTGACAGTGCACTCCAAATCTTGATACACACAAATTACTGCTATTGTCCTGGTGCTTGTTTCTTTCTTTCTTTTTTAAACTTTCCCTGTAGTGGCTGCTTCCATATGGTGATCTGTCTGTCTTCAGCTCCTTCCATACGAGAAGCATCTTTATCTGTACATCATCACAAGTGCATCCAAATATTTGCATGCTTTGGTGTGAATCTTTGTCTACTACTGTGCAAATTTGATGATTTTGACTCTCGCTGGATCAGCTGCTCACAGATTATGCTAGGATTACCAATGAAAAATTAAAATAATATTCCGAACACAGTGAAATCGATTTTTGCCAGAGTGAAAACTCTCCATGATTTGCCCTTGTCCCACATATTGACCCGCTATGTTTCTCTGAGATCTGCTGCTGTTCTGTCCTAGCTTGAAAGAACAGTTCTGTTGAATCAGACCAAGACCCTGTAAGAAGTCCAACAACAGGGATCATTCATTTTGTAAGTTAAGGGTTAATGCTGTTGTTAGAAGGTCAGCTAACCAAGAGGTTGTTGAATATTTTACTGTGGTGCTGGGAATTATTATTATTTATGAATTTGTATACTGCTTAATTGCCAAGGTGCCTTCTAAGTGGCTTACAAGTATTAAAACCAATTACTGAAAACACAAACACATATAATTAGAATGCACAATAAAACAATGATATGAAGGAGAATGAAGTTATGGTGAGGCAATCACATGAGACCTGCCTACTCAACCCATCCCCATTTTTTCATGTGAATTAAGTCCTCCAATGAGCAATGCCTTTCAGTGTCTAGATGTTGGAGCAATGCTTTTCTATATCCAGATGTTAAGGCTTTAATTCAATATTATGTGACTTTGCTTTATCATTTGCACCTTAAATAAGGAGCTGTCTTAACTGGTAGGAATTAAGGCTTTTCGGTTATGAAAATATTTATTTCACCTTTGTTTTCTTTGCACGAAATTGAAGACAGTGCTTTTCTGAATGTGTTAGCTACCAGGAGACAAGGATAAAATATTAAATTGGATCTCAATCACTTAAAAATGTTCCAAGGCAATTACAAATGCCCAATCCCTGCAATCCCTGCTTGTTATGGTGTTTGGCTTTCTAATTCCACCCTCCGCCCTTTCCCTCCAACAGTCATTAAAATTCAGGGTGTGCATTTATCCCCTCACCTTTAAAGAAGTGTTTGCAGGGTTCCCAACTTCCAAGAACAAATAAGACCCCCATTAGTCTCCTTGATTTGAGGAAAAAGTCAAGCCAAAGGTTCAGATAATGACTCCCAAGCTGCATCATTAATCAATGATGACTGCAAGATATTAAGGGGGGGAGGGAAGCACTGGACCTTTGCCTGGAGAGCATCCTTCAAGATCCTTTTCCCACCAATAAGATGGGCTTCATTAAGGAGCAATTATCATCAGACAATACCATGAAAGCATTTCAACTGATTCATCTGATATATAAATGGAACAGCTCTAAAAACAAAGAAATAAAAAGGACCTCTGCTAAATTACAATCAAGTCTTATCGGCTTTATTTAAAATCTCATGGAACATTAGAGCTGGAAGAAACCCTCAATTCATCTATAGCAAGCCATAGATGTTCTAATGATTCTAGAGTTAGCAAGGTGCATTGCTTAGATCAGCCTTCACCAACCCAGTGCTCTCTAGGTATTCTTGGACCACAACTCCCAGAAGACCCAGGCAGCTGGTTTAGAGCACTGGATCAAGACTTTGGGCACCACTTAATTACGACGCTAACTGAGTGAGGTTGGGCCATTCTCTATCATTCAGCTTAACATACCTCATAGGATTGTTGTGAAGATAAAATGGGAGAGTAAACCACATGCATTGCCTTCAGCACCCTTGGTGAAAAGGTGGAGTAGAAATATAATTATAAAATATTGTTTCTAGCACTAAGACTATACTTAACAAAACGTAGGTACATTTTGGTGCATCCTAAGTACCTGGGACCCAGCTCCCGTTGCTCGGTCCCAGCTCCTGCCCACCTAGCAGTTCAAAAGCACCTCAAAGTGCAAGTAGATAAATAGGGACCGCTCCGGCGGAAAGGTAAACGGCGTTTCTGTGCGCTGCTCTGGTTCGCCAGAAGCAGCTTTGTCATGCTGGCCACATGACCCGGAAGCTGTCTGCGGACAAACGCCGGCTCCCTCGGCCTATGGAGCGAGATGAGCGCCACAACCCCAAAGTCGGACATGACTGGACCTGATGGTCAGGGACCCTTTACCTTTACCTTTTAAGCAGAGAGTAGGAACTCCTCTCTTGAAAGGCAAGAATGCAACGATGTCCCGTGATACTATGACTGAGATATGATAAACTCTGGTGTGTGTGTGTGTGTGTGTGTGTGTGTGTGTGTGTTGGATGGTAGGTTTTAGTATCACCTCTCCTGGAATGTCCTCTTGAAAAGGAGACCCAGTTGCTTTGCCATTCTCTGAAGCCCTCTCAGTTGTATGCAAATAACTGTGGATATGGTGGGCTCCCAGGTAGCTGAATCCAAGAATGGACTTGGAGGTTATCAAGGGGATGGAGCAACTCTCCTATGAGGAAAGGTTTCAACATCTGGGCCTTTTCGGTTTAGAGCAGTGATGGTGAAACTTGCCCCCCCCAGCTCTTTTGGGACTACAACTCCCATCATCCCTAGCTAACAGGACCAGTGGTGAGGGATGATGGGAACTGTGGTCCCCAAACAGCTGGAGGGCCATGTTTGGCCATCACTGGTTTAGAGGAACGGTGCATAAGATGAGGCATGATCATGGTGCATAAAATTATGCCTGGGGTGAAGAAAGTAGATAGAGAATGGCTTTTTATCCCTCTCTTATAACACTGGACATGCAATGAAGCTGAGTATTAGAAGATTCAGGACATACCCCCCCCCCAAAGTACTTCTTCACACAGTATGTAGTTAAACTATGGATTCGCTCTCACTGGGAGCAGGCATGGCCCCCAAATTTGATGCCTTTAAAAGAGGATTGGACTAATTCATGGGGGATAAGGCTATCCATGGTTACTAGCCTTTATGTCTATGCTCCACCTGCACTGTTGAAGGCAGTCTGCCTCTGAATGCCAGGGGCTGGAAATTACCAGTGGGGAGAGGACTGTGGCAGGCTTCTCATGAGTGTCTGGCTGACCAATGTGAGAACAGACTGCTGGACCAGATGGACCCTTGGCTTGATCCAGTATGCTCTTCTTATGTTCTTAGATCTCCAAGTAAAAGAGCACCCTGGGAATCGGAATTTGTGCCATTCAGGCCCTACACATGTGTGAAAGAAGACGGGATCTACTGTACCTTTTTTCAAAACAAAACAAACCCCAAATCCACTATATGCTCCTTAGTATGCCCACTCATATTATTCCCCTGATTCACTGCATCCTTATTTTCTAACCCCCACCTTAAGAGGGCATTAGTGAAGTACCAGATTTAAAATCGTAATTATACTCTTGAATAAATGACTGACATTGGAGGAGGAATGAATTTAAACCAAGCAAAATCTTCCTCTTCCTTTAGCTGTTGGGTTTCTTGCAAAGAGTTACCAGGGATGCAGGGAGAGAGAGAGAGACAGAGACAGAGAGACTGAGATTGTTTTTTGGATAGCAGCTCTTCCTATTACAATAATATTTGACTTCCTATTCCCAACAATACAGTATCCCCATGGACTATGTAGTAAGTGAATGCATAGGAAAGCAATATGAAAAGAACAACTGGGCTTTAATTTTAACTTCTTTGTACTGAAGAAAGACACACAGCTCTATAGAAAGGAACTGGGAGGACTGAGGAGTCAGCTGGTTCACTGAAGCCTGTGGAAATTGTAATTGTTTTTCATCCCCTCTCCAGAAAGTCAGTGGGGTGACTTCCTTTAAATATTTATTTTATTTGCATTTGATTAAGAGAGTCAGTTGTTTATTTTGTGAAACTGAGAGAGGTATCCTCCAAGCTTGGGTGGTGATATTTAAGCATCACCTTGTGAGTCTGCAGTGTGTGTGCATTTTTCTACAGAACACATCCTTTTATTTGGGGTGGAAATAAGTGCAATTCATATTTCTTGAAGATGCTTGCATTCCCACTGGTCTTACAGCAGGAAGCTGCAAGATGGAAAATTTCATTAAGTGGTGTTGCTTTTTGAGATATTCACAAAGCCCAATGAAAGAACTGGTGGGGCAGGATGAGAGGTTAACCTGGGGCATTGTACATTTCTGAGACTTAAACCTCTAACTGTATACACAACACAGTGAGACTCCAAATTGTCATTGGCCTTCCTTCCTTCATCAATAGTTGTCTATTCTGCCATCGTGTTTTCATTCCCCCCCACCTCTTGCAGCAAGGATAGCTTAGTAAAATCAGTTTGTTTGTTTTTTAAAAAAGGAAAAGCCAACTCAATATATCTGTGCAATCACCACTTAAAGGAAGGTGAACTGTGTGCCAGTGGCGCTTAGTAGATTGACATCCTGGATCCTTTTAATTTCTCAGGTTTATTAACTCCTTGTCCCACTTACTACTATCTGTGAGGCAGAAGTATCCTATCGGTCTTCCACCTTTAACAGGCAATCACATTGCAAGCTACAAATACAGATAGCAATCTGACCTCTCAAAAATGCCTTCCTATTTCAAATTCAGTAATTAGATAATTCAGGCAAGGCCTGGCTGCAACCCTCCTTCCTCAAAGGAATTCACTGTGCCAAGAGTGATAAGGTCCCCCCCCCCCCCGCCGCCGCTTCCTGGAATAGGTCACCTTATTTAATCCTGCTTTCTGTTTGGGTCAAATTTGTTGTTGTTGTTTAGTCGTTTAGTCGTGTCCGACTCTTCGTGACCCCATGGACCATAGCACACCAGGCACTCCTGTCTTGCACTGCCTCCCGCAGTTTGGTCAAACTCATGTTCGTAGCTTCGAGAACACTGTCCAACCATCTTGTCCTCTGTCGTCCCCTTCTCCTTGTGCCCTCCATCTTTCCCAACATCAGGGTCTTTTCCAAGGATTCTTCTCTTCTCATGAGGTGGCCAAAGTATTGGAGCCTCAGCTTCACGATCTGTCCTTCCAGGGAGCACTCAGGGCTGATTTCCTTAAGAATGGATAGGTTTGATCTTCTTGCAGTCCATGGGACTCTCAAGAGTCTCCTCCAGCACCATAATTCAAAAGCATCAATTCTTCGGCGATCAGCCTTCTTTATGGTCCAGCTCTCACTTCCATACATCACTACTGGGAAAACCATAGCTTTAACTATACGGACCTTTGTCGGCAAGGTGATGTCTCTGCTTTTTAAGATGCTGTCTAGGTTTGTCATTGCTTTTCTCCCAAGAAGCAGGCGTCTTTTAATTTCGTGACTGCTGTCACCATCTGCAGTGATCAAGGAGCCCAAGAAGGTAAAATCTCTCACTGCCTCCATTTCTTCCCCTTCTATTTGCCAGGAGGTGATGGGACCAGTGGCCATGATCTTGGTTTTTTTGATGTTGAGCTTCAGACCATATTTTGCGCTCTCCTCTTTCACCCTCATTAAAAGGTTCTTTAATTCCTCCTCGCTTTCTGCCATCAAGGTTGTGTCATCTGCATATCTGAGGTTGTTGATATTTCTTCCGGCAATCTTAATTCCGGCTTGGGATTCATCTAGTCCAGCCTTTCGCATGATGAATTCTGCATATAAGTTAAATAAGCAGGGTCAAATAGTAATTCCGTTTCCAAAGGGATAGCCTCTCTTTATTTGCAGAGAAAACAACAGCAACTGCAGAACCTGAAAGATTAGCATTTTTTTTTTATGGCATAAGCTTTTAGTGATTTTGTCAGATCCATCAGATGTGCATCAGAACAATATGGAATAGTTTGTATGCTGTTGATGTATGGCATAAAAAGGTAAAGGGACCCCTGGCAGTTAAGTCCAGTCACAAACGACTCCGGGGTTGTGGCGCTCATCCCGCTTTACAGGCCAAGGGAGCCGGCGTTTGTCCGCTCCGCAGGCAGTTTTTTCGGGTCATGTGGCCAGCATGACGAAGCCACTTCTGGCGCAACGGAACACGACCACCAGAGCAGTGCATAGAAACACCATTTACCGCCCCACCGGAGTGGTACCTATTAATCTACTTGCACTTTTGGGCGTGCTTTCGAACTAGGTTGGCAGGAGCTGGGACCGAGCCACGGGAGGGATGTGGTTTAATACTCAAGTCCTCTTCAAATGCTATACCTGAATAGGAAGCTAAACAGAAGGAGAGAGTGTAGGAGATGCATATACTGCCATCTTCATTGTACAGAGCAGGGGTGTCATCTTGCCCTCAGGATTGTGGCTGCCCACCACCGCAATGCGTCACATGCCTGCACACAGTGTGCGTGTGATGTCTGCATTGTGGCAGGTGGTGACGACGGCTCCTTTTCCTCCTCCTCTCCGCAGCCAGCAAGGCACCCTTTTCCATGTTAATTACTCCTAATATGCACAATTTTTGTGCAATTTTGCCTAATATGCACAGTTTTGCAAATCAATTTTGCCTATGCAATGCATTTTTGTAAGTTGTTTTCAGAAATATATAATTCCTAAGCACACTTTACCCTCGTATGTGCATTTTCGTACGCATCACTTTGCCGGAGAACTACACTGCAAAACTCTGTGAAGTGTGAATTTTGAATGGTGACTATGTTTTGGCTTGTGCATTGTTTCAAAAAGTGCAAATTAGGTAGGTCCACCTTTAATTATGAATGCAATCAAATTCCATCCCCCATATCTACTCACACACCTCACACCCATGATGAAAGGGCAGGGCAGGTTTCTAAATGTGTTTGGATGAATGTGTGTGTGATCTGGGGATTCACACACACACTTCCTAAACATGTTTACATTCCCTATTCAGGCATCACTCCTGAATGTGGCTACAGAGTAATTTGTAGATAGGAATCTTATATTTCACTTTAACATAATCATAGAAGGCTATTGTGGACCTGATCCAGCTGAAGTTAAACACTTCGGGGCTTGCCTTTTGTGGGATTGTTTCATGTTTTAACCCTTGCATTCTGTTTCTCTACCAAGCTCATGTGAATATGGAATCACAGAACTGTAGAGTTGGAAGGGACCAGAAGAGGCATCTAGTCCACCCCCTGCAATGCAGGAATATTTTGCCCAACGTGGGGCTGGAACCCACAACCCTGAGATTAAGAGCCTCACACTCTGCTGACTGAACTAGCCCAGTTGTGAAACTATTTTGCACAAATCAGACAAGTGGTGCAATGATTCTTGTACAGTCTACCCTGAATAGCAGTTTCCAGGGTCTTGGAGGCAACTCTATCCAGGAGCTTGGAAGCTGTCCATCAACCAGCATGGGGACTCTTTAATTAGGGTGCTGGGATGAGATCAAGGAGCCAATATAGTAAAGGATATTCTCTGCCAGTGGGCTATGTCCTCTATTGTTTCAGTCTAGCTTTTGATCTGGAGTCTTTTCATGTGCTGGTCCAGGGATGGTGGACCTGTGGCCCTCCAGTTGGACTCCAGCTCCCATCAGCCTCAGCCAGCATGGTGCCACAGATACCTCATTCCTGCATTAGGTGAATAAAACTGCTGCACTATGGAAACCTGTGCTCTGTCTAAACGATCTTCGTTCTGTTGGTTTCCTAGCCTATTAGCAGGCAAAAAGATAGTGTCACCATCACAGATACTGTGATAAAAGATAAGAGGAGATAATGCACAAAGGCTAAAAGAAAGACTAATTGAAAAAATGACACCTGGATATCTCATCAATAGCATTTTGTGATGAGGAACACTGATGAGGCCTCCAGGTTGAGAGTAAGGTATTGTGTTTTGGGGAGAAGGGAGCAGGCTTCCCTTGAAGTAAGGTAAAAGGTAAAAGACCCATGGACGGTTAAGTGTAGTCAAAGGCGAGTATGGGGTGTGGCGCTCATCTTGCTTTCAGGCCAAGGGAAATGACATTTATCCACAGAGAGTTTTCCAGTTCATGTGGCCATAGAGGCTAGTGGCATAGGGTGCCAGGGCGCCAGAGCCTGGAGGGCGCCAGGGAAGAGGCGGAGGCTGGACATAGCGCCTCCCAGCATCAGCTTGCCACCCTTGCCTGCCTCTGCCATGCTGCGCCGAAGCAGCGCCACTCCCGGAGCCTCCGTCTGCCATGGTCACCGCAGCACAAAGTGGCCAGCTGAGCCGGGAGGCGCTGCGTCCAGCCTCCGCCTCTTCCCTGCCGGCAGCGCCGTCCTCCCTAAAAAAAATTGGGAAACGGGGGGGGGGGGGCACCAGAGGGAGCTTTGCATCACGGCGCTGGATATGCTTAAAATGGCCCTGAGCATGACTAAACCGCTTCTGACACAAACCAGAGTACATGGAAACTCTGTTTATCCTCCCACCACAGTGGTACCTATTTATCTACTTGCACTGGCGTGCGTTTGAACTGCTAGGTTGGCAAGAGCAATGGGAGCTCACTCAGTTGCAGGGATTCGAACCGCCGACTTTCCTACTGGCAAGCCCAAGAGGCTCAGTAGTTTAGAATGGCATTTGAGCCCTTTGCAGTGTATTTTTGTTATTGTTATTGTTATTAATATCCTGCCTTTTCCCCCAACAGGGACTCAAGGCGGCTTACAGATAAAATAGAAACAGCTAAAAACACAGGAAAAATAAGCCATTTTTTAAATTAAAAAATCCAAGTAAACATGAAGGGTTTACCCATCTTTTAATCTCCCTAACTATAATTATTATATAGAACTGCATATTGCTACCACACCATGGTTGCATTCACATGGCAATATGTTTCTTCCCGCCCCGCCCCCCAAATCATTTTACTAACTGTTGATCTCCACATTGTATTTCAGCTTTCACACAATGTGAAAGCCACTTCTGGAACTAGAGTGGGATATAGCACGAGTTCAGCACTCACTTCTGCTATACTAGCAAACAGGTGTTTTATTTCCCTTGAAGCAAACAACGTGGAAATGAGTGCTAAACCTGAGCTACGTTCCACTATAGTTCTGGAAGTGGCTTTTACAGTGTGTGAAAGCTCAGATATAATGCAGAAATTATCAGCCAGGGAAAGAAGGTCCAGACAACGGAACCACCTGCTGTGTGACTGCAGCCCATATCTAGGGCAGCCGGGTGCTCTTCTGTTCTGCTGCCGCCAGTTCCTGAAGTCGCCTCCTTTAAAGCCTCGCCGTGCTCATATTCAAGGCATCATCTGTTTGCTCTTTGTATTCCTATCTCTGGTCCTGTTCCCTGACACCAGACATAAGTGTTACATGAGGTTATTACAAGTTTATTTAAAGGTTTGCTTCGCTGTTGCACATCCGGCTCACACAGTGGCGTCTTTCAAGCAATTTTTCAGCACAGGGATTTCGCAGGCTGGCATTTCAATATGTCTGCTTTTGTTATGGTACGAAATGAAAATAGGAAGGCTGCTGTTGCCCCCCCCCCCCCGATTGTTCTCCGTAGTTGGTGTTGGCATGTCCAGGAGGGTGCCTACTCGTGAGTAAGGCCATGGCAGAGACACATGCTCGGCTGGCATGTTCTCCCCCTCCTGGCCGATCGTTCGGGAGCTTCATAAGCATTCTCCAGCCCGAACATCACAGCAACTGGTGCCAGAAGACACCAGCATACTTTAGGCATCCGCAGAGGTTGCGCAGTTGCATAACAGACCTCAGAAGCACAGCATTCTGGCTAAGCTAGTTTATTTACATATAAACAGACTCGGAGCTCTTCATTATGGCTCCCTCTCTCTAGCAGCACAGGCAGTAAAGAGAAAGAGCAAAGGAACAACAGTTCCACTTCAGGAACACAGTAAGACAAACATCCTGTCTATGTCACTTCCACTCTGTGGAATGAAAACACATACAGTCATATGATACACAATAAACCTATGACTGCACACAGGGAATGAATCTCCCAACAGTTGGGAGGTATATGAGGAGAGGGAAGGCTCAGTCAGCAGAGTGTGAGACTCTTAATCTCAGGGTTGTGGGTTTGGGCCCCACACTGGTCATTGCAGTGGTCTCTTCCAACTCTGCTGTTCTATGATTCTGTGATTCTACCCAGGCAAGCAAGAGAGTTCAAGGGCACATTCCAGCCAGGGGGAAAACACCCAGGATGCAAAGTAGGGGCCATGAGGGGTGTGTCCAACCCCCCTGCAATGCAGGATCTTTATGCTCAATGTGGGACTCAAACCCACAACCCCGAGATGTCTCCTGCTTTATTGGCTGTCACTATATTTTGGAGGATAGATGTGTGTAGAAACTAGCCCACTGTACAAGAAGTACAATTTATATTCCTTGCACTGCCTGCTTTTGCCTCTGGTGCCACCCTCCACTGGCATGTGGCCCTTGGAAGTTTGCCCAGAAGGGAATGTGGCCCTCGCCTGGCACGGAAGTCTCATATGTTCTGAATAACTTGTTGATTCTAGAACAGAAATCATTTACATTAGGAAACAGCTGATGATAAGTAGATAGCAAATGTTATCCCATCAGCACCATCATTGCACTCTTTGCAGTTACACTGTAAATAGTTGGGTATGGATTGATTGCCATTTTACAAACTGAAAATCTGAACACTATTCAGTGAATCTTATTGGCTTTGAGTTAGCAGTAGTGAATGAGACAGGCGATAACTATGCTAACTGTGCTTAATTTCTAAAAAGAGGTAGAAGGGCTCAACCCTACTTGCAAGCTACAATTTTTGATCTGGACTGGGGAGAACCCTCCCCTACTGTGGATGTTATTGGGCTACAATTCCCATCATGCTTGACTATTGGCTATGCCAGCTGGGACTGACAGGAGATGAAGTCAAAAGACATTTGGAGCAGCACAAACTCCCACCCCTGCTATACTTATTTAGTGGTGAATAAAATGTACTTTGAAGGGATGTGGGTGGTGCTGTGGGTTAAACCACAGAGCCTAGAGCTTGCCAATCAGAAGGTCGGCAATTCAAATCCCCTCGGCGGGGTGAGCTCCCGTTGCTCGGTCCCAGCTCCTGCCAACCTAGCAGTTTGAAAGCACGTCAAAGTGCAAGTAGAAGGTAAACGGCATTTCTGTGCGCTGCTCTGGTTCGTCAGAAGCGGCATAGTCATGCTGGCCACATGACCTGGAAGCTGTACGCCGGCTCCCTCAGCCAGTAAAGCGAGATGAGCACAACAACCCCAGAGTCGTCCGCGACTGGACCTAATGGTCAGGGGTCCCTTTACCTTTACTAAAATGTACTTTATTGATGATCAGAGGCACCCTCTCTGTACTATATTTAGTCATGTATTTTAGGACTGGACTCTAACCTTGAAAACAAGTTCTGCAACTGAGTCTTGATGATCTTCATCTTGTGTTTAAGGCCATGCCATGAGGGCCAGTGAAGTGGACTGGCATCTTCAATGAGCACTGTGGAGACTCACTCAGCCACAGGTAACCATGTCACTAGTGTACCTCACAGGGTCATTGTCAAGATAAAACAAAGCAGGACAGGGGGAAGAAGAATCTATGTGGCCTTGAGATCCTAGTGGGGTGCAAATGCAATTATGATAAAAAAGTAAAAGAATGTCAGTAAGAGTGTAGAGTCCAGATCACCCGTAAAGAGATTTAAAACACCTTTTTACAATGCCAGGGAACTGGAAGTTATAATATCTCACTAGTGAGCTATAGGGAAGTGTTGGCAGCTATGGAAGAGACTCAGGGTAGCCTGCAAGAGAAATAGTGTTGTTTAGCAGCTGGATAGAACGGCCCACTTAACAACCTGAAATTGCTTGCCAATGGAAGTGAACTCTGCGAGTTGGTTATCCAATCCAAACAGCATGCAACTGCGGTTCAGTAAGAGACAGCAAAGAGAACATTGTTCATGGATGGGAAGGGAATGCTCTGGAGTGGTTGTGTGGGTGGGGACGATATGTGGTGGAAAAACATGTAAGTGTGAGCAGGTGGGTGGAATTATTTAAGCTGTTTTGTGGCCTATCTTCACAGCAAGCAGCTTCCCCATGGGATTGAACTTCACCAAACCAGAATTGATCCTGAACTACTCAGGTACTGTTTAGTACATTTCTCCAGTAAAATATCAAACCCTTCAGGCTTCAGTTTACCAGGATGAATGAGAGTTTGAATCCAGCTGTGGATGAACAGCCACCTCAGATTCTTCAAGTCCCTTCCTGCTCTCTGGGGCTGAAAATTAGATCAGAGTACCAGTGGTGACTGGAGAGCATCATTATGTGTCTTCAAGGCAAGCAGAGTTCTCTGTCTTCAGTTGAGCTTTGATGTTTAGCCTTACTATTTATCAGACCTGCGGCACATTTTAGTATGTAAATGATTCTTCAGCTTCCATTGCAGTTGACTTCACTACATTACTGTCAGGCAGGTCATGGTGACTTCTAGATTAATTTATAGTTGGAGAAACTGTGGCGCTCAAACGGAATAATTTGCTAAAGGTCACTGAGTGGGTACGTGATTGATCCAGGATTTGATTTTCCTGCCAAGTTCAAAAGTTAGTCACCCTTAATGGGATTCTTATGGATATAGGAAGCTGCCTTATACTGAGTCATTTGTCCACCTGCTCCTCTAGGACTCTTTATTCTGATTGGCATCATCTTCCCAGGCTTTCTAGGAGATCTCTTTCCCATCAACTGCTGCCTGACCTGGAGATCCCAGAGACTGAACTTGGGACCTTCTGCATGCTCTGCCACTAAGCCTTTCACTTTCACAATTTTCAGCAATGCACAAATAGTTATTTGGAAGCCACCAAAGCACCCCCTCCTGCTTGAAAATAACACGGAAGTGATAGGAAAGCACATTACTACTTCCACCAAGTAGCCTTCTCTTGTCTTTGGAGCATTTGTGCACACCTGGAACATTTGGCATGGGCTGATTTGTGATGCAATAGTCACAGGTGTTCCAGGTGTGCACAAAGTTAACTGGGAGCGGCACATGGAAGTCCGAGTATGTGATAATTTGCCAGCCATTGGGATGAACCCCATTGGTGCAAATCAGGAGGGTGGGATTCAGTGCCACACTCTTCTAATTACTCCATCAGGCCAGAAGGAATGAATCTGCCTCTCCTCTCCTCTATGCACTCTTCTAGGGGTTCTCAGGACTCCACTGAGCCAATATAGGGGAGGCATGCAATGCATACCAGGGGAAGAGAGGGAGGAAATGCCCCTCTGTGCAAGCAGAAGTCCTTGTGCAGGGCTGGGGCTCATTAGGTGACTCCCAGCCATAGTTTCCAATGGTGAAACTATTTGAAATGACTGTGGCCTGGAGATTATTTTCCTGGAGCCACAGCTAGGAGAAAACGACTTTGGCAAATCCCACTGTGACCCAGAGAGGAAAGATACTGTATGTACAACCCTAGTCCAAGTATATGTTTTTATACCTGATCAAGGACTTTTTCAGCTGCTTCCACTAAGATGATAAGGACCTCAAATCAAACACAAGCAGTGGGATACTTTGAGACCTCCTGTCTGTTCTAGGCAAGGTTCTAGGTTTCCCTTGATATGGATATATCTGGATGCACCTGGATATTATGTACTTTTCAAGAAAACAATATGCTTGTAGCCAGCCAACCAAATCAGATTCTTTTGCTTCAAAAGGGTGCTAAACCAAGAGAGAGAGAGAGAGAGAGAGAGAGAGAGAGAGAGAGAGAGAGAGAGAGAGAGCCCAAAGTCTGTTCTAGAGATAAAGAAGCAAGAAATAACATAAAAAGCTATAAAAGATGATGATGAAGAAGAGGAGGAGGAGTTTGGATTTGATATCCCGCTTATCACTACCCTAAGGAGTCTCAAAGCGGCTAACAATCTCCTTTCCCTTTCTCCCCCACAACAAACACTATGTGAGGTGAGTGAGGCTGAGAGACTTCAGAGAAGTGTGACTAGCCCAAGCTCACCCAGAAGCTGCATGTGGAGGAGCGGGGAAGCGAACCCAGTTCACCAGATTACAAGTCCACCGCTCTTAACCACTACACCACACTGGCTTTCCATGCGGTAAAGGATTACTAAGGTGGATACTTTGCTTTATTGCTAGACTTGGGCACCAAGCGGATCACCCACCCACAAAAGATTGCTTATGCCCAGGGGCGACATGTTCTGTTTCTCCCCTGCCTCTTCCCTTAACTGGGTGGTGTGGCTGGCCCCCAAATTATTGTCACCCGAGAAGAGGTACACTAGGAAGACTAAACTCTCAAAAGGGGTACGTGATTTTTATAAGTTTGAGGAACATTCTTCTATGCAAACGCCATATGGAATTTAGTTCAAAGGGAGAGAGGGAGTTACTGGTCCTGCCTTTAAAAAAAAAAAAAAACTTAAAACATGCTACTTTGGCAATAGTATCATGCCTTCATGCCTCCAGGTCCCTGAGCCAATTAGAGGCAGGGAAGCCATGAATGACATAATGAACAGAACAGAAATGCTCAGAAATTAACTAAGAATCCTAGGAGGGCAGGCAGAACTTATTCAGAGTTGCATATGCATGAAGGACAGGATTAAACTAAGGAAAAAGCAGCATATATGTGTATCTAGTGACACTGAATACTTCCCAACTTTTCAAACTTCAAAACATTTGGGGAGTTTGTTGTTGTTGTTTAGTCATTTAGTCGTGTCCGACTCTTCATGACCCCATGGACCAGAGCATGCCAGGCACTCCTGTCTTGCACTGCCTCCCGCAGTTTGGACAAACTCATGTTCGTAGCTTCGAGAACACTGTCCAACCATCTTGTCCTCTGTTGTCCCCTTCTCCTTGTGCCCTCAATCTTTCCCAACATCAGGGTCTTTTCCAAGGATTCTTCTCTTCTCATGAGGTGGCCAAAGTATTGGAGCCTCAGCTTCAGGATCTGTCCTTCCAGTGAGCACTTGGGGCTGATTTCCTTCAGGATGGATAGGTTTAATCTTCTTGCAGTCCATGGGGAGTTTAGGGCACTGTTAAACTGACCAACAGCAGGCCAAGAGCACCCTGTGACATTTTCAGACTTCAGCACCCGTGGTCATCCTGAAAGGGGGGGGCACCTGCTTTGCTTCTCTGCAAGTTTCATTATTTCTTCTGCCCTGTCACTTCTGCCAAGGATATTTACAAAGCAAATCGTAGCTTGCTTCAGCTACTATCAGTCAAGAAAGCACAAAAAGAAGGATTATCTCATTTATTTACAAACATCTAAATAGCAGGGCAATTATTAAGATGGATTGAATTTTCACCTGCAGCTTCATTTTCCTCCTGAAGTTTTAATAATGCAGATCTTCCTGCTTTCGAAAACTACTTTAATGAATTGATTCGAGGCAAAGATGAAAAGACGTTGCCTTGCGTTGGGAACTTGCAGTACACGCTGGTTGTCAGCTAACGGAGATGATGTTCTTGTTCTTTATGATTAACTACTGCAGGAGGCAAGAGCTATATCTCTATATAGGGCACCCCTCTTTATTACCAACCTCTAGGTATTAATATTGCCAAAGGAATGCCTATTAGGTGCAATTGAAACTGCAGGGGGGTGCGAGAGAGAAAGAAAGGAAAGCCTCACCAATTACACCGGAAACATGTGCACCGTAAAGAGTCATTTTAGATAACAATTTACATCCATAAGAATATCAGCTCGATGCAGCATGATAAACATGTATAAAGAGCATGGGCACACATGACCCAATAAAAAGCATGTCACCCATACTTCCAGTTATCATACAGTATATAGTGCCATTGAGCCCTAAATGTACTTATCCACCCATATACTTTTATGTTTGGCTGATGATCCATTTGCCTGTTTTGCTTTTCTCATTAGCATATATGCCCAAGGTGAAATCCATTCTCCAATGGTACAGCCAAAACTGTACCATCCATGCATAAGTAGGGGGTGTCAACTGGCTCAGGGGAACTTTTTTCAAAGGATGCCATGAAAGCTGCAGCTGGTGCAGAATGCTGCCCGCCGGGTGATATATGGGACAGTGAGGGATATAAAACCGTATCACCCTGATCATCCTTAACACTCTGCACTGGTGGGCCCCAATTCTTAATGTAGTTTTTTTTAGTATCAGTGGGGTTTCCTTCTGAGTAACATAAGAAGCTCTGCCTTAAGGTCACATACCCGTCAACTCCCGGATTGAAAAATGCAGGATCAGCAGTGGCGCAGCACCGGAAGTCGCTTCTACGCATGTCCAAACACACGTAGAAGCGACTTCCGGTGCCGGCGCTGCCTGATTTCCAGTGCCCAGACATGGGCAGAGCGGCACCGGAAGTCACTTCTATGTATGTCTGGATATGCGTAGAAGCGACTTCTGGTGCCACTCTGCCCGATTTCCGGTGCCCAGACATGCGCAGAAGGAGCCTCATTGGCCGGCAGGAGCTGCTTTGAAAATCTGGGGGAATTACGGGATATTTTGCCATTCGGGATAACAGCAGGAAGCAGCTTTAAAAACGGGGGTTTCCTGTGAAAAACGGGAGACTTGGCAGCTATGTAAGGTCAAGCTATTTGTCCCTCTAGGTCTACACTGTGTACTCTAAGTACTGTTAGGGCATTGTGCACTCTTGGGGTAATGACAGTGGCTCTTAGGGTATTAAGCAAAGGTCATTCCCACAACCTGTTTCCAGATTCTTTTAAATGGACTTGGCAGTGAGAGGACTCAAAACCATGCAGGCTCAAGAAATACATATAGGCTGTAACTAGGCCTTATTCATGAATTTTGCAATGCATGGCTTACTATTGTGTCTCTGTGTTTGTGTGTTTGTGTATGCATTTCAGTTTTAGGTCTTTAAAGTGTTTTGTCTTTTTTGAAAAAAGTGTTTGCTATCTATGTTCTCAAGGACGGAAATGGGAAAGTGTTTCCCCCCATCCTTGTGTTTTCAAAAACAGCCATAGAGATAATTTGATCTGCAGTGGGTGCAATTATCAAGAAAACAAACAGCAATTTGAATAGCAGCACTGATCTACAGGGGAAACCGATCATCATATTAGAAGTGATGTGCAATGAGAAAAAAATAATGCTTTTGTGGGTTTTCTTTTTGCTTCATGATGAAGCAGGCACAAAAGGATCATTCCGTAATTTTTAAAATGCTTTTATAAATACCAGGTCATGATTCCCCTCTTCCTCTTTTTTTCTTCTTCACAGACAGGAAAATTACAGAGACAGTAAAAGAAGAGAAGGTGAAGCCATTGATAGAGGGAGGCTTTCTAATCAGGCACTTAAAATAAAATCCTGCACATTCATTAAATAGTATGAGTTGCCTCAGAGTTGATAATTGTTTTCATTCATCCGAAAAGGATATGGGTGCAAAAATCTCTTACTTTTGCAAATATTCCTGCAAGCAAGGAAGATACCATTTGTAAATGTTTTCTAAGGTGGGAAAACCCAGCTTTAATCCTAATGATAAACGGTCAATAAAAACTACCTTAACATGGTGATATTTTTTTAATGCAAGTCTTCCAGCAGAGGTTGCTTGAAATAACTATTGCTACTATTATTATTATTATCATTTGTTAAATTTATATACCACCATTCACCCAAAGAACACATGGCAGTTTACAGTATAAAAACACAAAACACATAATAGCAATAACAAAAACAAAAAAGAACTCCGCACAGACACATTTAAAAGGCCATAGATGGTTTAATCAGCCCTAGGACTGGTTGAAGAGGAATGTTTTTCCTGGTGTCTCAACTACATTTGTGGAGTTAGCAATGATGTTTCATCTTAATGACTCCTCAGGTATTAAGTAATAAGTAAATAAGTGTGGAGGGCAGTGGGAATGAGCACACTAGCGCCTCTGTTCCAGTCAGTGTTCCCACCACCTTCGTTGAGGCAGGTCTGGCCCGGGATGTTTGCCGCTTCAGGCAAAACAGAAAATGCCACCCCCGCTGTTGCTATGGCCTCCTCCACACATGGCCGCTGCCACTGCTTTCTCCGCACCCACCCACAGTCCCCTGCCACCACCTCTTCCTCTGTAGCCACAGCCTGTGGAGGCAGAGGAGGCTAGTGGACACAAAGGAGGCAAAGGCAGGCAAGTGTGGGTGGTGGTGGCCAGACAGGGGAGGAGGCCAGTTCTGCTGCCTGAGGCAAATACCTCACCTAATGGGCTGGTTAGAAGACAATCTTCTGAAGCCTTCACAAGTATGGAGGACTCCCTATTCCAGAAGATCACTCTTCATCTTGTATAGAGTCGCTGGAAAGGTAACAGAGCAAATTGTCAATTGCCTTTGTCTGACCTACTCAGCCCTCCTTGAATCCCCTGGCGTTAAAAAGGTGCTAGGTGAAGCGGCGTCAACTAAAAAGAGTTTCTTGGTAATGTGAATCAACGTTCATTAACAAGAGGAATGGAAATTTCATATTAGCATAAGCCTTCCAGAGTGGCTTTTAACAAATCTTGCCTCTGGCAAGATTCTGTCTAATTTGTAACATATTGATTGGCTGATGTGACCAGAGAGTCATGGGACAATGTTTGCCCAGCTGACCTTTCAGAAAAAAAAGACTTCTGGCCTTTCAGGGGAAAAAAAAGAGGCTTCTGGAGATATCTGTAGAAAGTTAACAAACTATTAAAGACAGTATTCAGTTCTCTCCAAAACTTGCTTTTCCTTTGATATTTGAAGGAATAAATGAGGACATTAAATACAAAGATACGCTTACCTTCCTTATTCTCACAGCTAGACTATCTATTACTCAACACTGGAAGACACTATTTGATTTTGGTGTTACAAACTGGTGGAATAGTGTTTGGAGCTTTGCTCTTCAGGAAAAACGTACATGGCATGTCAGATCCCTAAGGCTTCCAGTATCTGTCTCTATCTATCTATCTATCTATCTATCTATCTATCTATCTATCTATCTATCTATCTATCATCTATCCATCTATCTATATGAGCTATTAAAAGCATACAGATCATTATAATACAAACAGCCATTTAATATATTTTTTCTTTAAAAAGGAAAAAAAAAGGCACCTGGGAATTTCCAGCAGGTGACAACCTAAAACCAATTAGCATAAGGTTTTCACCTGCTGGGGGAAGGACAACAAGGAGGGAGCCAGTCTAACCTCTCTTGGGAGGAAGTTTCAGAGACTGAGAGCAGCTACCACATAACAGAGGCCATGCCACTGCTCCCAAAAATGCTCCATCATGAAGGCTGAGTCAATTTTAGGTAGTGAAGAAGCATCCTCCTGGAAAATTCCTTCCCCAGTCCACTTGTACAATTTTCCTTAAAGGTTGCGGTTATGCATAGCACAGGATGTTCCCAGCGCCAAGCGAAGTCTGACTTGATGTTAATGGCCACTGAGGGACTGACATCCTGCAGGTGTCGAACTGGGAGCGCAGTGCGCAGTCACTGCTTCTTGATGAGGTCTCTTGAAATGTATCTCACGCTGGCTGGGATCTTTTGGCTTGTTAGAGATGATTAATTCTTAATGACCCCAAGAGCTGCCGGAAAGCGGGCAGTGACAAAGCGGTGGGAGACTCACGCCACAGATGTCCTGCTGACACGGCACATTTGCTTGTGACACACAGGCTCTTCTAGCATCCTTTCAAGGCAACGGTGGTCCACCCAAATCCTCACAACTCACCCATCTTCTCACTAGCGGTGTACAAGTTACCCAGATAAAATCGCCATCATCTCTGTATTTGTCTACTAAACATTGCACAGCTCCACATGCATTAAAGATAAAGGTAAAGGGACCCCTGACTATTAGGTCCAGTCGTGACCGACTCTGCTCTGGGGTTGCGGTGCTCATCTCGCATTATTGGCCAAGGGAGCTGGTGTACAGCTTCCAGGTCATGTGGCCAGCATGACAAAGCCACTTCTGGTGAACCAGAGCAGCACACGGAAACGCCGTTTACCTTCCCGCTGTAAGGTAAAGGGTAAAGGGACCCCTGACCATTAGGTCCAGTCGTGACTGACTCTGGGGTTGCGCGCTCATCTCGCATTATTAGCCGAGGGAGCCGGCGTATAGCTTCCAGGTCACGTGGCCAGCATGACAAAGCCGCTTCTGGCAAACCAGAGCAGCACATGGAAACGCCGTTTACCTTCCCGCTGTAGCGGTTCCTATTTATCTACTTGCATTTTGACGTGCTTTCGAACTGCTAGGTTGGCAGGAGCTGGGACCAAGCAACGGGAGCTCACCCCGTCACAGGGATTCGAACTGCTGACCTTCTGGTCAGCAAGCCCTAGGCTCAGTGGTTTAACCACAGCGCCACCTGGGTCCCTACACCTTCCCGCTGTAGCAGTACCTATTTATCTACTTGCACTTTGACATGCTTTCAAACTGCTAGGTTGGCAGGAGCTGGGACCAAGCAACGGGAGCTCACCCCGTCGCAGGGATCCGAACCGCTGACCTTCTGATCGGCAAGCTCTAGGCTCTGTGGTTTAACCCACAGTGCCACCTGCATCCCATTCCACATGCATTATCTCATCATAATTCTTACATTGGAACGTTGCTTAACTGTCAATCCACTTTTGCCCATTTTGAATTAGGTAAAGGTACCCCTGACCGTTAGGGACCCAGGTGGCACTGCCCCCCCTGCCCCCTGCCTACGCCCATGCCATATTATAAAATTCACAAAGCATTGCAGCACTCATATTCCACAAAACAGTATTAGCAACATTAACAAAATAGCAACCAAAAACAAACTCAGCCCTGTTAAATTCGCATTTGAATTCTCTGCCCATCCCCTACCTCCTCCTTCTCTCATTGCCTACAGACAAGGACCCAAGAGAGTACACCCACTGAAGTAAGGCAGAAGATGTATTTTACTACCAACCATCTAATCTTTCTAATAACTTTTCCTATCAGGTAGACAGAAAAGATCAGGTTTTTTTTTAAAAAAAAATCAGCCCGGGCGAACAGTACATCATTAGCTCACTGTGATAGCCTTTGTGTCTGACGATGTTTGTAATAAGTGAATGCTTATCAATGATCAACTGGATGAAGGAAAGTGGTGATGAGACCAATGAATGGAGGGCAGCTTCTTTAGCAGTAGGAAAAGGGATTTCAATCCTTTCCCCCATTGGGCCCATTATGTAGATAAGTCACACAGAATGCTCATCATTTTGTGGGTCTTGTTCCCTGGCTGGGGCTCATATTGCTGCTTTCTGCTCTGACATATTGCTGTCTTGTGATAAAGCTGCCAACTGGATCTTATATTATCTCCCCATTCTACACCGTCTTCTCATCGGGATTTAGATTTCAGGACCGTTATTTTTTTCCTAACCAACCTGTGTGTGTGTTTTCTAAATTCAATGCCTATTTTCTCCTTGCATCCATGCACTCTGCTCTTTTGTTGAGCCTTTTCTCGATTTGAAAATGGATGCATTTTGTGTTTTCTGCTGCTTTGTTTCAAATTTTTTGCAGTTGCCCTTTTAAAAAGAAAACGACAAAAGTATTTAAACGAGCATTAAAAAATATTGCCTAATATGGATCCCAAAGAGGTTATATAGAAATGCTACGTAAAAATAAAATAAGGTCAAAGAATATTTCTGTGTGGTGCTATAGAACTCCATTATTTTTTTCTTTAAGACAGAAGAAGGATATCAATTGTTCATTCTGTTCTTGGATATACACACACAAGAAAAGAAAGAAAGAAAGAAAGAAAGAAAGAAAGAAAGAAAGAAAGAAAGAAAGAAAGAAAGAGTCAAAACTGTAGGAAGGCAGATTTAGGTCATATTATAATTATAGCTTGGCAATGAAACACGTGTCTTGCTAATATTATGGAATGCCCTTCCATTGAGATTTTCAGTAGAAGCATTTGTCGAAATGCTCATTGCATCAGAATTGTTGTTGTTTTGTTGACATTGTTGTCATACTATTACCACCCACCCTTCACCTTGAGGTCCCAGAGTGGGTTAAAAATACAATGCTAAAAGCAGTTAAAATCAGGAGAACAGCATAGGTCCAAAAATACAGCGAAGCTGCCGCAGAGAATGCCCCTTCCTGTGTAAACACTTCATTTCTTCCAGTTTTGTGTTTCTGTTATTCCATTTTCTAATCAGGAAGTCTTGCCCACCTGTGGAAAAGCTGTGTATCATTCCCACTCTCATTCCTGGTTTATTTACTTCCGAAATGGGGCTTTCCAGACAAATGAGCTACAACCAAGGTTTATCCAAACCTCCAGGTTGGGGTCAGATGACATGCTAAGCCAATCCATGGATTAGCACACTCAGGTAGTATGCGCCAGGATGACGGAGGATGAGCTCAGAAGCTGCCATCTCCTTTTCTGTGAACCTACACACTTATATGCAAACTGAGCCATTGCAGCAAATATAACTAACATTGGTCCTTTCTCTTTAATGGTAGAGCAACACACATTTGTTGAATTCTTGGTGGAATTGTTTGATTTATAGGTGCATTGCACAGGGACTTCACCATACCCCACTTTTTTTACATTGTGTAAAAAACAAACAAACTCACAAGAAAAGAACAAAACAGACTTGGGCATTCCTAATGTGACTGAATATTACAGAGCATCTTTATTAACAGCTTCGTAGTCTCTTTCAATATTTGACTACTGCCTCATTCCTCTTTCATAACTTCACAGCTGTGGTTCCCCTTTGAAGCCCAGGGTTCACGAAGCATCAAATGGCACTGTTATCACTGATGACTGCTATATACTTCATAAAGCCATATACAGTACAGTGCTCGTCGTGTGAGTAGCCTGGGGGGCCTCAGTTTTTACATATTTTGGATCAGCAGCTGTTTTGCTGAACAGTGACACTCTTTTACACAAAGCTATGTTTAGCTAAAGCCATATGGAGGACGCACACAATGGAACTTGGATAACAAAGATTTATTGTGTGCCGATGAGACTTCAGATATGGGAATTTATTCTAATTTTTAATGTGACTTAGCTTTACGCGAGTAAGCATTTGCCACAGTGGTCTCTTTCATTCCCGCAACGTTATTTAACACGAATGGTGCTCTAGATAGTGTAAAAACTATTTGTCATGGACATGGTAATTCATGTTCCAGCCTGATGCTAAAAGGTAAACAAAGCTGTTCCGATTTGCAAGCATTTCCTCGTGGCAGCTTCTTGCGGTATCACTTTAGCCTTAAGCAGAAATGGAGGCATGGGAAATGAATGGGAGAAGTTTCTTAAAGGGGTTGGTGACTTGGCACTGCCTCCTTAACAGCCAAACCCAGAAGGCTTCAGCCTGATAAAAGGCCATACGAGAGAACTGAGTGGAAAAGTTTCCGTTTTGCAGCTGGAATTTGTGTGAGTTAGGATGGGCATGTGTCCAACTTTGCAGAGGACAGTCCTCCGTTTGAAAGACTCCTCTCTTTGAACCAGTCCAATTCTGGTTTAAAGATCATGCACTAGGAAGGGAGAGCGGGGGTCTTGAAATGGACTATCAACAGTGCCCCTTATGAGCACATGGTCAGCAAAGTGGGCTGGGATCACAGTAATGATCAATGTTCCTTCCACAGACAAGAAAAGCCTTTATCAAAAGCCTCAGACTTTCTGCCCTTCTTTCCACAAGGTATACACAAAGATTTCAAAACGGAGGTGGAAGATACTGAGGGAGGACCATCACTCCAGCACTGAACACATTTTTTCAAGTGGTGGAGGCACCTCATGATTTAGGATAGAGAAACAGGAACAGGGGAGTTACAGGTAGGTAGCCGTGTTGGTCTGAGTCAAAGCAAAATAAAAAAAATCCTTCAGTAGCACCTTAAAGACCAACTAAGTTTATATTTTGGTATGAGCTTTCGTGTGCATGCACACTTCTTCAGGAACAGGGGAAGCTGCCTAACACTGAATCAGACCACTGGTCCATCTAGCTCAGTATTGTCTAAACTGAATGGCAGTGCCTCTCCAGGGTTTCAAGCCAAGGGCATTCCCTGCACTACCTGGAGATGCTGTGCATTGAACAGGAGACCTTTTGCATGCAAACCATGTGCTCTGCCAATGTGGCTATAGCCCTTTCCCCTGAATCAAGGGGAAAGCCTGATGGGAAAGCAGTCAGTGTGTGCATACACCGTAGAGCCCTTAATATTTGGTGCCCCAGGGAATCACTTGCACTGCATCTATTATGGAGCTGGCCTTGTTGATATTTTGTGACATGAAGGCTGGCAACATTAGCCCTGCCATGTGGAAATCCCTTGTGGACGACTGCAATGCCTGGGGACAGGCAGTCAGGTCGTGTATCCGTAGCAGTGACCAGAGGAGAAATGACCGCTGGGAGGAGTGCAGACAGAAGAAACGCCATGGTGCGTCCGCAGCAGCACAACTGGATGCCTCCATCTGCCCCAGCTGCAACAAAACATCTCTCTCCCATTTTGGTCTGCACAGATACAGGAGGTGCTGCAACTGTCCAACAGTTTGAACGCACCCTCAAAGGCGCATTCTTCCATTGTCTCCCAAGACACACAGATGCCAACTACATATGGAGCTATTTCCTTCCTTAACAAGAAGATGTGAGGATTAATTACCTAATACATATTAAAGCTCTTCAAAGTGGGGAGCGCCTGTATGGAAGTGAAGATTGATAAGCCAGCCTGCTACCTGAATAGCCCTCTTTGGGGTATTTAAATAGGCCAACTTCTATTGCCTTATCCACAAGAGACAAGGGAGCTGCTGAATGAACTCCCAGGCAGAGAAGAGCGGTGGGTGTAGCATAACTCTGACATTTTCTCCAGTCTTTGGCATTTTGTCCTTTTATATATATCATCTCCATGACTACGGCGGTAACATTTAAAATAATTCCAATGTAAATCTGACAGCACCTCCTTTGATGCGCTGAGCTTCACGTAATTAAGTAAGAAAAGGCTGTTGATTGAGAAGGTTAGAGCTGCCTTGCGAAGGATTACAGTACATTTCGTGATTAACAATCAGAACATTCGCGTTCCAATCCCCCCCCCGTCCATCTAATTTAGCAGACTGGGGATCAGTTGAGAATAAGAGAGACTTGCCGTCTGAAAGTTGTAAGGTGGGTGGGAAGGGGGGGGAAGTAATTTTCACCATTTCCCACATTCAAGATGTTTATCGCAAGCCTGTATCATTCATGCCAATCCTTGACTCTCAAGATTAAGTTAGAATTCAGACTGCTTTTATTCAGAGAGCTACCGAAAAGGAAAGCTCTGATTTGTTGGTCATGGCTTCCCATCATTTTCTGTATCTTCTGGGCAGACTGCAATTAGAAAAGAAAATGGCACAAAATCAGTTCACTCTTGTGACAAAAGATCTATTTGTGTATCTGTTAATGACCCCAAACTGAGTAATTCTCTTTGCAATCTTGAAATTATAGGTTGTTTGTGGACACAAAGGCCGGGCTGTGTTTCCTGACAACTCAACACATTGTTGCAAGATGCACGGGTTAAATCAAGCTGTGCAGAAAAGCAGACAGTAAAACAACTCATTTGCATAATGATAGGGCCAGAGGTTTAATGAAACACCGCTCAAAGTTTGAATTAATGCATCTTTTTGCCTTCGTATATGGAAAAAATGGTTGTAACTAGTTATAGTTAACTCTGCTGCAGAAGTTAATGCTTGTGTGTAATGCATATTAAAATGGATCTATTTGCCAGTTCTCTGTCACACTTCAGAAGTGACTGGCCCAGTTTAGTTTCTTGGCAGAGAGAGAGGGGCAGGGAGGTCAGTGCTGCAAGGCTGCACCGGCTTGAGTGCTGGATTGCATCCCTTTATTTCACTTGTCCCAATCTCTTCACTGCCTTGGCTTTCTCCCTCTCAGTAAGCAAAAGTGACTCCATGGATAGGATGGCGGAATTGCATCTCCACCTCATCAGGTGAGCCATTTCTACACTTTATTGTGACCACGAAAAGAAACTAGCAGAGGACTATTCTTCTTCTTAACCTGGGACTACCAGGGGAGCAGAGAGATAGTATGACAATGCTTAGCCATTTTTCTTTTCATGTAATGAATTCATCGCAAACAAAACACGGTCCCCACAGCTGACACCAAATACAATTGTTTTATTGGTTAGCCAAAGGCGTCCATTGCCGTCCATGCAACACTAAATTAAAAAGTGGAACACTGCTTAATATATGACTAAAACAAACTAATTGCACAGTCCATTGCAATAATACACACACACACTGCTAATAATAAAACTAAAGCAATCTTTACAAAAGTGTCTAAAACAGGATCCTACTACATTTATAATTTAAGTCAACACTTTCGAGTTGACAGCGCTCTACTATTTGACATTCTTCATCCAACTTCATTGTTTTGAATTGCACTGGACGTCATTCTTATGGGGTTTGTCCCATAACTCTTTCAATAGTCTCCTCTTGAATATTGGACTCCTTCCATGGGGTCATTAACTGTGGTCACTCATGCTTTGCTTTTCCGTGCAGAAAGCCCTGCACGTCTGTTTCTCTGTATCTGTGTAGGCCACTTTCAGACTGACACAGACCACATGTTGGCCAAGAGGCATGGCTGGTGAATGTTCAGGCATCTACCAAACAGCTGGGAATCACATCATACATTCAGAAGCCCTTCGTGTATTTGCTACACACAATTACTGAACAACTGAAGAGGGCTAAAAGCTGCTACCTTTCATGGCTAACTGGAAACTTAGGAGGAGGCATAGGAAACTTGTGACCCTCTTGATGTTGCTGGACTTCAGTTCCCACCCTCCCTGACCATTGGCCATGCTGATTGGGGCTGATGGGAGATGTAGTCCAACAACATCTGTTCCCCACCCCAGCTCTATGTTCACAAGCACCATGCTGCTGAATATTTGGTGATGACGGGCAACAGTGGGAAATGCTTCAAGTCCTTCTAGTAATAATAATAATAATAATAATAATAATAATAATAATAATAATACTAATAATAATAATAATAATAATAATTTGGTGATCACTCATAGCCGAGTAAGATTGTCTTCCCTGAACATGGTTTTAACAGTGAGTCCAGAAGTGGAGGGCAATTCTGGATCCTCATGTCATTCCACAGTGGGGACATAGGTTTCTGGGCAGGAGTTGATCATGGTGAAGGTTTACCAAGTGTGCCTTCCTCTTAGCACGTTTCTCCCTTTCAATAATAATAATAATAATAATCCCTCATCCATCTTGCAGGGCTTCCTCAGCCATTTTGGGTGGCTTCTAGCACATATAAGACATAATAAAATGTCAAACATTAAAAACTTCCCGATACAGGGCTGCCATCTTCTAAAAGTTGTGTAGTTCTTTATCTCCTTGACCTCTCATTGGAGGGCATTCCACAGGCAGGGCATTACCACCGAGAAGGCCCTCCGCCTGGTTCCTCATAGCTTCTTGCGGTGAGGGAACCGGCCAGAAGGCCTTTGGAGCTGGACCTCAGGCCAAGAGACAGGGGTGGAGACGCTCCTTGAGGTATACTAGGCCGAGGCCTTTAAAGGCATCTGACTGGCTGTTGTGGGATGCTGGATGAGGAGGGCCTTTGTTCTGATTCAGCAAGGCTGTCCTCATGTTTTAGTTGGTTACGTAGTGTATGAAGTGGCTTGAAGAGACAGAGAAAGTATTGAATAATTGGGTGGCTAGACCCTTGCAGGAGATAAACATCTTACTCAGACTCGTACAGTGAATGATACAGAGAGTTTTGTTTTTAATGAGAACATCTTAACTTTTTCCCTTTTTTTGCCTCTAGCAATGATTGCCTTCTGATACTGTGAGGCTTTCCTGGAAGGACCAATTTCATTGCCTCGTAATTGCTGAGGGCTTTAGGAAAGAGACTTCTCATTTTGCTCTCCATATGATAACATTTGCCACAGAACTGCAATAGAAGGCAATTTCTTAAGGGACTTGGGGTTCACTGTGGAATAGAGATAGTATTGAAGTGTGGGAGGGGGAGGGGATTAAAATGAAGATGGAAACAATGAAATGGTCACTGGAAAACTGGAAGCCCATCCCATCCACTACACCACAGTTGCTCCAATTTAGCTAATATCAACAGGGTGATTACTTTTTCCAAAATCACTTGAACAGTGGCTCTGTGATCAACTGTCAAGGTGGTGTCTGCTCTTCGCAATAATCACCCTCTGCTCACTCAGAGAGATATTTACAGTTCTTTATTTACATATGTACAAACAGCACAGTTCCAAATCATGCGTCTGAATCCGACTCCTGAATCGACTCCTTCTCCAACACAGTAGGCGACGGAATCTCGCAAGACGCCTCTGATCCTTGCGTTTTAACCCTCTCCTTGCCTGTGCAGAAGGCACAGCTTCCCCTTCTGTCCCTGAGCATCGCAGAGCCCTGACACCGCTTGACTCTCATCCTGGAGAGTAGTGACTAGTGGGGTGCCACAGGGTTCTGTCTTGGGCCCAGTCTTGTTCAACATCTTTATCAATGACTTGGATGATGGGCTTGAGGGCATCCTGAGCAAGTTTGCAGACGACACCAAATTGGGAGGGGTGGCTAACACCCCAGAGGACAAGATCACACTTCAGAATGACCTTAACAGATTAGACAACTGGGCCAAAGCAAACAAGATGAATTTTAACAAGGAGAAATGTAAAGTACTACACTTGGGCAAAAAAATTGAAAGGCACAAATACAGGATGGGAGACACCTGGCTTGAGAGCAGTACATGTGAAAAGGACCTAGGAGTCTTGGTAGACCACAAACTTGACATGAGTCAGCAGTGTGATGCAGCAGCTAAAAAAGCCAATGCAATTCTGGGCTGCATCAATAGGAGTATAGCATCTAGATCTAGGGAAGTAATAGTACCACTGTATTCTGCTCTGGTCAGACCTCACCTGGAGTACTGTGTCCAGTTCTGGGCACCACAGTTCAAGAAGGATACTGACAAGCTGGAACGTGTCCAGAAGAGGGCAACCAAAATGGTCAAAGGCCTGGAAACTATGCCTTATGAGGAACGGCTTAGGGAGCTGGGTATGTTTAGCCTGGAGAAGAGAAGGTTAAGGGGTGATATGATAGCCATGTTCAAATATATAAAAGGATGTCATATAGAGGAGGGAGAAAGGTTGTTTTCTGCTGCTCCAGAGAAGCGGACATGGAGCAATGGATTCAAACTACAAGAAAGAAGATTCCACCTAAACATTAGGAAGAACTTCCTGCCAGTAAGAGCTGTTTGGCAGTGGAATTTGCTACCAAGGAGTGTGGTGGAGTCTCCTTCTTTGGAGGTCTTTAAGCAGAGGCTTGACAGCCATCTGTCAGGAATGCTTTGATGGTGTTTCCTGCTTGGCAGGGGGTTGGACTGGATGGCCCTTGTGGTCTCTTCCAACTCTATGATTCTATGACTGCTCTCTGCCCTCTCCCCGTCTGTCTCTTCCGTCATTTCCCTGTTTTCATCTTCTTCTGACTGTTCCTGCTCTGACTCTCCTCCTTCCCCGACCCAAGGATGTTCCCTGGCTGTCCCGTGACATCAATCCTTATATTCCAATGATGATAGGCCAATAGTGTCATCCAGGGCATCTGAGAATTTGAACTGTTACACAGAACCCCTTATGGTCAAATATCCTATGTTTTTTTCATTTGCAGTCTACTTCCCCAATTTAATAACCCCTCCCTCCTTTTTCCACTAGTCTGAGCTGGCTAGTCCTTTTGTAATGTAAGCTGAGAACCATTAAGAAGGTGAAACCAATCTTGGGTCCTGCAATCCTATGGTCCCTGGAAGGGGCTACAGGAGGCAACTGAAGACACCCTTTCCTCCCACAAAGCTCCAATGTTAGGGCCCAAAGGGAGGCATGTTGGGAGAAGTTTGGGGGCACTCCAGAGGCAGACCAAGGGAAGGCTTGGATCTAGTGCTTTCCCATTTCTCAGCATCCCCCTCAAAAGAAACCACAGGGAGGTAGCCATGTCAGTCCTGAGTGGATTTCTGATGGGGTGTGGAGGGGAATAGCTCATTTGAAAAAGAAAACCCTCATAAAGATTACATATGAGCACAAGAGCCCTGCTCTGCCCTTCTAAACTACCTCGGTCCGGTATACCTGAAGGAGCGTCTCCACCCCCATCGTTCTGCCTGGACACTGAGGTCCAGCTCCGAGGGCCTTCTGGCGGTTCCCTCATTACGAGAAGCCAAGTTACAGGGAACCAGGCAGAGGGCCTTCTCGGTAGTGGCACCCACCCTGTGGAATGCCCTCCCACTAGAGGTCAAAGAGAACAATTACCAGACCTTTAGAAGGCATCTCAAGGCAGCCCTGTTTAGGGAAGCTTTTAATGTTTGATGGATTTTTGTATTTTAGAATTTCTGTTTTTTTGGAAGCCGCCCAGAGTGGCTGGGGGAACCCGGCCAGATGGGCGGGGTATAAATAATAAATTATTATTATTATTATTATTATTATTATTATTATTATTATTATTATTATTATAGCATGGCGTTGGATGGGCAACTCAACCACCTTCCCTTCTCTCTGCCTCTCCCTTTTGGGATTTGTAGTGAATTACAGGCATGGGAATGCTTCTCTGATTAAAAACGGCTGAGTCTCCATACCCTCGAAAAAACCCCTGGTTTTTTCCCAGGCTGGACATGCTGTCTCCTGATAGCCATAGAAGCACTCCTGATAACATTTAGAAGCACTGAGTTTTCTGTACTCTGAAAGGAGCCTCTCCGCCAAGTTCAGCTACCTGCACCCTTTTGTCGGCTGTAAGCAGAGTTCAGGTTTTTCACAAGAGGAAGACCGGTCTTCCTGGTCTTACACATGCATGGGCATTATATTTTAGCTGAATTTCGATTCCTCTTTCACCGAGTGGGACTTCGCTCCTTGGATGGCTTTAAAAGAGGGTTGGACAATTTCTTGGATGCTAAGGTCATCAATGGCACTTAGCTATGATGGCTGTGTTCTACCTTTATGACCAGAGCCTTCCTATCTATGAAAGGGCGCAGCCGACACACCACTTGACGCTGTTAAAAAGTGTTCCTGGCCACTTCTGCCATCTGGATATCTAGGAGCATGGTTAGAATTTATTTAGTGACAGGCATCCTCTGAAGTAGCCGCATTGAAGCCTATGGAACAACCTTGTATAACTGGTTGCCAAGCTTGAAGTGTTTTTTCTACGTTTAGATTCCTCACCTTATCAGCTCAGGAGCCTGTGAAGATGAACCAGTAAAAAAAAACTTAGGGACTTCTGAAAACATGTTGTTGTTTTAAAAAAAATCAGGACAGATAGTGTTGAGTATTTGCACTGTTATTAATGTGCTACGGAACTTAACACTTTATGTTGCAAAGAATAGAAAAACCTTTCCCCTTGAATGCCAGAAAGATTGCAAATTTAACTGAAAAATCAGCTTGTGTATTCTGTTATGTTTTACTGTTTGTGATGACTCTGAGATCTCTCTCTTTTAAAGGAAAAAAAGGGGGGGGGGTTGAATAGAGAAAATATTGCCAGAATAGATTTTGTTAGGTGTAGGTATCAATCCCCAAAATACAGTAGTGCTTTTTCCAAAGCTGCTCTTGCAATAATAATAAAATACTCCCATAGCTTGCTGTCCAGGCTGTACAAATCTACAGAAATATTCAAACATTAAATTATTTGTACTGTACGGAAAGAGTTTCTGCTGGAAGGAGATACTCTGATACATATCCCCTCTCCAGCTATGCTATATTAACAGGGCGGTGTGCGCAGTTTAACAGAATTATTGCTGCGTGGAAGATAAAAACTTGAGGTAGGCAGTTTAAATCCCACCCTGCAATTAACTTATCTTGAGATGATGTTTGAGGATTTATATCAACAGAAAGTTGCAGCTACAGAAGCTGAAACTTCATGACATCGTATTAGTGCATAGCGAATCTAAAGAGCAAAATACATGTGACCTAACAACCCGGTGGAAATTGCACTGGTAAAAAGAAGTGTAAGTGAAACCCTTGTTTTGAAGTCTCGTTTCCCCTCTGCTAGGTTTGGGCCAGTAGTACCCTGGCTCCTGAATGGAGTTTGGAATAGGGGTAACTTCCACCCGCATAATTTACCACAATGTCACTTACACTGGCTTCCTATAGTTTGGATTTTTCTGCTAGACAAAGGCCAAGATGAAATGTGCCCCCCAATTTCACAACTCCATTTGGGCCGGCTGCAAAGTTGAGAGAATCTTTTCAGTAAAAAGGGATGAAGGTTGTGAAAAACTTGTTGCTCTCCAGTAACGGCGCTCATGGGAGTTTGCATAGCTGGTGGCTACTATTTCTCTCCTCGCCTTCCCTGCCAGGACTCCCTAGAGTGAAGCAAAAAGCATTACTTGCATTCTAGTTCATTATGATAATAGACTTCTGTTTTCTGGGCTAATAGACGGCAGAAGTGAATCTGTAGTGGGGGCAGATTGAACCCAATGACAGTGCTGGGAAATCAATTACCCTCTCAAAGCCCCAAAACTTCAAGCTAAAATTATTTCTTTTCCTTCTATATTGTGAATGGCAGTACTCCCCTTCCCCGGAACTGCCTGGCACATTTTTTAAAAATCTTTGGGGATCTCTCTCTCTCTCTCTCGTCTGTGATATGACTTGATCTGCTTAAAGAAAAGAAGTCAATAATTTACGTGTCCTATGAAGGCATAACCCTGATAAAACTCTTTATATCTCAGCCTATATCTATATGCAGGGCCATCTTAAGCACATCCAGCGCCGTGGTGCAAAGGTCCCTCTGGCGCCCCCTCCCTTTCCCAAAATTTAGAGCTTGGGGTCCAATTTGTGGACCACCTCGTAGCCCCGGGAGCTGCTGCCCACAGAACATGGCGGCATCCAGGCAGAGCAAGGCAGGCAGCTGGAGCTGCGCCAGTAGGAGACATCTGCACGGGAGAAATGGGAGGGGGTGTCAGGCAGCAGAGCGGGAAGCTTCTGCCGGGGGGGGGGTGAAGGGTGGGCTCCAGAGCAGACCAGGTTTTCCAGTAAGCGTCCGCAGCAGGGCTGGGCAACGGGGAAGAGGCGGTGGCGGGGCCACACACCTCTCATCATGGTGGGCTGCTTTGCTAGCGGAGTCCCTGGCTGGGCCTGAGGTGGAGGGTGCCATTGGGGCTGCCTGACTACACCCCTCTGCCGGTGCTCTTGCTGCTGCTTAGCGGCCCGAGGAGCAGGAGGCGGTTGCCACGCCGCCGCCTGTGCCCCGGGAGTGGTGGTGGTGGGGCGGCAGGCACTGGTGACGTGGAGGCCCCTCGGGAGCAGCTCCCGCCACCGCCACTCCCTCAGGCAACAGCGGCAGTGGCTGATGGGATTCCTGCGGCTGAGGGAGAGGAGGTGGCGGCAGCAGCAGCGGAGGAGCCATTGGGCTTAGTGGCTCATTTCGCCCTGCCAAGGCTGGGGCGCCCCTGAGAGGCCAGCGCCCTGGCACAACAAGCCACTAGCCCCTATGGGAAGGACGTCTCTGTCTATATGGATGCATCTAGCCATGTTCTTTTCTCATGTTTGGTAGCAGATTTATCCCCAAATTTGTCCAATACATAATGTCACTGAGTTTGCTCCTTTCATTGTGGACTTGACCCCTGCCTCTCCAATGCTATACTACTCAGCACTCAGCATGGTAGTAGCACTGGAGAGAGGCAAAACTTTACTTCAAGAAAATATTTCAACTAGGCCCTGAGCTGGGGACTAAGACACAAACTGCACCATGAGTCTGAATAAATCAGGGCAAAGACGAGCACAACCCAGACGACTGACACACACACACACGGAGACAGCAGTGTGCTTTTTTTATATGCTGAGCTGAATGAAGAAATCACTCCACGGCATGGAACCATACCAAAGAGACTGCCAGCTTCCCTGCGCAGACCAAATTCAAGACTGCCATTGTAGTCTGACAGACGTCTTGACTGCAGACACACACAGACGAGAGAGAGAGAGAGAGAGAGAGAGAGAGAGAGAGAGAGAGAGAGAGAGAGAGAGAGACTATGATAAAATCTTCCCAGTGAAATAGAACCAGCATGCAAACAGCTCCACAAAGATTAATACAGCAAGTTCTTGTGAAGTGTTTTGCTTTCTCTTATTTTAAAAGGTAAACATTGCTGGTGGGGCTGGGTGGGGGATGGAAGAAAATGGTATACAAGCTGTTTAAAATTCCTTCCAAGCACAACAAGCAGGGTGGGGTGGGGTGCGTGGTAAAGAGAAAAGAACCGTGATGTGCATGATGGACTTGCAAAGGCAGCGTCTTAGGCAAGAGCTATGAAGATGTACAGCAATGTGCCAGAGACACATTGAACTGCAAATTATCTGAAAGCCTCTCACACATTCTCATCTGATACCTCCTTATTCTCTAGGTACACGCAGTGATGGTAACAGATGCACACTATTATATGAATACAAAGGGAAAGCAAATGAGACAAACATTTCAGGATTACAAAGCAAAGCCTGGAGTCTCATTTGTCTAACAGTCTGGATGATAGACCTGGGGAACTGAAATGTACTCTGAGATGTCTAAGCAGCAAACTTTGTGATTTAATGAGCTATGCAAGCCAGCAGAGGAACCCAGTGACAAGCAGCTTCTATAACCAGTGTCTTTGCTTTCACCATGTCCCCTTCTTCCTCAGTTGTGTTCTCTGCACCAAAGTTTGGAATATGGGCTCCTTGGGTCCAGGACGTTCCCTCTTATACACTGGGATTGTTGGGAGTCGTAGTCGTAGTCCAAAACATGTGGATGGCACCAGATCGGAGTAGATGGCTGCAGGATCAAGCTAATGAATCTTGTGGGTGCAGGTTATTTCTTTCTGGGGATCTAATGTGGAGTAGTAGAAAAACTCCTGAAGCTGAGGCTCCAATACTATGGCCACCTCATGAGAAGAGAAGACCCTGATGTTGGGAAAGATGGAGGGGCACTAGGAGAAGGGGACGACAGAGGACGAGATGGTTGGATAGTGTTCTCAAAGCCACCAACATGAGTCTGGCCAAACTGTGGGAGGCAGTGGAAGACAGAAGTGCCTGGTGTGCTCTGGTCCATGGGGTCACGAAGAGTCGGACACGACTGAACGACTAAACAACAACAGTAGAACTACTGCCTGGTATGAAAATGCAGGAAAATACTGAATTACAAAACTGTACCAAAACACATGCATATATACGCTATACACCTCCAAACGCAGCCCCTGTCAATTGTCGCTGCTTGAGGAAGTGGGGAGAACATCAGAAGAGCTCTCCTGGGTCAGGCCAAGGCCCATCTAGTCAATCAAATTGTTCTCACAAAGCATGTTCTCCTTCATGGAGAGCACGTGTTGCGGCAGGGGCAAACAAGACATCCCTCTGTTGCTGGGCGGGTTAGTTTGGATGGCCACGAATCTTATTGGGCACCTCTTGGTCGTTGGGGAGAATTTGATGTTGCAATTTATGATTGACGGCCAAAGGGCTACTTATTCCTTGCGCACAGCGTTGAGCTGCCTCTTTTCGCTATACGCATCGGATCACTCAATGTACTCGGACCGTCTGGGCCTCATATATTAGAGGGTGGTTGTAAGATTGTTTTCGTATAGATACAATTTATGGTGCAAATATCCTAAATAATACAGAAAGCTACTTTCCTACATGTTCTCCCCCTTCTGCTGAATTAAATGGAAACAGAGTTTTGTGTGAGTGGACTGGCACTTTTATCTTTCTATGTCGATATGCTGGGTGCAAGGAGTCATTCTTCTCAGGGCAAAAGTGCAGCTTCCTTTTACTATAATATCTCACATTATTGGGAAATCTGCCACTCAAATCATTGTCCAACTCAAAATAGTTAAGCTGATATGTTCTTACTGCATCTGCTAGGACTTTGCTGGCAAAGGGTGTCAGCTTTCAGGAACAATAGAATTCTTCAAGCTAAGAAAGGGAGTATTCATCAAAAGAAGCTTTACACCGCACAGTTTCAGATAAGAAAAGATGCTGGTCCAAAAGAATCAACCCAGGTGAATTCTGACATGCAAGAGTTCACCCACATCAACTTATTTCTGTCCACATTTGCATTCCTCTGTTGTCTAAGGAGGTTACTGAGGAAAAGGAATTTCAGCACTTTGTACGTGTAGCTGTGTGGCTGCTGGGTAGTACAGTATGTCACCACACATTTAAAGCACACTTAATGCACATGGCTTCCCAAAAAGTATCCTGGGAACCAGGGCCGTCTTAAATGCCCCTGCCGCTGTGGTGCACCGGATCTCTCCGGCGCCCTCCCGCCCCGTTTCCCAGCGCGGTGGGCGGGTGGGCGCAGCGGCGGGCGGGCGGGCAGGCACAGCGCGATCTCTCTGGCGCCCTCCCGACCCGTTTCCCAGCGTGGTGGGTGGGTGGGCGCAACGCGCAGCGCGGTTCCCACAGGCGCAGCTGCGCGGCGGACCGGCGGATTGGCCGGCCAGCGGGCGGGCACAGCTCGCGGCGCCTTTCTGGCGGGCCGGCGCCATGGTGCCCTGCGCCACCGGGGGTCTACCTAGAGCCGGGCCTGCTGGGAACTGTAGTCTGTTAAGGGTACAAGGAATTGTAACTCTGTGAGGCTTAACCTACATTTCCCAGAATTCTTCAAGGGAAAGCCATGTACTTTGTGGACGTCACCAGAAACAAGTTGACAGCTAGATGTGAGAGGCCACTTCTATGTTGCCACTCTTTTCATAAGGCCTGGTGCTTTTCATTCAATGGAATTTTTCTTTCTTTCTTTTTTTAAAAAAATAGGTTTTGATATTACACTATCACCCCTGGTTAATTAGCCTTCTGCTAAAGAGAGAACTGCTCCACCTGGTCTGTCATAGCAAATAGTCTCGTTCTACAACAGGCACAGGTGGTGCTGTGGTCTGAACCACTGAGCCTTTTGGGCTTGCCGATCAGAAGGTTGGCGGTTCGAATCCCCGCGACGGGGTGAGCTCCCGTTGTTGGTCCCAGCTCCTGCCAACCTAGCAGTTCGAAAGCACGTCAAAGTGCAAGTAGATAAATAGGTACCGCTCCGGTGGGAAGGTAAACAGCATTTCCGTGCGCTGCTCTGGTTCGCCAGAAGCGGCTTAGTCATGCTGGCCACATGACCCAGAAGCTGTACACCAGCTCCCTCGGCCAATAATTCGAGATGAGTGCCACAACTCCAGAGTCATGCTTGACTGGACCTAATGGTCAGGGGTTCCTTTACCTTTACCTTACAACAGACTAGAAGCTCAGCACGAAGACACCTTTGTTTTCAGTTAATCCAGGGTGGGAGACAGTGAATGTTTGTGTGCTGTGAGTTTCTTACATGGAAAAGTGATTCTTTCATCCTCAGATATTGATATCAGCTTGATGAACCCTGACAACAGCATCTTAGGGCCAAACTGCACCCTATTTCAAGGGTTCCATGGTTGGAACTTCTAATATAATGTCCGCCTATGAGCCCTAAATTAGCAGTTTTGGGGAACATCTTTTAAAGTCTGGGACAGGGCCGTCTTAAGCATGTCGGGCACCCTGGCGCCGTGGTGCGGAGATCGCTCCGGCGCCCCCGTCCTGCCCCGTTTCTTGACGCGGCTGGTGGGCGGACGCAGCACGCAGTGCCCCCTGGCACCCCGGCGCCCTGGCGCCCCATGCAACCGAGCCTTCCCCTAGAGCCGGCCCTAGTCTGGGAATTGTCACAGGGCTATGTCCCTTTCTCCCACAATGGCTCAGTCCAATTCTCCCCACCACTTCCTTTTGGGGGAATCTAATTATATTGGACTTTCCAGCCACAGAACTCCAATGCCTTCCACTCTTTATTGCTTTGCCATTTCTGCCAATTGCATGTGTTTAAAATTCTATGGGTTTCCCTAAGCTGTCTCCTTTCACGTTGTCTTTGTCTGCCTTTATTCCACACACAGTCCCTAAAATATTCCAGTTTCACTTTCCTTTATCTGCCAGTGTTTTATCTTTCAATCATGGCCTTCTATTTAATATCTGCCATTGCTGTTTTGATTTAATACCACACCACATGTATGGCTTCGTTTACCATTATCTGCACTCTTTCTAAAGAAAACAATTTACTGTCAAACTCCAACCCAGTATGTCATGTTTTTCCAGATACCAAGCCCAGTGTTCTCTGAGTCTTTCTACTCTGCCTGTTTTCTACTGGCATTTTTTTTTATACATAATTTTTTTTGGGTAGGTCATTAACACTGCTGCTGCTCTTGTCACTAATCTATTCAAGTGTAAATTTTACATATGGCACTTCCTTCAGCTAGATGTAAATCTCCCCCCAAAACAAGTTGAAGGTCACTTTTACAATCTGTCCCAGATGGAGAAGTAGTGAAAATTAACGCCAACCTAAATCATGCATACTTTCAATGAATAACACTGATGACGGCACAAGGCTCTTTGTTGTTAACACTGAATAATGTTGCATTTCCATATTGCTATGAGTGTGGGACCTACATCGTGACCAGCCAGAGGCGGAGTTCACTGGGATATATTTGCAAGGAACACTGTGGTAAAATTACAGAGGAGCACAAGGAGAGCCCTGCTAGATCAGGCCAAAGGTCTGTTTAGTCCAGCATCCTGTTCTCACAGTGGCCAACAAGATGTCAATAAGCAGGACCTGAGAGCAACACTGCGCTTTCCATTGGTGCTCTACAGGAAGTGACTGAAATACATACTGGCTCTGACAGATGGTTCAAATTCAGTCCGACTTCTTCCCAACACTTGTAGCAGAATCCAAGGCATCATCATCAAAGACACCAATGACTAATGTGTCATGGCTTCTTGCATCAATTTTAATTTACTTCATCTTTGAATGTGGCGAGAACAATGACCTGCAGCCTTCATCTGGTTCACTGAGGGATCATCAGAAAGGCTTGGTTCATGTTCAGTTGTCAGTTGCATCTTTTAGGCAGACAGTTCTGAATGGCACCAGTTCTGACTCCCAAAAGAGGAAAGCCTGTTTGATTCAGCTGTTATCCAGTAGATAATGTTTGTAACCAGGCAATTGTTTGCTTATACTTGAGATGGACAAATCTATCCATTTCGATTTCTCTTATTTTTCAGCCTTATGTTCAGTCCTCCACATTTCTCCATCAATTTGCAATTTTTTTTAAAAAAAAATCCTCACAAAAAATTCTCACTATTGCAATGCAGATACACACATTTCTGCAAACAATTTCATCTAATATAATGCATTTTCATCTGTTATCTTCACTTATATGCTATTTCCTGCCCAATAGGCTGAGAATTTGTGCTTCTGAAAACACAATTCAGCTGACTTTATGTAAGTATCTTAACCTTCTGCTGGAACTTAAAAGATTATTTCTGTTATAGGGTTTTGTTGTTGTTGTTGTTTAGTCGTTTAGTCGTGTCCGACTCTTCGTGACCCCATGGACCATAGCACGCCAGGCACTCCTGTCTTGCACTGCCTCCCGCAGTTTGGTCGGGTACCCTACCTCAATAAAATCTCATTACTAACTTTGTCTGGTGCATACTAGCATTTGTCTAACTAGCTGGTTTCAGTCCTTTACAAATCTAGAATCTATCTCCCTGATCGTTTTGGAGGAGCTCTCTGCACAGTCATATATTTAAATTTGGCTAATCCTCACATCTTCACAGCAGACCTTAAATTAACATCCTTCAACATACATTTTTGTAAACATGGCTCGGTTGGCGAACTACCTACATCACAAAATTCGGAGAAGTGTGAATGGTGAATGAAAGCTGTGTTTCAGTTCACATGATGCAAATTAGGAAGATTTGCACTAAAATCCCAAACCACACCAAATTTCTCCCCAATCTCTAGCTGCAACCGAGTAGCAGAAGCTAGTCTTTTAAATTTAATGCAAGCAAATGAATTCAGGAATGGAGCTTATTGCGATGCTCTGACCTCTTTGAAAAGCAGCCACGTCTCTTTGAATCTGGCTTCTGGAATGCAAAGCACACTCTCTGTTCCTGTGGCTGCCTGCTGCTGCACCTGGGTGGGCCATGTAAACCCAGCAGCACCTGTGCGAGCCTGTGATGGTGCCAAGTGCTTCAGGAAGTGTCAAACTGCAAGAGAAACCCACTGCCTCTTGCTGCGGATCAATCACAAAGGAAAGGAGGAGGCAACAGGGACTTTTCAATTCAGCTCTGACTGTATTCTGGCATTGATATTTTCAAGACTGCCAAAGCCCTACATTTTGGAGGGCCCATTATCTGACACCCTAGCATGCTTTCCATTCCAGAAATGTCTTTCCTCACTCCAGGCACATGGACTAATTTTTGAAAGCTTGGAATGAAGAAGCAGGCCGTTCATGTAGCAAGAGAATAGCCACTACGTTTTAGGTAAATATGGGGAAAATATGCATCTGATGTCATGGACTGGCTGGACACAAAGGAATGGTGGGAGGCACCAGCTGGGGAACCCCCAAGGGAAGAAGGCTCAGAGCCTGGGGGCTGGTGGTGGGAAAAGGCTGGGAGGAGGTGCCAGAAGCTGAGAAGGTAACAGGGTTTAGTGAGAAAAGAGAGTCTATGGCAGAAGAAGTCCAAAATCAGGGGCAGAAACTGAAGCAGGAGAGAAGGGAGGCCAAGAGGCAGAGATGAGTCCAGCTGGTGAAGAGGCACAGGTGTCTCCTGCTGCTGCTGCGACAAGCTACCCTTCCCCCTGGTCTCCCAGAACCAGGAGAGGCATGAAGAGAGCGGAGGAAAATATTAGCTTCACACAGGCACAGTCTCATATTGCTGGGGGGGGGAACCCTGGAGAGGAGGGGACTTAGGCAGCTTTGGGGAGGTGGGGACCTTCAGTGTGACCAACTCCTTCATGGGGGCAAGACCTACCAAAGATGAGTTGCTGTGCTCATTAGGCCTGACACTCCTGGGCAGATTCTGTTTTTTGCTAATGAAGAGTTAATTCCAACTCGCTCAGTGTGATTTATTGCTGGTTCACTGCTGCCATCTACTATAGCAGTGAATTTGGATGATAATCTCTCGGTTTGTTGTGTAAAACTCAGTTCTCGAGGTCATGAAACGTGCGTTTTCAAGTGCTTTTTCTATCACCAAGATGCAATTCAGGAGAGAATTTGGAACAGAAAGCAAATGTACGTTGGAGATACATTGCGGGCTTTGCAGTCCCTTTGTGATAGGGACTGATTTTATGTGTGAGCTGCTGGTGGTTCCATGTCACCCTGTGCTGCGTAATACATCTTCCAATGGCTCTCTGCATAGCTGCCAAGTTTTCCCTTTTCTCGCGAGGAAGCCTATTCAGCATAAGGGAAAATCCCTTAAAAAAGGGGATAACTTGGCAGCTATGGCTCTCTGGGATCTCAGTCTGTGGTCTTTCTCAGCCCTGCTACCTGGGATCCTTTCAGAATGTATGCTGCAAATGGGGCCTGTGGCTTTCTGCCCAGAGATTATGTGCTATAAACCATGGAGCCATACCCAGCCCCCACTTCCCAAGCCAGACTAAGCCCCATGTGTGAAAATGCTCTGACAATTTGCTGGCATGCCTGTGTTGCTTTGTTTCTGTAAGTGCATGTTGTCCAATACTCAGGAAGACTTTCATGGCACACAGACGAGTGATGCGATGGCTTCTTTTAACCAATGCCTCCTTGTCAGTGAGATGGATTAGGCTCTGGATATTTTTTCTGAGTTTCAGTGTAATTTTTCTCTTTCTCCATTTCCTCCCAGAGCCTTCACTGGCAGCCATCTAAATAATTCCCCTTCATCCTCAGCATTTATGTTCTTTAAGTATTTGTAGACTAGGTCCCTCCCCCCTCGTTGCATTGCCAAGTGATACATTATTAACTCTTAAATCAATCCTTCTGGCCCACTAATTATGTTGCCTGCTCTTTGCTGATCTCCTCTTCCATTTGTCAATATGTGTCTGCTGGAACTGAACATAGAATTCCAAATGCAGACATGCCGCCTTTGCTCAGTACGTGATGTAATGCTGATCTTAGCTTCCCGGGATTTTGCTACCACATCACATTTCCAACTCCTATATCACTTTTTGGTGTTGTGTTAAGATTCCGCCTACAAGTTGACTCAAAACAGGAGTTGGGAGTCACATTTCCTTAGCTCATAGCTGCCAAGTTATCCCTTTTTTAAAGGGATTTTCCCTTATGCTGAATAGGCTTCCTCGCGAGAAAAGGGAAAACTTGGCAGCTAAGAAGGCTTAGCTGCAAGAGTTTGCATTTTTTTCCCCTTTAAACAATATTCTCTTTCAAGAAAAAGAACCCCAGTAATTTCTGTCTTGAGAATACAGATACCTCGAATCGGTTTGAGGTTATTCTATCCTAGACCGACTACCAGACAGTTGCCCAGATGGCTGATGAATGAGGGCTCTTGCATCCATGACTAAACCAAGGCTCTCTGCCTTAAATAAAATAACTTAAACTTCACATGGTGCAGCAACCCTTGATTTCAGTAGCTATCTTCACTAGCAGATTTCAAACCACATACATATGCAGATTTTGTCACGTTGAATTTGATAGAGCAGTAAGATAGACTAAGGTAAAGGTAAAGGGACCCCTGACCATTAGGTCCAGTCATGACCGACTCTGGGGTTGCGCGCTCATCTCGCATTATTGGCCGAGGGAGCCGGCGTACAACTTCCAGGTCATGTGGCCAGCATGACAAAGCCGCTTCTGGCAAACCAGAGCAGCACATGGAAACGCCGTTTACCTTCCCGCTATAGCGGTTCCTATTTATCTACTTGCATTTTGATGTGCTTTCGAACTGCTAGGTTGGCAGGAGCTGGGACCAAGCAACGGGAGCTCACCCCGTCACAGGGATTCGAACCGCCAACCTTCTGATCAGCACGCCCTAGGCTCAGTGGTTTAACCACAGCGCCACCTGGGTCCCTGTAAGATAGACTGCAAATACCAAATACAAAAAGAACAAGAAACCATATTTATCGTTCATATATCCAAACATTGTTGACTTCCTCATATCCCTCCTCACTGCGTTTCATTATACAGTGGTGCCTCGACTTACAAATTTAATCTGTTCCGAAGGCACCTTCGTAGGTTGAAAAATTCGTAAGTCAAAAAGAGCCATTGGAAACGCGATTTCCCTTAGGAATGCATTGGAAACGGAAAAATTCATAAGTCGAAGCAACCCCATCTAAAAATTTGTAAGTCGAAAAAACCCTATCTAAAACCGCCGCGGTTTCCGTTCGGATGTCGAGAAATTTTTGTAAATCGAAAAATCCGGTTGTTGAGTCGTTCGTAAGTCGAGGTACCACTGTATATCATCCTTACTAATTTCTATATCATACTTCAATCATCTTATTTTTACTTGACAAACATAATTCAATCCTTTTACTATTACCTTAACAAACATTTCATTTCTTATTTAACACTTATATCTTAATCTAAATATACTATAATATCTCTACAAAACCACCTCTACAACCTCCATGTACTTCCAAATCTTATATTAGACGTTCCCAATATTGCAATTATTTCTTATATACACTTTAAATTTCTTCCAATCTTCTTCCACCGACTCTTCCCTCTGGTCACGTAGTCTCCTGGTCAGTTCAGCCAGCTCCATAACTTCAATCATCTTCATCTGCCATTCATCCACTGTTGGTATATCTTCGCTCTTCCAATTCTTAGCGAATAAAATTCTCGCTGCTGTTGTGGCACATCCCCAGTATATTTTAAGGGTTTCCCAGGGAATGTGGTTGGCCATTATGAGAACAGAGTGCTGGACTAGGTGGGCCAAAGACTGTGGGGTTCTTCTTACATTTTCTTCTAGGATACTTGTTTACATAAGATCCTGCCTACAGACAAATTAGAATGGATATGAATTCATCACCTTTCAGATATTTAGAGACCTAACAACATGATTTAACAGGGAAGTGTGTCAAAATTTTGAACAGATCTCAATATTTCCAAAGAAGTGCTTAATATTCAGCACTTCCCTTTGCGTTTCCCCCATCCAGCATGCTAGCTGCTAAAAAGGCTGTGGATTTTAGGAAATCCATCATATGCCATCCTTTAATGGCAAAATGACCAGACAGCTGAAGATTTTAGTAACTAAAATAAGGCACATTACTGTAATCAGTAGCTTTAAACCTCTCTGGAATATGCGGCAGAAGCCTATTATTTTTATTGCCAAGGAGCTTCTGGAAGGATTATGCTAATTCAAGCTACCTTTTCTCATTTAATATCAAATCTGAAGAGAAGTGTTAAGCTGTAGAGCCATTGCTCACTGTTCACAGTCAGTCTGTGGAAGAGAGAAATTCCACAGGAGTGGAATTTTCGGGTGGATTTGAGAGTTGCCACAAGAAGGGGCTATTTAGTTTCACTAAACCTTTCACCACCAAGTTGCTGGTTGTTGTTGTTGTTGCTTTGCTCATTGGAAACATTCAGTTTTTTTTTAAATAATAGCAGCCACATTCCCCAAAATAAAAAAATTCCTTCAGTAGCACCTTAAAGACCAACTAAGTTTTTATTTTGGTATGAGCTTTCGTGTGCATGAACACGAAAGCTCATACCAAAATAAAAACTTAGTTGGTCTTTAAGGTGCTACTGAAGGAATTTTTTTATTTTGCTTCGACTCAGACCAACACGGCTACCTACCTTTTACTATTCCCCAAAATGAAAGAGTTGCAGCTCATGAAGGGACCAAACACAGTTGCCACACCCGAATTGCCACACCCGAATTGCAAATCACAATTGAAATATAATTACTGGGCAGATGGATCTTGGAGCTCCCATAAAGCAGTGCCAAAATGTTGCTGTTATTGTTGTTTTGTATTTTGCTATTTTAAAAAAACCTCTTGTCGCGAAACTGCTCTTTCCCAAAAAAACGCATTAGTGGAAAACGAGTGCATTTTGCAAAATAGGACAAATAGCAAGTTTGGTAGCCAATTTTAATTGGGAAATGGCATGGGGGAAAGGGTTAAACGTCACCTCCCCCAAATGGCCCATCCTCATGGCTGCTATTAAAACTCTTAAATATGTGGGAAATTCTGTTCACCTTTCACATCTAGATTTGTTTTCAGTCAGACGGAGATCAGAAAAGAGCAGCCCTCTCTTTGGTAAACAGGAGCATACATTACATTTATTATTCTACTTCCTACTGTTCCCCCTCGCTCTACTCCATCAGAATTCATCATGAGAGATTTGAAGGCAAAGTGTATAACAGCGGAAAAACATGCCTTCATCTTCTCACAGATGTATCTAAGCATGCTGCATGTGGCGTTTCCCAAATAGCACAACTTTGCGGAAGAACCTGCCTAGAATCCACTTAGTATGTTCCTTTACTGGGCCCCATATCACACCTGTGCTAATGGATCTGCACTGACTGCCTGTTAGCTATCAAACCAGTTTAAAGATCTTGTTACTGAAATACAAAGCCCAGAACCAATCTGGACCATCAGTTACCTGAAAGACCAATTTCCCCTCCATTGCTCAGTAAGGGCATTGTTGTTGTTTAGTCGTTTAGTCGTGTCCGACTCTTCGTGACCCCATGGACCAGAGCATGCCAGGCCCTCTTGTCTTCCACTGCCTCCCGCAGTTTGGTCAAACTCATGTTGGTAGCTTCGAACAAGGGCAAGGTAAGGGCATTAAGATGAACAAATGGAACTCAGTTCATTTTGCCACAGCCTACTGCTCAGCATCTTGCAGTGAGGTGGAGGCAAGTTTTTTCACTGGGGTTGTGGAATGCACTCCCCTTATGAAATTCAAGAGGGCCCATCGACCCTGGCCGCCTGCTGGCTTTTGAAGACAGGCATTCCCTCAAACTTTTGACCCATGCCTCCTGTTATAATTACTGTACTGTTTTAATAGGATTAGGTAAAAGGTAAAGGGACCCCTGACCATTAGGTCCAGTCGTGACCGACTCTGGGGTTGCACGCTCATCTCGCATTATTGGCCGAGGGAGCCAGCGTATAGCTTCCAGGTCATGTGGCCAGCATGACAAAGCCACTTCTGGCAAACCAGAGCAGCGCACGGAAACGCCGTTTACCTTCCCGCTGTAGCGGTTCCTATTTATCTACTTGCATTTTGACGTGCTTTCGAACTGCTAGGTTGGCAGGAGCTGGGACCAACAACGGGAGCTCACCCCATCGCAGGGATTCGAACCGCCGACCTTCTGATCAGCAAGCCCTAGGCTCAGTGGTTTAACCCACAGTGCCACCTGGGTCCCTTTTAATAGGATTGTTTTATTACATATTTTGTTAACGGATGATTAGATTCTAGTGGGATTGTTGTGTGTTTTAATTATGGATGTTTATATTTTAATGCCTATGCCATTGATTTTATACTTCTGAAAGGCTTAGAAGCCTATTTTGTCATTACGTGGCATGTACAAATCAATTCATCACCATCGTCATATACATCCAGCTTAATCTCAGTTGCGATTCAAAAGTTAGTGTAGTTTACATCCCTTTTGAAGGTGACCAGATGTTTGGCCTCTTTATTTCTTTGCTTGCCTGGTTCTGGCATGGTGGTTTCCCACTGGCTTGCTCTGAGGTTGCATTTTAAACAACATTGGAGAGGTTTGGGCTCTTTCAGGTAAACTGCAGAACTTAAATTTTATTCAGACTTGTGTGTCCACCAGTTTTTTCTTCCCTTTTGCCCTGCATGAGGCAATTCCCAATTATCCTAACGCTTGCCTAATTGCTGCTTCATGCAGCTTTTCAGGAACAATTTTTGTTTAATGTACTCCTGATAGCACTGAGAGAATTCCTAATGGGCTGGCTGCTCATTTTCTCTTTATTTCACATCACAAACTTTATTATCAAAATGGGACACTCACTTTATTGTGTACATTCAAGGATACACAGAAAGGCATTTTTGGCATCTGACCCAAAGTTAGACATTCACCCTCCCTTGATTTCACCAAAATGTTGAGTTGATACATGCTGTAGAAGCTTTCCGAGGCTGCTGGCGTTGAGCCAAACATTTGTCTGTGGTGTTTTTTTAAACTCCAGCTGTGAAATGGATTCTCTCTCTAGCATCTGGATCAGGGTGGATTCCTTGTGTCGGAACCACTTCCCCAAACGGCTGCAAATCTTCTGCAAATCTCCCTGAACTCCTTTTAACTTGCTTTTCCATTCATGCAGACATGGTGACACAAGCGAGAGCTGGATTTTCCACATCAAACTTCGTTTTAGGCAGAATTAGGGGGCAGCTCTTGCACAATGCAGAAGAAAGCAGTGGGTCTGCTTCTGGAAACCTCCCTCTATTGTTGGTTACAAGAGAAACAGACTAAGGTGTAATATCCAGGTTGCCAACCTCGTACACACCAGCATGGCTTGCATCCTGATGTCTGTATTCAAAGCTCAAATGTCCACAGAGAGGATGCTTCCATGCCTATAGATGTCTGTGTGATCACTTCTTTCCCTACAGATGCTGATGGACATCAGGGGCAGAGCTAGTCGGCATGGGCCCACTCAGATATTAATTCAATCTGTTAGTGTTTCTTACAAATGGGAGTTTTGTGTCTCACTGTCATCCTGGCACATACAGGATGTGGTGCATTAATCAGCTCCATTAACAGTGTTTTCGAGTGAATAACTTGTTTGACTACCAGCTAGGTTTAAATGGTTCATCAACCATACTTTCCCACCTGAACCATTGGAATCTGAATTGCTTTTCTAGTACAAATTATTTTTCTAAGAGAACATCCTCTTCATCCTGCACACTCACTTGCACTTCTCTCAAAAGCATCACAGAGTTGTTGTTGTTTTTTAATTAAGTTGGCTCTGGATAGTCAAAAGTTTGGGACTTTTCAAAAGCCTGTATTTATATTCTGAGTTATTTAGATGTGGGCTAATTTAACTTGCAACCTGCCCTAAGGGACACTATGCACATAAATAAGAAAATGCTACTTCAGAAACTTGCTATGAATTAAAAATGAAGAAACTGAATATCTAAATCAAATAGACCAGAACCAGCTACGTTTTCAGCAAGCTGTGGATGTGACAAGGTGTGGCTGAAGATGCCTGCCTGCCAATCAAGGTCAACACCATCAGCTCCAAGAGCATCTCATGACTTATGGTTCCCAACCCAATGTTGGAACTCATGTAGCCTTGAAGGATGAATGTAATCAGAAGCATCATACATAGCAAGGTGACCTGAGCCAAAAGGGGTTGAGCCAGATCCTCATACAATCACACAAAGACAACCACACAGATACTAAAGCTGTTTCTTGTGGAAGCAGGGACATCTACTGTATTTAATTCTCCGTAACTCCACACAAGTTAAACCTCCTATGCTATAAATAAACACACACACACCCCAAATTCTTTATCAGACCTGACTGTGCAAATGGCTAAAAAAAACCCTTAGTAATTCCACCAGCAAAATACAAATAAGATCAATGCAAAACTGGACTGCAGACTTTCTTGCAACTATTCAGTGCCTCCGATTTAAAAATGTAAGGTTGTGTGCATCCAACTGCAAAAGGAATGCACATGTCTTCTTTTGCATATTTGCAAGGGACACAAGCCTACCTCTCTGCTGAGACACTTCCCCCTCTGCTTTGATGTTCTTGAAGCAGATCTTCTTACAGGGGAACAAACTGAAAATTGCACACTGGGCATGACATCAACGGCCTTTTAACTCTCAGTTGCTCCCAGCTGAACAGCTGGTGGATGGGAGAAGACCCTGAAGACCAATCAGGCTGAAGACCATATCCAGCCTTCATGTTGGGGGTTTCCTACTCTTGGAATGTATCACCCAGTTATACTATATGTGCATTTTTTAAATTCAGCAGTAGCTGGTGCTAGGAAGCCCACATCTCATTAGGCTGTAAAACTTATGTCAAATTTTTAAAATAAGTATAACATATTCATTCCAAAGATAATAAGTAAATAAAGCAGATTCGGCTGTTTTCCAAGCCTTCCCTATCTCCTCATTAGTTTAATTTCTTATGCTGCTCCTCTGCCCTTCTTCTTGTTAGTGTAACATTATGCAAATATTACTTAACTTCAATGAAACACCTAATTAGCTGAACAGGTTGGATGTTCGCCAAGTAGTTCTGATAAGCAAAGTCGTTTTGTTTTGGCTATTATTTTCTGTTTGGTCCCACTGTATTCTGTTTGGCAGATTTCCCTTTGAGGTGCTCCGTTATTAGTTTAGCACTATCAAATAACATTTCTTGCTGACAGAAAGTGTGGACCCTCCTCCTCTAAACAGGGTAGGAGTTAGGACAGGGGTGTGGGACCTTTTTTTCTGTGAAAGGCTGAATTCCCTTGTAGCGTAATCTCTTGGAAGGCCCATCTCAGTGGGCTTGTCTGAAACCAGTAGCAAGTTAGGGCCACCCCATCCGTTTTCTCTCTCTCTTTTTCTGCCATTCCTTCTCTCTCTCCCACCCTCTAATCTCACTCACTTTTTCTGCCATCTACTCTCCTTCGGCCACCCCTTCTCTCTCCCGCTTTGCTGCACCAAATCTCCCTCTTTGCCCCCACCATCTCACTCCTGCTCCTCTCGCTCTCTTTTCTTCTCCCTCCAAGTGGGTTGCCAGGGGAAGGGAAAGGTAGCTTTTGTCAGAATTCTGAATTGATAGCTTAAAGAGGGATCCCTCCCCCCTCCCCATTTCCTTAAATCCATCTGTTTCTGCTCTCCCTCTATGCTTCTACATGAAATTGGACCACGGCCCCTGTGCAGCATTTGGATTACAGGCTGCCCACTCCTGAGTTGTTTTTTTTAAGATAATATACTTTACAACATGTTTAATATCCTTTTCTTTGTGTGCAAATGGATGACTTCAAAAAGCTTTCTTTAAAAACTCTTACAGAATATGCAAAGGTAATTTTTTGCAAATGCAAACTCTACGGTAATATATTTTTTCACTGAATATTTACTTACACGGTTGTTGACCTGAATCGGCTTTCCTCCTCCAATCTGAGCAGTTCATCAGTCTGAAGGTTATTGGAATGTAAATGTCTTGAACAATCTGAAATGTACCGAATAGTGGGTAATTTTAAAGCCAATTATAGTGGGAGTATCAGAAGGTTTTTAAACTGCCAAAAAAACACCCCAGTGTTAGAAGTTTTAATGATGAGGACAACGTTCTTTTAATTAAGGTTCATCTCAATAGCACAGGATGTTCCCATTTGGGCAGTCCCACAGAGAGCATTCATAGAATTCAAACAATCTGGTTTTCATTGAAAACTGTCAAATGGCATCTCAGGATAAGGGGATTGATCGGGGGGGGGGGGGGTTGTTAAAGGTAGGCATGCAATATGCTTGTTCCCCTTGTGAAATTCTCTCAAACATCTTCTCAGAAAAGCTTGGCACCTTCCCTCCACCCAAGTCTGAAAAAAAATCTGTTGACACAAGTCCCATTTAAGCATTTTTCTTTCCTGTATTGAAAGGGCATCTCTTTTTTGCCCTTCACTCATCGTATTTATAGAGTCCCGAACATATGTACTGAATCTTAGGAAGAACATTAGTTTTTGTCAGGCTTGCAGAACTTTGAAACCACTTCTGAATGAAGAAAAAAAAGTCAATTCTCTTTGCCTTGGTTTCCCTGAAATAATAGTGTGTGGTGATTGGCCAGCCTATACTCAATCTATTAATTGTATAAGATCTTTTCAATAGTGAAACAAGCTACCAGCTTTTTGGGGGGGGGAGGGAGAATATTAAGCACTGAGTTGCAGTAACCCTTTTTAGAAGCTTTCAGAAAAACCATTCTACAGTTAGTGGCTTCAGGTACAAGCCTCTCACTCATGCCTTATTCAGGGATTCTGTTTTGTAGAAAATGGGAGGCAATTGCCCTTAGGTTTTTGGGACACATGATTATATCTCTGGAGCAACTAGATGATGCCAAAATCTTCTAAGTTGTACTGTGATCCAAATCGCTCAGGCTCTATTTTGTCCTCAAACTTTCTTCTCAGAGGATACGTCTGCCGATGGCTTCTTTGGACCACAACTGTGACTCAGAACCAAACTAGAAGTGAGACTGGAGATTCTTCCTCTACCACCACCCCAGCCCCAAAATATTAGCATTCCCAGGTACTTGCTTTGAAGATCAGAGGAGTGGCATTCTGGGATAGAGTTTGCAACCTTTCCTCGCCACAACTTTCCTCCAATGTAACGCAATTCCTCTCCCCTCTCAAATCTTCTCATTGATCCATCTTTATCACTAGAGGCAGAAGCAGCCTCTGTGTCTCCAATCAGCACAGGTTGGTAGATCTTCTATCTCAACCCGGGTGGAGATAGTCTGGCACCAGCGATCCCGTTTCAAATACTGCAGTGCATTGTATGTGGGAGCAGAACTGCCTTTGGAAACCTCAATAGGTCCAGAATATGGCTGAGAGGGTACTAATTGGCAGCTGCTGTTGCAAGCAGTGCTGGCTCTGCAGTTAAACAGAGAGAGGCAGTAGGTTCAGGTAGCAGCAAGCGGCTTTTAAATAAATAAATGCAAGTTTCCTGCTAGGAAGGGGGTAGAGGTGGTTGTAGGATTTCCTGCCTCAGATGCCTGGCCCTGGGTACTCTCACCTTGAGGCAAAGAGCATAAGTCACCTCAGTAAAATGTCTAGAGTCAGTCCTGGTTATGCAGGGGTGAACTTGGGCCTTTCAAATTTCAGCAACACCCTGTGTGAGGCCAAAATCCGGTGCCCCCACCTCTCACTTTCTAATCTGCTCAACTCACTAGTTGTGGTCCCCTGCGGCACCCCCTAGGCTTGGTGCCCAATACAGCAGAACTTGGCTGTGCTGCCCTAATTTGCCTCTGTTGCAAACATATGGTGCCAGTACCTTAACATTCTCACGTGCTCCAGGTCCAATTCCAATTCCAAGCCCGATTCCAAGTGCTAGTGTTGACTCTTAGGGCCCTTCACAGTTGGGGCTGCGACAGAACCTGAAGGATTGCCTCTTCCCCCTGGTTACCTGTGCCTTGAAGTCATTATTCCCTGCCAAAGGTGCAGGGATGCAATGGCAAGTAAGGCTTTGTTCTCTTACATACAATTGCAGGTAAACATAGCAGGAATGCATGGTGTGAAACAAAATAAAAATTGTGCCTTGGTGCTTGGTAAATCGCAGCTCCATTCTGTACCAAAACAACAGACCTCTCTTAATGGTCCCCTTGCCAGAATGTGTAAAAGAAGCTACTCATTACTCCTGATCATCCTAAAAATGAACAGGTTTTTTTGTATGTTTCTTTAGAACAAAATACCAAATTAGCCCCCAGTGTCCCTATCACCGCCTCCCGCTTCTCTAAGCCAAAAAACCCCCTGATGATTTGTGAAGATTTCTCCAAATATACCAGTCCAAAATATAGTACCCAGAGTTCTCCACCTTTTAAAAATAATAATGAATGAACAAATGCTTAGCATGGCAATATAGCTAGTAATTCTGGTGACTTACGAAAATGTGCTTCCAGGGGTAGATGCCTTATACCATGAAGTTCTATTATTATTATTATTATTATTATTATTATTATTATTATTATTATCCTGCCTTTTTCCCTGACAGGACTCAAGGCAGCTTACAACTAAAATAGAATCAGCTAAAACATATTAAAAAGCAATCATGTAGAATTAAAATATATACACGTAAAAGATCACCTATAGATTGTTACAATAAAAACATCACAGCACCAGCCCTTTCCTTTAAAAAAAAAAAATCAGTTCCCCAAAGTCTGTTGAAACAAGACAGTCTTCACCTGCTAGCGAAAGGACAAGGAGGAATCCAGTCTCACTTCTCTAGGAGGGGAGCTCCAAAGCCTGAGAGCAGCCACCGAGGAGGCCCTTTCCTGTGTCCCCACCAAGCATTCCTGTGATGGTGATGGGACTGAGAGATATTAGAGCTCGGACAGGTTTGTATGAGGGAAAATGGCCTTTCAGATATCCTTGTGCTACTACTCTGACTGACAATGGCAGTCCAGGGTATGAGGCGGAACTATTCCTCATCACAAACTACTGCACCCTTTTGGGGAAAGGAGATGGCAGGGATTAAAGCTGGGGCCTTCCACACCCGATTAAAATGTTCTACCTCCATGCCATTGCTGCTGCGAGGAAACTGACTTTTGAATTACTCCATGAGCCCATTATACAGCAGGTATGTGCGCCTGGGTGTATTTCAACTGATATGTTTCATGACAAAAAAATATTTAGGAAACGCTGAAGCTCAACTTGCTGAGTGTTTTCGTACATCAAATCAATAACCTTTTCAACAGAATCAAATTTTGAGAAAGAAAACGACAAATTGCTCTCATGTTCACCATTTAACAATTTCATATCCTTTGGTAAAATAAACTGGAAGTTTATCAAAGAAGCATTTGCTCGTGGACCAGTTCCGGCTGGAATAATTTCTGTAGTCTTTGGCTGATACGATAATGGGAACTTTTCTTTTTTCTTTTGGCCAGGCTTTTGATCCAGATTTTTATGCCTGAAAGCAGAAAGGTGAATTTAATTGACATTTTCCTGATGCTCAGGTTTGCCTCATCCGTGCCGCCTGCACATGAATTTTCAATTCAATTTCCAGCCTCTAATGGGAGCAGCCACAAATTCAAATACCTTGTTGAAGTGGCACAAAATGAATTACGCGGATAACAATATTTCATCAAGCTCAAAACTAGTCTGTGTTACGTCCCAAGCAGTAAAGTAGTATAAATGAATTGCTAACTCACAGAAATATTGATGACTTATATCTCATCTTTGTCAAAAGCAGAATGATGACTGGGGGGGGGGGGCAAGCCTCTTTCACCTTGAAATGTTTTTTTCATTGCAAAGATTAGAAAATAGAGATATCATAGTTCAGTACATATAGATTTGCACCCTGATCTGACAACATGAATGAAAAGATATAAAGGCTATATAAAATAGCACTGATCCGATAATTGTCAAGAGCACCACCCAGATATTGGGGGGATAGAGAGACTAGGAGGTGACTTTATTTCCTCTCCCCCTCCACCACAAACACTTCATTGCATTAGCATCAACATTATGGTTAAGGGCGAGGGAAATGCCTGTTTTCAGTCCATGTCACCTTCACATGTTTTTGCCCATAAGTCCATTTCTGTATTAACTTGGAATTTTGTTTAAAAAATACAAAATACTCTTTAAATAAACCTTTTAATGTGCATTTTCATGTGATTATTGTGGTACCTTTGATCTATGGAGAAATTTAACTCAGCATTCAAAGAAGCGCAAAATCCTCTGAAGGGCTACATTGCAATCTGCACATTAGTCCAAGAGCTAAACATTAAGTAATATCATACTGGAACCTGCAATGTACAAATTCTTCAAACATCCCTCATTCTGGTTAGCCTACATGCTCAGGACATGGTTTTTGTCACCAGGGCTAGACTCCTAGAATTCTTCTTCTACCCCCTAACATCCCGGACAGAGCTAACCTATCCTTGTCTACTCAGAAGTCAGTTTCATTGAATTATCATTGATCCAGCTACATCCTTCCATTTTTCTGAAGGGCACTTGGGTTAGGCTGTTTCCACAGAACCAACAGGGTTATCTTAATGACAGTTTTATTTTGTCATATGCAACGGTTAAATGTGTTGCCCATATTTTTAAGATGTCAATAGATTTCTTTCTTTCATCCATCCCTGTTCTGAAGTGACACTTAACCATGCATTCTGTTAAATCAACACAACCTATTTTCAGTTGTAAGAAGATAAATTCAAGAGGCTATGGTAAGCAAAGCTGTATCAAGCTTGCATGCTCATTTGAATATGTTAAACTGATTTTTTTTCCTTGCACAAATGTGATATTAATCACACTTTCTGTTATGTTTGGGCCCTGTGCTAGATCCCACAGAGAAAGTGGATAGAGGTTTGAACAAGGAGAGCTCCAAGCATGCAACTTGCTCCAACAAGTGTAGACTTAGACTAAGGATTTTAAGCCTCTGCAGACGACCTCCTGCAGATTCCACCAGAGGCAGACTTTGGTGCAAGTCCAAAATTCAGCGTTTTCACCTCTCACCTTCCATTCTGCTAAATTCATTACATCATTATGTTCACATGTGAGAGAGGCAAACAGTGTTTTTTTCTCAGTTTTTTTAGGGGTACTCTCATTTTCCTACTCATATTGAAATACTGCCCCTCAATGAGGCCAAACTTAGATTCACAAAATGTTTATGGGTATGTGTACCCCTACACACCCACCCCAGAAAAAAAGCAATGGATGTAAATATGTATTAAAAAAAAGATTTGGGCAAAGGGTGTTTAAGGAGATAACAAAAATCACTGGGTTAAAGCTGACCAAAAGTCCAGAGGTAGCATTATTATCAATTTACGATGGGGTGGAAGGTTTGCAGGCTATGAAGGACTTGCTCACAAATTTATTGACAGCTGCACGAATTATTATAGCTAGGAAGTGGAAGGGGCAAGCAGAATATAAAATGGAAGAATGGTATATAGAGGTGTGGGATATAGCTATTAAAGATAAATTAACATGTGCCAATAAGGTAAAATGGGAAATATGCAGGATAATTGATTTTGAAGTGATGGGTAAGGTGTTTGTAGAATTTGTGCTGTCAAAATGGAAAGGGGTCAAACAATCACAAGAGGTGTTGAAATTTTGAGAGGTTGAATAGTTACAATGGAATGGTCTCAGTGGTGGGGTGCACATTATTATTATTATTATTATTATTATTATTAATTACTTTGTCAAAATAAAATTAAAAATTAAAAAAGAAAATAATAATAAATTCACGACATTATAGCTGTGACATCCAGCAGTGTCCCCCTAGGCTTGGTGCCCAGCATGGTGGAACTGGCTGTGCTGCCTTAAATCTGCCTCTGGCTCTATCCTCTTGTAGAGAACACCAGGTTCTTAAAGGGTCAACCCACTGGCTTGAAGACATAGCCTTCCCCCTGGTGTCATAGCTGTCATGTTTTCCCTTTTCTCATGAGGAAGCCTATTCAGCATAAGGGAATTTCCCTTTAAAAGAAAGGGAGAACTTGACAGCCATGCCTGGTGTGCTCTCTGCTCTGCAGGACTGGTGATGTGTGGTTGGAGGCATCTTGATCTTCAGGTGAGGGCCAGGTGGTCTGGAAGTTTCCTCTGAAGATACCTGTCCATCAGTCTCAAGTGGAAGAGCCTCCCTATCTGGCACCCAGATCACTGCTGGCTTCACGGGGATCATGGACACCTTCAGAGTTTGAATTCACTCTCCCCCATTTCACTTTTGCTTCTGAAATTTAAGGCAATAAGGCAATACTTTTATTTATTTCTCCCCACCCTCTAAACCCAACAGCATCCATAATAGAACTCTTGGAGGAGGTAAATCTGAATTATTATTTTTGAAGCAAATTTGTGTTAGGAGAATGGCTCTGAAATTTCTGAATAAATCTGTTTCACCTTTAATGCATGTATCCAACTTCCCCCAGAATTTTATTTCCGAAAGGTTCCTACGCTGAACATCCAATCTTCTGTTTAAACTCAGCCTCAGAAAGTAGCTTTGGGGTTCTCTTCTAGTGCATGTGTTGTATTTCCTTCTGGTTTCCCTTCTGAGAAGGACTCGCACCAAATCTTGCAGCAACAAAGTCCTCATTTTGTGCGAAACACTTTCCTACAGCATATTGGAAAATTGTAGTTTCTCTGCGTGATTATCCCTGGAACGCAAAAAAAAGAAAAGAAAAGAAAAAAGGAGCAGAGTGAAAAGAAAAGAAAATTGCAGAAGGTTCCAAAAAAGGAGACAACTATTAAAAGCTAGAAACTCTCCTTTCGTGTTTGCCTTTTGTTTGCTCCCTGTGATTTCTGACGGTCACTATAGCAACGAGAACAGAGGAAATGAAGAATTGGAGAACATACACTTCAGTATGACGAGTCCAATTTGCAGCCAGCTGAGCTATGTAACAAAAATCTATGTCATACCTAATGAGAATCTATATTGCAAGTAACTGATCAGCTTGAGCTTGTGGCCACATACCTTTGTGTGGCACCCATTGTTTTTTCCTCCTCATTAATGACAATAGAAAGGGCAGTAGCCTTATCGCTCCTACCAGGCCCCGGCCATAGAAATCACTGGTACTCTTCATTCTATATATTCAAGGGTTATTTTTCTTCTTCTTCACCAACTCTATGAGGTTTTCTGACACTTTTTAGGCATCACAATGATCACTGAGCATGAAGCAAACATCATGGACAAGCTTTTGTTCACACACCATAGTTTTGTCACCAATTTACCTCTGGATTTCCTGTTTTCATGTCATATTTCACCAATAGTGAGGGTGAGGCCTCATCCCTATACTGTTTCAGGCAGTTGCTGAAGACTTGACTTTTTTTTTTATTTAATCTGAACACGCAAATGTGTTTTCTCAAGACTAGAAATCCCACTGAGGGACAGGGCTGTTCGACAACTTGTTTGTGGAAGTGGTAGCAGAGAGCTTGATTAAATCCTCCACAATCCAGATGATGAAGACAATCTAATTTCCTGATTGGGATTTTCAGCCTTGGGAAACAAGCACAAAACAGTCCCCTGCATAACAATCGTGGCATTTTTTTCTTCCAACTTTGTCCTCTTCGTATTGTTTTAAAATTTATTATTTATTATTGTTTTCATCTCTAGAAAGCCTGCTGACAGGGTAATTTGTAGAAGTGTAACTGTATCTCTTGCTAGATCTCATAGCTCACCAGATCTCATAGCTCACTATTTCACCAGATTTGCACATGGAAAACCTTTAAAATGGTTTTTTAAACTGGTTTTTAAAGCTCTTTTTGTTATATATTGTACATAGCCTTGGGGCATATGTGGAAGGTGATTAATAAACAACAGCAACAATAATTCTGAATCAGGGTTGCTGGGCTTATGCAGAAAGCTAAGGTAACATCTTCAATTCCATGCGGCAGGCCCTTAAATCTTGATAAATTTGGGGCCACTTCTTAGTGCCTAACTGGCCTTGACTGGCTTTTCTATTTGTGCTTTTTTGAGGCCCTTTGTGCCTGGCTGTCCTTTTTGTTTTATTCTAACCGCCCTCTAGTTTATGAGTAAAATTAATTCAATACTTGCTTCACTCAGTGTTGTCAGATGGGATGGATTTAACTCCATTCCATTGTTTGGAACTGTCAAAAGAAAAAGAAAAAAAGGGGTGTTGGATCTGGAAATGATTTCTCTATCTGATGATATCCTTACCATTCTTGGGTTTGTTTGTTTTTTAATCAACATTAATTGCACACATCAGATTTATGTTTAACTCTTGAGTTCTGTTCTTTAGCACAGATGTAGAAGTCTAGGAAGGCTCACGATATGCTCACATGCTACAAGGCAAACCATGCAGCCTCTAAGGTGAGCAATGACCCTGAAATTGCACTGTCAACTCTTGGGGGCAAGCGGTAAGCAATGCAGCACAGCCATATGCAATGCAGCTCCTCAATGTACATTCAGTGCACATCCTCTCCCTTTCATCAACATGGCAATATAATGGGGACATGAATAACCAGATGCATGGGCTTTCAGAGAGACTTTTAGATTCCCTCCAGGAGTCACAGAAATTTTACAAAGCCATTATGCCTACAGAAGCAGCTAAGTTGACAAAACATAAACCAGTGGGAGCCCATATAGTCTCTCATTAAAAATTGAGAGACAAAAGCCTTGCCTGCACGAGGAAATATATGCATTCAGATAAACTAGAAGGCATGAATTTAAACTGCATTGCTTAACACAGTTTAAGACCTCCAGAGGACAACTCCACATTCAGAGCAAGTGCTGTATTTCCTGGCGCAATTCTGATTCAACAGGGAGTAAGGTAAGCCACAATAAACTACTACATAAAACACTCTTAGTTCACATTATGCCGTGTCTTCCATGATTTTTTTAAAAAAACGAATGATCTCATTTTTACAAAGCACATTTAATTAATAAAGGGTGGGATGTGATATAAAAAACACTACCTACAGCTATGGCTCATACTTTGTTTGAACAAGGGCCACTTCAAAAATAACATTTTGCTTCCACAGCATGGCTCTTGGAGTGATTCTACATTATTAGTTCCTCGTACAACAACTGTAGAGATGACACTGCTTGACCCAGCTTCCCAAAACTTACTGCAGCTCTCTACATTGCTACCCAGACACTCTCTTTCCTGCCTACTTTATTGCCGCTCCAGAATTACAGATCATACCAACTCCCCAGCTAGTAATCCTGGCTAAAGGGCTATCTTTTGCAGCATGAAGATGGGTTTTTGAGGACTTGGAATGCTCACTTCAAAGAGGAGCAAGTATTAGGATCCAATAAATTCTTCTCTGGTTTGGAGTAAAATCTGACCTGGAGAAGAATTCCTCCCAGGCCCATCATAGTCACACACCCAACACCCAACTCTCAGAACTTCATCACACCTTCCCTTTAAACAAACCTCCCAAGCTGTAGCAGCAGTGATTTAGCCAGCGTGTTACAACAGGCTTCACTGGCTCTTGGGAAATGTAGTTTTCCCAGGGCTACTGCAGTAGGAGATGAAATAATATTGTGATATCCAAAAGCACAAATACCATGGGACACAATAAATATCCTCCTGTACTACCCCTCCTGTACTACTATGCGCTGGATTATGGAGAAAGCTAGAGAGTTCCAGAAAAACGTCTACTTCTGCTTCATTGACTATGCCAAAGCCTTTGACTGTGTCGACCACAGCAAACTATGGCAAGTTCTTAAAGAAATGGGAGTGCCTGATCACCTCATCTGCCTCCTGAGAAATCTCTATGTGGGACAAGAAGCTACAGTTAGAACTGGATATGGAACAACTGATTGGTTCAAAATTGGGAAAGGAGTACGACAAGGTTGTATATTGTCTCCCTGCTTATTTAACTTATATACAGAATTCATCATGCAAAAGGCTGGACTAGATGAATCCCAAGCCGGAATTAAGATTGCCGGAAGAAATATCAACAACCTCAGATATGCAGATGACACAACCTTGATGGCAGAAAGCGAGGAGGAATTAAAGAACCTTTTAATGAGGGTGAAAGAGGAGAGCGCAAAATATGGTCTGAAGCTCAACCTCTAAAAAAAAAAAAGATCATGGCCACTGGTCCTATCACCTCCTGGCAAATGGAAGGGGAAGAAATGGAGGCAGTGAGAGATTTTACTTTCTTGGGCTCCTTGATCACTGCAGAAGGTGACAGCAGTCACGAAATTAAAAGACGCCTGCTTCTTGGGAGAAAAGCAATGACAAACCTAGACAGCATCTTAAAAAGCAGAGACATCACCTTGCCTACAAAGGTCCGTATAGTTAAAGCTATGGTTTTCCCAGTAGTGATGTATGGAAGTGAGAGCTGGACCATAAAGAAGGCTGGTCGCCGAAGAATTGATGCTTTTGAAATATGGTGCTGGAGGAGACGCTTGAGAGTCCCATAGACTGCAAGAAGATCAAACCTATCAATTCTTAAGGAAATCAGCCCTGAGTGCTCCCTGGAAGGACAGATCGTGAGGCTGAGGCTCCAATACTTTGGCCACCTCATGAGAAGAGAAGAATCCTTGGAAAAGACCCTGATGTTGGGAAAGATTGAGGGCACTAGGAGAGGGGGACGACAGAGGACGAGATAGTTGGACAGTGTTCTCAAAGCTACGAACATGAGTTTGACCAAACTGCAGGAGGCAGTGCAAGACAGGAGTGCCTGGCGTGCTATGGTCCATGGGGTCACGAAGAGTCGGACACGACTAAACGACTAAACAACAACAACTACCCCTAGGAACCAATCTATCATGTAAGAAGGGAGCGAGCAGAACATAGTGGCAACCATTTTCATCCCAGATATAGAAGATAGCATGCTCATTGGCCAAGGAAGCCAATGTGGTACCCTCTAGAGATTTGTTGCACTACATTTCCCCTCAGCCTAGCTAGCAGAGCCAATAGTTAGAGATGGTGGGAGTTCTAGTCCAGTAACACATGGAGGGCACCATGTTGTTTAACCCTATTCTATGGCATTAAGATCTGAAGGAACAGGGACACACTCATTTTGCATTTGTCTCATTTAAACGATCTTCCAGGAAGATCAAGGCAGTTTCCTTATCAAACTGAGACTGGAAGCAGGATTGAAATGAACTTGCATACTCTATATTCTTCAAAAAGTGACTGTAAGTTGAGCTCCCACCACCCTCTATGAAAATAAGGTATTTGCAAGAATGGTTGGATCAATGGTGGTCCAATTCTGAAGATGCTTTATTTAGGAATGGTTTAAGGACCATGTCCCTCAAAGGGGCAGGGATGCAAATACCTTATTTAGGAATGGTTTAAGGACCATGTCCCTCAAAGGGGCAGGGATGTCTCTTCTCTTAGAAGCATTTATCACCTCCTGGATGCAACTGGCCATCCTCCCAGAGCAAGATGTTATAAGTCAAGAGTGGCAAGGGTATAGGAAATAGATGGGGAACAGAACCTGCCCAAGTATTTTGTCCCAGGCAGTTCAGCTTGAAAAATGGTTGTCCTTGCTCTACACAATCCATTTGTGAAGATAATGCCCTTTAATACTGTGATTGTTCAGTAAAACAGAGGCCAGGGACATTTATCTTAAAGACCAGTTTTACCCACATGAACCCACCTTGAGCATTAAGATCAGTCTCACAAGCCCCTCCTTTGTTATCTGTCACTGGCAAATATTCGATTGGTAGGTTGCAAGAAACCCTACCCCTTCTCGGTTTTGGAATAGCATTGAAAACATTTTGCTCCAGAAGGAAATGATTGATTTCTTTTATTTAAAATTAAATGGGGTTTTCCTTTGTTTGCTCTCCCTCTATGTGTGTGCTGATTTAATGCTGAAATATTTTAACTTGAAATGTTAAAGGGTGCTTTTATTGTTGTTGTTTCTTTAAGTCTTTTTTTAAAATGAAAAGCAAGATATAAATAATTCAGATAAATAAATAAATAAATAAATGTAGTAACATGAATAATAAATTTGGGACATGGTGATTATTTTTCTTTTCTGTTTGACCATGAATTAATTTTAGCATTAGAACTACATTCAATATCTTTTCCCATAGGATATAGTTAGTTTAGATTTGTCCTATGTTATTGAAAGTAAAATACAGCAAATAGGTCAGGTACTACAAATCTTAGAAAATAAAGACGCCAAAGAGAAATGGCTAATGCAAAATCACCATTAAGTAAGCCTAGTTAGCATATTATTTATTTTAATAAATACACTATGAACAAATAGTTAATGTGTTTCACGGCTATTATTCATCACAGTAAAGAACTATTGCAGATGCATAATTAAAGCCAGTGAAATGTGAAATGTAAATATGCAACCTGGCCTTGGAGAATTTGGCTGACTCACACGGGTCGAAAGTCTTTGGCTCCATGTGATTTTTGTCAAGGTTTCATCAGCATGTATTGAATTAACTGGCCCAATAAACTGTGCACAAGATCAGTATAAGTCTGATTTTAATTGATGGATTTTATCATATGAGGTCATTTCCCCTTATATCAAGAGATAAATAAAGCCACTTAAAAGAGAGCAATTTAATAAAAGAAGATAGAAACATTTACAAAAAAGGTGTATGACAAAATGACAATATTAGCATTATCAAGCTGTTTCAGCTTCAAATGAAATATGACATTGTAAAATATGCATCTAGCCACATTTCCCATTTCCAAGCTTTTATTTATTTCAAGAAGCACAATCTTTCTAAGACCCTCATCTAACATTAATGCCACCAAGCTGTTGTTTATAAAACACCCACTTTTCCTACCTGAAGATTTGTATAGCTACACATAAAGATAAACACCAGTAATGTAATGTGATGCCCAGGTGATATTTTCCACTTCTGATAAAGGTATTTATTACATTTATATACAGTCGGGATTCAGGCCTCATCATGGGACTGAAACTGCCTTGGTCGCACTGGTTGATGATCTCCGGCAGGCTAGGGATAAAAGTGAGAGCTGTTTCCTAGTTCTGCTGGATCTTTTATTGGCTTTTGACACCATCAACCATGACATCCTTCTGGACCGTCTAGAGGGCTTGGGAGCTAGGGGCACTGTCATACAGTGGTTCCGCTCCTTCCTCCTGGGCCGTGTTCAGAAAGTGGTGGTGGGGGATGAGTGTTCAGACCCCTGGGCTCTCACTTGTAGGGTGCCTCAGGGTTCTGTCCTCTCCCCCATGCTTTTCAACATCTACATGCAGCCTCTGGGAGAGATCATCAGGGGGTTTGGGATGGGTGTTCATCAGTATGCAGATGATACCCAGCTTTCCTCTCTTTTAAATCAGAACCAGTGAAGGTGGTGAAGGTCCTGTGTGAGTGTCTGGAGGCAGTTGGGGGGTGGATGGCAGCTAACAGATTGAGGTTGAATCCTGACAAGACAGAAGTACTGTTTTGGGGGGACAGGAGGCGGGCAGGTGTGGAGGACTCCCTGATCCTGAATAGGGTAACTGTGCCCCTGAAGGACCAGTTGCGCAGCCTGGGAGTCATTTTGGACTCACAGATGTCCTTGGAGGTGCAGGTCAATTCTGTGTCCAGGGCAGCTGTTTATCAACTCCATCTGGTATGCAGGCTGAGTCCCTACCTGCCCACTGACTGTCTCTCCAGAGTGGTGCATGCTCTAGTTATCTCTCGCTTGGACTATTGCCATGTGCTCTACGTGGGGCTACCTTTGAAGGCGACCCGGAAATTACAACTAATCCAGAATGCGGCAGCTAGACTGGTGACTGGGAGCGGCCACCGATACCACATAACACCAGCCTTGAAAGACCTACATTTGCTCCCAGTATGTTTCCAAGCACAATTCAAAGTGTTGGTGCTGACCTTTAAAGCCCTAAATGACCTCAGTCCAGTATACCTGAAGGAGCGTCTCTACCCCCATCTTTCTGCCCGGACACTGAGGTCCAGTGCCGAGGACCTTCTGGTGGTTCTCTTGCTGCGAGAAGCCAAGTTACAGGGGACCAGGCAGAGGGCCTTCTCAGTAGTGGCACCAGCCCTGTGAAACGCCGTCTCACCAGATGTCAAAGAGAAAAACAACTACCAGACTTTTAGAAGACATCTGAAGGCAGCCCTGTTTAGGCAGCCTTCCCTGTTTAGGGAAGCTTTTAATGTTTAATAGATGGTTGTATTTTAATATTCTGTTGGAAGTGCCCAGAGAGGCTGGGGAAACCCAGTCAGATGGGTGGGGTATAAATAATAAATTATTAGTATTAGTATTAGTATTACTACTAGTAGTACTAGCTTTTTCTCCAAGAAGCTTGAGGTGGTACACATGGTCCTCCCCCCACATTTTATCCTGACAAAAATTGGAACAAACAGGAATCCATGGAAAACCCAACTGCTGTTTGTTCTGATTCAGCACTAAACCCAGGGTTTTCTTGGGGGAAAGTGGCAATGTGTATTAACACATTAAGATCGGAATTGTTATCAAGCAGGATTTCCCCAAAACCAATCAAGAGGGAGGCTAGTTCTAAATCTATTACCGAAGAGTCGGCTGTAATATTAAGGAAAATGTACTGGTCTGCAGTACCGATTTCTCTGTTCAAGGTCTATTATGCAGAAGGAGGTGGACTTTTCTCCATGAGACTTCTCTGCATAGAGGGACTGCACAGATTATTAAACAAAGACATCCATTCCACTGTGTGGGATTCCCTCAGGTGCAGTATTTGACACAGTGGAGAAATGTAGGGCAAGAACATTTCCTTTCTAGCCTCAAGTTGCATATTGCAGGTGAAAATTGTATCCATATGGATTTTTTTCCACATTATATCTCAATATGAAGTTTAAAATTTGGCTTACCACATAGGCTGTTCAATGAAAATTAAAGTAATCAAAATGCTAAACCTGTATGTAATTGGCCCTCTTTTTAACCTTCTCCCCCCCCCCGATCAAAAACGTCATTTGATCTGACATAATGGTTTGATATAGTGATTTGACATGATTTGATGTAATACAATGAATAGATAAATGAAGGAATTTCAGTAGACAAAAATATATATAGAAGAACTTTTCCATTTCTGGGTGAAGAATCTAATTCAGCAGCCAAAAACATGAAAGTAAATGTTCTGCAGCGACAAAGATACAGTAATATCAAGTGAAGGTGACAACATCATTGCATGAGAAATGAGATTTGCAGCTTGTGCTGTACACACACACACAAACTCAGTGTGCTGAGTAGAAAGTAAAAAAGGGGGGGGGAAGGTAAAGGACCCCTGGATGGTTAAGTCCAGTCAAAGGCGACTATGGGGTTGCGGCGCTCATCTCTCTTTCAGGCCGAGGGAGCCGGTGTTTGCCCACAGACAGCTTTCCGCATCATGTGGCCAGCATGACTAAACTGCTTCTGGTGCAACGGAACACTGTGACGGAAGCCAGAGTGCACGGAATCGCCATTTACCTTCCTGCCACAGCGGTACCTATTTATCTACTTGCACTGGCGTGCTTTTGAACGGCTAGGTTGGCAGGAGCTGTGGCAGAACAGTGGGATCTCACTCCGTCGCGGGGATTTGAACCTCCAACCTTCTGATTGGCAAGCCAAAGAGGCTCAGTGGTTTAGACCACAGTGCAAGAAAGTATCAAAAGAGCAGATCCTGATGTTGTTATGGTACTAGTCACACTGTATGGCTTCTTGTGAATTTCTTAAATATAGGCAGGACACTATGCTTAATGCTATTTTTTTAAAAAAAAATAGGGTTATAAAAACAAAAATAATTTTAATACATTTACACTATTATTAATAAAATAAAAATTATTCCATACCATTTAACAATCCTGTTGGTTATTCCATTTGTTTTGCTGCCAGGGCACAAGAAGACTGGAAATTGGGGGCAGGTTTTGTTTTTGTTTCTATTGGGCAATTAGGAAAACTACTTGCTATTTTACCATAACATACCATACAGCAGCTACAGGCCTAAGATAAATCCTCCGAGGAAACAATCCCCTCTGCAACTGAGCACAAAAAGGATTTATACATTGGCAAAGCATGCAATAATCAGGCTAGCGTAAGATTGGTTAAAGCTTTGGAGCTGTACTAATTTGCAGGGCTGGAGCACCCGGGAAAATATGGACCTTCATAGTACGAACTAAAATTCAATGCCTCTGATACAAGCACTTAGGACTCATCCATACCTCTGTTTGCCCCACTGCTTCCCCCAGGAAATCCCACAGTTTACCACTGAATCAGACCAAACAGTCTTGCAGACTTGCTTGTTCTGATTCAGCAGCAAACAGCATGTTTTTCACGGGAAACCATGCTCAAGTTGGCTTACAACATGAAAAAAAAAATACACAATTCAAACGTAACTAAAGTAGTCATAAAAGTACACAACCAAATCGATCAATTTCCACACTTATCATAACAAAGGTACAAAATAAAGTTCTGAAAATTAATACCAGTAACAGCAACACCCCTCCCCCCCCAAACAAAACTCTAAGCAATACCGCAGCCTAAGAATCTGTTCAGCTTTTGCAGTTGTAGTCAGTCAGGGTTCTGCCCTCCCACAGCAAGTGGGAAAAGACCTGCAAGGCAGGGAGCAGGTCCAAACTGGGGAGATAAATGCATTTTTGTCCTGCTCAGCAGTGTTTATTAAGAATATAATAACAGTTTGCTGGATCAGGCCAATGACCCATCTAGTCCAGCATCCTGTTCTCACAGTGGACAGAGCCTGTGGGAAACCAGCAAGCAGGATTTGCAGAAGAGCACTTTCACCTCCTGTGGTTTCCAGCAACTGGTATTCAGAACAAAATAAAAAATTTCCTTCCAGTAGCACCTTAGAGACCAACTAAATTTGTCATAGGTATGAGCCAACCTAGCAGTTCGAAAGCACGTCAAAGTGCAAGTAGGTAAATAGGTACCGCTACAGCGGGAAGGTAAACGGCATTTCCGTGTGCTGCTCTGGTTTGCCAGAAGCGGCTTTGTCATGCTGGCCACATGACCTGGAAGCTGTACGCCGGCTCCCTCGGCCAATAATGTGAGATGAGCACTACAACCCCAGAGTCGGTCATGACTGGACCTAATGGTCAGAGGTCCCTTTACCTTAAGGTGCTACTGGAAGGAATTTTTTAAATTTTGTTTCGACTTCAGCAGACCAACACGGCTACCTACCTGTAACTAGAACTATGGTATTCAGAAGCGTCGCTGCCCCAAACTGTGGAGGCCAAGCATAACTATCATTGCTAGTAGCCATTGATAACCTCCTCCCCCCATGAATTTGTCTAATGCTCTTTTAAAGCCATTCAGTTTGGTGGCCATCTCTGCCTCCTGGCGGAGCCAGTTCCGTAATGTGACTATGTGATGCGTGAAGAAGGACTTTCTTTTATCTGTCCTAAATCTTCTGATGGGATGTCTACAAGATCTTATGTTATGAGAGATGAAGAAAAACATTTTGACAATCCACTATCTCCATGTCATGCATAATTTTATAAACTTCTATCATGTCACCTCACCTCTCACTTGCCTTTTCTCTAAACTAGAAAGTACAAAATGTTGCAACCATTATTTTTCTATAAAAAGAAGTGCCGGAACTCACCACGAATGCCCCCCCCCCCTGTTCTCTTATGATGGCAATGGCACCCACCTGAGATGTGCTGGAACTGAGTTCCAGTGAGTTCTGGATGGGAAAAAAAGCCCCTCATAGTGACTCTTCATAGGCGAGTCACTCCACTCCCTTGAACATTTTGGATCCTCTTTTCTGAACCTTTTCCGATTACACACTTGTATTCTAGGCCATTTTGGAATGTTCATCATGTGCTACTTCTGGGCTGTGTGAAGAGAACCTTTCCCAAAGGATTTGCAAAAATTCATCTGCATGAATCTTCTAAGTTGTATGCAGCTGGTAGCCAGATGTGAAATATATTGACTTAATACCGGGTGTTAAGATTCTGCTCTAATGGCTCAAGCCAAGACCCCACCCCCTTAGAGGCTGCTGATTAGGTGAGTGAGATGGTGTCATTTATCCTGCATGGTAGTTTCCATGAATGTTATTCAGGGTCTACCTGCTGACAGGTAGACATCTCTGGCAGGTAGAGCATGGTAACCATATGAATAAATTTCCTGTGGTTTTGCATGCATTTATGGCAGCAACATTAAACCTTTGTCAGTTAGAGAGGCTGAGCCATTTGCCTTCAGTTCTGCCCTTCATGGCCTTCTGCTCTCAGTTGACAGTCACGGATACACCGTTAAGACCATATTACTGGAAGACAATCTTACTTGGCTTCGAGTGATCACTAAAGAGAGAGAGACTGGTGCACAACAGCCTATGCAAGCCTTGCCTTCCATTTAGTTCACAGGTTGCTTCCCTTCTGTGCTCTGATGTGGAATTCCCTTCAGGTACATTTGAGACAGGGACATAAACTTCAGCTATTCAGCCACATCTCATTCCCAGAAGAGTTCACCTTCATACTGTAGCATTGTATCATGCTCTATTTTTAGACACTGGCAGGCTCCACAAAGTTTTGTAAAGGGGAAAAGACAAAATCTCTCCCGACCCATAGGATGTTTGTGGCATGGTATAACATTTGAATATGACAGACATGTGTAAACCTCAGACCACCATGTCCTGAAAAAACATTTACTTCCATTTTACAACACAGAGATCAGCTGTACACTGGTGATGCATTGGGGTTTTTTGTATTTAAGCCCATTCAAATGGTACACCTGCACGTGGTGAGCATCTAGCTGCTTCTTGTGGGCTTAATACAGAAGCTGCAGTAGGTGCAGAAAGCAGCTAGGTTGTTGAATGGGATAACTCACTGAACCCCACAGCAGTTTGCCTTGCTCCTTTTCCAGGGAAAACCCACTCTTTAGCTCTAAATTGGAACAAATGGCAATCCACAGAATCCCCGATTGCTGTTTGCTCCAATTGAGCACTAAAGAGTGTTTTTTCCCCTGGGAGCAAGCAGCAGGACAAGAGGAAGTGTGGAAAAACTAAATAGAGGGCTTCTCTGTCTTTTGTGGGAAGAGTTATCTGGGAATGCAAGAGACTCCTTGCTCCTAAAAAGAGAATCTCTCCCCCACCCCTTGCACTTAACACCACTCTGTTTCTTTAGCTATGGGCAAAATAATAAATAATAAATAATGGGGAAACCGAACATACCCACTCCACCCACTGGGAAAAATCAGCTTATGTGGGCTTTTAACACTGTGCAGTAGCACCTGCAACATCAGTCAAAGGACTTCGAAATAAAATCATATGAAGGCTCCCTCCTGCCTCACCTTATATTGAAGAGCATCCATAGACACCAGCCATCAAAGTACTGCTGGTCTTTAAAGGTGTGCTATTAGCTCTGTATTGTACCTAGGAGTCTGAGGCGAGGAGCAGCTAAATGAGTTGTCCAGCAAGACTGCCAAAGAGTAGAGAATTAAATAAGTAATCTTGAAGTCCCTGGCTAGCTCCATACATCATCCTTTCCCTGGCAGTAAACTTGGTTGTTTGTTGCAGAAGAGCAGCACTTTCTGCTGTCCCTCCTAAAGGTACTTCATGTATTATGGATAAAAACCATGGGAATGATCCCATCAGAGACTCCTATGCAACTCAGGGCAAAACATGTGTACTGACACCCTTCACAAAGGACACACAGAGGTATGTTCAGTGATATCATTAAAAGAAAATATATACTGATATTTGTTTTAGGAAGAACAGAAACGTAAGCTACAAGCTGCAGCCTAGTTCTCATTTGCATCTCTGGAGAATTGGGCCTTTATTTTTCTTCCTGTTATCCTTCCATGACAAGTATAACACATGCTGACGCTGAAGCATCAGAGTGGCGTTCAAATGGAACAGCGGCCATCTTTGGAAGTTGAAATGATCAGCACCACAAAAGCAATATAATGAGGTGGAGTACAGTGGTACCTTGGGTTACAAACGCTTCAGGTTACAAACGCTTCAGGTTAACCCAAAAATAGTACCTCAGGTTAAGAACTTTGCTTCAGGATGAGAACAGAAATCGTTCTCCGGCGGTGCGGCAGCAGCAGGAGACCCCATTAACTAAAGTGGTGCTTCAGGTTAAGAACAGTTTCAGGTTAAGAACAGAGCTGCAGAACGAATTAAGTTCTTAACCAGAGGTACCAATGTTCCTCAAAAAAATGGCACGCTGTTTATTAGCAGTCTTGCAATTGCACCAAAGGTAGAATTTTGAGGGGCTTGGAGATAATCAGAAATGAGGAAATAGGAAATATATTAAAACAGGATTAGAATGTAAGTCCATCAAGCTCGGAAGCTCAGTGGGTGCTGAAGCTGAAGGCAGCTAATCCCACACATCGCACTGATATTCTCAAATAAGCTTCTGACTGCAATGCCACCATCACAAATCTAATGTAGGATGTGCTTAGCAACTTTTCTTTCAGTCTCACTATCTCTGTTGCTGCTGAACACTCCACTGCAATACTGGCCTACGATCAATATCCCAGAGCTACAATGGCAAAGCGGATGAACAAGCAAGCCCTGTTCCCAGGGAACTCGGGAGTTGTAGCTAGTGGCGTCCTTACAACAGTCAGTACCCCTGAAGTTATGGGCTAGATTCAGTGCTCCCCCCCCACTAGAAAATAGGTGCTGGTACTCACCATGAAGTTGTTACAGTAAGTGCCACACTTTTTATCAACAACAACAAAAAGAGGGGCTGGTCTTGCATAACCTTGAGTACCTCCTGAAAAAAGCACTGGCTGGATTCAACTAAACAGTTGTGCTAGTAGGAACTGGTGCAACAAGTCCTACAAGCTCAATGGGGCTTCTTCTGCTGTGCCCCCATGCCAAAGCTGTTCGGGGGGGGGGGAGAGAATCCCCAGAACAGAACATGAAAGAGAGGAGAGAGGAGATTGTTCTAACACTTCCTCCCAACCTCTTGACCAATCAGAATGCCAGTATAGTTTCCCACAATTTATTGGGTTTCTCTCCCCCACCCACCTGAGCTTTTAAGTTTCTGGATCCTGAAGTTTCTGTTTCCTGGGCTGAACTTTGACTCCCCTGGTCAAATAAAAATACAAAATGGTTAATCCCTTCACGTCTTATTTTTAAATATTTGTTTCTAGTATTCACGAATATTTCAAGATATTAAAATATATATCAGATCAAACTCTTCCGCCCTCATCGCTTCACAGCCTGTGAAAGCAAGAATGATGTATGTATCTCTCTGGAGTCTACCAATTGCTGCACTGAGTCATGGCTAACTGTCTCTTTGGGGTCTACAGCCAGCAAAATTCTGACTTGCCACTATCTATACAGATCTATACAGGATCAACACCATAATAATAATAATAATAATAATAATAATAATAATAATAATAATAATAATAATTTATTATTTATACCCCGCCCATCTGGCCGGGTTCCCCCAGCCACTCTGGGCGGCTTCCAACAAAACAGAAATTCTAAAATACAGAGATCCATCAAACATTAAAATACAGAAATCCATCAAACATTAAAAGCTTCCCTAAACAGGGCTGCCTTGAGATGCCTTCTAAAGGTCTGGTAATTGTTGTTCTCTTTGACCTCTAGTGGGAGGGCATTCCACAGGGTGGGTGCCACTACCGAGAAGGCCCTCTGCCTGGTTCCCTGTAACTGGATGTTGAATTCTGTGCCCGGATGTTGAATTCTGTGCCCATATCAGATTCCATGTTTGAATGGCATGAATGCATCATCATAATAATAAACACTTTTATTCGTAAAACCATCTGTTACAATGATCCAGACAATGACATATTATTTTAGTTGTGAAAATGTGTCCATCTGTGGTGCTTAGCCTTGGTTTCGTCCATCCCTAGAGATGTAAAAATTTGGCATTACATGCATATGAAATGAAATGTATCCTTAAGAAGGGTGTCATCTTAAGCTGAAAAGCAGCAGGGACCCCCCCCCCAACATTCTTCCTCTCCTGAAAACAGCTTCCTGAATGTTCTCATCTAAACAATCAAATATTGGGCAGATTTTTTATTTTTTTTGGCTCTCATATAACCTTTCAAAATGGCCCCATAAAGGGTGTGTGGGAAACAGGAAAGGGAGTTTCTGGATCTAGCCTGCTAGCTGGACGCAGTTCCCCACCCCTGCTATAAACAATAAACGATAAAGATCTGGGCATATGGAATTTAAGAGAGGTGCCTGGGGATGAGCTTTAAAATAAATAGCTGCTAGTTACTCATTTAGATAACGCGGCTGTAATATTTTGGATCCTGTGGTTACATAATTGGCTTTTAGCTACTTGGGTTACCAGCGTTTAATTATTCCAGAGTCTGCTGTTAAATAATTAGAGTTGTCTTGTTTACTAGCTGATTTTCTGTGCTTTGTATTAGGGTGATTTGTTTTGTGATATGTTCAGCTCTGTGGATGACCAGCATCCCCAAAGGAGCAAGGTTTCTGCTTGTTTCTCTTTGATTGCAGGTGGGCAGCTTTGACATGGTTCCAGTCACCTGATGTCGACTCAATCCCTGACACCTCCACTCTCCCTTTTCTTTGGCTTACGTTTCCAGGAAAAATTCATTCTGATGCTGCCCACCTGCAATCGAGGGCATTTTTAATCTGTGTGGCTACATCATGATTCTAGATGAGCTGCCAATTTGCAGACATATTGTTGCAGGCCATCCCAATCTCTGCTGAGCAGTAGCAAGATTCCAAGTTGGGGGGTGGGGCTATCTTGGCACTTAACCAGGTTTTGTGTTCCTTTGGAATGAGGAACGGCAGAGTCTACTGACTTTATGAAATATGGTTTATTCACACACATTTACACCTGAATTTTATGGAGAGAGACACAGCATTTACATCTCAAGCGGCACTCTTTCTTCCCAGCAACAGTTTGCTCCAGCCAGCCAGCATGGCTTCTGCTGGAGCCACTGCCTCCTTCTCCTTCCCAGTAGCAGTTGCCAAAAACAATTTCTCCCCTTCCACTTCTAACATCCCTCCCACCTGGTCAGTGGAGAGAGAGTCAGTGTGGTGTAGTGGTTAAGAGTGGTAGACTCGTAATCTGGTGAACCAGGTTTGCATCTCTGCTCCTCCACATGCAGCTGCTGGGTGACCTTGGGCTAGTCACACTTCTCTGAAGTCTCTCAGCCTCACTCACCTCACAGAGTGTTTGTTGTGGGGGAGGAAGGAAAAGGAGAATGTTAGCTGCTTTGAGACTCCTTCGGCAGTGATAAAGCGGGATATCATATCCAAACTCTTATTCTTCTACCCTGGCAACCACTGTTTCTCAAGCCCATTACTATAGGCACTTTTTCCTGTAATTTACATCAGGCCAATGGTAATCTGACCCCCAAAGTTATTGTTTTATGCTTTGCTTATGGCTTACCATTATCAAACAAACCAGGCCATTATCAGCCTGTTTTGTTGCACTAAGCAGAGGCCATGAGTCTTGATATGTGACTCTTTAAACTAGGCCTATATATAGAAAGGAGCCCATGACTTGCGTGTTAAGATCCCAAGACCTCCCCCAATAAATTTAGTTTAAGGTTATTGGCATAATTTTGGCCACAACTTAATTGATTACAGATTGTGAGTGGTTTGCTTAGGCATTGGTTCCTGACTAGCTGCACCTGACCTTGGCAGAGCAGCAGTGATGACTGGACTCTGGCAGAGGTCAGTAAGGGTAAACATCCTGGGGGAGCATTGGATCAGGCTTAGACTCAAGCTCACCCCAAATGCTCCCAGGGGCCCCAACCCCTGAAAGGGGATCGGACAAAAGCAAGGCGAGCCCCTGGATTCCTGTAATAGAATACGCTATCACACATTGGGAGGCACAGGTGTGACAACCTCCCCTCCACCACACCTTGAACCAATGCCTAACCGCCAAACCTTGCAAAGCTGTGATGATTTCCTACGTGGCAAGCGAAACCCAAGTGGCACCAGCCAATCGGCCAAATGGGAATATTCCTACTGGGCCCCATCCCCAAAACAGATGACCCACGGCGGCATAGCAAGGTCATAATGAACCCTAAATATAGGGAGGGTGGGCGGGTGATCCAGTGCATGTGGTGAAAAGAGGAAGCTCAAAGCAACGTGCAGCGGTACATATAGGTCCCTCAGTTAATGCATGAAATGATCCCATTGGCCAGAATTAACCCAGCAACTGAGGGACCACCAATCGGGTTGTTGTGGCTGTCCAATTGCTCCCACCCACAACAGCAGTGAGGTCAGTCTTGATGATCTCACCGCAACACATGCTCTCTGAGAGGAGGACATGACATATTGGAGAGCTGATGAAACACAGATTTGTAGAAGACTGCCTTTAGTTTTCTGTGACTTTATTGCCCAAACTCTATGAGCCTCTATAAATCGAGCAACCTTCTCAATTTATGAATACAGGTCTAGTAATGCATCCCTTCCATGATTGGCTCTCATACATTTCTTATGAAACGAAAACAGCAAAAGAGGGAAGTGTTTGAGTCTAGCTGGGAAATGAACCCTGATCTCCTGGTTCCGAGAGAGCATATTTCCGTTGCTTTATTCTTCCAATAACTTGTGCATTTGGCATCGTAACCTTATTCCATACCAACCCAGGCATTTCAGGGTGTAATACTGCTGGGTCACCAGCCCATTTATTACTTTCCATTCCTTTTCTAACAAGAGAAAATGAAAATGTTTGTTGCTAGAAAGAATGCTCATTGTGCATTTAAAAGAAATTGGCAGTGGGTGTTTTTGAACTATTTGTGGGCTGTGGGAAGAAATATGTGACCGCATTGCAAAACACTGAAACAGGTGAGCCTACCCAATGTGCTTATGCATGACCCAAATCTAATAAACAGTGGGTGAGAAATGAACTATGTGCTTGCCCATTTATTTGGCATCTTTTAAAAACATTTTATTTTCAAGCAAAATTCTTATACATTCACATCGTTTTCAAATTTTACACTCCTGGGATTACTTGGATCCCTCGGACTCCCCTCCCTCCCCGATTTCCAAATTTCCCCCTATATTTTTTGCATCTAATTACATTTTTCCTGCCAATCTAGTAGTTCGAAGGCCCGTCAAAATGCAAGTAGATAAATAGGAACCGCTACAGCGGGAAGGTAAACGGTGTTTCCGTGTGCTGCTCTGGTTTGCCAGAAGCGGCTTTGTCATGCTGGCCACATGACCTGGAAGCTGTACGCCGGCTCCCTCGGCCAATAATGCGAGATGAGCGCGCAACCCCAGAGTTGGTCACAACTGGACCTAATGGTCAGGGGTCCCTTTACCTTTACCTTTTTACATTATCACATTTATTTAGCATCTTCTATTGTTTGTTTGCTTGCTTGCTTCCTTGTCTGTTTGTTTAATATAGTGCCATCAATGTACATAGTGCTGTACACAATCAAAATAAGAATTCTACCCTGAAGGGCATACAATCTAATACAACAAATGAAACAATACAATAAAAATCAATAAAGTGCGCAATTTACAAACCATTACATCAGGTACACTAAAACAGCCACAACAAACTGGAAGCAGTTTGGGCCAACAGGGAATGCTTGGCTGGTGACTGAGAGTCACAGTCAAGAGTCCTTTAGCTCAGAAGCCCTTTAGCTCAGAAGCCAGAGCTGCATGCCCATGGGCCATGGCTCCCATAAATACCTGAGGGGTGGGGAAAACAAGCACAAGCTTAGAATGCAGGCCGAAGTCTCCCAGGTGTTTCCCTTCTCTCACACTCCAGTCCTTTCCTCTTCATCTCTTAAACCACTGGTTCCTGTGATGTCCAAATCAGGAAATTGTAGTTTAAGGGCTCTCTCCAAAAGCGGGTCCAGTTATTGATCCATCTAGCCACTCTGGGGGTCTCAGAGGACTTATTAATAATATTTTCTGCCTGTAGTAGGAATTGTAATGTACTGTGCTAGGTGCTGGATGATTTTTAATTGTATTTTTACAGGCATGCCGTGAACTACCTGAATGAAGCTCACGGACCACTGGCAGTTCACAGCCTACAGTTCTAGCCCATATCTAGCAAACCTTCTATAGGCAAAGCATGACCTCTGCAACTCTGTTCTTTATGTCATGTCAATTCAGAATGAAGCTGATATTTGAATCTAGGCAACTGGCTCTGTAAATAAATGGGGGGGGGACATTCTTGATTTCAGCAATATCCTGACTTTGACCTTGGTGTTTTCTCCCTTTTTGGCCAAATTCTTTTGCATTTGGAACATTGACTGCTTGGATGATGCAGAAGGGCACTTGGAGGAATGGGACTCCCAAAAAACAGCTAGCCGTTTTCTGAGGTGAAATTAAGTGCATATCATTCTGAATGACAGAAGGCTAGTTTTTTCATATAAAATATAAACTGGAAAAAAGCAAAATATATCACATTCTGTGATTTATGGTGTGTTGAATAGATTTTGCAATGGGCTACACTTTATTGAGGAACTGGGAAATTCAAAGTCAGGCAAAGCTATTTCCAGCTGTGAGAATAGTTATCAATTAATCTCCTTATCTGAGGGACGGGGGGGGGGGTGTTATTGCTGTGGCAAAAGGCTCAGCGACGTAGGAACCGGTTTGGCAACCTGAAAACTGAGCAGCTTGGTCAGCATAGGAATTATTCAGCGAATTGTTCTGGTTTTAATTGGGTGCAGGCATTTAATGGCCTCATACAGTTATGTAAATATCATGCATGCAGAAACAAACTCTGATCATCAGAGATATGTGCAGCCGTTATGATTAGGGAACATTTCCAAGTAAGCTGCTGAATAAAAAGGCTGCTTTAATCGCTGGCCAAGGCAGGATTCAACCTTCTCTCTTTCCGTTAAAATTAAGCCTTTCAATGCAGATCTCCTACTGCATAAAGAGGAAGAAAGGAAAATCACCAAGCTGGCAAATTTGTAAATATCTGGGGGCAGGATTGTGGGAAGAGTCACTGTCCAGCTGTTCCAGGGAGTTCTAAGGGCAATTGTATTCTGGGGCTGGAGAACAGAACAGATGTTGATTTTCCTTTTTTAAAAAAAATGACATGAAGTGTTTTTATTTAAACTCAAATAGCAATCCCAATTATTGAAACACCAGGAAACTGCCTTACACCAAATTGGCTCATTGGGCGGATTCACAGCAGCTCTACAGGGTTGCATTCCCAGGCCTTGCCTAGAGATGGCAGCGCCTGAACCAGGGAGGAATATAACAATAAACATAATAATTTATTATTTATACCGCTGCAGCCCCTCACAGTAAGCCATTGTTGCATATCCCAGGAGGGCACTGTGTCCCACTAAATGTGCTTTTTGGACATTTTGAGCTCCTCTGTAGTTGTTTGCTGCAGCAGTTCATAGTTTTCTTCAGACACAGGATGTATGTAGCTATAAAGGACAGTTGCATCTGAAAAGCCAGCTCAATCCTTTCCCTGCTAGGGAGTGGGAGAGAAATCCAGGCTGGCTCACATTTTAAGGCAAATCTACTTAGCCTGCACTTCCTGAAGCATTATGTGGGCCAAAACACAGCCATTCTTTGAAATCTGCGCTGGTCCAAATGTTGTGATGCAGCTCCCCAATAATAAAAACATGAACAAAAATCCATACATTATGGGAATGTGTGCATGTAAATGCATAGGTTAGTGAAAATGACATAGAAAAAAAGCATTATAGTAGGGGGAAGCGCTTGCAAAAATGTACCTATTAGGCAAAATTGCATTGAAATTTGTTTATATTAAGAGACAGGTGCACTGAAATGATGGACTTTCATGAAGCCTTTAAAAAGAAAAAAAGAAATGGAAATGGAAAACTAATGTGATGAATTGAATTTAAGATTGGAAATATGAGAAACCAAAATTGACAGATTCACCCACCCATATTCCATACTATCCCAACAGAACAGCAGGCCATGTTGATGGTAAAACAACAATGGGGTATTATTACTCAGGTATTTGGGGGGGGGTGTGAGGGAAGGAGGGAGAAATAATGTCTGTGCATAACATATTTTTGAAATGAAATGCAGACTAATACTAATACTAATACTGTACCTATAATAAGAGTAATCTCTGTGTGGGGGAATAGTCCTTCTCCTTGGCAGCCACTGAGGGTTTGCCTTAGCTGAATAGTCATGGGCGTAGGCAGGGGGGGCAGGAGGGGGCAATTGCCCCCCCTAGAAGCAGGGCCACTGGCCAGCCTGCCCCACTGCCCGCCCGGTGCCGTCTCCCTTCTCCCTGGCTGGCTGTGGGGCGGGCGGCGGGAAAGCACCAGAGCCGCGCAAAGCGTTTGGCTGGCTTTCCCTCCCTCCGCCCCACAGCCAGCAAGGGAGAAGGGAGACGTCCCTTCTAGCCGGCTGGCTGTGGGGCGGGCGGAGGGAAAGCCAGGCAACCGCTTTGCGCGGCTCTGGGGCTTTCCCTCCACCTGCCCCAGCGATTGCAGAGGGGGAGGAGGGGATCGGAGCAGCCCGATTTCGGGCTGATCCTGGCTCCCCCTCGTCCCTTCCGATCGTGGAGGGGGAGGAGGGAGTCGGAGCAGCCCGATTTCGGGCTGATCCTGGCTCCCCCTCGTCCCTTCCTATCGCGGAGGGGGAGGAGGGAGTCGGAGCAGCCCGATTTCGGGCTGATCCTGGCTCCCCCTCGTCCCTTCCTATCGCGGAGGGGGAGGAGGGAGTCGAAGCAGCCCGATTTCGGGCTGCTCCGATGTGGCCCCGCCCCTCCCCTTGGCCCCGCCCCTGGCCCCGCCCCTTGCTCCCCACCCCTTGCCCCCCCTGATTTTCATCCTGGCTAGGCCCCTGTGAATAGTGTTCCAGATTGCAGCCTGCTAGCTCCGCCCCACAGGCCTCACTCATCTGGAGCCATTGAACTGTGCAGCAAAACCTTTGCACCATCTATGACCCTGGTAACAGCTGGGTTATTTCTCAACGCTGCTGCCATTCCCAATGCTAGCCAAGCCATGCTAGCCTTTGAGTGGGCAAATTGATTGCTAGTGACTCAGAACATACCCTCATTTGCAGCTACTGGTGGAAGTGTACAGAAATCGTCTCTGGAATGGGAGAGCCATTTGGGGAAGGTGGCTTCTCTTCCCCTGCCCTCACTCCCCCCACACCCCAGTTTAAAGCCTGTACTGTGTGTGAAAGAAACTACAGTTTGGAAGCGAGACAGAGCTAAGCAATGCAGACATCTTGCGGTCCTTCAAGCCTGCTATTTTCCCCCTTACTGGTGGCAAGGTAGCAAAATGGATCCCCCTACTTTCCTAAAAGGAAGGAGTGAAATCAGGGCCGGCTCTAGGGGTAGGCTGGGTGGCGCAGGGCGCCAAGTTGGCGCTGTGCGGCAGAGCCGCATGGAAACCCCACTGCGCACTGCGCCCGCCCACCAGCCGCAGGAAGAAACGGGGCGGGGCAGGGGCGCCGGAGCAATCTGCGCACCATGGCGCCCGGGCGCTCGACCTGCTTAAGACAGCCCTGAGTGAAATTGTTCTGAGGGAGCCCTAACCCCAGTTCCTTCTATTATCTCACAATGTTCAAGTTGATTCCCAAATCACATGTATCTAAGGGACAACATGAAAGCCCATGGAGGCAAAAAAGGGGGGAGCTGCAAGAAGTGGGCAATGGACCAGTCATTGTCTGCCTCATTCTCCCCCAAAAGCTAGAATTTAACCTTCATGAAACTGGAGAAATGGAGGGGAGAGTGTTAGACTCTGCCCCCTCCCTTAGTCTCCCTTGCCCCATTCTCCCCCACCCCTGCTTTCCAACACACAAACTGCCCTTTCCTTAAAACTGCCTCCCCATCTTATCCCTGAGTTCCTCCCCTACCACCACAACCCCCATCCGTTTAAAAAGACATGACTCACCTCAACTGCTTCAAGAGCCAAGGCAAGGATCCTGTGGTTCTCCTCAGAATGGTTCAGGTGCCCCAGGATGTCCTGAAAGAGAGCAGAGGAGAATGGTCAGGTCCCTCCATGGACATCAGGATGGCTCAAACCCCAAACTCCAGGCTTTGCTTTCCATAGGAATTGGCAATCCATGCCATATGCCTGCAACTCTCTCTCTCTCTCTCTCTCTCTCTCTCTCTCTCTCTCTCTCTCTCTCTCTCTCTCTCTCTCTCCTGTTTTCTCAAAAAACTAACCTTCGGCACTGGAAAAACTTTGTACATCTGTGGCACAACTGCAACAAGGGAAGGGCATAGGGACAGGTTAGTTCATCCCTTGGGATTTTCCATTATTGCAAGAATCTCCTCCTTGATTTCCCTGCTTCTACTCTTATCAAAGTCTTACTACAGGGGTGGGACACCCCAGGCCTTGGGGGTCAATCCTGACTGGCAGCCCCCAGAATGTGGCTCACAAGGGAATGTAGCCGTCTAGCTGACAACTACCCCACACCCCTAACCTATCAGCTGCCTCTGTGACCTGCTTCCTCCAGAAATGCCTTCTCTTCCCTCATGGTCAAAGCATCCTCATCAGACCCCACAAAGCTGGTTGACTGAGGTAAGAGCCCAGAAATATTTTTCATTTCCCCAGCACAGAAGCTTCAGCTCTGTCCTTCCAACTCTTCCACAGAGGGACTCCACCTTATTGTGTGGAGCCAATCCATTCATGGGGATTACATGTGTGGGGGTGTACAAACATACATATGTGTGCAAACAAGAACGACACCCTCAACCTCGTGCACTTCCAGTGCTGGAATCTGCATGCCACAGTAAGCAAGGGAACAGGTGGCTGTTAAGCCAATGTTGGGGCTCCATTTTCCAACGAGGTGCGTGTCCAACAGGATGGTGATCGGTTTCTGAACAGCTTCATGTCTGCAAACAAATGAAACAGAAAGCAGCTTTCAAGGAAAAGCAAACTCCTTTGCCTTCCCCACAAAAATACCCCCTTGTGTGTTCAAATGCATCTCCCTCTCCCTCCTTCCCCCTCCGCAGCACAGCATATGGCACAAATACATATTAAATTGAGCCCGCCGATGATTCTTAACAGAAGTTACTCCACCCCCAGTCTGTTAGAAGCCTTGAACTAATCGCTGCTCTTCCCACATCAAAAGACCTACCAGCCTTGCATTGGGCTAATGATAATGATAAGCAACATACTGACACACAGGAGACAAATCGGTGCCAGTAATCTAAAAGCACGTCTTATTATGCAGCCAGCCTCAAACAGGAAGGTGGCACAGTGGCTCATTTCCCGCTCGCGCACAGCTTCCAAAGCAGATGAAGAAATGAAAAATGGAAACAGTATAAGCGAGCCAACAAGGCAGCGGGTCAGTGACACACAGCGTATCACTGTGTCGCTTCCTCTGTTCCGGCTAACCTTCCAAACGAGGATTAGTTAAGCACTTAGGCTGAAGCCCTAAACACTGGGAGTAACTGGTCCCCTTGCACTCAGTGGGATTTACTTCTGAGTGACAGGAGCTGCAGGAGGGACAATGTTGCATAGCACAGGAATGTGGCAGGGCGGTGGCAAGGTTAGGGTTATACAGAGACACCAGTGGAACGAATCCAGCACATCTGCTAGGGCACACACCTAGCCCAGACCTCATGGCTGCTCAGTTCCACTCCCACATAGCTGCCAAGTCTCCCGTTTTCCCCGAGAAAACCCCTTTTTTACTTACCTTTTCCCGGTGGTCCCCCGTATCACTTCATCTCCCGTTTTTCTCCGTTATTTTCTCCTGTCGGCGGCCATTTTTTTCTTTCCTATTTGCCCTTCTATGGGCACCAAAAATGGCCGCCGCCAGCTTCAAAAGCCGCATGTACGCATGTCCGGAAGTGCATATACGTCACTTCCGGTGTTGGCGGCAGCCATTTTGGTGCCCATAGATGGGCGGAGCGTCACTGGAAGTTGCGTCGGAGCACTTCCTGACATGCGCACAAGCGATTTTCGAAGCCGGCGGCAGCCATTTTGGGTGCCCATAGAAGGGCAAAGCGACACCGGAAGTTACATCGACGCAACTTCCGGTGTCAAATGGCTGCCGGTCCCGGATTCTGCAGTCCGGAACTTGGAAGGTAAGCACTCCCATACTGTCCCAGTAAATGGCACTGACCCTGCCATTTACTAGCTGCTCCTGCTGAGTAAATGTGCTTAGGATTTTGCTTTGTGGTTTTTCATTAGGCCAACATGGGCAACGATCAAGGATGATGGGAGTTGTGGTTCAGCAGCATCTGGAGAGTCTGAGGTTCCCCACCTCAGCTTCAGAAAGCTGATTCCACTGCTGAACTGGTAGGGAAATTATATTGGCTTTAGTTTGTATAGTGCACTAGGGTGGTGGTATATGTAGCCACCTTTTGTGGTTTTATTTGATGAACATAATCATTTTAATTCTAACTAATGCTTGTTTCAACTGAGATATTTTTGTAATACACTCTGGAACTACTTGGTTGTAGTAGCGATTTCAGGGTGACGTCGACATGCCGCGTCAACCTGTCAAAGTGCAGGAATAAATCATAAAGAGTGTAGCACTGACAAGCCACGCTAAACGTCAGGATAGGATACACATATCAAGCAGGAGGACATTGCAGGGCAGTAGGTCATGGCAGAGCGGGGTGGAACAGAGCAGAGCAAGGCAAAACAGGAGGAAGCATGGTTTGACAGGTTGGGACCGGATAAGGAGAAGCAAGTTGAAGAGAACAATGGGGTCCTGGAAAACTACTGAGAGGGTCGTGAGCTGGTCAAGGAGGGGTGTTTGGAGAGTAGGCATGTAATAGGAGCATGGATAGAGTGCGTGAGGAACAGCACGTATGCAATGGAGATCCTGCAGGAAAGTTTTGGGGTGTTGCCGAAAGTGACGTGCACAGGAAGCATTGCCTTGTATGGAGACAGATCGCTGTCATTGGTGGGAAGTTACACTAACAAGATAATCATTAACTGTCAAAATGCCTGTCAATAAAAGGGAGCGCTTGGGTTTGCCCGGGAGCCTTTCGCAAAACCATCCTGTCATTCTCGCGTCGTCCTTGCCAGCACCACACTTGGTGAAAGGCAGGCTCTAAGTGCAAATAAGGAATCAAAATAATAAGATGTTGTTATGAAAATGATGTATAGGTGGTATTTAACACCAGTTAAACTGGCCAAGATGTATAGAACAAAAAATGAATGTAGAAAAATGAAGGTACTTTCTACCATATGTGGTGGACATGTAAAGAGGTAAAAACTTTCTGGGAAATGATATATAATGAGTTAAAGAAAATGTTTAAAAACACTTTTGTTAAAAAACAAGAAGCCTTTTTATTGGGGATAGTGGGAACCGAGACAAGATTAAAAATTGTTATTATATGTAACATGTATATGGGGAAACCCAGCCAGATGGGCGGGGTATAAATAATATATTATTATTATTATTATTATTATTATTATTATTATTATTATTATTATTAACAACAACTGCGGCAAGAATTTTCTTAGCCCAAAGATGAAAACAACAGGAGTTACCAACAAAAGAAGAGTGGCAGATGAAGCTGTTGGACTTCACAGAACTGGCGAAACTGACGGGAAGAATCCGGAACCAGTGAGATCAAGACAGTTGAGCCAAAGAGATGAAATAAGAGGATATGACGTTACATAATGTGATTATATGTAAAACCAATAAAAATTAGAAGAAGAAGAAGAAGAAGAAGAAGAAGAAGAAGAAGAAGAAGAAGAAGAAGAAGGAGGAGGAGGAGGAGGAGGAGGAGGAGGAGGAGGAGGAGGAGGAGGAGAAGAAGAAGAAGAAGAAGGAGAAGAAGAAGAAGAAGAAGAAGTCTGGAAGAATGAGACTGTTTCTGCATTCTGCATTGCCGGGCACATTGGGAGACACCGGTTGCTCCCATGTCATCAGCTACTCTTAACTTACCCAGATACAATGATGCTGAATATACCAACCCCTTGGAAGAGAGGGGCAAATCCGTTATTTGCCTGGAGTAAAAGCATGAGCCAGATTGCACCCTGCATGGTACTTTGAGATCCCAGGTGAACAGACATTTAAAAACTGTTGGGACTATCCATTGAAAGGGACGCCTTCATTTGAATGTATTGTAAATGTCAGCTTCTAGTTCTCCATAAATGCGAGTGATTTGTGGTGGAGGTGACAACTGAGTTATCTTTCATGCATGCCAAGAAGTCTAACCCTAAGCAAAAGGCATGGAGATGAGCAATAACTAACATGAGGTGAGCAAAATGAGGTCCTTTTACTTTCTTTGGATCACAAGATTACTTAAAGGCAGAGTGACTGCTTTGGAATGAAATGATCCCTTAGCATATCTTGCAGCTATTACAGTGGAACCTCGGTTTATGAACACCTCGGTTTACGAATTTTTGGTTTACGAACTCCGTGGACCCATCTGGAACGGATTAATTCACTTTCCATTACTTTCAATGGGAAAGTTCGCTTCAGTTTATGAACGCTTCAGTTTATGAACAGACTTCCAGAACCAATTGTGTTCATAAACCGAGGTACCACTGTAGAGGGACAAGAAAGCAAGAGTGCCGTTAAAGATCCTTCTGTATTTCCATTGAGTTGGAATCCTTTCTTTGTGGGCATTTCCTCTTATCTCTATTGCTTATTTCTTTCCACTTCTTATTTCACTCTAGAGGATGACAAGAATGCATGATTTTTTAAAAAAGAAAAAGAAACGGAAGGATAAGGATCTTGTATCTGTTTCCTTTTGATGCTTAACTTCATCCTAGGAACCCAGAGATGGCAAAAGGAGAATATATACACCTGTTCCAAGTCTGAACAGCATCACAAAATTCAGAGATGTGCTATAGCTGGCTGCCTCACAACTGTGGAAAACAAAGTTTCTTCAGAGATATGCTAGAGAGGTTCTAAGACTGAACCTTTCCCAGAAACAATAAGCCATTCTTATTCTTTGGCGTTCCAGAGTTCCAGAAAAACATCTACTTCTGCTTCATTGACTACGCAAAAGCATTTGACTGTGTCGACCACAGCAAACTATGGCAAGTTCTTAAAGAAATGGGAGTGCCTGATCATCTCATCTGTCTCCTGAGAAATCTCTATGTGGGACAAGAAGCTACAGTTAGAACTGGATATGGAATAACTGATTGCTTCAAAATTGGGAAAGGACTGCGACAAGGCTGCATAATGTCTCCCTGCTTATGTAACTTATATGCAGAATTCATCATGCGAAAGGCTGGACTGGATGAATCCCAAGCTGGAATTGCCGGAAGAAATATCAACAACCTCAGATATGCTGATGACAGAACCTTGATGGCAGAAGGTGAGGAGGAATTAAAGAACCTTTTAATGAGAGTGAAAGAGGAAAGCAGAAAATATGGTCTGAAGCTCAACATCAAAAAAACTAAGATCATGGCCACTGGTCCCATCACCTCCTGGCAAATAAAAGGGGAGGAAATGGAGGCAGTGAGAGATTTTACTTTCTTGGGTTCCATGATCACTGCAGACGCCTGCTTCTTTGGAGAAAAGCAATGACAAACCTAGACGGAGACGGCATCTTAAAAAGCAGAGACATCACCTTGTCGAAAAAGGTCTGTATAGTTAAAGCTATGGTTTCCCCAGTAGTGATGTATGGAAGTGAGAACTGGACCATAAAGAAGGCTGACCACTGAAGAATTGATGCTTTTGAATTATGGTGCTGGAGGAGACTCTTGAGAGTCCCATGGACTGCAAGAAGATCAAACCTATCCATTCTGAAGGAAATCAGCCCTGAGTGCTCCCTGGAAAGCTAGATCCCGAAGCTGAGGCTCCAATACTTTGGCCACCTCATGAGAAGAGAAGACTCCCTGGAAAAGACCCTGATGTTGGGAAAGATTGAGGGCACTAGGAGAAGGGGACGACAGAGGACAAGATGGTTGGACAGTGTTCTCGAAGCTACGAACATGAGTTTGACCAAACTGCGGGAGGCAGTGGAAGACAGGAGTACCTGGCGTGCTCTGGTCCATGGGGTCACAAAGAGTCGAACACGACTAAACGACAAAATAACAACAATTCTTTGGAGGAGCTAGCTTTAAAGGACAAAGGCAATTCCAATCTCTTTAAGTATACAGTATTTGCTATCAGGTTTCAAAATATTGGGGTTGAATCCAGTGGTATCCCTCTTGCTGGTGGAAGGCTCTTTGATTCAGCAGAGGTTTTCCATCAGCAGAAGGAAGGGAGGGAAGCAATTTTGGCTAGTTCCATCTCCCTATTTCATTCTCCATGTGGCCTGAAAACCTGCTCCAGAGAATTAGGGGGCTCTTCGGAAGAACGAGCGTGGTGGTGAAATGGGCTGTGGGTGGCATAAGTCTTCTCTGGATCCAAGAACCGCCCATCATTGTAAGGGACACTGCTGGACACAGCACAGATTTTACTGTGCTACTCTTTACCAATGCATGTGGAATGCCCAAGGTGGAGAAGACAAAGAGAGTGAAAAGTAGTTCTTCAAGGAAGGTTTGAAGTATCTCCAGGGGGTACTTTTATTTCCCCACCTGGTAAGTTCCCTACTCAATTTACAGTTATGAACTTATGATATATTGGAGTTCTTCACCAACTTTCCGGAATGAATTGTGGTGTAGGGCAGTGTTTCCCAACCTTGTGCCTCCAAATGTTTTGGGACTACAACTCCCATCATCCCTAGCTAGCAAGACCAGTGGTCAGGAATGATGGGAGTTGTAGTCCCAAAACATCTGGAGGCACAAGGTTGGGAAACACTGGTGTAGGGAACCTGTGGGATTCCACCAGAACCGGCTATCATGGCCATTGGTCAGGTATGTTGGCAGTAGTCCAACAATAGCTAGAGGGCCAAATATTCCACATTGCTGCTTTGAGCTATCAAAATGGAGAGTGATTAAAGTTCATGGCTCTTCATTGAAAATTATGGTGGATCAGTTAAAATTCCCCACATTTTAAAGTTTCATGTGACATGGAATATCTCTTTGAAAGACCCGAGAGTTCTTCATTGTTGTTGTGCTTTAAAAGTCATGGTTTGCAACAGTCCTTATTCAGTTCCTAGAATCGAAATCTAACCACACCTGAAAGCAATGAAGGGAAGGTAATGTCCACTTTAAGTTCTTGGTTATTGATGATTTAGAATTTGGAGGGGGGCGGAATCCCAAGCTACTAAGAACAATGGAAACTCCTCCCTCCCCCAATATTTCTGGAGACAGCTTGGCTCCACATCCACTTCTTGCACCTAGGGCTTGTCCACACTTCTGCTTGTCCTGTGAGTCCAACAGAGTTTCTTCTTGTCTTATGCTTTCTAGGCATGGACCCAAGCGATTTTGCCTTTGCCCCACAGCTTTCTCCGGGAAAGCGCATGATTTCATGCTAAATTGGGACAAAGGGTAATCTGATGAAAACCCACTTGCTGTTTGTTCCATTTCAGCACCAAAGCATGTGTTTTCCCAGGTGAACAGAAGTGTGGATTAGCCCTCAGTCTCCCATATAACAGGATGCTGGCAGATGGTATCTCAGCAAGTCAGTACACTGCATCCCTAAACTCCTGTTTGCTGGCACAGCAAGTCTTATGCTTGGTTCATAAGCACACAGGGGCTCAGGACACTTACACCATCAGGCAGAGCAGCTCATAGCACTGAGCGGTGTGTCATGTGTTTTGCCATTGGTTCTGTGGAGCCATAGTTTTATCCTATTTTGTGACTGCTTTCTGGAGGAGGCGGAATCTATCCTTTGGCACTGTCATTTTTCAATCAGTGGTGTAATCTATAGAGAGTGTTGACATAAACATTGAAACAGATGTGCTTCTGACAAAGAACAGCATAAATCAGAGCCTCGGGGTATTGATGGCGAATCGCAATTTTCAAACATTTTCATTTAGTTCTTCCACTCTCCATTTTACCTTGTTTACTCACCCTCCTGAGATGTCAGAAATAGTGCAGCATTTGAATGAAAGTGATTTCCCCTAAGAAGGCAAGGATTTCACACAGATGACTAAAAGCAAAAATTCTCACGGGAGCAAATGAACCCACTCAGTGCTAATGCTTGTCTCTTGTGCCTCCAACTCTAATTTCTTAATATTATGTTAAAATTGTATTTTAACATTCACATTAATTCATGGAAGCATTAGAATGTTATTTTTTACATTATATATTTCTTTTTTTATTAGAAAATATGCAACAGATCAACAAAAAGGAAGAAAATGAAAGAGGCATATTGGTTTTCTCATGGTTACATCAGCCTGCTATTCCTTTCCATCATTATGTTTACAAAAGAGAAAGGCATTACATTTACCTTACATCTCCTTATCCCACTACATCTCTCCACAAAAATCCGCGTGCAGATGGCAGCTGCCAATCATGTTCCTTATCAGCTCTATATACAATAAAACTTTGCCAACTTGTATAAAATGTGTCATTTGTCTTTTGACTTCTCTGTGTCCATATCTGCTTAGTCAGCTTTTTTTTAAAAAAAAAAAATAGAGTAACATCCCAGATTTGCTGCTACCTGTATTGCAATGGATTATTGTTCAAGGATTTCCAGTCTTGCAAAGGCACAATAAACTTACGTCTGCAAGATAAACTACTCCCATTTTGCAGATTCTCTAAAGCCGTGTTTGTGCACTATATTTACTCATTATTTATTTATTTATTTATTTATTATGGTCGAGGACCAGCTCTTAGAAGTAAAATAAAATAAAAATAAAATAAAAATAAAACGGATCCCTTTGAAAAAAAAACAGTTTCCGGGAGCATAACGTATAAAAGTCGCTTTGAACAAGATTTAAAAGAAAATTATTAATTATATAACAATGCTAAAAGTTTAACCCTTAAAATAGTGGCTGCAGAAAGCTGAGCCTAGCTCGCTCCGGGTGCCATTGAGGAAGAAAGTCTGTGTCTGCATATTTGGGCACAGAATCTGTTGACCGCCCTGGTTATTTTCAGGTCTTTGCCTAGCAAGAGCAGGTTGTATAATTGCTTTTCCGGGAGGCTTGCTAACCTCACCAGTATGGGATCCAGGATCTCCCTTCGAGCTTCTTCATATAGGGGGCATCTGAAGAACAAATGCTCAGGGCTTCCTATTTCCCCTAATTGGCATACGCAGAGTCTTTGGGGCGTATGGGATTTTTACTCATGTGTAAAGAGATCATGAGGGGAAGTGGCAATGTGCAGCTTACATCCCCCCCATACGTTTGCGGCTGAAAGCACTGGATCAGAGAGCCTTCTCTACTCAATTGGGGGAGGGGTCCTCATACAATTTAGAACCCTGCACACTCAGGCTCTTTAAAAGCATTTCAAGTGCTAAACAACTTGGGACCAGGACACCTAGCAGAATGACCCTCCCAGCACAGAGCATGGCAATCTTGAAGATCTTCCTGAGGAAACCACGCTGGCCATCCCACACCCAGGGGGCATTGTGTTTCGCTGTACTTCTTGAGCTCCTGTAGTTTGCGTGCCGAGGTACCAAGATATCCCCCCAATAACTCACACATCACACCATATTTAAGTTTGAGGTTTGGGGCATTAATTTTGGCCACAACTTTATTTAAATAGGCATTGGTTCTTGCCATCTGTCCCCTGCCTGGGACAGATCTGACTCACACTAGCCTAGTAGGGGAGCCAGTAGGTGAGCACCCTCTGGGAGAGATCGGGGCAGGGGCCCAAGCCCTTGACCTCATCCCTCTGATGCTCCCCGAGGCTCATGCACGGTCCTGGCCCTTAACGGGGATAAACGGACAAACATGTAGAGCCCCAGGATTCCTTTAATGGAATACCCCTAAAGGCAGCAGCAACCACGAGGGGCAGGCCCAACCAAAATCCGTACCCCTCCACCATTCAATTTGAACCAAGAAGGTGTTAAAAAACACATTTGTTAAAAAACCAGAGGCTTTTTTACTTGGTATTATAGGGAAAGAGATACCAAAGAAAGATACCACTTTTTTCTGTATGCCACAACAGCTGCTAGAATTGTATTAGCAAAGGCATGGAAAACAGAAGATCTCCCGACGGTTGATGAATGGCAGATGAAGTTGATAGAATATATGGAACTGTCTGAACTGACTGGGAGAATCCGCGACAGAGGAAGAGAGAAGGCAGAAGAGGACTGGAAGAAGTTTAAGATATATTTGGAAAAGAATTATAAGATTAAAACTGAGTAGTAAGGGAGTGGAAGTACGAAGATGCTATAGAGGCACTAGTATATAAGAAGTAAGGAGGAATATATTTGTTTTTATAAGTATATAAGATTCAATGTATAAGAGTAAAGAATGATGAGAAGAATGGAAATGATAATAATCATAGGTTGGTATTAGAAAAAGTAAAGAATGTTGAAAACAAGAGCGCTGATATAGTTAATACCAGAAACGTGGAGGGAGGGAAGGAGGGAGTCACCAAATACAAGAAAGGAATTAGTAAAGGATATAAGAAGCTTTTATATTTTTATCCTATTTTTGTTGTATTCTTATCTGTATTTCTTTGTTGTAGAGCGTTTTTCTTTTATGGTTTGTTTGTACTTTATTCTATATTCTATTTTTGAAAAATTAATAAAAAATGATATTAAAAAAAATCAATTTGAACCAATGCCTAACTGCCAACCTTACAAGTTGTGACTTATTGCAACGTAGTAGGCAAAAAACACCTGGAACAAGCCAATCAGCCAAGTGGCAAAATTCCTACCAGGCCCCTGATCCAAAACAGGCAACCCCATGACAGGCTCAGCAAGGTCAAAGCAAGAACACCTAAAATAAGAGGAGGGCGGGTGGGAGATTCATTGCAAGCAGCAAAAGTGGGTAAAAAGCTGCTTGCTAAGCCTATTTAAGTGCAGAAGCTGTCAACCAATCATTTGCTACATGCTAAATTCCCCAGCAACAGTTCAACCCACCAATCAACCATGTGGCCATCCAAACTGACCCGCCTCTCCAACCCTGGGATATCTTGTTAACCCTTCCGCAACCCATATTCTACTTTAAGGCAATAGAGAACAGTTGTGTTTAAGGGGCCTGCTTCCTCCTGGTGGAAGAAATAGGGCAGAAACAGGCCTTCCTGGTGATAGCATACACTCTCTAGATGATCTCCCTCGGGTAACTGGTGAGGTGGGAGCAGTAATGATGCTTAAATGCCTCTTATAAACTGATATGTTTTTCAAGCTTTCCTGGACTATTAATTTTTAATTCTCTGTTTTGTACACTACTCGGTTTCATCTGCGATATACATCATTGCTTTGCTTATGTGCCATTTTTAGAAATCATTTTTATAGAATGTTGTATTTTAGTTGCTTTTTATGTAAACCGCTTTCTTATTGCATTAAATGGTATGAAAATGTGTAAATAAGTAAATACATGTGAAGGCAGGCAATGTCAGCTACAACTGACAATTGTGATTTAGTGCATGATGGCTCCAACTCATACAGTGTTGTGGGGAGATGGATGCTGCTTTGGAGAGCAGTGTCCAGACTAGATGACATTTAGGGACCTCTGAACCACCGCTTCTGTTGTTATTTTTAAGGCACCTGTGGTTTTACTGATTGGCATCCCTGATGGGGCATTAAGGAATTGGAGCTGTTCCTTAAAAGTATGCATGCAAAAGCAGAAAGCGACCCTTTCTTATCCCCACAGAATCCCCAGGTAATACTGAGCTGAAATGAAAGATTTTCATCGATCAAGTGATAAAAAGCGTTTGGCTCAGCATTTATAATCCTGCATATGTTTACAGCAAGAAAATCTGTGGAGGTGAGTGACAGGGTGATCTTGGTAATGCCCTACATTGAGAAAAACTATTAACTCGGTTTTTTGAATGCTAAAAAGACATCTGGTTGAAAAGCTGATTCCAATCTACCCAGTGTAAGGAAGCCTAGGGGCAATTTGAAAAACAGGAAGAAGATGAATTAATACAGTAATAAACACATTATATGCTGTACGCCTTGACTACAGAGGCATGAAACAACAATTTTATTATGAACCACACTGCGTTTTTGGTAGATGAAACCTCCAGTGCCTATCCTGCTCATAGCTGTCAACTTTTCCCTTTTCTCACGAGGAAGCCTATTCAGCATAAGGGAATTTCCCTTTAAAAAAGGGAGAACTTGGCAGCTGTGCTCCTGCTCCCGGTTGCCATTTTCTGCATCTTTAACAACAACACAGAGTGGAATTTGCCTCATGTGTCTCTGCGAGAAATCACAGAGGCATATATCATGATGCCACTGTTTTGACAAGTACACAAACTGGCCCTTTGGGTGGTTTCACACATGGCATTTTGTCACATGACATGGATGAGGTGTGCAATTCTGGTGGAAGAAGAGGCAGGTGATGTGATTAAAGAGGGGCTGAAAGTGAAGTTCTGGATCAAACACAAATGAGGGTGAAGTGAGTCTAAAATTATCTGTGCTACCACTCGTGAGATCAATCGCTCAGACTGAGGAGCACATCTGGATTTCATGAGCTCTGGTAGGCCGCAACTGGTTTTTGAGGTCAGCTGGCAATATTCAGTCTCTCAGGTCAGGTGATTGTATTCTGGCTGGATCTAGTATAGTGGGCACCCTTGAAACACAGAGCCTGCTTGCTAAAGGATAGGTGCTGGTGGCTCAAGGGTGAAGGCACTGGATACACTAAAAGCTACAGACCTTTCTTCAAGAACTTCCCCAAAGCCTTAGACGTTTTCCCTCACTGGGAGATAATGTTCCTGTAAGGAGGAAAATGTACACATATGAACACTCCTGTATGTGATAATTGGGCAAGTTCCTAGCCCTCTTGAGGCATTCAAGGCTCACATGAGAGAGGGGGGAGTGGAGACTAGCCTGGAAGACATGGGCGTACCCAGGGGGGGCAGGCAGGGCAGGTGCCCCCCCAGAAGCAGAAAAAGAAAAAAATGGTAAAAGGAAAAAAATGGTATAAAAACAGCTTGCGCAAACAAACAAACAAACCGCAGCTGTTTTCTTACCAGAGTAAAAAGAGATTGCCCCCTCCCCTCCAGGGGCGTGGATGTTCACCACACCTCCTGGGTGATCCCGGCCACGTCATCGCCAGCCAATCAGGTGGCTGGGGGTGGAGCGTAGCCGGGCCCCCGGCTCCGTTTAAACTGGCGCGCAAGCTGAGAGGCTCCCTCTTGGCTCGCGCTTTGCTCACTGGCACTGCCCCGCTTGCCTCCTGCTGCTCCTGGCCTTGCCTCCCCAGATCGGGCCCTCGCCGCCTTCGCCGCCTCCTAGCTGCCGCCGCCGCTCGGCCTCCCCCGGATCGGGCCCTGACCTTCCTCTCTACTCCCCCCCCCACGCCACTGACATCTGGGAGCATAGGACGGAGGGTTACGCTGCAAAAAATAAAGGGAAACACTCCCGCGCCTCCTTATGCAAAACCACCCAGTTAAAACCCATTTTCAATTTCTTCCTCTCCCCCTCCCACCTCCTCAAAATCACTTCAAGCTGCGGAGTTGCTTCCCTTAACTTTCATAAGAGCGACGCCTGAGCAACATCTTGGCAAGCGAGCTGCTTAAACCCCCCTTCCCTCTCCACAGCAGCCCCTAAAAAAAACAAAGCCTAAAGGCAACCCAGCCACCCCTACCCTCAGCGCGGGAAGAAACTGCTTGAGGAGAATAAACTCCTTTTTTTATAATAATTTTTATTAATTTTACAAACAAAACTAAACAAACTACACAAACATACAATATAACACTGTCCCTTCGTTTTCCCTCCACCCACTGGTTCACCTCTGCCACCAGTGAAACCCGTGTGCTTTGAGAATCAAAGGGGTCCATTGTAAGTTGGGTTTGGCCTCCCCCTCCCTCCTCCCCCCTCTCCCCGCCCTGCCACTGAAAGGACAGGAATGGAGGAGCTCTGAGGATTGGTTTCCCCCAGCTCATTCATAAGTATACTTAGACAAATACAAACATAACAATAATAGGGGAGAATTTTAACTCCCCAATTCTTATTACCTTAACCTTATACTTGTGACTTCCTCGATAGTCTTCCTCCTGGTTTTCCTTAAACAAAAACCTAAAGTTTATGGCGGGTTTTCTATTTCAGTTTAAAATCCTTTTCTTATAATATTAACTCAACCCTCCTCCTTTTCCATGCTGCCCTCCCACAGGCCCCCTCCTGCCACAAGAGGAACCTGTGGGGCACAGCATTTCCAAGGTTCCATTATATCCCCTCCTCACCCCTCTGAGCACTCCCTGCCACTGAGTATCTCAGAGTAAGGAAAGGAGAGTAGACAGCTTTCTGCCTAAACCTAACTTAACTTACAAAAATTTACATTAACTTAAATTCTTTCCTAAGCCGTTCTTATAATTCCCTCCAGAAAACACAACTTTTTCCATTCATTTTTACACTCCATCTCCTCTCCCTAAGTCTTTTCCCCCAATTGGATCAGCATTTCCGTTAACAGGCCAAAATTTCAAAAACCGTCTTTCAGGGACTAAAAGCAAAATCTTTTAACTAGAATATTCACCCCACACCCATTCTTTCCCATATCCGTCTCCAGACCCTTGTCCCCCCCTGCCCCTGTCTTTCCCATTCCTCCCTAGCATCACCCCACATTTCAACCCCTCCAGGATCTTCAAGTCCATTAATCCTCAAATTCCTTTGCTTCTCATTTTCTTGCTCTGCTTGATTTTCTTCCTTTTGAGGTCCATGCTTTGCTTCATCCCAAACATATTTTTTATAGTCCAAGTCCTCTTTAAGATTTTCATCTAGTTGTTTCTCCTGACATCCAGATTCAATCTCCACAGTCTCCAAGATCAAATTTTCCTCTAAATCCTGGACTTGGACTTCATCCTCGACTGCTGGTAAATTGGGATGTTGCCGTTCCTTATAAATATCCTCCCATATTTGTAGATAGTTTAGCACAGCCTCCTGGAAGGCTCGAGAGTACTTTGTTTTCATATTTCTCCTGACCGCAGACAAACAGGAGGTGGAGAACAAAGAGGTGCTGGAAAATTCCTTCCTCAGACGGTCGACTCCATTTTGGCTGTTCTTTTCCTTTGTCTTTTAACTCAATCACAACTCCATTCTTAATTCCAATATTGAATAGTTCTACCACGTTTTCAGTCAATTTTTACTGATTACAACAATGCAATAAATCCACCCGGTCTTTTGACAGCTTGACAGCTTTTGACAGCTGTCAAAGCACTCTCCCCCTTAATAATGCTGTACCTCAAGGGGTGCCGGACTCGGGAGTTGAGAGGGTTCAAAAAAGTCTTTCTTTCTCTCGGGTCCACAGTCCCAGATGCCTTTTGTCGTTCAGCTTAAGATTATTTAAAGCGCCTCCCAGTTTTCCATTAGGAAGAGACCGACTTCCGTTTCTTTAAAGCCTCTCCTGTTTTTCCAATTAACGAATTTAAAGTCCGTGATCGCAATTCCACTTACTTTTTGGAAGTTTAAATTTGTTCGGAAGAATCTGCCGCTTGCCGGGTCAGGACTCGGAGCTTCACTTCTCGGAGGTAAGATATAGCCCAAAATGGCTCCCGCGGTTCCACCCCGCCGGCTCTCGATCGCTCTATTGAGCTCTCGGGCAGCGGGGGATCCGCAAAAAACGGAGCAACCGCTGGGCGCGTGAGTCACCGGGACTCTCTACCCGGTGTTTTTACGGGGAATCCGCTCGCTCTGCGGACTTCCCCCCCCTCCGCGAAGCCAGGGACATCGGCGCGCGAGGTCCCTGCGTCCTTCTCTCCGCCGCGACAGACCGGAAGTCAGGAGAATAAACTCCTAACGTGCCACTGGGGCTGGGGGAAAGAGCGAGTGGCGGTGGGCACAGTTGTTTGCTGGCTGAGGTGGCCACTGCCGCCGTGTAAACGCACACGGCGAGGGAGAGGAGGGGAGAGAGCGCAACACCCTCCTGCTGGAGCTCGCCCGGGCTGCCTCCCCACAGCCTTCGCTCATTCAGCTCATTCTGCTGCTGCTCTTCCTAGATCAAACATGGAGGGGGGAATGGAGAACCAGAATTGGAAGAACTGGAGACTCCACTTGGGAGTGGAGAGGAAGCGGTTAATTAGGGAGGGTTCCAACTTGCCAACTGGGCAGTTAATTCTGTGCAACTTTGGGGGTGAAGTTCTGGGGCAGGGTGGGGGGGGGCGCCATCCCTCCCTTCCTGGGTCCCTGACTTTGAGGTCTGCAGCTGCCAGGCTCCTCAAGAAGCACAAGGGGGCCGCTGCAGTTGCCGCCGCGGGCCCTATAGCCCCGCCCATATTCCCACATCATGGCCCCTCCCCTCCTGTGCCTTGGCCCCTCCCCTAAATTACTATGGCTTGCCTTGCCCCCCCCCTAGCTTTGATCCTGGGTACGCCCCTGCTGGAAGATCCAGACTCTAAATCAGGCATCCCCAAACTGCGGCCCTCCAGATGTTTTGGCCTACAACTCCCATGATCCCTAGCTAACAGGACCAGTGGTCAGGGAGGATGGGAATTGTAGTCCAAAACATCTGGAGGGCCGAAGTTTGGGGATGCCTGCTCTAAATCATACAGAGGGTCTAGAAATAGTGAAGGTCCCCTGTTCCCCTTCTCAGCACATGAAAGGTGATGAACCTGGTGCTAAACAGCTCCAAAAGGCTCATCCCTACTCTTTCCCTCAGACAATTACACTCAGATGGGGGAAACAATGACTGAAGAGGGTTGATGCACATGCCTCAGAGCTAGGCCACATGGCCTTGCTAGACTGGGTTGATGCACTTTGCATTGCCGTGTGCATCTTTTACATAAACAATGGTATGTATAATTGAAGAATTAACTTCAAAACATATTGCAGTGTAAATGGAAAAACAGGCCTCCAGTTGTTCTGACCTTTTGTCTCTGGATCGGGGCCACTGACCAGGATCCCGTGAAGTGCTTATCACACATATACAATGGGTTATTTTCCAAGACAGCAGGCCGCACCCCCCCAAAAAAACCCACACAGACACACCCCAATCCTCACTCCATGCATCAGACTGGGAGCAATTTTTGAAATTTGGACTTCTGAAAGCAGCACTGCTGTGTGGAATAGAGGAAAAACTCACTCCAAGAACACAATGAACCCCTAAATGGACTCTTTGGATTGTAGGCTCTCTCACCAAACAAACGTAAATAGCTCTGGCAGGCTCTTTAGAAGAGCAGAAGTCAATTTTCTCCAGTGTAGACTCTCGAGTCTTCAATATAGGAAATAGAAGAAAAAAGGAATAAAACAGAAATTCACTCAGTACTAACTTGCTGAAAGATGTTTTGCACAACATACATTTCCCAGAGCATTCATTCCCACAGAATTATTGTTATTATTTCATTGCCTCATTGCAAAAACAAGCTTGAAACAACCCACAACAGTGAAAATGCACAATCATACAATTTGTCACAAATGCATAATTTAAAAGCAATGCAACAATTACAAATGTTCACCCACAATAATTGATTAAATATTGATTATACATTCCATACCTGGATGAACACAGAAAAAAAGGGCACAACACTATTAGTCTGCAAATGCACGGAGAAGAATAAAGTACCTGGGAACAAAAAGTTGTCAGGGTTGACACCTGGAGAACATCCCTCAGAAAACGTTCCACAGAAGCTGGGAGCAAAAACCTGTTCTCCCTTTAGCATCCTCTGAACTTCTCTTGGGCTGGCCCTGGTTCCACCTCTAAGACATTTTGATGCCTGAGGCGAACCATGAAATGGTGGCCCCCTCTCCGCCAGGGAAGAAGGGATGAGTGAACATCTACATCAGGAACAGGGTGGGGAATGAAGATCTACATCGGAATCTGCTGCCCCTGTGGATTCTGCCACTCATGGCGGTCACCTCACCTTGCCTCATAGGTGCCCTGGCCCTGGGTGGAACACAAACATGGGCCTCCTGATAGTGATCTCAGGGTCCAAGTGAGCTCACATGGATAAAAGGGGCCATCTATCCATTCTTCTTTCCTACCTTCCCTCATCCCTCCCAATAATGTCTCACGTTGGTGTTATTGGTGTCCTGGGCTACCAAAGGCTTTATAGGCTAAAACCAATACTTTGAATTAGACTCAGAAATGAATTGGCAGCAACTGTAGCCAGGCCAGAATTCATGTCATATGTTATTATAGCTTGGTCCCTGTCAGCCAGATTCTGCACCAGCTGAGGCTTTTGAAAGAGCTTCAGAGGCAGCTCAATCTATAATATGTTGCAGTAATCTAAGCAAGAGGTTACACAAAGCAAGACTGCAAATCACTGAGGCCAGGCCATCTCCACCTGAATAAAGTCACAGCTGGGCCACCAGCCAAAGCTCATAGAAGGCATTCCACAACACGAAGGTCGCTTGTGCCTCCAGTAAGAGAAGTAGATCCAGGACTGTCCTGAAATTTCTCTCTTGTTCCTTCAGGGGACGTGTCTTTCCTTCAGCATCAGTTGCATTTCACTTACCTCGATGAGCGAGTCACCTACTAACCATAACTCTGTCCTATGTGGATTGGATTCTTGGGTCTCATCCAGTCCATTACCACAATCAGGCACCAGTTCAGCATATCCACTGACACATCCGCTAGAGGTGAAAAGGCCACGACAGAGGTGCAGGTCAGCAGCATACTGATGACAATGCACTCCAAAACTCCAGGTGAGCCCACTCAGCAGTTTTATGGTGCATAGGGATAGGATTGTTTCCTCTGAAACACCCTGGAGGCTCTATGCAGCTGAGCAACATCCGTCACCTTCTAGAATCAACTATCCAGGTGGGACAGGGACCAGTGCAAGGCAGTACCGCCTACCCGAAATTCAGAAAGCCATTCTAGAAAGATAGCATGGTTGATGGCATTGAAAGCCTCCGAGAGGACAAGAAGGATCTACATGCTCACACTCCTTGTCTTTCTCCCAACAAAGGTAATCTACCTGTGCCAAAAACAGGCCTAAACCCCAGCTGAAACAAATCCAGAAAATTAATCTCATCTAGGAATGCCTGAATCTGGTTGATGAAGCACACAAGAAGCTTCTAGCCACTTTTGGCTTCCTTTAACACATCCTTTCATTTTTGACAAAATTCCTTATTTTGAAATTCAATTGAACTCTGGATTTTCTGAGCAATTTGTTAGCATGTTAGGTAAAAGGTAGGAAAAGTGGGTTCCTCCAAGGGTTTCTACTGGAGCATGTTCATAAAGATATGAAATCAGGATGACCACTGAGGCAGCCAAGTTTACTGATAACACCCAAATAATAAGTCAATATTTATATGTGGGGCCAAACACTGTGCATCTACTTCATGCTTCTTGCAGAATCTCAGCTGCTGATTTATGCTGTACACAGATGCTGGTAATGTAACTGGCTTGTTAAACCCTATAGTATACAACTCCCTGACATGGTTCTAAATACAGGCCTGCAGTAGGGTCGCTGCTGTTGCTTTTCTTGAGTAGAGAGGAAGGCCAGAGTCTGGTGGCTGATTGTGTTCACTGCGCTTGACTACAACAGACTTTTTTTCATCCTGAACACCTTTCAGGAATGCCAAGGTTTCTCTTTGACTGTTGATCTCCTCTGTGTCTTCTTCAACATAAAGATTGATCCTGCCCTCAGCAGTTCCTCACAGCAAGTGTGCCCTAGCAAGGAAGGAAATAGAATTTCCCATTGTGAGTAGCGGCTTGTTTTCCTACCCTCTGCAGACCAGGAGGTAATTACAAGAAGCACAACAGCAGTGGCACAGGCTAGAGCAGCAAGCTTGATTGTACAGAATTTCCTGCCAAAATTTCATTCCCTCTCTCTCTAACTCTCAGAGCCAGTAATTTCAACAACACATACGCAGAGGGAGAAAAGCATTTTTGGAACATCTCCATGAACATTGCAATTATTAATGTATTTGAAGTTAATTGTGTGTTTGGGTGTGTATCTATTACTCCCCAGATTTTTCAACTGCTGTAGGAAGGGTTAACTGGCCAAGAAAAATCTTTGTGGTGGTTTATTGGGCTCCAGTTAACTACTGGGTGTTCCATCAAGCTGCCACCAGCCTGACAAGTTAAAGCCAGCTTAAGAATAATGAGTGCTAATACCCATCAGAAAGGATATACTAAGTGAGACTTCTTTAAATGCATAACAATAACTGAGAACTATAGGGGTCTGTCAGATCTGTTGGTAGATAAAGTAAAACTGGATGGATTCAAAAGAGACAAATCGGGGCTTTGGAGAAGTTAAAAGATAAAAATACACATCACGAACAAGCTGATGCTTTAAGGTGACTGATCTGTTTGACTGATCTGGGAAGCTAATAGCAGATTTGTTGGAGTGGGGGAGGGAAACTAGGGAGACAGAGATTGGGTCAAGGAGGCAGGGTGTAGGCGATGCTCCTTTTTGACATTTGCCAAAGATAAGAATGACAAGCTGGGTTGAAGAGTGCAGCAGTGTTGTTGGTGGAGGTGACAGGTCTTGGTCCCCTGGTCAATCCAAAACATTTTGCTGCCAGTGGCCAACACAACCTCCCTACCCACCAAGTCAAGGTAGATGGCACCAGGTCTGGCCACAATAACTTGGCACCCAAGGCAGAAAATCCTGTACTACCATTCTGGAAAATTGCAGTTCTGCGAGGGGAACAGGGGTCTCCTAACAATTCTCAGAACCTTCAGCAAACTGAAATTCCCACAGTTCGCTGGGGGAAGCCGTGGCTTTCCATGATACTGCTTTAAATGTATAGTGCAGACCAGGCTGGAGATTCTTCTTCAGATCAAAGTGTATTGTTCTAGGTGGCGCAGTAGAGTGGCTACATTGGTGCTCCCTTTCCCCACAGCAGCTGGAAGTTCTCGGTTCAGTTTAACTAAAAGTTTAAAACTCCTTGAACTTTAAATTCACTCTTCAAAAGTGTTTCTAGCCATTGCATTAAAAAACAGTGACTGCAGACGCACTCTTCACTCATGTCTTGCTCTGAGGAGGACCCCTTCCTCGTAGAGAAGCACAGGGTGGGCCACAAAGGGTGCTGTGCATGTTTTTCCCTCTGCACCCTTCTGCCCACCACAGTGGAAACATGTTAAGAATGGGACTGAGGGAATCCTTGAAAAGGAAAGGGCAGTGGTAGTGTCTCTGAGTTATCTGTGCTCCAGCTGAAGGGTTGGGACTGATATAGATGGGATGAGTCTTGCTTGAGGACTTCCCAGAAGCATTTGCTTGACTTCTGTGGTGGAAGTGGAATGGTACACTAGACAAACCTTGACCTGGTCTCCATAGATGCTACCTATGTTCTTTTGTCAACTTCCACCCCCCCCATCAAATTCTCTCCCTCTCCATCATCCTATTTTTAGCTGAACTGAACATAAAACCAGATCTTCAGGTGGAGAGCAAGGCACTTGTCTTCTGTATGCATTTTGCTCTGCTGAGCCATGCTTTCAGCTGGCTCTTTGCACAGAAGCCTTTGAGAGCTACAGATGCAAACAATATCTGTAGCCGTTCCCCTCCCCAATGTAGGTCCAGTTCAAAGGTTCATGGCAACATAAACAGCTTTCCAGCACCCACCCCGCTTTCCACAGTGCCCTGGATAACATTAGATTGAAATCTAGGTTTCCCCTTCATAGACTCCTGGACAGTGCATCTTTATAGCAGGTACCACGACGGGTATCTTCATCTCCAGTTATAGGAATGTATAGAATGGTGTCATATTAATAAATCTAGCCCAATAAAGAAAATAACTGCTATGCTTCAGCAGGCAGAGCAGTGGCACATAACTTGTTTTGCTTGCTAAAGATCTGCGGTTCAGTCCCTGGTGGTGTTTCCAGGTAGGGCTTAGAGAGACTCCTATCAGGAACCACTGTGCTAGATGGACCTGTGTTGCATCTAGAGCACAGAATCATAGAATTGTAGAGTTGGAGTTGGAAGGGACCCTGAGGATCATCTAGTCTAACCCCCTGCAGTGCAAGAATCCTGCCCACAGCCACCCCTGGGTAGACTCGAACCACCAACCTTCTGGTTAATAGCCAGACACGCTGACCCATTGCACATCTAGATGGGTCTGACTTGCTATAAGGCAGCTTCCTGTGTTCCTATGCAATCTGATTAGTCTCAAAGGGTTGTTGGGGGTTGCCATCCAGCTGTTTTGCAAATAGCACACATCCTCATGACATTGCAGTTGGAGTGTAGTACATAGCAATGGGGAATGGGCCACCACATTATGGAAGCAGCTGCATTTCTATCTGATTGTTTCCCTTCTTGTTAGTAGGTCAGGGAAATCTTGAAATTGCCTTTCCTCCTGCTCTATGAAGCTATTCTGTGTCTCACACAAAAGCAAACAAAGGTGGGAATGAAAGTAAATATAGCGACTGCATTTGGGTGCTTGGAACATGATTTGTTGTGTGGGATTTGTAATGGTACTTGCCTTTCTGTTACAGAGAACATGGGAGAAAGTCGAGGGAGAAGCCACAATCAAAGAGCATTCTGTGCTCCCTTCCAAACAATGAGATTACAATTGTAAGATAAAATTGCACCATTAAAAAGGAGGGACATGGAGGGAGATGTAAATACTCAAATACATTGTTCTAATAGGAACTTGCAAAGCATTAAGAAGAAGAATTGAAACATATTCCATCCAGCTCTTCCTTTCTTTTCTTCAGTTTGTCCTACCTGGTGTGTGTTTACTGTATGTGTATGACAAAAAGAAAGCCTAAAAATAATGGAAATCACCAGCCACCAATTATTAGAAACATTACCTAGGCAACATTTCAAAGGGTATTTTCATTTCCCCCCAAAATGTATTTCTAAACACTGTTTTTTTCTTGGGGGGGGGGGGCAATCAATATCTGTTGATGCCAGTAGATGTTATCTCCATGGAGTAGAATGATGCTTTGGTCCAGCTTTCTCAGCTGCTGTCACACCAGGGCTCATGCAATTGTATCATAGGAAAAAGAGGACTGGAGTCTTGGATTCCACTTCATCCACCTTTCCCTGCCATGCTCTTTCCCTACAGCCAACTCCAGACAAGCTTTGCTTCTAAGGTGCATGCTGGCCTTGAACACAGAAGGCAAAGTTGTCTTGTTTTGCTGGGGCAATGCTAGCTGAGCCTCTTGAATTTCCTCAACAGGGTTGAGTCAGAGATGTGCTACGGAAAAGTTGGATTGAGGACCTCAGCTCATTGCACCACAGAAGAATTGGAGCCACTCTGTGTTGTGGTCTGATACTTCACTACAGCTAATGCAGATACTGTAAGTTCTATGCAGAGGAGGCTTCCCTCCAGGATTCCTGGTCCATTTCCCAGCCGCCCTAGTGCTGAGGGCACTGCTGTGGTAGCATTCCACGGCATAACAGAGGCATGTTATGACGCAAAGCAATCATTCAAATGTGCAACTCCCAAGGCTTTGCTCTCCGGCCACCCTGGTTATAGAAAATGGATTACCCTGCGAAAGACGTTGCTTTTATGTTCCTCCTAATGTACTGTCAGCTATTTATCTGCAAGCAATTAGTTCTGTAAGTTAAATGTCCTGTCTGATCTATGCATATGGGTCATTAATTTCTGTAATTATAAAATCTGTTCCTAAATCACAAACTTAGATCAACTCTACTCCAAACCAGCGATTTAGATGGCCCAATAATCTGGAAGAAGATCCCCTCCCCACCTTACCCATATTTCTTTCCATTTATTGGTAATATCCAGATATTGTTTGTTTGCTGCTTTGGAAACCATAACTCCAAAAAAGAGAACATCTGGGAAAGGTGAGATTTGCGGGGAAACCAAGTAGGAGACAGTGGGGTGAGGTGGTGGCACTCACCTGACCTCCTAACAGCTGAGTCAGTGATGCTTACTAAGAAGTAGCAGGGAGGGGAGGGGAGAGGCAGCAGCAAGGTTGGTACTGTGTAAGCCAGGCATCCCCAAACTGCGGCCCTCCAGATGTTTTGACCTACAACTCCCATGATCCCTAGCTAACAGGACCAGTGGTCAGGGATGCTGGGAACTGTAGTCCAAAACATCTGGAGGGCTGAAGTTTGGGGATGCCTGGTGTAAACAAACTGACCTCCCTCCTGCCTCAGCAGTCTCCTTCCCTCCCTCTGAGTAAGCACCAGTGACTCAGCTGTTGGGGGGTCAGTTGAACGCTGCTACTGGGAATACATTTGGGCCAACTTGGGGAGACAAAACCTGCTTGTAGATGGGGGGGGCAGGATGGAGAGCCTGTTTTATTATGTTTTTATATATGTTGGAAGCCATCCAGAGTCCCTATTTTCACCAGAGAAATGTCGGAGGGTATGTAAGGATTATGTTCTACTCTGCACAGATCCTATGCAAAAGAATATCTGCATTTTAGTCTGATATAGTCATGGGAATGGAAAGTAACTGAAGAGCTATGGAAAGAAAAGAGGAACATTTGGTATATGTAACGTGTGTGTGTGTGTGTGTGTGTGTGTGTGTGTGTGTGTGTGTGTGTGTGGCACAGCATCCCCCTTTCATCATTCCTAGGGGCAGAATTCTGTGACCTCGTGACATGCATAGAGTATAAGCCTTACTGTACATTACAAAAGAAAAGAGTGGAAAACTAACTGGAGAGAGATAACTTTTTTTACTGGCAGGCACATGTAATTCCACTGACACCTGCAAATACATTGTAAGGTTTTATCTGGGAAGGCACATTTTTTTTAAAATTCTTGGGGTTAGCTCAGTTTCAGCATATTCTCAGGCACATCAAAGGAAGCCTGATCCATGCCAGCACTTCTATGATACGGGTTTTTTGTTTTTTAAAAAAGTGCTTGAATCGTAGGTGGGGGGGGGGGCAGGGGAAATCCCACCTATAAAGGAATGTTGCACAGGTCCTGCTTTCAGCTGCGGAATGCCGAAAACATCTTTCGGCTTGTGTTCACCTTTGCTCGGCTGCACTGTGCTGCGCTGGGACCCTCAAAACCCGAAACCATTCAGAACTTTAATATGAAATATTTAAAGGACCGAAAGAGCTTCCAAGGATGAGATCGGTAAGACATTGCTATTGAAAATGGGAAAATATGAATAAATCATCAGCTATTTACAGTGCACACATTTTGTCTACTCTGACTAATGAGGAGAGAGCAGCACAGCCCATTGTTTTGACCACCGTGCGCAGAGGTGGTTTTGATTTTACGCAATGTGAACACGTGTTAAGTGTGTGGCTGTGGGCTGCTTCTGAGACCGTCAAAGGCTTAATCTGGATATATCCTTTGCAAAAATGCAGAACGCTTGGACCATTCACATTCCATTTTCTTCCCCTCAGCGTACTTTCAGTTATTTATTTTGGAAGGCTGCCTTGCATGGATGGGTTTTGTATAATGCTCCAATGACCTTTAGAATTTTTCTGATTAAATGCTGTTCTACTTCATTATGACATTTTTCCACTTGTACTACCAGATTTGATGTGTACAGCTTAATAACACAACTAGACATGAATGTTAATACCTTTACAATTCATTGCATGGCTAGTGTGTGTGTGTGTGTGTGTGTGTGTGTGTGTGTGTGTGTGTGTGTGTGGAGCACTTATGAAATTTAGAACAAGTTTTCTCTTGCTGCAGGCTTACATGAATCATCTAAATTAGATGGTAACAAAAGAACATATTAGCATTTGTTAGCCTCAATGCCCAGATTTCTGTAATACTATTTTAATATGTGCTGCTGTGTGTGTGTGCTTCCCCCCCCCCACCTTCAAGTTTAATATGTACTACAACTTTTCATCCTCAGGTTTTCAGCCAACATCATAATTGAATCGGCTTGCTTCATGCCCAAGGATAATGATTTTACACTGATGGAATCGTTATAAGATTTGAAGAACTATACTATTGCTGTCTGCTTAGCATAGTTGGAAATTTAAAAAAAATGACTCATAAAGATATGCATTGGTAAGAGACACAAGCTTGCAGGCCTGCACCCAGTTACACATTTACAGGTGTGTCAGAGTGCCGACTCTGTGAGAAGTGGTTCTGGGAGAAGCTGCATGCAATGAACCTCCTTATTTGGCCTGCAAAAGCCTGCAAAGTACATTTCAGTGTGGTGTCCAAAAAAACCATATAGCATAAAAAATATTGTTATTGTATTTAAGAATCCTTTAAGCAGCTGACAACGGGCTTCTGGATAAGGAACTGTTTTGAAGATCTTTCTTAGAGGATAGCTGCAAAAAACATTCCCAATGAGGAATTGACAAACATTTGCACCATCAATCCAATTAGTTTCTAAGGAAGGCGTGACATGTTTCAGTGGCAAAATGGATCTCTGTGAACAAATAGTCCCCAGGGACCATGATCACACTACCAAGTTTTCAAGAGTTCAAATCCAGCAAGACTTCATCTGAAGATCTGTCTTCCAGTCTTCATCATGATATCTCCCCTGTGGGGTAAGTAATCTGTCTTCCATGTATGTTTAATTTGTAGGGCACAGTAAAAATAAAAAAGGGGTGGCTTCTTGAAAAAAAACACCCTTTGAAATGAATAAGAATTGATGCTTTGGGGCTTTCATCCTGAAAAGTTGCAGGCTGAGAGGTGACTGCATGGTTGATGGTCAGGGATGAAAGAGACAGAGGGGGCAGGTAATTGTTCAAGTTGCAAAAAGAGGGACCAAGGTGGGTGGGTGGAAGCAGTCAAAACTTTAGAGAAGAGATGCAAAGCCAAGTTGTGTGAAAGTCACCCAAACTGATGATTCGGTTCATAAACAGGAGACTTTTTAGTGAAAATATTAAACATGACGCTACATTTTGCATCAATTGTATATATTCTAATAGCAGTTCCTGCGCTAGCAGTCCGTACGTAGCAAAAACTACACTACCCAGGCACAAGACCATCAGCAGTCTTGGGGGAGCTTTGAGGTTTGCAGAAATATATTGGGGGGGGCATTTAAATAAGGACTGTTGAGCATGTTCAGTAAGTCTGGGGTGCTGTCTGGCTGTTAGAAGAAATACAGAAATCCAGGGAAATTGATTGGGTGGAATCCTGAACAGGGGCTACTCCCCTTGTCTTGTTTAGTCGTTTAGTCGTGTCCGACTCTTCGTGACCCCATCGACCATAGCAGGCCAGGCACTCCTGTCTTCCACTGCCTCCCGCAGTTTGGTCAAACTCATGTTCGTAGCTTCGAGAACACTGTCCAACTATCTCGTCCTCTGTCGTCCCCTTCTCCTAGTGCCCTCAATCTTTCCCAACATCAGGGTCTTTCCCAGGGAGTCTTCTCTTCTCATGAGGTGGCCAAAGTATTGTAGCCTCAGCTTCAGGATCTGTCCTTCCAGTGAGCACTTAGGGGCTGATTTCCTTCAGAATGGATAGGTTTGATCTTCTTGCAGTCCATGGGACTCTCAAGCGTCTCCTCCAGCACCATAATTCAAAAGCATCAATTCTTTGGCGATCAGCCTTCTTTATGGTCCAGCTCTCACTTCCATACATCACTACTGGGAAAACCAGTATCACATATTGTAGCAGTTCCCTTCCTTCTAATTCTCCTCCCTTCATCCCTCAGTCTTGGCATGCCACAGGGTACACAGAAGCTGGCCGTCACCACCGAAGAGCCCAAGCTTGTCTCTGCTGCTATCACTTTTTCAAAGCGTTACCTGGTCACCATTTGGTACTATGCTAAAGTTGAGTTGGCTCCCCTAACTCCTGTTGAAATTCCTAAGGCCACCGAGAGCATGAAAGCATTGGTGAAGAGCTCCTGGGTTGGCTACCTCAAACAGCTCACCATCAAGGAAGCTTTAAAGAATGGTTTGGTAGCTGCTGAAGTGCTAATGTGGTTTTACACCAGCAAGATCATAGGCAATTGTTGTCTGGTCTGACATGATGTTTGCATGTCTTTTGTTTTTGAGTCCTAAAGCTGTCTTAGTGTTAAATTATGACACTGAGCTGCAGTAGATCCTGCTTATCTTTGTTCAGCTTATACAGTTTCATGTTCTGAGGCAAGGCATGGATGTCCTTAGGAGGTGTCAACATTGCATATGTCTCTTCCAAACCATGAAAGAAGAATTATAGGGGGAACCAACTTAAAGCTTCCCATTGTTTTCCATGACCTACAAATGGTGCTATTGTAGTCTTCTGGGAGTTGGTGGAACAATACTGCAGAAGTCATCAACCATCAACTGTTTAATTATACTTAGCAGTTTGCTTTGCTGTATTTACTAGGAGAAGTTAATGCCATAACCAACACCATTTGCAAGCATGTACTTTGCTAACTATTGTGTGTAGTTCATTCAACACCGAAAACCAATCATGGGAACTCCATACTGTTTTTTAGAACATCTTACCAAGTTTTCATCTGCTCTAACGGATAGTGAGTTGCAGAAAGGCGCTTCAACCTAGTAGGAGTTCAATAGCTTCTCTGAGTTGAGGTATGTACAAAGAAAGCAAAACGTCTAAATACAGCTAATACGACACTGCACTGAATGGATTTCATGTTACATTGTGTTGACACCGTTGCCTCCTCATTTTAGAAAAGCAGACCATTCGAGGAGGAGGAGGAGGAGGAGGAGGAGGAGGAGGAGGAGGAGAAGAAGAAGAAGAAGAAGAAGAAGAAGAAGAAGAAGAAGAAGAAGAAGAAGAAGAAGAGGAGGAGGAGGAGGAGGAGGAGGAGGAGGAGGAGGAGGAGGAGGAGGAGGAGGGGATGCTGGCTAGCAGCCTTTATTCCTCATGCGTCAGCATTCTGTGCTCTCCAGCTGTAGCAAAAGAGACCAAAATCCTATCAATCATTTCCATTACACACTCATTTATTCTATTTGCCATGCTGAATTGTTACGCCTTGCATCACAAGCAAACGTCAAGTGTTCTCAGACAAACCCCATCAGAGCAATATTGAGTGGGCATGAAGGCGGCAAGGAAAGGAACAAATATCTGCTCTGTGCCTCCAATAATCCTGGCTGCAGGCCTGGGCAAGTTACTTAATCATGTCTCCCTTGGCAGAATGGAGGCCATGTTGACTATTCTAGCTTTAAATATTTAACAAGTATTCTCTCTTCTGTAATGATGTTCCCCATGCTTTTTCTGGTGTCTACAGCAGCCTTTGCCAGCCGGCTACCCTCAATGTATTTTGGACTATAAATCCCATCAGCGTCAGCCAGCATAGCCGTGCTGACTGGAGCTGATGGGATTTGTGGCCCAAAACATTTGGAACGGACCAGGTTGGTGAAAGCCGAACTACAACAACCTTCACCATTCTCTATAAACCAAATCATTTCCCTCTTACCCTGCCTGTTCTTCCCCAAATCCTTTATTGAACAAACATTGCAATAACTGAGGGTGCTTAGGAATTCATAGGTCTGGCTTCTGAAGCGAATTCACCCTTCAGAATCTGAACCACGATGTGTTCTACAGATCTAAGAGCGTTTTGCTTGTTTTTAAACAAACCATAAAAGGGGTCATAAGTGCAGCACATATTGAAAATAGAGCCACAAGTGCTTGAGGGAACAATGGGGTATGATGAAGTGCTATCCCTCTCAGGAGAAAAGATGGCTGCCCTCATGCCATGCTTTTGATGAACCAAGTTCTGAGGCAACGCTTACCTGAGCAAGCATTTCAGTACATGTGAAACTGACACGAACTGAACGTAGACAGACCCATCCATCCTTAATAACAGCCTCACTTTCCTGTATCTAATCTGTTACTTGACTCCTACTCCATCTGCACTAGACTTCTATTAGCTTATGCTTTCACTTTCTCTCACTACCCCACCATACATTTGTCTTGCTCATTCAGCGTAGATCATAGGTTCTCTGGGGGGAAAGGCTACATTTCTGTGCAGAAACCAGCACATTCTTGGCACTACATAATGTTAAGGTCCACTAAGAGGGGTAGGAGTAATGGTGGTGGTGGTGGAATCCATCTTTTATCCCTCCCTCCCTTTTAAAGTCATTAATGATGCCCTTTTTCAAGGTTCGTAATGCTACTGTCTTCCAATACTTACCTAAGATAGATGCTCAGCTTCTTCAGCCGGCACATTGATTTTTCTGAGTATGTGAGAAATCATTCAAGGTAACCCAATTGTTTTGGGGATTTCTTTCTTTGCTCCCCTGGCTTTCAAGCACTTTTCTTAAGTAATATTATCTTTACAAGTTACCTTGCTATCATCATTAAGCATCTTCAGACAGTAATGCAGAACAGAAAATCTAGTCTTCTTTTAATTTTATCTTTAATTTATTTATTGCATCTATATCCCACTTTTTTTCTCCAAGGAGCTTAAAGTGGCACACACGGTTCTCTCCCGCCTCCTTCAATCCCCACAACAACCCTGTGAGGTAGGTTAGGCTGAGAGGCAGCAACTGGCCCAAGGTCACCCTAATGGCTATTCTCTACCTCCTTAGTTGGAGGTGGCAATGCTTCTAAAGAATCAGTTACTGGAAAACACTGGAGGTGAGAGTCCTCTTTTTCTCATGTTATTCTCCCTGGTTTCCCACAGGCATCTGATTGGCCATTATGATAACAGGATGCTGAACTAGATCTGCCATTGACCTAGTTGATCCAGCAGCCTCTTCTTATGCTCTATGATCTTATGAAAGACCCGAATTACAGTGTGATATATTCCTTGATCATGTGGAGAGATCACAAAGAAACTTGGTATGCATGTTTATGACACAAACTCTCCACTTCAGGTTCAAATCACAGCTCAATAAACACATCTCTTTCCAAGGAGGCCAGAAAACATACTGCAATATTATCTCTCCCTTGAGTGCTGAGAGATGAGAGTGAGCTTTGACATATATCTTTGTGGCATAATTCTTTTAAAGTTCAAACTCCAAACTATTTCCTTTATACATTTCCAAGAGACCTGGGAAAGATGCAAAGCACACTGCAACAAAATGTTTCTCCCGACAGCATTGCGAGATCAGAGTAAAAAAATTTGATGTGTTTGCTGATGATTTAATTCTTCATGTGATGTTCAAACACCTGATTGACCTTCAGAGTCATTTGGGGTCTGCAAAGCGAAAGTTAATATCTAAAACGAAGCCTCTTGAACATCAATGGTTTACTGGTATAGAAGTTGTAACGCTTGTTCAGGTAAGGATACCTCAAAAGCCAATTGACTCAAAGCTTCCCATTGTCCAGAATTGTTAGCTGGCAATTTTTTTGGATCAGAAGCAATGGAACCATAATATTTAACCTGAGTCCTATTTGGTTTTGAGTACCATTGTTGAGAATTTGAGCCCTATGCCTAGCCTGTGAGATCTAATTAACAGTCTGCAAATAGGAGTAAACAGCCCAGGTAAGCTCAGTGAGAAGGATTGAACAGTCAGAGCAAATAACCAGGGTGAAGTAACTAGGATTTTTTGCAGAGGCCGATGGAAAAGACAAAGAAAGCAGTGGGTTTGTGGGCCTTGAAGATGCATTTGTGGCTTGTTTGAGGCTACTCTCTCTTTTGCTGCCTCTCCCTCCACTTCTTCTTTGTTTAGGCGAAGCAGACACAGCCTGTTTTTGTTTATTCCTCCTCTTTGCAGTTTTTTTTGGGGGGAGAGGGAGGTGTCATAATTAAAATGAATTTTGTACTGTTAAACATGGTTTTAGTAAGTTGGCAACCCTAATGAGCAGAAGCACTAACACCAACTTGTGCATTTGGCCACCTTTAATGCTCATTAGTGATATTTATGCTATGACATATTCACATATAAGGCTTTTTTAAAAAACAAAACAAAAACAAACCCTGTATCAAACCTATATATTCTATTCTAGACTTTTCATCGAATCATATAAGTATAGAGTTGGAAGATATATTGAGGGGCATCTAGTTCAACCCCTGCAATGCAGGAATGTCAACACACAATTCCCCCATCCCATTTGAAATCATACCGGACCCTGCTTAGCTTTGCAAATGTGCTAGCTATTTTATTGCTGCCCTACTAAATTAAGTTAATCCAGTTGTATTGAAAACTTGTGAGCTTTGCAGGGCAGAACTTTGATAAGAAATAGTTCCAAGCCTTAGCAACTGCCTAGCAACCAGGGCAGAACAGTTACGTGTGTGCGCGAATGGCTTTTGCTTACAGGGGACTAAGAAGCAAGAAGTAGGTTTGGTCTAGCAGATGAGCAAGCTGGCAACATTTGTGATTTCAGCAATCTGGACTTTTTGGTACTTTAAGAAAAGTTCCCATGGAGAGAACAACATTGAGACAATTCAGACCTGGATCTTGGGAGAGAAAAAAGCCTGAAGCTATTTTTTCCTCGTACGTCATCATTCCCTAACCCTTGCATCCATTCCTCTGAAATTTTGAAGATTGCTTTCCCTGGGGATATCTCTACACTGTATGTCAATTTCACAATACAATTGTTGCCCACAAAACCACAGGTATGGGAGAAAATTCCCTCCCCCCACATCAACTTTAAAGGTGTCTAGCACAGAAAAAAAAACCCTGGACCAATTTGACTATAATTTAGCATGTTTCCTACCAGGGGCATCTCTCTCATGTAAAATATTTTCATACAAATTGCCCACGAAACAATAAGGGAGGCTAAGTGAATCCTCTAAATGTTAAGTGCTGGCCATACAGGAAAACCATTGATGCTTTCCATCTGAAACCTTGCAGTGTACATCCTCTCAGAAGGGGCTAAAAAGCCTGTAAATTTAATCCAGTTCTGCCTAAAACAAAATGAAGTCATAGACGGTTCCTTTATATCAAAACCAATAGGTTTTGTTCCCATCAGTGTCTATTTATTCTGAGAGTAGATGTAGCTGGGTTTGAAGCTAAGCACCTGCGAACATGTCAGCGACATTTTTTTTTATTACAGGTAGGTAGCCGTGTTGGTCTGGGTCGAAGTAAAATAAAAAAATTCCTTCAGTAGCACCTTAAAGACCAACTAAGTTTTTATTTTGGTATGAGCTTTCGTGTGCATGCACACTTCTTCAGATATTATTTATAAAAAAAATAATGCATGCACACTTCTTCAGATGGTATTTTTTTTTTATAAATACCATCATAAACCCATTAACTTCCATGTGACACGACTTGCTTGGATATCAAGCCTGTGGTTCTTTGGGATAGATCTTGAGCCTCTACATTGAAGCTGCAGACCTATAGATACTTACCTGAGAATAAAGCCCCTGTGAATAAAGTATAGGATTGGGTTGTTGCAGAGCAATCCTACTCCCCCCACCCCAAGTGTACGTTGATGGCTTCCGGGGGGGGGGGCAGAGGCACAAATGGGATGGCACAGAGCCTCCAATGGCCTCTGTCATCAGAGAGATGCATTGCTGGAAGGAGGAGCAAGTGGTCAGCAGGTATTTGCTAGTGGAAAGCCTCAGAGATGCAGGGCTTCAAGGGATGTACAAGGGATTTTGCAACCAAAGCCCCAAGGATTCCCTGATAGGCCCAGTACATGGACCTTTTAGCTACACTAGGATGGAGCTGACACAACAAAAATGAGCAAAAATCCACTCCCCAGAATGTCTGCCCTGGACTTTGGCTGCTGCAGCAGCAACAACAGATCTGCCCCTTGGTGCCTCCCTGGATGCCTGTTAGGGTTTCTCTGCCCATGTTGCTCCCTGGTGAAGGTTTTGCTAACAGAATAGCAGCTTTAAGAACACTGTTGACTGCATTTGCTTGTGCTCCAAGAAGTGCGCCAGGCATTGAAATTATTAATGTTGACAAGAAAATCTGACAATTTGCAAATGAACATTAAGCTGCGATGGTATGATGATTTTTAATGTTTTATGCACATACTTTAAATTATCTGCATTAATCATATTCCCATTGCCTTTGAATTCAAGAGGAAAAACAAGTAGTTTTGTTGTTTGTATAGGGCCCCCTGAAATTGCTGCCTTTAAAATAAAATAAAATAGTAACACAACCAAAAACATGCATTGTATATCAGCAGTTAATGAAGAGGAAATAATGATGACTGTGCATTGTAAAATATATTAGAACACTAATTAGACCACAGCAGAATTGCTTACGGAAGTCTTTCAGACACCTGCCTGGTAATTTTCAACCCCATGTATTAGTTCATTTAACAATGCATGCATGATTAGAAGATGGAGTTAAAATTAAATAAGAGAATCCCAGGGCAGCCCAGCATGCAATTTTCTTTCCAGCTCTCTCGATTTGTGTGTGTTTTGAGAGCAGCTATTTTCATGGAGTGATTTCTAACACTCTAGGTGTCTAGGTGTATCAGTGGTCTCAGTGTGCCCATACAGGCAGGAACTAGGAACTTCATCTTGGGAGAAAAGCAATGACAAACCTAGACAGCATCTTAAAAAGCAGAGACATCACCTTGCCTACAAAGGTCCATATAGTTAAAGCTATGGTTTTCCCAGTAGTGATGTATGGAAGTGAGAGCTGGACCATAAAGAAGGCTGATTGCCGAAGAATTGATGCTTTTGAATTATGGTGCTGGAGGAGACTCTTGAGAGTCCCATGGACGGCAAGAAGATCAAACCTATCCATTCTTAAGGAAATCAGCCCTGAGTGCTCACTGGAAGGACAGACCTTGAAGCTGAGGCTCCAATACTTTGGCCACCTCATGAGAAGAGAAGAATCCTTGGAAAAGACCCTGATGTTGGGAAAGATTGAGGGCACTAGGAGAAGGGGACGACAGAGGACAAGATGGTTGGACAGTGTTCTCGAAGCTACGAACATGAGTTTGACCAAACTGCGGGAGGCAGTGCAAGACAGGAGTGCCTGGCGTGCTATGGTCGATGGGGTCACAAAGAGTCGGACACGACTAAATGACTAAACAACAACAGGAACTTCATAGGAGAAGCTGTAAGACTGGGGTGATAGATGAAGCTGTGTCTGGTCCATTGAGAATGTCAGCTAAGCAGCCCTACAGGCAACAGGCATGGCCACCACAGCCACACAAATGTTCAAAGTGCATCCAGAGGAGGAAATATGTGCATCTATGCCACACCGTCTATATATGCATTGGCATATCCATGTTGTGCTTGTACCTGATCAGCTTCACCAGAGACCACAGATGAACAGTCTACATGACTGGAGTGGTGGCATAATACTGTACAGTAATAATATAGAAAGTTCATGTCGGAGGGAACTGCTTTGCTGGCATCCCACATCTTTGCTGACCTCCTTATTTTGTTTGATTCATACCTTCCTTTTTCATCTAGGTGGTCCATGTGATTTCATTAATGCTTTAAAAGAAATTGAACACCGTTAGAATGAATACACTCCCAAGTCATCGGCATTTATTCTGCACTCTGTATAGGATCATCATGTTTTTATATCCAGGTTTTGCCGGCATCTAAGGTCACTTCCTATGAATGAGCATATAAAACTGCCTTCTCAGACCAATGGTCCAATTCCTGGACCAAAGTATTGCCTATTTTGACCAGCAATGAGCCTGCCCAGGCATCAAAATTGGCCTTGAGGGTCCTGATCCTGGATCCACCTCCAAGATCAGTTGGACTGATGTGGATTAGAGATGGGGGCCTTTCTAGTCTTTTCTCTCTCGCAAAGCTTATTACCCACCAACCAACCCTGGCTACCTATTTGTATTCTCCTATTCCAATCTCTTGCTCTCTTGGCCCATCTATTAAGAAACAAAAGCAAATGTTTCAGTAAGGACAGAACCATTGAAAGAGCAGGCTAATCAAAGATAATCTCCAGGAAGATGAGAGGAAATATCATAGGAATAAACAAGAGTCCTAAGTAGTTAATTTCAAAGTTAGCCCAGGGACACTGAGGATCAAAGAACGGAAAGTTATTAACATGATCTAAGGTCAAGAGTCTTGTTTTGGAACTGGAAGAAGTTTATTGTTTACAAATGTTGAAAGAAGAAAAGGAAGTGCTGATATTTGTTTGTGTTTAGGCTAGGTTTGGAGTGTTTATTTTTGATGGTTTTTTGGTTTTCTATTTCTATTTTATTTATACATCATGGAAGAAATTCAACATGGTGCTATGGAGATAAAGGAGTTCGCTCCATCAGTGCAATTTTTTTTTGCTTCCCCGGTGGAAATATAGCTCCTCTTCCCCCCACTGCAGAGTGTTCTGGGGGGTTCTCCTGACAACCCCCTGAGCCAATTTGGGGGGTGGGTACTGTCAGCATGTCCAGGAGGGTGCCTACTCGTGAGTAAGGCCATGGCAGCAACACATAATAATAATAATAATAATAATAATAATAATAATAATAATAAATAATTTATTATTTATAACCCGCCCATCTTGCTGGGCTTCCCCTGCCACTCTGGGTGGCTTCCAACAAACATTAAAATCCATCAAATACGTTCCCTCCCTCCTGGGACATCACAGTGACTGGTGTGATGAAGCACCAGCACACCTTCCACATCTGCAGAGGTTTGCGCAGTTGCGTAACAGACTCAGTAGCACAGCATTCTGGCTAAGCTAGTTTATTTACATATAAACAGACCCGGAGCTCTTCATCATGGCTCCCTCTCTCTAGCATCACAGGCAGTAAAGAGAAAGAACAAAGGAACAACAGTTCCACTTAGGAATACAGTAAGACAAACATCCTGTCTACGTCACTTCCACTCTGTGGAATGAAAACACATACAGTCATATGATACACAACAAAGCTATGACTGCACACGGGGAATGAATCTCCCAACAGGTACATGGGGCACACAAAGAGGTGGGAGGATAAGGTGCAAAGGCCCACTGTGTTAGCAGATGTCCATACCCTCCAACATTTCTCCAATGGAAATAGGGACACCCTAAGGTAAAACGGGACATTCCGGGATCAAATCAGAAACCGGAACGGCTTCTCTAAATCAGGGATGTCCTTGGAAAATAGGGACACTTGGAGGGTCTGTAAGTCTTTGTGCTGGCTTCTGCTAGTGGGATCCGGTAGTTGAATCTGGCCCAATATTGTTTTTTGTGTTATATTAGTGTACATCATCATCTAGAGATTCATTGTATGATATATAAACTAATTGTTACATTATTTTTGTTCATTATTAATGATGCAATTATTTTGTCTTTTATACTCTGAAACTTAAACCGTTGTTGAAAACCTTTATTTGGGTATTTCTTAGTGATTCAAGCAGACCTTCCATGGAGGTTTTTAAGCAGAGGTTTGATGGCCATCTGTCATGGATGTTTTAGTTGAGATTCCTACATTGCAAAGGGCTGTACAGTAACTAGATGACCCTTGGGGTCCCTTCCAACTCCACAATTCTATTATTCTATATAGGAGTTTTTAAAAGTCTGAATTTGAGGTTTAGGGCCCCCTGTACTTAGGAAGCTGCTACCTGTTCATCTGTCTTGACTTTTTCTTCAATGAGGCAGCTTGAAAATCTGCTGGGGTAAGACATTTGACTGAAAGAACTGCCTCCTTAACATTCTTAAAAGGCTTTAGAATTGCTAAACTTGATTTTAACTATTTAAGAGGAGTGGGATTGTCACTATTAAACATGTCCACCCCATATCTTATGCTCTCATAAATATTTGGTTTGATTTTTTAAAAGTTAATTTTTATAGGGGGGAATCCAAGTCCCCCCCTTTTGTTTTATCGCCAGCATGACACCTGTGTAAACCCAGAAGATAACAGAACAGGCGCAACAGAATAACAGAACAGTTCCTCCTCTTTCTGTTCGTTTAAGAAATCCTATCTCTAACCTCCTGCAGCGCCCTGTAAGAGGGAGTATATGTTCCTCCCGATTCTAGGTGTGTGGAAACTTTTCCATAAGAAGTTAAATGTGGCCAAAATTTCTGAATATATAAAATAATAAAAGTCCCGGAGCTAGGGCATTTTCTTTGTTTTTAGTAAAAGGCGAAAAAGTCTCAAGATAAACCATTTTCAAAAGAGAGTGAAAAAAATATCTCAGCTGTGTATGCATGATACATTGTGTTGGACTGCCCAGAGGTGATGAGGGATGGGATAAAAAAATCCTCTAAATCAATGAATCAAATAAAAAAAACATTTGTTATGAAGATTTCCTGGTGGCTACCTACACATTTTTCAATAACAACATTGCGATGCCCCTCCGGTGAAGATACATCAGGCTTCTTCCCTTGCCCTGTCTTGCTCTAAGCTAAAAACTTTTCTCTTTCAACAGGCTTTTAATATTTAAAGGTTTCCCGTTTCTGGGTTTTGCACTGTGTTTTTTTTTTAAGATTGCATGTATAGTTTCTTCAGTTTACATTTTGTTGTGTTTTTCATGTGAACTTTTTTTTGGGGGGGTGAGTTTGATCTGCATTCTGTTGTGTATATTTCTTCTGTACTGTGGTTTGTGAGTCCTGTGGGCAGAAGACCAGAGTATAAGTAACGCTAGCATCTTCCCAGAATAAAAACTCCTCTGGAGCTCATTTGGATTTACTGCTTCCTGTCTGCCATTCCCACACACACACCCTCCACTTCGTCTACATGTTTTAGAACTGAACTCTCTTTCTCAGGAGAATTTGCACAACGTAGTTTTGTTTGCTGCCAAAAATTGGCCCTGACTTAAATAATCCCTGTCTCTAAAGCAGTGGGACACGGTACATAGAATTATTTCTTCAAGCAAAGGCTTACAGCAGCCTTAAATAGCAGCTGCTGAATCTTTTCATTTCCCCTTCCATTGTGCTCCTTTCTGGGAATCCTGCTTCTCTGGGCTGAGCAAAATGCGCAATGTTTTAAGCAGATGAAGTACATTTATTTAAAATGTGCAAATGTTTTCAAGTAGGCTTCTCAATTTGTTTTGTAATGAAACAGGGTTCCGGTATTTATATGGATTCATTGATGGCCACAACTCATTTCTCAGTTGAAGGAGGTATGGGATGCAGTTTTTCATTTACATAAAACAGCATTGCATGTTATTTTTCTAGGCTACTTATTTTGGGTGCAGCATTATCTGATGGCACTGTGATCTCATGAAGCTTCGTTTATTTCAGCAGGAACCTTATACAGAATCAAACCATTGATCAGTCCAACTCTGTACAGTGGAACCTTGGTTTACGAACGATTGTAACCCGGAAATAAGTAAACCGAGGTTTCTGAGGCCTATGGAGGCCTCCGCAAAGGCCTGAAGACTGGGTCGCAATTATGGAGGTGCTCCCATGGGTCCGCGAAGGCCCGGAGCGAAGGCCCGGCCTCTGCGAAGGCATTGGACGCTCCGGTGCACACAAACGCTCATACCTATGACAAACATAGTTGGTCTCTAAGGTGCTACTGGAAGGATTTTTTTTATTATTTGGACTGCGTCAGACCAACACGGCTACCTACCTGTAACCAAATGAAGAAAGATATGGTAGGCAGGAAGATCTATTCAATTTGGCATTGCTCTTTCCTTTTTCAAGTTCTGCCTCTGGTTCAGTGGGATGTGAGACTGAGCTGTGTGCCAGGAACGCACCTGACTCATCTTATGACATTGATGTAGAGATATGCTGATATAAAACATGAAGGCGCTAGAGTCTAAAATAAATGTTCATTGTCATTATTATCATAACATATGAACAAGTTAGCCGTGCGTTGCCCACAAACCTGTGGTCCACTATGGGTGAAATATGACTCCCTTTAGTGACCTAGCGATAGAAGGCCAACTGTTGCCTGGGTGCTGCGAAATCATTCTGTTTAGCAGGATGCTGATTTAGAGGCATCCAGTTGTAATCTGTCAGGTAGTAGGTTCATCCCATTGGCTCCTAAGCCAAGCACATAATTGAAATATCTGAACCTGTAGCTCCACTTGTACTGTTGCAGCAGCATACCTGTCAGGGTGTTGTCAGTGCCCCCCGGCTGGTTGCCCAGGAAAGTATTGTTAGCATTCCATAGCCGGGGGGGGGCAGATGTGAGTCTGCCCCACGCAGCTAACAGAAGCCAGAGCACATTGTGATTGCCTTCAGCTTGAAGAACAACACACAGGAATCAATAAGTAGTGTCTAACTACTTTATTATAGAGAGAGAGATGCAGCGTAGCGTCTGGCATCTTGCATAGCCAAAAGAGAAAGTGTACAGAGTACCGTGGAAAACATCACGTGAACATAGGGAGATAAGGACTTGCTTTCGCCAGTGTATAGGAATCCCAACAAGTATAAAGACAAGGAAAAGTCCTTTTTTTATTTCAAACTTTACAGAGAGAGGCTATAGAACCTAGCCTCTTGGATAATGGCGTTGTCCCAAGTGAATCTCCCCACTCCTTTCTCTCCCACTGTCTCATTCCTCCTCCTCCTTATCTCCTCTATGGATGCCGGCTAAGTGCCATCTGTCTTTGAGCTCTTTGCTCTCCTACTTTTAAGGCTTGCCAGGTTCTGGGAGATGGAGGGTCTGGAATGCTTTCTAGTGACAACGTGTCAGCCAGCTGCTGCTCCGGCTCTGCCTGCTCCTCCTCTCCCATTATTTCCCAACTTTCCCCCTCATCTGCCTCTGAGCTGTGACCTCCCGCAAACATCTATTGTAAAGCTATACTGTCTTCCTCTTCCTCCTCCTCCTCCCTGGAAAGGTGAGGATGGGGAGGCAGTCTCCACCATTCCTCCTCCTCTCCCAGTCCCTGACATTACCATCAGTACAGCAGCTAACTAATAGCACAGTACCATTACTGGCAAACACACTGTATACTATCACTTCACTTCTTAAAGGCTTAGCAATAGACATGACAAATGTCTAAGCTCTGACTTTGGCCACAGAACAAGGCAAGCGTTGAACTTCTTGGCATGATGAAGCAAGAATAAAATCACTTACCAGCTTGTAATTCCCCCCTTATTTTACCCTCTGATAGCAGACCTGGAAAGGATAACCATTCTGAAGCCTGGATGTGCCTGAGAGGGTCATAATGTGCACACATCCATCCTCTTCCTAGATTTTTGGCTTTGGAGTTGGCAGGGCAACGAAGGTCAGACAAGAAGCTTTCACTTCAAGCCACACATTAAGTCGGCTTTCCGCAGAGGCAGTTCAAGACTTACTTAGCAAGAGGTGAACTTTAAGTAAGGAAATGGCTATACCTGCAAGGTAGACAGGCAGAAGAGTGTTCAAAAGCCGGAGCTGGGGCATAGATTTTCCAGAGTGGTTTTCACAAATCAAGTTTATATGGCAATCTGGGACTCTCCTTCCTGAGATATCGTGCTTTTGGTCAAAGCACCTCTGTATATTACATCACTGCTAAAAGCTGTGCACCAGCTGCTAGGACATGACTGATCAATGTATTATTATTGGTGTGTGAAGTCCCCAAAGGAGTCTGGCCCAACCTTTCTGGGCCAGTGGGCACAATGGGAATGTGAGAAAGTGCTGTGGGTGCCAGTCAGAAAATGGCTGCCATGGGGTGGCAGAGTACAATATGGATTCTGTAAGACATTTTGCTGCCTGAAGCAAGGTTCAGGTGGTACCCCACCCATGCGAAGACCAAAATCTCTTGCTCCACTAGGTATCAATTCATGCCGCATCACTGGAAGCAATGCCACCTGGCTCAGCTGCATGGCTAGACTTGTCCTCTTGCCGATTATCCTTGCACATAAGGGGTACCAGTCTTCTCATCTGATCAAAGGGTGATTGGATGGTGATTGGGATGTTGAAAGATTCTTGTTTTACTGTTTTTGTTTTAATTATTTACTTGTGTTTTTCTCTTGTATTTTATTCTGTAAACCACCCTGAGATTTTGTGGTGAAGGGCGATATATAAATTTAATAATACTAACAACAACAGATAATAATAATAATAATAATAATAATAATAATAAATATATTATTTATACCCTGCCCATCTGGCTGGGCCTCCCCAGCCACTCTGGGCAGCTTCCAACAGAAACATTAAAATACACTAATTTCTTAAACATTAAAAGCCTCCTTAAACAGGGCTGCCTTCAGATGTCTTCTAAAAATCTGGATAAAAGAAAGTACTTCTTTATGCAGTGCATAGTTAAACTATGGCATTCACTCCCGTGGCAGGAAGTAATGGCCACCAACTTGGATGGCTTTAAAAGAGGATTAGACAAATTTCGCAACCTTGGGTTGCGAACGCTGCGGGTTACACATTTTCGGGTTGCACTCCACGCCGAACCCAGAAGTACCGGAACAGGTTACTTCCGGGTTTTGGCGCTCGCGCATGCGCAGAAACGCAAAATGGCACCATGCGCAGAATCGCAGCGCTGCGGGTTGCGAATGCTGCTGGTTGCGAAGGCGCCTCCCACACAGATCACGTTTGCAACCCGAGGTATGACTGTATAACTAAAGCAATGCTTCCCTTGGATTAAAGGCTATTTTGTATTTCATAGAAAGAGGGATTATAATCCTCCCCAGCAAACTGAAGAGCTTTGTTCTGATCTTCAAGATTAAAGTCTGTGTATCCTAAATTATGATGCATATTTCCTACATGGCTCAGAGATGAAAGTAGTGCATTTGCATTTTTAACCTTGAAAAATCATTGGCATATCCAAGCCAGGAAGCAATGTGCTTGGATGATTAACATGAACATGGTCAAGGAAAACATAGAATTTTTTAGCAATCAAATTAGGAAAGAATCCTGTCTCATGCCAAGGAGATTCACAATTTCACATTTGTTTATGCTTTTATGCAATGTTATAATTTGAGTAAATGTTATTTATTTTAACATGTGCTAATGTTAGGGGTGCAGTGTTTAAGGGAGAATGCTGTGTCTGGCCAAGGAGATTCAGATTTTTAAATTTGCCTATGTTTTTATATAATATATGTGGCTATGTGCAAATGTTATGACAGAGGATGAGATGGTTGGACAATGTTCTCGAAACTACCAACATGAATTTGACAAAATTGTGGGAGGCAGTGGAAGACAGGAGTGCCTGGCGTGCTCTGGTCCATGGGGTCACAAAGAGTCAGACACAACTGAGCGACTAAACAACAAAAAAAATCTATTTTTTATTTATAGATAACTTTTAATTTTATGTTTAATTTTTATCACCTTCCCCCTTCATATGGCAATGTGTTAACCCTCTGCGGTATTCTGTCTGATGACTAGATACATACACATGCAAGTCCTGCTTTTTGAATGTTTGGTATGTGAATATTCACTTCTAAACAAGAGGAATTAGTTCTCAAACACACCATAGATTCAGATATGCAAACAGCCTGAGTCTGCCCATATCCTCCCCCTTCTCTTCTTCTTCTTTTCTCTCTCTTTTTATTAAATTTTCTGTTTTACCATTTAAAATACTCATTTTACATCCTAAAGATATCAATGACGTCCCTTCTTCTCTTTCCATGGTTCATTTAACATATCATAAATCCCCTGCATATTTTACAAAAACTATACCATTCAGTATTCTATTACTGCATCCAACAAAACTTGTTTACACTGTTGAATTTACCTTAATGCTGCCAGCGTTTTCAGCTGTACACAATTATTTCCAATATATTCAATAAATGTTTCCCAATCTTCTTTAAAGGTAAGTTTTTTCTTGTTCTCTTATTCTATATGTTAAGTCTGCGAGTTGTGCATATTCTGTCAACTTAAGTTGCCATTCTTCTTTAGTTGGGACCTCGATCGCTTTCCATTTTGGGGCTAACAAAACACTGGGCGCAGTAGTAGCATACATAAATAACCTTTTTTGACACCTGGGAATTTCAGTCACCTCCTTACTTGTTTGTGTTTTGCTGGCCAAAGGCAGAACCCATATGGGAAGGGAGTTCAAACAAATAACCTTTTCCTTTGTGTCTCTTTTAGGAAGAAACCATGTAGTGTTGGGGCCAGGTGGGGTGGGGAGAGAGGTTGGACAAATCATGGGTTTTAAATGTTCCCACAGGAAAATCTGGAAATTATCAGCTCGTTATGTGAATACTCACCTAATGAACAATTTACTGGGAACACATTGCATTCAGAAAGCAGGACTTGCATGTACACTGATCTGATCTGATCTGATCTGATCTAGACTGGGGTCACAAAACAAAGGCAGCCAAAGCAGCCAAGTGATTTTACTGAAGTGAAGAGAGTTGCACTATGTTTCCCTATCTAATAACTTTGAATGGGAGTCACGCAGGTCTCTTTGGGCTCAATTCAGCCTCTTCCAGGGAATAGACAATGATATATTATTTGCTTTTTTGCCACTTTGCAAACCTACTTTGAGATGGGTTGCTGCTAGGCAATTACCCCTGACCAAAGGCAGCTAAATTTTCCTTTCTAGGAGGCAGTGAGATGTGTATCTTTCACATAATTCTGGAAAGCCGGAGAATGAGATGCTTAAAACTGTCACATTATGTCAGGCCCACCTGCAAATTGTGCTACAAGCCAAGGATTCCTGCCTCGCACCTCCCAAGTAAACACGGGTGGCTGTCTTTGAAGCTGATCTCTTTAAGTCTCAGGATTCCCATGGTGCAAGAATGCATTTGCTATTCCTTACCAGCAAGGAGCAAAGATGAAGGATAAAAGCAGCAACTGGCAGCGTGTCGCGGGGAAAAACGGAGCAAAGAAAACAATTGTTTTGTAAGGATGCTGGAGTAGTAAAAGAGGTACGCTTTTAGCTCTGCTCCCACACTTCACTGAGAGCATTTGTTCTCTGTGGAAGGAGGGTGGTGGGTGGGGAGAGGCCAGTATAAATTGTCTATGCAGCCCCCAATATCAACAACCTCAGATATGCAGATGACACAACCTTGATGGCAGAAAGTGAGGAGGAATTAAAGAACCTTTTAATGAGGGTGAAAGAGGAGAGCGCAAAATATGGTCTGAAGCTCAACATCAAAAAAACCAAGATCATGGCCACTGGTCCCATCACCTCCTGGCAAATAGAAGGGGAAGAAATGGAGGCAGTGAGAGATTTTACTTTCTTGGGCTCCTTGATCACTGCAGATGGTGACAGCAGTCACGAAATTAAAAGATGCCTGCTTCTTGGGAGAAAAGCAATGACAAACCTAGACAGCATCTTAAAAAGCAGAGACATCACCTTGCCGACAAAGAGCTGGACCATAAAGAAGGCTGATTGCCGAAGAATTGATGCTTTTGAATTATGGTGCTGGAGGAGACTCTTGAGAGTCCCATGGACTGCAAGAAGATCAAACCTATCCATTCTGAAGGAAATCAGCCCTGAGTGCTCAATGGAAGGACAGATCGTGAAGCTGAGGCTCCAATACTTTGGTGACCTCATGAGAAGAGAAGAATCCTTGGAAAAGACCCTGATGTTGGGAAAGATGGAGGGCACAAGGAGAAGGGGACGACAGAGGACGAGATGGTTGGACAGTGTTCTCGGAGCTAAGAACATGAGTTTGACCAAACTGCGGGAGGCAGTGCAAGACAGGAGTGCCTGGCGTGCTATGGTCCATGGGGTCACGAAGAGTCGGACACGACTAAACGACTAAACAACAACAACAACATGATGCAGAAGCACGGTTGCATGTGTGTTAAGATCAGCAAAAAGCTTCTTGAGATAATGAGAATGATGGTGACCCTCACCCCAAACCTGCACAACAAAGTCAAAGACTGGTGGAGTCACCCAAATATACTGTACAGCTGCTCCCACTGCACAGTAAATGTAGATGTGATCAAAGACGACACAGGACTGATGAAGCTATCTGAGATGATGGGTAAGACAGGTCAACACATAATCAGGCCAACAAGCATGCTATTAGCCAGTTGAGTGGCACCCATATCTCAAGCAATTTCTAAACTGTTGGAAATTAACAGTACTTAAAGTTGCCCGGGAGAAATTTTGGAAGAGTCTAACAATGGCTGCTATTGACATGGGAAGACAGTAGGAATCTAGGAAGGAATCATTGGTTCATCTAGCTGAGCACTGTTCACAATGCCACGTTATGGTTCTCCAGTGTTTCAGACAAGAGTCCTTCTCATCCCTACCTAGAGATGTTTTACTATGTTTTTATATGTGCTGAAAGTCACACAGAGTGGCTGGGAAACACAGATGAGAAACACAGAATAATAATAATAATAATAATAATAATAATAATAATAATAATAATATGACATTAGCCAGTTAACAAAAAAAGTTTTAGTATGTTTTGTTAAGGGCTTTCCACATTCAAAATGGCAGCAGTCAATTACCTTGAGTGCTCACCCTAAGCTCAAAGAACTCTCTTGCCGCCCCCAACCAATAAATAAGATCCCACTGAATCACAAATCTTTGACTTGTTCACAGCTTCTCTACAAACGTGTTTCAGGCTGTATACGATGGAATCCTCAAGCCTCTCATGTCTGATTGGGGACTTTCTATTTGCTTCCGAGATAAAAGGATTTTTATTTGATCATACCTTTTATTCCAAGAATGAGTTTAACCTTCAAAGAGGGTTAAAAAAACAACCAAAAAAACCACCACTACTTAGAAAAAGAGAGGGGGAAGCCTGCCAGTTGCTGCTTTGGAAAGCCGGATAAAGAATAGACAGCTCAGAATTCCAGTATAAACAACTCAGTTTGGCACAGAAATTATGCTAACATAGAGGGGGAAATATTATTCACGACTAATTGCACAGCAGATGTAAACACTTGTGACAGTTGCACAGTGGCTGTAACACAATTTCATTGTTCTCTCTTCCTAGGTGGACAGTAAGTTCTGAAAGCAGTGCAGTCATGATCAGATGTTTGAAATAAAGTGAAGGGCACGATGAAATAACTAGCACTTAAAATGGAAATCAGCCCTGAGTGCTCACTGGAAGGACAGATCGTGAAGCTGAGGCTCCAATACTTTGGCCACCTCATGAGAAGAGAAGAATCATTGGAAAAGACCCTGATGTTGGGAAAGATGGAGGGCACTAGGAGAAGGGGATGACAGAGGACGAGATGGTTGGACAGTGTTCTCGAAGCTACGAACATGAGTCTGACCAAACTGCGGGAGGCAGTGCAAGACAGGAGTGCCTGGCGTGCTCTGGTCCATGGGGTCACGAAGAGTCGGACATGACTAAACGACTAAACAACAACAACAACAAAATGGTGCACCTGCAAATGTCTGTAAATAAATTTAAAAAGTCACCAAGTGTTAGGGGTGCAACAGGTTTGATTGTATAAATTACATAGAATTTGCAACTCTGAGTCCATTCTTCGTCTCCCAGCTAGCCCTCCTTCCTAAAGAGTGCCATCCAACTAACGCATCGCACCAGAGCAAGGACTTCTGCTCATGCAATGGGACTTCTCACACTCTCCTCCCCCTTAAGCATAGCCTGTTTAGGGCAATTCTAGAACAGATCTAGGGAGAAGGTGCAGGGGGAGAAAACCTTATTGTGCAAGAGGAAATCTTTGCACCAAATGGGATGAGCTCTGCAGTGCTACTTTGGGTACAACCCTGTGTTGCTACTTTAGGTTGACATTGTATCTTCCTTACATTCTAAAAGCAGGTTGTGCAACTATGCTAGCATCACATTGAAGTTCCTAAAAATGCTCACAATATGGGAAGATCTTCAACCTGAAATTTGCAGAAGTTGTGCTCCCTGAATTCCACTTCTGCCAGGAGAACAGAAAACAACAACAACCAAAGTTACAACAGTTGGGGCTTTTTAGTATAGAAAAAAGAGTGTGTGTGTAAGGTGGACCATGATAGAGGTGTATACAATAATGTGTGGTGGGGAGGAAGTACATCAGGAGAAGGAGAAGCTGGTCTTCTGGTGGGGTGATGTTGTAACACTAGCTTCTGGGCAGTTCTGTTGCTGCCGTTTAGCAGAAGGAGGGGGTGTGAGTTGGTGGGGAGGTCAGCACTGTGTCCCCTTGTTTCCCTAGAAGTTTGTTTAGGTTTGCAGTCGTAATATAATGTAAAACTTCTGTTCCTGTTAAGTTCAACAAAGACAATATGAAAGGCATTCTGGTTTTACCTCAGGAAATAATGTAAAGGCATGGTCTACTTTGAGGTTCATTTTGACTACTCTTAACTCCAGGTTTCATCACATCTTGGGCTGTCTTATCACAACTAGAAGGTTAATGTGTGGCGATTGGTTCTCATTTTTAAAAAAGTTAATTCTGTCCATTAAAAACTGGACAATATCTAAATTAAAGGACTGTCTTTTTATATAAGAGCTCCTGAAAGCTTGGCCTGGGCTACCTCAGTTTCCAAGAAACGTAACAAATACCCTGGAATTTCAATAAGCCTCCAAACCAAAACATTATTATACTGGCAAGTGTTCCACAGTGACTTTCACTTTTCAATATTCATAAAGATCAAACCATTACAGCTTCAAAACATTAATTACCTAGTTGACAAGTCTGTGACAGGAATAAAGGCAAGTGTCACTCCAATGTGTTTGGAGGGGGAGGGAAACGAACAGTGGTGATGACAAACCCTTTTCTGCCCGGATAGAAAAAAGTTGTGCACTTACCCTACCCCAGTTAATGGCAGTGATGCAACCCAGGATCTGTGAGGAACCTTTCTCAGCTTGAGGGCTTCATTTACTTCTTTACTATGTGTCCCAATGCTGGGCAGGACCAGAGGCAAAAGTGGCAACCGGCTGGGCTCAGTGGAGATAGTCAGAGAGAGGGAGAGCCCCAGTTCTGAACATAGTTTCTGCATGATATCTGACACAGGAGGGTGGGTAGGAAGTAGCTCCCCCACAAGGCTTGGCTTCCCTCTTTGTCCCAATTTTTTTTTCTCTCATTCAGAAATTTGGCATGTAGAACAATGCCAATGGTGGAAGGTCATGTATTTAAGCCCTGCGTAGCAAAGCAGAGACAGATTAACAGTGCTACCTCGGGTTATAAACGCTTCAGGTTACAAACTCCGCTAACCCAGAAATAGTACCTCAGGTTAAGAACTTTGCTTCAGGATGAGAACAGAAATCATGCTTTGGTGGTGCGGCGGCAGCAGGAGGCCCCATTAGCTAAAGTGGTGCTTCAGGTTAAGAACAGTTTCAGGTTAAGAACGGACCTCCAGAACAAATTAAGTTTGTAACCAGAGGTACCACTGTACAAATTTATGTGTGTATGTGACAAATTCCAGAGGGACCGTCCTCTTAGGCTGCAATAGATTGTGGTGGATTTCTTTGAAGTCATTTCAGAACCAAGTGGGGGGTGGGAAATCACCTCCCATCTGCCCCCTCCATCCTGAATTTTACCAGAACAAGGTGGCAACTCTAGCCAGGAGGTTCCTTGGAGTGGCAGTGGATCTCCTCCTGGAGCTCACCTGCCAGCAGCTGTATCCAGTTCTAGTCATACTCAAAGTAGATCCCTGGAAGTTGATGGGTCTTAATAATTGGTCAATCAATTTCAGTGGATTGGCCTTGAGTAGGACTAGCATTAGACCCAACTCCTGGTGGCCAGTAATGCTAAGTCTCTCCGCTTGTCCTGCTAGGTTCATATGTGTGTGTCGCAAGGCAGGGGGAGGGCAAGCCTTTTATGGGCTCTGTGTGCCAGTTTCCCACTAGAGCCTTGTAAGCATTAATATCCACAGCACTTAAAGCAATCACATCCCAGTTTTATATGCCCTTCTGGTCAATCACGAATGTTACCTGTCACAACTTGGTGACCCATAACATTTCAATGCCATCCAGGATTGCTTCTCTTGACTGAACTAAGTACAAGTCCTAGAGGTTTTCTGTCAGATGCCTTGAAAAAGATGCCATCCGCATCAAGAAAGAAAATGAGCCCGGCAAAACAGCATTTCTGCTTGGGGCATTCGCAGAGGCTTTACCATAAAATGAGAAATGTCCCCCTATTTAGACAGAGAGAATATGCTGAGCAATGTTTTGCCATGAAATCAAAATTTAAACTTTTAAAAAGAAGCAGGAATGTAGCAAATAACTGTGGGTGTAGCACAGGGGAGAAAAGGCTGAACTGGAATTCAGGCATTTGCCTCTAATACGAATGCATTCAGCAGGCTTGGACACCTCTTCCCATCTGCAATTTTACACAGTTGCCATATTTATTACTGAGATAATGTATGCACAGGATTAAAAAACCTGTAAAAGTGCTCTAAAATTTGCTCGGTATTGCATTGCATATTGCATAAGTGTAGCACAGATACTGTGAATATGTGCAAAGTAGTAGTAGTAGTAGTAGTAGTAGTAGTAGTAGTAGTAGTAGTAATAGTATCATCTTGATAGCTAGATTGTGGGAGGGCGTTCCATAGGGCAAGTGCCACTACCAAGAAGGCCCCATGCCTGGTTCCCTGTAACTTGGCTTCTTGTAGTGAGGGACCTCAGCGTCTGGGCTGAACGATGGGGGTGGAGACACTCCTTCAGGTATACTGGACCAAGGCTGTCTAGGGCTTTAAAGGTCAGAACCAACACTATCTGAATCTCACCACAAACTTAATAGGTGGCTTTAGGTAAGCCATTATCTGTCAGCCCCTACCGCCCCTACCCTTTTAATTTGCTGTGGGAACCAGTAAGAGCAATCCTAAAAATACTTAATAGGGTCTAAGCACCACGGGCTCCAAACATAAATCATAAACCTATGTCCGCCATGTTTATTGACTTCCGTGGGTCTACTCTGAGTTGGACTAGCATTGTCTACAACCTTTGGTGTTCAAAACTAGATGGAGAACCAGGTTTGCATCATACGCATATGATAGTTGCATACATTGGAACAGAAGGGAGTGCAGAAACGGGGGGGGGGGGGAGAGAAAACCAGCCTGGGAAAATAACTCACAACCCCCTTCTATGTTCTCTGTTGTTCTGAGCCAACAGCCAAGAAAAAAGGAAGCAGAACCAGCCCTAGTGTTGGAGCAGCTTCTATCGAAGGGGGAGGCAGAAGCAGAGATCCCTACAGGACGGTTTGCTATCATACAAGTAAAATGGAGTCTGCTAAATATGAAAGAAATAAGATCTCATGTGGCATAATGACAGTGCGTCTTTGTTTATATGGTAACTTGATGTAAGTGTGCAGCAGTATAAAGAATGTCTCCATTTACTACTATGTTTGATCAAAAAGTGACAATGCACATGTAAAAATATCTGCATTTGCTATGCCAAGTTTTGCTTTTCTGTCCTGGAGATGATTTGGGTAAAATAATGCAGGGCAATTCTTTATTCCCTGTGCCTACCCCCACAACTGTTTCTTTCTTTCTTTTTTTAAAACCCAGTATTTCACAGCTATATTTTCCAGTCTGAAATCTGTCAGATTAATGCATCCTCTCACGCAGAGCTGCTAGTTTTTACTGTAATACTGTTAAGGTATTACATGCAGATGCAGTCAGGAGCTGCCCACTTCTATCTGCTGCTGCTTACCAGCGTTTTAAAGGATGGAAATGTTAATTTCTGATCTTTCTTAAAAGTAAAATGGCATATTAACTTCCGAAAACTGTGAGGCACAGGGGTAAGTGCCCCCAGAATTGGATGCACTTAAAAGTATGAAGAGTTTTGTTCTAGTTACAGGTAGGTAGCCGTGTTGGTCTGCCGTCGAAACAAAAGAAAAGAAAAGAAATTCATTCCAGTTGCATCTTAGAGACCAACTAAGTTTGTCAATGGTATGAGCTTTCGTGTGCATGCACACTTCTTCAGATACACTAAAACAGAAGTCACCAGACCCTTATATATAGTGGGCGGGTGGGGAGGGGGTATTACTCAGAAGGGTGGTGGGGATGGGTGATTGGCTGATAGGTGTGGTAAACCTGTTGACGACTGTTAACAACTGCAATTGGTCTTACAGGAAAAAGCAAGATGTGAGATGGCTAAAAATAGCTTTATCATGTAGAATGAGATAAGAATCCCTTGTGTCTATTCTATTCAGACCAGGTGATTCACAAGACAAACCAGTAGGAGAACACTTCTTTCTCCCAGGACATTCTATACAAGATCTCAGAGTAGCTGTTGTATTACAAAAGAATTTCAGAAATAGACTGGAAAGAGAAGTTGCTGAATTGCAACTTATTACCAAACTTAAAACCATGGAGAGACCTGATCTGAATTGGATTCTTATCTCATTGGATTCTTATCTCATTATACATGATAAAGCTATTTTTATGTCTTTTGGCTATTTGGTGGAACCCATTGTTCTCCAGATGCTGTGGATTATATCTAGAAGCAACCTGCTGGAATGACTATGCTTGATTCCTGTCAGGTGGATTGCTGTTGTTTACTGCGAGGACAAGGTACACGATAGGGGGTGGGTTTGCAGGGGGGGATGCACCAGCAGAGCTAGTCCAGCACTCCTGCTGATGCGTCTGCACCATGCTGACCTCCTTGCCATCTCACCTCTCCTCCTCCCGTTAAGTAGCAGCGACCCTCCAGCTAGTAAGCTAGTGCAGTGGCTCAGCACCATCCTGCAAGTGGCTTCTGACTACAGTTCAATCAGCCCAGTCCAGTGTGGCTATTTTACCTTCCCCTGGAGAGGCCATTTTTTCCTCCAAGGCGTGTGGTGAATAGCCCCGTACTGGTTAAAGTCCTTATTTACAGAGGTTAGTAATGGTTGACCCGTCTCTTTGTGGTTCAGTGGCCGGGCATCTGTGTCAGGCACTGTGGTGAAGAGGGCTGCATTGAAGAGGAATGGTGGGAACCACCCCCTTCCCCTGCTCCTGCATCTTTCCAGGAGCAAGAGGACAGTATAGATTTGGAACAGTGGTTTGCAGAGGGGGCATAGTTCAGAAGGCAGAAGCTGGGAAACACTGGATGGGGAACAGCTAGGAGAAGAGACACTGGAAGAGAGAGGGTTAACAGATTCACAGTCATTGGACAGCATTCCTCCACCCAGCCCAAGGTCAAGAAGAGCTCAGAAGGTCTCAGAACAGAAAGTGCAGAGGGTACAAACTCAGATTACAAGACGTGGGAGTGATGTGATGTAGATTAATAGGGGTGGAGGGGGTGTGAGCCTTAATTGGGAGCACTGCCATTCCGGGTAGATGCTTTCTTTTGTCCTTCGCTGTGTTTATTAAAGAAACTAACTGGTAAGAATTCCTTTCATTTGATCTCTTCATTTACGGCCATAGGGGAGGAAGCCAATTCCCTGAGGCTTGGCAATCTGCTTTTCAGGCAGAAGGTCCCAGGCCCAATCCTTGACATCTCCAGGTGGGGCTGTTAAGAGATGCCCACCTTAAACCCTGGAGAGCTTTTGGTGGTCAGTGGACCAAAGCTAGGTGAGTTCAGTGTAAACATTAACAGAATTAAAACCATATATAAAATCTGTTGAAAAAATATAGCTAATTACAATAACAACAGCAGGCGCCAATCCTTTCGTTCAAAGCACTCAATTCCCAAAAGCCTGTTGGAACAAGAAAGTCTTCACCTGCTGGCGGAACGAGGAGGGAGCTAGTCTAGCTTCTCTAGGGAGGGAGTTTCAGAGTCTGGGAGCATCCACTGAGAAGGGCCTCCCTTGAAGATCTCAAAACCTGGGCAGGTTCATATGAAGGAGTATGGTCTTTCAGATAGCTTGGACCTCAGCAGTGCCTTTGCTCCCAACCCCCACATTGTTGTGCTGCTCACAGGTTCAGCTGTAACTGAGTTCATGAATTCAGCTTGTGTTCATGAGTTCAGCTGTAACTTTGGATAGATCAGGGTTCCACATTGTGGGTAGAGCCTTGTTGTTGTTTAGTCGTTTAGTCGTGTCCGACTCTTCGTGACCCCATGGACCAGAGCACGCCAGGCACTCCTGTCTTCCACTTCCTCCTGCAGTTGGTCAAACTCATGCTGGTAGCTTTGAGAACACTGTCCAACCATCTTGCCCTCTGTCGTCCCCTTCTCCTAGTGCCTTAAAGAGTAGAAAAACTTTCCTGCTGCAGAAGTTACAGCTGAACTCATGAGCACCTGGTATGAATATGGTTGGGAGGAATAAGGGCCCTTGTACAAGAGGATGAACAGGTGAACGAAAGGCAGTATGGTCATAAGTTGAAAAATGACTATGGTATATAACATGGTAAACATGTTCTGTCTTTTAGTCTTATGCTGCAGATCTTGTTGTTTCAGCCGTCCACTTAAAAACATGCTATATCAGAAATTCAGAAGGAAAGAGTTTGGTTGTCATAGAAATGCAGCCACAGGTAAATGTTCAGCACTTGAACTCCTGACTGTGGTGTAGCTCTTAAAAGATTCAGGAGCTGTGCCGTCAGGAGGCATTCCTATCAACAGGAATTCAAACAGCTCCCAAGAATTTACACCTCTGTGAACCTTTTGCTTATTGAACTTTCTGAGAAACAAAAAAAACAACCCATGCCTTTTCTCAGCTTAAGATGCTCCACGCAACCATACCTGCTCATGCATCACACTCTGTTCTACTCCCTTGCACTACTCTTAATTTACCCCACCTCTTTGCTATTTTCAGCACCCACTGAAGATGTATTTGCTGGCTCTTGGCATTGTAGCTTTAGGCTGGAAAGATGCTACCTGCTCTTCTCTTGTAGACTTTGTTGTTTTGACCACATTTTATTTGCTCTCATGGAACTGTGCATTAAATGTGATTGTTTGTGGCTTCATGGTAGGTCCTTGGCCCTGAAACGCATTGACAATGGGGGGAGGGCTAGAAATATTTAAATAAACAACATACACTAAATCTATTACCAGAAGTCCTTCTCTGGTGCTCGCCCCAAGAAAGCTGATATTGCTCTCAGTGCAGTGTCTTTCCAGCACTAGGGGAAGGCATTTTTTTTTTGTCCACAGGCCTTTTGATATGTCAGCTGCGTTACTTTTCTATTTTGTCTTCCCTTCTGTTTTAATTATGCTGTTTTAATAGCTGCTATTTTATTATTATTTGTTTTTATCATGGTTTACGATACTGTAGTATCTATTCTGAAAGCTATGCCAGTTGGGCACGGTATAATTTTTTTAAAAATAAAAGTATGTATCTCACTAAGAGAACCAATCTTTTCACGGGACACTGCTGTCCATAAGTTGTAAAAATAAGCTTGGTTTGAAAAGGAACCCAAACACCTGGGGCTGTATCCAAACGTGCCTTAATCAATGGTCATACCTAACCTAAATACTGATTACAGGTAGGTAGCCGTGTTGGTCTGGATCGAAGTAAAATAAAAAAATTCCTTCAGTAGCACCTTAAAGACCAACTAAGTTTTTATTTTGGTATGAGCTTTCGTGTGCATGCACACTTCTTCAGATACAGTGAAATGGAAGTTTCCAGGCACTTATGTAGAGAAGGGGTGGGGAGGGGTGGGGATGGGGAGGGGGGATCACTCAGAAGGGTGGTGGAAATGGGTGATTGACTGACTGATAGCTGTTGATGACCGCAAACGACTGCAAATGGTTTTGCATGAAAAAGCAAGGGTTGAGATGGCTGAAGATCGCTTATCATGTATAATGAGATAAGAACCCGATATCTCTGTTCAAACCAGGTCCCTCCATGGTTTTGAGCTTGGTGATAAGTTGCAATTCAGCAACTTCTCTTTCCAGTCTATTTCTGAAATTCTTTTGTAGTAAGACAGCTACTTTGAGATCTTGTATAGAATGTCCTGGGAGATTGAAGTGTTCTCCTACTGGTTTTTCTGTCTTCTGGTTCCTGATGTCAGATTTATGTCCATTTATCCTTTGGCGTAGGGTTTGGCCTGTTTGTCCAATATAGAGAGCTGAAGGGCACTGTTGGCATTTGATGGCATACACAATGTTAGAGGATGAGCAATTAAATAGTCCTGAGATGGTATGTTGGATGTTGTTGGGGCCAGTAATGGTGTTGTCTGGGTGTATGTGGCAGCAAAGTTGGCATCTGGGTTTATTGCAGGCTCTGGTACCAGTGTCCATGTTAAGTCTGGTGGTTGTATTATTGTGGGTGAGGAGTTGTTTAAGATTGGGTGGCTGTCTGTAGGCAATGAAAGGTCTTCCTCCCAGAGCTTGAGAAAGGGAGCGGTCATTGTCCAGGAGAGGCTGTAGATCTCTGATGATGCGTTGTACTGTTTTAGCTTGGGAGCTGTATGTGATGACTAGTGGTGTTCTGTTATTTTCTTTTTTGGGTCTGTCTTGCAGCAGGTTCTCTCTAGGTATCTGTCTGGCTCTGTTGATCTGTTGTTTAACTTCATCAGGTAATACTGTTGTTTAACTTCATCAGGTAATACTGATTTCAGTGGTTCAGCTCTGCATAGGGTTTAGTTGGATACAACAGCGGATGACATGCAAGTTCCAATCACAGTAAAACGTCAGCTTGTGTATTATCAGGTCACAACTTGTGCATGTAACTGGTCTATCACAAATCTAGAACACACAAAAACAAAACCCCTCCAGGAAATAACTACCAAAACGAAGGAACATGAGGGTATTTATTAGTAGGCCATTATGTTTCAGCCAAAAGGGTTTAAGGGAGTTTGCATGACAGTCAGACCACAAACTTATAAAGATTGCTTAAAGAATCATAGAATCAATGAGCTGGAAGGGACCATAACTCAACAAGTGGTTCCCCATCCAATTTAAAAACCATACTGGACCCTGCTTAGCTTTGCAAATGTGCTAGCAGTTTTATTGCTGCACCACTAGGAAGGTATTATGTAAGCAATGTTGCCTTGGTACCCCCCCCCCCAAATTTGCGATGGGTTATTTACATGCACAAGTCATGACCTTATGATACAGCCATGCTCATGCTGCAATGCTGCATGCCTGAACCAGCCCTTAGAAGTGGAGCTACAGTCCCTTAAGGCTTTCATATACTTCTACCCCTTCATGTTTTGAATCCCAGCTCATCTGTTTAACTAGTCAAACTAAGACCTCTGCACTGAGGGAGAAGTGTGTGGGCTTAATGCGTATTCAGTTTTACAAACCATGGTTTAAAGCAGGGGTCCCCAAACTAAGGCCCGGGGGCCGGATGTGGCCCAACCACCTTCTCAATCTGGCCCGCGGACGGTCCGGGAATCAGTGTTTTTTTATATAAGTAGAATGTGTGCTTTTATTTAAAATGCATCTCTGGGTTATTTGTGGGGCATAGGAATTCGTTCATTTTTTTTTTTTCAAAATATAGTCTGGCCCCCCACAAGGTCTGAGGGACAGTGGACCGGCCCCCTGCTGAAAAAGTTTGCTGACCCCTGGTTTAAAGAACCAGTAACAGTGCATCTGAACTGGGTCTGTTTTCAATCAGCATCTGTTCACCTGTAATTGTAGAGTACTGATTTCTACTGTGTAAGTCCTGTTGCAACGAATGCAAATCATAGGCAGATACTTAAGCGCAGGGCCCTATCTCATTCAAAAGGTTCCTCTCTTCAGTCCTTCAGAACCTGGCACCCAGTTTGCCGTTAAATTTCCTATCATGCCACCTTGTCAATGGATATTGAACTTAACACTTTGTTTGTCTTCCAGCACTTGGATCGGCATCACAATGCTCATGTAAAGGCCATGTAATTGCAGCTTGTTCTAATTGGCTCTTTCATTGGACTAACTGCTGGGCTTGGTAGCAACTGGCAACACATGAAGGATGTGCTGTTTCTTAGTAACATTGCCCAGCGACTCCCAAACCCATTCTATAACAAGGCAGAAAAGCCAAAAATGGATTTCGTTTCCCTTGTGTTTGGCTTGATAATGTGGGTCTGCATGCACGTGTTTTGCAATGATTAGAGGGACACAGCAAAGGAAGGGATCTCACTGTTTCAATGAGTCAAGTATAAGGTGAAGAGCAATGAGGAAGGAAAGAAAAGGCCAATTTGTTTTCTCTCTCCTCATATGCTGAAAATCATTATATTTGTAAGAAGAATACTGAAACAGGCCATTAGTTGGAAATAAGCAGGAAAACAAATTGGGGGCACTCTTTCTTTCTACTTTATAGTATGCAATGTTCATATTAAGAGCGCTAGACTGCAAGATGGCTTTTAGAAGGGGAAAAAAATGACCCTTGTGCACAGTTCTCCAATCCACAAATTTGCCCCAAATTCTCAACATGTAAAGCAATTCCCACATGTAAAGGTGGTAATCCGAACCCATTTACTTGACAGTAACCCCCATTGAACTCAATGAAAGTTACAACTGACTGAACATGTATAGGATTGTGTTGCCAGTCTCATCAGTAGTAACATTCTAATTTAGATACTGTTCAGAGACAGCCTAATTTCCTGGTTTAAAATGTTTTACTTTAGGTTCATGCTCCAGTGCGTATAGATCAGTTTCTATAGGACCCTGGCCAGGTCTGTTGGGTGTCATCAGGCAACCGAGCCCAGAATATACCCATGGATTGCAGTATTCTTTAACTCTTTCATAAAGGCATTAAAATATTGATCGTTTTAAAATAGCACCAGCCATCAAACACAAGCAAGATTTTTTTTTAAAAAAAAGATCCAATAATCTGCATTAAAATGGCACAAAGATGACACCAGAATCAGTGCCAGGCAAGCTAACCTGGGAAGTGTTCCCCAGTCACGGTGTACAATAGGAAAGGGCCCTTTCCACAAGTATCACCCACCTTATTTCAGACAGTGGGAGGTGTTTGAGGAAAGTTCATGCAGGAGGAAATGGCCGAATCCCAAGCTATTTAGGACCTTATGGGCAAAACCCAGCACCTTGGAATGCACAGAATCCAGTTGTTTCAACATTGACAAGACATGTTCCATTTGGTTCTCAACGAAGAAGAATGGATAAGCAAGGTGATGGACTATGCAGAATTGGCAAAGTTAACAGCCAAAATAAGAGGACCTAATGACGATTGTTTTTATGGAAGAATAGAAGCCTTTTTTGGATTGCTTAAATAAATACTATAGTATGATTAACTCGCAAGCAGGATTTGAACTATGAGCAACAGAAAGAATTAGAGATTACAGTGGTACCTCAGGTTAAGAACTTAATTTGTTCTGGAGGTCTGTTCTTAACCTGACACTGTTCTTAACCTGAGGTACCACTTTAGCTAATCGCCACCGCACGATTTCTGTTCTCATCCTGAAGTAAAGTTCTAAACCCGAGGTACTATTTCTGGGTTAGCAGAGTCTGTAACTCATTTATGGACAGAAAAGGAGAGAAGTATCATTTGCCAGTCTATTCTTACGAGCATAAGGAATAGACCCGTACATGCCTGCAATGTTAATACGAAATGTCTATGATTTTATAGCAACATGATGTAACACAGGCATTTTTCAATGTTATAAATATTTTATTAGAATAAAAAAAATACATACAGATAACCATAGGATATACACACACAGCTAGAAGGGGAAATTGATAAAACTTTTCAATATGAAACAAAATACTCTGCACACATCTCATAGAGACAATAGAGTGAGGATTTAAATTCAAGAGGATGGTCATGAAAATGGCAATACAGGAACATGATGTATAACTTTCTTATAGCAAGAATGACAGATTCATCTCTCATTGCATGAGTATGATTTACACAAAAAAGGAGTTTGTTCCCACCTATTGGAAAGTGTTTGGAAGCATCAGTAGTTTGCCATGTTGAAGAGCAAGTAACTATTTATGTTCTTTTACTATGTACATTATATACAGATTTTCCCAAGACACTTGGAAAAGGAGCATGTTTTAAAGTTTGGCCTGTATGATAATATAATATCTGAATGCATAATAAAATTTAGAGTGATATCTGAATTGTTCTATGGCTGACACCTGTCAGGAGTAAGTGTGAAAAAGAAATTTTGAGATGTAAATTGTGTAAACATTGAAACTGTAGTCATTCAAATGTACCAAGAATAGATTTCCCCCCTCTATATATTATCCCATTGCTATGAAAATGTTGATTTAAAACAGTCCAGTTAATGATACTGACAAAAGTCTCTGCTGATAAATAAGAAAATGGCAGTGAAGTTGTCATCATCCAGGATCATTCTAAAAAGTGGAAAAATTGCAGCAGGACCAATATTCAAAGAGCATCCAATGAACGGGACACAAAATGTAGCAGTGGTATATAGAAGGGCAACAGATTTAGGGCTGCATATTCAGACACACCACAAATAATTTAGGGCGATAATATTCCCTGGCTATAAGGCTCTGGTGCATTGCACCAAAAAGTGTGATGTTCTACTCTGGGCACTTCATCTGTGTTTGTTTTTGTTTGTTTTTTTAAAAATACAATGATAAATATGATGTGTAGAGAAGAATGTCAAAATATAAGGAACTAGAGGAGTTATAGGTTACAAATAAAGAACAAGGAAGCCTATGTTAAAGGAAGCTAAGTAAGAATGTTTTATAGTGTATTGAACATATTAGGAAAAGTCTAAGTTCATGTGACAGAAGGCTTTTCTGTTAGGCTCAAGATGCTGTAATTGTTGTATGGCTGAACAATATTAGAGCTACCAACTTTTAGTTGAATAGAAAATGGAAGTAGGTCCGTTCAAAGGGCTAGTGGTCATATTTTATTTGCCGTGTCTTTCTGTGGTGAACGTTCCTCTCTTGGCAGTAATACTTGCTGGGCGGAAAGACTGGAGTCCAAGTAATACCTGGTTTTCCAGAACATTCTAGCACCCCCTACACTAGGAGGTTTGATCGTTATGCTAAGCTAAAACTGTTGATTCATAATTTCATAGAGGAGCACTCTGCTGCAGTAATACACACTGGTGTAAAACGCCAAGGACCATTTAGTGCTCCAGTGTGAAAATAAGCCCTGGGCCTCTTGATACTTAAACTGTGGTTCCAGTTGCTGGAGGGGAGGGTGGGGAGGGTGCTCTTGTGCTAGGGTCTTGATTTTGGGCTTCTCATGGGAATCTGGTTGGCCTCTGTGAGAACAGGATGCTCAGCTAGATGGTCCCATCAGCCCAATCTAGGAGGCACTTCTTATGTTCTTATGTGATGCTGTACAGACATACAAATCCTTCAAGAACACAATTATAAGAGCTTCCATCAGTGCAGCATCTAGAAGAAAGTTTCCTCTTTTTTACGATTGAAAAAAGCTTGAAAACATAAAGAATGTGACTGTTTAAATCTATTTTTTTTAAAAAAAACAAAATAAGAACAAGCAGTTGAACATTCATGTAGATGGGACAAAAAAATGGGGGCAAGGGGGACTTTAAATAGTAAACTAAATATTTGTGGTGTTTAATTAGTAAGGAAAAAAGGACACAAAACAAAATGCCAGAATGATAGTTATCCAGTTACCATTCATCGTGAGGCTTTTAGAAAATAACTCAAAGTTTCCCATCAGATACTGCTGAAATACGGATTTGTTTTTATCTTCCATCTGTGTGTATGTGTATGAATTTGTTGCAATTTACATTAAAATAATTCCGAGTTGCTTGGAAAATGGAACTCTCACATCTTTTTTCCTTTTTTTGCAATGTGCATCCACTTATTTTTGTTATTTCTGAAGCATGTAATGTGTAAAGTCCTTTGGTTCATTACATTTTAAGGCATTTTATATTCCTTTAGAAGGAACTGTTTAATATGTAGATGGTTTGCTCTTTATTTTATTTTTTGAATGAAATTCATAGAAAGTGTTTAAAATCAATGGTAGCAGATCCATGCATAACCACCATTTGTAGGTGCTGCTATTGTTGTTTTAAAAAGCACTTTTAAAGTAAATTATTCACCTGGCCTTCATCTATCTGTGAAAATACATCAACACAATACCACTTTAAAGATAAAGTATAGTGTTATTGACATATAGCTGGATAGACCATTTAAGACTGCTGCCCCAGAACCTCTTGCATCCATACCTAAAACAGATGGGAAAAGATATGATTAGTTGGAAAGCAAAATGTGCATGTTCTCAATCCTGGAAAAAATAAATACAACCCTTTCTTTCAGCTCTCACTAGTGCTTACTGCTTTACATCATAGAAATCTCCCCAACTGCTCATCTCCAAAAGTGCCTTTCCACATGCCATAGCTTTATGCATTTACAGTGCAATGCACTGCATGTCTACTTGGTAGTAAAACTAACGGAATTCAATGAGCCTTTCTTTCATATAGCTGTGTATAGGGCAAGGACCTATTTGCATTTTCCCTTCCTGACATTTTCTCATATTGGTATGGGACTATGCCCAGTGACACGACATGTTTATTCCACACCACCATGAAATCTGCTTGCTGAAGGCTGGTTTAGAACTATCCTATATAATAAAGTCCCTGTGTCTCTGCGTCCAGTCCCTGTGTCCTTGTGTCCACGCTACTGCGCATGTGCCTCACGGACACAGGGATTGGACGCAGAGACTCAGGCGCTCGCTGGCGGGTGGGGCGAGAGCGGGAGCTGCGACGGAGTGACGCGGGGGTGGCGAGGCGGGAGAGCGAGGGGCGGCGCGCTTACCTGAGGCGCGCTGCGGGAGGCGGTGGCAGAAGCCTCTTCCTTCTCCTCAGGTGAGGAGGAGAAGGGAGGTGGAGGAGGCCGTCGCCACTCGGGACAGCGGGAGGAGGCGGAGGAGGGGCCGGTGGGCCTCAGGCGCTCGACGGAGGTGACGCCTGCGCAGTCCCAGGGCTTCCCCTCCGTTCCCACCTGGCTAGCGCCCGTTAACTGAACGGGCTGAATGACACTAGTTTAAAATAAAATAGTAATAGATATTTATGTCTTGTAAAATAGCACCAAAGCCTCTGGAAAATGCAATCAACTGCATGTTTGTAACTGAAACAATTTTTTTTAAAAAAAAAATCCTTCCAGTAGCAGTGAGAGAGCACCCACATAGGCAGAATCCTGAACATGTTTCTAGGCTGGTTTGGGAGCAGCTGAGGTATGAAGGAACATATAAAAAGGGAGGTCTTCTGAGATTGTAGAACCATTTGTTCTATTGGGACCACTGACTGGTAAGCTTCATTTGCAACAGACTAGTTCCCATAGACCGTTGTAAGGACAATGTTCCATTAGTTCCCAGGAGCTATTAAGAAATAGCTTTACATTTCCCCTGAATGATGTTATGCTGTCCAGCTATTGTATAGAGGCATTACCCTTGATCTTAGACAAACAATTGATAAGTCATATATTGTATATACTTTAAAAACAATTGAAACAAATAAATATTTGGAATATTTATTCAGCTATCTCCAATTCTGAAAAACAGACTGAAAAATTAAAAACTGATTCTCCTACACATACCGCTGTCTAATTTACATGGTAATTTACTAGCTCAATTGAATGCAATTTGTCATGCACAGGAACATGAAGAATTTTAATTGGATTCTTTTTCATAAGATTACTGTAGTGCATAAATCCCCTACCCCACCCTTTTATTAATCAATATAAACTCAATTTCAAAAGCAGCACTGCCCAACAACTTTTTGCAGAGTTCAAGTTAAATGGAATGCAACTGAGATTTACCTGTATTTCTCTGCTGGGGTACAGCAGATTATAAACCACCTGAACCAATATCATCTATCAATATCATCTATAATTTTTTCCGTGCTGTTCACATGGTCCAATCCAGTGCCTTCAATTTGTTGATAGGATAGGCCCGTGTTCTTCCTATTTTTCCACTAGGCTCAATTTAAATCTAATGAGCAGTGGGCCTCCGTAGGTCTATGTCATCTGCTCCCCTCCAAGATACTGACTTCACCAAATTATGTACCTCTTCACCTATAATTCTGAGTTTAACATGTGCGATATTTGTTGCATATTTTGTTGTGTCTTCAGCTTGTAAACTGCCTTGTATATACAGAAAGGCAGGATACAAATTGAAAGTGAAATGAAATTGAAATCTAAGCCTATATTTACGAGATTCCATTGTATAATTGTATAATAACACCCTAGAATACAATTCTCAGAGTGGTTTAACAATCAATCCTTCTGTGCGAGGGGAATAGGAGTCTCCTAACAGCTCTCATCAGCCTTAACAAACTGCAGCTCCCATACTTATTTGGGGAAAGTAATGACAGTTTAAAGTGCCATCATAGTGCTTCAAAAGTATGATGTGAATGTGACCTTGCTTTGAAGCAATTTCCTGGCAAAGGGTTAAGTCAAGTTTCTTCCGCTAAATGAAATTAATCTCACGCCAACTCTCAGTCTTTAAAGATAAACCATAACGTCCTACTTATGATGAAACTCCATTCATCAGCATCTAGTAAACATACTTGCTAGTTTAGGAATTTTAATCTGTTCGCTGCTAATGCCGTCTCCACCATCAGTCACTGCTTTCACTTCTATAATGTAGTCATCATTTAAAGGGAGCAGAAGTTCTGCAGATGTTCTGTTTGTCATAAGGACACTGAGCTCGCTTTGACTGCTAGTCCGATACAAAACCTGAAATATAGACAAGAAAGCTGATAATTTTAGGGATGTTATTTCATCTAACATGATACATTTAATGTCATTTTAAGGTGGAAGGGAGGGGGGAACACAAGAAGAAGAGGGAGGCATAGCACACTACAGAATTCTACCTAATCTCTACCAAGGCACTGAAAGTATACAGCATCAGTCAAGTGCCTTTATCACAGCTTTGATCTAGAATGCAAGAATATACAACAACGAATACATAATATATTCTATTGAGTTTCTCAGCAATGGGGTTGCCTATAAATTATTACTCTATTTGGAGCTTGCCATTACCTTGATCAATGACTCAAAGCAATAAATAGGGTCAGGATACTGAGGTGTCAAGCACACAAGAAAGTGAAGAATTATGGGCTATGTGGAGAGAAAGTTTGTATGTAGTAAGTCATTATTCTACCTTGGAATTAATATTTCTTGCTGGGTTTTTAAAAAAAAATTAAATTCATGCAGTCTATTACAACATCTGCGTTCCACTGCAATAAACCTCACAGCAAGATGCAATTAACAAAGAGGTGATTTTGGCAATTGGGATTTCTAAGGCCAGTCATGAGACACGGAGATACAGAAGTTCAGATTTTGGTGTGAAAATTCTTCCCCCCACTCCCCACCTTTTTTGAAAAATAAAGAAATTGTGCTGACAAAGCAAAAGCTGAAAACTAACCTAAACCACATGTCACCTCTAATGAATTTGGAATACTCCAAAACAATAAATTAGTGTTATTAATAGTTAGAGAAAGACACCTGTGTGCACACTGGTTCTTTCCAGATTGCTTACTCTGTGGGTAATTCTCCACTCTGATGCTAAATCAGAAACTGGGATTGGGGTAAGATAGGATAGAGAGAGAAAGGTATGAAATAGTGTGAAAATTTTGTGTAATGGTTACTCTTCTGGGCTTTGCATGTTTCCAATATGTTGTAGAATTAATTACCATGAATGGAGCAAACGCATATGGCTGCCAGGCATCAAGCATGATAAACTGTATAACTTAAGGGCTAGTGCTGAAAATCTTAGGCATATAGTCCATAATGACCTGTGTGATTAATGTAACACACAATGATATCATTTCTGAATCTTTTTTATAAAAAATATTTTAGGCAAATCTTTTTTTGCTTTCAATCAGAAGTGCAAATGCCTGGGATTTTCTGCACAAAATTGTACGGCTCTTTAAACAAAGGAAAACATTTTTAAGTGGTTGTTTTCCCTGTCCTAGGCCTAATTCAATTGCTAATTAGAGCATTCGAAAGGGAGCCTGCTGTGAAGATACCGATGAATGTGTGCAGGAGCATTTGATACTGCCAAAGAATTGATGCAGTACTGTACAGGGGTCAGAAAACTTTTTCAGCAGGGGGCTGGTCCACTGTTACTCAGACCTTGTGGGGGGCCGGGCTATATTTTTGAAAATAAATAAATATATGAATGAATTCCTATACCCCACAAATAACCCAGAGACGCATTTTAAATAAAAGGACACATTCTACTCATGTAAAAACACCAGGCAGGCCCCACAAATAACCCAGAGATGCATTTTAAATAATAGGACACATTCTACTCATGTAAAAACACCAGGCAGGCCCCACAAATAACCCAGAGATGCTTTCTAAATAAAAGGACACATTCTACTACAGTCATACCTCGGTTTAAGTACGCCTCGGTTTGAGTATTTTCAGTTTAAGTATTCCGCGGACCCGCCTGGAAAGAATTAATCCACTTTCCATTACTTTCAAAGGGAAAGTTCGCTTCAGGTTAAGTACGCTTCAGGTTAAGTACGGACTTCCGGAACCAATTACAGTCATACCTCGGGTTAAGTATGCTTCAGGTTGAGTACGCTTCAGTTTATGTAGTCCACGGACCGTCTGGAACGGATTAATCCACTTTCCATTACTTTCAATGGGAAAGTTCGCTTCAGGTTAAGTACGCTTCAGGTTAAGTACAGACTTCCGGAACCAATTGTGTTTGTAAACCGAGGTACCACTGTAATGTAAAAACATGCTGATTCCCGGACTGTCCATGGGCTGGATTTAGAAGGCGATTGGGTCGGATCCGGTCCCCGGACCTTAGTTTGCCTACCCATGATGTAGTATACCAGGCAGAGTGCTGGATGTTAGACTGGTGAAATGGATTTAAAAAAAAATTCCCTGCATAGAAATGACGATTACTCTGAGGCCACAAGCAAGTCATTACTCTATGTGGTTTCATACATCGTACTGGGTGTGTGCACTGTACTGAGAAAGGAAAAGCTCATAGGTTGTACTTGGCTCAAAGAGGGGTCAAACATGAAGATTTAAAAGGAGGTATGGGAATCCGAAGGGAAATAAGACACCCATACAAACTGGTTGTGTATTTTAGCAAGGACGATCAAAATTACATGTATGGTCTGAAGGCACGTAAGACCAGCACCTTGCTGAAGCTAAGGAGGTATGAGTCTGGTCAGTGCCTGGATGGGTGACCAACTGCATGCCACCTTGGGCTCTAAGAAGGAAGGAAGATGGAATATAAATGTAAGAAAATAAATAAATGAAACAGCCAAATCCTATACAATTTTCCTCAGAATTGAGTTTGTGGAGATATTAAGTCTTGGTTACTGACACATTTTTGTTTAGCCCTACATTTTATATTATAGGAGGGTTTTTGTTTTTTTAATAAAAAAGATAATCAGTGGAAAAGGAGTATTTCCCAGCGTTGATGCAAACAGCCTGTTTCTAAGCAAGCATTCTGAATGGTATCACTGCACTCTTGTTGGTTACTTACCTTATAACCAATGACTTCTGACTCGTTTTCCATTGCATGCACCTGCTCCCAATTCAGCACGATCCTGGAGTCGGTAACGTTCCACACAACGTTTCCTGGAGGCTGGCTGGGTGCTTGAAATACATAATGAAAACATGATTTTAATTTACTTGGCATTAGAGATTAATTACGTGGGAGCAAATAACAGTCCAGGTAAATTGACTGTCATGACATGTTAGATGTAGGAGCACTTTCACAAAGCACCATCTCATTTGTACTCTAGATTCATTTCTTAAAATATGGAGAGGCATGTAAATATTATTATCTTTTAAAATGACTTTGGACTTTCCATTAAATATCCTCAGAGAAGTATCAGCATAAAACTCTGCAACTTTTTGTTGTTGTTGTTACATGTACTTCATTAGTGGGGGATCTGGTTATTAATTTATTTATTCAACTTATACACCGCCCTATACCCGGAGGTCTCATTCTCATTGTACTCCTTTCTGTTCTTTCTTAAGTGATTAGTAAAGGGACCCTACAAATTGCAACATATAAAAGAGACCATTTTAAAGACTCAATCATACCACGACAGAACATTGTTTAGGTGGAATTTGCAATGGGGGTGCTTTTCAAAGTGGAACTAAAATTAAATTAAATGAAAAGTAAATTAAAGTCAAAGAAAAACAAACTGTTATTTATCAAGCTGTCACTTTGGGTAGTAATGAGATGGTGAACTTGAATGTGTTTCTAACTGTTTAAAGTTAGTGTGCGCACTCACGCAAATAAAGCGCAAATTGTCCCATTAGCCCAATTTTGAAATTTAAACCAACATTTTAACCTCTGTTTAGAGATGTACTGAACATTTCAGTTTCCAGGAAATTTAGACATTGCTGTTTCATGTCATTGTTCTCTGTTGGCTGCTGCTTTGGCAGGATTTTTATTAGCCTTCCTTTATTTAGACTTTATTAGGCTTCTTTCATCTCCTTGCAATACTCAGTTATGTGATTGCTGGTCACGTAGCAAACATTTCCAACAGAATGTTGCGCAGCCAATCAGGTTGGTCTATGAGCTTATGTAAACTGAGGGCAAACAAAGTCAATTGAGAGAGGTTAACAACTCATCAATAGGTGAATGCACACCACGTAACAAAAAAATATTTAAGGGTGGGGCTGCTTTTTAGATACTGCCTAAACTGTTCAGAAAAACAAACACACACACACACGGCTAGGTCCTATCCCGGTTTTCAGCCACAGAGCTTCTGTAACAAATCACTATCTCCTAAAACTGCAGGATAATTATATTAGTATCCGCTAAAGTGATAAATGGGTAAGCATGGCTGTTGCGGCATTGATTTCAAAACATGCTAATGACCTATCCTGTGGTTTGTTATACTTAATGTGTATTGGTTGCTCAAGCTGCAAAGTGCAGGGCACAGCCATAGCAGAAAACAGAAGCGGCTCACTGCACTAACTTCCTGCTAGGTGGGGAACTGTTGCTTACTGGGAGGGAGATGGGTTGTGCTGATGACACAACCTTGATGGCAGAAAGTGAGGAGGAATTAAAGAACCTTTTAATGAGGGTGAAAGAGGAGAGCGCAAAATATGGTCTGAAGCTCAACATCAAAAAAACCAAGATCATGGCCACTGGTCCCATCACCTCCTGGCAAATAGAAGGGGAAGAAATGGAGGCAGTGAGAGATTTTACTTTCTTGGGCTCCTTGATCACTGCAGATGGTGACAGCAGTCACGAAATTAAAAGACACCTGCTTCTTGGGAGAAAAGCAATGACAAACCTAGACAGCATCTTAAAAAGCAGAGACATCACCTTGCCGACAAAGGTCCGTATAGTTAAAGCTATGGTTTTCCCAGTAGTGATGTATGGAAGTGAGAGCTGGACCATAAAGAAGGCTGATCGCCGAAGAATTGATGCTTTTGAATTATGGTGCTGGAGGAGACTCTTGAGAGTCCCATGGACTGCTAGAAGATCAAACCTATCCATTCTTAAGGAAATCAACCCTGAGTGCTCACTGGAAGGACAGATCGTGAAACTGAGGCTCCAATACTTTGGCCACCTCATGAGAAGAGAAGACTCCCTGGAAAAGACCCTGATGTTGGGAAAGATGGAGGGCACAAGGAGAAGGGGACGACAGAGGATGAGATGGTTGGACAGTGTTCTCGAAGCTACGAACATGAGTCTGATCAAACTGCGGGAGGCAGTGGAAGACAGGCGTGCCTGGTGTGCTCTGGTCCATGGGGTCACAAAAAGTCGGACACGACTAAACGACTAAACAACAACAAGATGCATATGGCAGGCCACATTCTGGACCTTGTTTCTTGGCTGAGCAGGAAGAGAGTGATATGAAAGTGGGGGCTATGGACATCAGTCCCTTGTCGTGGTCGTTATTAATTAATAATAATAGCCCTGCATGCAAGTGTTTTTCAACCTTAGCATTCAAATATTATTATTTTTTAAGGAAGGGGAAGCAAGCATGAAAGGGGAACTTCCATTTTCCACAGTGCCTACTGCAGGGATGAGCAGGGGTGGGGAGAGATAACAATCAACTCTGTAGCATGTGCCCTTGACTTGCTCCAACCTTTATGAGATAAATAGGCAGTTTTCAATCTTACATTAGGATTATAATTAAAAAGACAAAGGTCATTGAAAATGATTTTACTTTTTCAATTACTACGGAATTGTAACATCATAACCTGAATAGCTGTGTTCAGCTGCAGGGGTTATTACTAGTTTCTCCTTGCTTAATTTCTACGAGCCTCTTCACTGGTTCCCAAATCTATATTGAAATATACATTTCCATCTCTCCACATCACCTCAGAAAGTTGCAATTAAGAGAGAGCCTCAATTATTACGGACCCACTGTGCAATAATAGACCGTGATGATAATGCTGGAACTCATGCTGAATCTGAGAGCGACAGAAATTAAACTGGATTGGGTAGCTTCCCCCTGCCCCCAAGTGTTCTAATAAGGCTAAATTCCTGAAATGATGACACAAAGTGATATTTACCGGCATATCTGTGGGAACACCTAAGTAGTTCTGAAGAACTGATACTCTGTACTGGGCCCTACCTGATCTGCCAGCAGTAAAACCAAGTTTTAAAAGGCAAATCGGTGATTTCCCTCTCCCATGACCTCCCCACCCCAGTCCCCTGGATGCTCTGCATATCGACGACCTGCCAATCTTCAATCACCAGGCAGCAACTTTAAAATTTGTACATGATCGCAGCGTGTGTAATGAGTGTGTGTGTGTGTGTGTGTGTGTGTGTGTGTGTGTGTGTGTATAGGCGGCTAAAATTAGGCAATCAATTTACTAAGTCTGTACACCATTTTCTTTTATATTTTATCTTACTTTATTTTACTGAACACTGCTTTGGTACCTTTTGGCTGTGAGGCAGTTTATAAACCTTCAAATAAATAAAATTAAAATTAAAAATGAGCACTAGGGAGTAGAGTCCTCTGACCAACAGGGAGGGGAGGTATTTCAGATTTCTAAACTATAGATTTTGATGCTAATTCTAACCTCCATCTTAACACCTAGGGGACTAATCTAATCCATCTGAGTCATACTGTATACAAATTTATGTTGAAGTTGAGCAGCAGTGAGAGCAACACTGGATGCTCATTAGGTGGGAGTGCTTTTGGCATGGCGGGGTTGTTGTTGGGGGGGGGGGAGAGGCCTTCATTTTTAAAAAGCCTTGGGAAAGGAGCCAATTTGTTTTTTGTTATATTGGAGGACAAAGTGGTTTATTTCTGAGATACTCCGAGTACCATATGGGGGCTATTTGCCCATTTCTAGTCAAATCAAGAGACAACAGTTCAAGGAGAATCATGTAAGATATGTACCATAACATTGCCACTATATTGAAGGTTCCCCCAGAGTCCCAATTATGCTAACAATAGTAGTAATAGTAGTAGTAGTAGTAGTAACAGGGCCGTCTCGAGCAGGTTGGGCGCCCTGGTGCTGAGATCGCTCCGGCGCCCCGCCCTTGCAGCATGGCTTCGCCGCGCAGCGCCCCCCTGCCAGCCCGGCGCCCTGGCGCCCCGCGCCACCGGGACTGTACCTAGAGCCGGGACTGAGTACCGTAGTAATAACAACTTCCTTGCTCTTACCTGTCCAAAGCTGGCAGAATGGAGCAGGTGCAAATCCAAATATATTATGCATATTACCCACATCTGAATTGTATACATACCCACTAGTCTGCGAAACAGTATCCTTCACTGTTGGGTGTGTGTGTTTGTGTGTGTACACACACACACACACACACACACACACACACACACACACAGCTACACATATTCTTCAGCAGTGACAGGGTTCACAGCTTGAAAGACTTCCCTCTTCCTAAAGGAATCAGAACCAAACTCCAACGATACATGACTGATATGTAGCTCTAGAATCCCAAAGGTTTAAGTTATTGAGCAACAAATTGGTTACCGCCAGATTATTAGTATAACAGGAATGTTTTTTAAAAAAAGTATAACAGGAATGTTGTTTCAGGCACACAAAGAATGCTTTGGTTTAAGTATATTGAAGCCCAGTTGCTTGCCTATATCTGTAAACAGCCCAGGCACTGCTCCCATTATGAACCAGTTCTGTTATTGTCTTCCCAGAAGACACAAAAAATAGATAAAAGGTCTATTATTGAAACTTCTTTGGTTAGCAAGCATGCTTCCAAAGCACCACAGAGCTTATGGTAGCATTATTAAAAGTTTATTTTGTTTTCCTTGCAAGAAAAGGAACCCCATTGTGTCATTCCCCCCTCCTGCCCCTAGTGATGATACCTACGTGTTTTCTTTGTGGTAGCATTGACAGTGGCACTGAAAGGACCTGCTCCCGCACTGTTGTATGCTCGAACAGCTGTATAGTACACAAGGTTGCTCATCAAGCCTGTTATTCTTACTGATGTCTCATTTCCAATGGCTTTTATTCTGTTGGAAGACTGCTCTTTCCCACCATTATTCCAGTACCTCACCTAAAGGGTACAAAGAGTAGGCTACTTAGAAGATATTGTTGACCTTGCTAATAATAATAATAATAATAATAATAATAATAATAATAATAATATATTATTTATACCCCACCCATCTGGCTGGGTTTCCCCAGCCACTCTGGGCGGCTCCCAACTGAATATTTAAACAATACAGCATTAAATATTAAAAGCTTCCCTAAACAGGGCTGCCTTCAGATGTCTTTTAAAATTAGGGTAACTGCTTATTTCCTTGACATCTGATGGAAGGGCATTCCACAGGGCGGGTGCTGCTACTGAGAAGGCCCTCTGTCTGGTTCCCTGTAACCTCACTTCTCACAATGAGGGAACCGCCAGAAGGCCCTTGGCGCTGGATCTCAGTGTCCGGGCTGAACGGTGGGGGTGGAGAGGCTCATTCAGGTATACAGGACCAACGCCGTTTAGGGCTTTAAAGGTCAACACCAACACTTTGAATTGTGCTCGGAAACGTACTGGGAGCCAGTGTAGATCTCTCAGGGCCGGTGTTACGTGGTCCCGGTGGCTGCTCCCAGTCACCAGGCTAGCTGCCACATTCTGGATTAGTTGCAGTTTCCAGGTCACCTTCAAAGGTAGCCCCACGTAGAGCAAATTGCAATAATGCAAGTGGGAGATAACCAGAGCATGCACCACTCTGGTGAGACAGTCCGCTGGCAGGTAGGGTCTCAGCCTGCGTACCAGATGGAGCTGGTAGACAGCTGCCCTGGACACAGAATTATCCCGTGACTCCATGGACAGCTGTGAGTCCAAAATGACTCCAAGGCTGTGCACCTGGTCCTTCAGGGATAGAGTTACCCCATTCAGGACCAGGGAGTCCTCCACACCTGCCCGCCTCCTGTCTCCCACAAACAGTACTTCTGTCTTGTCAGGATTCAACCTCAATCCGTTAACCACTTACTCAGATATAGCAGTTTATCACCTATTGCTTAGCAGGTACAACTGTCTGAATGCAATTTGACTTTCAGACTACCATGGAAAATAGCACAGTATTGAAAGGGAATCCTACCCCCCCACCCAATGTTTTTGTTTAAAACCCAGAGAAACAGCTCTGTTTTTATTTTCGTAGAAGTTGCAGTTACTCAGCAGCTTTCTCCCATTACATGGGCACACAAGACTATTGCTATTAAGTGTTGCAAATGTCAGTATCAAATTTTGTGCCTGGCTTGTTTTGTACTCAGCTTAAATACCAGTTTACATAAAGTCATCATGCACATGCAATTTTACTACCTTTCCCAAAGCAGAAAGGAACACAACCATGGGTATTTAAATGCAACTGGGTTTTTATTAATGGAAACTTATCATTGCTGGAGAAACAGCAAGAGATGCTGTAGATACCCAAGCAGGCATATACAGATAGCAAAAGCAGAGCTGACTGCCAACTGATTTCCATTCTCAATGCCGTTTTAGTGAGCTTGCAGTAATTGATCTGGCATGAGGCCAGGAAATAAGGCAAAGCTCAAGTTTTGCACATACAAAAAGTGGGTATAGTTACATTTGGCTTTTATACTCTCCCTAATAACAGATTATGGTATTTGTGACTATGCCATGTGTTCGTCTAGGTTCAGGAGCAGAAAGCTCCCTTTCTAGTTTTGAACAGCAGGCCTGTTTAGCAACTTCCCTTCCAAAATTTGGGGGGGGGAGAAAAAAGTACACCACCAGATGTTTGCATGACTCATTTTTCCATAAAGAAGCAAAGACAGAGCAGCTGATTTTAACAGCAAGCTTTGGCTTCCAACAGGCAACTGAATAATGATTTGAAAGTTTTAAAAAAACACAAAAAACACCACACCTTATCACAGTCATGTTAGCTTCTAGGAAAAGGAACATTTTCACAGGGTTTTATTTTTACCTCATAGCCCAGCAATCTTCCACTACTCATTTTCCAAGGAATGGAAACCCAGGAGACTTCAATTACAGAAGATGAGAGGCTGTTTGCAGATACACCAGAAGGTGCTAGGGTGGGTTCTGCATTAGGAAACGAAAACAATAAGAAAACCCAGGGTGGAAGGGGAATCAGGAAAAACAAAGAAACTTAACGAACTCACTAGCCAACTAATTAACATGGCTTCACAGATACTAGCAAAGCAAATATTTATATTTCACTCATTGACATGGGAAATAACTTAACGACAGGTATATAAGAGATGATTCAAAAACCCACCTTCTTCAGCAGAATACACTGTGGTCACGGGGCTAAATGGTCCTTCTCCTTTATTATTATACACACCAACCTTGACTTCATATGGTGAAAAGGGCAAGATGCTTTCGTTTCTGAAGACGTATCTGGGTGTGTCAGGTGACGTGACAACTGTCTGTATCCAGGTTGTAACGCCAAGAGGTCGGAAAGCTACAACATAGCCAAATCCTTCACCATTTTGTAATTCTTCAGGAACGGGCTAAGCAAAAATTTTGTAAATGAATGAAATACTAAAATAACAACAACAAAAAACTCAACCTATGTAAACATAAAAAAATCTAGTAAAATAATTATTTGAGGTGAGGTCTCAAAAAGAATTTGTTTAATCAACTTTATGAGGAAGAGAAGCTTGACTCCTGAGGGTTTGATCCAATTTAAGAAACCTAAGGGCACAACCTAAGGGACCCAGGTGGCGCTGTGGTTAAACCACTGAGCCTAGGGCTTGCTGATCAGAAGGTCGGCGGTTCGAATCCCTGTGACGGGGTGAGCTCCCGTTGCTTGGTCCCAGCTCCTGCCAACCTAGCAGTTCGAAAGCACGTCAAAATGCAAGTAGATAAATAGGAACCGCTACAGCGGGAAGGTAAACGGCGTCTCCATGTGCTGCTCTGGTTTGCCAGAAGCGGCTTTGTCATGCTGGCCACATGACCTGGAAGCTATACGCCGGCTCCCTCGGCCAATAATGCGAGATGAGCACGCAACCCCAGAGTCGGTCACGACTGGACCTAATGGTCAGGGGTCCCTTTCCTTTACCTTTACGGGCACATTAGGAATGCATGTGCTAGCACATGTATTTAGCAGTATATCCCAAGGAAGTCTACAGACCCGACTTACCATTAGTGGCACCTCATTCTTCCCCTGTACAATGTCACTGGAAATACTGCAATACGATCTCATAGTGCCATTTCCAGCGACATTCTGGGCTTTTACAAAGCATGCATATTGCTTGATTTAGCAAGTTGTTTTTTTTTAATCACTAAATGTTTCACAGAGAGGACATTCAGTTCAGCCCCAGTATTCTGTGGCATAAATTCCATACAGCATTAAGCCGAGTTATCATTGTCAGTCATTTATTAAGCACAGATGATTAATTAAGAGCTGCACAGAATATAAAACAGATCAGGCCCCATTCCCTATCCAAACCAGTAACACAAAATGCATAATAATAAACTACACAGAAAGTTAATATTATAATCTAATAAACACATGTGCAGTGCAAAAGAAAGATGACATAGGAAACCAACAAAGGGAGAGAAGCGATAACATCCGTTAGGTACAGTAAGGAAATGTCTTGTTTGAAAGGGTTTGAAAGATAGAGGGGAGTCAGCCTGATGGATGGCAAAAGAGAGATTATTACATTTACAAGGAAGAGAATAGGAAAAGGAACAAAGGTGGGAATTAGAAAAAAGAAACCATAAAGGGAAGAAAGGAGCACTAACTGAATGAAGATTGTAACCTGGGGAATAGGAGTGAATGAAACATAAAACAAAGCCACAACAGAAATACAATAAGCTTTATCCCTAAAGAGACTAAGGACTGGTGCATTCATTAGCCCTTAATGAACAAATTTCGAAGTGTGTTTACTCAGATGCAGGTCCCATTCAGTTCCTAACTAGTTTTAGGATTACTATCTTAGTAAGAGACACCATGTTTGGGTTTCCACTATGTGAAGGCTTGGAAGGCTGGGAGTTGGGTCTATTGTTAAGGCAAAACACACCCAGGATTTTACAGAGCGTTGATTTAAGAAGCCTCTTTCCAATGTCATCACTGCCATCAAAGGGATATACCACTAAGGGAAGCAATATTAGGCCTTCACACCCTTTCCATCTACAGGTTTCTCCTACTGGAGTATTTTTCAGATGGCCTCAGCCAGACTGGGATGCATCTGTGTGATTCTGTTTATGTGTCAAATAATCTTACAGGAAAACTCAGACCAAAACTCTGAAAACATATGCTGTTTGTTGGGGAAATAAAGTTGATGCGAAGAGGTACTTTCAGTATCCAAGTAGCTGTTTTAATTTTTGTGTTAACTCTGAAAACCTATGAAATATAATAACTTTCCAATAAGCTTAGCTAAATATTGCTCTGATAATATTCTAGAAAGAGACCAGGAAAAGCATACATATTAAGACAACAGAACAAGTCAGCTGTATCAGATAAATGAAAGTTTACGTCAATTATTGGGTAATTTTTCACTGAGTAGATAATGAAAAAGGCAACTTTTGGGAAATAAATTCCAAGCAGAACACTTACATCCCATGTGATGACCAGTTCAGACCTGCTGCCACCTCCTCCACTCACTTCAGATGGTGGTACCTCGGGAACTGTACAGGGAAAACACACATTAGCTGCACATGAATATAACAGAAGGCACATTAATTGAATGGTCCCAGAAATTCAGAGGTGAAACTGTATCAGTTCTATATCATGACACAGAATTTATTTAGATCCCTGCATAGTGAAGAAAGAGGGGTTCTTTTATCTCATGGCATGTATCTCGGCCCCAATGCTCCCTCTCCAGGGTATTTACTATAATGTTGAGGGGTCAAGCAGGTCAATTCCTCTCTTTCTCTGCCCTCCTAGGCTTGCACCCTGAGGAGGTCATTTTGGTGATGCTAATGCAGCGATTTTACTTCACCCCTGGTGGCACACTCCATTGTCACTAGAGACAGACAGATGCCAGCAACAAATGAATAGACTCACAGAGACCTCCTGGCTTCTGCTTTCTTTGAAAACTTCTTTTAAAATTTTTTTTTTTTACAAACTTGTATGTTTCTGTCTTCATAGGGAGTCTCCAGCTTACCTAAAAGCCACTATCTTATTTTGGAGTCACCCGAGTGAGTGCTCAACAGTCAAAATTCATTATTAGTGGGAATAACCATTCTTAATATTCAGAAGTGAATTAAGTTTTTTTTAACCTTACTAAGTCTCCTGAAAGAAGGGAACCCTTCTTCAGACAAAGTCTGCAAAGTGCTGAGTATGTTCTACGAGTATTGCTTGACTGGCAGATTTTTCCCAGGTAGTGCTTGAATTCTTGTAGCTCAAAGACGGACAGAGCTGGTTTCTGTGTTACATTTATGCTCAGTCATTTTTTAAAAAAGCTGCACAAAAATTAAGAGATCCATTCTGAATTCTTATCATAGTAGAATTGAGACATCCTGCTTTTCAGTGCTCTGCTGATTAAACTGCACAATCACATTCTAAGGAGAGAAAATATATATGTTTGTATTAAAAAGAGGAAAGGAACCCCCGTGAAGTATGTGGAAGCATTACATAAAGGTTGCAGTCACCTTGTCAACGTAGGTGGCAGAGTCTCAGAAGAAGAAGAAACAATCATTAAGCAATTTCTATCTGAGTGCTCCTGTTCAATACTCAAACAAACCTACTTTATTCTCTACCATTTTTAAAAACCATATAAACAGGTTGTTTTGACTACTGCAGAGAATACTCTGATCTTCACTTGTAGTCACATTTTCCCCCCTACTTTCTAAACATCAATGGCAAAGCCACAATACTGTGGAATAATTTTTCTTATTCCTGTGTAGGCTTATTTCTCCCTTTTACCTAAAATATTCCAGGGCTGCACATCAAATACAACTATTTAGTGACCTTCTCCAGTAATCTCCAACCTGTGGTGACTGAAATTGGTTTTCCTTATCTTAGGATGTGAGGGTCCACAGTATATGTGCTTTGCTATGCCTCACCTAAGAATGTTCAGTGGTGCCAAGAGCAAAGCATTAGACATGCCAGCAAAAGCCATTCTGTCAAGCAGTGCTATGGCAACAACTTCTAGCAGAACAGATAGGTGACACTTTTCACTTTGGACGGAACAGAATTCAGGACTGCAGCAAGCTTCTCTAGTTCATCATTTAGTACAAGGGGAAGGTTTTCAGTATATACATTAATATGTAACTTCATGTAAAAGTTGCCTGAGCACACAAGCACTTATGTATTATAAATCTGGTTAGTCACTGAGTGCCAAGCACTCATCTCTTGAACTGCATAAAAATGAAAAAAAAATCAAATAATTTTACAAAAGTTTTTTTAAAAAAATGTAAAGGTTTGAAAACCTGCTGCTCTGAACTTGCATCAATTGAACCAAGCAAACAAACAAAAAACCCACTAACCTGCCTCTTCAGTTCTTACTTTTTCTGAGGGTAAACTAGGTTCTCCACCTCCAATTTTGTTACTGGCAACTATACGGAATTCATATTCAACCCAAGGGTTTAAGTCTACTGCAGTGGCTGTGAACGTCTTCCCATCAATGACATCAGGAACTGTAACAGAGTATTTTGAAATAAATTGCAAATTCCCGGTTTCCTCCATAACAATAGAATATTAAAATGCAGTCTTCATAAACACTTCAAAAATATTTCCCTCTACCTGTTGTGACTCTTTGCCATCCCACTGAAAAGGGTGTCCTGGCCTGTATTGTATAACTAGCGATTGGGCTGTGATTATCTAAGCCCTCATGCCAAGTCAGCCGGGCTGTGGTAGCTGTTATTTCATCCACTTTTACACGTTCCGGTGGTCCAGGTGAGCCTAATGCAATAAGATATTAGATTTTTAAATTGGAAAGGTGTTATGAAGGCAGCACTTATTCAACAAATCTTTAAACACAGTGCCAGCTGATTTCTATTTTGCCAGCACTGTGGGGGGAAGAAAACAATTTAGATTGCAATAAAAGTGCCATTTTTTTACATTTACTAAACTCCTGCTTGGTTATTTTATAGTTGTAAAAGCAAGTTCTGAAACAGCAGTTTCACAAGCAGAGAGCAGATGATGTATTCTTCCGGGGACCTTTATTCAGCAACTTTTCACTACCTTTTCAAATCAGCGTCTTTTACTTTGGTCCTTGATGTCCTGCCTGAATCTGCTAATACATCTTTTTGGTTTGACAATTTGTTATCTAAAGCAGTTTTCGCCATGATGTTCGCTTGGTAGTCATTTCTCCCCTCCACAACACTGCATCAGCACCCTGGACAGCAATTTAACCCTGAAAGCTTTCTTAAGCATTCCTGGAAATAAGGATTTTCTTCAGTTTACAAAATATACCACTGTGTTCTTCTTCTTCTTCTTCTTAAATACATTTTAAAATAAAAAAGTAAGAGCTAATACAATGTTATTTTGAAGTAAAATAGTGTAGCCACGGACGAAGATTGTCACATTCACTTTTACACATAAAGACAAATTTCATCCATGGCTATACTAATTTGTACAGTGTGAATTGATGCATACTTGCACACAGTAATACCTTCCCCCTCTCCCTTGTGCCCCCTAAACCTGTGCTGCCCCCCCCCAAGCCTCCAGAATATTTATTGCAGGGGTGGGCCTCATTCCATACACAAAACAACTTAGTTAAATGATCCCATCCTATGTTTAAAATCCTTCTGCAGCTTGTAATTTGTAAAAGAGAGAGAGAGAGAGAGAGAGAGAGAGAGAGAGAGAGAGAGAGAGAGAGAGAGAGGAGACTCCTGGATAGTTGTCAAAATATATAATTTTAGGAACTTCCCTGATTCATTGCTAGAGACTAAGTAGCAATTGGGCTTTCAATAGCAACAAGTTGCTGTATTTGCACACCTCACACTGCAACATATAAACTACATATGTGTATTGTGTACTGTTCATTTCCTCAGATCTCAGGAAGTAGGAGGAACATCTCAGAAACCCATGGGAAGCTGGAAAGAAACATTCAGAAACTATCTCCAACCACCGCTAATTTAGCACTCTCTGACAAAACCTGATCCTCTACAGGGACATCAACCAGAGTTCCAAGATACAGTCTCTCTCTTTCTGTCATTACTGCTAGATCTCAATGTACATATTGAACCAGCAGGAAATCAACATGGCAAAAAGGAACACTTTCTTGAGGTTTGCAAGGTAGTGTCTGACACTTAGATACAACAACAGAACTCGCAAACTCAATCTGGAAACACCCCAAGAAATCAATCCCTTGGCCTAGGTAAGTAAGTAGCATTGCTCATACCTCGAACTATGAGATCTGCTGCAGATGACACACTATCCACTTCCGTCTTCACCATGCACACGTATTTTCCACTGTGTTTCAGTTGGATATTCCTAATCATTAAGTCTCCCGATGCACTCTGTTCAGAAGAATATATATATATAAAGTTATATTCAGTTAGCTTGCTTGTTCTTGGTTCAACATCATTTGGTTTTTTTCAGGTAAAGAGAGAAAGAGAGGAAGCTGCCTGGTGCTGAGTCAGATCATTAGTCCATCTAGCTCAGTATTGTTGACAGAGACTGGCAACAGCTCACCAGAGTTTCATGCAGGAGCCCATCTCAGCCCTAACTGAAAATGCCAGGGGCTGAACCTGGAACCTTTTGCATGACAGCATGTGGCATATGCACTGAGCTGAAACCTGTCCCCAAGAGGAAGAAACCAGCTTTCAAGTACGGTAACACTTCTATAAATAATTGCTTGCATGGAATGCAGTCTATCTAGCGTGCACTAGCATGTGCATGCACAACAGAGATAGAACAGAATATGACAGAGGAAGACGAAATTATTTTCAGTAGCTAGATTTGCTTCCCTGGGGAATTTTGAGAAAGCTTGAGGGGGAAAATAAAAAGGTGCCCTTTAAATTTAGATGAATAAAAGAACTGGGATTATGGCTGTGACCTGACTTCCTTTATGAACTGATCTGGACACTGCAATCATCATCTGAAGCTCTCCTTCATGTGCCTCCTCCACAAGAGGTCCAGAGGGCAGCAACACGACAATGGGGCTTTTTTTTTTGCTATGGCTCCCCGCTTGTGGAATGCTCTCCCCAGGGATGCTTGCCTGCCGCCTTCATTCCACATCTTTAGGCGGTAGGTGAAAACGTTCCTCTTCAACCAGGCCTTTGGCTGTTTAACATTCTATCGCCTTTTAAGGGGTGTTATTGGTTTGTTTTTGTTTTATTGTGTGTTTTTGTGTTCTCATTTTGTATTTGGATTTTGTTGTGAACTGCCCTGTGATCCTCAAATGAAGGGCAGTATAGAAAGTTAATAATAAAAATAATATCTGAAGAAGTGTGCATGCACACGAAAGCTCTTACCTATGACAAACTTAGTTGGTCTCTAAGGTGCTACTGGAAGGATTTTTTAAAATAATAAATAAAAATGTCAAGTACAAATGTAAGATGCTAAAAGCAAGCATACAAGAAAACAACTCCAACGCCAGATTGGATTCTCAGTAAGGGTCAAAGGGTCCCAGCTGTAAAGGGAGAAACTTTCATTTTAGTGGAAGAAACTCTGTCTAAGGATACCATGGGACTCTGAATTGGGAGTCCTGGTAGCCAAACTCTGGCTTCTTTCTGCCTGTGCAAGTAAGGCAAAAGACAGAGGAGTAAGTAGGCCTCTGCTGCTGGGTGCCACCATGTACTATGGGCACAAAACACCTGTCACCTGCCATGCCCAGGCTGAGCCTTGTTAACTACATAACCAGCCAAGTTATCCATGGGGATAATGGGTCCCTTATTATCCCAGGTCTTTGCTTCTTCTCTTTAGCCTGAGCAATTTAACCTTCTGCCTGCCATCTGACTCTGATATTATCTATGAAACTAGCATCCAGCCCCAACTTGGGCAGTCAGGTGCGCAGCACATATAAAACTGACCTTATAAAAAAGAAGAAGCTTAATGACTTGAGTACTCATTGTTCTATCCAGAGAAGTTTGTAACGAGGATCCCCTTAAAAAGAGAGCAGCTCTTAGAAGCATTAAAAACTCTAGTTCTAGTGACAGAATGCTGACAAGTGGATTTTTGTATTTTAGAATTTCTGTTTTTTTGGAAGCCGCCCAGAGTGGCTGGGGGAACCCGGCCAGATGGGCGGGGTATAAATAATAAATTATTATTATATTATTATTATTATTATTATTATTATTCTCTCTCTCTCTGTGTGTGTGTGTCTCATTTTTCAAACTTGCAAAACTTTATCTTCCCGAAGCACAAATGTCTACTGTGACTTCACACTTCAAGACATCACACTTTGTATGACCCTTAACAATGCATCAGTGTCAGATAGACACTTGTGTGTTTCTGTCAAATAAAATCACCTCACACTGTGCATGTATGCTTCTACAGGAAACCACCAGTAATTTATTGTGATTGTTCACAATCTATAACGCCAACAATAAATAATGGAAGAAACGAAGAATAACAGCTAAATAGAGGACTGGAGTTAGGCAAGCATTTTCTTTTCTAAGGCTACAAAAACAGCAGTGCATAAGAGCCAAAAATCAATCCCGTTAAGAGAAAGAGAGAGAAAAGATAACAGGACGACTTACCAAGAGCTTCTTAAGCACGAAGCCATGTTCATAAGAAAAAGAAATGCTGACTTTGTTGCTAAGGGTTTACTGGGTCTTTTTTGGATGGGGATTTCTTGTTTGTGGTGGGATGGTTGGGTAAGAGAGTTTTTATGAACTGATGGAAAGAAGGAATGTTAATGATTGTGCTTCTTTGTATTGCTGGAAAGATTTTGCATTTTGGGAGTGGTGTGTGCACACTATGTGTGCTGCATTCATGTGTGGTGTGCATGCATGCATGTTCATGCACACACCTTGCCCAATTTTTGGCCCCACTCACCACTTGCATAAGGACCTTGGAACACTGGCAATCAGGAAACACAACCCCCAGGCTCAAAAAAGTTCCCTAGATATGGGATATGGTTTCGATACTTTATTTTCCTTCTGTTTCCCTTATGATCTCAACCAGCAGCACTTGAATCTTTTGATTAAATTGTTTTCAGTGGCCCTTGCTTTCCAAAAATACAAATTCATCTCCTATCTAAAAGAAAGTGTCTTAAACCAAATGTAATATTCTCTTTGCCTTCTCAGTCAGTTGTTTGAAGTGACTAGTTTAATTGAAAACTTATGTACCTGGTAACGATTGACCATTTCTATGTTTAATACAAGCTACATTTTTGAAAGTGTTGTATACAATTAATGGGAAAGTGTGTGATGTTTGGCTTAAAAAACTGCAGCTCAAAATTCTTCCAGAGCACAACATGTAAATTCACACAACAGTGAGAACTGACAGTGTAAAGCAACCCTCAAGGCTAAAACACCCACATTTACCCTTTCCAGTGCAGTAATTTATTTGCTGAAATAAATCTTGCACTAAGTATAAATTTGCCTGTGGGATTTTCAAACTCACTCTCTCTCTCTCTCTCTCTCTCTCTCTCTCTCTCTCTCTCTCTCTCTCTCTATATATATATATATAGCTTGTGCACCTCTCCGATGACAAGTTTGAATAGACAAAACAATGCTGTATCTAATCACAATGAACAATATCATGATGGAAAAAGAGAGAGTAAAAGTTGAGTTCCAATATTAATCATTCACTGCATCAGCAAGGATGCGCTACCAAAGCCTTAGCATTTCGTGTAACTCAGTCTTGGGTATCATGAAAGCACTACAAAATTGCTGCAGCAACATGCTCTCAAACTGTCAATGTTTCTTGGAATCCTGGCAGTCGGAGAGATTTCATTCACATCTTCAGCCAGTGAAATGAGATATGTGTTGTTGTGGACAAGTCACAATGACAGGAAGGTCACCTTCCCTGACTGGCACTATGCTGACCCTTGAACAGAAATCACCAGCAGTCTGGTGATTAAAACCAGTAACCATATTGTAACCATTTCTAATACGGATGTCTACCCAGTTTCAGCCAATATTAGGCTTTCTGACACAGTAATATCTATAGTGGTATATAGGTAGCATGTTCAGAAGCTGTGTGCATCATCCATCAAGATGTTTGTTTAATCCTTACTTTGCTTGGACATCTGTGGGGGGGGGGCAGAGAGTATCTTACTACACACCAGGCAAAATGTAATATTTAAGGACTATACATATCTTCCTGCATGCATCTGTGCTCTCTAGCCTGTCTCATGTCTGCTTTTTTGAATAAGTGTCACCTCAGTTAGCATACACTATCAAAAATCATTTGTAGTTCACTGCCACAGTACTGGAGAAATCTGGGCAAAACTACTAATTTTAATCCCCTGCTTTTAAAGAGATGAGGAAATTTGATGGATGTACACCTGTGCATAAATTGGACTGGATTTAACTATAGATATAATAATTGTCCAGTAGCACCTTAGAGACCAACTAAGTTTGTTCTTGGTATTAACTTTCGTGTGCATGCACACTTCTTCAGATACTAAGACCAGGTTTCTCCATAGTTTAGTGATAAGTTGTAATTCAGCAACTTCTCCTTCAAGTCTGTTTCTGAAATTCTTTTGTAATAAGACAGCTACTTTGAGATCTTGTATAGAATGTCCTGGGAGATTGAAGTGTTCTTCTACTGGCTTCTCTGTCTTGTGATTCTTGATGTCAGATTTATGTCCATTTATTATTTGGCATAGGGTTTGGCCTGTTTCTCCAATATAGAGAGCTGAAGGGCACTGCTGACATTTGATGGCATACACAATGTTAGCAGATGAGCAATTAAATAGGCCTGAATCTGGATTTAACTATTTCCAGAGCAGACATCTAAATGAATAAAGCTCTGGAGTAGGGCTGTGCGATGTTAGGTTTTCAACATCACAATGCATCACCAGCAAAAGATCGCGATTTGGTGATAAACCGCAATGTTGAAACAAGCTGGCGAGGCGCTGGGAGAAACTGCCTCAGCTGTCATGGCGGGACCTGAGGCACTTTCAGCCATGCATCTGGCGGGCTGGGGACAATGCATGCAAGTAGGAGCAAGATCGGGGTTGCTCAGAGCCCCTGCACCACCTGAAGGCAGCCAGACAGAACAAGGGCTGGGGCCAGGGAAGGTGGAAGCAGCCCAGCAGCTGCATCTGAGAGCTCCTGCACCGCCTCTGATGCAGCTGCCGGGCTGCCTCAGCCTTGCCAAGCGGTGCTCCTTTAAACTTCTCCATTGAGGGGGATGCAGCTGGGAATCCCTCAATGGAAAAGTGTGACGGAGCCTGCACCGCTCCAGCTGAGCAGACCCGATCCAGCTTCTGCTCCTGTGCAAGCAGGAGCTGGGTCCGGGCTCCCTCAGCTGGGAAGCGGGAGCACTTGTAACAGAGCCCCCCTCCGCAGCTGGCTTGTGCAAGCTGGTGGTGAGTTGGAGGCTCCATAAAACTGCTTAGCTGAGGCAAGGGCAGTGATGTGCTCCTCAGCCAAGTAGTTTAAAGAAGTGTATCTCCCTCTGCCAGTATGAGGGGCAGGCCATGGTGGTGGTTTCACTCAGCGGTATATTGCTGGTGAAACCGCCACCACTTGAGTCCTTCTGCCTCCAGCGCCAGCAGATTGTTTTCCTCCAGTGCCCAGTGTGCTGAAGGAAAGAGGGACTCAGTAGCAGCAGCGTTTTCACCAGCGATATACTGGTGAGTGAAGCTGTCATTGTGGTCTGCCCATCAAAGCTGTCCTGGGTGATATACTGATATATTGCCCAGGTCTACTGTGGAGTGGAATTCAACATCACCCTCTACCAATCATTCTGCTTGCACAAGCATTGCAGCTTGCTAGGTGAAACGATCTCCCTTCACTTTCCCCCCTGTTCTTGGGGTTCGCTTGACTCCACAAGAGTCAATTTCAGACGGTGTGTTTGTGTACAAAGCCCTGTTGTGCAAGCGAAAATCCTTGCGCAGGGTTTGTTAGTCCCTGTGGCCCATAGTTCAACTCATTCACTTTCCTATATCTTTATTTCAGAGGTGGTGTGGAAGTTGAAAGACAGTGGAGCTTAGAAGCTGGGATAACACTTTCAACTTTCTGCCACATGCCAAGCAGCGATCACTTGATCTGTCTTTATGTCTAAGTGTCCAGCCCTCTTTTCCTCAACAGCTTCATGGCATACGTGCTCTGAAAAGCTACCCTGCTCTCAAGCAATGCAGTTCTAAAAGTCAAGGAGGCAGCGCTGGCTAGAACTGAAAGCCTAGCGTAATAGGATGCGGTCACACAAGCTGATCCCAAGACTTGTTCTTTTGGCTTGAAAAGACCTGCGGAACTAGTTGCAGAAGATGGGTGCTGCATCTTCAGTGCTAGAAACCAGGGTGAGAAGTTTAATTAGGCAGGAGATAATAAGTTGTGTCTCATTCTGAAATAACACTCTCTGTCTCAGCCCCTGTCAGCCAATCATTAAGATGTCACCCTTTAAAATAAAAGCTGAATGAAACAATTCTAACGAACGGTGCTTAACACTGGGGTAGTACACCCGGCCACCTGAAAAGAGGCCAGGTTTTGTTTGAAAGGGTCTAAGTTAGGTACAGTGGTACCTTGGGTTACAGACGCTTCAGGTTACAGACACTTCAGGTTACAGACTCCGCTAACCCAGAAATAGTACCGTGGGTTAAGAACAGAAATTGCGCCGCCGCGGTGGCAGCGGGATGCCCCATTAGCTAAAGTGGTATCTCAGGTTAAGAACGGACCTCCAGAATGAATTAATTTCTTAAACCGAGGTACCACTGTATGATGGTAATGTGATTTCCCTGCCCCTCCCTGCCTCCCAGTTCTTCAAGGCCTCAAGAGGTGCTGTGCTGGAGAGGTTTCAAAAACCTCTGCTTTGTTTGTTTGTTTTAAAAGAGGTGGGAGGGAATTGACTGCTGGCAGACTAGAAGTGAAAAAAGTTGGTCCACGCACATATGTGGAACACTACATGCCGTGCTTTGGATCCCTGCCATTAGCAATTAGTGGAATAAAGCTGTATAGTACCAACATTGCATTTTTATCACAATCCAGTCTTATAATTACATATAACTTCATTATAATTTTAGTCTTTTTTCATTTGGAAAAAAAAGGAAAAACGATAGTTTCATTATAACAAGAGGAGAGTTCATTCTTGACTGCTATTTTACCTGGGAGCGAGTGTGGCCAGAAAGTTTATTTTTATTTTTTAAAACAATTTTTATTGATTTTCTTTTTTGATAACAAATATCCAATATCATTACTTAAAATTCATTTTCCAATTTCCCCCCTCCCTCTGACTTCCCCCAACTTCTGGTTTATTACATCAAATGTTACATTATGCTGTTTGTACATAATACTATGTTATTGCCTGTTACATTTCTTGTTCTCTGTAAATAAAATTGTAAATGTTTATTTAAATCCTGCCAATGAGTCCAATCCAATTTTTTTTTGTTTCTGCAAATAAGTTGCAAAAGTGTGGTCAGAAAGTTTAAAGCTCCTTTTCCCACTGCCTCAATTTGGGTTGCCCCCCAGCTGAATGTAGCAAAAGAAAAGCAGGGGGGGGGAATAGAAAAAAGCATAATGTTTAATAAAGGGGGTGGGGAGACACAATCATGTGATTCATGTCAGGTCGAATTTAGCCTTAAACTTTATAGGGGAATATAGCCCACAATTCCATGGGTACTTGGACTCTCTTATTTATTCATAAAATTATTTATGAATTTGCATTTTGATCCAAAAGCACACCAGCCAAGCAACACACAATTTAAAAACTTTAATTCAAAGCAATATTATGAGAAACAGATTAGGAACAAGAAAAAAGCACATTTAAAGAGAAAAAGCAGAATTAAAAGCTACAAAGAACAAGTAAGTTTTAATAGCTTGCCTAAAACCAAAGAACCACTCTAACCTTCCTAGGGAGGGAGTTCCATAGCCTCTGCCCAATGTTCTCTGCAATTAGCCTCATTTTGGCTGCATTTGCTTGTCATGCTAAGCCATGGCTTGGCACAAATGTGCTGGTCCCAAGGAGGAGATTGCTCCTTCTCAGGCATTTTTAGGGCATTTGAGCTAAGGTTTGGCTTATTGTGACATCTTAACCCAGGATTGTGGGATTTGTAGCCAAGGATTGTCCCAAGGTTATAAACTGTGATTAAGAAGAAGAGAGCTTAACTATGATCCCTTAGCTGCAGTCCTGTGCTAATCTAAAAACTTAGAGAGGAACATAGTGGGTGTGAGCAACTATTAAGGAGCCAGCACATTCAGGAAGTCATGACAAGCTGTACTCTGGCTTACTGTGACATGAAAACCGGACCTTTGTGGCAGAGCCGCCAAAGCAGATCATAAACTACAGGAAGGTTTATATGGTAGGAGTCATCCTAGACATAACAGGAGCAGCTATATCTTCCAGGGACGGAAGGTGTTATGTCCAGCCCCAAAAAAGGGTACATAAATGAGTGGAGCAAAATAATATCCTGGCAAAATGGATGGGCTATTGCAAAAGGGAATACAGTGGTACCTCGACTTACGAATAACTTGACTAACGAATGTTTTGAGTTACGAACGGAGCTCCGTCCGCCATTTTGGATGCGGTTTAGATAGGATTTTTTCGACTTACGAATTTTTAGATAGGATTTTTTCGACTTACGGATTCCCCCTCCCCCATAGGCTTCTACTTACGTTTTTTTTTTTACTTACGAAGGTCCGTTTGGAACGGATTAAGTTCGTAATTTGAGGGACCACTGTATGTAAATTCAATCCACTTGTAAGTACATTTCTACAACTAATAAAAAGGTGAGATTTATTTTGCAGAAATTCCTCTACCGTCAAATCCATTAATAATATGCAGCAAACCCCACACTATCATGTTTAATGATTATGATTATTGTTTTTGTCATTGTAAAGCTACAAATGTACTAAGTTTAGTAAAATCATTTTTGCCCTTTCCAGATGACCATTATAGTTATATAGCTAAAGATAACAACCAGAAGATAAATAAATACGTTACAACTTACCCCACCTACTCTCTCAAAATGAGATGCGTCCTTTCTGAAGTCAGTCAATGCGCTGTTAAAATACCATGTAAAACTAATGTCCAGCAGTGGATCATGCTGAACTTGACAGGGCAAGATAACACTTTCCCCTACTGAAACATCCATGTTTGAAGGTGCCAGAGTTATCCGAGTTGGTTCTGTGGAGGACAGGAAGAGTCAATTTCAGCTGTCTGAATTACTGGTCTACTTTCCTGCATAGGTTTTTATTTAAAGTATAATTTTTTTATACAACACACACACACACAAAACTGAGTCAAAGACTTAAGTACAGTTTCCCTGCCTCAAAGATTTTCCAAACTCCAATCAAGCATTTTTCAGGAATGTTAGAAGACATCTCAAAAGTAGAGGGGAAATCTGAATAAAGCTCTGGAGAATATAGGCATAAACATACTGCAGAAATAAAAACCTAAGAGAGAATTGAGCCGAATGACAACCAGAGAATATGGAATGCGCCTTTTTATGTATGATGAAAAAAAGCATTTCAAATCTCCAGAACTGTCCTTGACACAAACTCAATTTTCCTGCTTTTTTTTTTTTGTAAGAGAATTGTCATATATATTTTTAAAGCAAAAATTAGTTCCATTTCAAAACCGTAAACCTGTTCCCTCTCTACAAATGCATGGTCAAGTGTAGACTAAGATTAAGGCAACAGAGATTTCACATGGCTGTCCATGGAGACTATCAGAAAGTTTCATAGAAAAAGCTGAAACATCACTATATAAAAAACTCTGCAATATAAAGCATTCAATAAAAACAGTCTAATATATAAAACCATTTTCCTATGAGCTTAGCAAGAGCACTGATTACATATTTCACATGAATTGTGCATGCAGTACTAATTGAAAGTAAACTGAAAATTCAAAACTGGAATGCCTGTTTCACAAATTTCTCAGTTCATACAATTTGCTACTGATAGACAATTAGCTATCTAATTACCTGTAACTAATAAGCTAGTTGAACTACTAGCTTTTCCAAACTGGTTCTCTGCCAGGCAAGTATAACTTCCAGCATCTGATTTACTCACATTAGCTATTCGGAGGCCTCCATCTTTTAATAGTGATATTCTAAAAATAAGAGAGATGGGGGGAAAAGAGGGTAGCTTTGCAAAGAGAAATATGTGTATTCTTCAGATGCAACACATTTGCAACACATAATTGCAACACATACACACACAGCTCCCTAATGTTCTTAAGAGACAGTGAAATAATAGATTCTATTCCAACCTTCTCTGCCTACAGAGTAAGAACATTATGTGGCAGCTTCATCAACCCTACAGTTACATGCCTTGGAGATGCTGTGTGTATGTGAGGTACACAGCAAAACAGCAACCCAAAACCTGTGAAATTCTCTAACCATTGAAAAAGTTATAAAGAGAGGAGCAGTTCGGCTCAGCCTTTCTCAACATGCACTACAACTCCTATTGTAGTGGAATGACCAGGGGTCAGGGTTGCTGAGAGCTGAAGTTCAAGAACTCCTGGGGACCCAAGGTTGAGAAAGGCTGGTCTGGATAATAGGAACTTCAGATGATGTATTCTGGACTGTACTAGTGAGCAGAGTTTCCTGAACAAACTAAATAAACTCCTGGATTAGTGTTCTTTAGAGCTGCTTTCTAGTGCCCTCCAGATCTTGTTGGACAACAACACACGTCATCCTTTTCAAGGGAGAGTACACTTAAACTCAGGTCTTGCTACTGGGCTTCCCACTGGCATCTAGTTAACCACAGTGAGAACAGGGTGCTGGACAACAAGGACTAGCAAGGTTCTTATGTTCTTATTCCTGACCATTGACCATCCTGCCTGGGCTAATGGGAGTTGAGTCCATCAACTTCTGGGATACACTGGGCTGCTTTACAGAGTCAGAAAGGACAACTATCACAGAATTGTTCCACACGGGAGGGGAAAAGGCTTTGCACACAGTGGCTATGAGTTGGTAATGGATATTACTATAAAGCTACAGAGGAGAAGGATTTATATTTTTATTTTTTGGAAGAAGGTAAGACTGCAAGGGAGGAAGAGGCACCAGAGAAATCAAGGGAGGAAATGAAGGGAAATTAAAGCCCACAATTTATGGCATATTCGAGTTTGGAATAATCATAGCATACAATACCTGGATATACAAGTGCACTGGACAAAGCAACTGTGCGGCAGTGAACAGGGAGCACTGGGCCCCTTTGTCTTGTTAACTGCATAATACTTTACAAGCAGCAGTCAGATACATATATTCAAGAAGGGAAAATGTTATGTATAAGGTGTATGATTAATGCACACAATCCTCTAAAAGGTGAATGAAATGGTAATGCAAGCCAAAAATATATGACTTCAAAAATTAGTTTAAATTCAGTCCTTTTAGCTCTATCTTGCAGCAACACAAAAACGTTAAAATTAATCACTCCTCTGAGAAAATAATAATTATGTAACCCTTTAGTATGGATGAGTTCAAGCTGGGAGTTGCTTATAGAAGAGCAATGGCATGAGATAATACTTCCTCAGCTCATTTCCATCTCTGCTTTACAGTGTTTACCCAATAGTGGAACAGAAAGTTCTTGAAAAGAGCTCCAGAATAATAAAGGGAGCTTAAGGGGTTTTGGATTTATTATTTCTAACATTTATATCTTGCTATTCCTCTAAGGACCTCATGGCAGAGTGCAGAGCTCTCTCTCCCATCCTATTTTATCATGCTCGGATAGTGACTGGCCCTAGTTCTCATCCAGCACTCAGCTGCACCATGCAGGTTTGTAACAAAGCAATACATCCAGGCTACAAATGGATGTAATAGGAAAGCACATACTTTCCCATTGCAGCCATGCTGCAGGAGTGCCTTCACAACAAGCAAAGACTGGTTCAGAGTCTTTGCTGGCTTCTTCAATGGACTACTACTGCCCCCTCTAGCTGTGTTCCCCCTCCAGTGTTTGAGGCCCTATGCCTCTAAATCAGGCATCCCCAAACTTCGGCCCTCTAGATGTTTTGGACTACAATTCCCATCTTCCCCGACCACTGGTCCTGTTAGCTAGGGATCATGGGAGTTGTAGGCCAAAACATCTGGAGGGCCGCAGTTTGGGGATGCCTGCTCTAAATACTAGTTGCTGGAAATCACATGTAGGGAGAGGGCTGTTAGACTCACATCCTGCTTATGAGCTTCCTATAGGCATCTGGTCGCCCAGTTTGGGAACAGAATGAAGTGGTAGTGGAGGAGGCCGCAGTAGTGGGGAGTGAATGGGATAAAACCACTAAAACCATTAAAAGCACTATATACAGTGGTACCTCGGTTTTCGAACATCTCTGTTGATGAGCGGTTTTCAAACACTGTAAACCCAGAAGTAAATGCTTCGGTTTTTGAACTCGCCTCAGAAGTTGAACATGAAGCACGGCTTGTGTACTGAGTTTTCTGTTTTGAGGCTTCTGTATTGAGTTTTCGGTTTTTGAATGTTTTGGAACTCGAATGGTCTTCCGGAACGGATTATGTTTGAAAACTGAGGTACCACTGTATTACACTTTCCAGACTAATGAACAGATTCAACTAAAGCTGGAACCAGTATGAGTCCCACTAGTGCAAAAGGGCTTCCCCACTCTTCTCCCCCTGCACAGGTCTAGGGGGTTGTGAGAATGCCCAGAAGAATAAGTGGTGGAAGAGGGGGAGATTGTATGGCAAGCAGAAACATGTGCAATGATGGATAGTAGTAGTAGTAGTAGTAGTAGTAGTAGTAGTAGTAGTAATAATAATAATAATAATAATAATAATAATAATAATTTATTTATACCCTGTCCATCTGGCTGAGTTTCCCCAGCCACTCTTGGCGGCTTCCAACAGAACAGAACATTAAAATGCAATAATCTACTAAACATTAAAAGCTTCCCTAAACAGGGCTGCCTTCAGATGTCTTCTGAAAGTCTGGTAGTTGTTTTTCTATTACTAATAATGGAGTGGTCTCCTTAGTGCTACTTTGAATTCCACCCCAAATTTATATTAAGTATTCTTCTTTTCCTTCCAGATGAATTGATTAAAATTTGGCAAAAAACAGATGAACTTACCTTGGGACTAGATCTACCTCTCATGCTGCTAGTTAGCTATCTGTGCATTAAATCTGTGCTACAAAATTTGTCTTTGCTCTCAAGGGCACCTCTGAAAGCAGCTTATGAATGGAACTGAAAAATGACTGGTGCATTTCATAAGCACCACAGATTATAGCAGTATGTGGTTGGGTTGGTACTATACAGTCTCAAATTCCATTTTTAGAGGGTTCTAGTGGTTCACATCTATCGGCTTTGCCACATCAATGCAAAACAATGTTGACAGCAGTACTGAGCTGGCAAAGAAAAAAGACCTGGCATATTACAACAATGCCTATTGTTTAATTAAAATAAACAATGTAGAGTACTTTGAGGTACTTGGAAGTCAAATATGTCTCTGAGTTGATAATGTATGTTTAAACTGCTTATTTAAGAATCACTCTTTTTGATATACACAAAGCAAATCAATGGCAGAAAGAATGTATTCTAAAAAAGCCCTTTATTAGCAAAGAAACCCCCCCAAACCAGCTATCTAAGCTGCTTTACAAAAAAGACATTGACATATCTGCTATCAACAACCCTTCCTGCTTGAAAGAGAAGCCAGTCCAATTGTAAATGTTTGATGACTTAGAGAGAAAATAACCCACATAGTCTAATATGGCACTCATTTAAAAATGACTGGAAATGCCCTAGTTTTTATGCTTCACTTATAACTGAAAGGCATGGTTCTCTCTTTATCAATACTCTACTGAAATTCTGTCTAGTACCTAAAGAGCTCTGCCTATTCTTTCAGATATTAGATTTCAATTTTCAGCAGTTATAAGTGGACTGTTGGTAGACTCTGAAGAGGGTACAAACACTGATGAAACTGTAATAAATGCTTAACATTTGCAGAAAGTTGAACTGTGGCCTCACTAACTACCAGGATCAAAATGCCTCTCCTCCCCCGTAATAACATGCTTATCAAGTATACAGGCACATCAGCAAACATATATAATTGGACATCTTTCTCCCTTTCTTTCAGAAGGAACAAATTTTCAATATGAACATTCCTAAATAATTATAGCAGGATGGCTGAAATAAATATGGGACCAAAGTACCAATGGTTCCTAAAGATCCTTTATTTAAGCTAAAGTTTATGGATTTGAACATATGTTGTCATGTTAGCTGCAATGGGACATAACAAAACATGTTTAATCAAATTGTTCCAGTTTAACTGGGATGTCAATGAGGCACCATGAATAATTGTTTATATCTGTTTGATATGTAAGAACATTTGGGAAGATGGATGAAACCAACTCAGAAGACAGCACAAATGACTTTTATAATACAGTCGTACCTTGGAAGCCGAATGGAATCCGTTTTGGAAGTCCATTCGACTTCCAAAATGTTTGGAAACCAAAGGATGGCTTCTGATTGGCTGCAGGAAGCTCCTGCAGCCATTCAGAAGCCGCGGAAGCCACATTGGCCGTTCGGCTTCCCAAAAAAATCTTAGAAAACCGGAACACTCACTTCCGGGTGTCAATCGTCCAGGAGCTGAAATGTACGAATACCAAGGCATTCAACAACCAAGGTACGACTGTATAAGAAATCAAAGAGTAACATGTTCAAAAGTAATTGGGTTTTTTGCTATCACCCAATTTTTTTGAACTATATCACAGACGCCAGAGGAAAATATTTGAGGAGAAACTTGCTTTGCATATTAGAATTAAACAGAATACAGACTACCTTAATAGGAATTTCATCCTGTTATTAGGTGTCTGCAAAGTATTAATGGACTTTAAATAGAATCTTGTGAGACAGTTATTGAATATGGTTATATATGTTCCTAAAACTGCCAGTAAAACAGCAACTTCTCTCTCTGTGTAATAGAGATAGAATGGTTTTGCAACATGATAAAAAGTATATGCATCTGTTTTCACAGCATTTTATCTACTGGGGGTGGGGGTGGTGGATATCTGTAAGTATACAAGGTCTAGAAACCAAGGCAAGGCATTATATTATATATCAACACGAGAATCTAGACTGTCAAAATCCACTGCTCTGACACTGTGGAATTATAGGTCAGAACTATTATCTGTATAAGAACCCAAGGGACTTGGTGGATCAAAGCAGAGGTCCCTTTAGCACAGCATTCTATTTCCAGCTATGCTACCTAGGGCAACAATTGTAAAAGCAGAGCAGAGTGAATGGTTCCATAAGAGCATAAGCAGAAGTTTACTGCAAAAGAACAAAGGTCCACCAAGTCACTATTTCTGCTACAATAGTGGAAGCTCACAAATAAGACATGAAGAGAACAAATGTGTCCTGATTTAAATTCTAAGTACGTATTTGGTATTTTGAGGCATGCTGCTGCCTCTGACAGCTGTTAGTAGATTCCTCCTCCTCCTCCTCCTCCTCCTCCTCCTCCTCCTCCTCCTCCTCCTCCTCCTCTTCTCACTTTTACAAAGCCATAGGATGTTTTACATTTTTGTGTATGTGGCAGGAGTGGAGAAGGGAAGCAGAATGGCTCTCTTGCGCAACCAGTTTCTGTTACTGTAAAACATAGGGTTTCAGAGGCCAGGTTCCAAGGACTATGCACAGAACCATATGTGAACCAAGTCTTTTTAAACTGCTCTTTCCCATAGCAGCCTTTCATGCTCCCTAGGTATCCCATCTTGAAGACTGGGGCATCCTCTGTAGCAGCATTTGATGTGACCCTGGGAAACCACCGCTGGAACAGAAAACCAGCAACATTATTTTCGTATGCATTGATTTCTAGTTTGTCATAGTTTTGAGACTGTAGCTCAGTTCATATACAGATACTGAATAGCACAAGAATGTGCTTAATGGGGACTGTATTGTGAGGCAAGTTTGAATGACCTACTCAGAAAGGAGAGGAAGCACCTCCCATTTTTCTCACCCGCTAGCTCCATCTCTCTTCAGTCTGAGAATGAGTCACATGATGCTTTCACCTGAATAGCCTCCCCTAATTCAGATGGTATGGAGATATGTGACTGGATGTTACCTGCATATTGATGGCACTTCACTCCTGCTAACAGCTTTCAGAGGCTTCCTAGAGATGGGGGCACTTCTTCAATGGTTCCACTCCTATCTCCAAGGTTATTTCAAGAAAGAAATTATGGAAATTATCTTTGGTACTATAGGACTTGTCCTGTTGTGTCCCACAAGGTTCCATCTTGTCCCCCATGCTATTTAGCACCTCCTGCCTTCCTGAGACACTCCAGAAGGATACCATGGTCAACAGTATCAAAAGCTACCAAGAGACTGAGAAGAATGAGGAAGCACTCTCCCCATCTCTCTCCCAATAAATGTTGTCAACTAGGGCGATCAAGGCAGTTTCAGTGCCACGAAGCAAGACTGGAATGGATCCAAGTAATCAAGTTTCCTCCAAGCATGCCTGGAACTGGAACCTCCACTCCACCTTCTTCAGTACATTGACCCAAAGGTCAGCATAATACTGTATGAAGAGAGTACAAGGGGGAGCAAGGGGCAGAGATTATGTGCTCTCCAGATTTCAATAGTGTTTTGCCCTATGAATTAGCTCCCCTGAAGCAACTTCAAGTGTAGCTATATGTTAGTAGAAGCTCAAGATAAAACCTGATCTCATCTCCACCTCATCTTCCACCAAGGAAGCAGTCTTGTGTGTAGTTAAAGCAAGAAGCTGATAGAAGTGCAAGTACTGTTTTCCTGCATTCTATGAAGAAATCTAAAGTTAGGGCAGAGCTAGGGAGCCTTCCTGCTGGGATGGGAGATCAGTCCATCACCCAAAACAAGGGGGTTTACACAGCCCTTCAGATCATCCACTTCAAAGAAGCGAAAGAATTAGAGTACTTCCATCAAAATGTACACAGTTTTATTCTGCTTTGAACACACTTCACTTTTAATTAAGTAGCTAATCCTGGGTTAATCTAATGCATTCATTTCATAAGCCACTGCAAGATTTAGGTCAGAAATTCAGCTGCTGTATTTTTAAGAAACAACTTCCCTCTGGGTTCCTTTCCTAACCAAAGCAACGATGCAAGCTCAAGCAGGGGCATACGGCTAGACAAACAACACTTTATAAATATAACTGTTGTTTTGACAATGGAATGTTAAAAGCAGACGTGTCTCTGGAAAAGAGTCAATTCAGTGGCTTTCAACTTGCTGAATAGCTTCTGCATATGTTACCTTCTTGCTCATTTCTTGATAGATGCAGTTGAATTGGACACTGCCAGTGTAAAATAAGTAGCAGTTCACTTACCAGCATGTAAGTCTTATTGAACTCTATAGGGATTACTTCTGAGTAAACATGTAGAGGATTGTGCTGCTGCTGAAGCCCCTGGGCTGTATCTAAGTATTTGCACTTTTACTTGAACAAGTAACAATATTTGTTCCACCCCAGCCCGCACCTGCCCAAATCTGCCCTGGGAGTGGTGAATACTGTTACATTAGCAAAATTTGTTCTGCTCATGTGATGACTTAGTTGGATAGCTCATGGATAAGAAGTCCTAATGGTACGTAGCAATTAATCACAGGAAGGTTTCCTTATGATCAGAGTATTACAAATTCTTCCTAGAAGACCAAATATAGTACTGTATAAGGGCTATGGTCATAGGAATTTGTAGATGGCTTTATAAAAGCTGTGTTTCTTCTTTCAGTTCCTGGTCTAAATCGCTCTCTCTACAGAAAATAGAACATTTTTTAAAACAACAACAACAATGTATGACCATAATGGCTAGGGAAGGATTCCAATGAAGTGTTTAATGAATATCTCTTTCCTGGTGCACTGCAAAAGGCAAGCCAGCATAGAAATGTCTGAGATTTAAAAAATAAAATAAAAAATAAATAGAATTGATAGTTCTAAACCGTTTTCCCTACACTAGGATACTCATACCAAAGACAAAAGAAATGGATGCAGTAAACAACATTACTTCTGCATTTCCTTATTGCTTTTGTCTTTCCATATTAAAACCATTTGGTTACTAGTCATAACGAAGGACATGTCAACGCTTGTCAAAAAGAATAAGGGAATATAAGAATAATCAGTAGTTTTCTGCACAGATAACTCTACTCGAAACAAATAACCTAACTTGCAACTATGAATGCTGATGCATTCTTTTCATGAAAAGTTACCTTAATTGGCTGAAATAACTCTTATGGTATCTTTCAAAACAATTTCTCATGCTCTCCATTCATAGCGCATAGTGCCACAACTGACAATTATTTATACTGGATTCTCTCTCCCCACCCCCACCCCCAATTTCAATCCTTTCAGTAATCTGGCACATTTAGAAAAATTGTTATGTCCCATCTTTCCTTCAACAATCCCAAATGAAACACTTCCGGATATCAAAAAACTTGTCCGTTTGGTTCCAAACAGAACACTCTAGTCGCTCCACAATATTGGTTCAACCATACTATATGCTAATGGTAATATGTCAACATAAGCTCCTTATTCTTGCTGCCTTAAATGCACTGCTTTTCATTTGTTCTTAGGAATGGAAGCTATATTAAGGTAAATATAAAGCTTCTGATAATGCTTTTTTCTGTACCTAAGGATTCCCATACAATTAGTCTTCCTCAAACTAAATCAGTCTTGAGTTCTTCCTACTCACAGTTCATAGAGATGCCTTTGCAATTTTTTTAAAATCTTCACCTGCCATCCCTTAGTCTCTTTATATCACTGAGCTAGGATGATCGGGACAGTGTGCAGCATTCAAGGTCTAAGGGCATTAAAATCAATTTATGTAACAACAGAATGAGATTTCCACTATTATTTTCTATCTCATTCTTCATTTCTCAGTTCACTTTGTTTTGACTGCTGCTGCTGCTGCAGAATGAGCACATATCTCCATTGAACTCTCCACAAGTGATGCTCCAGTCTAAGCAGTTACAGGTTAATTTATTACACCCTAGTCCTGTACATGAGTAGTTCAATTTTTCCCTTCCAACACACATTTCCTTGCATTTGTCAGCATTGATTCTGAACTGTCAAGGTGCTGCTAGGCTGCCTGGCTTTATTAGCTCCCTTGGCACCACTTTGACTCTCCAGAATAATTTGTATCGTCCGCTGATTTGCTATGGCATTGCGACTTCTTCACAATGCATTTTATTTAGAAATCAACAGGAGGCGACCCATTGTGAAGCACCAGTTATTTCTTAACAGGAATATCTACAATGTATTGTTCCTTTTATGTGCATGCCTCACTTTTCAAATATTGCTTATCACTGTGGCACAAATCAAATCTCCAGAGACAACGACAATGTCTCATCAGTTTTGTGCTAAAGGCCAATTTGTGCTAAAACTCCCAACTGTTGGAAAAGGGCATGAGTTTCTATGAAATGATATTACGCCTGCAGTATTACCTGAGTACGTCACCTTTTTCTCAATATATAGCTTCTACTGTGTTTTCCCCCTCTAATTTCCATCAGCTGTGCACTCTCTCCCTTTCACACACAGTTCAAGGAACAAAACTTCACATACACCAGGCCAGTTATATTCTGTCACCTAGACAGTATCTTGGTGGCACAATTTAGTATTCGGGAATATATAGATATTCACGATGTTGCATTTTCAATACTGTATTGATATTGTTGTTCTACTGGTGTTGACAGTTATCCCCAACTTTCCTCATGTTCAGATCTATCCAATTTAGTTGGGTGAAAAGAAAAGGTATCTAAATGCATCAAGTCTTGCACAAGACTGATGGAAACGTAGTGTTGGTCAGCACTGAACTGATCATTTCAATGGGATATGCATCCTTATTTGCATTAGAAGGCATCATGCATTTGCTGACCTAGTGCTGTGCTGAACCACACTGAGGTGTGTGTGTGTGTGTGTGTTTAAGAATTTCTCTTTCTGTGGAAGTATTTCCCCGTATTTTGGGGAATGTTTAAAAAAAGGAGCAAGGGGGCAAGATTTGTGTACTTGCGTCAGGAACTGAATGAAGCAGCTGAGGACTCTTCATTTTTGGTTTGAACATTGCAACAACCACCACCCATGTGCTCTTTGCTGATAAAATTCCAACCTGGCAAGGCTTCCTGGAGCAATGCTGTCAAGTTGTTAAACCTAATTTGATGCTACAATTTCCTACCTAGTGACCTCCTTTCTTCAAATTCAGCTGAAAATGTCCTTCATCCGAGAAGCCTTTGTCTTAATTCCCTAGGTCTCATGCTCAACAAAGCCCAGGTACATGTTCTGGAGTTGCTCACATCCATTCCCTGCCTTTCCTATTCCTTACTTTCCACTATTCTTTCTCCTGCTCATGACTATCTGAATTTAGATTATAAGCTTCCTGAGGCATAAAGGTTTTTTTTGTTTTTGTTTGCTTAGGAACATACTTCAATTTCACTTTACTGGTCAGGTATACAACCTAACCCCCACTGCAAACTCACAAAAGTATGTTTACTCAGAAAAAAAGACCAGTCAGACTTCTTCCCTAGTAGAGTGTGTAGCATTCCACCTCCAGCCTTTGTCTTATACTGTAACCAGAGGTTATTTAGCTATTAAGGCTTTTGTTCCTTTTTTGTAACCCTGGTATCTTCAGTTCCTATCTTTTAAAATCCCTTGATGCTGCAATCTATGTGCATTTGTGTGTTGTGTTTATATATTACATTACAACAAACACACACCCTATCTCATACATTTTGCGAGGCAGGCTGTTGTGTATGAAAGACCACGTCACAATAAATCACTCTCTGAAGTGTTGCAACACTTCTGCAGCACTTCTTTAGCTAACGTTCTTAGCCATATAATCAGAAAAAGATCCAGCGTATGTGCAGTGTATCTGCTGGGGGACTGGGGAGACAGGATTTTGTTTCAGTGGCCTTGAATGTTACTCTGGTGAATCCAAAAAGGGGGGGGGGGGAGAGAAGCTCAATTACTTTTTCAAAAGCTGTGTTTGCATGTTTGTTACCTAGTTTAGATTAGTGCCTTATTATTATTATTATTATTATTATTATTATTATTATTATTCAGGATAGGGATTAAAATAACAGTTTAAACTGTAGTATGGAAGCACTCGTGATTCACATAATACCTTTCATTTTCTTGGAGCAGCTCACCTCCCTTTTTCCAAGTAGTCGTCGCTTTAGGGGAAGATTTCGGCTTGCAGTCAAAATGAGCTGTGCTGCCAATTAAAAGCTGAATCAGCTTCTTCATCGGGCTTTTAGAGAAGTCAGGAGCAGAGGCTAGCAGCAGAAGAAAGAATATTAACTATGAAACACAACTTTCTCTGCCATGGCCTCAGTGGATCCCACGAGTTAAAATAGGCTCGTCTTTCATTTAACCACCAAAGAATCTGAATTACCATTGCACATTATCACACATTAAATTGTCATTGAATTCAGCTGGAATTAAACGCATACTTCATTTTCATTTCATTGAACACGAGAAGAGTCCTGCTGGATCGCACTAGAAGTCTATCTAGTCCAGAATTCCATTTTGCACAACAGTCAACCGGATGCCTGCAGGAAGCTCACAAGCAGGGTACATCTTTCTTCCACCAATTTCTCCCAGCGACTGCTATCCAGAGAAACTGGCTTTTCTGAATATAATTTGATTTTAGAAACTGCACAAGGACACAGCTCTTAGCATGTCAGGATGTGGGTTACAATAGGATACTGCTGATGACTGCTTCATTTTACCAGTCTAGTGGCAGCAAAGAAACACATACTATAGTAGTTTCAGTGATGTTACTAGTAGGACTGGAAAGGGCCACCAAACAGTTGGTCTAGGCTTCCGGTGGAGTTCAAAATGATAGTTTCTTACAAAATAATCTCAGTGTTCTTCAGGGCTAATCAACAGGTGACAGCATTGCTTTGATTAGATCAGGAACATGAGGAAGACTTAACATTAACATTTTTTGGGAAGTGCTATGGAAATGGACAGAAGGCAAAGGCACTTCCTTGTTCATTTCAGCAGAGGATTTTGGCAGGAGACTTTCAAGCACATTTAGGGCTTGGTTTGCGAGATCTTTGCCAGCCCAACCATTTTGGAAAATATGGAACCTCTTCAGCCAAGGTGCTAATGAGGGAACACAAAATGGAAGGAGAACAGGTCTCCTTGGAATACACAGCTTAGGATAGCTTCAAAGAGCAGAAGGGCAATGCTAAAATGATGCCATGTGAGCTGACCTTTAGTTTGATTTTGGGCTCATATTTAAGTGATTTATTTTTATTTTTTTGCAAATTGATTGAGTCCCGCAATATCAGAGAACTGCTTTTGGCACAAAAGAAACCTCTCAAACTAATAACCTTGCAATCAACCTCAAACCATTACCAGGGCTCCATTTGGCTTCCTCATGCTCTTCAGTACAAATAGAGCAGGTTATATTACAAGTGACAAATGGAGTGAGACAATTGGCCAAATATAGCCCATGTGTGGTTCCAACTACACAGTTCTGCTAGCATAACAATTTTGGACTGTGCAGAGGAACTTCCCTGCCATTTTCTCTCCCAGCATGGCCCCTAAATCTGTTGTGGGTGAGATTTAGGGGTTGCACAGGGAAAGGAGAGGATTTAGAACTTGCACTAATTTCAACTGTTTAGCTGGATACTACCCCACATGCTGTATATAGCTGTGAGGATAGTTCGCTGTGTGACTTTTGTGAATCGTAACAATGAACAGGTGCTGGTAGCTATTTAGAAATGCTTAAAAGGAAACTGCATGAGGTGGTTGTCAAGGCTTCTCTCTCAACTGCCTTATCAGTGAGAAAGGGTGCTTGTTATTAGAATTCTGTGGAAGCGCCAAGAGTCAAGCACTCAGCCTTGATGAGTGTTTGCCATTTGTTTTCAAAAGCAAGTTTGCATAACCTCAGTAACTGGCCCCTGTCTCCATAATCAAGGAAGGGGTCACAGGAACCCAGGAAAAAAAGCAAGCTTGAAAGGAGAAGATACTGAGGTGTGACCATATATGTATTTTCCGGAATATAGATTGCACAGAAGATTGTGAATGAAGAGGAACCCATCTGCATCTCCTTAAATTATTCAGTTCTCTGCTTTATTTCCCTCCCATTGCTGAAGATTTGATTGTTGAGTTGTACATTACTGTATTTTTGTTGGTTAGCTTCTTAAACATTTATTTAATGCTGTACTGTTTTAATACTCGATTGGGAACCGCCCAGAGTGGCTGGGGAGACTCAGCCAGATGGGTGGGATACAAATAATAAGTTGTTGTAGTTGTTGTTGTAGTTGTTGTTGTTGTTGCTTTTTAAATGACATTGCTCTCCCAGGAATGCCAGGGTCGTGATGCAGAAGATCAGTACACCTGAGTAATGTGCTGAACCGAAGTTGCTTCCAGATCGTGTGATTAGTTTTAATCTCTGGGACTGCATCCAAGCCTTTGTCTCTGCTCTCCCCCTAATTAATAATTTATCTTGGTGTCCTCGTTTTAAAGCAGTGAATGATTGGGCTGTAAAACACACCAGGCTTCATCTTCCACCCCCGCACCCATCTAATACATCCTCTAGATGCAGGTGAGTAAAGTATTGCAGCACCACAACGAGAAGTTGCTTTGCTGCAATGAGAAAAAAACAACAACACCCCAAGTTTTGCCACTTGTTTTTTCTTAAGGCAATCATTCTGACAACTACATGGCATGGAAATACATATATAGTAACAGTGGCACAATGGATTGGTGCATCTGACTGTTAACCAGAAGGCCGGTGGTTCGAGCCCACCCAGGGATGACTGTGGGCAGGTTTCCTGCATTGCAGGGGGTTGGACTGGATGACCCTCGGGGTTCCTTCCAACTCTATGATTCTATGAAAGAGACAGGAAATTTTAGACCTACCTACAACTCTGAGATCAGCGCTGGAATATATTGTCCCATGTTTGTTTTCTGCAATACACTGGTAGATGCCAGAATCTGTCAAGTTGAGGTTTGTTATGATCAAAGCCCCATTTTCGATTTGTATTCTTCCCTGGACAACAAAAGCAAAAGTTTAAAATGTATATGCCTTTAAATGACTGGTAAAACAGACACAGGAAGCTATTTTGACTGCACTACTATACCCCATGCCTTTATCAAATCTCATTTGAAGAGTTTAAACATAGCTTAACTGATGCTTGAGTCAACTGTGAGTTTCTGGCATGCTCTGACCAAAGAGAGTAGCACAACAATAATAATAGTAATAATGGCTTTTATGAGCTACAAGGCTTTATGTGCTATCCAGCAGATATAAGCCTCAAACTGGAACACCAGCTTTGAAAATCCTCTTTTGAATTCTGAGAAAATTGAGTTGGATTTGATTGTCAATGTGCCCTATTCCTAACAATCCTGGGGATCAACTCACTTTAATTTTGGTGCTTACAAGCACGCCTACTTCTATAAAACGGTTTTGCAGCCTGGCATGGGGTGGGGGTTCAATTCTGCTCCTTCAGAATGTCAAGTCATATTACAACTCCAGAGACTGGGTGTAGTGTTTTGAGAAAGAAAGAGAAGTCTTGTTCACCTTGAACAGGGTATATATACGTGAAGCATAAACTCAGACTGTAGGTGGTAGTTCATATCATTGCTTAATGAATATGCAAATAATAATGTTAAATACTATCACATTCAGCAATCCATTTATCACAATTTATGCACACTTGAATAAAAAGAAAGAAACCTAAGATCTTATAATTTATCTTTAGAGGCACTTAGAGAACATCAATCAGCCTTGACTGTAATAGCGCAGGTTTTTTGCCTGATCATCTGGGCAGCAGCACTCAGCCCCCTTGGCCAGTATCACATTTCCACCATCACTTTTGTGGTCCATGATTCTCACTTAGGAACTTTTTTAAGCCACGGAGGGATTCATTTTGGAGTTGTGAGAAAGAAAGAATACCAACATGGCTAGAGGAGAAATTAGCAATAGATCCTTACAAATCACAGTAAAATCCTTACAAATCACTCCCCACTAGTAATAACAATGAAGATGAATACAATACAACATGATAGAAGAAGAAATGAAGTCTGGCAATCCCATCAGCAGAAGTAAACATCCTCCAATGCCTAGGCGAATAAAAACACTATTTGCCTTGCATAAAGATATAAAGGGACCCAGGTGGCGCTGTGGGTTAAACCACTGAGCCTAGGGCTTTCTGATCAGAAGGTCGGCCGGCTCCCTCGGCCAATAATGCAAGATGAGCGCGAAATCCCAGAGTCGGTCACGACTGGACCTAATGGTCAGGGGTCCCTTTACCTTTACCTTTAAAGATATAACATAGATGGTGCTAGGTAAGCTTCCCTGGAGAGTGAGTTCCAAAGACAGGGTCCCACCACAGAAAAGGCCCTCTCCTGTATCACTCCCTGCCTCACCTTCAAAGGTGCATAGAGGTGAGGAATAATTATAACCAATTCTTTCGACTCTGATCTTTCAGCTACTGGCAAAATAAAGTTAGGAGTCTTATTTCTCAGATCATTCAGTCTGTGAATAAAGGCACGAAGAAACTGCTCATCATATTGGGGAACTTTACACTTTAGCCCACTTAATTTATCTGCAATTATTAGGTTTATTATTAGGTCCATAATCTCAAAGTCATTAACTCTCTGGGAACCTTTTTTTATTTGCTAGTTCAAGTTTGTAATCAATATATGCTCTTAAGATGCTCATTTCATTTAAGAATATTGCTTTCCATATTTTCATAGGCAGGGGAGATCCAGGATTATCTTCAAATTCAGAGTCTATAGACTATAGAGTCCCCTCCTCCTACATCCTTTTGCAAACCTAATAGAAGTCTGTGTACAGTTCCCCCCCCCAACACACATAATCACCTCCTATTGAATTACTTATGTTCATGTATAGGTAAAGGCAAAGGGCGCCTGGACGGTTAAGTCAAGTCAAAGGCAACTATGGGGTGCGGTGCTCATCTCACTTTTCAGGCCGAGGGAGCCAGCATTTGTCCACAGACAGCTTTCTGGGTCATGTAGCCAGCATGCCTGAACCACTTCTGATGCAACGGGACACTGTGACGAGTGCCAGAGCGCACGGAAATGCCGTTTACCTTCCCGCCGCAGCGGCAACTATTTATCTACTTGTACTGGTGTGCTTTCGAACTGCTACCCTGGCAGAAGCTGGCACAGAGCAGTGGGAACTCACCACCATTGTGGGGATTCATCCCGCCGACCTTCTGATAGGCAAGCCCAAGAGGCTCAGTGGTTTAGACCACAACGCCACCAGCATCCTGCATACATGTATATAGAATCTTGAACTAGGACTGGATACAACCCTAGGCTCAGATTCAGTATTCTCTGATTGCCAGAGGGAGGGTTGTTGTGCTAACAGAAGGGCAAGAATAATGGGGGCACAATATGAATGAAATCCTGCTCAACAGCTATGCTCATGGAAAGCTTGTTGTGCAACAGATTGCACAACAGGAAGTATCAGAATTACAGCAAAACCAAGCTAATTGTTGTGCAACCAGCCATGAGTACCATTCCACTAGCACACAAAAAAATCAGCTAGTGCTAAGGGACTTTAATTTAGCGCTACACCAAATTCCTCTCTTAGTTATTCATCACCCTACTATTCAGTTAGTCATCACTGTACTTGGTCTACTAGGAATCTTGTCCAACTGAACAACAGCTGCCTGACAATGCTGATCCTGAAACCAGCAACTACCAGGTAGGAATGTGCAAAAGTGATATACAGTGGTACCTCGGTTTACGAACTTAATCCGTTCCGGAAGTCCGTTCTTAAACCAAAGCCGTTCTTAAACCGAGGCATGCTTTCCCTAATGAGGCCTCCCACTGCCAGTGCCCTTCCACCGTTCGGCTTCCGTTCATAGACCATGTAAAGTTCACTAACCGGAACACTACTTCCGGTTTTGCGGAGTTCGTAAACGGAATAGTTTGTAAACAGGGCTGTTCTTAAACCGAGGTACCACTGTAGTATACTTTGAAGAAAGTTGATATTCTCAGTCTCACATACGTAGATGATACTAAAAGTGAGACAACAAACATCTGTTAGACTGCAATTTTCATAGTAACTGCCTGCCAATAAATTTTGTACCATTCTGCCCCCCCCCTTACCTTTCCCATCTACTGCTTTTGTCTATTCAGCAAGGGTGAGGGGAAGCTGACTGAGTTGGCAAAAAGACACTTCTCAATAGATTTGATTTCTTGTGCATTTATGTGCAACCTTTCCATTTGATTTGCATAAGTGAGCAACATAAGTAGTGCAGAAATGATTATATATGAGGGAAGCCAGGAGACAATCTCTCACAACTTTCATTAAGCCTGGAGGCACCCTACTTTGTAGGAAAGATAACCTGGCTAACTGCTCATGTAAATGTAAGAACCATGAGTTGTATCCAGTGCTAGTCCTACACAGGATAGACCCGCTGAAATTAATAGACATGATTGACAGGGTCATTAATTTTAATGGATCTGCTCTGAGTTGTTTATTTATCGCATTCATAAACAGACTCGGATTAGCATTACATCCAGTACAACCAAGTAATTCAACAGTAATTTTAAAAATAGGCAGAAATAATGGGCGCACAACCTTCATGTGCCAACACCACCATGTACATTGGCACTGCAGTGTAGCCCAGCTGCCAATGAATAAATCCTTAAACATATTTTGCTATTGGTAAATAATTAACTGCAGAAGCTATTTGAGGCATAACATTATTCTTTGTCAGCTCCTTTTGAGTTACTTGTGCAGAGTCCATGGTCTACATATATGCAAGAATGCCTACCCCACCCCCTGCCCAAAGAAGGAACAATCACCATTACCTCCAATGCTAGAGGCTCTCCATTTCTCAGCCACCTGTAGGACGGCTTGGGTTTGCCGCTTGCTCTGCATTCCCAGTATAAGTTGTCCTCCACCGCAGCTTCAAAATCTTTTATGAGTTGAACCCAGTGAGGCTTTGCTTTAAAGGAAAGCAAAAGGTTAAGAAAGCCTTAATAAAGAGGGATATTATTTTTTAATAACAATGCGACAACAGAAGCAAATTAGGGAAGCAGCTGACCAACAGTAGTAGTAGTAGTAGTAGTAGTAGTAGTAGTAGTAATTTATTATTTATATCCCGCCCATCTGGCTGGGTTCCCCCAGCCACTCTGGGTGGCTTCCAACAAAACATTAAAATACAGAAATCCATCAAACATTAAAAGCTTCCCTAAACAGGGCTGCCTTAAGATGCCTTCTAAAGGTCTGGTAATAATTGCTCTCTTTTACCTCTGGTGGGAGGGCATTCCACAGGGCGGGTGCCACTACCGAAAAGGCCCTCTGCCTGGTTCCATGTAACTTGGCTTCTCCTAGCGAGGGAACCACCAGAAGGCCTTCGGTGCTGCACCTCAGTGTCCGGATAGAACAATGGGGGTGGAGACGCTCCTTCAGGTATACTGGACCGAGGCCGTTTAGGGCTTTAAAGGGCAGTAAATGCAGGGAATGTTCTGAACCCCCCCCCCAAAAAAAGTTCCTTAAATGATACATTAATGTCACATTGCGTTTTCACTTGGGCCTGTTAACACGACTAACGTTATGGCAGCAGGTGCTGATTTTGATGTCATGCCTCGCTGACACATAAGCAGCCAGGAGGAAAGTTTCCAAATAGAGGAGAGTACGCAGCCATGAAATTTCCTCACCCAGCAAAATAGTTCCTTGCATCTTTGATTCATTGAGCCTTTTAAGTCATTTTTTTAAAGACGACAACTATTTGTTCTACACCCAAAGTACTGTTATGCAAAAGTGAAATGAGCATGCTGATGCTTTTGTTCCACTACATAATATGGGGTTACTATGGCAGGCTTCATGCCCACATAAGGGAGGCACAATACAAAGCACATCCAGGAACAGACAACAGCTAACAGAAGCAGCACTGGTAGGCAATGCCACAGTGTGCCTGGAAATAAGGATGTTGCGGAACAGTAATACGCCTACATCACCCAGGCACAGAAGGCACTAATCATAGCACGGTGGTAGTCAAATGAGCTCATGATATAACACAATCCAGTGCACTCTTACAATGTATAACTAGGCCACTGGAAAAGAGACTACTGTGCTTCTCACTGTATAAGAAGACCCAACATAGAAAACTAGAGGCTTCTCAGGAGGACATAAGTCTTATGTTGGAACATCTGCATACATGTTTACAATTCCTGCAAGAAGAATGAAAGCTACAATAGCTAACCCAGGGGAGGGCAACACTGCGATTTGTCCAGTAGCTTGGTGGGAAAGCAGAGTGAAGCAGTCAACATGAACCATGGGTTTGAGTCCCAACTTAGAAAAATGCACAGATGAAGGCAATGTCTATAATATCATGCAAAGTGGTTGACAGCAGCAATAACTTCAAAGGGGGGAAAGGCAGATGAAGCAGAACCAGAAGCAATGTCCCCTGCTCCAGAAAGCCAGATTTAGAGAACAGTGTTGAGGGATTATGTGTCTGGCCCCTGACAGTGGTGCTATGGTGTGCCAAAGGGTGCCATTGTGGTGTCAGGAAGAGATCTATCTGCCCACAAAGATGTATGGTTCAATACACTGCGGTAGCCATCCACAATGACTGGCACATGGAGCTGTAACTCCACAATCTATACTTATACCTACTGGAGATGTCTGTCCATCCGATTCTACATATCATCATTATATCCTTCCTATTCAAGAGACTGGGCCTAGGGCAGATCTGTTATTGAAGGGACATCACTCCTTTGGGGAGGACGCTGACACGGGGCTAGGGATCACCACTGTCGATGGGCGAGGGAGGTATGGTGGTGGGGGTAGATTTCACAGACGAAGGGTTTTGAGATGTGGTGATGCTCGAATCCCTTCCAATCTACGCCCCATCCCGAGGGACGAGGGTAGGGTGAGCAGGGATTATCCACCTCCGTCACTGGTGTTGTGCAATGCCAGGTCCATAGGCAATAAAACCGCCACTATGCGAGATTTTTTTATCTCACTGGGGGTTGACCTGGCTTGTGTGACGGAGACCTGGGTACGTGAAGGTGAAGTAGTTGCATTACATGAAATAACACCCCCTGGGTTCTCCGTCCTCCACCAGTCACGGACTGTGGGTCGGGGGGGAGGGGTGGCGTTGTTAATCCGGGAGGATTGCTCTTTCAGGGCTCTGCCATCACCATCAATCACCGGCATTGAATGTGTTGGCCTAGTGTGGGGCACCAAGGAGGGCTTGGCTGTCTGGCTGGTGTACCGACCACCCAGCGCACCAGCAGCCACCCTGTCGGACCTGTTGGAGGTGGTGGCCGGCTGGGCCTTGGAGTTCCCTAACTTATTGGTTTTGGGGGACTTCAACATCCATGCCGATGCCACCCCCTCCTCACGGGTTCCGGACCTGGTGTCTTCCATGGCGACATTAGGGCTCTCCCAGTTTGTTTTGGGTCCCACACACCAAGCAGGCCACACGCTGGATTTGATTTTTGGTGCAGGTATAGATGTGATCATGTCCCCAATTATGGAAGTGCCATGGTCTGATCACTACGCTCTGAAAGCCAGGATTGACTTACCGCCTCTGCCCCGCTTGGGTGGTGAGCCGATTTGGGCTCGTCCGCGAAGGCTGATGGATCCTGATAGATTCCGTCAGGCTTTACGGGACCCTGCTCCCCCTGGTGGCTCGTTAAATGAGCTGGTCGAGAACTGGAATAACCGGCTCTTGGCGGCCATTGATGAGATCGCACCTAAGCGCCCTCTGCAACCCCGCCGAAACCGGGCCCCTTGGTTCACCGAGGAACTTCGGAAAATGAAGCGGGACCTCAGACGGCTTGAGCGAGTATGGCGGCATACTCGCGACGGAGCCTCAAGAACATCTTATAGGTCGCTTATGAAAACCTACGAGATGGCGGTGAAAGCCACAAAGAAGTCTTACTTCTCAGCTTCCATCGCATCCGCTAGCTCTCGCCCGGCACAACTTTTTCGAACAATCAGGTCTCTAACAACCCTTGAGGATCAGTCAAATTTAGGCACTAATTCGACCCATAGCTGTGAGGCATTTGCGAGCTTTTTTGCGGAGAAAGTCTTGACACTTCGCCGTGACCTTTCTGCCAATTTTGATACAATAGCGGAACTAGAGGCCCCTCGACTGTCTTCGAGTTTAGTATTGGACCATTTCGACCACATACTCCCCGCTGATGTAGACAGATTCCTCCAGGCTGGGAGGCCCACCACTTGCTCCCTAGACCCCTGCCCGTCCTGGCTGATTAGAGCGTGTCCAGACGAGGTACGGGGCCCCCTGGTTGAGATTATCAACTTGTCTCTCAGTTCAGGGACTTTCCCAGAGGAGTTGAAGGAAGCAGTGGTGCGTCCGCTCTTAAAGAAAGCATCGTCAGATTCGCTAGATCTATCCAATTATCGCCCTGTTTCAAATCTTCCATACTTGGGTAAGATAATTGAAAGAGCGGTTGCCGAACAGCTCGGTAGGTTTCTGGATGAAACATCGGCTTTAGATCCATTCCAGTCCGGCTTTCGTCCCGGCCACGGGACCGAGACAGCACTGGTCGCCCTAACAGATGACCTCCGTAAACAGCTGGATCAAGGCGGGTCGGGGCTGCTGATTCTTCTAGATCTGTCAGCCGCCTTCGACATGGTTGATTATGAGCTTTTAGACCACCGCCTTGCCGACGTGGGGATTCAGGGCACAGTCCAACAATGGCTGCGTTCCTTTATCTCAGGTCGGGGACAGAGGGTGGCGCTAGGGAGGGGGTTGTCACCGCGGCACTCCTTGGTGTGTGGAGTCCCGCAAGGTGCAATCCTTTCCCCAATGCTTTTTAATATCTTCATGCGCCCCCTTGCCCAGATTGTCCGGAGTTTTGGGCTGGGTTGTCATCAATATGCTGATGACACCCAGATTTATCTGTTGATGGATGACCGTCCTGCCTCGGCCCCGGACACATTGACCAAGTGCCTGGAAGCTGTTGCTGGATGGCTACGTGGGAGTCGGCTGAAGCTAAATCCTTCGAAGACAGAGGTCCTCTGGCTGGGTCGGGATGACATGGGGCGGGGGGGCCAACTTCCATCTTTCGCTGGGGCCCAATTAGTGTCAGCCCCTTCTGTCAAGAGCTTGGGGGTAACCTTGGATGCCTCCCTTTCCATGGAGGCACAGGTTGCAACCACAGCCAAGGTGGCATTTTTCCATCTCCGCCGCATTAAGCAGTTGGTCCCCTATCTCTCTCAACCTGATCTAGCCACAGTGATCCATGCGATGGTCACCTCTAGGCTTGATTATTGTAATTCGCTCTACGCGGGGCTGCCCTTGAAACTGACCCAGAAACTCCAGCGGGTGCAGAATGCCGCGGCGAGGCTCCTTACGGGGTCCCGGCTGCGGGATCATATTCATCCAGTGCTTTACCAACTGCACTGGCTCCCGGTGGAGTACAGGATCAGGTTCAAGGTGCTGGTTTTGACCTTTAAAGCCTTATGCGGCTTAGGACCCTCGTACCTACGGGACCGCCTCTCCCGGTATGACCCACAGAGGACATTACGGTCCACAAATAATAACATATTGGAGATCCCGAGTCACAAGGTGGCTAGGCTGGCCTCGACCAGGACCAGGGCCTTCTCAGTACTGGCCCCGACCTGGTGGAACGCTCTGTCCCAGGAGACTAGGGCCCTGCGGGATTTGTCATCTTTTCGTAGGGCCTGCAAGACAGAGCTGTTTTGTTTGGCCTTCGGATTGACGCAGTCTGACCCCACGGTTACCCTCCCCTAAGGTTTTATTTATAATGGTTTTATCTTATTCGTAGATTTTTTAATTTTAAAATTGAATTTTAACATTGTATTATTCTGTTGTTTTAACTGAATTGTTTCTTTTATATTTGTGTTGATATTATTTGTTGTTAGCCGCCCTGAGCCCGGTCTTGACTGGGAAGGGCGGGGTATAAATAGAAATTATTATTATTATTATTAATCTCCTCCTCCTCCTCCTCCTCCTCCTCCTCCTCCTCCTCCTCCTTTGGCGATCACTCGTATCCAAGTAAGATTGTCTTCCATAAAGACGGTTTTAACAATGAGTCCGTAAGTGATTGTGGAGGCCAGTTCTGGACCTTCCACACATCCTTCCACAGTGGGGACATTGGTTCCCGGGCGGGAGTTGATCACGGTGTGGATTTGCCAAGTGTGCCTTCCTCTCAGCACGTTTCTCCCTTGTGTTCTGAGTTTGAGTGCATGACACCTTTGGTAAAGGCTGTTCTCCAACTGGCACATGGAGCTGTAACTCCACAATAGTAACTGCTTGTCCTGTTCATGCACCAAGAAGCCTTGTAGCCTCAAAACTCATCCTTGTATGTATTTTATTTATATTGAGATTTTTATTGTACCTTTCTAATGTGTATAGTATTCAAGGTAGCTTGCAATAGTTAACATTAACATTCCATAATAAGAACCATATCAAACAGTGTGTATAAGAGACAGATCTGTCTTCCCTGTTTGAAATTTATACCTCTGCTGCTATAGCAATAATGGCCTACATGCTTAGTCCTATCCCCTTTGTGGTTCAACACTAGGGTGAATTATCTGGGGTTCTCCAATGATTCGGATGGGAATGTTCAAAGCTATACCAGTTATTCTGCATGTTTAAGATTATGTGCATGTTGAGAAAGAGATCCTAAATGAACATGGGATTCTCATTTAAGTCTGCTCCTCTCCAGGTCGCATCCTAATTTTCCTCTGTGAGGTGGCTGAGTCGTGAAGGTTGTATTTTTCCTCTACTACCACACTGTCGTAATTTTTCCTGCCAGTGCAGAATTGTGCTCTGCACACAGGAGAATTAGTAGTCCTGACCAGTGGGCATAACTCACAGACAGGATTACTCTGGCAATGTCTTAGAGCTCTGCTAAACTCTTCTAATATCTAATTCCTGTAACCCTGGAGAATGCAGCTGATGCTCAACCTTCACCATCCTAGTCTAGGGTGCCCTTGACTCAACAGCTACATTTGCAATTGCGCAAATTTATTACCTCTTTGTCCTTCCTCAGCCTCTGCTCTACTACAATCAAACAGGAGGCGAATGCAAGCCCATAGATTTTGGGTATTACTTTTCTTGTACTTTTTAATATCAGTGGCCAAATCTGTGATTCCATCACATTTGAAATACATCATTAAGTAAACCTTTAAATAATGTTGCAATGATGAAGCTTTTAAGTTTATGGAGCATAGAACTTATGCTTAAACGCCTATGTTTGTAATTAAACTTTTTAGGAAAGAACATCCACTGAGCCAATCACCCATCTCCTACTACACTTCTGAGAAATACCTCCCACTATATACAAGGGTCTGGTAACTTCTGTTTCAGTGTATCTGAAGAAGTGTGCATGCACATGGAAGCTCATACCATTGACAAACTTAGTTGGTCTCTAAGGTGCTACTGGGAGGAATTTTTTTATTTTGTTTCAACTACGTCAGACCAACACGGCTACCTACCGGTTACATCCTAGAGCTTTCCTAAATCAAACCCCACAAAGGGTGATGTACATTTGGATGAGAACCAGGAAATATATGCCCTCTAGGATCACAGGAATATAGTTGGGGTACACTGCTTGCAGAAAGCCCTTCCCCGATCTATTTCACCTAGCACTTTCCTTGTTGGCTTCTATGTGCCAACTGAAACACTGTTCTTTGTGTAGGCTTCTAATGGAGCTTGTGCAAGTTTTTAACAGAGACTGGACTCTTAAAAGTTTTGTTACTGGTTTTAAACATAGTTTTAAGCTGATGTTTATTGCTATTGGTCTCTGCTTGTAGTGCTCTTATTTTTGCTTTTAACAAGATTTCCTTCTCCCTCTAGTCAGAGTGAAACTTCCTTTAACGGGAGTCAGTGTGGGCAGCCAGACAGCCAGTATAGAGCACACCAGGGCCAATCAGGTGCAGGACTACAGCTGGCTGAGCTTTAAAATAAACTTACACCATTTTTGCTTGCATATACTAGGTTGCCAGGCCACATGACTAAGCAAAGGGGATATGACTATTGAATCTTTGGTTTGTATTACTCCCTAACGGGGCTTTCTCCAATGGTGAAACATTTCCTCTCTTGAGGATTATTCCTCTCACTGCAAAAATACTTCCTTCATCACAGAAATGGATATTGGGACACTTTTATGTCCATATTTCTTTACTAAACATTGGGAACCAGTATCTTTTGTACTTGATACCTGTATATGAGAACTTGTACATGAAAAGTGCTTTTCCATATAATGATGCCTACAGTGACTATATTGAAAAAAATAACCCCCGTTTCGATAATATCCTTTAAGTTTTAATCTCTGTACCAGTGAGCAGGTTATCTTTTCGTTTTGTCTCAGTGGAAGCTGTGTCTGGTGTGATTACAATGAGGAAGTTATAGTCCAGATTCCACTGCAGAGATCTGCATTCCTTTTCAAGTCTATATTTGAGCAATTTGCTCTCCAATACATTTGGTTGATCCCTGGTTCATAGGAAATTATTTCTAGTAAATAACAACAAGAAGAACCAAAAACAGCCAGTGTTTTAGTGATTTCTGGAAGACTGGTGGTATCTAAAAGGTCTTAAATATGACACGCGCTGTTTCCTGCAGTAACTTCTGACAGGAAGTTCAGAAAAGTTGATGTTGCTACTTTATTGGAAGATAAATGTGCAAATGGTTTAGCTTATTCATAAGGTTTCTAAGCTGTGATATCTCACACATTGTGACAAGTTCATATTTTGAGTCACAAGGTGATATCACCCTCAATTTATGGAAAAGATATATTAATCAAAAAAAGAAAAGAAAATCTCCCAGTATGCAGAAAAGGATGAAAACTTTAATTATAAGTATACATTTTCTAACTATAAACCAGTTAGCATTCTACAAGCGTCACCCAGGCAAATCTCAAAGCAAGAAAGATTAAATAAAACCGGTTAATCCTGTCACATGGATTACAGTGGAGAACTGATAATATAAACTCTATATAACATATGAGGTGATTATTTATGGCTAGCCTAGCAACTGAATCCCACCCAACGCAAACATATTTGATGGGCCATCTGAAGGTTGGGGCACTGTATGGTATGGAAAGCTTCACATACAGCCAAACAATAGATGTGTGGGTGCATATGTGAGCATGTGTTGTTTCTTGTTGCTGCTGCTGGTGGTGGTACATCATCATTGCCACTGCATAGCATACTACTTACTGTATGATCAGTTATTTTAACCAGTGTAAGAACATAAGAAGAACACTCAGGGCCAGATTTAGGTTTGATGAGGCCCTAAGCTACTGAAGGTAATGCAGCTCTTTATACATCCAGCTGTCCTTTGTCAACAACAAATGGCTGCTGTTTTTGTGTTGAATATATGCTATATGGTAATTTATGGACCTAATAGGTATCTAAAGCCATTTGCACATGTTGCCATGCAACCAGTCCATGCAGAATGTAAAGGTGAAGGGACCCCTGACCATTAGGTCCAGTCGCGGACGACTCTGGGGTTGCGGCACTCATCTCACTTTACTGGCCGAGGGAGCCGGCGTACAGCTTCCGGGTCATATGGCCAGCATGACTAAGCCGCTTCTGGCGAACCAGAGCAGCACACCTTCCTGCCAGAGCGGTACCTATTTATCTACTTGCACTTCAACGTGCTTTTGAACTGCTAGGTTGGCAGAAGATGCAGAATGTAGACACCCTAAATATATAAATGAGCAAACCAGTGATATTTTAGGTAGCAGGCGGGGCCCATTATGTACATCATAGGAGCCTACACAACACAAAACACTGTTGCTGTGTGTTTTGTCTTATTTGTTTTTTTTCTTATAATTTGGAAATGTACATCCAGTGGTTTTTTCCTTCAAATTTTTTGGGGGCTCCTAAGAGAGTGGGGCCCTAAGCTATAGCTTGTTTAGCTTATACGTAAATCCGGCACTTAGAACACTGCTGGGTCAGGCCAATGGTCCATCTCGTCCAGAATCCTGTTCTCATAGTGGCCAACCAGATGCATGTGAGAAGCCCCCAAGCAGGAACTAAGGGTGCTAACCCACTTGTGATTTCCAGAAGCTGACATTCAGAGGCATACTGCCTCCAACAGTGGAAGCCAGCAGATGAACAACCTGTTTTTCAGCTCAAACTTAATTGTCACAAGTGTCTGGAAGCAGTGGTGGACTAGCAGATTTGACAACTGCACCTGAATCCCTGTCAGTTTGCAAAGGTCATCATTCTGTGGCATTTTCTACTTCTTTTTTTGTTTTTGTTGTGCCAGCTGAGGGTTCCAAATCAGGCTCCCCACAGGATAACAGATCCAGCAGTGTTGTGGCTGTCACTGTAACACCCCTTCAACATACATCCTAGTCAATATTCTGTGCCATTTACCAATAACAAGAAAACCATTGACAGTAGCGTCAATTGACCATTGACCCACCATGCTCTCTCTGCGGCTGCAGGAGGGCCCACAATTGACAGAGGTCAGCTACACCTTATAAGGCTAGGAAGGACTGCCTTTTAATTATTATTTAATATATACAATACATAGCAAACTGTAGTGTTATATTCTTTTATGGAACAATATATATCGCAAATATTTTTGGGATTGCATTTCTTGTGTGCTGCCTGTGTGCATTGTTTAGCCTTTGTGATGGGAAGTGAAACATTCCATAATTTGCTATTTCTACAATAAAGAAATGCCTTTCTTGGGGACTTTTTTTAAAAACAAAAATTGTCAGCTTGCAAAATCATTTTATATTAAGAAAACAGCAATATAGTCTCTTGGCATTCAGTGTGTTCATACTTTAAAATGCACAAGAGGTTATCTTGGTATTCTGCATCTATTTCTTACATTATATTGCTTCTTATCTCATAGCAACTTCTCTCAAAGCAACAATTATGTTAAAAAAAGAGAGCAAAGGAGGGCAACAGCGCCCTTAAGATTCACAAAAGGATTCTAGAGGGGGGGAAATCAGACAACTGGATACAAAAACAAAGAATGGCTTCTAAGACATAGTATGGTATTGCAAGCTTGTGGGGCAACTGGGAAGCTATGACCTTTGCATCAAAAGAATAAAATGCCAGCTTCAGATATCTAAGGATTCAGTTGCTACAGTCAATTAGTTTGCTTTAGTTCTCCACACAGAATTTTCAATAGCACATTACAGAAGGATTCACAAACACTACTACTAAACTTTGAAATCTGAGGGAGCAATCCTATACAAAAGAAGTTGGCTTAAAACAAGCTGATGTAAATTAAGCTGGTGTAAAGTGATGCCAGGTCCAAACTCCACCCATCAGAAGTTCTGAACTCTGTTCAGGAGTGGAGTTACTACTGGTTGAGCCAGCCTAAGCAGAGAGAAAAAAACAAGCCTTTAAAATAGTGTTTCAGTTATATCACCATTTAAGCCACCATTTTGCTGGCTTAAACGGTGCCAGGTTTGCCAGATCATGTGACTGAGCTGAATAGGTTTAGGATCCAGCTTAAGACCAGTTTCTCTGGTCCTGCCATACCACACCTGTTTTTTCCAGATCTTATGACACTTTGAGAGCCACTGGGATGGCATGGGTTATGCCCAGCTGAACCGAAGATGAAAGAGTGAAGTCAGCATAGCCTGGCTGTGTCATAAACCTCCCAGCTCAGCTGGAGACCTGCTGGATCCTAACCCACTTGTCCTGGCATAGGATTTTTCATTTGTATTGTAACCCTATGCCTTAGTCTCCAATCCTACATGTGCTTACCTGGGGGTCCCACTCAGCTCAGCATAGCTTGCTACTAAGTAGACTTGTATAGGATTGCACTGTTAGTCACTGATGCCAAGGAATGTATCAAAAACTTTGCTGGGATATACAGTGGTACCTCGGTTTATGAACACAATTGGTTCCGGAAGTCTGTTTATAAACTGAAGTGTTCATAAACTGAAGCGAACTTTCCCATTGAAAGTAATGGAAAGTGGATTAATCCGTTCCAGACAGGTCCGCGGAGTACTCAACCTGAAGCGTACTTAACCCGAAGCATGGGTGTAATTGGTTCTGGAAGTCTGTTCATAAACTGAAGCGTTCATAAACTGAAGCGAACTTTCCCATTGAAAGTAATGGAAAGTGAATTAATCCGTTCCAGATGGGTCCACGGCATTCGTAAACCGAAAATTCGTAAACCGAGGTGTTCATAAACCGAGGTTCCACTGTAAAGAGCTTCTTTAGGTATGTTCAGTGAAGGACTGTTGCTTAAGATGGACAACATACTTCTTTAATTAGTCAAGCAATTATTTGGATGTTGGCCAATGGGATATATCTTGCTGAAGATAAATACTTGGCAATCATCTTCTTCTACCAGAAGTACAGTACTTGCTTTAGAAGAATTAAAGCAACAGAACACCTGTACAGGTCTGATCTATTGCTGCTCTCTGTTCTTATTGCAAATCGGAAGCAGACCCAGAGGGAACAGTGGGCAGTTTCCTTAGAAGTTGTGTTTTATTTATGAAAAGATGTATAGCCTGTCTTTCAGTTACAGAAAGCTCAATGATGGGAACAACAGTTTAAAACAAAACCTTTAGAAATTCAATAAAACTCATTCTAAATAAAACCTCAGCAGCCAAAGACAACCCCCCACAGAACCCCAAAAGTCACAGATAGCTACTGAAATCTAATAAGATCATGAATCTTCCAAACCTCAGCAGACAACTTGGGGGCGAGTGTGGGAAAGGTATGATCTGAAGTGACCGTTAGCTTAGTGCACTGGGTTTTAAAATAGTGCGAGTGGCGGGACATGTACATAGGGAAGGCATTCCCTCAAATATCCTGGTTGCAGACCACAAAGATAAGCACTATCTTGAATTGAGTTTGGAAGCAATTTGGCCGCCCATTAAGATAATACTGTACAATGCAGTGTTCTCCGATCAGTACCAGAAATGTGCTCTGATTAGTACCATAGGTCAATTTGGCTGCTGCATTCCCAATAGAACAAACCTGCAATGGCAGCCCATAGTTTAGTTACCGGTAGGAGGCTACCATGGGATGTCCTTTTCCTCTAGGCAGGGAAGTGGCTGGTGAGCCAGAAAATGTGGATAAAAAGTACTCCTGGAAACCTGTGCCTCCAGAAGGATGTTCAGAACATAGATGAAAGTGGTACTTTTAAACTACCAAAGTTCCTGAGCAAACGTAGTCTTGCGATAAGAGGGGAGGTTTTCTTATGGATTAGAAACTGGTGGAAGAACACGAAGACTGGGGAACAATGGAAGGCTGTAATCAGTGGAGGCTGTGCTTGAACCAGTGCTTTTAAAGTAAATAAATGATCTAAAATCATCACCATTATCACTGTCATTTCAATTTATATCCTACCCTTCTTCCCAAAGCAGCACAGGTTAACAGTGAGGAGGCCAAGTTTGCTGAACATACCAAATTCCTAAGGGTGGTTAAAACTGAAAGGGATAGAAGGAGTCCCCAAATGGCTCTCACTAAACTGGGAGAATGGGCATTTATAATAAAACTAAAGATAACCCTTCATGCATTTGAAGGAGGCAGCGGCATCTCTACACTGAAGTCCCACTGAATGCAGCTGGGCTTTGTTCTGACTTAATATTTATACAACTGCATCACATTAAAATCGGGCATTTGCCATGTTAAGTTGAAGCTATTTCAACATTTTTTCTAAAAAAAAAAAACCAACCCAAAAGGTTTCTTACCGTAATATGTCAAGCGCCCCCTGGCAACATTTTTCCCTCTAGAGTTCTCCGTAATGCACTCATAGAGACCAGCATCTTCTTGTTGGAAATTTGGAATTTCAATCATGCCATTGGATTTCCTCAACATTACTTTGCTTGGAAATGGCATCCCATCAGCTCTTCTCCAGTTAATCCGAGGTACTGGGCTGCAGAAACCAAATGCAATTAAGGCTTTTGAAGTTTTTTTTTTTTAAAAAAAAAACCTGATTAAAAATGAAACAAAATATTGCAGCATACAAAGGAATTAACAATATTTTGTACTTTGAAACAACACCAACACACCACTGTGATAATTTATTCTAGAGTACCTGTTACACGTTTATTGACTGGGAATCTAGAACTTGATACTCAGTCATTATCTAAGATTGAGACATAGTCAAGTGAGCCAAGACTTCATTGCGGTTGGATGGATACATTAATCCTAGGGAGGAATGACAGACACTCTAGGTCCGAAAGCATAAATATGTGTTATTGTTTTAGTCTTTAGGTCTCTGGAAATTCTCAAGAGGTATTCTAATTTCAGTTCTAATTCCATCATCACGAAAATCAGATGGGGGGGGGGGAATCCATGGGTCAAAGTGAAATTTAGCCCAAATCCTGCAGACTCCCATAGTTCACTATAACTATAATCCTAGCTCAGGAGGTTGTCAAACATGTGTTTTTGTGAACAGTCATACCACCTTAGAATCAATGTGGGATAGTGGTTAGTGCTGTAGCAGGACATGGGAGACCATGGTTCAATCCCCACTCAGACATGAAACTCACAGGATGACCTTGAGCCAGTCATTCACTCTCAGTATAACTTACTTCACAGGTGAGGATAGAATGGGGAGGAGGCAAAGTATGTACTTATTTGTTTTACACAAGGCAGCAAGAAAAATCTTATTAATGTATCACATGTGCAATAATAGTGATAAGTTGTTTAGTTTATAACTGGACACAAAGAATGTAACTATTGCAACTACAGTGGAACCTCGGTTTATGAACACCTCGGTTTATGAATTTTCGGTTTATGAACGCCGCGGACCCATCTGGAACAGATTAATTCATTTTCCATTACTTTCAATGAGAAAGTTCGCTTCAGTTTATGAACGCTTCAGTTTATGAACAGACTTCCGGAACCAATTACACCCATGCTTCAGTTTATGAACGCTTCAGTTTAAGTACTCTGCAGACCCGTCTGGAACGGATTAATCCACTTTCCATTACTTTCAATGGGAAAGTTCGCTTCAGTTTATGAACGCTTCAGTTTAAGTACTCTGCGGACTGTCTGGAACGGATTAATTCATTTTCCATTACTTTCAATGGGAAAGTTCGCTTCAGTTTATGAACGCTTCAGTTTATGAACAGACTTCCGGAACCAATTGTGTTCATAAACCGAGGTACCACTGTAAAAATTATGGCATATTTAAAATGATCTCACGTCATCCATTTAACATACAACGTAACTTTTCTGTTTCCAGCTATTGCAATATGGATAAACATGAATACAAACTTACTTTCCAAGGGCAAAGCATTCCAGTTTTACTATCGAACCTTTAGCAGCTGGAAGTGATTCAGGAAACTGAACTTCTATTTTGGGTTCGTATTCCCCCATTACTCCTGTTATTCCAGAAAAGGAAAAGAGTGATTAGGGAAGGAGGCTTGTATCTTTGAGCCCCAGGGAACAACTATGCAATAAGGCTTCTTTGGATATTTTAAGGAAGGGATTGATTGTTTATTATTTCTTTTAGCTTCCCTGGTAGTCTTTTGGTTTACAACTGTCATTTGGTTGACAATTCCTAGTAGCCACTCTTATCTTTGGGTTCTTTCAATATACAGTACTGCATCAGAATCACCGCTTAACAGTATCCTACATGATGACATTACACCCCAAAAATGGGGCACTAAAAGAAAGTACACGAACCATAACTAGCAAAGCAAAGACAACATAAATATTTTTGTTAGAGATAAATTATGCATTGAAAGAAGTGTGTACTCCAATGAATTAGAAACTATTATCACACTAAGCAACTGTTAGTTGCTACATTATATAAGCAGAAACATACCATCAGTACGCAGCACTAAAGGTGTTGGCGAGCCAAGAACTTTGGCATTTGTTACGGTACTTGTCACAACACATGTATAATTTCCTACATCAGATGGCTCTACTTTGGCTATGTAGAGATGCCCAGTTTCCTGAGAAACAAATCGACGACTGTCTTCTTGTACAAATGATGGATATTCATTGAAGATCCAAGCATAAGAATGTTCTGAAAGTCAATAAATTAAAATATGCATTAAATTAGATATATTCATAAGCAGATGAATCCCAAGGTTGTTTGCTTGCATACAGTTATGGGAAAGAATCCATACCTAGTAGGAATAATATAGCACCATACGCATATGATTTCACCCACAATTCTTCACATCTCTAAAGCAACAACAGCTTTTTGGTGCTTTTCTAGAACAAGTGTGACACACACACACACACACACACACACACACACATTTGACTCCATATTACTTCACTTGATGACTAATCACTTAGGGCAAATTGTTAGATTATAGGAGAAGTGGATATAAGAAGAGCCAAAAATGAGGCACTAGCATGCCACACGTCACAAATTTCAGTAACCACACTCAAAGGTTCATTAGGATTTTCAGCATGTAACTTGGTATTGGACTGGTGCCACTGCCATCTAGTCAATTTGAAGTAGTATGGCAATGGGATTAGATCCGATAAGAACTGCAGTTGCTATGTAATTTGGTTTCATAGTTTATGGGCAGAATATGGGTGTGTGTATCAAAAGCCATTTCCTATAGGAGCTGGTATGCTATCTTTCTTCAAGCTCATATGCTTGAATAAGGTTTTTAAAACACAGTTTCAAAAGTAGATAAAATGTTCATCTTTAAAAAATAAGTAGATGAATATAAAAGCCTTTACAGCTTCTATAGCAACTGATTTCAGTTAATTATAATCTAACTGACCTGCCTAGTAGTCATTAACACATCTTGCCAAACTTCCTCACTGCCTTTACAAATTTTGCCCGTGTGTAACCTAGTAATTTACAAGTGGGCCTGGGAAATTATTTTCATGCAGCTACAGAAAAAGAAAATCACCGACTGGTATTATTAGTATTGCTTTGCCAAGAAATAGGAGAACAGAAAGGTTAATTCACAGTATGTAAAATGTAGCACAAAACTAAAAACAAACTAATGTAAATTAATGAAATATTTATGGTATCTGTTAACAACAGAAAGAAGTTCAAAATTTGATTGCTTTTCCAATTATCTTTAATTGCCCTTTATTAAACTATAAAGTTATATCATTATGTAAGCTAGAAAAAAAGCTAACAATGGAAAACAAGTAGATTTCTGGTTATTTGAAACAGTTTCTAATTATGTATTTCTTAAATTTATACCCTGCCTTTTCACCCAAAGGTCCACAAGGCATCTAACAGTAAAACTAAAACTAAAATACAGAATATCAGAAACGAAGAAGCCAGGTAAATCAATCATACTAATAAAAACTAATTCTATCTGAACAAATTGCAGCATATTTACAATGTCCACAAGAACTCAGTTGATGATTAAGATATTTAAACCGTGGGCAGGCTCATATGGTGGTAGAATCAGAAGACAGTTTTTCAGATCCCAAGTGGGTCTGTAGGTCATAATCAGCACTTTTTGAATGAACCACAGGACATGGATCAGTTAGGCATGGAACTATTGTAACATGGGGGGGGCACCTGCTTTCTATTAGCAAAATCAGTTGCTTTAGCACTTCTGGATGAGATGGGATGAGAAGAGACACTGGAGAAATTGCTGATTCATCTCCATCAGTGATACAAGGTACAGTATCTTGTAAGGAAATGGCAAGCAGAAGGCAAGTTGACACGATCTATATGAAAATAATTACAAATTTAAAGGTCTTTCTTATTGCTTTTGTGTTAAGGGAAGACACAAAAGCAGTTCATGTTAATGATGTCTTCTGGGTAACTATATAAACAAGATCATGTCAATCAGGGAGAAAGTTGATTTGTAAAACTGTCACTCAAAGTCAGAGGTTTACTTGGAGTTTTGTTTATCAGTTAAAAGCTGTAACATTTACACTCCCATGTTAGGGTAAGATAGTAGCTCTGCGTTAAGACCTGCCAATTCTTATCTAGAAAATGAAATACACAAATGTAGCACTTATCTATAAGAAACATATGTGTCCGTGTCCAATCATCTTCTAATTATATGAGAACATTTACATAACAGAATAATAAGAATATAAGCCCAAATTTATGGGATTCTTCGTTTATGTTAAAGATTAGTTCAACATGATGCAATCTTTAGAAATTGCACAAATATGCTCTAAGTTCTAAACAAATTTGCTTTCTGCCATCTTAAGCTTCTTGTCTGTAAACTCTCCAGCTGGAACAGGGGTAGGCAAGATTACTTTCTCCTAGAGATGCTACCCTGCTGAAATCCTAAGGTGTAAAGATTTTACAAGAAATGTATTGTAACTATTATTTATTATCTTAGTCTATTTTATATTTTGATGTCTATGCTTTACTGAAAAAGCATACATTTATAATAAAAAAACTGAAATTGGAATGAAGAGATCCTTACTTACTAATTCTTGCTACTATGGAACAAGAATTGCACACACTAAAACAGTTCTGAGTAGGATTGCCAGACTCAATAGAGGGCAGGACTTCTGTGCCTTTAATTGCCCTGCTCTCTTTTGAGTCTGGAAACCTTAAAGAGAAACCAGCAGGCCCTTTGTTTAATTTCCAAGCAAAGGGTCTGCTGGTTTCTCTTTAAGGTTTCCAGACTCAAAAGAGAGCAGGGCAATTAAAGGCACAGAAGTCCTGTCTTCTATTGAGTCTGGCAACCCTAGTTCTATGTGAAACTGCTTAACTGTCTTAATCAGATGTAGGTGGCTAACAAGTAGCCTAAAGCTTCCAACTATTAAACAATACATTAAGGAAAGTTTAGTGCTTAACAAATAACCAACATTATTTCAAAATATACTAGCTGCAAAATCAGTGAAATTCCCAGTGCACTGTGAAGGCCTTCCAGGAAAATTGGATCAAACCAACTCAAGGAACTGTGACAAGCAGTGACTTCTGACACCCAGGTATAGATTCTGAATCAACCACAGCATACAAACTGAGTGAAATTTGAACATAACAAGATGAGAAAGGCTGTGCCTGCAAATAATCCACTACAGCTTGGATGAACTGCACGCATAAGCAAAGAGTTGCAGTAAATGATACATAGCACCCCACTCAAGAAAACAGATACAGCACAAAGAGCAGTATAATAATAATAATAATAATAATAATAATAATAATAATAATAATAATAATAATATATTATTATTTATACCCCGCCCATCTGGCCGGGTCTCCCCAGCCACTCTGGGCGGCTTCCAACAGAAAAATAAAACACAATAATCTATTAAACATTAAAAAACACCTCCCTGAACAGGGAGTATAACAAGGAAGAAATGTGTTGAGGTGCAAACATAGCTTTCCATCATTCCTCCCTGGCTTTTCCACAAAATTTATGTCTGTATGTGGTTCCTCAAACCTTGGGACAGCTTGTTCTGGCATTTTTTCTTTTTAAAACAGGGTTTAGCGATATTATTTAGGTAACTAAGTTTTAAAATGAATACTGTATCTCAAAACTTTAGTATTGGAACAATTGTCGCAACACCGTTCAAACAGTTTGGACAGAGATTAACATGGTAACATTTAGCTTCAGAGATTAAAATGTCCAATTTGCCGTGTTCACTTAAATTAACCACCCTTTAATGAGACTATTCTTCAATATCATCTTCATCATTAACTGAGAGCAAAGTAGTTCTTACAACGTAACAGCTCCCACTTGTTTCCTTTGCACTTTTTGCAATTTATCTCATTGACAATCCCATTTGTGTCACAAAACCTTCTACTTACAGTAAATTCAAATTCCTAAACTATCCTTCTAATTACAGGTAGGTCTGAGTCGAAGCAAAATAAAAAAAATTCCTTCAGTAGCACCTTAAAGACCAACTAAGTTTTTATTTTGGTATGAGCTTTCGTGTGCATGCACAATTGTGCATGCACACGAAAGCTCATACCAAAATAAAAACTTAGTTGGTCTTTAAGGTGCTACTGAAGGTATCCTTCTAATTCTTAGTCAAAGTAGGTAAGCTTATGAAGCAAGACTACTTCATATTCATAGCAGAAGATTAGGACATTTTAGGTGGCCAAAAGGTAGGAATGCAAATCTGAGTAATTCCTGCGCTTGTTGTTGTTTAGTCGTTTAGTCGTGTCCGACTCTTCGTGACCCCATGGACCATAGCACGCCAGGCACTCCTGTCTTGCACTGCCTCCCGCAGTTTGGTCAAACTCATGTTCGTAGCTTCGAGAACACTGTCCAACCATCTCGTCCTCTGTCGTCCCCTTCTCCTAGTGCCCTCCATCTTTCCCAACATCAGGGTCTTTTCCAAGGATTCTTCTCTTCTCATGAGGTGGCCAAAGTATTGGAGCCTCAGCTTCACGATCTGTCCTTCCAGGGAGCACTCAGGGCTGATTTCCTTAAGAATGGATAGGTTTGATCTTCTAGCAGTCCATGGGACTCTCAAGAGTCTCCTCCAGCACCATAATTCAAAAGCATCAATTCTTCGACGATCAGCCTTCTTTATGGTCCAGCTCTCACTTCCATACATCACTACTGGGAAAACCATAGCTTTAACTATACGGACCTTTGTCGGCAAAGTGATGTCTCTGCTTTTTAAGATGCTGTCTAGGTTTGTCATTGCTTTTCTCCCAAGAAGCAGGCGTCTTTTAATTTCGTGACTGCTGTCACCATCTGCAGTGATCAAGGAGCCCAAGAAAGTAAAATCTCTCACTGCCTCCATTTCTTCCCCTTCTATTTGCCAGGAGGTGATGGGACCAGTGGCCATGATCTTGGTTTTTTTGATGTTGAGCTTCAGACCATATTTTGCGCTCTCCTCTTTCACCCTCATTAAAAGGTTCTTTAATTCCTCCTCGCTTTCTGCCATCAAGGTTGTGTCATCTGCATATCTGAGGTTGTTGATATTTCTTCCGGCAATCTTAATTCCGGCTTGGGATTCATCTAGTCCAGCCTTTCGCATGATGAATTCTGCATATAAGTTAAATAAGCAGGGAGACAATATACAACCTTGTCGTACTCCTTTCCCAATTTTGAACCAATCAGTTGTTCCATATCCAGTTCTAACTGTAGCTTCTTGTCCCACATAGAGATTTCTCAGGAGACAGATGAGGTGATCAGGCACTCCCATTTCTTTAAGAACTTGCCATAGTTTGCTGTGGTCGACACAGTCGAAGGCTTTTGCATAGTCAATGAAGCAGAAGTAGACGTTTTTCTGGAACTCTCTAGCTTTCTCCATAATCCAGCGCATGTTTGCTATTTGGTCTCTGGTTCCTCTGCCCTTTCGAAATCCAGCTTGCACTTCTGGGAGTTCTCGGTCCACATACTGCCTAAGCCTGCCTTGTAGAATTTTAAGCATAACCTTGCTAGCGTGTGAAATGAGCGCAATTGTGCGGTAGTTGGAGCATTCTTTGGCACTGCCCTTCTTTGGAATTGGGATGTAGACTGATCTTCTCCAATCCTCTGGCCATTGCTGAGTTTTCCAAACTTGCTGGCATATTGGGTGTAGCACCTTAACAGCATCATCTTTTAAAATTTTAAATAGTTCAGCTGGAATATCATCACTTCCACTGGCCTTGTTATTAGCAGTGCTTTCTAAGGCCCATTTGACTTCACTCTCCAAGATGTCTGGCTCAAGGTCAGCAACCAATTCCTGCGCTTAGGGAAGAGCAAGCAACTTTAGCTCTGACCTGCACCCTGAGGCAGTGAGAGGTAAAGATGTTTCCTCTACAGCCAGTCCCATAAAACATTTGTTAATTGGACATGGCACTCACAGAGTGCAAATCCAATAATGGTGGGGGTTTTTTTTAAAAAAAATATATACTCAATTTCTTCTCTATTTCTTCAACCACAAAATATTAAACGAGCAGATTTGAACCCAATTTAGAATATATTTTCACATTTCTACATTTCTCAAGGCCGTTAACAGGGCTTGACTTCTGTTTTAATTTTGCAGAAGTCTTGGTTCTTTTTACTATATAATGCTGGACTGCAGTGTTAAAGGCTGGTACTGCTTAATTTTGCATTTTCTTACAATAGCAGAACAATCGTTCCAGGCTGTGGGATGTTTGGATTCAGCAGAGGCATCCTATTACTCAGCTCTCTGTACTAGTGAGCAGTGGCGGAGCTTCATGTTCCAGCACTGGGGGGCGAAGAGCAGGCGGGGGCGTGGCTGGAGTACATCCTGGGGGCATGGCATGCCGCCTGTGGGGACGTGGCGCTCAGTGCAAGTGGGGGGCAGCCACAATGGCACCCCACGGGGATCACGCTTCCGGGGGCGGTGCACTCCCCCCGCACTCCTCTTCCTCTGCCAGTGCTGGTGAGGAGGCCTCTTGCCAAGCACTGAGGTGGGTGGCACACTGATGTGGCATTAATGTATAGATTATTTCTAATATTGGGCTATTTTATATTTCAGTTTCTATGTTTTATTGAGAAAGTACACATTTATAATAAAAAAATTGGATTCAAGGAATCTTCCTTACTAATTCTTGCTGCTACATAACAAGAATTGATCACACCATAATTTTACAAGTAATCTCTGTTGCAAAATTTTCTGTTGTTGACAACGAGAAATAAAAATATGCATAGGATTACAGCCTTAATCAAATGTTCATTGCACTTTAAAACAGAGTGCAATGTAACCATCTGCAATAATTTAATTTTGTATTGGTGAAATCAAAACAAAATTGCATTGTTTCCTAAATAAAACAGTAGTAAACAACCTCTCATGTGATTTTTGTTTCATTATATCTACCTATCTATCTACCTATCTACCTATCTAATCTACGGTATATCTACCATATTTTTCCAACTATAAGATGCCCCCTTGTATAAGGAGACCTGCAGCAGGCCGCCGGGGCAGAGCGCGTGACCACTCTAGCCAGTGGTTATCTCCAAAGCACTGTTAATAGGCATATGGATACAAATTTTATACATGTGATTCAATCCTTGCATTTTTTAAAAAACTTGCTAAACAGCAGAACACTGAAAAATACAGATCAACCTTGACAGTTCTTGTGCCTACAGATCCATCCACTTGTTTGTTTTCCCCATTAACACCTAATTAGGAAACTGAGCAGATGTTTTCTTGATGAATAGTATAAAATTTGTGAAATTAATTAGTGAAACAACATATAATTTTTTTTTCAAACTTACAACAGTCTATGTGTAACTGGGCTAATTGAGAGAATAGAGTTGAGCATGGGTGCTTTTAGTATGTCCAGCGTGCAGTAATGGCTGAAGTGAAATTACTTACATTACATTACCGTATTCCCACCAGTTCTCTTTTTAACCTGTTTGTGTGAAGGTACAAACACACACAAAATCTCGTATAACCCAGCTCACTGAGTTCTGGATTTTTATGAGTTGCAGCCTTCAATCCAAAACTAAATCCTGTCCACCTTCAGTCCTTGCTCCATATTTCTTTTGTCATGTTAATGGCCCTGGCCTGGAAAGGAAGCTTAGCCTGCATTTTCCCACTGGCCTGGCATCTTCCCTTCAATACTCCCCAAATCAGCTAAATTAATTTCTAACATTCACTGACTCTACACTTGCACCCCGAAACTCTGTTGCCCCTGCACTTATGAAGGTGCCAGGTGAAAACCAGGGCTTTATAACCAGGGCTATGACCGATTAAACAATCTACAACCTTTTAAATGTGTTTAAAGGGGGTTCCTTTTGTTTGATTTTTGGTAATTTATTTTGTGTTCTTATTTTGTAATTTTATGTTCTGAACTGCCCTGTGATCTTTGAATGCAGGGCAATACATAGCTGAACCCTTGATTTGTCTTTCCTTATGTGATTTTTCTTCTGCAACATTGCTTTTTTTAAATGAAGCTATTGTTCCCTGCCCTGAGCTCTTTAGATTAAATCTGAGCTATAAATATTTAAATTAATTAATTAAACAAATCATTTTGGTTAGAAAAGGTGTCAGCATTGGAATTAATCAAGTGTGTGTGTGTTTCTCCATTTTATCATCACAGAAATCTTAGGGAGTGAGGCTAGCCTGAGAAAATACCCCTGAACTTCCACAGGTACGTAATGATATTTGCCTTTCCACATTTAAATGTGACAAAATAAAAAAAAAATCATTCTAGTAGCACCTTAGAGACCAACTAAGTTTGTTGTTGGTATGAGCTTTTGTGTGAATGCACACTTCTTCTGATATATTTAAATGTAGTTTATGACAGATGTTGCATAAGTTGGACTCAGAATTAACCATATGCAATGTTGTTTTCTTTGCCGTTGCCTTATTTGTCAAAAATGCATTCAACCTTCAAATGCAAATGCATATGAAATGGTTTAGAAATGTGGACAATTCATTTTTTAGATATATGTTAAACTCTACCAGACATTAACAGTGAGCCTGGAAGCAAAATTCCATTTCCCCTCTGAAATGCTTACAATACCATTTTGATTTGAAACAGATGCAAATCATTAATCTTTTTGGCATAAAAGGTTAATTATTCAGCAGATAAAATCCGAAAAGGTGACTTTCCAGCTTGATGTGGGGATGAAAATGCATGTCACCTCTTCAGAAAACCAGAACAAGGAAAGTTATGAGAGCAATTACCTACATAATGTGTAGTAAAATGTGGAAAATTTAACTCCAAGAGGGCTGGCAAATTCTCTGCTGAAGCAAAGAGTGATCTTCCTAATGTTTTGTTTCCACCTACAGTCAAATGGCCAACATTATTCAAATCGAAAACTGGATATAGAAATGAGACACAACACACTCATTCGTGCTATATCTTCGTGCTATATGGCTCCACCCATATAGCTGCTACTTGATTTTCGCAAATCTGTTAAGTACAGAAGTGGGGAAACTCAGGCCTGGAAGGCAAATACACCCCTCCGGGCTTCTATAACTGGCCTTCAGCATTCTCCATGGGCCACATACCCCTCTCCAACCAGCCCTCCTTGAGTGTTTTTACCTGGGTAGAATATGTTCTTGAACGCTGAAAATGCCTCCCCTTGTTTGCCTGGATGGAGAATAGAGGGAAGGTAGAGTTTGTGCAGAAAGTAGCCTATTGTGCAAAGATAAAATAAAACAGGCATTGATTGTTCCATCCACTTTTCTGTCTGGCTCTGCCCACCACTGCTATGTGGCCCTGGAAAGTTGCCCAGGGGAGAATGTGGCCCTTGCACTGGAAAAGGTTATTCACTCCTGGTGTAGCAGCTCAGGTTTTTTTTTTTTTTTGGTAGGGTAAAAACTTAAGCAAGGCAATATGACTGGAACAGAGATGAAAGTCATGTTTGCTTCAGGAGAAGTTAAAATAGCAAACAGAGAATAGTACGGCAAATCACTGTTACTTGTGGAGCAGAAGCACCAACTGCATCTATCGTTTCTTTGTGGACTGCACTATTCACAGTAATTCTCTTAAGGTGCAATCCTATACACAAGAAGTTGGTATAAAGCAAGCCAGTGTAAGTTAAGCCCCAAACCCCATTCAGCAGAAGGGATGCTGCTGTTCTGACTACGCTCAGTAGAGGGAAACCAAGCCTTTAAAATACCGTAGTGTCCTAAGTGGGGTTAACAGGCCATGTGAAAAAGCTAAATGGGCTTAGGATGCAACCCAAGTCTGGTCCTGCCCCCAGAACACCCTCTTTTGGGGCTTATACTGGCTTCCATTCAGACAAATTAAACCCAGCCAAGAAGAGCAAATTATGCCAGCTCCTCTGTGGCTTATGTGCAGCTGAGCTGGATTTAACATTGGCTGCACTGGAGATCCACTGCATCCTAAACTGCTCATCCCTCCTGATCTTGTCATTAATTTGCCCCTCAAGATGCCTTCTAGAGTAAGGTAAAGGTAAAGGGACCCCTGACCATTAGGTCCAGTCGTGACCGACTCTGGGGTTGTGGCGCTCGTCTCGCTCTAAAGGCTGAGGGAGCTGGCATTTGTCCGCAGACAGCTTCTGGGTCATGTGGCCAGCATGACTAAGCTGCTTCTGGCAAACCAGAGCAGCGCACGGAAACGCCATTTACCTTCCCGCCAGAGTGTACCTACTTGCACTTTGATGTGCTTTCAAACTGCTAGGTTGGCAGGAGCAGGGACCGAGCAACGGAAGCTCACCCCGTCGTGGGGATTCAAACCGCCAACCTTCTGATCGGCAAGCCCTAGACTCTGTGGTTTAACCCACAGCGCCACCAGTGTCTCCTCCTTCTAGAGTAGCCCTGCTCAAAACAGGAATTGTAACTATCTCAGTGTAGTGCATCGGCCATCCTGGCTTGCCATACCAGGAATTGCTATGTCAGCTCTCAGGCAGTGTGCACTTTTTAGTCCTGCATTACAAGCGGCAACCTGATGCAAGGTTTACTCCCTCCACAAACTGTTTCATATTAAGGGAGTCACTTGTCTACATCTGCTGTGTAGAGTCCCCTTCATGAAACTTTTTTTCTGGTGGCAAGATTGGGGTACTTTTCAGGTACACACAGTGTGTTTTCTTGGACTAAAGACTGGATGAGGCAAACACCTTGGGATTTGTGGAAGTCACTCCAGTTCAGTCTGTATATTGGGTGGAATATGGCTACCCGAAAGCTGACTGCAGGCTTTAACCCTGCAGCGTTAGAAACTCAGTTATATAAGCTAGGTGCCAAATGGCTCCATGAACCAAGGTTGTAGTCGCCAAAACGGAATGTCTAGCTGCCATTTTAGGGCCAGCCGGCTTGCAAGTCCTATTTTTCAATAGGTCTTTTTGGTTCCTGAAATTTGCTCTGATTGTGCAGATAAAATATTCACAGATAAAATTCTAAAGGATGTGTTGGTGTGTGAAAACAGGCAAGATCCAAAGATTCTCAGGCATGAGCCTCCAGATTGTGGAGACGTCAAGTGCCATCCTGGCGCCCGGGCATCTTCACTTGGTCACAAGTTGTCAATAACCAGGCACAAAATGTGCCTGGCAAACTTTGAACGCTGCCCTGTGTATCCTTGGAAATGTTAAGGTCATGGCATTGTCTTTGATTCTCTCTCCCCATTCCCCAGAGTTACTTTTCTCTTTCATTTCTCAGGCAAAGTAGCATTCATTTGGGTAAACAACAGAAATCACAAGTCAACTGAGGGTAAAGATTACAGGCATCATATCAGAAGGAACAGTGGAAGAATTCTGCACTTGTGCAACATTTGTCAAAAACTGGAAAACAGCCAGCACCTGCTTTTTTTAAAAAAAAAACACTATTCAGACACATGAGATTTGATGGTTAGTGAGCCATTTGTTTCAAATTAAACTTTGGTAACATCATTTTCTGTTTTAACAGCACTGCTGAGGGAAAAGGAAAAAAAGTAAATCTCCAAGGAGAGATGCGACTTCTGCCGTTTTAATAAAAAAAAAAGTGCTCCTTGACTTACAAGTTAAATGTTGCCTATTGCTGTGAGTGAAGCCGGGATTCTAAATGGAATAGTCCAGCAAAACTACTTTTACACATTTGGGCTGAACTAACGAACAAAATGTCCATTTAGTTTCCCCTGTAGCTGTGTGGATATGACAGATTAATTCCTTTTTATCTTATTCCTGAGCTAATTGTTTCAGACTAACAATGTCGTTCAAAGTGCTATGACTCTGATCATTTTTTATCTTATTCTGAATGTATAAAGTGAAAAAATGCTTTGGGAAGCAATTTTAAAAATACATTTCCATTAACCATATCCCATTTCAAGTGACAAATGGATCTTTTAATCAATTCCCAAGAACTTTGCAGTCAATTGCTTTGAACATTTTTTAACAACACTGTTGTGTCTTTAATAGTTGAAGATTGTATAAATTGCCTCCTGTCTATAATGGTTTTTTTAATTATTAAAAGACAAAAGTTATTATTATTATTTCTTAGGTAAAAGAGACAACTTATGAACATAAAACTATGTAAGCATTATAAAACATACCTAAGGGTAAATGTTCTAAAATAGTATTTAACAGAATTTAAAATAGTATTTAAAATAGTATTTAACAGAATTTACCATTCTTTTCTTAAAACTAATTTCTCTTATGTGGGCTGCAGTGTTAATGTTGTGAAAGGCCCCGTTAAAATGCAGCAAATATTATCTACTCTGAATTTTAATTTAGAGTTTTATGTTCAGAGCCCAAATAGTGATGCCATGTTATATACAACAGGCACAATCCTCTAGACAGTATATATACTCTGAACTTTATTGTAGGCCTTTGATTCAAGACAGCCCATTTAATTTTTAGAGCAGGAGCAAACTACTTCTGTAAAGTGGTTTATGAGGATGGAACCATTCATTCATTCACATATTCAACCTATTTCGTGCCTGTCGCCATTTAGATAAATTCAGTACAGGTTAAAAACAGAGATAAATCAAGTAAAATTACACTAAATCCAATACAAATATACTGGGGCTGGTTACAATCCATAGAAATAGAACGGGGGGGGGGGGTTAAACTATTTTCTCACAGTCCTGTCTCTGAATCGAGAAAGTTGGAAAAGTTTAATGAGTTTGAGCTTGCATTAACCCCTTGTTACAGTTTATGATATCCTAACTTTACATACAAATCCTGTGGAAAGATTTGAAAGAAAATAAAAGAATATGGCATTATGAGGGATGGAGATACTGCAGAGTCAAATCTTCCCCCTCTACTTTTCATGCCTTCCATAATTCCTGTCGATATGGTCAACACCCCCTAGATGTCCAGCACCACAACCACTGGCATGGCAATTCCAATGGTTATGGCTTATATGAGGTAGATTCACAAGGAGGTAACGTAATTATAATTGGAGATTTGGGGCATCTAATGCCTGAATTAGTGGCAGGTGGTTCTTTACTTTTTCAGAATAACGTGAAGTCAGCTAAGACTTTTCCCTCTCCAAACATATCTTCTCCACATTCCACCACCTTTCGTTGAATTACAAAACTGATGGGAACAGAAATTGTCAGATTCTTTTCGGAGTTATTGCTCACAATACTACACAGGATGCAAAGGGGTTTCCTCTTTCAACAAAAACCGCACTGTATGCCAAACAAACTCTTCACATTGTAGTGGAAATGATTTACTCAGCAAGTTTCTTCCAGGATGTATGATACAAAGGCTGTAAGAAGTGATACACGGGGCGCCTTGTGAAGTAACACTGCTCTGCTGTAAAACAGTGAAAACTGACAGGGAGGTTTGTAACAGCGAGCATAACCTCACAGCCTCCTTCTTAAAATGCACAGGGGATTTGCAAGTTCCCACAAGTATATCTACAGCAATTCCTTAACTGTCTATTTCAGGACAGAACTGCCAGTTTTACATAGTGTCCCAAAGGAAAACCAAAGTTCAGTCAATGAACTCAGGCCTCTGAGGAATACAATAACTTGTTGCTACATATACAAAATATTATAGCAAATGTGAGGTCAGAATCTTTAGAAGGAGACCAAAAACTGTGTTGTTTCCCCCGAACTCTGAAGGCAGTTTTCAAAAAGGTATCACTCCTTACAGTGTGTACACTCATCCACTGTTTACCTCTCATACATAGGTTTTACACATCCAAAACCTGCAGAGTCTGTTTAACCAGAGGTAACAGTGAACAAAAGATATGAACATATACACCAATGAAAATTATTAGCTTCTTTCACAACACTTTCAACTCTGTGTCGAGATATGAAAAACCTATATAAAAAATCAATTGTTGTGACACTGATGAAACTCGATTACCTAGTACAACTTACTTACTTTGTAAAGCCAGTTTAAATAGAATATTATTTCTTTCAAAGTTCTTCCACAGCTTGGAATGTAAAACAAAGGTCTGCACACACAGAGGTAATTATTTTAACATGTATTGCAACTGGAGGCTCAGATGTCCTTGATGGCTAGGAGTGTCTATTTCCAGCTCCAGCTGGATAACCAGTGATGGTCCCTTTTGGACAGATATGACTTGGCCATTGTACTCAATTACTCTGGTAAATTTCTGATTGTGTTATTGCCTCTATATTAGGCTATCCCTGAAGACCACTCTGAAGCTTCAGGTGGACCAAAATGCAGTGACCAGGGTTCCATTTTGAACTTCTTTTAACCCACGTATTACAAGAGTTGCATTGGTTGCCAATTTGTCTCTGGGCCCAATTCAAGGTGTTCAAAGCCTTAAATGACAGAGGCCCCAAATATCTGAAGCACCATTTCCTTCCCTGCAGACCCTCTTTGGTGTTATGATTGACAGAGGAGGGCTTTAAGATAGTTTCAACACCCAAAGAACTACAGGGAGTGGCGGTCCCTTGAGAGCACCTAAATTGGCAGCAGCTAAATTGTGGAATTTCCTCCTCACAGAGGTGTGTCTGGCCATCTTCACTGTAATGCTTTGGTCAGGTACTAAAGATGAACCTCTTTACCCTCAGCTTTTGACAGCTGAGATGTGTTTTAATGTCTACCTCTATTCTTGGATTTAAACTGCATTGGTTCTTATTTAAATTGCATTGCTTTTTTATTTAAATACTTTAATCTGATTTTAAATTATACAACTATGTTATTGTAACTAGCCCTTCATTTTACACTGAAGGGCAGATAATAAATCATAAACTAAAATAATAAAAATCAATAATAACATAGTTAAAGTTGTATACATGACTTACTGCTCAAGCGGTGCTAAGTAAACAGCTTCAGCGGGAAACTTTAAATTGATGGGCAGGCCCAGGGAAGCTACCAAGAGGTTAAAAGGCTTTGTAGTCCATGAGCTTATCAGATGAAGCTCTTCCCTGTGTAAGGGCCAATATCACGTGAAAAAACTTTTATTACAGGTTCTGCATTATTTCCCCATAGTTATGGCTTATTTGTCACTTGGCTAATCAAAAACAGACAAAAACATATCAGTTTAATAAAGTGAAACCAACATTACAAGTCAGTTTAGTATTCTTGGAGAAAAGACAACCCTAAGAGTTCTTTAAAACACACATACTTGAGATTTCAAAATCAACGGAATTCACCCATCATTAGATACTGGTTGCCTTCTTTTCTTCGACAGATATCCTGACCAATACCTGTCCAAATGGTTATTGGAGATTTCGTTTTCAAAAAGGAGGGGGAAACTATCTTCAAATTGCCTCTTCCTGCACAAGCATTTCACTGAACAAACAGCTTTCTAGTGTGGGTGTTAGTAAGATCCCATCTGTGGATTACGAAATAATTCTCACCTTTCACCATGTGTGGTTTTTTTTTTTTATTGCAATGCTTAGTAATATCATCCTGCTTTTTTGTATCAGCTTCTGTTTGGCACCTCACACAAGAGTTTTCTGAAGAAGTCCAGTGCTTAAAAGTCAGTGCACATATTCACACATGATGTTATTAGGTAGATGATTGACAGCCATCTATCTATAGGAACACATGGCAAAAAGATATGCCACTGTCTGTCGCTTATATATAACTCCCCAAAACATTTTAAAAGGCAAGTGGAATTTGTATGAGGGATTCTTATGCTCTAAATGTGTTAATAGAAACCTAGGGCACAAAGCACCAACTATTAAAATGAATTCACTTAAACTAACTCAGGCCCACTGACTTAAGTGTCAAAAGCAAGTCCACTTGATATAGAATGATTGGTACTTAACATAGGAGGACTGCCAATTACAGCTCTAGTGGCCTGCATGTTTCAAAGCATTCATGCAATTAAACTCTATCTTATTTAATTTCAAAGGGGAAAAACCTGTCAAAAATGAAAGGATCAAATGAAAGGGAAGAGACAAAGAAGGCACAAGATGGAGAAATCAGAATGCTGGAAGACCATTTTAAACCAAGCCAATATAAGCACAGCTAGAATGTATACAGGAAGTTAGGAAAGTACAAGCCAGCTGAAGAGTACACCGATCTCCACCTGCTGATTTTTGCTGCTGGAGGGGTTGAGATGAGATGAGCAATGGGGAAAAAACTGCAGGTTGAATACTAACACCAGTGGTGTTTCCACATGCAGTATCCAGCGTCAGGATGCCATGGGGGTGGGGGTGGGGGTGGCAGATAACAGTCTCCCATGCATCTGTTGAGGTTCCTTTAATTGCTGTTATGGAAAATCTGGTGCATGTGCTTCCCTTATCTTGCAGGTCTTGTGATTTAGTGTTTGAAGGTCACTGTGACCTGGCAACTGGCCAAGGGTGTGGTCATTCTTGGGTATATTAAGAGGGAGCTGTACATTGCCTCTTTGCTTTGCTGCAAGGAAGCTCTGCCAGATGGATACTGGATTCTGTGCTGTAGGTATGCTGTGAGTAGGGCTGCCAGACTCAATAGAGGACAGGACTTCTGTGCCTTTAATTGCCCTGCTCTCTTTTGAGCCTGGGAACCTTAAAGAGAAACCAGCAGACCCTTTGCTTGGAAATTAAACAAAGGGCCTGCTGGTTTCTCTTTAAGGTTTCCAGAGTCAAAAGAGAGCAGGGCAATTAAAGGCACAGAAGTCCTGTCCTCTATTGAGTCTGGCAACCCTAGCTGTGAGGTGCACTTGCTTTGCATTTGAAGCCTGCACCTTCTACTAGGGATCTAGTGGAAGCCTGTATCTAGTGAAACTGCCTTAAGGCTTTGGACCTGTCAGTAAAGGACTGAAATGACTGAAGAGTTGGAGTCGGTCTCAATTTCTTCCAGCACAAAACTGCACTGCCACAAACCTACATGCTTGGGGAGCTGCACTCGTTTGGCAAATGCCATAAGCCAACACCTACATGGGCCCGTTCCTCCTGGCGGGGCCCAGTGCAACCCTGGAGCTGGAAAGCTAACAAGCAGCCGCATTTGATGGCCAGAGATAGCCAGCAGCGCTTCAGATAAGGCTTTTGAAACAGAACTTTGTCCTGCTGTTTCTGCCAAGGGTTTGGTACTGCTCTCTTCCTATAAACCAGCAAGGGGCCAAATACCCCTTATTCAGGAGATGAGACAGGGCTGGGCGTGAGACAATGAGAAACACTGTTGTTTCCACTTCCTACTTACAGGCTTCCACCTCCTGCTGGAAAGAGGATGCTGGCCTAGAGGAACTTGGTATGTTTCTTTTTGCAGCTTTTGGCTGTTTTAAATTATCTTATTGATCTTAATTATTCTTGTAATCTGCTGTAGGGGAAGAGCTGTAGCTTAGCAGTAGAACATCTGCTTTCAACCTCAGCATCTCCAGGTATAGCTGGGAGAGAGCCCTGTCTTAAAACCCCACAGAACTCTTGTCCATCAGTGCAGATAATTCTGAATTAGATGGATCTATAGCTTGACTTGGTACAAGGCAGCTTCCTATATTCCTGTCTTGGAAGTTGTGAAATGGAAGGTGGCTATAAAAGTTTAAAATGAACAAACCAATAAAGGCTGTACTTGGTGCCTGAACTGACAAAAAGAATGTCAGCTTTGAAACAAAGTCTACTTCATTATCTATAGGTTTTCTCCAAATTTCCCATTAAGTTGTCATCAAGGTTTTTCACTTGCAGCGCTTTATAGCTCTCTCTCTCCCCCCCCCCCCATATTCAAATCACTTTACAACTTGCAGGAGACTGTAGCTCATTACAGAAGTTGTCAATAAAACAACCTGTGACAATTTAAACTATACCGAATGAAAATAGCTCATGTCACTTTAATTATTCTTTATCAGCATTGGCCTTACACTCCTGAAAGATAAAATTTGTTTGGCACTCCTGAAAGATAAAACACAGACCAGGTTCCATAGAAATCAATATATTGGTGCCTAATATAGTGGGAGAAAGATTTAGTAGGGGGAAATATTATCTTAAACTATCACACTAAGAAAATCAGCTATATCTACAAGTGATTGCTGTCTATGTTATGACTGGGGAACATGACAATGCTGCTGGACTGCAATTCCTATCACCCTTGATCACCCATCATACTGGTTGGGGGTGATGGATGTTGGCCCATCAACATCTGAAGGGTCACAGGTTCCCCACCCCTGGCCTATATTATGTTTCAGCAATATCAAAAGCAACATGATGGCCAGATACAATTACAATGTGAAAAACTTTATGGAATGATTGAAAACATCAAAACTAACAAACTGAAGTCTCTGGAAGTCCTTAAATGAATCACGGTGCCAGACTTTACCCGGCGGAGAACAAGATGTGAAGCTTTGTATAATCAAAAAATGTCCAATTCTGATGTCCAACTCTGAACTCTGCTTAAGAGTGTTTCCAGATAACAACTACTGTTTCGTTGAATTCTTCATCAGCCAATTAGTTCAACACTCGTAAGTAGAAAGATATGTAATTTCTTCATTAACCAATCTTTTTCCCGAATAGATATAATATACATGTGAATGAAAAATACTCTGGAACAGTGCTCATGCGATTATGTAGCCACTGTACAGGTGCCATCCAATTGCCCTAGGGACTTTACTCTGGATTTGTGAAGGGTTTGCTCCTTAGGCTTTTCTTCTCCTGAAGATTTGTTATTATATCTTTTTATTTATTATATGTATTGTATCTTATAAGCTTACAATGACTGAGGAAACTTGCAGATACTGGGGTGGAAATTGTATCACAGAATACCCCACAAAGCCTTGTGTCTGTTGTATTGCACGAATGGACTTCTGTTTGTGGAGCTAATAACAGCTTATTTCTGAACTTTACTCATGCAAGCGATGTTCCCAAATGAGCAGTATGACACGTGATGAGCAAGCATTCCTTTAACAACACTGCAGCAGCTGCCATGAACAAAGAAGTATATTTTGTTCACAGAGGTGCATCAGCACAGTTGTATGAGCTTCTGCCTCACACGTTATTCCAAATCATAAACCAATTTACAATTTGTTAAATGTAAATAAAGTGGCTTTGAATATAAACTGACCAGGATATTGCCAACTATATATTTATCAGGATACGTTTTCACACTTTGTGATAAAAAATAAAGTAAAAAATAAAATAAAATGCTTCACTAGCAGACCTATTTTGATCTCGATCTGGTGTTCAATAATTTGCTATGTTTGGTTTGAATTCTGTTACTTAGTGGCAGGGAATAATCTTATGGTCCCCATTGCGAATGTAATTTAAATAGTGCAAGAAAAATGGATTATGCTTAAAAAGAAAACGTTTGATGTCCATATGTTTGGAAATCTCACCTAAGCTATTTTTAGATATGCGGTTCTGACTAATGTGCTAAAAAAACAACAACAGGAAACCAGTGAGCACTTTTTAAGACTCTAAGCTTCTGTAGGCCTTAAAATCCATCGTGACTTTGAGTGTAATCCAAACTCCCTTCCCCCATCAACTGGTGGGCTTTTGCAGGATATTTGGGCTACCCTACTATCTGTAGCCCTACCACTCAGGGGAGCCATGGCGGAAGATGGGAGGGGAAAGACAAGCAGATCAACCCAGGCCTGATTGCTTTGCAAGCTACAGGCTGGTGCAGCAATCAACCCCACTGCCAACACATGACCAGCTCCGGATCAAGTGGATCCAAGGCTGGTTCAGCCCACCCCACTCCTAGAATGCCCAGTTTCAGGGCTTTTTGCTGGGTTCTGTCTGTCATAGCTGCCAAGTTATCCCTTTTTTAAAGGGATTTTCCCTTATGCTGAATAGGCTTCCTCGCGAGAAAAGGGAAAACTTGGCAGCTATGCTGTCTGTGGATAGCCCACTGACAGCACTCTCGCCTGCCCATTCAGCAGGCGGAAGGTGGGAGAACAAAAAGGACAAAAAAGTCCCATCCTTTTTGCTAGACTTGCCACTACATGTTTTGAAGTGGTGGCAAGCATTTTAGATTCAAGTAACCTGAAGGGGGAAACAGAGTTTGCATTTCTGAAACCAGTAACAATAAACTTATTTAGATGAAAGCCCGTTCCCCCACACGAAAAAGGGATAACTAGCACAGGGCCTCCCAAGCCAGTTTTGCACCACAGCATTGAGGAGGGGGCTTAAAGCCCCCCCCCCAGTAATCCCAGTACAAAATGTCCCATTCCACCTATTTACAATGGGAGGAAATTTCCCACACACACCCTCCAATTCCAGCTATTTATCTATTTAATAAAAATCAACACACAAGGACGAAAGACATAAATGATGCCAAATTATGTCATGCCTAATTTGATTCTGAAATGCTTGCTTTCAGAGCAGCATAGGCCAAGGCAAACACCGATAGTCTGATCTCACTGCATGAATACTATTTCCTCCTGAATATACTGCAACCATTCAGTATTTGTCTTTTTTTTTTACTGCCACAGAGAAGAGTACTAATATTTCCAAATATTTCTTACCTCCAGAATGAGTTGGTGGCCCACACAGCAGAACAACCCCTTGTCCTTCTCGTACAGACACTGTGCTTCTTATTTTTGTCTTTAGGTTTTCAAGATCTGTTTATTTTATTTTTTCCAAAAGAAGGGAAATAAATGTGTTAGCAAACAGATACCAACAAAAAGAGCAAGGTTTTTGTTTCAATACCCTTTGTCCTAAAAATAGTAGTTCCCCCATTAATTTCAATGAGATAATTGGTCATGGGGGGCCAATTCCGTATGAAATGCTTCTACAGAACGTCCATTATTGCTAGGGGTGTTTCCAAGGTTCATCAGTCGTTGGTTCGGCATAAGAGCAAACCTCAGCAAGTTACAACGCTTGCCTCTCCTCCTTCCCACTTCCACACATTCACTTATTTAGCTAGGAGCGGCAGGATGTGGTGATGGTAGTGGAAAAGCGGTGAGGGAGTCTCTCCTTCCTCCCCTTGTTCCTTCTCCCTACCACCTAGAACACTGCTATGACATCATTCTGGGCACCTGGAGCTTCCCCAGGGCACTTAATAACCACGTTAACATCAGGAACCGAGGAAAATTACCATACTTTCCCGTGTATAAGACAAGCTTTATTTACTCTAAAATAATGTTCAAAATCGGGGCTTCTCTTATACTTCGATAGTGCAGAGGGGAGACGGGCGATTGGTTGCAGCCGCGAGCAGGAGTTTGTCAGCGGCGATTAGGTGGCTGATTGGTGGCTGCAACAAGATCTCCCTTGGATTGGCTGTTGTTATGGTGATTGGGTGGGTGATTTTTGTATGCGGCAAGGGCTGGTGCTGCGTCAATTGGGCGTACGCTTGCTGGCGGCGAGCGGACAGGTGCTTCTTAGCTTCTGTGACAAGTGCGATTGGCAGCATTTGTCAGTCTGGTGAGTGACATTTTTGACATTCCTCCCCCCCAAAAGCTCAACAACTCTGGGCAACCCTTCCCCCAAAAGCTCAACAACTTTGGGCCATCTTTCCCCATTTTCTTAAATTGGAGTCCCCCCAAATATGGGGCATCTTATACACGGAAAAATACAGTATATTTTCCAGGGTCTAGACAAAAGAGTAGGAAAATGGAGAGATAGATTACATCTCTCTCAACACTGGAACACCAGCTGCTGCTAAAGCAGTAATAATTGCAAGCTAAAGTTTTGGGAGGTTTGGTAACTCACAGAAGAAAAACTATTTGAAAGTGTTTTCCAGTCTCACTTATAATTGTTGGCCATAACCAGAATAAAGTCTGGTAGAGTTTTCTGAACACCGTTTCTTAAAGCCTAGATTTATACTGTCCTGAAGCAAATATTAAAAATCAGGCAGTAAAAAGAATGAAAGAAAAAGAAATTAATTATCAGATTTAAACATAAGCAATATTGCTTAGGAAGAGATAAAAACATTTTCTTGTAAAGAGCAAGGCACAGTGTTTTGTAACTTGCACATTCCAGTTTTATGCTAACTATACTGTGTGGATTGTTTTATTTCATCTGTCTTATATTCAACCCTTCCTCCCATGGGGAACATACATCAACTAACAATAAAAACTATCTAATATTAATTTAAAACAGTAGTAAAATCAGCCCTAACACAACAATTGGTCAACATTTAAAAATAACAGTAGGGTCTATAGAATAATTCATATAAATTTGTTTCAAAGTTGACTTTACCAGATAGCATACAAAGAAGCTGCAGAAGATAGCTGTTTTCTCTTTTTGTCCTTCTGGGGCAATACACAAAATGCAGAGGGTATGGGCAAGCTCTGTCTTTGCATGATCTGCTGCAAACAGATGATGCCTTCCCTTTAATACTGACACTATGCCAGGGCCTTCTCAGTAGAGGCCACTCCCTTATCAAACTATTCCATAGAGGATGGATTGTTGGATTCTTCATCTGCAGTATTCAAAATTACGTTAAAACATGCCCACTTAAAATAGCTTCTCAGTTAATGTATTTCCTGGCCATTCTGCAGCTTAGTTGCTTTAATGCTATGGTTGGAAATGGTTTTATGTCTGCTTATATTTTAATATTGTATCCAACAAGTACTACTTGGGAGTAGACCCACTGAAATTAACCTAGGCCAGCCAGGTCTATTAACTTCAGTGGGTCTACTGTGAGTAGGAGTGGCACCGCTTACAACAATGTGTCATTTTAGTGTGTGTGTGTGTGTGTGTGTGTGTGCATATGCATTTTATTAGTATAGGATACAAGCGGGGGGGCGGCGGCAGTAGGATAGGGCAGGTGTAAATTGATAGGGGAGAAATAAGCTATTTCAAAATCTGGACTATGGTGCTCATCTAAACAGCCTGGGCACTCATAAGGATTAAAGGACCAAGTTAGCTATTTTCCTAAAATACCTCTAATGCATTTCTCATCTAGATGTCTCCATATATACTGCACATTCCCCCATGTTTATTGGGGCATGTCACCCCTCCATAGACACACTCTGTTTTCTCCAAATTAATTATAAACTAGAGTAGAGGGAGGTACATTCAATTCACTCAGGTTAGAGAACTGCCAGGCAGCAATAGTTTCAACAGCCTGTATTTTTGTTTACAGCTATATAAAGCATAGCTACTCAGGTACAGATGTTCAATGATGCACCCAAAGGACACTTCAAAGTAAACTATCTTTCCAACAACACATAATGAAAATGGTGGAGTGACCAAAAATAGTTATTCCGTGCAATGTAAAGTCTTTCCCAACATTTTTAAAAAAGCAACAGCAGATGTTCACCAAAGCCACTTAAACAACAGTACAGTAATTTGGCATTTCAATGCCTCATTATTCTAAAGAACAAACTGTTGAATGCAATCACACCACTGTGAGTGTACTGCAGCCTCATCCAGGTTATTTTTAAGGCTTTTAGAATAGCTAACTAAATAACACATAAATAACACACTTGTGAATTCTTGATAATAGATTAGCAAAATGCAAAGCATTACTAGTGTAATATATCATTTTAGCAAGCACTTTTAATTCCTTCACAGTTGCAGGTTTCATCTGGAATGCACAAAGCAAGGATAGAAACATATTTGATTATTTTTTTATTCTTTAATTCCTATTTTTCTATTAAAAATATCTCTAAGCGGTGTACAGAAAACTTAAGCAACAACAGACAACTTATTTTATTTTATTTGTATGCCACCCTATACCCGGAGGTTTCAGGGCGGTTCACAGAACAAAATAAAAATATAAAACCACAAAATACACTATCAAACTAAAAACAACCTAATAACCCCCTAACCCCCCCCCCCATTTTAAAAGGGCATAGGATGTCAATCAACTCAACCAAAGGCCTGGTTGAAAAGGAATGTTTTTGCCTTGTGCCTAAAGGTATATAATGAAAATATTACAAATATACAGTTACATATAAAGTTACGTTAATACAAAGTTACTAATACATAAAAATCGGTATCAATTCATTTTTTCTTCTAACACTCTCCCTTTCAGCCTTTGGGTTCTTACTCAGGTTCCAACAAACTCTCAGCTCGCCCACAAAAGTCTGACAATGAGAACAGGTAGGTAGCCGTGTTGGTCTGGATCGAAGTAAAATAAAAAAATTCCTTCAGTAGCACCTTAAAGACCAACTAAGTTTTTATTTTGGTATGAGCTTTCGTGTGCATGCACACTTCTTCAGATACTGGTATCTGAAGAAGTGTGCATGCACACGAAAGCTCATACCAAAATAAAAACTTAGTTGGTCTTTAAGGTGACAATGAGAAGAGTACCTGGAAACAGTGGACATCACCCTAGTCTCTCACTCTAGACTTGCTTTTTATGGGCAGGTGGATGGGACTTCCTCAGGCTGCCCACAGCTGTGACCAATTCAGCTGCACTACACCCAGTTCCAGGTATAGCAGGTTTGTTGAGTTTCCCAGGAGGTCCAAAGGATGGGAAGAGGACCTCATTCCACTCACAGCTCTTTCTTCACCCTCTGTCCTCTCCACCTCCTCCAGCTGCCTGTGATTCCCTGATCATACTTTTGTAGCTATGTGCAACTGTCCTAGTTTTCCCCTTCTGTGCAGGGCAGTGTTTCTTTGCTAATACATATTTTCCTGCAAAATAAAAAAAATTCCTTCAGTAGCACCTTAAAGACCAACTAAGTTTATATTTTGGTATGAGCTTTCGTGTGCATGCACACTTCTTCAGATACACTAGAAACAGAAGTGTCAGACCCTATATATATACAGAGGGTGGTGGGGGTGGGTGGGAATGGGAGATGGGCTGATGGGAGTGGTAAACCTGTAGATGGGTGTTAATGGCTGCTGATGGCTGCAATTAGTCCTGGGCTGAGGTGCTAAAGAAAGCTTGATCATGCATAATGAGATAAGAATCCGATATCTCTATTCATCCCAGGTGCTTCCATGGTTTTAAGCTTGGTAATGATTTCCAATTCAGCAACTTCCCTTTCCAGTCTGTTCCTGAAATTTCTCTGTAATAAAACAGCTGCTTTGAGATCTTGTATAGAATGTCCTGGGAGATTGAAGTGTTCTCCTACTGGTTTTTCAGTCTTATGGTTCCTGATGTCAGATTTATGTCCATTTATCCTTTGGCGTAGGGTTTGGCCTGTTTGTCCAATATAGAGAGCTGAAGGGCACCGTTGGCATTTGATGGCATACACAATGTTAGAAGATGAGCAATTAAATAGTCCTGAGATGGTATGTTGGATGTTGTTGGGGCCAGTAATGATGTTGTCCGGGTGTATGTGGCAGCAAAGTTGGCATCTGGGTTTATTGCAGGCTCTGGTACCAGTGTCCATGTTAAGTCTGGTGGTTGTATTATTGTGGGTGAGGAGTTGTTTAAGATTGGGTGGCTGTCTGTAGGCAATGAAAGGTCTTCCTCCCAGAGCTTGAGAAAGGGAGCTGTCATTGTCCAGGAGAGGCTGTAGATCTCTGATGATGCGTTGTACTGTTTTAACTTGGGAGCTGTATGTGATGACTAGTGGTGTTCTGTTATTTTCTTTTTTGGGTCTGTCTTGCAGCAGGTTCTCCCTAGGTATCAGTCTGGCTCTGTTGATCTGTTGTTTAACTTCATCAGGTGGATATTTTAGTTCTAAAAAGGTTTGCTGTAGATCTCTTAGGTGAGATTCTCTGTCTGTAGAGTTGGAACAGATACGGTTGTAACGTAGGGCCTGGCTGTATACGATGGATTGTTTGGTATGTTTGGGATGGTAGCTAGAAGCATGTAGATATGTTTGTCGGTCAGTTGGTTTTCTGTATAAGGTGGTGTCTATACGTCCATCCTGTATTTTTATAGTAGTGTCCAAAAAATGTATTTCTTGCATAGATTGGTTCATTGTTAGGTTGATGGTGGGGTGAAAGTCATTGAATGTCTGGTGGAAGGTTTCCAGGGTCTGTTGTCCATGTGTCCAGATAATAAAAATATCGTCAATGTATCGTAGGTACAAGAGAGGTTTGAGTGGGTAGGAGTCTAGGAAACGATGTTCTAAATCTGCCATGAAGATGTTGGCATACTGTGGGGCCATGCGGGTGCCCATGGCTGTGCCGCTGATCTGGAGGAACAGGTCATCACCAAATTTGAAGTGGTTGTGGGTAAGGACAAAGTGGCAGAGTTTGGTAGCAAAGTCCGCTGTGGTTTTATCTGAAATGGTGTTCCTTATGGCTTGTAAACCATCATTGTGTGGGATGTTGGTGTATAGAGATTCCACATCCATAGTGGCTAGTATAGTATTGTTAGGAAGATTGTTCAAAGATTGTATTTTCCTCAGAAAATCTGTGGTGTCACGTACGTAGCTGGGAGCACTGATAGCATATGGTTTCAGAACAGAGTCCATATAGCCGGAAACACCCACTGTAATGGTGCCAATACCTGAGATGATGGGGCGTCCTGGATTTCCTGGTTTGTGTATTTTAGGTAGAAGGTAGAAAGTTCCTGGTCGAGGTTCCGCTGGTGTGTTTGTGAGGATCTGTTCTTGGATGTGTAGGGGTAGCTCCTTAATAATCTTGTTCAGTTCTTTTTTGTATGCTTGTGTGGGGTCTGAGTCCAATTTCATGTAAAAGGCAGTATTGGAAAGTTGTCTGTGGGCCTCTTGGATGTAATCAGTTTTGTTCATGATGACGACAGCTCCACCCTTGTCTGCCTCTTTAATTATAATGTCTGGGTTGTTCCTGAGATTTTCTATGGCTCTCCTTTCAGCATGGTTTAGATTTTGTTGTAAGTGATGGTGTTTTCTGGTCACATCCGTTTGGATTCTGTGGCGGAAGCAGTCGATGTACAGATCTAGTGTGGTATTGCGTCCATCAGGAGGGGTCCACGTGGAGTCCCTTTTTGTGTAACATCTTTTCGGTGGTGGTTGGTGGTCGATGTTCTGTTCATTAATGCGTTTGGAGGGTGATGGTTGTTCCCCAGTAAGTTGAGAGGTGTTGTGTTGTGGGGATGTAGTTTGTTCTACTTTGTCTTGTTCTTGTTTGTGATGAAAATACTCCTTCAGGCGTAAACGGCGGAAAAATGCTTCCAGGTCCCCGCAGAACTGAATCATGTGTGGGGATTTAGCAGGGCAGAATGATAGACCCCGTGAGAGGACGGATTCCTCAGCTGGGCTGAGTGTTTGCTGTGAAAGATTGACAATGTATATTTATATTTATATAATTTTTTTATTTTGCTTCGACTCAGACCAACACGGCTACCTACCTGTAACATATTTTCCTAAGAATGTTGTCATGCTGCAATTTGCATGGTCACCAACAGGTGACACTGCAAACTACAGCACAATGACAAACTAGGGTCTCTGACCTGCTGGGTTATCACAGCAGCATCAGAAGGAGGAGGAACCAGAGGCAGGCAGGCTAACAGGTGGTTGAGGCTGGTGAGCAGCAGAGGCCAGGAAATGGAATTTGGGAGAAGTCCGAAGGGAGAAGATTGGGTTGTTTTGGAGAGCTCGGGGAGGGCAGGTTTTGGAAATGAGCATGGGGAGGGAGCAGCTTTGGGGAGGAGTATAGGTAGCAGGTAGAATCATAGAATCATACAGTTGGAAGAGACCACAAGGGCCATCCAGTCCAACCCCCTGCCAAGCAGGAAACACCATCAAAGCATTCTTGACATATGCCTGTCAAGCCTCTGCTTAAAGACCTCCAAAGAAGGAGACTCCACCACACTTCTTGGCAGCAAATTCCACTGTCAAACAGCTCTTACTGTCAGGAAGTTCTTCCTAATGTTTAGGTGGAATCTTCTTTCTTGTAGTTTGAATCCGTTGCTCCGTGTCCGCTTCTCTGGAGCAGCAGAAAACAACCTTTCTCCCTCCTCTATATGACATCTTTTTATATATTTGAACATGGCTATCATATCACCCCTTAACCTTCTCTTCTCCAGGCTAAACATACCCAGCTCCCTAAGCCGTTCCTCATAAGGCATTGCTTCCAAGCCTTTGACCATTTCGGTTGCCCTCTTCTGGACACGTTCCAGCTTGTCAGTATCCTTTTGAATTGTGGTGCCCACAGTTTTGTCAAGGACTATGGGAAGGGCTTCTATTAAGCCTTTGGAGATGAAAGGTGTGGCTTTGGTGAGAAGCCCCCTTGAGTCGGTGAGTCTCACTGGCATCTTCCCATCACTGGGCAACCTGCAATATCCAGCATGCCCTGCTCCCCATACCCAAACTCCCTCTCTTTCCAATGGGGCAGTCACAGTCCTTGCAAAACGTGAGAATAGTAACACTTTCTAAAATGTCTGTTCTGTTCTGACCCATTACCTATCCCTGCCCCCTATTTGCCCACCCCCACCCCCGGCAGGCCCCTACCTCCACTTGGCAATGTTGGGCCTTGTTGCTGCAAAAGGCCTGTTTTCAGTTGGTTGCTGTGGAATTTTGTGATGTCATCTTGTAGCGCTGCTTTGGAGGCAGCAGTGGGCGATCTGCCTTTCTATTGGATGCTGCTGGAGTCTTCAGAGCTTCTGCTGGTGATGTCTAATTTGAGCGCCACTTTTTTGTGCTTAATCATTATTTTAGGTATGAAAGGTTTGCTTTTTTTGAATGTTTTTTTATGCCAGATCCCTCACTGATGGGCATGGAACGTTGTGGCCAAATTTGTTACATTACAGTTCAGCGGTTACGGAGAAAGGCTGTGACCTCTGTGCACGCAATGTCTACATATATATATATATATATATATATAATGGTCTCCTCTTATAGATGTATGACTAGAAAATATATTATCATTTTACCCCCAGCTCTGTTTTGGAATAAGGTATTTGCTGAGATCAAACAAACAATTGCTCTATCTTTCCACCTGGTGCTTTTGAACCTGTATATGGAAACTGAATGGGACATGAAAAGAAAATAATTTCTCTCTCATCAGTTAACAGCAGCCATTGCCAAGTCCTGGAATATCTTCTATCTTAATAATTTGGATTGCTGGCACTCCAGGGTATGCCTCTGTTTGTTTTAATTATGTTTTTATTATTGCATAGTTAATTAATGCAATGCATGGCTCATATTATGTTCTGTATCTGACCCTGATATCAATAGACAAAAGCAGGTTATAAATATTTAAAAATGCAGTGATATCCAAACTCTGTGTGAGTGGACTTTCACTCATGGAGTGAGACTCCCTCCCTCCCACTGCAGTCCACAGCACACACCTCTCTAGACAAGATTTTTGAGGGTGTGCAGGGGTTGATGGAGAAGAGGGGGAAACCTTGTAACGTAAGCAGAAGTCCATTGCAACATCAGGTGGGCCTCAATGAATGTCACCCAATAATAATAGTCATAATAAATCACAGTCATACCTCATGTTGCATCCGCTGCGGGTTGCGTTTTTTCATGATATGAACGTGGCGGACCCGGAAGTGTTTACTTCCAGGTTTCACTGTGTGAGAAGTGTTATGCGCGCTTCACACATGCGCAGAAGCGTTCTGCGTACTTCACGCATGCACAGCATTCTGCGTGCTTCGCACATGCATAGAAGTACTCTATGCGCTTTCGCGCATGCGCAAAAGCGCCGCTTGGATTGCAGACTTTTCGGGGTACGAACGGCACCCCGGAATGGATCGGGTCTTCAACCTGAGGTACCACTGTACAGCTTCTGGAGATCTAAAACCTATTTGTGGCTAACAATATTTCCTTGATGGTGCTGGGGCTTTCTGAAACACTGGGAATGGTTTGCTAGTGAAACAACTAGTCTCTCCTTCAAGTACGGAAGCAGTTCTGTCCATAATGGAAAACAAGTGTATCTTTTTCCATATGGCAAATGATGGAAGATATGCTTAAATATGAGCAGTGATTTAAGATTGTAATTTCAGGGGAAATAATTCTGAAGTGGTAAAAACTGTTCATTATCAGCAATGGTGCTTATGTAGGTGTGTGTTTCTTCTTTTATAAAAATTAAATGACTGGGCTGAAAACCAAGATCCTAAAACCGGATTCTCAAAGAGATAGAAATGTTATTGCTATTTTACAGCTTGGAAAATTGAAGGACATTTAAAATTAACAACAACCGAAGAAAGAAGCTGTATATGTTCCAAGATTCTGAAATAGTAATTTCATTTCCTTTTCCATCATAACATATATATCCACTTTACATTTCCTTTAGTACTGAATTTGGTATTGCTTATTTGGAATGCATATGCCAGTGTTATGAAATAGCACACAAAAATGGGATTCAGTTGCTTCAAGAGAGCATCTTATTTTACATGAGAAGCAGGCACAAATGTGTTTATCTTTTAAACTGCAGCATAAATGGCAAAAATAGGCGTCATACTCTATTAAGGTTTACATATTCCTACTTGGTGAACTTGCAAAGAGAGTAGTAAATGACGTGTACAACTCAAAACACAGTCACCTGGTTTGTGCAAAAACTTCTGTTTGCAGTATGGACTTCCTCTCCCTCTCCTCTTCCCCCGTATGCACCCTAAATCTGTTATGGAGGGTTAGGGTAACCCCTACAACAAATTTGTGGTGAGCACAGAGAAGTCCTGATCTGCAAGGGGAAGTCGTTGTACTAACTTGATGACTTGGTTAGATATAACCTTATGGTAGACCTACTCAGAGTAGACACATCTCAATTAATTGATTTGATAAACTAAGGTCCATTAAGTTTAATGAATTTACTCTGAGAAAAACGTAGTTGATCATTGCCAGAAAATCTGATGAACTGCATGAAGCTAAACAATGTCCTCTCACCGCCAATGAAAACTAATAAATGAATAGAAAGAGAACCTACCCATGTGATGCTGCCACGAAAACCTTTCTTCTCCCCCAGCCTTATACCACCTACAGTACAACATTAATGTCTCAGATTGAATATAACCAAGAAATGATTTTATTATCTGAAACCAGAGATGATGCATGCATTTTTGTAACCCAAGAGAATCTTAATAAAAACGATTTTTAAAAATACCTAAAGATTGGGAGAAGAGCAGAGCAGAAGCAGGTCCTATAACACTGTAGGCAGTACAAAACAATTAGAAGTTTTCACATTTTAGGATCTTTTATTCCAGTCTATATTTTTCATCTCCATTCCTTTAAAAAGTGATATATATTGTTTTCCACTTTTTCCATAACATATGTTGCGTCACACATTCCAGTTATAGACAATGGCGATTCTCCTTTTTCATTTGGTTATTCCATTTGTCTTTCTGCTCCAGTCCTTTTCCACTTGTCCCCGTTCCACAAATCGCCCTCTACCAGGACCTTCCATATAAATCTTTGAATGCGTTGTGCCTCTCTCTTTCACATGGCATCTTGGGGGATGCAGTTCTGAATGTGAAACACTTATGTGACAGCTTGTATGTCATTTTCACAGCATTTTGCTTCCGTGGGAGAAGGCAAAGGTGGTGCACATGCCCCAGTTCAATTTACAGAAGCCACCCAAGCATTTTAATCTGACTGGTGATGGGACAGCATCCTCCACTCTACCTGTGGGCAACAGGATAGCCTATGAGGTGCAGGACTGACCATATGGAAAATATAGCTGTTTTCCAGCATGTTCCTGCCACTGGGTCTTCTCCAGCATCTGTTGTCTGCAGCAGCCACCTCATTCTGCCTAATGGTATGGCCGTTTCTGACTATTTTGCATTATAGGTTTACATGTGTAGCTGCAGTTGGCAATGGCAATGGAGGTGAACCTCTGCCTTTTGCTATGGTGGAAGTGGCTGCTCAGTCACCATATCCTCACAGCGAGAAAATGGAAAAGTAGATTGCTGCTTGTGTCATGCAACTGTGAAAAGGCTAGGAGCCCTGTATGAGAATCAAGGAATATGAGCAACCCTGCCTGCTAACTTGGGTAGTTAAATATGAAATAATAAAATGTAAAATAATGAAATAAAGCAGAGCAAATGGAGAATAAATTGTTGAATGAATTGTGGAAAGGGCAGATGGGGGCTTCCAAGTGAGATGCCCGTTTATTCACATAGGTAAGGCAAGGCAAACTGAAGAACTGGAAATTGGCACACCAGAAAGAAATCTATTTCTCCTACAGTAGTCTGTATATGCTGATCCTTGGAATGGAATTTTAAGTGAAGATCAGAAATACATCAAAATGGAGGCACAGTGACTTTTTAATCAGCATCTCGATGGTCTACAAAAGATTTTGTTGCTGTTTTTAAGAGGCCTATTAAATTGGAAATGCTTCTCTTTTTTAGGCTCCCCTAGCCGGCATCTAAATGGCATCCTTTAATTCTAACGAATATAGAGATAACCTATGCACCTGATTAGAGTCAAGGTAACCTTACTTGACAAAGGCATGGCACTGACTATATAGAAGTATTCACTAGCTTACAAAGCATTTACCAAAACACACAAAAACAAAACAAAACAAAACCCAGTCTGGTCTGATGCCTAGAGGGAGGGTGATCTGTATGCATAACAACCACCTTTATGAAGCTAGATGAAAGCAACATAAAAAGCAAACAAACACCTTCAAATGCTAATGAGCTGTGGCACAGCAGTTTTCCTGGAAAGCATTCTGCATAAATAAATATTATGGGCCCAGTGTTATTTACAGCAACATTTTGTTACATACTTCTTGTTTCTATTACAAGTTTGGCAATTCATTGCAGGGTGGGCAAGTTAATAATAATTATTTATAAAGTATCTCCCAAACTAAACCTAAAGCTAATATACTTCTAATATAAGCAACTGTTTAAAATATCAAGCCTTGTCCCCATAATTATAATCTAAAGAACTGGAGGAGATGTATTAGACACAAATGAAAGGAAAGAAGGGAGTTGGCTCAATGCATTAATACCCTGAACAAATAAGGAAGGAAGGAATGATTAAACACTTGGTTCTCGAACTTAATCCGTTCCGGGAGTTCTTCGACTCCCGAAATGGTTTGAAAACCAAGGCACGGCTTCTGATTGGCTGCAGGAGCTTCCTGCACTCAGTCGGAAGCCACGGAATCCGCGTCGGACGTTCAGCTTCCGAAAAATGCTTGCAAACCGGAACACTCACTTCTGGGTTTGCAGCGTTCGGGAGCCAAGCCATTTGGGAACCAAGGTACCTCTGTAAATGGAAGTTCACTAGAGCCCTGCTAGATCAACTACATGCTTCTAGGAAGCAGGATATTAATGCAACAGCATTTTCCCCACTTGGGCTCTCTAACAGTTGGGAGTTTAGAGGCATACAATCTGTGATACAAGAGGGAGTACACGGCCATAATGACTAGGAGCCATCAAAGGTCTTATCCTCCATGTGTGAATCTAACCTTCTTTTAATGTGTAAAAGTTGGTGGCCAGCAATACATTTTGTGTACACGATTCCACAGTTTAATTATCTGCGTATCTTATTTTAGTGTCCTGAAGCGTCTAACATTCAGCTTCATTGGATGACCCTGAGTCCAAATATTATGAGAGAGGAAGAAAAACCTCTGTCTATCTCCCTTCTTTCCTCATAATTTACTCTTTCCTCAAACTAAAGAGCCCCTTTCCTCACTGGAGAGTTTAACAATGATAGCGTTAAAAGATCAGTTATAAAAAAATCAGAACTATCAGAAGACATTAGAAAAAACTTCAAAAATTGCTTTAGGGCTTCAGTGAGCACACACTTGATATATGAATGAAAAATATCTTCCAAAATGTGCATAGAAAACATTTTAGAAATGTAGGCAAGAGGCATAGGTAATCCTTCTGCTGCTTGAACAATAAATTGTCTGCCTTACCAGTAACATTTCTTCCTTCCCAACTCTAATTGGTTCACAATTATGAAATTGGATTGCAGGAATTGAACTGCAGTGTGAAATGTCAAATTGCATTGTATCTCATACAGATTTATAATTCAGCAGAGACGGGTATGGCACCACACCACACTCCTTTCGCAGCTCCTGATTAGCATCCCAGTTAGCGGTTGAAAGAAGCTTGCCTTGATGACCAACAATCCCTTTAAACAAACACAGCAAGTCGAATTCACACAGCTTAACTGTTTTGCCCATTATCAGCTAAAGCAGAAGTGTACAATAAACAAGTTAATGTTGTTCTTGCTCTCTTTTCATCAGTACATTCACAGCAGTTTACAAAAGAAGTGTTCACGGCATGGGGTAAACATTGGCTAAGCAATATACTTTACTTTTTAAGCTATTTAACGTTATCAGAACATACTTCACTTCAGCCCTGGAAATGAAATGGATTGATGATGCATGATGTAAAACAAATTAGATTTTATTTTTCCTCTTTAGTTGCCTTTTTCCCCTGTTTGAACCTGAGTTTACAATCCTGACTGGTCCCAAAGTTTTCCAGTTCTAACAGGAATTTATGGTGAATCAAAGGCATCTTGGATTAATTGCAGCATTCTAAGAAGAAGAAGAAGAAGAAGAAGAAGAAAACAGTCTCAAAGTGGCTAACAATCTCCTTTCCCTTCCTCCCCCACAACAGACACCCAGTGTGAAGAAGTGTGACTAACCCAAGGTCACCCAGCAGCTGCATGTGGAGGCGCGGAGACGCGAACCCGGTTCCCCAGATTATGAGTCTACTGCTCTTAACCACTTAACCACACTGGCTCTGGATGACATCCAGATTGAGAAAATGGGCACAAGTTTATACATATCAACCTTAATAAACTGGGCCTATATGTTGCAGTGTTCATCACTGTACATTTCCTCATTCTGAATCTCAACTCTCATCCATTTCTGAAGCTGGGGATGTTTCTTTTTGAATTATTTACAATATGCTTGAGATTTTACTATTTTGAAGCAAAAGTGCTGGTTTGCTCATCTCTCTCTCTCTCTCTCTCTCTCTCTCTCTCTCTCTCTCTCTGAAGTTTATACCCTGACTTTATCATTAAAAAATATCCTAATGGATTACACCAAACTAAGCAGCAAACAAATTGCAATCTTTAAAATAATTTCCTTAACAAAACATAAAACAGACCAACCAGCTGTAAAACAGTCAGATCTAAAGCAGCACTTTCAAATGTATTGACATTAAAAGTCCGGGCAGATAAACAAAAGATTTTAGCATACCACAGATTTTAGTATACCACAGAAAAGTCACTTTGATTAAGATTTAGTTTATTAAGGTGTGTGACATCAGGACGTTGGGGGCAGCTGGCTGTTCCAAAATATAGCAGATAAAGGGATGATTCCACTCAGCTCGAGAAACAAAGCAGAACTCTGCAGAAAGCTGTAACAGAAGAAGCATGGTGCAGAACAATGGCCTACCTGCACCACCTTCTAAAACCAATTTGCAAAGCTGGAAGAAAATCATTGGAACAGAATAGCCCCAATTTCTGTCTCAGTCAGTCAGTGCAGAAGGATACCATGGTCAGTCTTCTTTGGCGACCACTCGTAGCCGAGTAAGATTGTCTTCCATAAATACAGTTTTAACAATGAGTCCATAAGTGACTGTGGAGGCCAATTCTGGATCCACACATCCTTCCACAGTGGGGACATTGGTTTCCGGGTGGGAGTTGATCACAGTGTGGATTTGCCAAGCGTGCCTTCCTCTTAGCACGTTTCTCCCTTGCGTCCTGAGTTCATGTATACCCAAAGGCACAGGAAGATCCAGTGAATTAGCTGCATCACAATCCTCCATTGTTCACATAGTGGATCAAATTAATGTGTCACTGATAATGCCTGGGCTTGTACAGCCGCAACCCTTGTTCCAGAGGGAGAGAATTTCATTACCAACAACTTAGTTTAGTAAGAATACTTTACCAGTAATTTATCTGATGAAATGAAAACATGATTCCTGCACTGTTAGATTGCATAATGGTATTCAATTTTACATTATAGTGTGAATATATATAAACTCAGACAAACTGAAGCATATAATATCACATCACATCATAATGCAATGTCTACACATCAACAAGATTGTTGATTTGATACCATAAGCAAGATTTTATGAAGGCCTAGCAAGAAAGCTTGTTCTCTATTGTAATTATGAACACCAATTTAAATAAATGAGTTTTAAAACACTCAAACTGGTTTCAAGAATATCTGGATTAAAAGTATGTCCCATTTAAAGTAACCAATTTAAATTGACTAAATAGTTATAGAAGCCATAAGAGATAATGAGAAAATAATTCAACACTACCCCAAACCATGAAGCATAGCAATAGCATTGTAAGAGAGTTTACAGGGAACTTACATTAACTGAAAAACAGAAACAATGGGAAGATGTTTATACCCCATTGAAAAGGAGAGAAATAAACCAAAGTTGAGAAATTGCAGCAAAGTTTAAAAGTTAATATTAACTTTTCTTCACTCAAAAGGAAACTGCCTCTTCACAGAAAGAGCTTTCCCACTATGCAGTAAATATAAAAGGTACATGAAATGAGATTTTCAATGCTCAAAGACATTGGTACTATTTTTAAAAAACAGATTATAATATTATCATTATTATTTAAAAAAACTCAATTATAACCAAAGACAACTAAAACAAAATTAATGGCCACTTATAATGACCACTTTTCAATAAAGAAAAAGGAGAGAACAGTTGGTAGGACTATGCATTCAAAAATCAAAAAAGAGGATTTCAGTCCCTCTTTTTATGATGAACCTTAGAACTTTCTTGTGACAAAGACTCTGTGACAGTACAATGAAGTCAGGGAAATTCAGGCGAAACCTGTGCTTTTGTTCTGGGGGGACCCAGGGGTACACATAACCCTAAACACTAGATATTTAGAAGCCACATTTCTCATCTTGCTGAATTTGATGTCTTGAATTCATGTTAACAGGTGATATCCACTGGTATTAGCCTGATTTCACAAAGGATTTCTCAATATCACAATGTATTTGCATAAAGCTATAGTGTGACCATACTTGGAATGCTGTGTACAGTTCAAGCAGCTTCACTTAAAGATGATATTGTAAAGCTGGAAAAGATGCAGAAGAGGACAAACAAAATGGTCAAGGGGATGGAGCAACTCCCCTAAGAGGAACCCTGAAGCACCTAGGTATTTTTTAGTTTTCCGAAAAGATAAGTAATGGGTGATTTGATGGAAGTGCATAAAACTATGCATGTAATGGAGAAAGTGGATACAGTGGTACCTCGTGTTATGCACAGTCCCCCTTACAAATGCTTCGGGTTACGCGCTCCGCTAACCCGGAAGTAGGTCTCCTTGTTGCAAACTTTGCAAGTGGAAGTTGCGCTCCGGCAGTGTGCAAGCAGCAGGAAACACCATTAGCTAAAGCGTGCCTCATGTTAAGAACAGTTTCTGGTTACAAACGGACCTCCGGAACCAATTAAGTTCGTAACCGGAGGTACCACTGCAGAGACAAGAGATTTTCTCCCTCTGTTGTAACAATAACATTTGGGAACATCCAATGAAGCTGAATGTTGGAAGATTCGGGAAAGACAAAATAAAGCACATACTTATACACAGAGCATATAAACTATGAAATTCACCCCAGAAGAAGTAACAATGGCCATCAATTTAGATGGATTGAAATGAGGATTAGGCAAATTCATGGAGCATAGGCTACCAATGGCTACTGGTCACTGGCGATGTTCTATCTCCACTGTTGGAGGCAGTATGAAGACTACCAGGTTGTTGGGAATCTCAAAAGGGTAGCACTCAGGTCTTCCTTTGTGGACTCCCATGGACATCTGGTTGGCAAGCAAGTAACCTGAATGTTAAACTAGATGGGCCTTTTGGTCTGATCCAACATGGCTTTTTATGTTATCATGGAAGTTCCTTGCATTCGCTGGCATTACATTAGATATTGCTCAATCAGACAGCTATGGAAACTGACTGATAGCTAAACCTTTTAACCAAGACAGGTAAATGGAGATTTGTAGTCACACTTCTGACAAAGTAACACCACACATGAATGAAAGCAAAATTAGGGTAAAGACTGTCAAGGCTGTGGAAAGGTCCAACAGGTAACAGCAGAGGCCGTCTTTGGACAAACTTTCAACGTATCCTGAACATTACATTGGATAATTTACATGCTTTCTGTGGCTGCAAAAATGTGTTTGAATATGAAGTTACATCTTGCCAGAGCAACTACTTCTGGTGAGAGAGAAAAAATAAAGTGAAAAGAACCCATGAGGCATCTAGATGTTCCAACAATACAATTCATGGTGGAGATTTATTTTATCTATTCATTAGTTTCTAACTATTGATGTTTCTTCTATAAAAAACACAGTGCTACCAAGTAGGTTTGCACAGTGAGAGACAAGTACATAACAAAATAAAACACTCCAGAGATCAAAAATCTTTCTATTGCTGTCGAAACAGATTCCTTAAGTAATTAATCTACTATATACCGACTGATCTCTAGTGTGAGCTAAATTGCTCCATGCTGGGTAGTGTAATCCTCAAAAGCATACTGTTAACAGCTATTTAATAAAAAGCCTTGAGCTACAGAAAGCAAAAAATATTGTTACATAAAAAAGAATGAAGATGCCTTAGCAAATAGTGCTAGGCAAGGCATCAGCAGAGAGAGGAAAGCACAGCATGCCCTGTATCTTGTCAAAAGCCTGTGAAAAGAATGCTCCTGACAATTCAGAGGAGGCATAAGCAATGTAGCAGCCCTACAAATGCTAACACATTTTCTATGTGAAACTAATGCATATGCTGGGCAGTATAACTCCAATTCACACTCATTTTTACCTATTAGTATTGGTATATAGTATGAACAGTGGACATTATCACATTATTATACTATATTGGTATATAGTATGAACAGTGGACATTATCACATTATTTAAAAAGAAGCCATTATAGCAGTTGAATATTCTAAAACGGAATATTCTAAAATTGTTGCCTACAGAAATATTTTTCTTTAGATGTTTAGTATTCAAATAATTAGGTAAACATTCTTTTATGCTATTTTCCTCTTTTTTTCCTAATGTTACCCTACCCTGAGGAATTACTTCTTCAAATACAGTGGTACCTTGGGTTAAGAACTTAATTCGTTCTGGAGGTCCGTTCTTAACCTGAAACTGCTCTTAACCTGAGGTACCACTTTAGCTAATGGAGCCTCTTGCTGCCGCCCCGCGATTTCTGTTCTCATCCTGAAGCAAAGTTCTTAACCCAAGGAACTATTTCTGGGTTGGAGGAGTCTGTAACCTGAAGCATCTGTAACCCGAGGTACCACTGTAATAACACATGGATAGGAAAAGCCCTGCTGGATCATGGCAAAACCCATTTATTCCAGTATACTGTTCTCACAGGGCTAAACTAGATGCCTAAAGATGCCTGAATTTCCCAGTATCATTGTATGACCTTGGTTCCACAATTATGAGAAAGGGGGCAAAATGCATGCATTAACATTTTTCCACACCCTCAATAATATTTTACATCTCAAACATGTCAAACCCCCTCATAATTTGCTTGCCTTTTTATGCCCCTTTTCCAGCTCTACATTATCCTTTTGAGGTGAGGCAGCCGGAACAGTACACTCTATTCCAGGTAGGGTCACACTTTCAATACTGATAGCTTTATTTTCAATTCCTTTTCTAATGATCCCTAACTTGGTGTTATGTTTTGTTTTTTTTAAAAAATACAACTGCCACAGTGTGGGTCACATTTTTACAAAGCTAGCTACATTTAGTCCAAGATCATCTGTTTCCTGGTCAGTCACTGCCAGCTGAGACCCTGCCAGTGTAGATGTAAAGTTGAGAATTTTTGCCCCACCATAGATCAATTCACACTTTCTTACAATGAAAAGCATTTATTTTAATGACATTTCCCCAGTTTGGAAAGACTATTTTTGAAACTTTTGTAGTACAGTAGTACCTCTGGTTACGTAACCCACTGGTTATGTAAACTTCAGGATGTGAAAGTGGCAAACCTGGAAGGATTTGACCGGGTTTCGCTGCGCGCGCATGCGCAAGAACGATCCTCAATTTGCAGAAACCTCAGGATCTGACTGGACCTCCGGAAAGGATCCCGTCTGCAGCTGGAGGTACCATTGTATTACCATATTGATTAATTTTGTGTCATCTGTAAACTTGGGCACCTCACTGCTCAATCCTACCTCGAGATCATTTATAAACAAAATACATTCAATCCAATGCAGATCTTTTGGGGATCCCACATCTTGCATTTGTCCATTGAAAGAACTGTCCATTTATTCCTTCTCTCTAATTTCTTTTCCTTAGAGAGTTACTGATCCACAAGAAGATAAGTCCTCCTATCACACGACTAATAAGTAGTCTGGTCAAAAGCTTTCCTGCAAGCAGAATTGTACTTTAAAAAACCAACAACAACAACAACAACTGAATTGCTCTTTTCCACATGCTTGTTGGCCCTTTAGTTCAATAAGGTCTGTGAGAGAAGACTTATGGTACCTTTGCTTAAGCCATGTTAATTCTTTTCCAAAAAGACCCCCAGATGCTTGATAAGTTTATCTTTAATCATTCTTTATATATTTTTAAAAAAGAAATACCAAGTTTATAAATAGTACACACAGAGCTGATGCTATCCTAACCAGCTTGTAGTATTCTATATCTACTCTGGTTCCATTTTTTTATTTAAAAAATTGGTGTTATATTGGGTACTTTCCAGACTTTATGTTATGGAGGCCGATCTTAGGGACAAATTACGTGTATTTGTTAGATGATAAGGATATGCTGTTTAACAGATCTACAGAATAAATACATATTCATTCATATTTTACACATAGCAAATGTCTATATATCCTTTCTCATCGTGGCACTCTCCAGATGTTTTAAACAACAACTCCGTCATCTATAACCATTAGCCATGCATGAATCCTAAGGCTTATTGGAATTGTAGTCCAAAATATCAGATGTGAGGGTACTAGACTGGGAAGCTGGACCTCATGGACAATTAATTTTTCTTATCTTCACAGCAATCTTGAGTCTGAAAGCATTGACTTTTCTGAATTGTGCACATGGATATTCATTTTCTAACCACATTTCTGAAAACTGCAGGTACCAAATGGCTCATTTGGTCATTATAGGAGTACACACCAGTCATAACAAGAGCAAAAACATTATTCCTATTTTAAAGAAGGTGGGTAATGTGAATGCTCTGTTCAGAGTTGCACAGAAAAACTATGGTGGGACAAACATATGATCCTACATGTATAATTCAGATTTATATGTGCTCACACTAAAGTCTAGATATTTTTTGGGAATGGCACAAAATACATCTTAGACTCTTCCAGAGATAGAGATAGATAGAGATAGAGATAGGGATAATTTGAAGTAGCTAATGAGTCAGGAAAACCAATGTTCCAATTACAAACAATGCCAAGAAAATTCCATTCTCTACACAATATAAAGTCTTTGTCTACTTTAAGGTTTCTCCATTTCTATTTTTTAAACAAACAAACAAACCAGTCTTTGATTAATTATGATGCATCAAAAGGTCACTGTTCCAATGTTCAGAAGTATTGTTCAAAAGTAGTAGTCAACTGCAAGAACAATGCTATTCTAAATTTTTAAAATACTCTAGTTAGTATTTAGTTAAATGGGTAATTTCCCCCTCTCCAGCAGAAACAACTCATGTTCAAGGGTAATACATTGCTTATTCACTGAAAATAAAAGCAAAATGTATAAAAGGATCAAAGAAATAAAGCTTCTAGGCACATCAAAGACACACAGAAAGATAAAATTTTGTACTTCCAGCTGCCCTGTTATGTTGAGGGAATCACCACTCTAGTTTCACAGCAGGCCATGTTCTCAGTGCTTGTGGCATCTTGATTGTTGCTAATTAGTCCAGCCTTATTTTTCACTTTAGGCACAAATAAACTCAAAACTCTGTTTTAAGTAGCTAGCACTGTGATAAGTAGCTAGCACTGTGATAACTAATACTGTATTCAAGGAAAACCAAAACCTAACTATATATCTAGGTGTCAACAGTGCTCCCAGGGAACATATGGAAGAGCCATCAGCAAATTGAGACATTAGTACCAATACATTTTAGACTCCCTAGCATTCATTTAAAAAACAAAACAAAACTCTGACAAGCACAGTGATAATATTTGGCCTAAATAAAAAATAAGACTTTTAGAACAAGCAAATATTTAAATACTTAATATATTTTCCCATTTTATTTCAATATGTTCAAGTAAAGTATCCATTGTACAATATAAAAATTTGAAGGTACAAAGATTATCCAATTGTATGGGTCTTTTGTCAGTGGAGCTATCCTGACATGTTGGGCAAAGGAGCGATTACCAAAAAGCTCACAGATACAGTTCTTATTGTTAGGGTTTGGAACTGGTTTTAATGGACCATTTTGTAATTCTAACAATATCTATTAAAAACCAGTGTCCCTTAAGAAGGGTTGCCTCAGTGAGTGTGCTCTCTCAATCAATATTTGAGGAAACCATGTTCTTTCACTGGGTTTATTATTTCTCATTTGGGGGGAATAACGTTTCTGGAGCACTTGTTTCTGTTTTTGTCACCCCTTGTAAAAATTGTATATCACACTGCTCTTAATATTGACCTGCCACAGTCTGAGCTTTTCATATTATGCTGTCTTCAATTTGGCTTGCAAAGTGATTCATGACTCAAATTATTAAAACAGTGTACAGTTGTACACCTCTACTTACTTATTCCTCTGGATATGGAATCTTTCGGTTATGGCCACGGCAAACCCAGAAGTGTATACTTCCAGGTTTCGCCACGTGCGCATGTGCAGAGGCGCTCAATTGCGCCACGCACATGCACAGAAGTGCCCAATCACACTGTGTGCATAGAAGCACGCCTCTATTTATGTAATTTTGGAGGGGCGAATGGACCCCTGGAACAAATTAAGTTCGTATCTGGAGGGTCCACTGTAATTGGACCTTCAGACTTTATCGTAGGTGTTGCATATATTAAATCTAAAATAAAATGCAGAGTAGTGAATAAAGAGCAATATTTGGTGAAAATGTTTTCTGGACTGGGGTATTCCTATGTGTAATCAGGTTTACCAATTAACAGTGAAATCCTGTACATGTCTACTTATGTTCCACTCATTTCAATGGGACTTATTCCCCTGTAAACGTATATAGAATTGTACTCTATTTGTTCATAAACATCTGAATAGACAGGATCATTATGATATTGTATAGAATGTTTGTTGAATGGGTATTGTAATAGTACTCTATCAATAAATGGCTTTATAAAATTGGAACAATTGTTAAAATGGAAAGATTAATAGCATATGTGCATGACCTAAGTAACACTTCCAGGTGTTCTGAGAAATCTTGGTCTTTCTTCAGGAGTATTATGAAAACAAGGAATTTAGATAAGCTTTTCATGAATTGTTAATTGATTTGGATTTATTATTCACTATGGCTCTTACTTGTGTGCATAAATGTACAGAAAAATAAAAATGAAGCATTTAAAAGAAGGGGGAAGTCTGAAAGGGTTGCTTATCTATTTGCATTTCATATGGATTTAGCCAGCCAGTCAAAGCCACTCCTGGTGACAAAATTCCTTCCAGCAGCACCTTAGAGACCAACTAAGTTTGTCATTGGTATGAGCTTTCGTGTGTATGGTATCTGAAGAAGTGTGCATGCACACGAAAGCTCATACCAATGACAAACTTAGTTTGTCTCTAAGGTGCTGCTGGAAGGAATTTTTTAATTTTGTTTCGACTACGACAGACCAACATGGCTACCTACCTGTAACTCCTGGTAACAGTTCCTAGAGGCCACAGGTGAGAGCTGAATGCAGAGTAGGGACCAAAGGTGGTAACTAACAAAGAAGCACTACAGGTCCCTCACCAGAGGCACTACCCCTCCCCTAATACACCATACACCCCAAATTGAGAAGATGGAACAGAAGAACATAAGACCATGATAAAGCAATGGCTCATCTAATCTATCATCCGAACCAGATGCCTGTAGAAAGACTGCAAGTTGAACTTCAGCACAACAGAACTCTGCCCACCTTTGTTTCCCAGCAACTACTAGTATTCAGAGGCATAATGTCACTGACAGTGAACACAAAACACAGCCATTGTGGCTAGTAGACATTGATAGCTTTATCCTATATGAGTTTATCTGCTCCTATTTACAACAACAACAAACAACAACAACAACTTATTATTTATGCCACACCCATCTGGCTGGGTTTCCCCAGATGTAAAGCCCCACAAATTGGTGGTTATCACCAACTCATGTGAGAGTGCATTTGTGGTGTTGAGTGTAAATGGTGTTTCTGTGCGCTTTGACACTCGTCACGGTGTCCCATCGTGCCAGAAGCAATTTAGTCATGCTGGCCACATGACCTGGAAAGCTGTCTGTGGATAAACATCGGCTACCTTGGCCTGGAAACGAGATGAGCGCTGCAACCCCATTGTTGCCTTTGACTAGACATAACCATCCAGGGGTCCTTTACCTTTTTTTACCTTTTTCATTCACACAATGAATCACTTCTACTTTTTCTAAAAAATCAGAATCTGTTTTTTATTATTTAAAAAAATCTATGTTGTGCAAAAAGTGATAATTTAACAAACAGGATATTTGAGTTGTTAACATCATGCTTTCTTTAAACATCTACATAAATTTTCATGTTCAGTATTTCCATTATTTATTAAGATTACACTGCACTTTAACACGTGACATTATTTGGAAGAATATTACGTTTTATAATATACATCAGGCACTTGCTACACTAGAGAGGCACTGATTTTCCTCTTTGTAAATATGCAAGGAATGCTTTAGGCAGTATATCATAGATAAGGTAATTGAGGGTACAGAATAAAAATGCTTACCGAAGGCAAATTGAAAATTGGCATTATTTAAACCAAACACTGAATGTTTTCCCCTTAAATATGGAAAGATTAGGAAAGTTTGCATCTTTCTGCTTTGTGTCAACTGATAGTGATACATAAGACAGTCTTGTATATCATCTTGTATATTCCTCTGTAGTTTGTAGGTCTGGTTTGTAGATTTGTTTACAATAATCATCAATATTTGGAATTGTGATTTTGAGATAACCAGTCTTGTTTAAAACAAAAATAATTCCCAAGTGTTTTAACCACAGTTCCTGGCTGGTTGGAAAAACAAAACAAAACCTCACTATTCAATTTCCGTGGAGCATGATACTTTCAGCATTATTTTTACAGTGATAAATCTTCGATTGACTAAAGAAATACAGCACATACAAAAGGTCAAGTGTGGAGAGAATGAAGTAAAATGCACACCAGTTAGGTATCTCCCTCATTTCAGCTAATCCACAAAGTAAAGAGTATGCACTATCAATTATGGGTGAAAATATACCAAAGGTTTTTTAGATATTGGCTTAAGATATGCAGAATTTTAACATAAGCAATAAACCTTTATCATTTATGAAAACTGTGGTGGTGGATCAATGTATTTCTCAAACTATATTCTGGAGATAAGGTCCCACCAGCTGCACACAACTTTCATTATTCCTAAAATGTGGCCCTAGTTCAACCCATCACTTTATTCCACAGTCCAGTTAAAAATGGATACATTATGGGTTTCAGACATGCTGACCATTTTTATGTAAGTTTACTCAAAAGTAAATCCAATGAGGTTTATGTAATGTAAGTAATGTCCAAAAGCAAAAACATTACAGTTAAGCTCTTCTAGTTTTAGATATTTGTTAAAGTCGATTCATTAAAGTTAATGCTGTTTTACATTCATTCATTAAATTCAGCTAAAGATAGAGGTGGGGGGGAGGGGGGGACGAGAGAACCAGAATAAACTACTTGATGTAAATAGTTCTCTTCACAATGCTTTCTTTCAGGGGCAACAATTTTTGTTTTTTTCCCCAGCTGCCTCCATTTTTAAAATGTCACATTTAACTATGCACAGAACAATATTTTTACAGTGAGATTCTTACACCAAGTTGGTCAACAGCAAAATAAAATAAAATATATTGTGTATTCTTATTCACTTACAAGGCTAAAGCCCCGCAATGCTGAAAATATGAACTGAATAGCGTGGCATTTAACTTGCCTTTGGTGCTTTCTTGAATGAAGAGATTCTTAATTGGCTGCATTTGTTCAGCAGCTAAAACTCAGAGAGTCTCAAGACAAACCTGCCCTTTGAGAGTTTTAATTAGATGTGTCATTGGATCTCTATCATGTCCCCACACCCCCGCCATGCCCAGAAGTTTTATTCATAGGTTAATTAGGACATCGTCTCAGCAGGACTGAAGAGGGTATTAGAAGGACAGCATACTGAATGGAAATATGAGCAAAATTCAAAAGCATCCTTCTGTGTTAAGGGAAAAAAAATGAACCTACATTGATATCTGCCCCTCATCCCTCTGGCTTGCATTATACTTCAAAGGAAAACAGGAATTACAAACCCTTCCCAAAGTCCTAATAAGCCTGACAATTTCACTTTAGTGCCAAGAACTTCATTTATTATGAAAGAGTTCTAATAAATGAATTGTTTACTGTCACAAGGAAGCCCTAGACACCATGATTAGCCTAAGCAACAATCGTCTATCAGGGACCTTTTCCGGTATTGGAACTGTATCACTGAAATATAAAGGGTTTGTTTTGTAGACTAGCTACAAAATCTTGAAAAAATGAAAAAATGAAATGAAATCTTGAAAGAATGAAAAAAGGAGGGCTTTCAAATTTTAAACAGCTTTCACATGAGATGTCCTTTCTCTTCTTTTTGAGTATGAAAGTGCAACTGAGGCAGGGGACTTCTGGTTCTGGTATCTGTTCATCTCTTTTGGGACGTGAAACTAAATATTTAAATATTTAGCCACCATGAACACCATTTGGTAGAAATAAGGGATACAGTCGTACCTCGAAAGTTGAACGGAATCCATTCCGGATTCTGTTCGACTTCCAAAACGTTAAAAAACCAAACATGGCTTCTGATTGGCTGCAGAAAGCTCCTACAGCCAATGAGAAGCCATGGAAGCCCCCTCGGACGTTCAGCTTCCAAAAATAGTTCACAAACTAAACAGTCACTTCCGGGTTTATGATGTTCAGGAGCCAAAATGTTTGGGAAATAAGCTGTTCGACTTCAAAGGTACAACTGTAAAAATTTTACTTGGGAACCACTGCCTTCTGCCAGGTGTATTATCATTTAAAAAACTAGGCAACTGCTTTGGTCAGTTATATTTAGAGGGTATCATGCTCAATAATAAATCTTCTGACTCATGGAACAAATGATTGATGAATTCTGGATTGATGTTTATGGAATAAAATTGGGGCGGTAGTGGCCCAGTTAATCTGTCTCTTTTATAGTATTAGAAACACTTGCACATCTTTCTCTGGCAATTACTGCTCAGACTTAATTTGTTATGTTTTCAAAGGGAAAAAATTAAATATGCAAATTCCAAGCATTCATCTCTTGGGGGCTGTTTATATTTCCATTACTTCCAGTAAAAGCAATAGTGAACACAACAGTAGTTAATTAGAAAGCAAGCTATAAAAGAAACAAATGGCTTTTTATTTTAGAATGGCATTCCTTCATACATTTTAAAAGATTGACAAATTGTGCACATGAAAAGATTGATGGGGAACCGGTATTAAAGGCAGTTTTCTGCGCTTTAGTCGAGTCCCTAGGGACATGTTCTTTCCCTACATGCAAATAACAATAGGTGAACATATCTAGTCATTACTTTACGAACCTTTAAGAAAGATGGAATTCAGTAAATATCTTAATATAACTCTAATAAGTGTCAAAGAATATTTGTAATAAGTTTTCAAAAGTGGCATTTCTTTTAACTGTTTCTCACTTTCACTTACATACCGTAGAAACATGCATTTATGAATGAGTTGCACAAGTGCGAGTTCTAGCTCAGGACTTCTACTGACAGAGCTGGTGAGGTGAACCTCTCCCATGGTAATCATCACAGGTGTACTGGTTAATAAAGTACTATTGTATTGTATCTGACTAAATCAAAATCTAGAGTAGACCTACTGAAATCAATGAACCGGTTAGTTGCCCATTCATTTCAAGAGGTTGAATACAACCCAATAGGTCAGGCATCCCCAAACTTGGGCCCTCCAGATGTTTTGGCCTACAACTCCCATGATCCGTAGCTAACAGGACCAGTGGTTGGGGAAGATGGGAATTGTAGTCCAAAACATCTGGAGGGCCAAAGTTTGGGGATGCCTGCAATAGGTAGTAGTCAACTAATTTTTTACTCAGAGTAGACCCACTGACCTTAATGAAGATGACTAAGTTCAGTCCATTAATTTCTACAGGTCTACTCTGGGTAAAGCATAGTTAAATACCACCCTATCAGTAGAATTCATTATAGTGCTAAGGTGATTGTTCTATAAGTGCAAGCCCAACATAATGATCTCCCCTTTACTCTCCCCACATGCGTGTCTGGGTTTTCCCCCCTAGCGCTCCATAGTCAGAGGAGGGGGACACAGGGAAGAAGAAGAAGAGTTTGGATTTGATATCCTGCTTTATCACTACCCGAAGGAGTCTCAAAGTGGCTAACAATCTCCTTTCCCCTCCTCCTCCACAACAGACACCCTGTGAGGTGGGTGGGGCTGAGAGACTTCAGAGAAGTGTGACTAGCCCAAGGTCACCCAGCAGCTGCAGGTGGAGGAGCGGAGACGCGAACCCGGTTCCCCAGATTATGAGTCTACTGCTCTTAACCACTACACCACACTGGAAGGAGAAAGGGTAAAGCCCACTGTGCTAGCAGGAATCCTTGTGCTGACTTCTGCTAGAGGAACAGGGTAATTGAATCCAGCCCCATGTCATTGTGTGAAAAAATATTTTATTTTGCCTATCATGAACCTATTGTACATGAACTTCCTTTGCTAGCCTAGCATCCCAGACTGTGAGAAAGAAATCTTCTGAAATGCAAGGTATCCCTTCCTGCATTAAAAAGTGCTAATCCACCCAGCACTGATGCTTTGGTGGTGTCATTTTATATTGCATTAAAGTTTTTAACCTCGTGAATGAACAACAGTTTGTTAAACAATGGCAAGCAGCTATGAACAACCAAGTCCTCCTCTATCCACAAACATTTAGTATTCAAGCAGTACAATACACTTTACATATAGGCTGCATGACTTATGCTGTATCGATTCGGCCTTGTCAGTTTGGCTGTGCACATTTGTTCAGTATTTGCTTAAAAGAAGAATACGGGTGATTCCATTTGTAATGTACATAGCTCACTCATATATCCCGGTGAGTAAAATCGGAATTTTATTATAGTGGCAGTTGCAATAAATAAAAGAGCAATTTTAACACATAATTAAATCTCCCAGAGAAGATGGCATCCGACTAGATGCTTGGTCCCCCCACCAAAACTTTATGTCTTTTTAGGAAATGCTTTCCACATTGAGTGCTCTGGCTAGGAATCCACATGAAAGGCAGTTTACTGCAGTGTTTGGGGAGAAATTCTAGGGGACGCAGGCTTTGGGGGCACCACTATTTGTCCATATGACATGAGAGTGTGACCTAGAACACATCTGTTACTCTCTTGCAGCAGCACATCGCAGAGGAAGATCCTTAATGATGGGCATACCGTTGTTCAGTAAGTTTTTTCACCATTATCGATCATCTCTAAGGGTCTCTTCTAAAGGACCTAGTGAGAAAACCGCTGAGCTACACAAAAACTGCAGCTATAACAAGCTTCAGTGAAATGGAGGTCTCATCTCGAAGACTGTCTGAAAGATAGTGATTAAACAGAGCAATAGTAGGAACATCTAAAACCATCTAAGCCAGGCATGTCAAACATGCGGCCCTCCAGATGTTTTGGACTACAATTCCCATCTTCCCCAACCACTGGTCCTGCTAGCTAGGGATCATGGGAGTTGTAGGCCAAAACATCTGGAGGGCCGCAGGTTTGACATGCCTGATCTAAGCCATCATTTCGGCTTACAGCGGGAAATCCAAAAATGAACTTCTACACTATACTTTCTACCATCTGTAATTAATCAGGCCCTAGATACTACTATGCATAATCAAAATACCATTTCTATGTAATTTCTAGTGGCCCTGTGCATTAGTGACTACTGACTGAGGTCTACCGTGTTGGAGAACTCTCTATGGGTGGAAAAGAAAGGGAAGGGGAACTGCTGGGAAAGCAGAGCAAAAAGGGTGCTATACTAATTTAGAAATGGCCTGATGTAGCACTGCAATGATTCTGAGCATCCAATAAACCAGGGGTGACTAACAAGGCGTTCTCCAGATGCTGTTGGGGTGCACCTCCCATTGGCCATGACTACAGGCCATATTGGCTATGGCTGATAGGAACAACAATATCTGAAGGGCCACAGGTTACCCACTACAAGTAAATATTTTCCAGATGGGTCACCACTTTGAGTGCAAAGGATATAAAAGAGGGATAGCAACACAATAAATAAACGGAGTCTTATATTATCATTACAATTTCAAGTCAAACCACAGAAAGTTCACCGATTATCACTGAAAGCATTCAGGATCTTCACGAACCAGGAAATTGGTATGTGATCTGTGTGTGATGGGGGGGGTTGGGGTTGGTGCTAAACCTTGTACTTACCTGGTGCAGAATATGAATTTGCCTAGATTGTAATGCTTCTATGCAATCAATAAGAATAGATTGGTGCCTCCCTTGTAAGTCCTCGTACAGCTTGCAATGTGAAACAAGGTTCTGCATCTACAAGAGCGCGCTTTCACTTTAAACATATATATTTTCATCCAAGTCCTCGGGGCTAATTGCAACTCACATAGCTAAGCCCACACTAAACACTCACTTCACAATCGAATCACCTGAGCAATAGCTGAGAAACTCCAAACCCTTGTTTCAGGGATAATATTTATCTTCATAAACTATGCATAGCTGCCAAGTTTTCCCTTTTCCCGCGAGGAAGCCTATTCAGCATAAGAGAAAATCCCTTTAAAAAAGGGATAACTTGGCAGCTATGAAACTATGTGATACAGTCATCCAGAAATTTTCTCTCTTTAGGATGCAGGGTGCTGACGGGAGGAAGGCGTATCATATCCGATTACTTGTTCTGTCCAAAAAATTACAGTCTCTTTGATAGAAAACAAGCACATAGGGGAAGGGGAAAATATGTTAGATTTTTGCATGTTGAAACATCTGAACATATGGTTCCACATCTGAAATAGTGCAGCCCCAGGTAGCTTGCACACCTGACACTGGATCAAGTCTTTTACTGGTTATTTTTTTTAGAACTATCAAGCTATTTTAGATCTTCTTTTAAAACACACACACACAGTTTTACTTTTAAAGAAGATTATTTGTACTATCCAATCTTGTCTGTTTTCACAGACACAACAGTATTAGGATACTGGCATTTATGTGGTTCAGTCCTCTGCTTTGTTCTTTAGAAAGAATTTCACACTAAATGCAGTGCAGAAAAGAGATCAATACTTCTATTTACTCACAAAGAGAAAAATCATCCAACTGCCTTTCTATTATTATGTAATGTCTTGAGTGTTCAGAAGGTGAAAACCAATAAGGTCATTGTGCACTTTACTGAGAAGACTGCATTAATCATCACTGTATAAACCCTTTTCTTTTCATCTGTACCTTTGAAATCTCTAATATGATTTCTCCTTTTATAGGACACACTCTTCTTCTGGCTGTACAGAGAGAGCAACTGAGGATCAATTTAGATGCAACTACAAAAAAGTTTTCTTTATCAACTGCCTGTCTTTAAATACTAATAGCTTTCTTAAAAAAAAAACCCCAAAAACATTTATTGGAATTGAAATGTTCAGCAATTTCATGAATTAATTGAAAGGGGAAAGTGTGAGAAGGCAAACGATCTGAACTAAAAGCTACGGCAAACTGCATGCTCCAGTTCTAGAATTAATTTTAGAATGTGCCTAGATAAATGGAATTCAAGAGCAGTGAAACAAAGGGCAGGCTGGATCCACAGAACAACAAAGAAACAGAGGAAATATGTTATTCCCTATACTAATGCTTACAACTGGGCAGAAATTACACTATAGTCGTACCTTGGAAGTCGAACGGAATCCATTCCGGAAGTCTGTTCGACTTCCAAAACATTCGAAAACCAAAGCACGACATCTGATTGGCTGCAGGAAGTTCCTGCTTTATTGCTTTATACACTTAAAGTACCCAGGCCTATACAATTTTGTGTAGCAGCATGTGAGGTGGCCTTGATTTAAACAGTTGACGTTTCTATATTTTTTATATAGTACCAGTAACTGGCTTTTGCAGTGATACAAAGTGCCTGATGTTATGTAACTTGTCATTACTGATTATTTGTGTTTTATTTTATGGAACTAATAGCATTTATTTTAAACTTTATATTGATTTTATTAGTGTTGCACTAAAAATACTGTACCACGTAGATATGCTTTTTAAGGAACATACACATGTAGCGGACCTGAGGTTTTATATATATATATTCCTTTTACTTTAAAAGCTACATTTCATACATACACAACATAATTAGAATTCAAAGTTGATAGTAAATATACGGTTAGTGGCAGGCTTAGTGATTAACATGAGTCATACTTGTTGAATTTTCAATTTCAAGTTTGGTGCAAAAAAATCAAAGAATGTGAATTCACTGTATTGCCTTATTGAATAAAAGTATCTGTGCAGTTTTTGGTTGCTATCTGAACAAATTTACCCATGAATAAACATGTATATTAACTAATATCATTTTCAATGCATTGAAATGAATATTCTCCTATTTTAAATGATAATTCTCTAATATTCTCATTAATCAAGAATATTCTCCAAAAGATTATTCTGGAGAATTTAACATCACTAGTTACAGCACATCAGGGTTGGCCATAGAATGGGGTAAAGGTCTGTCTATCAGACAGACAGCCTGCTGGCCAATGTTTCACCCACTTGCTGGGTAACCAGGCGTTGCCAGGCAAGAAGCCACACTGTTGCATGAGCTGTTCCTGTGGATCCCTCTAGTAAGCTGGCAAGCAGAACTGCTGTAGCAGCCACTGCAGTCCTCCAAGCTATGGCTGGGGGTTTATAACACAAGCCACAATACTTCCTATGAGGATCCTTTCATATGCTATGGATCCTGCCCAGCACTGTCTATCATCAGAGGAAAAGCTGTGACAAATTCACAGAACTGCAACCCAACCTGCTCAGCAATTGCTATGGAAAAGGTGAAACTATCACGGCTCAGGCCTACCGGTATTTTGGTAATGAGTTATGTTTCTTCCTGTCCCAGTTACTTACTAGCCAAAGACAGCTCAACCAGAGGAAGTGGACAATGGCAATGTGCTGCTGCAGCCCACAGCCTGTACTGATATTTATAGCTGGGCACGGACCACAGGAAGCAACTGCAAGTTCAGTGTCTCAGCTGATCCACTCATAATGAAACATGTGTGCTTAATATGACCACAAGGGGGAAATTGGTTCTACATCTCCATGTCCTCTAAACTAGTGTTTCTCAACCAGTGTGCCTCCAGATGTTTTGGGACTACAACTCCCATCATTCCTGACCACTGGTCTTGCTACCTAGGGATGATGGGAGTTGTAGTCTCAAAACATCTGGAGGCACACTGGTTGAGAAACACTGCTCTAAACAACTCCAATGATAAGATGCTTGAGTTATTACCCAAAGAAGGTTGGATTAGCGTTCCTATAGCTTACCCATCTACAGTATATGATACCCTTGCCAGTTTCAACTCTGGTTAAGTGTATGCAGAACCGGCTGGCTACTGGACACCTAATGCTGAAAGAGAGCCATAATGACATAAAATTGGTGGAGTTTAGTGGCACAGCTGTGCTGTAGAGACCGGGGAATTTCCACCTACCTATTAAACAATATTGCTACTATTTTTCTTACCTAGCTAAGACATTTGTCAGGGATGCCAGAAGACATCCCAAGCAACACATAACGTTCCCCGCCCCCCCCCACTAAGCACTTATTAGCCTGTAAGAGTTATTCCTTATTCTACTACCTCCATTTTTCCCTCCTGAATTTTCGCACTCAACTGTGCCCTATATCTTAAAAGTAAGTCCAACTAGCCAGGGAATGGTACTGTGCAGTTTGTGAAGCATATGTGCACACCTTAACTGTTATATAAATAATTAATAGAAGCAATAAGGAAGCCGGGCATGTAGAACAAATTAATCCCTTATGCTTCCAGGGGATGGATGGATACATGGCTGCAAATTCATCCTACCAGATCCTTGTTGACATAAGTTTTATTTTTAGAACTAGAATACGACACACACACACACACACACAGAGAGAGAGAGAGAGCGCTTCTAATATTTCAAATGAGACTCTTCTCTGAGTCACAGCTGAATTAATGACACTATGGTGCCAATAGCTGTAGGCTTTCGACTGCTGGGATTAGGGAATAAAATGCATTGTTTCATTTGTTGGTGTCACAGCACTTCCCTAGGACGATAAAAATGCTTTAAGCCAGATTCTCACATATGTGACCATGACAAAAATAAATAACAGCAATGCACCTGTGACTATTACCTGGTGAACCTCTCTCCTGACCTGAATGTAAAAACCCAGGAAACATTAGCTTTCACTAAAACTCCGGAACATAAGACTATCATTAGTTGGGGCCCACATCCCGAAGAAATTATTTTTAGAACTGAGGAATTTTAACAGATGAAAAAAAGGAACCTAATAATCAGGCTTAACTATAGTTGGCACAGAATGACCACATACCGTATTTTTCCGTGTATAAGGCCAGGTTTCCCCCCTAAAAATTAATCTCCAAAATTTGGGGGTGTCTTTTAAACGGGGGCCATCTCCCCCATTTTCTTAAATTGGAATCCCCCAAAATAGGGGGCGTCTTATACATGGGGCGTCCTACAGACTGAAAAATACGATATGTCAGACTTTTCCATATCCTTAGCACTGAAAGGTTCCTGGTATTCATCAGAACATGGGAGAATTTCTTAATTTTCCTAACTGAAAACCTTAAATGGGAGAAATCAATGTTGCGTACTGTACCGTGTTTCTCATATTATAAGACATGTCTTATATTTATTTTTTCCTCAAAAAAACACACTATGGCTTATTTTCAAGGGATGTCTTATTTTTTTCCTCCTCCTCCTGCTGCGGCCAGCATTGCTGCTGTGCCTATCACTATGTCTTATTTTCAGGGTATGGCTTATATTCCTTGAATGCTTAAAAATCCTGCTATGTCTTATTTTATGGGTATGTCTTAAAATATGAGAAACAGGGTATTTGTGATCAGAAACCACTTTGAAGTTGGTTTTGTTTTGTTTTTGTTTTTGCAATAAAGTAGGTTCACGCTTTTCACAAAATAAATAAATAATATCTCCAAATGAGATTTTCAGTTACACAGCCCAGGGTGGAGATCATAGTCCTAAGAATGCATAATGCCAGTGCTTTCTTGTGATGGTAACCAGCATCTCTTACTAACTTACGTATTTATTATTGCCAAATTGAATCCTTTTGTGCCGGCACCCACAGCACTTTGATCATGTTATAAGTAGCAATGCCTCTTTTTAAAACAAAACAAACAAACAAACAAACAAACAAACAAAAGCTCTGTGGAATGAAGCAACGTCTCAACAGCCAGTGTAATTATATACATTATGGGTCTGCCTCTTGACTCTTTAAATAGAAGCTGCCATGGGAAAACATCATTAGCTATTATTGCATTGAGAACCATTGAGTTGCACTTGACTTCTAAAGATTAAAACAAGGGACATGAGATGGGGGGGATGAGGGGGGAAAGGGGGGTGAGCCAAATGGCATCCCAGAGTGAGGGAAAAGAGGATACCTTAGCTGCATTATATTAGTAAAGGAGGGTACTGTGAGGGAATTTATGAATTTGATAGAATTATTCATGGTTTTGTTTTTTTAAATGCACATCCCCTCCATCTAATGCAGTCACATTAATTGGAAGGGTCTTAAAGCAAGCAAAATACCACAATCCATAACAAAACAACATAAACCAGTCTCAGTGGAAACTTTAAAAATCCCAGGCTTAGCAGATAAAAATGCCCTATACCAGGCACCCCCAAACTTTGGCCCTCCAGATGTTTTGGCCTACAATTCCCATCATCCCTGACCACTGGTCCTGTTAGCTAGGGATCATGGGAGATGTAGGCCAAAACATCTGGAGGGCCGCAGTTTGGGGATGCCTGCCCTATACAGTTCAACACATAAAAACAGGGACCTTTTCACCAGTTGATGGAAAACATCAATGGAAGGGGCCAATTGTATATGACACATACAGCTGTGTCACAGAAAGGACATGCCTAAGGGCCTCCCTACCAGATCATAGAGGGCAGGCTGGCTGGCTGGTATGCAAGGATGCAGCCCCTAAGGTATCCTGGTACCACACTCAATAATATCCTTGCTTCTGCATTCTGGACCAACTCAAATTTCCAAAGACACTTCAAAGGTAGCTTCATATGCAGCCCATCGTAATAAGTTAATCAGGATGTAAGAAGCATGTGGACTGTGGCCAATCCAAATTTATTTATTTAGGAATGGGTACAGCTGGGACACCATCTTAAGCTAGGCAAAGGCTTTCTTGACCATAGCCACAGAGCCACAGAGTGGTTGGGGAAACCCAGCCAGATGGGCGGGATATAAATAATAAATTTATTATTACAGTGGTACCTTGGTACTCAAGCAACCTGGAACCCAAACACTGCAAACTTGGAAGTTAAGTGTTCCGGTTTGCGAACTTTTTTTGGAAGCCGAACATGCTCCGTTTGGAGTGTTATGCTTCTGATTTAAGTGCCACACATCTGTTTTGAGTGTTACGCTGAGGTATGTTTTGTTTTTGTGACTGTGTGGAACCCAGTTCAGCTACTGATTGATTGTGTGACTGCAGTACATTGTTTGCTGCTTTCATTTTATGGATCAATGGTCTCGATAGATAGTAAAATTCATGTTAAATTCCTGTTTTGTGGGTTGTTTTTTAAAAGTCTGGAACAGATTAATCCATTTTGTATAACTTTCTATGGGAAAGTGTGCCTTGGTTTTGGAACACTTTGGTTTTGGAACGGACGTCCAGAACGGATTAAGTTTGAGAACCAATTACCACATTATTATTATTATTATTATTAGTAGTAGTAGTAGTATTCTTGACCATATTCTGGAACTGGCAAAACACAGCACTATGGGGCAACTGCCTTGCCATCTATGCACATAAACTAATGTATAAGGTACAGGTTGATGACAACATCAACTGACATCAACTCAAGACATGGTCTATGTTAGGCCCAGGCTGTTCTGAGTAAATGCAGCAGAAATAAGGGGAGTGACTTCCTACAGAAAATTCAGAGCTAAATTTCATCTATTCATAATTCAGTGCAATTGATGGTTACAAAAAAAAAAATCAAATAGTGTTCTACTATAAATCATTAATTACTGCTTTCTACTGTGCTTCATATACATATATGACTAGTTAAAGCCCTGAAGGTCTCTGACATAATTAGGAAACCTATTAAATTGATGCATTTCAAACTTCCAGTTGCAAACTGGGCAAGTGCTATCTGTAATATGAATTCCTTCAAGATGATGAACAGGTTACTTCCAAATTCTATTGCAGGAAGGAGATGGATGCAATTTTTTTCATCATAAAATCAATAGACCATACTAGGAAAAGTTCCTGGGTGTATACAAAGCTCTCCTTTCTCCAAAACATCTTTTCATTTTGCAGTTGTAAAGCTTCTGCAGAGCCTCAGAATACAATACTGCATATCCACATTTTCTGCTTAAATAATTATCTTCAAAGTCAGGCCACCCACAAGCACCTTGAGGCTTTTCTGGCAGCCAGGTTGCAATCAGGTAGACTGCTTGATTTTTAGGAACAAGTATCCCATTAGGAGACTCTGGCAGAAAGACAGTGCTTGCTGCTTCACAGCTACTCTGTCAAATCATACATTTCTATAGTTCTGGTGTGTGTCTTGTTAGCTATAATGGCAATGTCAATAGTACTATCAAGCCAGGCAAGCCAGGCACACGGCATGCCCTGCTTGTGTCTTTTCACAAATGTCGTTTCGTCTCCTTCACTTTCCTTTAGAAATGGAACACAAGCAGATATTTCTTCCCCTGTAATTTTCATCACCATAGTGGCAGCGCTGCAGTGATTCAAGGCTACACAGTGAGAAAAACAGTAGCTGTCAGCAGCACCTTGCTCTCTATTCAAGGGTTTGGCCTATTGCTGAAATGAAAAGGCAGCTGATTAGTTTTCAGTCATCACCAATAATTTACCTGCAGATCAAGAAATAGATGGTACTGTGGAGTTGTCATGCAACAGATTTCTCTTTGTTTGGTGAACACCATAAAGACTGAATGAACAGATTTTGCTGTGCTGAGACAGTTTTCCTTCTAGAGTTAAATGCACACACAATGCTGAACTTTTAAATGTGCATCTTTCCCTCACATCCAGCAGAAATAGTAATTCCTTCTGGAAGATAGCACCATGATTCCCTTTATTGGTGCCTTCTTCCATTTCTTACTCATTGATTGATTCTGGTTTTCACCAGAAATCTTGTCCAGAACAGAGAGCTCTGTACAGAGGTCTTGGGGATTTTGTGGGTGTTAAACGGCTCCTCATAGAATGAAGGCATTAAACCCCTGAATATTCTGAAGCAGTTTATTTTTCTGCTGCCATCCCAGCTTCTTCCTTTCTCTGCCACACCAGACTATAGGACATGGCAAAGATTAAAAGGGAGAATATGTACAATTCTGGCCTAAGGAACCCAGCCTGCCCTTGTTGTTGTTTAGTCATTTGGTCGTGTCAGACTCTTCGTGACCCCAGCCTGCCCTATGCTGACACTAAAACTTCTCAGCAACTGCCGTTGGACTTCATTCATCATCATCATCTTCTCTTCAGCATCAATGACTTTCCCACAGCCATTAAAAAATCTCAACCAACTCTTACTTTAACTGATGCCAACAGCACTCAATGCGGCTCATCCCTTGCAGAACCATTTAAATGTTCTATATACTACAGAAATAAACTCTGTCACTCTCTCTCTAATGCATAAGGTCTGCTATTTATAGACAAATGCACGGAGCCATGATGGCTGCTCACATGGAAGTAAGCTCCCTATGCCTCAGTACCACCACCACAACCCCACCCAGGAACTGGCAGTAACACTCTGGCACTTGGAAGGCAGGTGGGCAATGCTGCCTTGTTTGCTCCACCTCTACTGACTATGCCTCTAAATGCCATTTCCTGGGAATCTCAAGTGAGGAGTATGCTGCTGTACTCTGGACCTGCTTGTGGGCTTCCCATATAGACACCTTGCTGGCCACCAGCATGCTGGGCTTAGATGCCCCTCTGGCGAGATCCAGCAAGGCCATTATCAAACGGTCTTAACAAAAAAAGATACATTGCACTGCCCAAAAGAAGCAGTTATGAAATGCAGGTTTCCTTAGGTTTTGTTCTCGGAACTCCCATGATGAGCCCCTGAGTTCCTATTACAGTGGGTGCTCGGGTTGTGAACGTCATCTGTGCAGGAGGCACATTCACAACCCACAGCGTCCGCAACCCACCGCGCCACTTCTGTGCATGCACAGAGCACGATTTAGCGCTTCTGCACATGCGCAAGCACCAAAACCTGAAGGCTACCTGTTCGGGTACTTCTGGGTTCACGTGGTGCGCAACCTGAAGCGTCTGTAACCCGAGGTATGATTGTATGTCTTTATCATTACAAAATGATTGGATATTCAATACAATGAATTTCAATTATGTTTTGCAAAACTCATAATGTCCATTTCTGTTAACTGGCACAAAGCCATCAGTTTTTAATTTTAGTTACAGGTGATCTGCCGTAGTCGAAACAAAAAAAAAATCCTTCCAGTAACACCTTAGAGACGAACTAATAATGTCCATTTCTGTTAACTGGCACAAAGCCATCAGTTTTTAATTTTAGTTACAGGTGATCTGCCGTAGTCGAAACAAAAAAAAAAAATTCCTTCCAGTAACACCTTAGAGACGAACTAAGTTTATCATTGGTATGAGCTTTCGTGTGCGTGCACACTTCTTCAGATGTGTGCATGCACACGAAAGCTCATACCAATGGCAAACCTAGTTGGTCTCTAAGGTGCTACTAGAAGGAAGGTGCTTAATATCTTAGGATTCCACAGTGGTGTACATGAAAGATAAAGCCATGCAATAATTACCATATTTACTTGAGTCTAATGCACCACTGAATCTAATGTGCACCTCAATTTTCAAAACCTTGAAACCAAAAAAGTATTTGCTGGCGAGTGTAAATGTGCCATTGAATCTAATGTGCACCTTAATTTTGCAACGTAATTTGGCCAAAAACAGTGAGCATTAGATTCTAGTAAATACAGTAATAAAACAGGTAACACCAACCAACACCAGCAGCCAGAATTGGGTAAGCAAGGGTAAGTCTTCTGTATATGCCAAATGTATAGCGTAGTAATGCTTTTCTACGCAACACAGCAAACTGCAAGTGTGAGCAATCTGTTCACCTTTTCAATATGCATTTGACTTTATGGTTGATCCTTTTACACATGTTTTGTTCAAAGAAATCTAACAAACAAATCCCCAAAGGGCTGTAGCAAAATGGGGAAACAATAGATTAAAGAAGTACTACAAACCGTGTTGTTTTAAAAATGCAATAAATTAACCTCCAGAACTTATTCACCCAGAACATAATTGATGTCATCACCTCAGGAAATATGGAATTTATATATATATATATATATATATATATATATATATATATATATATATATATTGGGGGGGATGATTAGACTCAATGAAAGCGCTAAAGAATATTCACTAGCTATTCCTCGCTGTATTGAATAAGAAATAGAGGATGAAATACATTATTAATTATTGATATATATACACTGTAGAGCCATTACCTAGCTCAATCTCAATTACTCATTTCACTTAATATGCTCTATGTTTCCTAGGTTCATGTTGTACTAACAGCTATCTGAGGCTCAAACTACATAATTGTTTAAAAATGCAAGTTGGCCCTGATCACACACAACCCCAAATTCTTTTTTTCTGGAGCAGGGGTGGGGGTGGGAATGAAGATATATTCCTGCAGAGAGCGCTGAGAAGACAAGAGCTAATCTTCACCCACCAGCTACAATCTACAAGAAGATCTACCCCCACCCTACAATTTGGCTTGAAACAAGTATTGCGCAGCCAGGCGGAGTCCCCGTCCCCCGTCCCCGGGGCAGCCCCGAGCGGAATAATGACACAGGACCACGTATTTATGGGATTAAAATTGGCCACAACTTTATTAAAATTCAGATGTAGGAAGACCTTGGCGCAGGCATTGGGCGTATATCCCTCCCAGCCCCCAGCCGGGGGTGGGGTTATCTTCAGGGTTGTCCAGCATGAGTGGGGGTTGGGCTAACTCTGGAGAACATATGTTCAAGCAGATAGCCCGCCCCCCGATCGCCGCCGCTGGAAGGGGAGGGCAATAATCAGCCAAGTGGATTCGCCAAATCCCCCCCCCCCGAGGCCCGTTTACGGGAACCCTGTTATCGCCGCCGCAATAGGGCGGGGGGTCACCACCCCCACGTCCCTCCCCTTTATGTAAATGACTAAAGGATTCCGCCCAAGGCCTGCATCCGCCAAAGTTGTGACGAATTGCTACGGGAAAGGCGAAACCTGCCAATGCAGGGAAAGTCCTTTCCAACCCTTTAACAGCGACCGGACGTAGCAGCACCTGCGTGCGTGTACACCTGTGGGAGAAAAACCTGAAAAGTAAGAAGCCTGTGGAAGTAAATAACCTGTAAAGCAAGCATAAAGTTAGGGAGTGGAGGGTGGGAAAGCTCTGAATCAGTCGGCTGCTTCCGAAGAATGGCTCCTCTTCTTTGTGTGCAGGTAAGCCTACCTGATCCTACCTGGCCGATCCCCCTGGCACGCCCCATTCAGCCAGATTGGTCGGCTGACTGAGTGGGCGGTGACTCCAGCCTCCAGCCTCAGGTAGGCAGTGCCGGCCTCCAAACTTCCAGGTCTGCCTCAGGGATCCCAGGGGGGGCTGCACGCGGCCACGCAAAATGCGCCTCCCCTTTATGTTGGGGAAGCGGTCATTCTTTGAAGGGGAAAAAAACCCTAATTGCAATGACAGAGAGGTGGTGTGGGAGGTCATAACTGGGAAGAGTTAACTTCTCTACCCCCCCCCCCAATTTATTACAATAAAATTGCCCCTTCCCCACTACAATTAGGTTTTAAAACAGCCTTTTATAAGCTCCAATAGAAGGCTTTTTTCAAGCCTAATTGTTCTAGTTCTTTTTTTGGGGGGGGGGTATCTTCCTTGAGCCTGCAGGTAGGTAAGGAAGGAATGCTAACTCTTCGGTCGGCAGCTGCACTCTACATTGATATCACTGCACCTCTCCCAACTAAATTTGCAAAACTTTTTCTCAAGCCCAATTGCTGGCAAGGAGCAGGGCAAGTGAGCACACAGGTGTTTGTGTGTGGTTGCAGTGTGCACGCACACGTTTCTCTCTTTTCCATGGAATTTATGATCCCCACCCCACCCCATACACAGCTGGTAAAAAAAAAAACCCAGCAAAAATATGATCACAAAGAGTGTAAGACATGTTAGCTATTAGAACCACACATTTTATACTAACTCAAACAACTGTTGTAAAGCAGCGGGTGGTGCCCATGAACCCTATTAATTCTATATAGACCTTTCATTACAACCAAAGCTTAACATTAGCAGTGACACATAATCAGTTGAACCAGTGAAAGTCAGTGAAACATTTGATTTACTGGTGCTGTAGAACCCATTATCCACTTCTGAGTGTTGCAGCCTTGCAGAGTGAAGTGGCGGTGCTTTCTCACCTTTACCACAAAGTCAGTATTCAAGGTTACATTTAAAACAAAATAAGCAAGTGTCAAAAACTCATCCAAATTCTCAAGTCAAGGGATCTCTTTTCTTATCCTTCCTATTAAGATCTAAATGACAAACAGAAAGCAATTCAAGGCAGAAAATAAACCATCAGCAAAGCTAATTTCAAATAAGTCCATCTGTTAGAACATAAAGGAGGTCAAGGTTTATAAGCGAAGACCAGCAACATCTCCATCTCTCCAGAATTGAGCTGATCACATCACAAAAGGTCAGACAGAACTTGGAAAAGCATTGCTTATTACTTCAGTTTATTGGCTGTGGGATGCTTATGTATCCGTTTTAAAGCACACCATCTCATCACACAACAACCCACCATTCTGAGAAAACTGTTGCTGTTTTTTAAAAATATATTCCATAGCACTATCTGCAGTTGTACCTTGGAAGTCGAACGGAATCCGTTCCGGAAGTCCGTTCAACTTCCAAAACATTTAGAAAAGAAGGCGTGGCTTCTGATTGGCTGCAGGAAGCTCCGGAACCCGTGTTGGGCGTTCAGGTTCCAAAGAACGTTTGCAAACCGGAACACTCACTTCCGGGTTTGCAGCGTTTGGGAGCAAAACATTAGAGTCGCAAGGCACTCAACTTCCGAGGTATGACTGTATTAAGAATCTTTGCCAGTCAGTGGTAATATTTTTCTTTTGCTCCCCTTCTGCTGATACTCAGCTGTGGATGGTAGTGCAACTACTTCAAAATCTAGGCACACTGGATGCACTTCTTCACTGTGAGATAAACAACTGCAGCTGTTTCTACCCACCCCCTCTTGTGTCCTTTCACCCAACCTTGAAGTAAGATGAGAAGGAAAGGTTGCTGAAATAAGGAGCAATAGTTGCATATATCATTTGATTTCAGCGGGCTTTAAGGATTTCTCATGAAGTCAATGGATCATAGATTAATTTTGATTAGATTGTGATTAATTTTGATTAGATTGTGATTAATTTTGATTAGATTGTGATTAATTTTGATTAGATTGGTCCTTCACAAATTAAACCATTTGGGCTAGCTGGCACATGTGTGTAGAGCAACAGACCAAGTGGGGACTATTTCTTCCTGCTTTGGGCTAACCTAGAGGCAGAGCAGTTTTGTCATTAATGAGGTGCTGTTAAGGAATGCATGCCAGTGATTCATGATCAATTGTTTGTTTTTAATTAATTTTTATTCAATCTTGTAAAAGACAAGGCTACAAATCATAAACAACAAACACATGAGAGAAATCCCCAGAAAGTAATAAAAGTAAATAAACTACATGAGATATAAAACAAAGGTTGCTGTTCAGCCTGATTATTCTGTCTGTCGACATTGTGTGGCACAGAGCCCCCCAAGTTACTGGTCAGTGATATTTGACATCAAGGCTTTTTGTTCTTAAAGAATTCCATAAACTTCCATATGTTGTTGGTGTACTTGGGGCACCTGTTCCCTCATTTATATATTTAATAGACTCAAACCAGACCAGACCTTTTGGTATCTTTTAAATTTAATAACCATGATGATGATCATGATGATGATGATGATGAAGCATCTCCCTTTGTGCAAACTCATACTTTGCGTTAGCTCTTCTGACATAGCTAAAATTCAGACTTTGTCATGCCAGATTTCCACCATGACTTTATCCATCTACTGCATTTCCAAAAGTGTCTGAGGGTCAGTCTAGCTGCTATTAGAAAGTAGCCAATTTTGTACATTCCAAATTTTGACTATCCTAGATGCAATCTAGGATAGTAAAAATTTGGAATGTACAAAATTTCTTGGGTTCCATGATCACTGCAGATGGTGACAGCAGAGAGCTGGACCATAAAGGCGGCTGATCACCAAATAATTGATGCTTTTGAATTATGGTGCTGGAGGAGACTCTTGAGAGTCCCATGGACTACAAGAAGATCAAACCTATCCATTCTGAAGGAAATCAGCCCTGAGTGCTCACTGGAAGGACAGATCCTGAAGCTGAGGCTCCGATACTTTGGCAACCTCATGAGAAGAGAAGACTCCCTGGAAAAGACCCTGATGGTGGGAAAGATTGAGGGCACAAGAAGAAGGGGACGGCAGAGGATGAGATGGTTGGACAGTGTTCTCGAAGCTACTACCGTAACTTGAGTGTGACCAAACTGCGGGAGGGAGTGGAAGACAGGGGTGCCTGGCGTGCTCTGGTCCATGGGGTCACGAAGAGTCGGACACGACTAAATGACTAAACAACAACAAGATGCAATCAGATCTGGATTAGATAGCAAATGATAGTTTATTTCAAAGAATTTGCATAGCAAACATGTAATCTGAATACTCTACTGGCCTAACATCATGTAAGGATACAGAAAATAGCAGTGGAACTGTTCTTCAGCACAGGTGGTGACCATTTTGCACAGAGGTTCCGTTTCGCCCCCCCCCCCCATTGGTGGAGTACACATAAGCACACCCCGTCCCTCCACACCCTCTGATTCTGCCTTCCGGCAGGTCCAAAAAGACCCGAGCGTCGGCAATTGCGGGTCAGTTAGATGCGCCTAAAATGGTCGCCACCTGTATGGGTAAAACTGAAGCTGAAAATGTTTAATTCTTCATGCTACTTTTGGAGCACAATCTGACAGAACAATCGTTTGCATGTTTACTTAAAATAAAATCCAATGGGGCTTATTCCCTGATAAATGTGTAACAGGATTGCAGTCTTCATTTGTTTTAAGAGTTTTGATTTTATCTGCCTCATTTTTTTAATTACAAAGCTTTCAAAGGCAAGTGCTAGAAAAACAAGAAGACTAAATACACAACCACCGCCACTACTCACAAAGTTTTCTACAAGCCATATTTTATTATTGAAACTGACAATGAATTAATAACCTAAAATGTTTTTATCAATGCATAATTTGTAAAAAGTATTAATTAAAATTACCATCTGCAAGAGACAATATTATTCAAATTAAATCTCTTGTACCTCAAATGCTTGTGGCTCATTTTCTTGGCATTATATTAGTCACTGTAAATTATGCATTTCATACCAAGGCTAATCTGATTAATAGGCTTGTATTACCAGCTATGACTAGTACAGTATTATATGAATACTGGAAGGGACTTCACTGCTCTCAATAGATAATAAAACCTTATTTATGAAGACCTCATAAAACATTTTCATTATAGACTCCAGTAGCAATTCATATAGTCTAATTTGTGATGCATCTCTGAAGGGGAAGCTTGATTCCCAAAAGGGCGGGGAAATGAACTTAACTCCTGAAAGGACCATAACATTGGAAATATATTCTACTTTTACTGTGCAAGTTACTTAAACATTTAACTGTTTAATGCAACTTTGAAGCAGGTGAGTTAAGAAAACTGAACATTTTAGCTCACAGTACATTTGTGAATTTCAAGCTAGTGATCTAATGCTACTGCTGAAGATCCCCCAGCCGCTCTCTTCTTCACAAGTTATACATTTCACTCTTAAAACTCCCAAACATGTATGTCTTGCTGTTAATGGTGAATTACATAAAATCTGCTATTACATTATGTAATTGCCACTAAGTCATTCTTACACATTTTGATTCATTATAGCATCTTCTCTAAAGTTGAGTTGGCATATTAGAACAACAACAGTTCTGCAAAGCTATTTCTATCCCAGTGAATTCAGAATCCCGAATAATACAGCTAGAATAAATTGCCTTTGCAGCTTATTCTTAATCCTGAGAATTGTAATTATCCCATGACAACAAAAACAAGAGCTCAAATAAGCTTCTTTAAAATATGACCTCAAAAAGACACAATTTATTGCATATTTTATTTGGAGGTATGAAGCCCTACAATAGATGGACAAAAACGTCTTCAAGAGTCCTTCCCTAGATCATGCTAGTTGAACAACTCAGCAGAATAGGATGGGCAGAGACCACCTTAGCTGAGACCCTACATTGTAGGCTTTTTCTCACCTGGCCTGGGTGGCTGAGGCCCTGGCTGACTCCAGCTACAAAAGTGGAGGCTGCTAAACAGACATTTGGGCTGTTTAGGGGTGTTACTGTTCTTTAGATTAATATTTTGTATCTCTATTTTAGATCTCCTTATGAGTTATGTGGTAATAGCTTGCATACTTTTAAATTTTTATTCATTGTTTCTTACTAATTTCATTTTGTTTGCAATTTATCAATTTTTTTACATGGTGTAAGCCATCTTGAGCATGGTTTTAACTAAGGAAAGGCAGCCTGCAAATAAAATTATGTATATGTTTGGAGAGCCAAGAGCAGAACTCGTCAGTTTCACCCCAGTACTAAAAACACTGGAAAACAGTTTTTACACCCCACCCCACCCCTAAAAAAACAAGCAAACTCTGAATTCATAAAGTTCTCATTGGATAACAGCGAGCCCAATCCTGGTCCTGCCATTCTTAGGCAAGTTGCTGTGAAACTGCTCTGGAAAGAAATGGTCCACATTAGGGCTGTAGAGGAATTAGGGGGCTCTGTTTTTGTTTGTGTGAATTCACCTGATCTATCTCTCCCGGGTAGGTGTGTAGATTGGACAAGTTATCATCATAATTTTTATCCTTAACCAATTTTCTACAAGCAGACTGCCCTTACATTTACTCATTCTTGGAGCAGCTGGAAAGCACAGCTCTTGCCCCGTTGGCTGAAAACAGAGTTTTAACAGTAGGGACAGCCACACAGAACTGTATCACGCACGCAGACAAGCAGGAAATCATAACATTTATTCCATTAGGTCTCAAATACATTCTAGTCAGGCAAAAACATCTAAGGAGGGTATGAAGCAAGGCTGGTAAAAGGGTGTGGTTGGTCAGATAAAGAGGGCAGGCACCATAATGGTGACTTTCAGAAGATAGTGCCACTTCTTAGGAGTTGGGTAGGTGTCCAGGCATCAGCATGTTTCCCAACAGAGATGAGGGGTTTGGGCTTAGACTCTTCATCTGACACTGATGACCTAACCTGTGATCCAAGCTCATGGAAAACAAGTTTATCAATGGATACTAACCATTATAGCCAAGTTCTATGACATAAGCATACCAGCGGCTGGAAGCTGCAAGAGAGAAGAGTGCTGGTGTGCTCAGGTCCTGCTTGCATGCTTCCCACAAGCATCTAGCTGGCCACTGTAAGAACAGGATGCTGGACTAGATGGGCCACTGGCCTGCTCCAGCAGGTTGTTATGGATGTTCTTATATTCTTAGTTTGATCCAATTTAGACCAAATTTTAGATGAGCCGTTTTGATTCAGACGTAGGGAAGGTTCTCCCATCACTGTGTGTCAGAGGCTATGATTAAGAGCTAGTGATGCAGTGTGAGCATAATGTAGAATATGCTTTAAATCCCTGTTATGATAGTGTGCACTGACTCCCAAGAACCGGATCAGGTGGCTGTATTCACAGTTTAATTCAATCTTGAGACTGAAGCTTAGTTTTCTGCCTTTCCTACTTTTAAATATAGAAATATAGGATAGAAATGATTTAAGGTAAATACCAAATAATGAATCACACCAAAGGATTCATACAGCAATGTTACAATGGCTAAGTACAATGGGAAAACCAGACTTGAGGAAAACTAGTCTAGTATTTGGTCCATGTCTATAAGGACTCAGCTACATTGGCAAAGAAAAAAATGCTTTATATGTCTTATACAGTATATGCATTATAACATTGTGACACCAGATGGTGCCGTGGAGTTCTGTTTTTGCCAACCCGATTTCTCATACAAAGTTTACAACGCGTTTAACTGGAACACTTCTTTGATGTGTCTAGATCCGGACTAGGTTCAATATTAGAAAGAATCACCTTTGTAAGCAAATGCTGCTCACCGAAAGAGTCCCTGACATAAGGCTCTTTCAATACATGTTCAGAAACAGAAGCAATAGCTTAAACCTAACTGTCACTAAAAAAACTTGCAGAGAAAAGCTTACATTCAAACATGATGGAACAGATACCATGAAATGCACCATAGTCAAACTTCCAGCACAGCTAGAATGTCTTTCTCATATAAAAGCTCAGAGCTGTATCAGGTTCTCTCTCACAGCTTTCCAAGCAGTTCCCTCCTTCCTACATCTCAAGGGGCTTTCCCACTTATAGAAAATTGAGAAGCGTTGCCTTTTCTTTTACCCTTTGCACTTTCAAGATGTTTATAATCTCACTCATAGCCTTCAAAATCCTTTGGGGACAAGAACTGTTATGAGAACAGTTAGAACAAACAGACAGAGCAAATTAGTGGCTAAACAATGTGTGGAAGTGTATGAGTAAGTTCTCGTTTTGCCCTTGTCACTACAGAGAAGCACTTAGGCTTGCTGAAGCTCCCAGGTGTAAATACTTGCAACAACTATAGCCCTTCCCTTCATTTTGCTCATTCAGTGAATGAAGCCACAGACAAAATCAGGAATTCCAACACCTCTCAAAGGCAAGTACTGTATAGCAATTCCGTAGTTAGGCAAAGCAGGGAACCTGAATGGCATCAGTAAAGGTGCAAGTATAGCAAGCAACTCTCTATCAAACTGGGGGTGAAAGGTGAGTGAAAGTCTGCTCACACAATGTTGGAGAACCACCCATAGGGATGAAATAAGCCACCCCAAATCAATAAGTCTTTAAGCAGAGGCTTGACAGGCATATGTCAGGAATGCTTTGATGGTGTTTCCTGCTCAGCAGGGGGTTGGACTGGATGGCCCTTGTGGTCTCTTCCAACTCTACGATTCTATGATTCTATGATTCTAAACCATTGGTTCATCTAGCTCAGTACTGTTCACACCAACCAGGAGTGACTCTCCAGGGTTTCAGGCAGCTGTCTTTCCCAGTTCTACCTGGAAATGTCTGTGACGAACCTCGCTTCTCTATTACTAACAGTGTGCTGAAGGAATTCAGTTGAGGATCACACAAACCCTTATTCCTTCTTTCTCCCAAATAAACTCCCTGTTTATTTATGGGTTTGCTAGTACATAGAGTACAATTCCAGCTTTCCAAATAACGTGGCTCTGTATCCTTAAAAACTCTAGGCAAATTTTACAGGAACAATCTTGTGCCCTCAGTAAGGTTTCCCTCTCAACTCAGGTTCACCTCAGCAGCTGTTTGCCTCAGCACTCTAGCTACTTCAAGGCACTGTATCCCTTCACTTGCCTCCCCTGTGCATGACTTTGAGATGCAAACTATCCACCTGCTCCTCAGGCTTAGTTTTATCTCCACTCTTCAGTCACCACCCTTTTGAGTTTAGATACGTTGCTGGAACAAGGAGGAACATCCAATTTGACACAACATAGATGAAAGCTTTATTTAACTGGAGAACATGTATATTTCTTTATGATTTCATTTGTTTAAACTCTTAGTTCATAGTATTCGATTAATCCATAAAACCAGTACATTTGATTAATCCAAGTATCCAACTAAAACCTCCCCATTTTCCCACTATATCTCTCTCACTCCCTCGTCCCTCTTCTTCCCTCTCAACTGTCATTAACTGCCGTTCCCTCCTTATAGAATGTCCATAACCCCACCCCCATAATCATGTGCTGTCACTCAAGGTTGGAGATGTATTAACCCTTTTTCATACAGGTGGAAACCAAAATATTTCCTACTAGGGTAAGTTCATCACAATGTCAAGGACTGAACCTGGAACCCTTCACAAGCAAAGCATGTGCTCTACTGTCCTCGTATTTAGATATCACCAACTTCATGTTGATGAAGTGTTTGCTATTGAAAACCTCAAGTCCCATGACTTGATGGATGTGGACACTGAGGCATTGCAGCATGAGTTCAAACAGAGCTCAGAGCCCCCAGTGACAACAATGGCTTGGTGCATCTTGGTGTTAACCAGAAGGGTGGTGGTTCGAGCCAAACCAGGGGTTGTTGTGAGCATTGCAGGGGGTTGGACTAGATGACTCTTCCAACTCTACAATTCTATGATTATATGAACTGTTGGAATTGAGCTGCTTTTTATAAGCACTGTACATCATCTCCATCTATTTTAAGTGGTTGCAGGATTGTTGTCCTTCATATGAATGAAGTGTATATATGTGTCCTTTCATAACTTGAGTTCAGCTTGCAAAGTCCAAGAAGGCATATTTCATCTTCCTTCACTGTACGATGCACAGTAGTTTAGTGCACACAAGGCAGTGTTTGTAACAGCTCTGTATGGTTTTGTTTTTAATACCTTTGTTATTTGTTGAAGACCTCATGCAATGTTAAACAAATCATCTGGAGACAGCTTTCTAAGACCTTCTTAATGAAATTCAGTGGTTCCTTACTAGCAACAGAGAAGGAATCTGTTTTAATTGTATTTATACGTGGTATTTGGTGGTTTCAACCTGATCAACCTTTGCTTACTTCAGTCCACTTCTTCCATTGAGCACTGTCTTATATCTGAGCCTTTTTCTTACATGATTCCCATCCACCCCCAAAAGCAAACAATATGCAAAATTATATGCAAAGATATGGTTAATACATGTGATAGAGTCAAACTCCACGTGGCACTGTATTTCTGCTGAATAGTTTTATATTATAGATACACAACTTTTATAAACAGTGATATGCATTGTACTGGTTTATGTGCTGATTAAATTACCGTAGGAAACTTGAGAATGTATATGTAATATGATTGGGGGTGAGCAGGGGAGGGGCACCCTGCTTCCCTTTGGGTGGGTCTCCCTCATGAATCTTGGCAAGCTGATGTCTGTACAAAAGCTCAGCTGGATAGGGTTGCTGCTGGGCCACAGCACCCCAGGTTGCCTATGGGGCTTATCAGATTGACCTATATTAGTGGACCTGGCAACTGGGCAGGACTGGAACATCAGCCAACTGTAGTGCTGCTCAATGCCACACTACTCTTACTGTTCCAAAACCAAAATAAAGTTGTTCCTTGAGTGGATTATTGCTTCTAGACCCTGCACCCTGAGTGCACTAAATTCCACCCAACTCCTTATTCTTTTTAGAAACATCGTACCATCAATTTCAACAGTGAAGGATGCTCCAGTTTTGCTCATGGTGAAGAATTCTCAAAATGGATAGATCGAGCCACCACTGAGCTGTGCAGAAATAATTTTGTCATGCTGAATGCCTTTGCCAAACTTTTAAACAATTTTGTTGCTGCTGTACCACTTGGGTATTTATGCTGATTTGTCTGCTTGTTTGCATTGGATGTGATATTTTAAATATACATTCTTATTTATTCAGTATATCGGTGTTCATTTTAATGCATGCATCTAGGTTTATCACCACCACATATTTTTCTTTGTGACTTTTAGGGAATGGCCCTCCTTCTTTTGAATGTCAGTGTTTGCAAGCTGCATGTAATAACCAACACAGGAAAATGAAGTTGTTTTTATACCCCATTAATGTTCCAACTTTATAATGCACTTATTTTTAATGGACTGAGAAGTTTAGCTTTACTGTTGCAACATTTTATTTCGAAAGGAATGATTCAGTTGCAGCTCTAATTTAGAAATTATAGATAAACATATATCCTCACCTCCAAGGCAGCCAACAAAGAAAAGCAGGAACATCTGTTTCCATAGTAACAACATCTTCAGCTGCCAAAAGTTAGAAGTTCTTGTCCAGCCTCAAATGAACAGTACACTTAGGTCTTCCACACAGAACCTTTAATCTGTTAAAACAACATGAATACACAAATAATTTAATTATAGGATTCACCACATGAAAAGCAAGTTACCTGTCAAATGAACTTTTTAATGGAAGGAAGATTGACGCTCCCTCATGGCCATAAAAAAATTATTCACTCAGGCTCGGTAAAAAACTATACTTAGAATTAGAGAATTACACACTGTGCCAGCTAGCAATCAAGTAATCTTATTTCTTTGGGAGTACTGTTTTTGCTGTAGTTTCAATAAGCAGAGTTGGTGTGTTCCAAAATCTACTTTATCTTGCCGATGTCAAAGGACCATCAGAGAGGAGACTCATCTTAAATGTGGGAAATGGGGAAATGGTAGACATAGATGTTATTCTAGGCAGTTCCAACTGGACTCAAAGGAAGTTCAAACAGAACCCAAAGATGCATGCAGAAGGTATCAGGTTCAATCCCTGGAATCCCCCAGGTTGGTCTGGGAACATAGCTGCCAAGTTATCCCTTTTTTTAAGGGATTTTCCATTATGCTGAATAGGCTTCCTCGCGAGAAAAGGGAAAACTTGGCAGCTATGTCTAGGAAGGTCCCCTGCCTGAAAGACTGGAAAGCCTTTGCCAGTCAATGTGTCAATGTAGGCAGTAACTGAGCTAGATGGATTAATGCCTCCAACTTAGTATAAGGTTATTTCCTATGATCCTAACATACTATTCTATTAATTACTATAACTGCACTGGAATTCCAGTGACCTGGATAGCACCTCTGACTACAAGAGGAAAATAATCTAGATGTGTATGCAAATTCATTCTCAAATTTAGAAAAATAAATAAATGAATTATTGCCATAAAGCAATACTCTCAAGCACAGCAATGGTTCAGTCAAACAAATACCAGAATTTTAAAGTGCACACACTAATCCCATCAACAGACCTACTCAAGCTTTCTTAAACCTTAGACCAAACTCCACAGAGAAATCACATGCTTTACAAGTACAGCTCCTCACAGATAATAGTCACAGGCACATGGTAGATTTCCTCTGTGTTCATAGGGATTTGTGGGGTTTTATTTGCTTGATTTGCTTCTTCTTTCCTCTCCTCGGCCATTTTGAAATGTACCTCACCTTTGCTCCATCCAGCCCCTAACAGATGAAAGCATATTTCCTATTTCTGCACCAGCGTGAACCATCAATGGTATTACTAAATTCTGCCTGGTGACACAATCATGGATATACAATAAAGATCATATGAAAGGCAGCCAGGAAATTAGTCTTCCTCCTGGTACTTATGCAGCTCAGCATTATAAGAATTATCTTCATTTGGAAATCGAAACAGGTTGTTTATATATATATATATCGGTGTGTGTGTGTGTGTGTGTGAGTGTGTGTGTGTGTGTGAGTGTGTGTACACACACACACACACACACTAATGTTGCTATGTTAGCCCAACAAATCTCCACGAACCTTAGTGCTTGGGTACTGTACAGAGGCTGGATTAAATGATTAGGTTGATTCAAAGAAACAACTATGTTAAAAACCAGTTGTGGTAATTGCAGTGTTCTGTAAGTACTGGCTAATGTGTCTAATATATTTGACACTTCCATGACTTTGGTTGCATTACAAAAAGTACCAATATGAGATTTTAAATATGTATGTATGTATGTATGTATGTATGTATGTATGTATGTATGTATGTATTGGATGTCTGTGGGCTGAAGACAAATAAATGTGTGGACTGTTAAGTCCCAACAGTTCTCACTGCCTTTCACATCTTTTAATCCACTACAACCACTGATGCTTTCATGCACTGGAAATCTCAACAGTCATATAAACTTCTCAGTGAAAGTCATTAAACAAAGGGGAAAGCCACATCCAGGGTAAAATGCAGAGAGCATTGATAGTGTTAAATGAACTCAAATGTTGGGGTTTAAAAGGGGTGCTTGTGAACATTTGCTAAGGCTTTAAGGCAGCACTCCCCTGATGCATAATTCTTGCATCTTATCTTAGAAAAAGAACCACAATGTGAATTTGAGTTGGAGTATTAATAATCTTGCCATTTAAACTCAGTCAGGTACAGTACTTTTGCTTTTTTTAAAAAAACAAAACTGCAGAGCTTGTATTGCTGTTCCATTTGTATAACAGAGTCTGCTCTATAATACCTCAGAGGGGAACAAAAATTTCATCATTATTCAATTACTCGTTGAAGAAACAGCAGTATTATCACCATGACACAGAGGTCGCAAGTGCATCAAGAGATTAAATTACAAAAGTAATGAAAAATTATGTTTCCAATTATATTCTGGCATGATTATTCAGCTCGTGAAAATATAGGTGTTTGCCTCAGACTATTCATTGATACTTTTCAAAATTTCAAAGTGAAATATATTTCATATATTATATAAACCAGATTACCAGCTTTTAAAATGCAGAAAATAAATGTCTTGGGATTCTCCCCAAGCATTTGTTTCAACGTCAAATTGTAAAGCAATTACACAATATATGTTAAGACATTTACTAAAATTTACACAGGTTGCAATCTTTAACCAATATCTGAATACTCCTTCAGATGCTTTGAAATGCACTGTCATCCACAGTCTCACCCAAAAAACTGAAATTATTTTATATATTTATTTCTAAGATCAATGTCCTGAATGCTACCCGATAGCAGCTTACAAAAGTCATTAATACATACATACAGTGAAATAACCAAATTATTGACACACCATCAGGATTACCCATTAGGTTGGACATAGACATTAAATTTGATCCTTAGAATTGTACCCAAACTCTAAAACTACAGAAGTAGGGATTTTTCTTTCTGCGTCTCACTTCATTCTTAGGCAACTCACTTAGTGGGCCAACACTCTGACTCCAAAACTACAGCTGATGGCAAATATGCATAGATGGTCTATAAGTTTACATTTAAATGCAGAGTTTTCATTCATTCATTTAGTTAATAAAATTTATACACCCCTTGATTGCAAAAAAACCCCTCAAAGCAGTTTACAAAAGATAAAACAGTAACATCAAGAAAAAATACAACCATATTAGAAAACATGCAAAAGTTATGCTACTAAAACAGAATCTCAACTTTCTAAGCATCTGGGTAGGCTTGTCTAAACAGGAATGTTTTTAGCAGGTGCCGGATAGTACAGTGAAGGCATCTGCTTGATCTCAACAGGCAGAGTGTTCTAAAGTGCAGGTGCTGCCACACTAAATGATTGAGTTCTTACAAAAATGGAACGGGTATAATGTGGCATCTGAACAACTGCCAATTCTGCTGTTCTAAGCAGTTGAGTGATTTTACTTTCTTGGGCCCCTTGATCACTGCAGATGGTGACAGCAGTCATGAAATGAAAAGACGCCTGCTTCTTGGAAGAAAAGCAATGACAAACCTAGACAGCATCTTAAAAAGCAGGGACATCCCCTTGCCAACAAAGGTCCGTATAGTTAAAGCTATGGTTTTCCCAGTAGTGATGTATGGAAGTGAGAGCTGGACCATAAAGAAGGCTTATCGCCAAAGAATTGATGCTTTTGAATTATGGTACTGGAGAAGACTCTTGAGAGTCCCATGGACTGCAAGAAGATCAAACCTATCCATTCTTAAGGAAATCAGCCCTGAGTGCTCACTGGAAGGACAGATCGTGAAGCTGAGGCTCCAATACTTTGGCCACCTCATGAGAAGAGAAGACTCCCTGGAAAAGACCGTGATGTTGGGAAAGATTGAGGGCACAAGGAGAAGGGGATGACAGAGGATGAGATGGTTGAACAGTGTTCTCGAAGCTACTAACTTGAGTTTGACTAAACTGCGGAAGGCAGTGGAAGACAGGAGTGCCTGGCGTGCTCTGGTCCATGGGGTCACGAAGAGTCGGACACGACTAAACGACTAAACAACAACAAGCAGTTGAGTGGGCACATTTAGGGTAAGGCAATCTTAAGGGTAAACTTGTAGGTTCATTAGGACTTAAATAACAAAACAAAACAAATAAACTGGAAACTGATGTGGAAATATGGAAAACTGAACTTAGGAAAACTGGACTTAATAGTGGTGGGAAGAAACTGAGAAAAAGCAATAGCTTCAGTTACAGAGCAAAACCGACGAAGTATTTAAGAAGAGCCCCATATTTGACTCATTACAGTATTCCCACCTGAAGGCTACCAGAGAATGTATTTCCATGTCAATGCTATACCTAAGTAGGAATGGCAGCAGCTGGCAAACCAGCCAAAAGGTCTTCTGAGGCACTAAGGCACCTGGGCCAAAATCAGTAGCACCAAATCTCATACCTGATCTGTCTGGTGCAACACTATCTAGAACAGGCTGAACACCAGTTTCCTGGACATGAAAACTAGGTACGAACAGTGCCTCCATCTCATCCATTTATCAGTCTTCAAGCAGTCCATTGCCAATTCCAAACACTGATTCAGCACCCACATAGCCTCACCTGACTCGGATAATGAAGAGAATAGAGTTCAGCGTCATCAGTACACCAATGGTACTTGTTCTACAAATTCTCAAGTGAACTCACTCAAAAGCTTCACTGAAATCAGTAGAGGGGAACCTCAAACCCTGCTAGCAACCAGAACTCTCCGCATGTCACACACCTAATCTCAAGTATTATAGCCTGGCTGTATGCCTCTTTCTGGATGAAGGACAGAGTAGGGTATGCGAGTGTGTGTAGTCTGCCATACAAAGCTAAAGTATGCATTCCTTGCTCCACCCACTTTTGTTTCTGGCCCCACCCACCACTGGCATGTCGTCCTTGGAAGATCACCCAGAAGAGAATGAGGCTGAAAAAGGTTCCTTAGCCTGACAGAGATGTTAGAAAGCATAGGAGTTAAAACAGAACCTAGATGGATGCCATCGTACGGGTAGTATGGGGTTGAGCAGAACCCATCAGTGGTATGTTCTTTAACCAACTCTGCAAACCCACAATATCTTCATGCCTTCTTCCTCCTAGAAACAGATCTTTCTGCAAATCATATTGCAAACTTCCCATCTTGATCTCTTGATCTTGACAAGAAGAGAGGTTTTTTTTATCGGTTCCACTAAAAATTATAAACAATTCTAACATATTATACTTTTAATATTATATGCATATAATATTACAAGTCAAAGGCTTGGAAACGATGCCTTATGAGGAACGGCTTAGGGAGCTGGGTATTTTTAGCATGGAGAAGAGAAGGTTAAGGGGTGATATGATAGCCATGTTCAAATATATACAGTAAAAGGATGTCATATAGAGGAGGGAGAAAGGTTGTTTTCTGCTGCTCCAGAGAAGCAGACACGGAGCAATGGATTCAAACTACAAGAAAGAAAGACTCCGGGATCGGAGTTAAGCAGCAGTGGAAGAAGATTGGAAGAAATTTAAAATTTATTTAAAGAATAAGCATATAATAGATTAGAATCAGTGGATGTGAGGGAGATACAAAGAGGTTGTAGATAATACAATGGTGTGAAATAAGTAGTGTTAGAAGATAATGATAATTTAATTAAGAAGTAAGATATAGATAAGAGTGTAAAAGGATAAGATGTAAAAGATAGAGAAATAAGGTAATATTAAAGTAATAATTAGAGTTTATATAAGATTTAGAGTTTACTAAGGATGACATGTAAAGAATCGCAGAAGGAGGTGGAATGAGGAAGTCAATAGATTAGAAATAAGGGTTATAAATTAGAATTTTTGTTTTTGTATTTTTTGTACTTTGTATTTTTTGTACTTTGTATTTTCGTGTTTTGTATTTTTGTATGTTTTTGTTTAATAAATACATTTTTTTAAAAAAAACTACAAGAAAGAAGAGTCCACCTAAACATTAGGAAGAACTTCCTGACAGTAAGAGCTGTTCGGCAGTGGAATTTGCTGCCAAGGAGTGTGGTGGAGTCTCCTTCTTTGGAGGTCTTTAAGCAGAGGCTTGACAGCCATATGTCAGGAATGCTTTGATGGTGTTTCCTGCTTGGCAGGGGGTTGGACTGGATGGCCCATGTGGTCTCTTCCAACTCTATGATTCTATGAAGGTTTCTGTTTTGTCTAGACATTATTATAGAACTGTCAAGACAAAACCTCTTCAATCCTCCATGGGATTTATCCTATAACATTATTGTCCAGCTATTATTCTGGCACTGTCCTTGAGGGAGAACATTATCTGTCTTTTCTCTTTCATTTTTTCTTTCTTTTTACAAATAGTAGTAGTGGCAGAACTGAGGTTTACATGTTACTTCTGGGTACTTTTGCCCATAGAGACCCAAAGTTCAATATGCTTGGATAAATCTCTCTTGTGCTCTCATCCTCTTTCCTAATCCATCTTCCTTCTCTTCTAATGCCTCTTTGAGCAGACAGCATTGCAATTTCTTTTGAAATTGGTATTTTCAATAGCTAGATGACATCTGCACTCTGACATATATATTTTAGACATGGCCATTGTTTAAATAAGTATTTTAAAGGAGCCTGGAGCTTTTAACACAATGGATGATGCAGCCCATTTTAAAGTTAACAAGAAAAAAAAGTATACACATTTAAAGTGCAATCCCTAACCATGTCTACTCAGAAGTCTTACTCAACAGGGGGGGAAAGGTGCAGAAAACAACCACCAGTATTAACAAAGAATTGGAGAAGCCCATCAGTGAAGGATATAATAGAATGTATGTGCAATGTGGAGAAAATAGAGAAAGGGAGAATTTATTGTGCCTCTCTTTTAATGTGAGAAACAATGAAGCCAAGTGGTAGAAGACTCTTGATAGACAAGAGGAAGTACTTCTTCATACAGTTCATAATGTGAGTCTTCAGAAGATGAGGCATTGATTTTATAAGGGGGGTAGACAAATTCATGGATAATACGCCTGAAGAAGGCTATTATATCCATGTACTTCCTGTGAGATTCCTATAGGCTTCAGGCTAGCCATCATGGGAAACATGGTGCTTTACAGGACAGGCATTTGGTCTAACATAACAGGGGGACAAGATGGTTGGACAGTATTCTCAAAGCTACCAACATGAGTTTGACCAAACTGCGGGTGGCAGTGGAAGACAGGAGTGCCTGGCGTGCTCTGGTCCATGGGGTCACGAAGAGTCAGACACAACTAAACGACTAAACAACAACAGGGGGACACGGGTGGCACTGTGGGTTAAATCACATTGCCTAGGGCTTGCTGATCAGAAGGTCGGCGGTTCGAATCCCCACGACGGGGTGAGCTCCCATTGCTCGGTCCCAGCTCCTGCCAACCTAGCAGTTCGAAAGCACATCAAAGTGCAAGTAGATAAATAGGTACTGCTACAGCCAGGGCCGTCTTAAATGCCCCTGCCGCTGTGGTGCGCCGGATCTCTCCGGCGCCCTCCCACCCCATTTCCCAGCGCGGTGGGCGGGTGGGCGCAGCGGCGGGGGGGCGGGCAGGCACAGCGCGATCTCTCTGGCGCCCTCCCGCCCCGTTTCCCAGCGCAGTGGGCAGGTGGGCGCTGCGCGCAGCGCGGCTCCCACAGCCGCAGCTGCGCGGCGGACCGGCGGATCGGCCGGCCAGTGGGCGGGCGCAGCTCGCGGCGCCTTTCTGGCGAGCCGGCGCCATGGTGCCCTGCGCCACCGGGGGTCTACCTAGAGCCGGGCCTGGCTACAGCAGGAAGGTAAACGATGTTTCTGTGCACTGCTCTGGTTCACCAGAAGCGGCTTTGTCATGCTGGTCACATGACCTGGAAGCTGTACCTGGAAGCTCCCTCGGCCAATAACGCGAGATGAGCGCCACAACCTTGGAGTCGGTCATGACTGGACCTAATGGTCAGGGGTCCCTTTACCTTTTTAACAGGTCTTCTACTATGTTCTTAAACTGCACCTTCGCCAAAAAATATCAAAAATACAAGAGCCAATAACCTTCTTTGCATACATCCCCCCCCAAAAGAGATTAAAAATGGATACAGGAAGGAAGGAAGGAAGGAAGGAAGGAAGGAAGGAAGGAAGGAAGGAAGGAAGGAAGGAAGGAAGGAAGGAAGGAAGTTCACATTTCACAGATGGGGCCAAGTCCGAAAGGCCTATGATAACTCACAATATGCCAAATTTCTCTGAGATGAACGAAGGCAATAATATAAAAATACAAAACACACAAGTCTTGAAAATGTCCACTCGTTTGGAAGGGTATGGTAATAATTGTCACCAATATCTAATCAACGTATTTGTGGGCAGGATGTGCTGTTAATGTTTTAAAGTTTGGTGGGCTTATTGGCAAGGCTGAAGACACACAGATCTGGACCCATAAGCCCCCACTTTCCGCTCCTTGTTCTCTTGTGACAACAAACTTTTTTAGGAGCAAAGGAAGCTGCCATATAACAAGTCAGGCGATTGGTCCATGTAGCTTGATACTGCTGATTGGCAGTAGCTCCCCAGGGGTTTCAGGCAGGAGTCTCCCAAAGTTCTCCCAAGAGATGCTACGTATTCAACCTGGGGCTTTTTGCATGCACTCCTACTGAGCCAAAGAGAAGCCAGGTATGCAGAATTTTGGATGGATGGCTCTTGCAAAAACTACAGGCACCACTCCCTTACTTTTTTATTTGTAAAGGAAGTCTAAAAATACAACAGACTAGAAATTATTAAAAACAACAACAATCTGCCTGAAGCATAGGAAAACCCCTACAGCTGAGTTGGAAGCACTACAGGGACATACCACTATTTTCAGCCTTTGTCTTAATTAGAGGTGCAATCGGAAATGGAATGATCTTCACTGTGAAGCCTCTGACAGACTTGCTTTGTCTTCATCTCGAAAAGGTTATCATCATAATTAAGTCTGGATTATGAAACCCAAATTACTGATTCCACACTGAAAGTCAAAATCCACAATTACCAGCGAAATCATGCTCATGTAATTACCAATTACACTATCTTTGCAAATTGTTTCATTTCACTCACAACAACAGGTATTTCTGCACCATCCTGCTAATCACCAAGACACAAAAATGTCTTTTCTTATCTTGAGAAACCCAGCTACTTGAGACTCTTTTACTGTTTAAATAACTATTTCTGCTAAATTAATTTGTACTCACATAACGGCTTGGATTTTAATCATCTATACTATTTTCTGTTTATAGAGACGTTCATGACTTGTTTTATGATTACATGCTAAGACGATCCACAAGCTCTCCTATTTACACATATATTTCCAAGACATTTGCAGCATCATTTCATTTTTATTTCCCTTTCATTTCAGCCACTAAATGAACTCTTCCTCAAAATTACTGGTGACTTCCTTGAACGTTAATATGCTTGCTTTTGCCCAAGAGTTTATAAAACCATAATATATATATATAACATATAATTGCCACTATATGGGATTTGGCATACCAATTTTAGACTGCATTCCATATACAGCAGAAATTTAAATGATGTTACATTTTCCAGTCACCCCAGTGATAATTTTTTTATTTTTTTATTGTTGTTGTCATTTGGTATTTTAGAACAAAACTAACTGCAGTCTAAAAAGTTTGTAAAGTTTATGTTGCTTCACTCCCCTTTACCGTAAATACCAAGTTGTTTCATTACACTCATAGCCCATATTATTGTTAAACTTCAAAATGATTTTTAGATGTCTGTGGCTTTCATTTTTTAAAAAAAGTACAGGATGGGATTAAATCAAATTTTACTCAAAGTAGGTGCATTGACATTAATGAGCACAGCTAAGTCAGTCCCATTTATTTCAAGGGTATACTCTAAGTAAAACACAGTTGAATACCACCCAAAGTTATGAATTATCATGATAGTATTCCATGAATACTCAGAAACAAGGCAGCAAGATTTGCAAATAAGGCCTGTGGTTTGAGGACTGTGCCTTTATACATATTTTGGGTCTATGGAGGAACTAGTTGCAAGCCACTTTATTAGGCAAATAAGTGCTGTGTTCTTTGGGTTCAGTCCTGTAGTGTTGTGTTAACTGTCTTGGAGGATCTCATTAAAGATGGAGGATCTTGTTTAAGATGGAAAGGTGTACAAGTATTTTAATTAAGAAATACTTCCCCATAATTGCCACTATATGGGATTTGGCATACCAATTTTAGACTGCAAATAAGCTTTTATGTATTTATTAAAAACATGTGCCTCCCACCTCAAAAGAGGCACTGAAGTTGGCCTATTTTGTTTATATAAAAACAACAAGAAAGAACCAATATTGTTCTTTAGTTTATACGAACAACAAACTTACAAGAATCAACAAGTAGGAACCAGGTGATAAACTAAAAGAAACCAATAAACTACAAGAAACCAATAGAAAGAGAAGACCAGCAAAAAGATCCAAATCTGGCCAAACACTATCTGAACAACAGGCCAAACACCTACCAGGGCCAAAAAGTTTGTCATGGAATATACACCGGCTGAAATTCCATTTTCTACTTATCTTTTGATATTTCCTCCTGTAAAAGAGATCCATGACGTAGAGCAGGCATCCCCAAACTTCGGCCCTCCAGATGTTTTGGACTACAATTCCCATCATCCCTGACCACTGGTCCTGTTAGCGAGGGATCATGGGAGTTGTAGGCCAAAACATCTGGAGGGCCACAGTTTGGGTGTGCCTGACCTAGAGCATGGAAGGCAGGTTAAGAGTATATGGGTAAAAACTGCAGGAGAAGGAAACAACAGTGCATAGCTGCCAAGTTTTCCCTTTTCTCGCGAGGAAGCCTATTCAGCATAAGGGAAAATCCCTTAAAAAAAGGGATAACTTGGCAGCTATGCAACAGTGACTTTATTGTGGGTGCTATAGGCCTCCAAGAAAGACAGAAGATTTTGATTATGTTTTTCCTAGAGCAAATTACCAAACTTTCAAAGAGAGATATAGCAGTCATGGGAAGCTTCAGCTACCCCCATATCTGCGGAAACTCAAACTCTGCCAAGATTGCAAGGTCCAACCAATTCCTCCATTGCCTCGCTAATAATTTCATTTCCCAGAAGATGGAAGAAGCAACAAGAGGGTCGTTAACACTACCAAATCTGCAAAGTAAAAGGAAATACATATTGAAAAGTAGTGCTGCTTTCCTGTGCTTTTAAAGCACATAATCTATGATGGTATTATACAATTAACTAACAGATCTTCTGGGAAATGGACCTTACAAAAGTGTTCTCCTGTTGTCCAAGTTCACTTTGACTAGAACAGTAATGCTTTCTTTTCTTTGCATAAACCCATTATGAGAAAAGTTGAGAATGCCTGGTTAAATTAATAGTTGTAAGTTATTTTTATATCAATCCTATTTGGCTGCTATTCGCTGCCACTTTGTCTCTCTGGTGGTTTTGGCAACATTTATATCTGCTTATGGCTTAATTCTTTTTCCTAGAGTGATTCCAGTGAATCGGGGATCACTTGTAAAATGATAACATCACAATTAACCAATTAGATTTGTGTATACAAATCTAATTGTGTATACAACATCAATGAGGGGAAAGAAGTCAATGATAATGAAGGCAATGCTTTGTGCTGGATGAACCAGCTAATTAGATCATCAATTGCTCTCTGCACCTTCATCTAACTTGCTGCAAAATCCTGTTGATTCCTTAAAAAGTGTGGGGAGGGGAGAGAGAGAGAGCTTTTCCTCACTTGTGAAAATTGTTATGAAAAGTACCCCATCTTTTGGTGTAGCCCTAAAATTGCACCGACGTTTGAACCCTGGAGGCAAATATAAGAAGAAAATAAGCTAAATGTGTTATGGTAAATGCATATCTGTAAGCAGTGCTAATATGCAAGTGTTGCATCCTGCTAAATTAAACACAGTCATATCTCGGGTTGCGAACGTGATCCATGTGGGAGGCGCGCTCGCAACCCGATTCGGCGCTTCTGCACATACGCATGACGTCATTTTGCATTTCTGCACATGCGTGAGCACAACCCGAAAACATGTAACCTGCAGCGTTCGCAACCCGAGGTATAACCGTACAGAAATATCATTAGTCACTTATGAAAAATAAAACAGGCTGGTTTTGAGATATACTGCATGCAGTATATGATGAAGAGCCAATGCTAATTGCAAGCTGGGCAAAGCAATGTCTGTGCCAGAAGAAACAGAGAAAGGACAAAGAAAGGAAGAGAATGCCAGGCACTTTGGCTCCTTGGAGGTCTCATTAGATCTTTGCACTTCATCTGTGCAACAGTATTGCTTACTAGAAAGCAGCCTTCACAGGTAGAAGTTGCTGAGCTGCCTGTGGCTGATCCTGTCCCAGCAGGAAACTCTGCAGTACACAGGGAACCTCAATTAAGCTGAACAGTAAAGAAAAAATATGAAAAGACAATGTAATAGAATATAGCCCTTTTAAAAAATTTTTTACTTGTTTGGGGGTGGGGGATATTTTAATTAGGTTATTCAGAGAGGTTAAGAATCATTTATTCTAACTTCGTATTCTAACTACTAAATCAGCGACTACTTTCCAGTCCTATGACTTTATCAGTTACCTATTGCCAATATGTTTCTTCCTCCCAATATATATTATTTAGAATACTTCGGTGCCATTATAAACTGTCTCAGGCATCCATATGATACGAACAAAATTTGATGGGTAGGCCTGCTCTCGAAAAACAGAATATTGGCTGTGCTTCTGGAAAGGCTAATACGGCACATTGACCATTTTCAAATACATATATTTTTTCCTCTGAATGTCCTTATTTGCCAAGTAAGAGAAGTGGCCATTCAGCTAGATAATGTGAGCAATAGTTTCTATATCATACTTTTCCACATTATTGCAGGTTTTTTCCCCCAAATTAATAAAATAATGTGTGATAAATTGATTATGTCAGGACGGTGAGGAAACAGACTGTCCTCTGGTGAGATGAAGTGACCTCATTACATATAGTGGATTACCCCAAATCCAGAGGCCAAATAGGGAAATCCCAATGCTTGATATTATGTATCTTAGGTGATATTATTCCCAGACTTCAGTTACTGAATACCATACTCCTTATCAGTAAACCGCCCTGTGATCCTCAGGTGAAGGGCAGTATATAAATTTAATAAATGATAATAAAAATATTATCTACCCCACTGGGATTCTCACTTTCTTAAAACATTTTGCTCATGCCGCATGAAGAACCCTACTGATATTCATTCTATAGAAGTTCATTCATTGCCTTTCCCTCCACACTTTTTGCAAACCTACTTCCCCACTGAGTGATTCTTTTCATTGAAAAAGAGTATTTGGTATTTGTAACAGTGATTCTTTTTTATACACAAACCTGGCTTCACGGGGTTAGCTATGGCAATTTGTCAAGAGCTCATTCTTCTTCGTGATTTTAAAAGAAACTATATTATCCATAATATACGGATAATAATATTCTGTATTTTCTCAATGTGATTTCCCAAATTTGGTCTTCTCTACCCATAAGTGACAAATCTCATTGTACTAAACACACATACACAAAAAAATCATACAAGCCTGAATTGCAAGTGAAGCACCATTCAAAGCGCTATTCCATTTTTAACTTCGCAGTATGAAAATCAAAGGTGAGTTTATTCAAAATTCAAAAAATTGTGCAAGGGTTGTTCCTTCAGCAGAAGGAATTAGTTTGAGCTATTGCCTCTCAACCCTGTCAAACTCATTTTCACCCCACAAGGCCAAAAAATTAAACAGAAACTCCATGGGGTAGGAATGTGTCATTTTTGGTCATACTATAAAGCACTATATATGTTTGGCCAATCAAGTAGAAAGGAGATTTATTGTTACTGTGAGGGACAAGGGATATCGCGAAGTCCCTCCCCTCCTGAGTTCAAGCCCATCCCCGAGCACAGGGGAAAGCAGAGAGAGTTCCGATGCCAGTGGGGAAGCAGGAAGTCGGGTCCGAGGCTCAGGCAAGGTAGAGGAGCCAGGGTCCCAGGTGGGACAGGAAGGGGCGAATAAGGGGGGGAGACCCATCCCCCCAACTCCGGAATTACGCAGAAAGAGGAGGGGAAAGAGGATGGGTCTGCCAAAGCTTTTGTGTTGGCGAAAGACGCGCCAAAAGCCATTCGGAGGTTCTGAAACCGACTGACCACATCACTCCGTGTAAATAGCAATGACTTCAGCACTGTAAATACGCAGCACCAATAAAAGAATAAAATGCAGAGCTGCGTAGCGTCGTTACTCTGAAGTAGCCCACTCCGGCCACTGTGACAGCAACCTCCGAATCCTTTTTGGGGCTACTTTGGAGTTGCCAGGATGAGCGTGTCAGAGGCGGAGAGATGGCGGCAGATCGCGGAGCAAGCCCAGCAAGAACTGCAGCAGCTGTCGCTGCAGGCGCAGGGGGAATTGAAGGCAGCTAAAGAAGAGACTAAGAAGGTCCAGGACGACCGGCTACAACTTGCGGAACAGGTGAGAGCGCTACAGGAAAGAGAGCAGGAATTAAGGGCGGTGGCGGTAGACCTCCAAAACAAGCTGGATGCAGAGAAAAACAAGGCGGGAGGGGCACCCCAAGTCCAAGTGCTGCCAGGAAGGAGAGCCGGGACCCTAGTAAGCAAGTTCAATGGAGACCCGAGGGAATATCAGGGCTTTGAGACGGAGATTGTGTATGCTCTTGAGCTGCACCACGATGAGTTCCCTGATGATGAGCACCGGGTAGCGTTTATTGTGGAGCACCTTACCGGGGCAGCCAGGGAGTGGCTAAGACCGTTAATCGCAACAAAAAATCCTTGCATGAAGAATGTCAAACTTTTTCTAGAAGGTTTGAAAACGATGTATTCGTCCGATAGTCATATGGACCAGACTAAGGAGGAACTTCATAATTTACGCCAAGGAAATATGACAGTTCGCGCGTATTGGGCGAAATTCACCATGCTGGTGCACAGATTGGGGTGGGAACTAGAGTCACCCCCAATGCAAGCGGCGTTCTACTTGGGGTTGCATGAGGAGGTGAAGGATGAGCTCTCGAGAGGTCCAAAGCCCAGTAATATGGATCAGCTGAGCAAAGCGGCTCTGGCGGTGGGGGTGAGACAGGAATCCCGATGGAGCGACAAGCAAGCAACGCGCGCAAAGCGGGCTTGGTTCCCACGGTCGCAGGAGAAGCCACTCCCCCAACAACCCTTTCAAGCCACGCCTGGGGCCAGCCAGGACCAGGAACCCATGCAGATTGATAGCGCGCGCGCGGGCTTTTCAAACCCCAGCGGCGCCAAGACGCAAGGAGGGAAGGGGTGGGAATTGCTTTCTCTGTAACTCCCCCCAGCATCTCGTCAGAGACTGCCCACATCGCAGGGAGTGGCAAGGAAAGGCGGGAACGGTTGTGCCCTCCCCCACTGACGCAGTACCACAGCAGGGAAACGGGAAAGCCTGGCTGCAGGAGACAAGGGGCAGCAGCCAGGCACAGTCAGCAGACAACAGCCCCAGCCCACCCACCCGCACAGAGAGGAGCAGAGCCAGCCCACCCCTCCCAGAGCAGGAGTGGTTCTAGAAGTGACGCTCACGCTCCCAAATGGCTATCCCCTGACGGTCCTCGCCCTGATTGACAGTGGGGCGTCGGCGAACTTCTTCTCGAGAAACTTTGCAGAAGAGCACCAAATCCAGCTTCTGCAGCTGGATTTTCCTCTGCACGTGGCAACCATTGACGGCAGAGAGCTGCTGGGAGGGGCCATCACTCATCAAACCCCCCCCCCATGAGAATGACGGTGGGAAGGCACTCAGAGACACTGGCATTCAACGTCACCACCATCTCAGACCCCCCCATCGTCTTGGGCATGAGCTGGCTGGCGCGCCACGACCCCTCCATCAGTTGGCACCAGAGATGCATCACGTTTGGGTCGGACTTTTGTCTGGAACATTGCATGCAGCACCAACCAGGGGAGGGGCCTCCAATAGCCACGGTGGCCACCATGCACGTCAAAGGGGGTGAGGCGATACCCAAGCCGTACTGGGACCTGCAGGAGGTCTTCAGCGAAGCAGAGTCCGACCACCTACCCCCGCACAGGCCTTTTGACTGCCAGATCAACCTGGTGCCAGGGGCAACTATACCCCCAGCCAAGCTGTACGCCATGTCAGACCAGGAACTGGAGGATCTGCGCACTTTCATCGACAAGAACCTCAAGCGGGGGTTCATCAGAGAAAGCAAGGCAGCAGGGGGCAGCCCGGTCTTCTGGGTGGACAAGAAAGCCACGCAACAGCGCCGTCTTGTGGTGGATTTTAGACGGCTGAATTCAGTGACAGAGCCAGTGGCGTTCCCCATGCCCAGAGTGGATGATCTCCTGACAGCGGCACGCAGGGGCAAGATTTTCACCAAGCTAGACCTGAGGGGGGCGTACAACTTGATCAGGATCCGGGAAGGCGATGAATGGAAAACCACGATGTTCACGCCTCTGGGCTCTTTTGAATATCTGGTGATGCCCTTCGGGTTGCAAGGGGGCTCAGCATGCTTCCAGGCCTTCATGCACCACGTCCTGGGGTCCCTCCTCTTCAGGAAATGCTTGGTCTTCCTGGATGACATCCTTATATATTCCGATGACCCAGTGCAGCATGTGAAAGATGTCAGGGAGGTGTTGCAGCGCCTGAAGGAGAACCACCTGTATGTGAAGCTGGAGAAGTGCAAGTTTCACACCAAGGAGGTGGACTTCCTGGGCTACAAGCTGTCAGACAAGGGGCTGGCGATGGACAAGGACAAGGTGCAGGCCATCCTGGACTGGCACAGCCCCAGGACGCGCAAAGATGCCCAACGCCTACTAGGCTTCGCCAACTTCTACAGGAAGTTCATCAAGAACTTCTCTCGCGTTACGGCTCCCATCACGGACTGCCTGAGAGGCAAGCAGAAGTTCAGGTGGACACCAGAGGCGCAAGCAGCGTTCGAAAGCCTCAAGAGGGTGTTCGCCTCAGACCAGAACCTGTTCCACGTGGTTCAGGACGCGCCCCTACGCGTGGAGACAGATGCTTCTGATAAAGCTGTGGGCGCCATTTTGTTGCAACTGGACGCCAACAGAGAGTGGAGACCCTGTGCCTTCTTCTCCAGGAAGTTGACCCAGCCAGAGCGAAACTACACGGTGTTTGATCGGGAACTTCTTGCGATCCACGCTGCGTTCCAGCACTGGAGACACTTCCTGGTGGGCGCCAAGCACCCCATCCAGGTGTGCACGGACCACAAAAACCTGGAGTTCTGGAGAACGGCCAGGGTGCTCAACCAGTGGCAGATACGGTGGGCAGAGTTCTTCTCGAACTTCAACTTCTCCATACACTACATCCCGGGAGAGCAGAATGTCAGGGCGGATGCCCTCTCCCGCAAGCCAGAGTACATGGAGGAGGAGGCACCACCGGCACCCAGGCACATTTTCCCCCCGTCAGCATGGTCCTGCGGAGCAGCAGTGGTGAGCGAGGCAGAACTCACAGCACTGACGGCAGCGGATGAATTTGCCAACCGCATCTTCAGAGAACTGAGAGGGGGGGGAGCAGGCAAAAGACTTTGCAGCACGCAGGGGGCTGCTTCTCTACAAGGGTGCACTGTACCTGCCCACCACCCAGCTTAGACGTACGGTCCTCAAGCAGATGCACGACAACCCAATGGCGGGTCATTTTGGGCGGGACAAAACCGCTCACCTAGTCATGAGACACTTCTGGTGGCCAGGGGTGCGGGAAGATGTTCGAGACTATGTACGGGGCTGTGACACCTGCCAGCGGGCAAAGGTGGTCAGAGCAGCGCCAGCAGGATTGCTGGAGCCCTTAGCCACACCACACAGGCCGTGGGAAGTGGTGTCCATGGACTTCATCACAGATCTGCCTTCTTCCAGGGGCAAGACCGCAGTGTTGGTGGTGGTGGACCTCATGTCCAAAATGTGCCACTTTATACCGTGTGCCAGGGCGGTCTCTGCAGAAGAGACAGCCAAACTGTTTGTTGACCACGTATTCCGACTGCATGGATTACCTTTAAGGGTTATTTCGGATCGTGGCCGCCAATTTGTTTCCAGGTTCTGGCGGCGGCTCATGAACCTCCTGCAGGTGGAGGTCAGCTTGTCGACGGCTAGACACCCGCAGACCAATGGACAGGCGGAGAGGGTCAACGCCATTCTGCAGCAGTACCTGAGATGCTACGTCAGCCAGCGGCAAACGGACTGGGTGGATCGCCTGCCACTGGCAGAATTTGCCTACAACAATGCGGTGCACGTCTCCACAGGGGTGTCGCCCTTTAAGGCCAATTACGGGCGCGACCTCAGATCGTTCCCAGAGAGGGAGGGGGAGGAGGAGGAGGAGGGCCCACAGGCTGAGGATTGGGCAGAGGAACTGGAGACGGTGCACCAGCAGCTCAGAGAACACTTGGAGAGAGCCAAGGAAGCGTACAAGAAGGGGGCAGATCGCCACAGGCGACCGGGGGAGGTCATTAGGGTGGGGGACAAAGTTTGGTTGTCCTCGGAGGGCCTTCCCATCAGAGGGAGGTGCAAAAAGCTGGCGCCCAGAAGGTTGGGCCCCTTCACGGTCACGCAACAGGTCAACCCGGTGGCATACAGGCTGGCACTGCCAGAGGACATGAGGGTGCACCCAGTGTTTCATAGATCGCTGCTGTCGCCGTACAGGGAAAGCAGCAGGCTCCGAGACAGCGAACAAACCCCTGAGGGAGGGGGGGAGAGGGACGGCAGGGAGCAACTCAATGAGGCCACGGCCATCCTGGACTCAAGGTGGGGGGTGGGGGGCCTGGAGTACCTCATGGCATGGGAGGATGCTCCACCGTCACAGAATGAATGGGTCCTAGCCACTCAGATACAGGAGGAATTCCTGGTAGAAGAATTTCACGCCCTCTTTCCCCATAGACCCAAGCCCTGGCACATGGAAAGGGAGGGGGAGGGGGAGGAAGCACGGGAGAGCAGTTCACCATGGCGCTGGGAAGCGGAGTTTGAGGAACCAGAGAATGAGGTATGGGTGTCACCGAGATCCACCCAGTCAGAGGAAGGAGCAGATTGGCAGAACATTTTTACCCCTACCAGCTCTGACGCCACGGACTTTTTGGGATTCCCGTCCTCCCAGGCGGAAGGGGGGGCTCGCAGGACTGGGGGGAGGTGTTCACACCTACGGGCTCGGAAAGCACTGAGTTCTTAGGCTTCCAGTCGTCACCGACACCTGGGGGGGACCTGGGGAGGGGTGAAGGAGAGCTTGGGAGGGGGGTGGATGTGAGGGACAAGGGATATCGCGAAGTCCCTCCCCTCCTGAGTTCAAGCCCATCCCCGAGCACAGGGGAAAGCAGAGAGAGTTCCGATGCCAGTGGGGAAGCAGGAAGTCGGGTCCGAGGCTCAGGCAAGGTAGAGGAGCCAGGGTCCCAGGTGGGACAGGAAGGGGCGAATAAGGGGGGGAGACCCATCCCCCCAACTCCGGAATTACGCAGAAAGAGGAGGGGAAAGAGGATGGGTCTGCCAAAGCTTTTGTGTTGGCGAAAGACGCGCCAAAAGCCATTCGGAGGTTCTGAAACCGACTGACCACATCACTCCGTGTAAATAGCAATGACTTCAGCACTGTAAATACGCAGCACCAATAAAAGAATAAAATGCAGAGCTGCGTAGCGTCGTTACTCTGAAGTAGCCCACTCCGGCCACTGTGACAGTTACCATTTTTGTATTTTAAACATATAGTCAAGGGCCACTCCCTACACAGTGTCAATATAGTTATCTCTCTGCATTTTTTTTTTAGCAAGAGCATTTTTGCCAGCATTTTTTGAAAACTTAAAAAAATATTTTAAGCATTAAAGAGAACTGCCGGATTGCTTTAAAAACATATACAACAGCCCATATTGTAAAACATGATAAAATGCATAAACATCTATAGAAACATAAGACCACATCAGTAAAGCATAAGGAAAATGTGGTTGCTTCAATGCCAAATCAGCTTCTAATTGGCTACATCAGGGGTGGCCAATCATTCTACCATCCTTAGGAGGCATCTTCCAAAGTCCAAACAGTGATAGGGAACCTGTGGCTATCCAGATATTACTAGAATGATACCTTCATTATCCCTGACCCTGACCACTGGCTGTGTCCACGGGAGCCGATCATTGACCATATCTTCCCTAACACTGGTCTATATAAAAGGCAAAAAGATACGCAAAATAACCACAAGAGTGTTTGTGAATTAGACAATGGCTGAAGCCACAAAGTGTTAATCTTAGCCGGTGAGCACACATACATTAGCAACTGGAATTCTCTATCTCTACTGTACACTTTATTTGCAGCATTGTATTACAAACGATACCCGTTCCTCAGCAGCACAAACACAAGAAGTGCACAAGAAGTCAGTGTGGTGTAGTGGTTAAGAGCGGTGGACTCATAATCTGGTGAACCGGGTTCGCTTCCCCGCTCCTCCACATGCAGCTGGTGGGTGACCTTGGGCTAGTCACGCTTCTCTGAAGTCTCTCAGCCTCACTCACCTCACAGAGTGTTTGTTGTGGGGGAGGAAGGGCAAAGGAGATTGTTAGCCACTTTAAGACTCCTTAGGGTAGTGATAAAGCGGGATATCAAATCCAAACTCCTCCTCTTCCTCTTCTTCTTGTGAAGATTTATTTGAAATGGCTTCTAACTTCTATGATTGGAAAAAGGAGAGGGGAGGGAAAGATGCACATCGCCATTCTGTCCATGAGTTACTTGCCAAAAATCAGAGTGTGTGGATAAAATCCGTAGAATCAAATCTATGGTATAATGTAAAAAGATTAAATCCTTTTCCGGCCCCAAGGGGGGGGGGGATTACACACTTTTTCACTCAATGTAATTACATAAGATTACATGGAATATTAAATATGAGAGCTATGTGGAATGACCCAAATCTAAAGTGAAATATCAGAAACTTTATTGTACTTTACCATGCACTTCTTGTTTTAATTTTGCAGTCTCTGGCTTTTGGCTTGCCCTAATCAGCACATTTTTGTGGTTGTAAAGATTTTATTAATTTCAGGCTGATTGAGTTAAATAATGAAAAGTAACTTTTTAATGTAATTGCTTAAAACTGAAACCAAATTCGGATATTTCTTTTTAAAAAAGATTTATGTTTAAATTAAATGTTTGAGAAAACTAGAAACCCTCATAGTTTAGTCTACCAAGGTAACACTTTGCCAAGGCCAAAAATTCTGTTGAGCTATCTATGCCAACCCCTAAACATGAACTCATCTGCTGAGAATACTGGATGGGTAGCATTTCTGAAAATATACCTGAAATTAACTTTGTGATAACTTTTAAATCAATGCAAGGCTACATGTTGATTTTGCTTGCAAGAAACCAAGAGCTAAAATTGAAAACATGGAAACATACAACATATAGGCAATCTTCACCTTATTAGACTAAGTCTGAAGATTCCACAATCTATTTCTTGACATTATAAATTACATTAGGGTAAAGGCCCCTTTCAGACAACAATCATCAATAAATACAATCAGATCTAGAACAAGCCTTATACCCTCATACTCCCTCCTCACATATCATCTGACTTGGTTGGAGGGGGGGGAATCATAGTTCCCCATAACACCCATACTATACTGTCTGTGATATTATGGTTTAACTGCTGTATACAAACCAGGATCTTGTAAGGAAGAGGTGCCAGGAAAAGGACGAGGAATGTATGGGAAGATGACAACTCAAGGTTTATCTATTGAGATTATTACATCTGAACTGGGGCAGAGGTTGCTAAGGAACAGGGTTTACGCTCTCCCCAAAAAAACTCAAAGGAAGAAGCACTACAACTGGGGTAAGGCAACAAAGGGGTAATGTTAATCAAAACGTGGGCTTCTGAATTGTGCCTGTAAACACTTTTTAAAACTATAGGAGAACCCAGTCATAATATTTCAAAGTTCAACTCTGGGCTTGTCCACTCTTCTGCTTGTCCCATGTCTAGAAAGCACGGGTCTAAGTGGTTTTCCCCTTATCCCGCTCCTTTCCCAGGAGAAACCTGCTCTTTGGTGCTAAATCAGCACAAACGTCAATCCAGACAAAAACTGAATTGCTGTTTGCTCCAATTGAGCGCTAAAGAGTTGCTTTCCCTAGGGGAAAGTGGGGGAGGAGGAAGTGTGGATAAGCCCTAGATTTTGCTCCTGGTCAATAGCCCACTAGTCTTTTGTGGCTAGTAACATTAGATTACATGTACCTACAATTAAGAGTTTGTCCTGTCAAAATGCCAGCCACCTAAGGAATCTTCGCTCCTCTGATTTACTGTTTAACTGTTTAAACCTCATAAAACAAAACACTAAATAGTGGGTTGGGCAGAGAGACAGGACATGTACTGCTGTATAGTTTGTGCCAAAGACGTTTGACAAGACAAGATCACAGATTTTTCATTTTTGTTATGCAAAATTATGTGAAATGTTCATTTTGTGCCTTCTTAATGTAGCTGTTGGCTAACTCAAAAGTATTAAGTGGCAGCTGATGGCCTGGGGGAAATTAGAGATTTCAGCTACACATTTCTTTTTAAAATGGTGCAGCTAAGACAAAAAGGCTCTGATGATTTATAAAACCATAGGAAATGCAGTACAATATAAGGTTCATCTCCACAAAGTATGCCATGTGGTGCAACAAAATCGCTACATTTCTGTATGACAAGGAAACAAAGGACACATTAAGACAACAAAGACGTATTATTCTGCATAGTCTTATTGCATCAAATCTTTATATGGAAAAGCCAGAGATTAAAAATCACCAGTAAGCACAGTTGACAGATGACCACACATACCGGTATATAGCAGTTGCCCTTGGCAAGCAGCAAGCTCACATTACTAACAAGCAACCTAAAATTTGTTGCTAGGGGTGGGGCAGTCTGCCAGCTGACTTGAATCCTAAAATACTTGCTGGGAATGTCCTGTCCCAGGTGAAATCTCAAACAAGTAGCCCTGCTTTGTGCACGAAAAACACCAAGTTATCACCATCAAGGGGGAAATAATTTGCTTACCTATTTGTAACGTGAGGGTGCTAAGTGGCATATTGCAGAATTGCAGAACCAGACAAGAAAGAAATTGCAGAATCAGACAAGAAAGAATACCTGCCTTTGCAGAAAAGCTGCAGAGGATTGGAATGACCCCTAAACCCCTAAAATCATGGTAGAAAAATGCTTTCATGTGGTGGCTCAGTGGCAGAGTACATGTTTTGTATGGATAAGGTCCTGGGTTCAACCTCCTGAAAAGACACAGCCATTCAGTTTAGACAGTAATGAGCTACAGTAGATGTGCCAATGCTATGATTTGCTTCTTCCAATGTAATCTGCAACATGCAGATTACAACATGGATCCACAGAACAGGGAAATCTTTGAGGGGAAGGAAAACGAAACTTATTTCGTGCCAGCCAAATGCGTCTGAGGACTCTGTCAGATCCTAGCTTCGTGGGAAGTAGAGGGTTTTCAGTGAACTTGGGCATAAGACAAGGAATCATAAACCATCATAAACATGTTATCAAAACAACCAACAGAAGGTACCAACAAACCCGCTCATTCAAAGTAGCCTATCTTCTTTACGAAAAGTAACTTCTCCTTATTCAGGGGTTAAAAAACAAAACACCAGGAGTCTCTCTTTTCACCAGTGCAGCAAGTTAATTTTCAGACAAATATGTCATTTAGTCACCAATATGGATTCATCTTTTAATTGTAGCAGTACTAACAAAGCAAAGGTTCTCAAGCACGCTGCTTGTGTGGGGATCTAAGAGCAGAGACTGTAAAGTATTGGCTGCTGAATAGGATATTTTTTAAAAAAAAATCAAGACGTATAATAGCTTTAGACTTAAGTGCATCCATACATTAACCTTCTTATAAGGCATTTGTAATGGATCTGCTAGTACAAGCGCAAAGAATGAAACAAACATCTCATACTGCATCAGTACAACTTTTACTGCTCAATGTCTATGTTCCTTCTCCTTTTACAACTTCAACATGGGGAAGAGAACAAGAGCAAGAAGGCATTGGCATTCATGCAGTGCAATCCTATGCATGGTTACCTTTGAAATAACCTGAACTGTAAAAATTGGCCATTACATCACAATTCAAACCCCACACTTTCCAGTGCTTTTCCCATATGCTTTCCTTATCACAGAAAGTCCCAATTTTTTTAGTGGAAGCTGGTTTGTTGCACGGCATCAGCTGTAATTGTGAAACCTGAATTTGCCAGTATGCGATCCCACCCCCAAAAAACAAACCAGCAACAGGGCTCATCCACACCTTCAAAACTACTAAAAAATAAGATTATAAAACATAATTCAGCAGAGTTAACCAAGCTTAAAGCTAGTAAATTGGAGCCTGAGCTGCCCACAGTATGGAAGAGATTTTGCCTACTTAGGGCAAAGTCCTAGCATGAGAAAGACAACCAAACTCCAGCTATGTGCTTCTCCTAGCAGCTCATATTTTGCAATCATATACTTTATTTTATTCATTTAAAGCATTTTAACCAGGTTTTTTTTCAACCAACTTCCTTTGACTTTACTTCCCTTCAATCCCGCTCTGAAGCCTAAGGTCTGCTAGCACCAGCTATTCCACAGACATTTGCAAAAGTATTTTGTGATGTCTCAAGACAAGTGTTTGCCCGCAGCACACCATGACTTCAAGGTTCTTCCCCTGGAACCAACCCATTTATTTCAGTTGACTTAAACACATTGGTAATCTGTTGCTAACAAAAAAAAAAAATGTTGAAAATACACACGTGGAAAAAGCAGTGTCTATATCAGACACCCCCAAACTTTGGCCCTCCAGATGTTTTGGACTACAATTCCCATCTTCCCTGACCACTGGTCCTGTTAGCTAGGAATCATGGGAGTTGTAGGCCAAAACATCTGGAGGGCCGCAGTTTGGGGATGCCTGGTCTATATTCTTGTAAATAAAAGCCTTGAACATCCAAGCCTACAGAGGTGACAGAGCAACAGATAAAATGGAGCCCTGCTTGACCCCTTGCCATTCAGCATGCATTCTTCATCAAGCTTTTATTGGAAATCTACCCTCCACTCAGTCAAGGAAAGAAAGCTTGGAAATCTCATTCATTAACTGAATGCACAGGAAATGCATGCAGAGACATTTTATTCCCCATAACACCTTGTCCACTGAGTGCCCATGACTTCATATCAATGGGATGGTGGAAAGATGATCACTATTATGCTTAATGGGATTCCTCCACGTGCAGCTGCTGTACCCATAGTCACATGGGATGAAGCCCCTAGTGGAATAGCTGAAATTATTTGAGTTGAGATAGATAGTTCATCAGATGAAAAGCTGAAAATTGGAAATCATGGAACAAAAAAGCCAGCACAGCGCAGAGTAGAAAGAATATGTACAACCTAGTATATGAGGCAAACCAAGGAAAACGATCAGTTTCTCACGTCCAGGATTACAGGACCAGTGATCCTCATACTTTTTTATCTGGGCCACACTTTCAGAACAAAAATTTGCTCATACCACACCAAATTTTTATTACTAAGAAATACTTTGGGAAACAAAAAGAAACAACTCCCAGCATGATTTGCAACATAGAACACAACTACTATATAATATGACCATGTGTGACAAATTGAAGCACTTTTGGAATGTTTATTCCTACCCGGCTGGCAAAGAGTTAACCCACCTCCAGCCTGACTGACATAGAACTCTGATGGGGGCGGGACTGTGCCCGGTTCAAAAGGAGGGAGTGTCGTTTGGTCAGTTAGGAGGGAGAGGGAGGAGGGTGTGGTGGCTTGTATGAAGAAAGTGAAGAGGCTAGGAAAACTTAAAGTTAAATGTTTGACTGAGGTTTTTTTTGTACAACTGGAACAAGGCAAATAAATACATGACACGTTAAAAGAAACACTTATGCTTTTAAAACAATAAAACTTCATCTCTGTTTTGCCAAAAAAGGTTCGTCCTTATTTGTCCAGCGAGGTACCAGGACTCACAGCCGTGGTGGCTCAAGAGAGGGCAAAACTCACCTCAGGCAGGGAGGTGGCAGTTTGTGTCCTGGGGTTACACGGGGGAGGCTTTGTAGGGTAACCTGAGGCGCCAAGAAGTTGCCAGAGTGAAAAGGGCAAACTTTTACAGTGGGGAATCCAACTGAGGGAGACCCTGTACTGTAGGCAAGAGGTTATGCCATCGGACAGCCTAGAGTTTCCTAAGGTACCAGGCCACGTAAGCTGGAAGGCTCTCCTTACTAGTAAAAGGGGTTTATTTTTGAGGCGGCAGGAGAAGAGGGTGGGTGTTTTCCCCTCTGGATTCCTGTGCCACAGTGATAGTAAGAGAGAGTGGGACACTGGTCGTCACACCATGGGACATTCAGAAATATGAAACATTGCAGCAACATAAGAACATGAATCATTCCCAAAATATAATTACAATCATACCTTAAGTATGTATACAAACTCAATAAACGGTATGAGCTTGCTTTTGCCAGGTAATCTCATTTATATTAGGCTCATCAATAATAATAATAATAATAATAATAATAATAATAATAATAATAATAATAATAATAATTTATTCATTTATAACCCGCCCATCTGGCTGGGTTTCCCCAGCCACTCTGGGTGGTTCCCAACCAAATATTAAAAACACAATACAGCATTAAACATTAAAAACTTCCCTAAACAGGGCTGCCTTCAGATGTCTTTTAAAACCAAGATAGTTGCTTATTTCCTTGACAACTGATGTGAGGGCGTTCCACAGGGCAGGCGCCACTACTGAGAAGGACCTCTGCCTGGTTCCCTGTAACCTCACTTCTCGCAGGGACAGAACTGCCAGAAGGCCTTCAGCACTGGACCTCAGTGTCCGGGCTGAACAATGGGGGTGGCCTTTCTCTTTTCTGATCTTTCATAATTGCCAGCGTGGCACTTCCTGTTCTGCCTCAAGCAGCAAAACGGGACATGGTGACCCTGAACAGGATTTACTTCTAGATACGAGTCTAGTATTGTAGACTAAGCCACATTAAGAGGAACACATGTAGCAGTGCTGGTGATGCCTTTAAGAGATTTGTCACTTAATTCACCACCATCCATGTTATCTTCAAAGAGCCATTTTTTAAACACTCATTCCTAGCAATCTAGCAATGCAGCGACACGTCTCCAAAAATTCATGAGCATTGTGATCCAAAACTTCACCATTAGTACTAGAGCTGGGCAAGCTTCCTGAAGCTCCTCTTGAATTCATTCAGAAATTACCCAAGTCTTTCCAACCACAGTACAGCGCCGCCCCCCAATCATAACAAGTTTTAGGAGCCTTTCCCTTCCCCCACAGAAGTGAATGGCTCAATTAGTTTCCACAGAGCCGAGAGATGACATTGTGGAGGCCAAATGCAATGGAAGGGTATGGATTATCCCTGTGTAGGAGAAGGCCTTCACACACACCCGCTATTCCCCACCCTTAGATTTGGTTCAGGGCCTGCTCTAGGTAGACCCCCGGTGGCGCAGGGCATCATGGCGCCGGCCCGCCAGGAGGGCGCCGCGAGCTGCGCCCGCCCGCTGGCCGGCCGGTCCGCCGGTTCGACAACCGCGCTGTGCCTGCCTGTACGCCGCCGCGCTGCGCACTGCGCCCACCCGCCCACTGCGCTGGGAAACGGGGCGGGGGGGCGCCGGAGGGATCTGTCGCTCCACAGCGCCAGGGGCGCTTAAGACGGCCCTGATTTGGTTTATACATATCTTGAAATCAACCCTGTTCAATGTAACACAGTAGGAGCTTTGACAGCCAAAGCAATGCTAGTTCTGGCTGCCAAAGTGCCTCACACAATCCTTGGCTGATGAAGACTTGGCCATGTGAAGCGTTTGTCTACCAGGGAAGCTGGCAATTCTTCTCCTGCTTGGGTTTTAATCAGAGCAAATAATTTAGGTGCTTCAAACATCTCTGAGAGAGTCTTTTATGACCTCATGAGCTCAGCAGCTCAGTTGTGATAGGACTGATGAGAGACATGAATGAAAGGATATAGCCCTTGAAAAAAACGAAACAAGTAGAACTGCGGTCCAAGTTCTTGAACATTTTGCAAAAATCCAATGCCTTGATTAGAAACTAAACCACAATCTTATTTGGAAAGTAAACTGCCCAGTAAACCATCTCAGGCCCTGTGATCATCAGATGAGGCCTCATTGGCACTGCCACCACTGGAGGTTGTCTGGTTGCTGTTGAGCAGTGACAGGGCCTTTTCAGTGGCATTTCCCTGTTTCCAGAATGCCTTCCCTGATGAGGTGTGTCTATCTCCCTTGTTATCAACTTTCAGGAAGAGTTTAGTTAAAAAAAACAAAACCTGATACAGTACAGTAGTTGAAGGACACAGTTCCTGGTAACCTTGGGATCACTGGATGACAGGTTTGTTTTGTTTTGTTTTTTGTTTTGTTTTGCTTCTTCAATGTCATATTGTACATACTCACATGATTGCACACCTTCTTGTTAACAATGCACCAGAGCAGTGACTCCAAGAGAACATCAGAACAGTTGCTTCATTAAACAAGTGAATAAACAGGTCTAGTTGAGGCAATCTTGCACAGAACTGAACTGGTAAAGGGCTGAAATATACAAAACATAAATCCCACTGACTGAGATAGGAGGAGCAACAGTTGCAGTTCCTTTTAACCCTTTACCACCATACACCGCATTCAGGGAGAAGAGAATGACATATATTAAATAGCCATATTCTGTTAGACAAATGTGGGGAAAGAAGCTAAGAAGAGACCATCTTGGTTGGGGGTCCTGTAAGAAATTCCCCCTGCCTTTGCAGGCCTTTTTCTAACTGGCCTAGGAGCGTGGGGTCCTGACTGACTCCAGTTACAAAAGCTGAGGCTGCTGTAGAGGCCAGAGGCCATCTTGGATGTCTCTTAGTGCAGACCCAGGTCATCAAGCCTGAGCTTCCACAGCCACCACCCACCATGATGAACCACCATTGTAGGATTGGCAACAACAGATATGCTTATGATAATATTTTATTCTCTTGCTAATTATTCTGTTTTAATTGTGCATTTTATATTTGACTTCCTTTAGTAATGTTTTCTTTTGAAATGCTCAATATTTTTCTTTGTTAACTTTTCTGTGTTAAATGTGCACTCTGTTGTTGCCCTCCTTTGTAAAGTTTAGTTTTGAAATCTTTAAGATAATATTTTAGTTTCCTGTTAATTATGTTGTTTTGAATGCATACTTTATATTTGACTTTCTTCAAGTAATCTGGACTTCCTTCTTTTTTTCTGGATTGTTTTATTTGATGTTTTAATGTGTTTCAAACCACTTTGAGATTTTTTTATTAAATATAAAGTGGTATGGAAATGGGAATGAATGAAATGAGAATGAATAAACTAAAAGAATTGATGACAACTGTGATGACAAGATAGATTACACAACATAGAGTAGGGAAAGACAACCTTGAAACTTTGTTACTAAATGACTGTGGGGGAGACTGGCTGAAACCACATTTGCTTGCCCAATTCAGAATACACAAAAATAAGGCTGGAACCTGTCCGAGAACATCACAAGCAGCCAAACTAGCCAGGAGCAACTTTCTCAGGAAAACCATATATGTTGTAAACAAATCTACCCTAATTCATCAATGACCAACTAAAGATTTGTGGTTGCCAGCTGTGTTGTCTTTCAAGGATCTTGTTCCAAACCTTAAACTGCACTTCCAAAAATGTGAGCATCGCCTCTCCCCCTGCATATCCAGAGCTGGAAGGAAGCCTTGGCAAATAAAACTGTGGATCCTTGAATATGCCACCGATAAACCACTGCCTGCTTTCTGATGAACAGTTTATTTGCAGAATGATAGCATAGTCCAGGCATCCCCAAACTCAGCCCTCCAGATGTTTGGGACTACAGTTTCCATCATCCCTGACCACTGGTCCTGTTAGCTAGGGATGATGGGAATTGTAGTCCCAAAACATCTGGAGGGCCAAGTTTGAGGATGCCTGGCATAGTCAGTCTTTGAGGCTAAATGTTTCATTTGCACCCTATATCTTCCTTCCAGGGAACTCTGGGTGGCATACAAGGGCTTTAATCCATTGTATTCCAGTTCTCACAAAAATCCTAGTGAAGTAGCTTTGGCTCAAAGACTGTAACTAACGCAAAGTCATCTAGCAAGCTTCATTGCAGAGCGTGATTTTTAGCTAAGTCCAGCACTCTATCCTCTTATCTAAAATGTATGGTCTGCAGATGAAAAAAGAACGTATTAACTCATGCCTAGCCTCATTATATTCAAACATATGCTGACTTCTTGCATATTTCATTTTACAGTAACACTCAGAATCTCTTTAAGGGTTGGTATCAATTATTTATACCATTTCAACATTTCCCATTCAATCATTCATTCATGCAGTACAATTTGTCCATAGTACCTTTTTGCCCAGTCACGCCCACTTAATGAGACGTTAATATAAAACAGGAAGAAATGCTCAGATTCCAGAACACATTTATAATAACTTGATAATTCAATATCAATAATTTGCCAAAGCCTAAAAATTGACATTATATTCTTTAGTATGTAAGGATCTTTTCCTAATAAGCAATTTTTAAACATTTTTTTTCAAATTTTATTATTTTTATAAAAACATCTAATAAAAACAAAACACTACAAATAACAAAAACCATTATACACAAACAGCAACAAAACAAGACATACAAAATTTCATATGCTTAACCTCTTATCTAATCATTGTACTGCGACTTCCTCGGATCCTCCTTACTGCGATTCACTGCTACTCCACTTTAGCAATTTCTACTTCATAATCCTTTTATCCTTATGCTTATTCTTAATTCCAAACAAAACCATTGTCTATCATATTTCATATTTTCCTTCACCACCGAACCAAATCTTAAACTACAGCATTATATATACATCAAGATCCATTTCTTTCTATTTAATTACAATACTATTCTTCTTCAAATAAACTTTAAAACTCTTCCAATCTTCTTCCACCGATTTTTCTCCCTGGTCGCAAAGCCTCCCGGTCAGATCAGCTAATTCCATATATTCCAGCATTTTCATCTGCCACTCTTGCACCGTCGTTATTTCTTGAGTCTTCCAACATTTTGCTATCAAAATTCTAGCTGCTGTTGTGGCATATAAAAAGAATGTGATATCCTTTTTGGGTATTTCTTTCCTGACTATTCCCAATAAAAAGGCCTCTGATTTCTTTATAAAAGTGTTTTTAAAAACTTTCTTCAATTCATTATATATCCTTTCCCAGAAGTCTTTTATTTTGGGGCAAGTCCACCACATGTGGTAAAATGTTCCTTCCACTGCTTTGCATTTCCAACACTTATTGTCATGTGTGTGATACATCTTTGCTAATTTAACTGGAGTTAAATACCACCTATACATCGTTTTCATAACATTTTCTTTCAACATTTACATGCAGTGAACTTGACCGATTTTTTCCAAAACTTTTCCCAATCCTCGATCATTATATTATGCCCAACATCTTTAGCCCATTCAATCATTGCCAATTTTGTTTGCTCGTCCTTTGTTTGCCACTCCAGCAGTATCTGATGAAGTGTGCATGCACACGAAAGCTCATACCAAAATAAAAACTTAGTTGGTCTTTAAGGTGCTACTGAAGGATTTTTTTTATTTTACTCCAGCAGTAAATTATACATCTTGGAAAGATTCTTAGAAATCTAAGAATCTTTCCAGTTTTTAAACAATTAAAGGGTGGGAAAACAAACATATTCACCAAGATGTAAAAATATCACTTGTTAGTTTTAGTCCTCTTCTCATTGTATAAATAATTAGCATGAACAATTATCATTCATTTGACTTATTGCTTGTTCACTACAAAAAAGTCTAAGCATATGAAGAGCACAAAAACAAAAAGTATGTCTTATAATAAAGTAATTGCAATGACCCATAAATAGACGCAGCAAAATTTCAGCAGCAGAACATTTATCAAACCAGTCAATTGCCTGGGAGATGTTAATGATGGCACCAGGCAGATGCCGCTGGGGAGAGCATTCCAGAAGAGGGAGGCACAACTGTTGCAGATCAACTAAAGAAAATACAGTCATGCCTCATGTTGCATCAGGTTGCGTCTTTTCAGCTTCTGAATGCGGCAAACCCGGAAGTGTTTACTTCCGGGTTTTGCCACGCACGCACACGCAGAAGCACTCTATTGCGCTTCGTGCGTGAGCAGAAGCACCGCTCTGGTTGCAGATTTTTCGGGGTGTGAACGGCACCCTGGAATGGATCATGTCTGCAACCAGAGGTACCACTGTAGCACACAGAAAGAGACATCGGTCCAGCCCTTATGCAGGGTGAGGCTGCTGACTTGGGTGGCAGAAGACAACCCAGGATAGGCATCAGCTGTGAGACCTACAAGAGTGCCGAGGTGCCAGTTACTGACACTGCCCCTATTTACCGAGTACCAATCTCAAAGTTCCATATCACTCTGCAATCCAATACTTTCCAATCAGCCCCAATGAGATTTATTCCCACGTACATCTGCATATTCAATTGGCATTACGAATAAAGCACTCGGCGAATGGTACAATAAATATGTACAAGATTTATTTCCTGTACACAATGCAGGCTGTAATTTAAGAACTTTTTCAACAGCCGATGCAGAATTAAATTACATGCCAATTTTATCCAGCAGAATGCAGGGAATAGTCGGAAAACACAGCTCCTTCAACTCAAATATGTGTTGGCTCAAATTCATGTATCTGCACAATGCTATGTTCTTAACCGATTTAGGCAATGGAGGCAAAAATTAGAGCAGATGGGAAGAAAATTAAGTATAAGCCAGATACATTTTTTTAAAAAAAGTAATAATCTCTGCAGTCATACATTCAAAAACATTAGTACATTTCCTAAAGAGCTAGAGGCATATACCTCCCACTGCCCAAGGCAGAACCAATTCTTCAAAAACACCATATATAGTAGATAGATACTTACCCAGTTATCTTTTAATGGTGGTGTAAACATCACATTAACTCTTCCAAACTGACAGCACAGACTACATGCCATAACTAATTTATATGCCAGGAGAAAAAACAGAGAAGATTCCTTATCTTTTAACTGCAGTTCCCTAAGGTCTACAGAAAAGTCTTGACTCCGAGTTCAACCTATCTCACGTTTAGTAACTTCTGTAAGCAACCTACTTTCACATCCACTGTTCCGCAGTTGCTAGATTTCAGTCACTGTGAATCTGTTTACAGTGGAACCTCTGGTTACGAACTTAATTCGTTCCAGAGATCCGTTCGTAAGTGGAAACTGTTCTTATCCTGAGGCACGCTTTCGCAAATGGGGACTCTGACGCGTGATTTCCACTCGCATCCTGGGGCAAAGTTCACTAATGGGAGCAGTTACTTCCGGGAGCTCATAACCTGAAGCGTTCACAAGGAGGACAGTTAGCAAACAGAGGTATTACTGTATATTACCAATAAACTGGGATAACAACTTACAAACTCGATACAGCCTCCACTGGTTTGCTTACAAATACAATAGATTTTAAAAGCCTGTCTGGGGCTAGAATGTTAGGACAGGCATTTCAGAAAGAATGCAAGTACAGAAGGGCCCAGGAAAAGTTGTATGCATACAGAAGAGGCGGGTAATGGAAATATTGCACTTCTGTCACTTTCACATCTCTATACTCATCTTGGTCCTTAACTGGGGACTCAAACATCTGGAGGGCAGAGTTTCCCTATGCCTGCAATAACCTAAGGTTAAGCATGATGATGTTTCTTGATTTGTGAACTGTAGAATGCAAGGTGCTTTAAGGTGCTACAAGCCATGCAGAGGTACTAGCAAGAGGAGGAGACCACTGATTAGTCATTTCACCTCCACTTCTGCACAAAGCATTTTTAAGAGAAGGGCATTCAATCAGCACTGTTTCTGCTGATAGCCTTTACACTAGTGTCTTCTATGCTGTACAGATGGGATTACCTGGAACCAGAAGAAAGGATGTGCACCATTCCTCCTGCACCAAATAGATTTTGGAATGAGTTATTCTGACCTCCTGCTATTTTTTTTTAGTTTTGGGATATTCACTATGAGTATAATTGCACTCATCCTGTACATGCAGACCCTGAAACTGATAAATTAAAACATACATGCACTATATTGTATGAGCAAATTTAAAGTCATGGACAGGGACTCACAGTTCATTTCTCTTTCATGTTTTGACAGGTGTAAACAGTAACAGTCTACCTACCTACCTACCTACCTACCTACCTATCATCTATCTATCTATCATGAGAACCCTAGGAAGTGAGTCGTACACAATAACCCAGGCATAGGCAAACTCAGCCCTCCAGATGTTTTGGGACTACGACTCCCATCATCCCTGACCACTGGTCCTGTTAGCTAGGGATGGTGGGAGTTGTAGTCCCAAAACATCTGGAGGGCCGAGTTTCCCTATGCCTGCAATAACCTAAGGTTAAGCATGGTAATGTTTCTTGATTTGTGAACTGTAGAATGCAAGGTGCTTTAAGATAAGTCTTAATGAAAATAGGAAGAAAATGCTAAATGCCTTTACAACTCTGAATGATGACAAGGGCAGAATTTAAACATCTACCCTGACTGCACTTTCCTGCAGCTGTATTAAACTGAAAGGCTGACTGGAACAGAGAAGCACCGCCACATCACTAAACCATTTGTTTTCTTAATGTTGAGTTGTAAAACAAATCAGTAACCCACAGCTGCTTTGCTCCTCACCATTCATTCTGCTACTGCACTGTGCCAACATGGCTTAGCACAGAGGCAAAACAACTGGGTAGGAGTAAGTGCTAGAATCTCTTCTCTCAAAGCTCATGCATTTGCTCATTCACACAACATCATGGTTTGTCTTAGTGTTAAGCATGAACCAAGCCGGCCTGCGTAAACATAGCAATGCAACCTCTAAATGTTGAATTTAATACAGAAACCTTCCAAAAGGGGCCCCACACAATGAGCTTAATGCAATGGAAATGTATTAGATCAAAAAGAACGAGTAAAACAACCATTCCAGTCCCATAGAAAAAAGACAAAATGTTCAAAACTAAATAAAATGTTTAGAATGCAGTAACTTAGTATTTTCATGCCAACTATTCTGACTTACATGCATTACTGAATGAAGTACAACTCAATTCCTGCAACACTGGGCACCATGGAATTTTCTGCCAAAGGATAATGAAAATCTCCATCATGTAAGCTAAGCAAAGTTTATCATAATTGCTTGCTCTAGGCTGGGTTACACCAGTAATGCCACCAATGATTTCTTTCATCCCCAGCGTAAAGTAGTATTACACTGCTAGCACTTTACTAAATCAAAGTCTGTAAAGCTTCTTGATTGTCTTCACTGATTTATTGCAGGAGAAATCTACAACTATAAAAACCTGCAATTGATTATACTTTAATATCATAGAAGAGATAAATATATGTAGCCATAAAACATCTTTTGAATGTCAAGCTCTGTTGGACTGAAACAAGATTTCAAAATTACTAGCATGTCAATGCAATTTCAGAAGAGCTGCAGAAGCAAAAACAAAAACGTGCTGCACAGTTAAGAACTTATCAACATAAATTTCAGGAACTACTCTTACAAAGACACACATTGACCTTAAATAAGGGGACTTGAAATCCATGAATCCTCTAATGCTTAATAATTTCTTTAAAAGTAATTAAAGGCTGTATATGACACTAAAGCTGCGGTCCTTTAGTAATTTACCTAAGGAAGCCTCATTGAACTCAATGGGATGTACTTCTGAATAGACTTGTCTAAGATTACAGAATCATAGAATTTTAGAGTTTGAAGGTACACTGAGGGTCATCTAGACCAACCCCCTGCAATGGAGGAATCTCAACTAAAGTATCTGTGACAGATGGACATCCAACCTTTGCTTAAAAACCTTCAAGGAAGCAGAGTCCACCACCTTCTGAGGGAGTCCGTTCCACTGACGAAAGGTTATTCCTGATGTTTAGTCAGAATTTCCTTTCATGTAACTTAAGACCACTGGTTTGGGCCCTCTCCTCTGCAGCAGGAGAAAACAAGTTTGCTCCATTTTCCAAATGTCAGCTCTTCAGATATTTAAAGATGACTATCTTATCTCCTCTCAGTCTTCTTTTATCCAGGCTAAACATACCCAGTTCCCTCAACTGTTCCTCATAAGGCTTGGTTTCCAGACCTTTGATCATCTTTGTTGCCCTCTTCTGCACATGTTCCAGCTTGTCAATATCCTTCTTCAATTGTGGCGCCCAGAACTGGACACAGTAATCCAGAAGAGTGGTCAGATTAAAACTGAATAGAGCAGTACTATTACTTCTCTTGATCTCGACACTATGTTTCTGTTGATGCAAGCTAGAACAGCATTAACCTTTTTTTGCTTCTGCATCACACTGTTGACTCATGTCAGGTTTGTGGTCTACTAAGACCTCTAGATTGTTTTCCCATGTACTACTGGCATGCCAGGTGTCCTCCATCTGTGTTTGTGCAGCTGGTTATTCTTGCCTAAGTGTGCAACTTTACATTTGACCCTACTGAAATTCATTTTGTTAATTTTGGACCCAGTTCTCCCATCTGATTGTACTGCAGGAATCTTATAGCCCCATTTGCACAGGAGTGACACTGCGTTCAATGAGACTTAATACACAAGTAAGTGTGCATGGGATTGCAGTCACACAAATTAGCCTGCCTGCATATTAGCTGAGGTGTGTACCTAAATAGTCCTCAAAATACATAATATATGCAACTCAACTTAATGTTAAAAATTAGCTACCACACAAGGGCAGTTTACATGCACATAGTGCTTTGGCTATCACCTCCAGCAGCATTTGAAGTACGTTGACAAAAATGGTGAAACTAACTCTTCTATCTTGGCTTTGGACTTGGTTGCAAGAAAGATTTTAGATACCATGACAAAGGGTGACAAATTTATGAAGTACAAATGCAAAAGAAGAAAATGTCCTTGTATAGCACACTGCAATGAGAAGCTGAAGAACATTAAATGTATTAAAATTAATATATTCCGAAGTGCAGAAGAGCTTAGTCATATAGAGATTATACTTTCATGAATGCATAAAGTATAACCATTGTTAATAGTGTTCTGTTACTCTGTCTGCTTATTTATTTTATATTAATCACATTCAGGAAAACTGACCCAATAACCATAAATAGCTAACACAATTATGTAAAAACTGGGGGGAGAATGGATTCAGTCAATTCATATTAAATTACCAAGAAAGATTTCATTGTATTACATGTCTGCACAGAATATCTGCAGCTAGCAATCTAAAGTCACAATTTGCATTTCAGGGTTGTCGTTTTTTTAAGAATCAAAGTATATAATAGCAAAAAGAAAAAAGAAAGAAAGAAAAGGTAGAGTTATTATTTGTGGGGATGGACAAGAAAAGTATTGGGAACATCCCACAAAACAGCTTCAGTTCTTCAAAGAGCCTGTCTGATACTTATAGCTCAGTTGTTTTGTTGTGTCATCTGTGTAAGGGGGGGGGGGGAGGATCCACAGCAAAGTAACAAGACGTGGAAAAAATATTGCATGCCTTTGGTGGAGGAAAAGGGATTGGTTTCCTTTATTTAAATTACATGGCAGGGTGTTTCCTCACTTTTAACTTAGGCAGAAACCCTGTGCAACTGCCCACAATAAATGTGAGGTGCACAAAAACTGACAAACCATGCCTGGGGCAGGACAGAATGCATAGGATTGTTCCCATGAGTACTCTGGCTATCCAAGTCTGGCAGGACTGAAAGCTTTAGGTATGCCTCACAATCTCTCTGGGCATCTAAATAAGTCAGCCAGAGGTCCAGTGGAACCTTCTGCTCCTACCATGCTACCTGCTGGTGGTAACCAGAATACCCATCTATCAGAGCATGTCTATGGACCTCCTCACCTGCCCCTACCAGGAAACCTGGAGTGCTCAGAAGGTTCAAGCATACCTCATGCTCACTACAGGTATTCCTCCCCCCAGAAGTAGAAAACCTCTCATCTCCTTGTTTAAGGAAAGTAAGCCAACCTTTATATATATAAATATATACAGTGGTACCTCGGTTTAAGTACACAATTGGTTCCGGAAGTCTGTACTTAACCTGAAGCGTACTTAACCTGAAGTGAACTTTCCCACTGAAAGTAATGGAAAATGGATTAATCCATTCCAGACGGTCCGCGGAGTACTTAAACTGAAGCGTACTTAACCTGAAGTGAACTTTCCCATTGAAAGTAATGGAAAGTGGATTAAGCCGTTCCAGATGGGTCCGCAGAGTACTCAACCTGAAGCATACTTAACCCGAAGTATAAGTGTAATTGGTTCTGGAAGTCCGTACTTAACCTGAAGCGTACTTAACTTGAAGCGAACTTTCCCACTGAAAGTAATGGAAAGGGGATTAAACTGTTCCAGATAGGTCGGCAGAGTACTTAAACTGAAAGTACTCAAACCAAAGCGTACTTAAACCAAGGTATGACTGTATATGGAGCATTTTTAACATATGAAATAATTTGAAAGTGTCAATTTCCCCCACTCACCACCCAAAATAACACAGTCCACTCTATGACATCAAAACTTTTCCACTTCATTCTCACTTGGGGATGGGTCAGTGTTTTATCTGGGAGGTATTCTTGCAAGCAGAAGGTCCCAGGTTCAGCCTTTGGCATCTCCTGGTAGGGCTGGTAAAACCTGAAGAGTCACCGCCAGCCAGTGTCAACAGTACTGACCTGGATGGGACAAAAGTCTGACTCAATATAAGGTAGTATCATATGTTTCGATTTGCCATTCTTCTGCATGTGTGAACATGGGAGCAATAATCTTCAATAAAAATGCAGGGCCTCCCCAGTGGCAACTCCATGTTCTGGAATCTTCTTATAAGAGAAGCACATAAAACAACAATGAGGAAACCTGTGGTGCTTCAGATGTTGCTGGACTCAACACACATTATCCCTAATGAATAAGCATGTTGGCTGGGGCTGATGGGAGTTGGAGTCAAATAGCATCGGAAAACATTTAAGATGCTTTTATTATTTTATCACTTGTTGTTTGCCACCCTAGACTCCTTTTAGGAAGAAGGGTAGAATATAAATTTAATAATAAACAAACATCTGGAAAACCACAGGTTCCCCCACACTGACATAAATCCTCCTCCTTATTGTCTTTAAGAATGCAACTTAAAACTTATATTTTTTCAAAAAAGCATCACATTGTGTATCTGCTAATTTTGTTCCTGGTGGTTTCTATTCTTAACATTTTGACTGATGCTTTTAATTTTAATGTGATATATTTGCTTAATATTGTTTGTTTTGAACTTTTTTACACTACTGTGAAATCTGTACAAAACAAAGCCATAAGCATGGCAGATGGATGTAAAAAATATACAGAAAACATCTGTGAACAGTGTGTTTGTGTGTCTATGTGTGTGTGAGAGAGAAATGTTATTCTCCCTTTAATTTTCATATAAAAAATTATAGGAAATTGTCTTACTCTGCAGTAATTATAGGAAATTGTCTGCAGTAGGAAGGTGAACTGAGAACTGGATCTTACTAGCTCTAGGTTGTATGTTAGTCCTACTCAGAGAAGACCCATTGAAATAAATGACTATAACTAACTAAGATCCATTAATTTTATTAGGTCTACTGTGAGTAGGAACTAGTTGGACACAACCATGCGCTTACTGCTGGTCTGTTTGCAGGTCCAAGCTGCAGGTCAATGTATCAAACCTCCCCAACACTAGCAAGAGCCAGTTGCAATGTTCAGAAGAAAGTACGGTAGAGAAAATATATGATGCCTAAAATGCTTCTTCTTTGATTGCATAAATTTTAAAGGCTACCACTGAAGTTGTTGTATATAGTAGCAAAATTATAACTAAGTAAAAAATAAATTAATGCAAAGGAGGGAGAAATAAGCCATCCCCTTTTTCAAACTGATAAAGCCTCATATTTCAGCATTTCTCAAATTCACCCATGCATACAAAGTTTCAAAAGTTTAAATGAAGAACTTTTAAAAATCAATGGTTTGAGCATTTTGTTATTCTGTTCATTTCTTGGAGCAACTTCATTATCAGCCAAGATTGTGGAGGGAATATTTAAAGATGCTGGTATCTAATTGATTCAAATTGTGAACTGTATAGCCAGGGCTCAGGTGACATTTGCACAAATTTCCCCGTGGTACATTCAGGGAATTGCCATCACAGATGTATGGCAATTCATAAGGTAAAACAGATGCCCCACTGCTGTTCCCAACCCAACTTTTGGAACAGGCAATCTTAAACGGCAAAATACATCTAGTAAGATAGAAAGATCCGTTTTAGGTCATGAATTGCAGAACAGGCAGCAGCAACAACAAAAGTTACTGCAACCAGCAAATGCATACTACTGAGTAGTTCTGGGCCTCTCCTATTTGGATACAAAATGAGAGGCAGATTACATTAGTCACCCAAACATCTCTATCAAGAAACTGATAAGGAAATGCCTGCAAATTGAAGCCATTTCCCTGTTCTTACAGAATCCATATTAGACTGTTGCTCTGACCAACTTCAACCCACGATGTAGTAATCAAGAGTCACAATGCTCTTTGGAAATAGGAAAACAGCGAACAATTGAATTCTGCACAGTTTGCTTTCTTCTTATCATTAAAACCTCCCTTTCCCATTCATTCTGTAACCACAAAACAAATGGGAAAATCTGACCTAAGGCTGGAAAAAGGGTTTTACAAATTCTTGTTCTATAAATCCATTTGCAAATTATTTCACAGCACTGGGCATGGAAGGGGGAGCTAACAGTCTCTCATGAGACTTCCTTTGCAGGCAAGGAACAATGCAAAGTAGCAAAAAAGTAACAAAACAGTAGAAAAGAATCATTTCAAAATATGCAAATCAGTTACTCAGTTACTTTCTTTGTTGATTCTTATATGTTAGCTTTATACATCAGAATTTCTTCTAAATGCAACTTCTATTTTAAGGTTTTCTTGTTGTTTTTAATGAACATATTTCAGAACTACTAGGTAACATGTAATACTGCCCAAGCTATGTCCTATAGGTCCAGAAAGTGCACGGGAGTAAATAGGGTGCTTGGAAATGCCAGAGAACTGAAGAAACAAGGAATAAATTTAGGGTTTTTTTAATGTTGTTTTTAATTATGTAGGACAAATTTTCTGAATCTACCACCTAATCTTTGATAATTGTATTAGAAGATATATCATATCTTCCAAGAGATTATTGTGAGTCTGCACCCGGGAAGTTTCCCTGGATTCTGAGAATTTCAGCAGCTATCAACCAGTGTATCAATCAATATAGGCAAACTGCTTGAATGAGTGGAGGCCACACAGCTTCAAAAGTTTCTGCATGATGCATTACTTAGATCCAATTCAGACGAACTTTAGATCCAGTTTTAACACAGAAGCTGCAAATATATTCTTTTGCCCCTCAGCCTTTTAAAATGTTGGGTACTGTAATCTGCAGTATTAATTTCTGGTTTTATTGATTTTGTGTTTGCGTGAAAGCTTACACCAATGCTATTGTTATTTTATTCCCTTATAAACTGATCTGTGAAGCTTTTGGTTGAAGAGTGGTATTTAAATGTATAAAAGAAAATACAGGAATAAATAGACATATAAATCATAATGGTTTTATTAAAAAAATAACAAGCTGCAATGCATCATTTCTTTTAAAATTATTATTTTGTTGGCATTTCAAAAATGACAGAAATAGAATTGATAAAGGCAATAGATAGAAGTGGTCATGCAAGTATCTCCTACCAAGAAATACTTTCAATAACTACCTATGTATGCAGTGTATGGCTCAAAAGCTGCCATGCCAAACATGATGGTTGCACTGTGTAATTGGTTAGATAAAGTGATATTCTTGCTGAGAGTGCCATCAAGTGTTATCACTGGGAAGGGTTGACTCAAGTCTCATTTTACTCCGATTAACCACAAGGTGATAGTGATGCTAAATCATGTTGCTTTTGAAACATGCATTAACTCTTTTTAAAAATTAGCCCCTATTTCCATTTACCAATTGTGTAAACTACCAAACTTGAAAAGCTATCAACAGCTGTCGTTTCATTATCAAGCCAAGGATCTCCAAGTCAGGCTTCTTTTTCAGAAGCTGGATACGGCGTTCAGTTATAAACTGAGTCTTTCTGTTAGAGATCACGGACTCCAGTTCATTCTGATTCAGGAATAATTTGATTTACTAGAGCTGCCATCTACAAAATCAGATCATTGGTTCATACAGCCGAGTGCTGCCTACTCTCAACTGGCAGTGGATTTTCCAAGCCATATTATACAATTTCAAAGGTACAAATAACATCCGGGGTGAATTTCCTAAATGTGGCACTTTGTCCTGCATCTTAGGCAAATCAATCAAAAAATCACAAGGTTTTGGGCATTTTTGTACAACAATTTTTTTAATAAAAAAGTTCAACAATTTTGGGATCTTCCTAAAAAAAAAGCTCATGAACTTTCAGGGTGTCCTGGTTTATACTTTTTGAAATATGGCAACCCTAGATTTACTGGATTAAATTTAAAAACACAGTGGGTTTCTGGATTGTCTAATTTGTTCTTCTAGGTTTTGGAAACTTCTGAGCAGGCCTACAGTGGCGATACAAATTGAAGGTATAACACTAAATGTAGTAATTCGTCCTCCAAATTCCATGGGAAGTGCCACAACTCCCGAAGCTACTACCAGCTTCTGATAATTCCCCCTGATCCAAAAGAAATTACAGGCTTCATCTAATCAACCAGACATATACAAAGGTGACTCTAAAGAGAACTTTTCAGTGCCTCTTTGAAACATTAGCAGACAAGAACATTACAGACCTTGTAGAGCAGGTCTTTTGATCCAGCGCTACAAACCTTCTTCTTCATTCACAACCAAACATGCTCTACATGCTTTCTCTCAAAGCATACTGGGTTTTGAACAACTCACTTCAAAATAGACAAAAATGATAGGTAGTCAACATGGTGCCCTCAGATGTTGTTATACTACAACTCCCATGAGCCCCAGACAGTATGGCCAATAGTCAAGGATTATGGGAACTGAAGTCTAACAACATCTCTGGAGGACACCATGTTGCCTATTCCTGGGCTACACAGATAGGACAAGTCACACACCAGGGGTGGAGAGCAGGTGCGCTGCCCCCAGGGACATGGCGCGTGTTTTGGGGCAGGATGCCCAGCGTGGGCGGGCAGCCATTATGGCGCCCCTGGGATCGCGCTGCCAGGGCCGGCGCACCCCCACCGCCCCTATCTTCCTACGCTACTGAACCCACGCATGCAATACTGATATATTTCATGTTAAAGCAATGATGTAAAGAGATGGTGAAAGGTGAAATCTTCCATATATAAGCACACAACCTTCCCAGGCAAGATAGGAACATGAAAAGCACATATACAAGTATTTGCATGATGTGTGGTTTTCTTTTCATACATGCCTGACTAACACAATACAAAATTTAACTCTACTGTCTTTCCCAAACAAAATTTTTATTACACTTGCTTTGTCCTGACAAGAGAATAATAGGCGTTTCTTTATTAGTAACCTTTCAAAAATTAAACCGAAAGTCAGATATCAATATTTAAATAAGTTTCAGCTTCAGATCTGATACAGTACAGTACAATCCTACTGGAACTTTTTCACACAGGTCCAACATTGCCCAACATTGAAGTTATGCCCATGTCTATTGGGTATTCTGTTCAGAAATTTACATTAGGGAAAAAATCATATAGCTAAATTTCTAAGAATGCCTAATTGGGGGGGGGTGTAAAGTTATTCTATTTATATTCCATAGGGGGCTTCCTTCCCTAGTTCTGCATGACCGTAAGATACATGCTGTTTGTGCCATATAAAGGCTTAATAGTTAGTGAAAATATAATGAAGATATAATGCCTAGATTCCAGCATATCTGGAATCTCAAAATTCTGAAATGTCAAAGTATGAACATCAGTTGCCCTCAAGACAAAAATGCAAAATCTAGTTGTGACCAAGACTATCAGGAAGTGGAACTTTTTAGAGATCCAGAATTGATCAGGATTTCTGCAGCTAAATGTTACAAGCTTCTATTAAATAATTCTGTCAAACACCCTTTTTAAATCATGTTTCATGTGCCTCTGAAACCAAGATGCGTTTATAATGAATACATTTCCACACCTGTCTGCATGCATCTCAGAAATGTTATTTGCAGTGCCATAAACGTCAGAGAGAAGCTCTGTTATAAATCCTTATTTCTTGTTTATGGCTTTGTCCGTTAAAAAAGTCACTCTTATCTGAAACTCTGCATGCAAGCATCTCAGTCAGAAATCAAATTTCTTTTATAACAAGTTTCCAAAGTGCCCATAAAACTTCAGCCACAACAGTCAAAATTGGGTAACGCAGCTTGTGCTGCATTTGCCAGCATTATCACATGCTGTTGAAAGGGATTAAACTACAAGCCTCGTTGAATGCAAAAAAATGGTATCCAATGGTCTTTCTGACCATCTGTGTATACAAGAAGCTGCCACCTACAAAATCAGATCATTGGTTCATACAGCCCAGTACTGTCTACCCTCCACTGGCAGTGGCTCTCCAAGACTGGGGATTCTCCAAGCCATATTATACAATATAGTTTTCAATGCAGTCCCCAGGGACTGAAGTTGGGACTTTCTTCTTGAGAAGTATGCACTCTGTGACTTTGGAAAAAAGCAAGATGTAATATACCAGTATGTCTGCGGTCAAGTCAACTGGTAAAAACAAACACAGTGCAATCCTGTACAAGTCTATTTAGAATCATGTTTCTTTAGTTCAATGGTACTGTAATTTACTCCAAGGTAAATTGGTATTAAGGCTGCAAACTGCAACCTAAACAACATCAAAGCCAGTTCTTGCTCAATCCAGGAATTCAGAACCACCCTATCAAATGCAGCCACAAAAGAACCAAGAGTGATAAATCAGTAAGTCTAAGTCACAGTATCTAACACTGAGAAATGGACCGGCAAATACATTCAAAATTAAAAGTACCAAGCATTAAGGGACGTGTTATAGAGAATAGCCCTAGAATGGCAGGATGACCTGCCAATCTAAATGATCCAGTAAGATTAATTGATATTTTAATAGTGACCACCTATTCATCTGCAATCCCTTACCAAGAGCAAACTATGAAGCATGAAATCTTTTTTGTCTCAAGAGGATCCCTGATGTAATTTATTGTTTATAAACTGGAAATATGAAGCAAAGCAAGTTTACTCTCAATGAATCTTTTTGACTGGGGGTTGTTAGAGAGGGAGACTGTAGTTTTGTCACCCTTCTAATTGGATTATATAAATCAAACACTTTAGTTTACAAATAAAGCAATGCTCAATGAAAGCTCATTTTTAATAATCAGCAGAAACCATCTGACCCCTAGTGCTCACAAAAGTGAGAGCAAAAAAAGATATTCAGTCAGTAAAGCTAACATTATAGATCGGTTCGAAGAGAGCAGCATTAGCATCTTCCATTGCTCATGCTGCTAAGGAGAACCACAGGAGAATGGAGCAGTATTTTTCCTAGCTCCAAATGTCAGGGGTGGTTCTTTTAAAAAATGGTTTTTAGGGAATGCAGTCAGTACTGCAAGATAACATTTAAACACAAATTAAAGACACGGGGAATGTGATTGTTTTACAGGTGATTTAACAATAAAATCCCATGAGTAATGCAGATGGTGTGAGCCATTGACAGCCCTCTGTAATAATCATTGATAATATCTACACTTCCAAAACAGATTCCCCCCCTTCCGCTTTAAGTGCAATATTGTTATACAAGAGCAATATAGCGCCAGGTGGGGCTCGTGTGGATTATTCTGCCTTCATTTCTTTTACTGCAATTGATGTTGAGATTTTGCCTTGCTGATATCCTGTCCCCATTTTAGTTTGGGGGCACATTAGAAACCCACCCTCCCTCCCTCGTCCCGCTTCCTCCTATGAGCACAGGAGTGAAGGAATGCACTCTGTGAAAGCACAGAGCTGTAAAGCTTGCATATTATTATTATTTACAACTAAATAACACTTTATGCATCTGATGAAGTGGGCTCCAACTCCATGGAAGCTTGTACCACAATAAGGCTGCAATCCTTATAAACACTTCCTTCTGATTAGGGGCTTGCACTGCAAATCTATCAGTCTTTAAGAAGCCACAACTCACACCACAAACAAACACACAAGGAGTGAACTTTTGTTTGCTCTCAGAGGTGCCTACTTGCTCTCTGCTTACCATCCCATCAAACTAATACAGTACAAAGAGTTGTTTTGTGTTTTGTTTTTACAATGAGTTTGTTCTTACAAACGAAGTAACAGCAATGGAGAAAAGGGAGAGGCAGGAGGATCAAGGGGAGCTGCTTTCAGACAGACAGCGCCTCAGAGAACAACCCCTCGAGTCTTCCTTCCACCCCACAAAATGCAAGGTTTTCGTCGACTTGGCGTCTCAGAGCTAAAAAAGAAGGAGGCTGCTGCGAACAGCAGCAGAAGAGGAAAGGTGACAGCTGGCTTTTTGTTTTGTGCATTCGGAAATGATGCCGGCAATAAATAAAAAGGGACCAAGCAGAGAGCGGCGAGGAGACGGGGAAGAAATAAACACAAAAACTTGAGCCTGGCGCCTCGCAAATAATATAGCAGCGCCCTGTCTCAACAATTAAGCAGAAAGAAGCTTAGAGAGCACCAGAAATAAAAGAAGAACGCCGAAACGTCTCGCAGCTTTCCCACCACCTGAAAGCAGCCTGGGCAGGCATCGATACCACCATAAGACAACCCCCACCCCCCAAAAATAAACTTCGCTCCCAAAGTTTAAAGAAAGCAAATTGAGGCGCTTAGGAAACGTGACATCCCGACCCACACCCCAACTCTCCCTTGTTCCCAACTCCCTCGGCAGACGCGGACCGAAGAAGAACCCCCCACCTCCACCAAGGCAGGCTGGGCTGGGCGGAGACCCCCACTAGGTTCGTTGCAAAAGTTCGTTGCACCCCCCCCCCCATTTTGTTCTAGACCCCCTGACAGAAACTCCCCACCCCCCGCCCTAGTTCGGCCACCGACCTGCCGTAGTCGTCGGCGCGCTCTATTCCGGTTTTATTTCCCCCCCTCCTGAGCCACCAGCACTTCCACGAGAAGCAGCCGCGAAGCCTGGGTAAGTAATCCTGTGCGGCTCCTCCCGCAGCGCCCGCCGCCTCTTCTGGAGCTGCGACTACAGCGCCGCGCTCGCCGGCACCGCGATATTCGAGGAGGGGAGGGAGGGGAGGGCGAGGGGCGGAGAGAAGAAGAGGAGGAGGAGGAGGAGGAGGAGGAGGGCGCGGAGCGAGCACGCGGGAAAAGCAGGAAAGGCTCTCGCGCAGCGCCGGATTCCTCCACATACACACACGCGCGAGGGCGCGCGCACACAGACACAACATCCCGCTTCACATCTCTCTCCTGCACACACAGGCGCGCGCGCCCTCTCGCACGTTCTCCCGCATTAATTTTCCTTTTTAGCAGCGCCCACCTCCCCACCCCGCGCGCCTTCCTCCCGGCACAAGGGGACGTCACCTTGCCGAAATAACGGTGTTCGTGTGTGTGGACGGCGGCGCGTTGGTGGTGAACGTGCTTCGTGTCCCTTGTTCTCCCAAGGGCAGACGCTCTAGAGGCTGGGGGTTTTAGGTATTGCTGTACTATATTTAAGTACAGTGTGTATGTATGTATGTATGCGTGTATCATACGAAAGAGGGCGACCGCCCTCGCTCTTCGCTGTTTGGCAGAGCCCTGTGGAAAAGGCACTCTGCACATGCTCGCTGCTGCTCCCCTCCTCCCTCCCCCTCCGCTTCGCCTCATTGATAAAGAAGCGGGGAAGGCGCGGACGTGGGAGACGCGCCTTAAGGGCTCGCTATCCGCAACAACGCAGAAGCTGCAGTCCTGGGTGCATTTAACCAGGGACTTATTTCTGAGGCGATTTGCGTTGCTGGGACTAAGTTGATCCCAGTTTCGATTGCTTCGTGGCTGCAGAAGGGAAACAAGCCTGCCTAACACTAATATGACTTCTTTAGATCTGTGGGCGCTCTTCCCGGCCCCACCACCACCACCACCACCAATATTTGGTATTATGACAACGCGATGAGGGAAGTTCTCCTGAGGATAGCCCCCCCCAAAAAAAAAACTAGGCTGCAACCCGTTCTTATGACCTCAATTCTGCTCGCTCAGAAGTAGGGCATGTTTGGTTTCGATGTGGGCAGGTTTGCAGCCTCATTTCATTCCAATGGGATGTACCTGCACTTAAGCATGGATAGCAGGAGCAGACTCTCAGGAGTGTCAAAAGTTTCTGACATGTGAATTCCCTAATCCATATTACAGCACTATGTTTATCAGGCCATCCAAAATGCCACATTACCTGACAAGCCCCCGCCCCCCCCATCCTGTCCTCCAGAAGATAAAACAGATGCTATTATTTTCCATTGATACATTAACCACTTTTTTTGCTTACTCAGTTTCTGCCAGGGGTGTTTTAGCCAGAGGAAAGGGGTTCCTCTGCATCCCTCACAATCTCTTCAGGCTAATGTTGGGAGTAAAAATTTCGAAAGAGAGCCGACCGGTCCTGCTCCCTCCTCTCACTTTTCAATAGCATCCCCTTAGCCAGTTATTTATTGCCATTCACAGGCTGGGATGAGCTGCAGGGCATTTCTCTACCCTTGGCTTGAGTTTCAATTTGGAGACGCTGAGCTTTGCCATCTTTCCCTTTAGCACTGATTGCTCTCTGAGTGCTGGGGGTTGAGGGGGTGGGATGGAAAAGAAAAAAAGTCTCTGCTTTAAATAAATAATCTTCCATTTCAGCAGTCACACAACAGCTTGCCTGCGTTAAGAAGCCTTTGGCTTGGGCTCAAGCCAGGGAGTTGAAAGGAACTCTTGCATCCTTTTACAGCGCATAGTTATAGAAACCAATCTGCCTGGCTTGCTGCAGCCACCGGTGTGCAGTATATCAGCACCAGGTTCATTTTGCATCCCTAAACAGAGGATGTAAACTTGGAAGAGAAGCTGCACAGTCTCCAGAATGTTCACTACTCCAGTTAGTAAACCCTGGCTTCACATTAATTGATTTGTCCTATCTGAAAATACAAAGTGTGAGTGTGCATGTGCACATGTGAGATAGACAGACAGACAGACAGAGAAATCATTCTCCTAGCCAGACTGATGAGGCAACTTGAGAACATGGGGTGAATGAATCTCCTCTGAATTTGGCAAAGAGTAAAACAGATGTGTCAACTCCCAACCCAGCCTACTTCATTGTGGTGCTTCTGCATTATCATGTCACTGCTCAACTCCTTTTGGGCAGCTTTATAGTAACACCATCAAACTGAGAACACAGTGAAGGGCTCACATAAACAACTTCACCACTTGTTCTGTTCCTGAAACTTCAATTTAGGTCACCAAATTGGGGGTGTGAACTTGCCTTCCTTGGAGGTTTTTAAGTAGAGGTTGGATGGCCATCTGTCATGGGTGCTTTAGCTGGGAATCCTGCATTGCAGGGGGCTAGACTTAGATCACCCTAGGGGTTCCTTCCAACTCTACAATACTATGGTTTGCCTTCAGATTGAACCAACCAACAGCAAAGATGCACCTTCAGATTTGAACATGTGCACCCCTTCCTCTGAAAAACCTGGCTAATTTTATGAAAACTGTTTTTATTTCCTCCAAAACAAATGTTTTCCCCAAATTAGGGAGTAAGCCCCCGCAAGGTATAGGTGAAGCATCGTGTACTAATCAAAAGTTTTAATACTGGTTAAGGCCCCCTAGAAACTCCCCCTCCCCCCGACGCTCCATTGCATTTTTTTTATTTTTTTTATTTTTTTTACAATCTATTTTTATTAATTTTCCAATTAAAATACAACTATGTCACATCCATTATTCCAAATTATACAAATCCATATCAATTAAACCGAATATTATACCAAATCATATACAATTTTGGAGTTCCCATGCTTCAAAAAATTGGGGTTTTCTCGCAACTGCTTACTGCCGTCTTTATTCTAAAGTCCAAATAGTCACTCATAATCCATGATAATCTCGATCTTCCCCTGCAGTCACTAAAATATTTTCTTCTTTCATCCATTCATCCGATTTTTCCACCGCTGCTGAAATAAGCATCAAATGAGATTTCCCATATATTCATTCTCCTGTGTGAGTTTTAATCAGTCCGGCCTCCCCCTAAATCCCCATAAATCCTCTTTGTCTGGAGTGCTTTCTTCTTGCGTAGGTCTTTCAACACAAAACAGCGCCATCTTGAAAAGCTCAGATCACTTTCGTTTTCTTCTCGACGTTTTTTTTTGCAGACGATCATAGTAAAATTTACAGCTTTCCGGGCATAGGCACAGCTGTCACATTATGTAGAAACTCTTAACAGATTTATAGCTCTCCTTGCCCTATAGCTGAACTTAACTTCAGATCGCTGTTCAAATTCCAAGTGCGTCACACCTCATAAATCCAAACGCTTCCAGCCGCACTCCGATTGTCCAGTTGGGGGGGGGGCCCTCTCTTCAACAGTTTTACAGCTTCTAACCATATCATATCAATAGTTTTATAGAGTCTAACTCACACAGTTAAGTTCCATTTCTCATTTGTTCCAAACAAACAGGACATCACGTCCGGGAAGGTATAAAATAACTCGTAGAGTGTATGAAAGGATAAAGAAGACTCACTTCCCTTCTCGTGGCGTCCCAATCAATCTTTCTTGCCGATGATATACTCCCTCACTCCTCACGCTCAGCAGCGAAAATTCCTTGGCAATAAACAGAGCTTCTGCCCTTCCTTTTTGAAGCACGTCCATGAATTTAAGCCCAATTATCTTCTTTGATCATGGAGATCCCGCTACGCAGGTCGGCGTCCGGGGAGCTCCGCTCCTCCATAAGTGCTTTCAGCCCTGGCCCCCCCCCCGCCCCTTGAACAGTCGGGGTGGGTTTAGGGGCATCTGCGGGCCTGCGGCCCTCTCCGTAACCCCCGGAGAGGTGGGGAGGTTGCCATTTACTCCCCTAGCAACCGCCAAATTCCTTATGAAGGTCGGAAAGATGGAAAAAGGGTCAGCCATTCCTGCGACCGGAACCTCCAAAACAAATGTTTTCCCCAAATTAGGGAGTAAGCCCCCGCAAGGTATAGGTGAAGCATCGTGTACTAATCAAAAGTTTTAATACTGGTTAAGGCCCCCTAGAAACTCCCCCTCCCCCCGACGCTCCATTGCATTTTTAAACTGGCTCTGAAGACTTTTGTATTCCGCTTTTATAGATTGAGTTTAATTTGACTATGGAACCGTTGGGCTGTTCTTCTATCTCATTGTGTTTTATGATTATGCTGGGCTGATTGTTGTTTGCCTTCAGATTGATGTGCTGAATCTTTTTATTGATTTGTAGTTTTTTATTGATTTGAAGTTTGAAATGGTGTTTATGTACTGTTTATGGATGACTCTTTAGCTTTTATTCTGTGTTAGATGCTTTGTGAGGATACTCTCTTAGAAAATAATACATATAATTAAAAATAATAATACATTTTCCCATGTAGGGAATGCAATGCAACCTTCTTGTAGTCAGGTTGTGGTGGAGGGTTCATATGTTTTCAAAGTGCAGACCAACCAGCCTCAGATTGAAGACATTTAAATTATGAAAGACTACAGCACACTCACTCTTACAGCCCTTTTCATTTTAAGTTTTCCATCATGATCCTTTGGGCAACAAGGTACTCCATGACTTGATGAATGGGAAATGAATGTCTTGGTTTCCATTTCCATAACTACCTTTTATTGCAAAGGAAATAATGGCCCAGCAAGGAATCAAATGGAGAACGAGCTTGCAGAGTGGTGCAGCCATCATCAAAGACAGGGAAGGAGCCAATTCTCCCTGAGATCTTTTTCCCCCCAAATAATATTTATTGATTTTCAAACATTTCAAAATACAAAAATTCACAAAAATAGAAACAAAGAGGGGGGGGAAATAGCAATATGACATAAACAAAAGAGAAAAAGAAGGGGGGGAAACATATCAATTCTTACATTAACTTGACATTGTAGACTTCCTTGATTCCCCCCACACTGGATCCATTTTTAAATCTAAATTAAGCAATTTTCCTTTATCATCTTAAATCATTCTAATGTAATTTTTCCATTATCTCTCAACCAATTCTAATCTACACAGAGAAAAAAAACCATCAACTATCCTCAACCTGTAATTCATTAATCCAAATCTAAATTTATTTTTCCATCCATCTCTAATTCTTCCTTTAGCCTCACAATTTATACCCCAATTTTTTTCCATACATTCAAATATGTTTTCTTCTATCAAAATAACCTTTAACCACTTTGATCTAATTCTACCCCCCTTCCCCTGGGATCCGGGTCTCCCAGATGCTTCAACCAGTTCCATAAAACGTTCCAGTTTTGGACCATCTTAATCAATCAGAAAATAACCCATTGTTACTCCTCACCCTATTCCCACTCTTTCGCCCCCTATCCACCACTCTCCCTTCTTTGTCCCCTGCTGCCCCCCCCATTTTTTTTCTAACTGTAGCACAATATCATCCAGCTATGTTTCCACTTTTCAGCCCTATCTCAATTTTTATTCCACTTGAGCTCAGGCCCCAGCATAGATCCTGCCCTCCCTCTCTCACTGGGAGGACATTATTCCACACTGGTTCTTCTTTGAGGACTCCTTGAATCGAACATAAGTCTTGTTCCCCCTCTTCCACTGGGGGAACAATATTCCATACTTCTTCCTCCTCTTTTTTAAGTTCAATTATATTGTCCAGGACTGATGGATCTTCCTCCTCTTCTATAAAGTCATTTACATTGTCCGCTTGTTCATCTTGCTTCTCTTCATTCTCTATTTTTTTAAAATAATTTTTATTAGTTTTATATAGACAAAACAAAACATAAAAAACATATCCATCCACCTTCCCTCCCTCCCCCCCACAAGTCCACTTCTGCCACCAGTAGATCCTGCGGGTGTCGAGACCGAAGGTAGTCCATTTTAAGGCTGAGTTTGTCCTCCCCCCTCCTCCATCCCCCGCCCCCTGGCCACCAAGAGGCCCGGAGATAGAAGGAGCATTGAGGTTTGGGTTCCCCCCAGCTGATCCTCGAGCATAAACAAACAGACAAACAAACAATAAAAAATATCCATTTCTAACTTGCTTAACATTGTGATTGTGACTTCCTCAGATCTCCTCTTCCTGGTTTCCCTAGTTTCTTAATATGTTTATAGCGGGTTTCTTATTCTTGATTCCAAGCCTTTTCATTAAATATCAACATTGTCTCCCTCCTTCTTCGTGTTGCCTCCCCACAGGTCCCCTCCTGCCACAAGGGGAACCCATGGGGTGCGACCTTCTAAAGAAGATCCATTTTTATGATTGGGTTTCCTTCCACCCCTTCCTCCTCCCCAGAGCCCCCCCTGCCACCAGGGGCTTCAGGGCAATAGGGAGGAAGATAGGCAGCTATCTGCCCAACCACGTCCCTAAATATAACAATACTAATGTACAAATCTACAATTCCCCCCCCAGCCATTCCTCCCCCTCCCTCAAGAAAAATCAATTATTTACATACAATCATTTCTCAAACCAAACTCTTAACATTATTCTTTTAAACACACCCTCCTCCCCTCCCCAGAGTCTTTCCCCTAATTAGTCCAGCATCTCCTTTAACCAGCCAAGATTTCAAAAACCGTTTTTCGACCAGCCTAAATATCATTTTACTAATTTCTCATCCCACGCCAAATCTACCCCATTTCAAAATCCAAGCCTCTGCCTTCCCCTCCTTCTGCATTTCCTCAATCTGACTTCTCCCAACTATATTTTCTCCAGCCTCCCCCTTTTCTTCAATGTTCATTTCCCATTGTTGGTAATATTTCTCCACAGCAGTTGCTTCCTCAATTGGACTAGAACTCTTCTCTTCATAGTTGACTTCGTCTTCTTCCATTTCAACTTTCTGTTGTACTTCATCCAGTACATATTTTTCAAGGTCCCTTTCACATTCAAAAGTGTCCTCTGAATTTTGATCCTGAGCCACAATATCAGTGCATGGTGAACTGGATTGTTGCAGTCCCTTGTAGAGATCTATCAGTATTTGCAAAGAGTTCAAAACAGCTTTCTGGAAGGCTGGTGAATAGGGTGTTGTCATTTTTCTCTTAACCGCAAGCAGACAGGAGATTAGAAGACAAAGAGCAATGGAAATTTCCTTCCTTCGAAACGGTAGCATGCATCTTGGCTAACCATTTTCATTGTTATTAACTTCTTCATAAAACAAATTACACCATTCACCAATTTATTTATTTTTAAATTCCTTTTTGACAGCTGTCACAGCACTTTTCCCCTTAGTAATCTTGCTGGGCTTCGTAGGGTGCCGGCTCCAGGGGTTGAGAAGGGTAAAAAGAAAGTCTTTCTTTCTTTCGGGTTACAAAAGCAATTAATTTCCCTTTCGGCTTTGGGATATTTAATGTGCCTCTTGATTTGCCATTAGGAAGAGATCGACTTCCGTTTTTTTAGAATCTCTTCCTATTTTCCAATTGTTCTTTCAAAGTTCCAAATAGAGATTTCACTTACTTTGTAGAAATCTTTGTTTTTCTTGGAAAGAATCCGCCGCTTGCAGGCTGAAGACTCGGAGCTTCGCTTCAAGGAGGTGACGATGGTTCCCAAGATGGCTCCCGCGACTCCACTCCGCTGGCTCTCGGTCGTTCTACTGAGCTCCCGGGCAGCGGAGGAATCGCATCCGGAGCTTCTGCTGGGCTACTAAGCCACCGGGACGCTCTTCCCGGTGTTTTTATGGGGAGTCTGTGCGCCCTGCGGACTTCCCCCCCTCTGCGATGCCAGAGACCTCGGAGCTCGAGGTCTCTGCGTCTTTCCACCAGCGCGACGGACCGGAAGTGCTTCTCTTCATTCTCTAGTGAAACCATTTCACCTTCACTTTCCACACAGTTCAGTCTTATTTTGTGAATCTGTATATTATTCTGCTGCAATTCATCTCTCACATCCAAAATCAATTCCAAAAGTCCACAAAGTCTAAAGAGCCAGATGATGTTGTGTCTGCTGACATCCTGCTCGTCTCAAATTCCATGGGAACTGCACAGATTACAATGCAGGAAGTGGCGTGTTCATATTTCCAAACCTGAGAAACAAAGTTTACGTCCAATCTGGTTATCAACTCTCATTTTCAATTCTTGTTCATATTTTAAAAATTTTATGTCCATTTCTGAAAGAGCATTAATTCTCCCTGGGATCTTATGGGGATTCATCTGCAGCGAGATCTTGGGAAGGAATGAGGCAGTGAGCCCCTTTAAAGAAGTCATTTGGCTCCAACTGTAGCCTTCTTTCTCCCTGTGACCTAATCCCCAGTCCTCCCTCAGTTTTAGAGTCTTCCACTGAGATGTTGAGTGGATGCTTGTTTACAGAGCTAGAAATACATTTTTCTATTAACCACCACTTGCCTTTGGTTGAAATGTTTTTGCACATCTCTCAGTGGCTAGTACGGTAGTTGTTATGTGTCTTTTGCATAGCTATTTGTCACAACTTGGGTGGAAATGGCATTGGGCGGAATCTACAAATAAGCGGGGCCCTCTTGAGGAGTCACACCAGATCATGGTGCAAGCTTGAGTAGGTAAGGCATGGCTCTACTCATCTGACATTTAGCAGCAGGGTTCCAGTTGCATGGAAGGCACCACACTGGGTCCTTGTATGCTGGTCAATTCCCATAGCATTCCTCAGCATGTGTGTTGAGTTGCTGCATCCAACTTCAGATAATGGATCCTTACCCAATACCATGCCAACTCCACTTAGTTGTGGCCTGTTTTCACTGACAATTTTCTCCTGGTTGTTATTCACCCTCTATTGTCAGTGACTGGAAGGATGCACACTGGGGGAAGGGGGGCTAGGGTCTGACATGGAGGGGGGGTAGTGATTTGTGGGGAGCTATACAAGCCAGGAGGCAAGAGTCAGAGGCAGGAGGAGTTTCGGCGCTTGGGAAGATACATAAGTTGGTGGAGGGGATGTGGCCCCCTGTTGCTGCAACTGCTCCATTATCTGCCATGTGCAATCCTTTGGCTGGGGAATGCCCTTGATATTTTTTTTTGGGGGGGGGGGTTAACTACTATGTGCCTGCCAGAAAACAGAAGCATGATGTTGTGTTTCCTGGGTTTATATTTCACTTACAGTGCTGATCCAATGCTGTCCCCTTCCTTGTGTCAGTAATATACCATGCCAGGGAAGAAAGTACGTATGTTTGGGTTTTAGTACTAGTCTCCAATATGCAATCTTATAAGCTGCTGATTCAGTGCAAATAGCCTACAGTGGGGCATTCTGAATTTTTTAGTATGTGACTTGTTCCCTGATTTTCGAAAGAACATTTATTTTAAGCAGGTTGAAGAGATATGTAAAAGCAGAGAAAGTGGCATTTTTTAAAAGGGGGAGAGAGCTTTCCCCCTTTGGAAAATACTGTACAAAGTTAAATTCAAGCTGTGTAGAAAATAAGGTGGCTGTAGCTACACTTTGCCTTGCATGTTCTGGGAAAAGCTGATTAGCCTTGGAAGGGATTTAATGCAATTGCAAGTCTGGTAGCCACAGCCATCTTAGCTTTCATAGTTTTTACCAGTCTAATGAATAAGCCTCCTGCTTTGGCAATGGAGTAAACAAAAGTTTCATACCAAGACAGAAAGCATTTGATCATGTAGTGGGAAAAAGACTGCTTGTTTCGGCTCTCATTTTTCAGCTTATCATTTCTTAAAAACAGAATAAACTGGGAAGTTGAAAATCACACAGAAATGTATGTGCATATGTATGTGTGTGCGTGCACTTTGGGGATTAAGTAAAAGCTCCAACCAATTTCTGGGCTACAAGCCCAGGAGAAAAAGTGCCAAGTTCATGAGTGTCTCTTCAGTGTGGGAGCTGAATGAAGATTTTTATAGAGTCAGACTTCCAATGTTCACAGTACAGAATTTTTGCAAGTAATGTGGTAATTAAGGTATACAAGAAAATTTCATTAAAACAACTGCTGTTTTAAAGGGTTTAGTTCCTTAGGAAATTTCAGCAATATGAACAGACCAAATGGGCAGCACTTGAGAATGCTTCTTCATATTGTATGGTCTGTTAACATTTAAGGGAACATGGATGGCCACTTATTTGTCCATATAATTAATGAGAACTGTGCTATGGTGCTATTTTACTTATTTATTTCTACAATTTATGTCCCAGCTTGGCAGTGCCTTAAGATGGCAGAAACGAAACAGTAAATATGAACAATAATAAATTAAAAACAAAAAATGCGTCAAATAAAAAGAGCTATCAACAATAACATCCATTCAAACTAAAAGAAGAGAACACAGTAAGGTGAAATAGTTTTATGCTTTTCAATGGCATCAAATGAACATTGACTGATTGCTGCAGGTGGATATGTCCCCATTGAAAATATAGTCACCTGGTAATCACCTGCTTAAACTCAGGTGGCAAGATTTCCAGACAAAGTCTCTGATGGAGATATCTGTGAATGTTGAGGCTCCTATGGGTAAAGGTGGTGGAAAACTCCTAGGAAATACAAGTATATAGAACAGGCACCCCCAAACTTCGGCCCTCCAGATGTTTTGGACTACAATTCCCATCTTCCCCAACCACTGGTTCTGTTAGCTAGGGATCATGGGAGTTGTAGGCCAAAATATCTGGAGGGTCGCAGTTGGGGGATGCCTGATATAGAAGAACAAACCTTACTGAAACTGAGCCAGCATGCAATGATCCAAAACTATCAGAATTTTTTGAGAGTGTCAACAAGCCTATAGACCTGTTTGGACTGTCAAGCAACTTTCAACACCAAAAACTCAAGATTAAGCCAAAAACTCAAGCAATAAGTGGAAAGGTCCTCTTGTGGATCAGGAATTGGTTAAGTTGTGGGAAGCAAAGACTAGGAATAAATGGACAGTTTTCAGAATGGAGAGATGTAGAAAATGGAGACACCCCACCCCCAAGGATTGGTATTGGGAACATCTTGTGGGGGGCAGTAGGCTAGCAAAGTTTATCTTAAAGAAAGGGGACATGGAGACAACCTCATATCTTCAGCAAACATGTGAGGAGAAGCAGATTCCTAGCCATGTCCTTGATGCTAAAGCACCTACTAGCCACAAACTCCAGTGGCTGTGTGTTTGGCAGTAGTGTGAAGGAAGCCTGCATGCCTTTATAGGTATGGGTTGGTTCTTTCTGCCACTTTGCCTTAACTAGTTTTACAGTTTTGAAGCTCTTTGATATCTGTTTTCTGGAGACGCATCCAATGTTTGAAAGTTGATTGACCAACCTGTCTCATCCTCTACCTACTTACTGCTTGTTTACTTCACCTCTTTTGCTCCTCTTATAACTAGGGTTGTAACGTTATCAGCATCAATGTAATATCCAAGCTTAAGGATGTTTCCGGTGTTTCATCATGTACTAAAAAGGCATTACATCATCAGCATTTAGAAAATCACTATATGTAAGTAGAAGACCCATTCCTTTTTTACCCAAATGAAGCTGAGGTCTGATTAAATAAAAGTATTCAGAGTTTTCAAACTTGGTTATTTATTTATTTGTAATATGATATCTCCCTTGACCATTGAAGCAGGGTAAATGGATCTTGGTAAGTGCATTCAGGATGTAACTTGCATTCCAGGTTCCAAGAAGATGCAATCCACAAATCTGTTTTCAGGCACTACTTATGTCCCTTGAAATGAGATAGTTCCCTTGGGCATCAGTACAGAGCTGTGAAACTTGATATTCATACTTAAGATATAATTCTAGGTCCCAAGGTTGCATACATGTGTGTGCTTAGAAATCCAAAAGTATTGTATTTCACAATTTTCAAAGGGGGAAGGAAAGTACTATGGAATCTGCAACACCTTGAGACTGTGACAAATGAGAATATTACTGCTAGAATGACCTGGAATAGTCAGCGGCCGAAGCTCAACCTATACCTTGCATTTTCTTGGGAAATAATTGTAAGATCAGTTCTGCTGGGGAAACTGCAGCATGGTCTAGGAACAGAAGAAGCTATGCATAGAGACTGAATGGGAAACGTGAATGGGAAGGTATCTTAGGGTGCTGGGAGAGTGATGGGTTAAGTAGCAGATGAAAGATGGTGGAGTAGACTCAAGACTCAAAAACCTCACAAGGCCTAAGAAAAATATGGGCTGCATGCTGCTGATTGCCATCAAAAAACAATTGGCTAAGAGTTAAGGTGGTTCTGCCTAGGACAGAGACTGAGCTTAGAGATAGAAAGGCAGGGCCGTCTCAAGCAGGTCGGGCGCCCTGGCGCTGAGGCACGGAGATCGCTCCGGCGCCCCCACCCTCGCAGCGCGCAGCACGACTTCCGCGCGGCTTTGCCGCGAGCCCCCCGCCAGCCCCGCGCCACCAGGACCTTACCTAGAGCTGGGCCTGTAGAAAGGGGCCTGTGGATCATGGGGAAGGATGTTAACCTTCCGCCCCACCCACTATGGTTCTGGTGAAAACTAACTTCCCAAGTTACCTTTCCCCCCAGAGGGAAGTTTCTATCTAGGGCAAATACCAGCTTTTGGAGGGTTTTTTTTAAAAAAAAACAAACAAACAAACTTAAACTGAGGTGTAGGAGGAAATAGTTAAATCTCTTCCAGATTCACTAATTGTGGGTGCTCCCTGTGCATGTCATTTCTAATGTAAAGAACAAGAAACATTAAATGCATACAGTCATTTAATATATCTTCTAGTTTGTCTCTTTCTCAAATAAAGGGGGAATAATGGGGAAAATACTAATGCTAAAATGTTAGTACATATATTGGTGTATGCGAGTGTGTGTGTTTGAGGGAGGGAGGGATGGTGGGGAAAAGAGGGAGAAGGAAGGATATTTATTTACTTTTTATTTGAATTTCTCTCCTGCTCTTCATTTATACATGATCCCAGGGTGAATTATGGAAACAATCAAATTACATCACATGCACATACACACAAAGGTTGCATTAAAGTAATGAACAGGTATTAAATACTTTGAGGATGGAAAAATATTTTCAGCTTTGCTGAAACTGCAAAGCACTTTTCAGAATGAGGTCTTGATCCTGCTTTGGGAATTCTGGATGTTCTTGTAATACCAATAGTTAATAATTATTTTAATTTAATTGAAATCTCTGAAGCACTTTGCGGTATATAGGTTGTTTTTTCTTACCTACTTGTCATTCAACTGTCACTATAGAGGCACTTCAAAAATAATCCAAGAGGAGATGCTGTTACTGCCATCTTTTAATTAATGATTCTGAGATTAAAGTAAACATGAGGCAAATAAACAGCATCTATGATTTACAGCCAGCACAGTCTGGATGGGAGCTGGAAGTTGATGAGTTTGGCTGCCCTGAAGTACAGGGTCTCTGAAGTTCACTTGTTTTTTTACAATTTGGTGAGACCAAAGTTAATCACACACACATATGCCTCATGTCTCACCTTGTGCGTTGAGCTGAATCTAAACTACTTCAGTCTCTGGGTCCCAAGTGATTCTTCTTCCATCCCATTCTAGAGAGTATTAACAATGCAGATTTTGGTAACCCAACAGTTGCAGAAGAGAATCTTCTTAGTTTGTTCACAAGACTTTCCACAAATGGTCTTTAGGTATTAAGGGCTTTATAACTATGACTTCATATAATTATCTACACAGGACATGTGTGTAGCAAGAAAATGTGTCTTAGATCACAAGAGGGAACAAACTGTGCCCCCCCATCTGCCAGCCATGGGCTGCCTGCCTGCCACTTATACCACTGCCAGGGCAAAACCTGCCACCTACCCACTGCGATTCCTGCTGCCTGCCCACCCCGCCATTGAGTTATGGAGCACCACTTAGCTATGAAGCAGTCCACCACTAGTAAGGATCCTTCCTCAGAGTGAGCCATTGTGGCTGAGATGGCATAGACAGCACCTGTGCTGCTGCCGCCACAACTTTGCCAAGATGGCAGAACTTGCAGTTTAAAATTTAACCAGTCTCAAACTTTAAACAGGGTTTGCCACTGCCATGTGCAGGCATACTCTGAGGCCACCTAACCCACAATGCCTCACTCTGAGAATGACTTCTTCCACAGAATGTGACATTGAAGGGTGAGGGTAGCCCCTGGTTGGGGAATGCAGCAGCTTAAAACAGAGGAGGAACAACAGTAGTTGAAGCAGCAGTAGGTAGGAAAATGAGAAAAGAGTTGGTGGTTCAGGTTAGCCACCAATCCTTGTGGGAAAATGGTAAATACGTGATTTTGTTTTGTTATGTTCACCCCTCACACATCTACAGTCAACTGACCATTTCCCCCCTCCATGATGACAAAGCCATAATCTTAGTGCTACTAGAATATACTCATCATCATGCTGAAAGGATGCAAGTTTGTTCCTTTCATCAGCCTTGCTTTATTTGCTCAATCAGTACAGAGGAGGCCTGGCAGAGGAAGGAAATGTGGGCGAATCTCTTTAAACTTATGTTGAACACCACAGGCTTCCTTCATAACATCAGCTATACAACCCCCACTCCAGGGGTCCCCCGTTCCAATCCTCGCCATAAAATCTAATCTGCTTATATTTTTCAGTACCTTCAGCTTTGTTGCACTTTGACAGCAGCTAAGGTTTTTTGCAAAAAATGTCAGGATGCCTGTTGTGGAAAAAAAATCTGTGCGATTTAGAAGCAGCATTAATATTGACAGTACAGTAACAAGTTTTTATTCAAGGTTTGATGTGAACAAACACTGAAACAGATGAATAAGAGGTCAACTCCAGATTTTTTCTGTATCAGAGGCACAATGTAAACAACTCTCCATGTGGTTAGGGTTGAAAACATTTCATATCAGTGCATGGCACTGGGATTTGGGGTAGGTTCATGGCAAACAAGACTATGTTAAAGTTACAGGTAGGTAGCCGTGTTGGTCTGGTGTAGTCGAAACAAAATAATTTTTTTTTCTTCCAGTAGCACCTTAGAGACCAACAAAGTTTGTCGTTGGTATGAGCTTTTGTGTCTCTAAGGTGCTACTGGAAGAAAGAAAGAAATATTTTGTTAAGACTATGTTAAGTATGGCATTTCCCCCGAAAGTGCTGTAGAATCTGGAAATGCTAAACTCCCCGCTTGCAATCACAGGTCTTTTAAAACCCAGAAGTAGCACTATTGTTTCTTTATTTTCATTTATAAATCATTTCATATAAAACATCTCCAAGCAACTCAACAATAAAAGCCAAACTGATTTATATTAATTTGCTTAATTTTCACTCTTGGAGAACAAAAGAACGTGTTAACATATATTTTGAGTTGCCACGTTGCAGATGTATTTATTCCTTGTGGATAGAAATTTGCTTTTTTTTTTAACTCAGTAGCACCTATACTAATAAATATGTGGCAAAGTTTGCTTTGGGCTGCTTAGAAAATAGAACCTGAAGTATTGTTGCCACGTGCAACAAACTTGTCAGGACATGTGTACAGGAGGAACCTGTGTTTGGACAGTTTATTGCAATAATAAAAGTTTAGGTACAGAGTCGGAAATCAGATTGGCCAAGCAATACAGTGGTACCTCGGGTTACAAACACTTCATGTTACAAACGCTTCAGGTAACAGACTCCGCTGACCCAGAAATAGTACCTCGGGTTAAGAACTTTGCTTCAGGATGAGATCAGAAATTGTGCCCTGGTGGCGCGGCGGCAGCAGGAGCCCCCATTAGCTAAAGTGGTGTCTCAGGTCAAGAACAGTTTCAAGTTAAGAACGGACCTCCGGAACGAATTAAGTTCTTAACCAGAGGTACCACTGTATTTGGTTAAATCCATAGAGAATGGGTGTATCGGGATTGAGAGAACAGTAAGGTACACTGTAGTGGTGTTATGAGGCTGGTAAGGAGAGGGTACCACATAAACATGAGGACAGTCCAGTTGGGTCAGAAGGAGTTGGGTGGTCGGTAACAATTTGGTTAGAGTTGGCTATGCATTTGTACACCTCTTAATATATCATTTAAAAATGCATAATGGTTCCTGAGACCAAGGAGCAAGTTTTCCTTTGTGTTTGGATACATTTAAATGCCCTTTTGGATTCCTGGTGGTAGACTAAACCTTTCAAAACTGCACTGATTTTTAATCAGATTTTGCATAGTGGTTCCTAGGATCAAAGAGCAGGCTTTTCTTTGTGTTCAGATACAATTGAATCAAAATGGTGGAATAAGCCATTTGCACTGATTTTACCCACTGACTTTAAACACTGTTGCTTGTCTGTTTCTTGGAATTCCTGACCAATGTTGGGTATGAGGCTGCTAGTCTATGTTTCCAGCAGGTATGTATATTATAGTTTTCATGGCTGGCCCAAAATATTTTGGCACCTGAGGCAAACCACAAAATGGATCTCACCCTGTCAGGGAAGAAGGGATGAGTGAAGATCTACATCAGCCGCAAGGGGGGAATAAAGTGCAGAGGAGGGCAACCAAGATGATCAAGGTTCTGAAAATCAAGCCTTATGAGGAACAGTTGAGGGAGTTGGGTATGTGTATGTGAGATCTGAAACACATAGCAGTCAAGTATAACATTCCTAGAGTGGACATGCTAGGGGATCCTTTGAATCAGCCAGGAGAAAACGTCTTGTTTCCTCCTGAACTGGGACAAACTTCCTCTGCATGTGACTAGAGGTGGGTGTGGTCTAATCTGGTGCTCTCTCTGCCTGGGTAACAAGAGCAAGGCAGGGAGCACACCTCTCTCTTTCTGCTCTTCCCCATTTTGATTTTCTATATGTTAGGAGAAGTGACTGCTTGTTTGCAGTCACTTAGGAACTAACTCCTTTATGGGATAGTTCCACATGTGTATATACTTTTGTAACATAAGTCTGCCTTCAGGGATCCAACTGTGAACGGAATGAATGTGAGTAAACTACTTTTATATTGACTTTAATAAGATTGTAGTGTTTATTCTTTTTAAGAGGGACAAGAAGGGATCTTACTAGGAAATCCTATAAGACTAAAACTAGCCTGCAACAAGCAAACTGTTGTGCATGTAAAGGGTAATGTTTAAACTCTGCTTATAGAACTTGTTAACGCAAGTTGGGAAGGATATCATTAAACAACATATCCTCTCCTGCCTCCCTGAACGTTCCCACAGTTTAGCCTGGGTAAGAGGAGATTGAAAGGAGATATGATAGCCATCTTCAAATACCTAAAGAACTGCTACATGAAAGATAGAGCAAGCTTGCTTTCTCCAGCTCTGGAGGGCAGGACCCAAGCCAATGGCTTCAAGAAAGGACATTCGGACTAAACATCAGGAATAACTTTCTGGTAGTAAGAGCAGTTTGACAGTGGAATGCTCGCCCTCAGAAGGTGGTGGAGTCTCCTTCTTTGGAGGTTTTTAAGAGGTTGGATGTATGCTTTAGTTGAGATTCCTGCATTTCAGGGGGTTGGACTAGATGACTCTTGGGATTCCTTCCAACTCTACAATTCTACAGCTATGATCCTGCATCAGGAACAAGGGTGGGAGAAGACCAGCAGCACCTTCTTTTTGCCAAGAGACTGCTGTAGAGATGGCATTGGGGGGAAGCTGCCGAGGAGGCCTCAGATCCGGTTTCCAAGGAGCACACTGCAGCCATTGCTGTTATCACAGCAGCAGGCAATGCATTCCTTGATGCCAAATCTGCTCCCCCTGTGGATCCTGCCACCAGAGGTGGTTGACTCACTTTGCCTCATGGGCATAGCTGCCAAGTTTTCCCTTTTCTCGCGAGGAAGCCTATTCAGCATAATGGAATTTCCCTTAAAAAAAGGGATAACTTGGCAGCTATGCTCATGGGTGGGCCAGTGATTCTAATTATTGTAAACATCTAATAGTTGCATAGCATCTAATAGTTGCATAGGTTACCAGTTGTCTATAGTTTCCAGTCATACAATGAGGTGACCAATACCATGCTCCAGAACCTGACATGGAGAAATGAGAGCAATGGCCAAAGATTAGGGACACTCAGCTTTCCCAGTTGCTGGACATACTGTACAAGTAACAACCCAAGAGGAGGAAAATCTTTGGGGGGGGGGATGTCCCTCAAGTAGACAGATCATAGATCAGACCAGGGTGACTACCATAAAAATAAATGAAAAGGTTGGAATAATGTGCAGTGGAATTTGTTACAGAAAGAAGATGCCAGGAAGGCTATGTGCTGAAAACTGATATACGGCACCGTGAAATCACACACGAAAAAATAAATGAAAATTGTGGAATGATTTCATGGGCTGTTAGATGAAAATTTAAAAGCAATCAAGGACTATGAGAAGAGGGGATGATAGCACTATCTTTTGATCCCCCCCCCTGGCCATTTGTATATCACAGATAAGTGACTGATGAGAACTACCACTGATGAGTTTTTTATGGCTTTTGCTACTTCTGTTTTAACATTTCTTTATTAACAAACGGTGTAATTTCAACCTGACTATGAATGTTTAATCTGGACATCAGCAGGTATTAGGCATTCAAATATGATCAATTTTGTACTTATCAGTTCTTTTTCCAGGGCTTCTGACTGCAAATTTCATTATCTAGGAGGGAAGAACATGTGTATTAGTATTTTCTGTTTATTGGTCTCCCACCTGTCTAAACCAAATATAGTAACTTTTGTTATTTTATTTTATTTGCAATTACATCGTGCATTGATTGGATTGCCTTTTGGAGGGCATTTTGCTATCTACTAAATCTAGTGTGTTCTCTTAATGGATTTTGGCAAATAATACATTGCATACATTTGAGCACCCGATATTGGCATTGGCAAAAGGGAGGTGATACCATATGTAGTGATGACAAACTGCAGCTCTCTGCCTTGTTCCTCTGCCCTTGCAATTACTTTCAAAATAGTGTAGCACTGGCAGAATAAATAACTGTAAAATGTTTAATCTAGAATACTTTCCAAGGAGGAAAGCAAAATCTAACAATAGGCTGTTTCCCAAGCAATTAGAAGTAAAGAAGAGGATTTAACCTCCAACACAAGAATGATTCCTATAAATAATTGGATTCATTACACATAAGCAAATGCAGTGAAACAAACAAACAAACAAAAACCAGCAACAAACCACCTATTAAGTTCTAATTCAGAAATTCGGTAGCCACTGTAGTACAGTATAGTAAATACTTAAGATATGCAAAAAACTTGTTGTTGAAAACAATTTCTTTCTGAATATTGTTCGTGTAATTTGATCAGTGATGAGCAAAACAAGGAAGCAATTGTCTTTTCTCCTCAATTATATTTATTTCTGCGAGACTCATATATGAAGAAATACCGTATGTATTTGTGGTGGCCCAGCGATGCACATTTTAGAACAAAAACTGTCTCATATAGTCTATTAATCATGTGCAATTGTTTTATGAAAATGTGTAGTTATTGAAGGAAACAAACAATGAGGATATTAGGTAATCAGCTCAACCAATAAAATTATTAATTATTAAGAGTAGCAATTTAGCAGTAGCTGCATTCCCAAGTAACTACAATGGTTCTTTAGCAAACTGGCCGACAATTCTCAATCTTTATGACGTTCAGTGGGTTGCACTATGCCTTTGGGTGAAAACAAAGACAAAAAGTGGCCTTCCCCCTTTGTAGTAGTAATGGAAACAACCAAACTTATCCACCATCATCTCTGACTTCACAGGGTTAATTCACATGAAGCATCCACCACTTAGTCACCATAGGAACCTGTTGAAGAGTAGAGAATTAATTAATTACATTTGGAAACACCTTGATTGCAGAGAGAACAATAGTGTTGAAACTGTCAAGGACGTAGATTGAGTGAGCTATACATTGGGAGGGGATACACCTATTGGTTCTTCCTTAGCCTTATCATGCTGAATTTCTGGGTGGCGGGTGGTATTTGCATCTACACCACACAGCGGGCGGGTGTCCTTCACAAGTTGTCCCATATGATCAAAATGCAGAGACTCAAATTGGATTTATATACACAAAGCCAGCAGTGTATGAATATTATTCAAATCTTGTGTACCCCTTACCATGCAAATATGTTTACAGAGCAGTCTCTGGAGCATAGGAAGGTGGACAGCTTCAAAAGGGTATTTAGACATATCAGTAAAGCTACAATGGCAGCTTGCCATGATAGGATCTCCAGGATAAGAGGCACTGAATACCAGCTCCTTGAGGTCTCTGAATACCAGGTCATTGAGGAAAAACAGAGGAGAGTGTTATTGCCCTCATTTCCTGCTTGGGGCCTCCCAGAGGCATCTTGATGGTCCCTGTGGGAAAACAGGACACAGAACTAGATTGGCTGTTCCTCTAATCCAGCAAGGCTCTCCTTATGTTCTTATTTTGCTGCTGCTTTTCACTGCCCACGGCAGCGTGATCCTGGTAGGGTGCCATTGCAGCTGCTCCCCCACCCATGCTGGGCGCCATGCCCCTGCAGGTGGCATGCCCCGCCCCAGGACATGCGCCATGCCCCTGTGGGCAGCGCGCCCCGCTCCCAGGACACACGCCATGCCCCCACAGACGCAGAGACATCACAGAAAAGGCTCTTCCTAATGCTGGGAAGCCCCTAACTCTGTATTACTCACTCTGTATTTCATCTTGTTTACGCGTTCAAAACACATAGTGCAAGAAAGGCTTGTTTGGTGATTGTACATTCACCTAAGGAATGGTTTCACCAGGTGTTTGCTTAATAAACATGCTGTGCTGAAACCCATCTTCCAGTTTCTCATAAGTCTTTTTTCCCCTGTGAAAAAAGTACCCATTTTTCTGTTTTATTTTCAGGGCTCTTAAAAAAAAATCATTAGAATGTTAATCTTGGGTTCTGAGCTGACTTTATCGTTAAGAGGTAGCCAAGGATAGTGCATACATTTTCCCCCTTTCCTGTAAACATTTATCTAGCACTCTTCAGACTCTCCATCTGCCTGAACTTCCTGATCTGAAAAAGCACCATGGAAGGAGTTACCTCATTATATCTGGGCTTTAATTGACACATGAGCACCCAGGAAGGCTGCAGAGTGCAGAACACTGGTGAAACCTTGCTCCTTGTGACAGTTTCACCAAAATGTCCCACCCCCTTTGATTTTTGAAAGATATTTCTTTTCTCATTAATTGATGGGAAATGGTTAAAAATGCAGTATTTTTTGGTACAGTATTATTTTATACACCTTGAGAATAGATTGGTATTTTAGTTGTGTTGCTCTTCTTCTATGACCTTAGCATTGAAGCTGAAGCATTTCAAAGGTTTCAGATTTTCACATTGTTCAATAATTCTGCCAGGCATTTTTCTAGAGCCCTGCAGTCTAACAGAGAGTGTCTTCAACTTCATCAACTTCATCACTGGAATAAATCTGTTATGTACTCTGGGTGATATTCAACTAAGTTTTACTCAGAGTAGACTCAGGTAATGAACATGATCAGGGCCGGCTCTAGGTAGACCCCCGGTGGCGCAAAGCCGCGCAGAAACCATGCTGCGCCCTGCGAGGGCGGGGGCGCCGGCGCGATCTCCGCCCCTCAGTACCAGGGCGCGCAACCTGCTCGAGACTGCCCTGAACATGACTGAGTCATGGTCCATTTCAATAGGTTTACTTTGAGTAAAAGCTAGTTGAATACCACCCTCTGTTCCCCAAAACAGCACCAAATCATATATAAACACTTAGACACTGACGTGCAATATTTTAAAATAAGCAACACTGTTGCTGCATTTATTCTGTATTGATGAAATCCCTGTGCTAGTTTGCACTCTTCTCTTCATGTTAATTACTTGGTTGTTTTACATTGGCAATTAAGTCCTTAATCAATCACATTTGGTGTCCTTTAAAACCTCAGTGAGAGTAAACAGCATAACATGCTAATAAAATGCTGTAGTGGTGTTATTTTTGTCAATTTTGGCCCAGTGAGGCCAATTTATCCATTGTAACTCTGGTCTCCTGCTGATGGAACGTCATCAAAACCAATTGAATTACATCTGCTTCAACAGCAATCATGCAATGAGAGTAAGATCACTGCAGCTTATTCTGTCTGATTGGGATAGCTGGAGAGTCATGCACCAGCCTTTGTTCGACAAGAGGTGCTCATTCATTTAAACAGAGTTACGTGACTTTAGAAAACTGATCTACTACACAGTTAAACCTGACAACTTTGATCTAATCCCATGCAGCCCTACTCATGCAGTGAACTAGCTTGGCTTAAATCCAAAAAACTCAACTAAGGTAATGTTATATTTTAAATTAATGTCATTGTTGCATTATTTTGAAATAATTTTTAATGTTTTATGTGCATTTTACGTAGGGTTTTGGGGGACTTGAAATTGCAGGGAAAAGGTATCCTGAAACATCTGAAAATCAACTGGGTCATCAGTTTTGTTTGTTTAAATTTAAGGAAAATGTAATGTCAGAATGGCCATTGGCCATGTTACAGGTAAGGTGGTGGTTGCAGCCCCTCACTGGCTAGCCACCATTCCCAGGTGCTGGGACTCACATCCATGACCAGCCGTTGAATATCATCTGGTCAGCTGCATTGCAAGGCACGGATTGCCTGCCAAATACTTAATTTAAACTGACCAATTATGGGCACCTTAGTGGGCAGAGCTTCACTAGCGGACTAAGACATGTATGCTTCCACTCTGGTCCTCTGGCTACCCTTAAAAGCAAAGTGTGCCTGGCACTTTCAGCACAGTTGGCAGAAGAGTAAACCCTTCCTTCCTTCCATGGTACACTGCATGTTTTGCCTCCTTGCACTCTACCTGACCTTACTATGGTTCCCAATGGTTGCTGAATTCGGAGCTGGGACAGAATTTGCCTTCAAACAGGTGGGGCCCATCTGGAAGTTTTATGCTTCCCATCCTAGTCATCAAGGTCTTGGGTGAATTGGTGCATCACCGTGACCGAAGAACAGGTGCGTACTCAGGGTACCCCATTAGAGAGCTCTAGGTGGAAGTCTCTGCCCAGAAGCCAAACGTAGAGCAGATGGGCCATAGAACTTCCAGCAGTGGCCCAAGAATTGGCCACCTTGATAGACTGGTGTCTTGAGGAGACCAAAATCTTTGCCACAACCCTGAAAAAGGTTTCAACCCTCCATCAGGAGGCTGAAATGCATATACAGTGGTACCTCTACTTACAAATAACTCTACTTACGAATTTTTCTACTTACAAATGGAGCTCCGTCCGCCATCTTGGATGCGGTTTAGATAGGATTTTTTCTACTTACGAATTTTTAGATAGGGTTGCTTCGACTTACGAATTTTTTCTCCCAATGCATTCCTATGGGATTCGACTTACAATTTTTTTCGACTTACAAATGTGTGTTCGGAACGCATTAAATTCGTAAGTAGCGGTACCACTGTACACCCAATGGCTGAGCCAAAGTTCACTTACACTTGGAATCAATAAAGTTGTGGCCTTTTTTCAAAAATCCCAGATCTGATCAAGTTTGTTCCTAACACCTTAGCTGTAGCCTCCGCACAGGGAAGAGTGGTGTGCGTGCTGTGCTGGTTAACCGCAGCTACTGGTGGGTGAACTGAGGTTTATTATTTACTAGTAGTAATTTAAATGGTGACAACACAGAAAAAATGATGAGAAACTAAGTAAACAGTGTAACATGTCAAGGGTGTGTGTGTGGATTCGGAATAATGCAGAGAAGCAGTTGATACAGTCTCCTCCAAACCACGACAGAGAGCCATGCATGTTTACTTGAGCTACTTGTAGAAAGAGTGGAATACTGAAATAAGCAAATAAGGCTGGAGTAACAACCTCAGGTGACAACCTCTATGTGTTTAGATTCATTCACAAATCCTAGGGCAGCAACATTTTATAGATTAATCAGAATGCATTTTAAACACTTCCCCCATCATCTAGAAAGGTGGCACTGGTTAATCTGGCAGTGTTCATTTAAAAAAGTTAAGCACTGAGCACCATCTTGAAAAGGGCACATCACATAGGAAATAATGGATGGAATTCAACGTAGTTGGGGGCATGTTCATGGAAGGAAATCAACTTACTGAGTTGTCCTCTCCCCCCTTTCTCCTGTGTACCTCCTGTGTGCCCCTTATATCTGTTCTGGAGACTCCTTCAATCCTTCAGAGCAGATTTATAGGGTGCGGGGGACATGCAGGTGGAGAGGGGGGGGAGTCCCATTGTGCAAATGTACATGCTCCCATGCATGCAGCAACTTACTTAAATCCTGGAATCTCAGGAAGTTTACAATCTTAAAAGGTAATTTACAAATATCTGAAGCAAACCATCATATATGCATATAATTAAAAACAAAGGAATTGTCATTCACGCCTCGGATCATTTTAAATATCCACATGCAAATGTATGCAATGGATCCACTCTTGTTAATTACCTGAGATTCATATTGTTAATCAGCTGTGGTTTTTGTTACTGGGTGACAGCTAACACTGCCACATAATTAGAACGCAGTGTGATTAGTGTGAGATTATAGCCCTATTCAGGCATTGAGTATCTGTGGGTACCAAAGCTGTGAAGCAGACACAAGTGTTGTTCATGGCCCAAGCCAGTGCTTGTTCGTTGTCAATCTGAACTAGGTGCTATTTACTTACCACATAAAGATCCTTGCACAAGAACAGACCTCGTGATTGACCAGGATACCTGTGGGCTGTTCAGAGCATGGTCGTTCAGGGGCGGGGCCAAGGCACAGAAGGGGAGGGGCCACAAAGTGGGCGGGGCTAAAGGGCCAACGGGCCTGATGACATCGTGGCGGTGGCAGCAGCGGCCACCTTGCGCTTCTGGGGCTGGTAGCGTTGGCGGCTACCCTGCTTGGCTGGAGAGGACGGGAGGGTCGGGCAGGCGAGAGGGGGTGGCAGGGCGGGTGAGGGCGAGGCAAGACACGGCCGCAGCCACGATGGCTCTGAGGCATTGCTGCATATCAGCATAATATTTCAACCATGGTTCAAGCCCCACCTTAAGAAAAAATCCTGCATTGCAGGGGGTTGGACTAGATGACCCTTGTGGTCCCTTCCGACTACAATTCTATGATTCTATTGATATATTACCATAGCATATGCATCATTCTGCTTTCTTGAATTGTCCTACTCCTAGGCATAGCATCCAACTCCTAGAGGCCTAGGTGCCCCCCCCCCCAATTACTGGTGAATACCGTATTTGAAAGAGTCATCCCCCCATGTTGATGGGCTTTCTATGTGGGGCTTATCTGCCCCCCCGTATTTTATTAAAGATGGAAGAGGGAGGGAAGGAAGGAAGAAATAGAGAGAGAGATAACTCATATTTGTGGGTGTCTCTGGATGACGCTGTGATGCTGGAACTCTGCAGCAAGAGGACAGGAGGGTCGGGCAGGCGAGAGGGGGTGGAAGGGCGGGCGAGGGCGGGGCAAGGCATGGCCGCAGCCACGACGGCTCCGAGGCGTTGCTGCATATCAGCATAATATTTCAACCATGGTTCAAGCCCCACCTTAGGAAAAAAATCCTGCATTGCAGCGGGTTGGACTAGATGACCCTTGTGGTCCCTTCCGACTACAATTCTACGATTCTATTGATATATTACCATACCATATGCATCGTTCTGCTTTCTTGAATTGCCCTACTCCTAGGCATAGCAGCCAACTCCTAGAGGCCTAGGTGCCTCCCCCCCCCAATTACTGGTAAATACCGTATTTGAAAGAGTCATCCCCCCATGTTGATGGGCTTTCTATGTGGGGTTTATCTGCCCCCCCCATATTTTATTAAAGATGGAAGAGGGAGGGAAGGAAGGAAGAAATAGAGAGAGGGATAACTCATATTTGTGGGTGCCTCTGGGTGACGCTGGGATGCTGGAACTCTGCATGTACAGGAGCCTTGTAAGCAGCTTTCTCTCTGCTTGATTTACAGCAGGCACGTCCAACAGGTAGATTGTGATCTACCAGTAGATCACTGGATGTCTGTGGTAGATCACTGGTAGGTCACTGGCACCCCTAAAAAAAGCTCACCCAAAATTTTCCTCCTCCCTCAAAAAAGTTGAACTATGACCTGAAGCCCTAAACAAAAATGGACCTCCCTCCCTCCTAAAAGAAGCTCAACAAGTTTGACCTAAACCCCAAAAAACAGGGCTTCCCTTCCTTTAAAAAAAACTCAACAGCTTTGACCTGAACCCCCCAAAAGGGGGTAGATCACCCCCAGTTTTAAACTCTGAGTAGATCAGAGTCTCTTGGGAGGTGGCCACCCCTGATTTACAGTATACAGATGCAGGAGGAGGGGCAGACTGGAACACCAATGCTTTTTATAAACATCACTGTTTCTGTCAAAGCTACAGCCCCCCCCTTTCTTATTCACTTCTTTTTAGCCTTGCAGAGCCACCTTAGTCAAATTGAATCCCCTGAGTCTGCACCCTCATTAAATCGCCAATAGAACTCTTAATGCTCCTGAATGCTCATTAACAGCTCCCACTTAAGAACAATAGGGTGAAATGGTCAGCTATCGAATCTTGCCTGGGGATATATGCTCCATTGTCTTAACTGCTTAACTACTGGTAGCCACTTTGCTTTATTTATTTGATGTGCCTTTGTTACTGCTGTGTCCCCCCCCCCCAGCAAGCGGAGACTTAGCTGCTCTTGCTAAAGCAAAGCCCTTTCCACTTCAGTTTTTGGAGGGGAAAAGTGCTGGTTATGGTCTGTAAAATACATTAATTTTTTTGCTTCTAGGGGGGGGCAGCTGCCCCCTCCTGCCCCCTGCCTACGCCCATGGTTCAGAGCCTAACTACAAAAAACCAACTTCCATCAATTAGCTCTAATTTAATTTTTAGTTCGTTTTCGTTCCTTGTAGATAAAAATCGGCAGGCCTTTGAGGCAGTGTTATCAAGCACTGCAAGCAACAAACGCACACAATGAATGAATGAAAGCTGAAAGAGGTTGGTTTCAAAATTGAGTAATTGTTTTAAATATATTTTCCTCTACTCTTTTTAAAAGACAAAAATACAGACACGCTTTCCCTTATTATAAAGAAAGAGAATATTATAATAAATACTCTCTTGAAACCGAAAAGGAATGTTGCCTTTGTTTTGAGTAATTACTAAAACTGTTCCTTTCCAAAGCAAACTTTGACTAGGCTGTGAAGATATGTTGTCTAAAATGACAAAGTGTAGTTTAACATACACACAGCAGCATAACTTGACAAGATGACAGGAAACTTTTCATAATCTTTCAATCTATATTTTTATTTTAAATAAAGAACACATATGAAAAGAAAGCCCCCCCCCCCCCGAAAAAACTCTGATGTTGGCTAAGATTGAGGGCACAAGGAGAAGGGGACGACAGAGGACGAGATGGTTGGATGGTTGCGACCAACATGAATTTGTCAAAACTCCGGGAGGAAGACTGGAGTGCCTGGCGTGCTCTGGTCCATGGGGTCACGAAGAGTCACACACGACTAATTGATTAAGCAACAAAACTAAAAGAAAGAAAAATGCTACAAAGCATAAACAAACCAAAACATTAGCAACAAAACTTATAATAGTTCCTCTGTCTGTCCAGAGTCGGCTTCTGCTGCTCAGAATCCTACAGCTTAGAATGTGGCTCTGCTATCTTTAGCATGTACAAACCCTACTACTGGCTGAAAGACTGAGACTTCAAGTGATGTCATTCCCGATGGCTAAGATAGCAAGTGATGTGAGCTGCCTGTCCATCCTGATAGATCACGAGTATACATTTGGATGAATATCAGCTTTCCAAAACTATACCCACCACTGGTAACAGTAACTGGAAACAACAGGAGAATTTGTAGTGCTACCTAGACCTCTGGAAAAAGATTGTATAATCAGTGTACTCAGGCCTGTGCAGTAGAGGGGGTGTGTGGGACACAGCCGGGTACACTTACCCCGGGCTTTAAAGGGCTAAGTCTGCCGGGGGCCCTGCCATGGACCAGCTGCTTTTTTTTTTTTTTAGTTTATAATTATTCTAATAAGACTCCCACCCGGGGCCTCTGCACAGGCCTGGGTGTATGGCATGGCACCCCTTGGATACAGTAGGGTTTGCTACGTTCATTTTGCAGTCCCGAATAAGACACACATTTCTCCTAATATGCACATATTTGTATGCAGTTTTGCCAATTATACACATTTTTGCAAGCAAATTCCCTCAATATAATGCATGCTTGTATACAATTTTCAGAAATGGATGCATTCTTTGCACACTTTTCCCTAATACACACATTTTATTTGGTTGGGGACCTGCATTGCAAAAATTGGAGTGGTGTGACTTCTGCGGGACAGGTGCATGTTGGCTTGCATATTGTTTTGAGAAATGCAGAGTGTGGATAGTATCACATTAAAATGGGATATGTAGCAAATTGCTCCTCCTTCCCTACTCAGAACACCCACAGAGTTCAGTACGGCTTACCCTCAGGTAAGTGGAAATCAGATTGCTGCCCTGACCTTCTGGTTAAATAAATGTTCCATTTTTGAACTTGTGGCTGCTAAAAGCTGCAAGCGCTGAGCGGTTCCAATAACCATTATTTAAAGACAAGCCCTTGAGTGTTTTATAGCTTAGAAATAACAAATGTAATTGTTTTTACTCTAATTGGCCTCATTAACATTTATTTATTAGCTTTCCTAAAGTCAATCCCAAAGCCCACACAACTGTTTTATGGCAGCACATTCCTTAATAACTACCAAGTGAGTCAATGAAGCAGGAAAAAAAAAAGGAAAGCTGTTGAAATAATCTTTTGGGGGGATTATCAGTTTTGTAACACGGCAGTCAAATTCCACAGAAGGACTTGTTCTCTCCCCACACCCAACCTTAAGAATTGTATAAAGCTGCTGGTATTATGGTATGTAAATAATGTGATTTAACAGCTTGTGCCCTCTACTGGCATAAATACAATAATGAAAAGAAGAAGAAACTATACCTTTCCTTTGTAACATGCTTCAGAATTTCCAAATTAGATAGCTGTATTTTGGTGGTGCTTCACAAGTTTCGAGGTACATTATGTGTAAACGGTTTTGTAAACGGGTTGGGAAGAATTTTATTCATTTGCATAAATATAAATGTAAAGGGGGTACTTTTATATAGCTGTGGTGCTGTGGAGTAGCTTTAGAATGGAGTCGTATCATGTCTAGGGGTCACTTCTAGTCATGGGGAGCAGTGTGCTTCCCCAAAACCTGAGGCAGAGTGGAGGGGCATGGTTTTTGCACCCCCTCTGGGCCTCAGCCCTTGGAGGGGGTCAACCCCCTGGTTACAGCCCCTCTCCTTATTGCTGTTCCTTTTCTATGTTTAATGTTAGATGGTTAGATGTTTGTTATTCCAGTTATACCCCAAGTCCAATTTTATATGCTAAAGTTTCCTTTAGCATAGACACTTTCTCTGAAGTGTGTAGGTTTTGTGCAATCTTGTACCAATGCTTTCACAGCGACTCCTTATGTGAAAGCTATTGTGGTGCCGAAGGAATGTACTCTCCCTGTGCCTGAGCATTTGAATTGGCTGTAAGCTACACATCTTTAAGGCCTATTGATTTTAATAAGATTAGGGTTGCAGCCCGAGATGTACTTAACTGCACACTGGTTTATTTAACTACTAGCAGCCTCCTAAGGCCTCTTGTCACCGAACTGTATGGAACTTACTTCTGCATAAACCAGCTTATGACTCGATTCCCAAGATGAGAAATGCTGCCAAAATTTAGAAAGTTCTAAAAAACTTTTTTATAACTGCCTGCACACAGGGAGGAAGATTGTAGGAGTTGATCTACAAGGCAGAGTGGGATGCCGAATTCCGTACTGGAAAAGGGAATTAAGACCCAAGCTTCCACTTAAAAGGCTTTTAACCAATCCCTGATCCTCCATTAGAAAGAAACCCTGTAATTCTCTGTCCTATTCCCCGCTGCTGAAATTTTCCACCGGCATTCTATTTGAATAATAAAGAAACAAAAACATACCCTCTGGCAAGAAACGCACCCGCTATAACTTCTCAGCGTGGGCAGCATTAGTCACAGATGCTAAATGAAATACTAATTGACATATTTATACCATCGTATAAAACCCACTCAACATAGTGCCAATAAATGTTCTTCCCAGAGCAAATGTGGCACCTGTGTGAAAAGCAGTGACACTTTCCATGTCTCTGTCATTCTGTGCAACACTTCACCTTGAAGGAAAAGAGCGGCATGTTTAGTATTCTTGTGCACAAATGCCAGACCTCAATGTGCACATATTTTGTAGCCAGGGAAGAGCACTTGTTTCAATGGAGGGGGGTGAAGGTAGGTCTGGGAATTGGAGCCTGGGGTATTTTCATTTCAAAGCTATATGGGGCTGGTTCATGCCAGGCTCCCTATCAACCCTACCCCAACCAACTGCACAGCCCCTCATGTAGGGGTCGGTGAACCTGAAAATTTCAGTTTCTCATTTCCTCCAGTATTAAACTCAGTTCTCCACATTTCCATATCAGTTTGCAATTATTATTTTTTCAAAAAAAAAGTCCTCATGAAAATTCAGCAGCAGATTTTCCTTAAAATATGCATGCTTGTTTGCAGTGCCCCTAATACAATACAACTTTGTATGCTGTTTGTTTCTTGTTTTCAGTAATGTGTGCATTTTATGCACACTTCCCCTTCTATGTGATTTTTTTGCAGACATTATTTGGCTGGAGACTGGCACTGCAGAATTTGGAGAAGTGTAAACAGCTGCATTTCTGTTCACGGGTAGTTTGATGCATTTGGTAGCTTCTCCATTAAATGCAAATGAGCCACCATACCAGTTCCCTGACTTCATTGCCATTTAGAGATACACCTATCAAGAGTAAATCAGATTGGCAATAGCCATATGCTTACTTATCCATTTGACTTGAAGTAAGTGTCAAGGATTCTCAGGAAGATGCAAGGAAAGTGAAAGGAGAAAATGTGTCATTTATCCAATAAGAATTCAGGGCTTGGTGACTAATTATATATAGAATCATAGAATCATAGAGTTGGAAGAGACCACAAGGGCCATCCAGTCTAACCCCCTGCCAAGCAGGAAACACCATCAAAGCATTATTGACATATGGCTGTCAAGCCTCTGCTTAAAGACCTCCAAAGAAGGAGACTCCACCACACTCCTTGGTAGCAAATTCCACTGCCAAACAGCTCTTACTGTCAGGAAGTTCTTCCTAATGTATAGGTGGAATCTTCTTTCTTGAAGTTTGAATCCATTGCTCCGTGTCTGCTTCTCTGGAGCAGCAGAAAACAATCTTTCTCCCTCCTCCATATGACATCCTTTCATATATTTGAACATGGCTATCATATCACTCCTTAACCTTCTCTTCTCCAGGCTAAACATACCCAGCTCCCCAAGCCGTTCCTCATAAGGCATCGTTTCCAGGCCTTTGACCATTTTGGTTGCCCTCTTCTGGACATGTTCCAGCTTGTCAGTATCCTTCTTGAACTGTGGTGCCCAGAACTGGACACAGTACTCCAGGTGAGGTCTGACCAGAGCAGAATACAGTGGTACTATTACTTCCCTAGATCTAGATGCTATACCCCTATTGATGCAGCCCAGAATTGCATTGGTTTTTTTAGCTGCTGCATCACACTGCTGACTCATGTCAAGTCTGTGGTCTACCAAGACTCCTAGGTCCTTTTCACATGTACTGCTCTCAAGCCAGGTGTCACCCATCCTGTATTTGTGCCTTTCATTTTTTTTTGCCCAGGTGTAGTACCTTACATTTCTCCTTGGTAAAATTCATCTTGTTTGCTTTGGCCCAGTTGTCTAATCTGTTAAGGTCATTTTGAAGTGTGATCCTGTCCTCTGGGGTATTAGCCACCCCTTCCAATTTGGTGTCGTCTGCAAACTTGCTCAGGATGCCCTCAAGCCCATCATCCAAGTCATTGATAAAGATGTTGAATAAGACTGGGCCCAAGACAGAACCCTGTGGCACCCCACTAGTCACTACTCTCCAGGATGAGGAGGAGCCATTAATGAGCACCCTTTGGGTTCGGTCAGTAAGCCAGTTACAAATATATATATTTATTTATTAAAATATTTATATTCTTCCTGTTATGTGGAACTCCAAAGGTGGTGTATAGCAATATTATAAGATACAATGCAAATACAGTCGATATTAGAAATATAATACAAATATAAACCATCAGGCAGACAAGACAGTACAAAATTCCATCATGAATAGTATCAGCAACGAGCAAAAGCCATGGTAAACAAACAAACAAAAAAAGTGTTCAGCATGCACTGAAATTGCATCACTGATGGTGCAGGCCTTATTTGGGGAGGGGGAGGGGGGAGGAAGTCATTTCAGAGTGTGCCAACACAGAAATGCCCCTCTTATTGATGAATTATGGGCTTCATGCACTGAAAACTAGTGCACGAAACATACAACTTACCCATTCCCTTGCATTCAATGTGGTTGTGTGATGCCAATTACCTTGAAAACTTTGGCGGGAATCTTATGAATGCTGCACAGGAGGTGCTCACTGGCAGAACATGGGACGTTGGGGTGCAAATCACAAGTTTCATTCCTGGAACCTTCATATCTCTGAGGCATTGCTGGTCAGTCTGTAGGCAACAGAGAGCTAAAGATGGACCAATGGTCTGATTCACTATAAGCCAACTCCCTATGTCCCAAACCATTTCACACCAGGTAGTGACTAACATTACAGCGATCAGATCGTTTTTCCATGCCGCTCTGGACCATCAGTGGCTGCCTTTTGCCATTTGGTACCACTAGGGCAGGCATGGCCAAACTTGGCCCTCCAGCTGTTTTGTGACTACAATTCCCACCATCCCTGACCACTGGTCCTGTTAGCTAGGAATCATGGGAGTTGTAGTCCCAAAACAGCTGGAGGGCCAAGTTTGGCCATGCCTGCCCTAGGATAAAGACCAGGCTTCTTCAACCTTGGCCCTCCAGATGTTTTGAGACTACAGTTCCCAGCATCCCTGACCACTGGTCCTGCTAGCTATGGATCATGGGAGTTGTAGGCCGAAACATCTGGAGGGTCGAGTTTGAGGAAGCCTGGTAAAGACCATCCAATATGTGTTATAAGCTTTGTTTCCCTAAAGCAGGCACCCCCAAACTGCGGCCCTCCAGATGTTTTGGCCTACAACTCCCATGATCCCTAGCCAACAGGACCAGTTGTCAGGGAAGATGGGAACTGTAGTCCAAAACATCTGGAGAGCCGAAGTTTGGGGATGCCTGCCCTAAAGCATTCTTAATATGGGCCACACTCTCAGAATACTGTCTCCTCCCAAGCTTTTTGCTAAGAGATTCTGACACTGCTTGATAACTCCGAGGTTATACCTCCTACATAGCCAGCGCATGATCGTAGCAAGTCTTCTCGCTGCCTCACATGAAGTCTGACATTATGTGATAAGGCAAAAGCATACCTCCCACATAACGACATAAAAATGCATAAAACAAAGCAACAAGGGTTCCTTCAATCTATTCACAAATAGTAATGACTGCAGCAATCACATTTCTGTAATAACAAGCAGCAGGATAGCAAATAATGCAACATCTTGTTATTATTGCTGCTCTAGAGCAGAATAAATAAAATAGCTTCAGGGCTTTAAATATTGAAATCCAAGGACACCTAATACATCTGATTGTAAGCAGGTGGATATACATTTATACTTTATTAAAACCTGGTTACTCACAGCTGCCAAGAATAGAAGAGGCTTTAGGTATTACCGCACACAGATCTCTTTGCTGTCCTTTAAAGTGACACCTGGCTGATTTAAAAAGTGCTGTATTATCCGGTTGAAAGCAGAGCTCATCCATAATGGCTGCTGCTGTTTTGTTTCTACCGTGTTTCTCATATTATAAGACATGTTTTATATTTATTTTTTCCTCAAAAAAACACACTATGGCCTATTTTCAAGGGATGTCTTATTTTTTTCCTCCTCCTCCTGCCGCGGCCGGCATTGCTGCTGTGCCTATCACTATGTCTTATTTTTGGGGTATGGCTTATATTCCTTGAATGCTTAAAAATCCTGCTATGGCTTATTTTATGGGTATGTCTTAAAATATGAGAAACAGGGTACGTTTGTTTTGTTTATATAGCAGATGCTGCAAGTAGTACTATTCTTGGGTATTATAAGTAATATCATTCATCAGAAAAAAATCTCCCCTCCCCCCGCCCCTCAGGCAAAAATGAAAATTATTTCGCTTATGCCCACCATGAATTTGGCCTCATTAGTTTACAAAAAAGCATACACTTATTAGTTAGCTAAATAACCTGGTTATTTAAGAACAACTATGAATGTTAAAATTAGCTGGTGGATTTGGGGAAATCTACCGTAATCAATGTATTGCAAGTAGGGTTGCCAGACTCAATAGAGGACAGGACTTCTGTGCCTTTAATTGCCCTGCTCTCTTTTGCGTCTGGAAACCTTAAAGAGAAACCAGCAGACCTTTTGCTTGGAAATTAAACAAAAGGCCTGCTGGTTTCTCTTTAAGGTTTCCAGACTCAAAAGAGAGCAGGGCAATTAAAGGCACAGAAGTCCTGTCATCTATTGAGTCTGGCAACCCTAATTGCAAGAGAGGTTAAAATAATTATTAAAAAGGCTTCTTTTGCTACTTTTGAAGCAAGAGAAAGAACAAACCAGTATGTATAGAGATCCTCTGCACGGAGAAGACAGAGAAATGCTATTGAGCGACAGATAGAAGATGGAATGCTCAACACATACTTTGTCTCTGACTTCACCCAAAAGGAAAACAGTGCCCAACCTGGTGATAACAGAATAAACGGTGCAAGGAGGAAGCTGCAGCCCAAGATTGGAAAAGAAGTGGTAAGGGAACACCTAGCTACTTTACATTAATTCAATGTATTCAAATTTCCAGGGCCTGATGCATCCTCCATGGTGCTTACTGTGTTGGGTTGGCGGCAGCAATGGCTGCCCTGTCCCCATCTCCTCTTTCACAAACTCTCATCCCTTTCTCCTGCCGTGTTTCTTGAATGCTGCATGGTTCAAGCTCAGGGCAGGATGCTGTTTGCCACCCCCCCAAGCTGCGACCTGGGACACCTGCCCCCTTTGTCTCCTCCCCAATCTAGGCCTAGAAGCTTCTATGCCTGTCTAGGCATCCCCTATCCTCTGCTCAAACTAAACCCATTTTATACATATGAAGGGCCTGCTGGATCTCGTACAAGATATATGCTCCCTATTTAGTGAATTTGTTTCTCTTAAATTTGCCTTTCAACATTACTTAGCATTTCTTGCTAAAATTTCTTTCTAATTCCTTAGCATGTGTTGCAAAAAGAATCAGCCTCACATGCACCTTTTTCTGCAGATTTTAACTTTTCTATAAGCCACCCAAAATGTTGGCAGAAAGACAAAACACATTTTTTTTTCTTTTACCAAGTCATTTAGCAGTGCAGATGTTATAGCCAGATTGGCAATAAATCTATTCTAACTGTTAACTAAACTTGGGCTTGTTTAATATGCCAGTCTTGTAACAGCTTTTAAACTCTGGATGATAAAGTGGTTAAGAGACATAACAGAAACATCCAGAAATTTCTGTGGTTGTTTCCCGCAGATTTCTGAAGACAGCATATGTGCTCTTAAGCACTTGATGGGTGTGTTTTGAAGGCGTGGACTTGATGTTGCCAGTGGTGACAAGGTCTGGTTAGAACAAGACCATACAGTTCCTCAGAGGAAGAAGATATGATAGAAGTCCTTCTCAGTATGCATGATAAATTTACCATTCACAGTTGTATGATGTCTTGGTCATGTTAGCCTGAGGGACAGTGACTAGTAGGGTTGTATATTGTGTTTTCATTTTGTATTTTTCATGCTGTAAACCGTCCTGCGATCTTCGGATAAATATAAATATAATTAATAATAAGGCTAAGCACAAATCAAAGACCAGAATTACCAATGTGCATATAATTGGAATCCAGAACCAAAGGCTTCATAAAATCTGGTGAGATGGACTTCTGCCTCAGAACTGAAGCAAACCCTTTGTTAATCTGAGTCATGAAACCAAGACCATTCCCTCTCTATGCCAATAAGTTCTGAGGTTATTACTGTACTTCTTTTCTATGAGCCATCTCCATTTGCTGGCTCCAAGCATTGAATGTTTGCAGACTGAATGAAAACTTCAAAATGCTGCAATAGAGAAAAGGAAAGGTAAATTTATTGTTTGCTGACAGCAGGCAGTGGCTCAGAGGATACTTCCAAAAGGTGAGCACCTCGCCATGGTTGCCCAGAGGCTTATATACTTTATTTCTGGCTGACAAACATGAAGCATTACATATTCATTGTTGTTGTTTAGTCGTTTAGTCGTGTCCGACTCTTCGTGACCCCATGGACCATAGCACGCCAGGCACTCCTGTCTTGCACTGCCTCCCGCAGTTTGGTCAAACTCATGTTCGTAGCTTCGAGAACACTGTCCAACCATCTTGTCCTCTGACGTCCCCTTCTCCTAGTGCCCTCAATCTTTCCCAACATCAGGGTCTTTTCCAGGGAGTCTTCTCTTCTCATGAGGTGGCCAAAGTATTGTAGCCTCAGCTTCACGATCTGTCCTTCCAGTGAGCACTCAGGGCTGATTTCCTTAAGAATGGATAGGTTTGATCTTCTTGCAGTCCATGGGACTCTCAAGAGTCTCCTCCAGCACCATAATCCAAAAGCATCAATTCTTCGGCTAATTAGCTAATTAGCTAATTGTTAAACCACATCCTTCCTCACTCCTTTTAAGGTTAACTTCCCCTTTTCTCACATAAGCTCAACCATTCTTTCATGGCCTTCACTATTGTTCTGAACATACTTTCTTGGTTCTTCTAAGCAACATTCCACAGATAAGAGAAAGGGAGCCTTTCTCACTGGTTAGTACAAAGAGAATAGTCTTATAGCAACTGGCCGTGGCCATGGGGAGGGGAACAACATCCTGTAGCTGCAATTGTGTACGTGACAAACTGTTTCTCACAATATCTCTCGGAATCATGGGGGCCACTGCTACAGTACCTCAGAAGTCGAATGGAATCTGTTCCAAAAGTCTGTTCGACTTCCAAAACGTTCGGAAACCAAGGCGCGGCTTCTGATTGGCTGCAGGAAGCTTGTCTTGTCAGGACAGCGGCATAGAAATGCAATAAATAAGTAAATAAGTAAATGAACAAGGGAAAGCAGAGGTAAAGAAAAGTAGCATGTGTCTGTCCATAGTTAGCCATGAGGAATCCATGCAGTACGTAGGGGCCAGAGCTGCGTCCTTGACTGAATAAAAAAAGGCTCATGTGAAGCATTTGTCCTGCCATTAGGAGGTCAGGATGGAGGAAGAAGAGCATGTCCCTCCCACAGACCATGGGAAGGATGGCAAAGGCACTTCCAGACTGTTGCTATTTCCAGGTGGGATTCTACCACACCCCAGCAAATTCCAGTTGATCAATTAAATTAATTTGGTGCTCCTGCACAACAAAGCTGCTTCTCCCCCAAAGTGAACTTTTTGCAATAAAGTGATGGGTAAATGCATTCGGAAGTCTGGGATAAGAATTGCTTGACACAATGTTCCCCAACGTTCCTGCAAACAAATCTGGACGAATGCTAAATAGACAGGTTGTCTGGAAGCAACCTGACAGAAATGCTGTCCTCCTGCCTACCCCCACTAGCTGTTTTGTGTGTGTGTGTGTGTGTGTGTGTGTGTGTGTGTGTGTGTTAACTATCCTTTCAGGTCAAACCTTTCAAGCCACTGTTTTTGACAGAACACAAAAGCGGCTGTGATGAAATAGTACTTCCATGTTCCAGGAAAAAAACAACATTCAAAAATATTTGCCAGATGACAAACTGTAATGGATGCTAAGGCTGCAGTTGGAAACACGCTTTCTAAGGAGGACCCCTCACAGCACAACTTGTTTTTTATTTATTTATTTATTTTAACCTAGCTTCATTGATATTGATTACAGGGTTTGTTTCAGAGGGTACAAACAAACTCTGACAACAACAAATCAATCAAAATGCAGTTAAAAATACCTGTGCTAACGAATACATATTGACTTGGCACTAACATAAAAGCAATGTGGGTGCCTGTTGTCCTTGTGAGGGAGGGCATATCACAAGTGGGGCACAACTATTAGAGAAGGTGATATCTTGCACCATCACTAACAGGACCTCCCGTGACAATTGACATGCAAAGAAGAGCATCCCTAGCGTGGGCAGCCTGGTACAAGGAGAGGCGTCCCCTCAGGTTTTTTGGGTTTCAACCCATTTAGGACTTTACAAGCAAGAAACCAAGATTGTGAGGTGGGTTCAGCACCTGCAGAACCTCATGAAAAGGAAGAAGAGCTTTCATCAAAACCCTCTGATGACCTCTCCCAATGACTTATAGTTTGATCCCTGAAGGACACCACAGCACAAGTGCTATGGAGCCAAGCAGAAGCTCCCCATTGCTGCTTTCTGAAGCTGGTCCTGTAGGTAACAACTGAACCCCCATAGCACTTATGGCTTAACTCCCACCTCACATACACAGGTCAGTATGTTAGCATGGTCAGCAGTATGAAAAGCCTTTGAGGGGTCCAAGAGAATTAACAGGGCTGGACTCCCACTGTCTCTTTGCCTGGAAACATTATTCATTAAAAAAACCAACACTGTTTGGGTGCCAAATCCAAACTGAAATAGGTCCAGATAATTCTGCGTCATCCAACCATGCTTTGAAGTTGGCCTACCAACACCACTACCTCAAGCACCTTGCCCCAAATGGGGATATTAGTGACTGGGTTAAACAGTCTTCTGGGTCCAAAGAGGGACTCTTCCAAGGTGGCCATACCATGGCCTCATTCACAAAGGCATTTACCACTCTCTGCACCTACCTAGTCTGTTTCCTGTTGTTAGCAGTCACCAGCCAAGAGCAGCAAGGGCCAATCATACATGTGACCAGGCAAACCCCTCTGAGCACTGAAACTGATCCGAACCAGCATGGCCGGGTGGTACTCTGACCACCTCCATTGGATCGGTATCAATAGCAGCATAGAAATTCAGCATGGATAAGAGTGGCTTTATCCTCATAGTGTTCCTCAGTTTTCTGAGGATTCGATCATCCCCAATCTGGATCAGATTTCAATATGCTATTCACCACTTGGAAAAGTTCTGCTGGATAGCTATCAATATGACTAAACATCTTTAGAATCATGCGGTACAGTACCTTGCAGAAAACTATCTTATGTTTTCCCCCACTGATAAGCTAAAGAAAGTAAAGCTAACTCACCCAGATTCCCAGATTCTGCTACCCCTTGCTTTTTTTTTTACTAATTTCTCTATGAGTAATTTTTCAACTGCAAAGATTAAAAAAAAACAACCTATGGCAAATGAGTAATATGGGAGCTGGGTCAGAGTTTGGATTGTACCTGGACTTGCTTCTGAACACCATTCGTAGGATGCTATAACTAAAGAGCAAATGCTTTCTTTCTGATCAGCGAAGCAGGGAAGAAGAAAGAGTGTGTGTTTTACTGCTGGCACATTTCCAATACTATCCCAAAGAATTGTGACATGACTGTCAAACTTCATTATCAGCCCTCAGATATCTATTTGGAACTCTAGTGAGCTGAGCTATCTGTTATTTTTAGAGGGTACAGGAAATGCTCTAATTAAAAGTGCAGCTAACATCTCTTCACCAGTTTCAAATGAAAAAAAGAGAAGATAACATATAATCATTGAAACAGTTCATACTACCGCTGCTACTCTTTATTTTTTTTATCAACAGCAGCATTTGTTTATTTCTATACTGATTTTTGGCAAGACCCCCACAAATTAATACAAGGGGAAAATGCACCTAGACTACAATAAATATATATACACAAAAACATGGTGCAGTGAATCAATAAAAAGATAAAATAGTAACCACCCAGGCACAGCGCAAATCACACTTTATACCATTATGAGTTTGCTGGGTGAGGTGGCCGCTCTGGAGGGTACCCTGGACCCTTCCAGTTCTTGGGATCCTGTATCCATGGTGGCAGAATATATAAGAACAAGCTTGCCATCCTTTGTCAAGTGAATGGCTCTGGCTGGCTAGTAAAGTACCACGATTTAGCAAAACCAAAGAAGTTGCTTGGTGCCATAGAACAAATGGGTTGGGGGAAAGCCTCACCTACTGCTATGTAGGAGAACAATAGGGAGAGTGGTGTATGTGAATGCTAGAAGCTGCAGGCAGAGAGACATGTATTGTTCTGTGCTGGACCTAAAGCACCCAAAGTTCTGGCGATTTTAGGGAGTTGTACCAAAAGGTTCAAAGAAAAGGTGAATTTTGAGGAGGGATTTGATGGAAGGGAGAGCAGTGGAATTGTCAGTGTGATCTAGAACAATAGTCTTTATAGCCTTTTCAGATCTGGGACCCATCTTCAGCACTAATATGTATAATAATAATAATTTATTTGTATCCCGCCCATCCGGCTGGGTCTCCCCAGCCACTCTGGGCGGCTTGCAGCAAAGATTAAAATACAATAAAATGTCACAAATTAAAAACTTCCCTAAACAGGGCTGCCTTCAGATGTTTTCTAAATGTCAGGTAGTTGTTTATCTCTTTGACCTCTGATGGGAGGGGATTCCACAGGGTGGGTGCCACTACCAAGAAGACCCTCTGCCTGGTTCCCTGTAGCTTTGCTTCTCGCAGTGAGGGAACTGCCAGAAGCCCCTCGGTATTGGACCTCAGCGTTCGGGCAGAACGATTGGGGTGGAGACGCTCCTTCAGATATACTGGACCGAGGCCGTTTAGGGCTTTAAAGGTCAGCACCAACACTTTGAATTGTGCTCAGAAACGTACTGGGAGCCAATGTAGGTCTCTTAGGACCTGTGTTATGTGGTCTTGGCGGCCACTCCCAGTCACCAGTCTAGCTGCCGCATTCTGGATTAGTTGTAGTTTCCGAGTCACTTTCAAAGGTAGCCCCACGTAGAGCGCATTGCAGTAGTCCAAGCGGGAGATAACTAGAGCATGCACCACTCTAGTGAGACAGTATCGTGTTGTTGTTTGTTTTGTTGTTAGCCATGTATTTGTATGGTTAGAAAGCATCTCAGTAATAGGTCCTGCCCAACCAATCTGAAGAACAATGATCTAGGAGGCAGTTCCAAGATACTGCGCTTCTGAGGAATCATGAGACCTTCTGTAGGTAAGGGTGGTGGAGCTGCCTGTTTCTGCCTGTTAGATGCTCATGCAAGAGCTTGTAACTCAGAGCTTCATTAGCAAGAACCCTTCTGGATTAGACCAAAGGTCTATCTAGTCCAGCATCCTGCTTTCACAGTGATCAACCAGATACCTATATAAGGAAATCCACAAGCAGGACATGACCACAAGTGCTGGATAGCTTCTCTGGGTAGTCGAGGCCAGAGGCTCAGTCCCTACTCTGAAAGCTTGTGATCTCTTCCCCACTCAGCAGTGGTAGAAAAAGACAGCTAGTAACTCTGCAGAAGTGAAATAACTGATATAAATGATGAGCTTTCACTGAGCAAGGATTGTGTAGTAGTCTCTTTTCCCCCATCAGCACATAATATCTTGTTACATGCTTCATTGCAGTTAAGAGCAATTATGAAGGAAAAAAATCACTAGCAATCTGGAGTTTAGTTTCAATCTCTCTCAAGCACAGTGAGCATACTGATTGAGTCCCATTTGAATTCAGACATCTTCATGGAGTCTTCAGGCTTTTTCTTCTGCCTCAGAACTTTAAAACAAACTTTAGAGCAATGCCTAATGTGGTATTTGATGTAGTGTCTTGGCCTATTTCATGGGATCAGTTCCAGTCTTTGGAGGCCTGAGAATGTGGACAGGATACTTGCAGTGGTGTGACCCGGACCTGAGCTCTTGATCCTAGGCCGCCATGGCTAATTAAAGCTACCGGTAGCTACATGACTTTGACTGGGTGAATGCATGTTGCATTTCGAATTAGCTTTGGAAAATGAGTGGAAGCCACTCCCAGTCAAGAGCCTCCTGGCTGTATTTTGAATTAACTAAAGATTCAAAACAGTCTTCAAAGGCAGCCCAGCATACAGGACATCAATCCTAGATGCTATCAAGAGATATCAACCATCTATCCACAAAATTCCACATTGTTGATGGATGAGTCTAGTTCTTAGGTTAGAATAGACACAAAATCTTAGTTTCCAAGTGTGATCCAAACATTTACCAGTGCATGGTTCTTTTTTCTTTACAAAAACAGTGTTTGATTTTGCACAGTGGGTACGGTGCTAGATCATTAAATGCTTCTTGTTAGCTGTCAGTAATTGGTAGCAAATCAATGTAACCTACATTATGACACCTGCCACTTGATTTCAAAGTGCCTCTTAACTGCAGCAACATTCTGAAAATCCACCATCCTTCTACAGATTGGTGGGATAGAAATAATAAAATTGTTGTTGTTGTTTGTTTGTTTTTTGTTGTTGTTACAGTCTGTTGGTGATGTGAAAAGTTATCTCCAGGATAGTTAAAAGAACTCAGGGTGAGTAAGAAATACGCTTAATATTTAAGAGCAAAATGTCCCTTATTATGGTAGGAAGGCAGAACTCATGCAGCATGGACTGTGTTGAAAGGGGCGATATGCCTTTGTTCATCTACATCAGGGGTAAAGTAAAGGTGAAGGGTCCCCTGACTGTTAGCTCCAGTCGCAGACAACTCTGGGGTTGCGTGCTCATCTTGCTCTATAGGCTGAGGAGCCGGCGTACAGCTTCCTGGTCATGTGGCCAGCATGACTAAGCCACTTCTGGCAAACCAGAGCAGCACACGGAAATGCCGTTTACCTTCCCGCTGTTTATCTACTTGCACTTTTGGGCATGCTTTCGAACTGCTAGGTTGGCAGAAGCAGGGGCCGAGCAACGGGAGCTCACCCCGTTGCGGGGATTCAAACCGCCGACCTTCTTATAGGCAAGCCCTAGGCTCTGTGGTTTAGACCACAGTGCCACCCGTGTCCCTATCATCAGGGGTAGTCAACCTTTTTATAGCTACCACCCACTAATGCATTTTTCTTGATGGTAAAATTTCCTTACCACCCACCAGTGCTCAATGGAAGAAGGATTCAGCTTGTGCCGTAGAACCCCCTACCACCCACCTAGAATCTTGAAACGCCCACTAGTGGGCGGTAGGGATCAGGTTGAAAACCCCTAATCTACCGTGTTTCCCACATTTTAAGACACCGTCTTATATTTATTTTACTCAAGAAAATAAGCCTATGGCTTATTTTCGGGGGGTGTCTTGGTTTTTTTTATTAAGCAATCTATTTTTTATTAAGCAATCTTGGTTTTTTTTAAAAAAAACCAATCCTTCCACGCGGAAGGAGAGTACCGAGCCAGCAGCAGCAACGCTGGCCGCTGCAATAGGAGGCAGGCGCCTGGAACCAGCGATTGCTGCAGCCCCAACAAAGCGCGCAGCAGCGCCACTCGGTTCAAGGCAGTGGGACCCAGCAGTGTCATCCTCGTCCTCCCACTGCTGTTGCTGCTGCTAGCCCCTGGGGGCCGCGGAGGCGGCTGGGCAGCGACAGCTGGAGCCCAGCTGGGCAGCAGCAGGAGGAGGACGGAGGCAGGCGCCCAAAAGCGGCGACGAGGCTGGCTGGCTGGCGGAGGAGGTGGTGGAGGTGGAAAAAGGGAGGCGGGTGGAGCCACCGCTGCAGCCCTTGTGGGAGCCGCCTGGCCGGCTGCTGGCTGGAGGGGTGCATACCCGAGTGGGAGCCGCCGCTGCCGTTGCCGGAGGAGGAAGAGCCTCCCGCTGCCGTTGCTACACCAGAGGAGGAGGAGGAGGGAGGCGCATCGCGGCCAGGCGCACACAAGGAAGGCCGGCCAAAGGGAGCCCGCAGCCGCTCAACAGCACCTTGGCTCCGCTGGGCTTAGCTTCTCTGCCTTGCAGCCGGCTGTGGCTGCCGCCGCCGCTGCCTATTGTCACGGGAGAGGCAGGGAGCGAGCAAAAGAGGGCGCGTGCTGGCCCAGAAGGAGGTGAAAAGGTGCAGACGGGAAGAGATGGGCGCCCCAAAGCGCCCTGACCATTGGATGTATTCGCTGCCTCCCAGGGTCGAAAAGGAAAGCACCAGTAGCCCCAATAGGAAAGACAGGCCTGCTCCAGAGGGGCAGGAAGAGGCTTCCCCCCCCTCTCCCTGTGCGCTCAGCAGGCGGTGGAGAAATCAGCTGAGAGGCGCGTTTTCCCCCCACGCCTGTCGCTGGTTCGCTGGCTCCCTGAGCACACAGGAGGGCCTGAGGAGGTGACAGGAACAATGGTGGCTTACTTTCGGGGTACGTCTTACTTATCTTACTTCTAGAAAAACCCTCCCATGGCTTACTTTCTGACTACGTATTAAAAAAGGGGAAACACGGTACATGGATAGATCTAGTCCAGAGGTAGCCAATTTTATTTCCTACATACTTACTGGTATCCAGACTTATTTCCCAAGTTTGTAAAAAAATTTCCACTGCACCATACAGTCCCAGAAAGTGCCCTTTATGCATATATACGGAGGATGCTAACTGGCTGAGGAGCCATACAATCCCTGAGCTCACATTGCATGTAAACTTACACTGTAATGGCTAAGACAGGGATGGGGAACTGGTGCAACTGGATGTTGCACTTATGCCTGACCATTGGCCATGCTGGCTGCTGGTGGTGGGAATTGGAGTTCAACAGCATCTGAAATGAAGTACCTGGCTACTCATTAATTACCTCAATTCCCAGTTCATGTGATGCCCTTGTCCATTTCGACAGTACTACACATATCATTGTGGGTCTCATTTTCAGTGGAGGTGGATTTTTGTACTAGCTGTCACTTTGCTAAGTTGCATGTCCATGCAGATGTACTGCGTCATTAACTGTGAGCATCTGAGACTATCCCTGCATCACTGGTCTGGGAAGAATTTGAATTTAGTATATCTGGAAAGTTGATACGGTAAGCAAACAGCACCAATGTTTTCAAAATAACTGGTGCATTAATCCAGTACACACGGGGGAAATTTGTCTTTGCATCTAATGTGCAAATGTTGCATCAGCTGCAGGGGTGTGTGGGATTGAAGCTAAAAAGATCAGAGGAGGCATGGACAGGGAATGTAATCCTCTTCTCCCCTGCTGTGGTTCTGAGGAAAATCCATCTTCTGAAGCTATATTTGCTTTACATGGAATGCACCACTGGTGGGAATGTGGGATTTCCTCCCAAAGAAAGGCTAGCTTTAGAAAGGAGATTTTCCTCTGGACCCCAGCAGGGAAGAAAGTGATTGAATTTCCCATCTGTGCCTCACTTGATCCTGTTAATGATCAGCCTCCCAAGCAGATTCAGTTTGCATTTCAAGAACCCTGCTCATTAGATGCAAAGACACACTGGTCTGCTTCGCACATAATGCTGGACCATCGTTTAGCATTATGTGTGGATCTTGTCAACAAGCTTAAGTATGGCTTGTTTACAGCCAGTAAATGACAACCTGAAGCTTTGGCTTGTTTTATAATACTAAAGCATGCTGTTACATGTGAACCCAACACCCCCAGCACATGTGAACTTTGACCACAATGCCCCAAACACTCACCAAGCTCCAAAGGTACAAGCAGCTGGAGAAGAAGCCAAGCCTTTGTTTTCTTGATAAGTTTGTGGGACAACTTATGGTTTCTTAAATAAATCATGGTTTAGCATTATGTGTGAATCAGGTCATTGAATATCACATGTAGATTTGCTCCTAGGTGATGCTGACACACAGGAAGGAGCACACAATGGAAGGTAAATATGCTGATCTCATTCAAACCAAACAACATAAAACATAACCAGAAAGTTTTCTGGACAGGCAATGTAAAAGACAAATCTGTACTGAGAGTCTGGAAACCAAGACTTATGAGGAATGGCTGAGGGAACTGGGTATGTTTAGCCTGGAGGAGAGAGGTGATATGATAGCATTTTTCAAATATCTGAAGGGCTTTCACATGGAAAATGGTGGAAACTTGTCTTCTCCTTCACCAAAGAGTAGGACCCGAACCAATGGGTACTTTCCAACACCTTCTATGATTCTGTTACTCTACACTATGCTAAAATTGTCAGTTTGCAAGTCCCACATCTTGCAGGTTAAAGAGGGTCATTGAGGAGCCATTGTCTGAGCGCTGCCAAATTCACTGAGCCCATGTTGAGTGAGATGTGAGCTAAGAATGCCTGCTTTACCAAGAGTCACTATGTATTTAGTTATATCTGTGTCTGCTTTGCACGGAACGAGGCATGAAGCCTTTATTAGCCATGAGCTCTAGACGTTATGCTTTTTGGAATTGTGTTTGCCCTTCAAAATGTCTCAGGAGAGGGGGCAAAAGAAGAACTTCTACTAAAAATGGGGGGGGGGAACCAACCCAGCGGAAGCGTATTCTCTCATTATAGCCTGCCTATCTTTGTAAGCCACGTTTGTCTCCATTTTATTTTTGAATGTACTAATCTTGGCCTCCATGAAGAACCGCCCACAGTAGCCCTCTTGATAATGACATTGGCTAAAACAACTTTGTCTGAACTATTCCTTGACATAAAAGTGGCTTTGCAGAGGCTGAGCCCCCTATTGTCTCTTCTGGATTCAATCTAATGCATTAAAATGCTAATTTTCTACCATATTTTTAATCCCCTTAATATGCTTCCATTTGCATATATGGTCTCTCAACTCAAAGACAAGAGGGATTTAGCAGAACATTCTGCTTTTTTAAAAAAAAATCCTGCATATTGTATAGGAAAAGCCTGAGCTGACTTTCCTTCAGTTACACATTTCAAAAGAAAAGGGAAGGCTGGCACTTTCCCCTATCACAAAATCCTATAATTGGGCACCCCAATTATCTGCAACCTATGTGCAATAGTAGCTGTCATTGGTTTCTTTTTTTTAAAAAAAAATATATTGTCAAGAAATAAAACTACTGAGTGAAATAAATTAATCAGTGGTGATTTTCCTAAAGCCATGCACTTATTTTGTGTTTTGTGAGATTTTTTTAAATTTTATTTTAAGTACACTCGTTTAATAACTTTCCCCTGTGGTTGCTATTCATTCACAGCATTTATTTCAGTAGCAGTAATGACTAGCGGTAGTAATGTCATCAACTATTAGTGCTTATCATTGCGAAGCATTGTCACAGTCATCTACAGGCCTAAACATGGAAAGCTCAAAGAGCTTGTTTCATTAATCTGGAGCTATCCAGACTCTTATATGCCTCAATTAAATTTGGACTTGAAATATTATCACGGGTTTGTTGGTGCCCTGGCACTCTCTAGATCCCTGGGTGCTAGGGTTTGATCAGAGCTTTGAAAATTAGGATGAGGTGACAGACATTGACTTCAGCAGTATAAAATAAAAATGCCAGCTAACCTCGTTTTTCCTGACTAGGGCATCACCAGGAGATAAGCCGTTAAACAGAACAAAGGCAGAGGATGACCAGTCACCAACTCATCAGGGAAGTAATATTAAGCTTGTGCAATATAGGGAGAGGTGGGGCTCCTCCTCCAGCTATGTGTGCTAGTGGGCAGGGAAAGAAAAGGGTTAGGGTTTCAGCTTGGATGATGTCAGAAGGAGAAATGTCATTATTTCATTCATTATTAATTATTAAATTTGTATACTGCCCTTCATCTGAAAACATACCTGCCAAGTTGCTGTCAGAGAAATAAGGGACCGGGCGGAAATAGCAGACCGGAAGTAGCGCTGCCGCCATTTTGGAAGTGGGCGGAGCATGCTCAGAAGTGACTTTTGATGCTGCTTTGCCCAGTTCCAAAATGGCCACCGCGCCAGAAGTCGCACTGCAGCCATTTTGGAACTGGGCAAAGCAGCATCAAAAGTCGCTTCTGAGCATGCTCCGCCCAGTTCCAAAATGGCCACCGCGCCAGACTAAACCGGGAAAAAACAAAAAAAAATCCGTTTTTTCAGCTAGGAACAGCTGGAAAAACAGGGATTTCCCAGGGGAAACGGGAGACTTGGCAGCTATGTCTGAAAATCTTTGGGTCAGGCTTCCTCAAACTCAGCCCTCCAGATGTTTTGAGACTACAATTCCCATCATCCCTGCTAGCTAGGGATCATGGGAGTTGTAGGCCAGAAACATCAGGAGGGCCGAGTTTGAGGATGCCTGCTCCGGGTGGTTCACAAGTTATATTGTGGTATTTTGCAAGAGGTTTGAAAAAGCAGGGGAGATGGGGGGCTGGTAAAACTCTTGGTGGGTGTGCTGAAGCAGGCTGTAACAAAGGGACATGTAGCATGGCTTGATCTTCTGTTTGTAGACCTACCTTAGGTTTGTAGACCTAAGAGAGGAGCAGAGAATCATCTTGAGATGTGAATGTTCTGAAGCCTCTCTCCACTGTAGATTCAGGTTATATATGTGTGCGCAAATAAACCATATATCCTAAAGACACTCCAGTCTCTGTTGTGCCTAATTTCACAAGGAAATATAGAGCCTGGGTAAGTGCCAATACGCCTGAAATTTCACACTGCTCAGAGATTGAGGTAGCATGTAACATTATTATAAAATAAACAAGTTTCACTTGGATAGTTGGAGGGAGGCAAACTAATCCTCCCTTCTTGGGTCCTCACTGCTGCTTCCAAGTAGATATACTTGTTCTTTGGGCAAACTCACTGAATATCCCTGGAATGGGCCCTGAAATTTAATGCCCCTAAAATTCATTCAATTTACTCATTTCTTTAATTAATTTCTTAACAGCTTCCTATGAATGATACTAACTGGTTTCACAAGTCACTAAAAACGTTATGTGTAACAATGGGTCCACCCAGCTCTCTGCAATGGGTAGTGTTAGTGAAGCAATTTGCCACAGGGAAATGGGTGAAGGAGTCTTCAGATATACTTAGGCCAAAACAAAGATATACTTAGATATACTTCAGATATGCTTAGGCCAAAATAAAGTCAGCTTTTCGTTAAAGGTTTGTACCACTGTACAGCTAAACCTAAGGCTTGTCCACACTTGAATTTACCGAGTGTTTATAGCTGTCTGCGTTTCCATTTAATTTGTATCGTCTTGGTTTTTCTGTCTTGGAAGGTTTGCTTAGTAGCATCCTTGATGGCTATTAGACACCAGGTCAAAAACCTAATAAGTCGGAGTGCTTCTAACCTCAGAATGCTTTGATGACTGCTGACTGCACAGCTCAGTGGGAAAGCCCTTGCTTTGCAGGCAGGTCCCAGGTTCAATCCCTGACATCTCCAAGTAGGACTGGGGGGGGGGCACCTTGCCTGAAACCCTGGATAGCCTCTGTCTGTCAGTGTAGACAACACAGAGGTATGACTCAGTATAACACAGTTTTCCGTGTTTCTAGGCTCCTATACATATTGAAGCCTCCCTGCTCCGCTCCCTAATATTTTTTATATATAAAAAAAATGTGTTTCATACATATTCAACATGTTGCTTTTATTGTTTTAATTATGGTTGCTAGCAGCCTGGGGTTGTGGCTCAATATGTAGAGACAGAGAAGTGTGGCAGAAATATTATGATAAACAGATAAACAAACATAGAAAATGGTTCCAGGCAGGGAGGCAGATAAGACAAGAGTCCTCCGGTGACCCACCCCTTTCCTTTCCACCCTTTGGTCTCTGTCCTCAGCTGAACTGGAGACCCAGACTTCAAGGCGTGCCTATCTTGATCATGGCATTGGGTTGTTTTAAGGCTGATGTTTGAGGAAGCCAAGGGCAAAAGGTGGCTACTATCCTGCCACTAATAAACATGCTTTTCTTTATTATTTGGATAATTGTTTAGCCGAAGCAATGGGTCTTTTGCAAAAGTGTATGGATTATAGAGAAAGCGCACCCCTCTCCTCTCTGGAATATTGCCTCTCATCAACAAGTTGTCACAAAATCTGTTGCTCCACCTACGGCACTTGCATGAATTCTTCAAATCTATGAGAGGATCAAAGTGTGTCTTTAAGCTGCTCTGTTCATGTTTTATTCATATTTTTAACCTCCTCCTATTTACCTGCTTAACAACTTGCCAGAAGTAGCTGTTGGCAAGCAGCAAATTACTCATTTAGTGGACATCTGCTCCATTATTTTTTTAATGAATAATTACCTGATGATAAATTTGTGGGGCCTATTCAGTGGTTCTGCATGTTGAAGATTCTGAGAAGCCTCAAAGCCTTTCCTGAACAAAGAACTTCACAAATGCAATGACCTGCAATATGGAGTGGCCAATTGCTTGTTAGACCACATAGCTGTTAGGGTTAGCAGGTGGAATGAACTCGTGGATCTGGCCGGGGTGGTAAGTGTGGTTGGTTGGTTGGTGACTTTTTCTTATCCTCACCTTCCAACCTGGAAAGTGGTGTCCACTTTCAGGTGTTGGTGGGGCATGGAGTGCTGGCAATGTATAGAAGCTCTGAGTGCCACACTTAAGAAGATAAAGAATTACACAACTTTTAGAAGTCATCTGAAGGCAGCCCTGTATCGGGAGGTTTTTAATGGTTGATGTTTTTATGATGTTTTTATTTTTTATTTGAATTGAATTTTATTTGGTTTTTACAAGTATAAAATTATAATACAAAATACATATTTAAAGATTCTTCTGAATCTCTGGACTTCCCACCTTCCCCTCCATGGGTCCTATTGTCAACCTTTTAAACTGCATATTATTCAGTAATCCATATTTTATGTCACTCCATTTTGTCCATAATATTTGCTAGGTTACAAGTGTTACTGCAGTCCTGCTAATGTTTTCATCTGCTTACAGTGGACTCCCAGATAAGTTATGAATTTTCCAATTCTTTATTAAAGTTTTGGTCTTCTTGGTTCCTGAACTTTCTGGTCAGTTTTGCCATTTCGGCATAGCACAGCTTAATTTGCCATTCTTCTCTAGTAGGGACTTTGCCTTCTTTTATTAAGTTTTATTATTTTTAGATATTCTGTAAGCCACCGAAAGTGGCTGGGGAAACCCAGCCAGATGGGCGGAGTATAAAATATAAAATCATCATCATCATCACCATCATCATCATCATCATCATCATCTCATGCACACACTGCCTGCCATCTGCCCTCTAAACTAATCTGGTATGTAGTATTCTCCATATGTAGCAGGGGTGCCAACTTGGAATAAAGTATGGGGGCAGGTAAGCTCTGCCCCACATATCAATCAATCAATCAATCAATCAATCACATGGGCACCAATAGAATGGCAATGCCCATCAACTTTGTGGATCCCGGCCCCCTTAAATATTTTATTGGGGGGAGGGCAAAGGGACCTCAGCCCCTAAGAGTTGGCTCCTGTGGTACGTAGCATTGGGAAGGAGGCCACCATCTTGTCCTTCACCTCACCATCACCAATTGCCATAGACCAGTCCTGGCTGCACTTAAGCACCCACTCCTGAATTAAGCAGATGTGCTCTGAAGACCGGGGAGGGGGGGAAGGCACCACACAATTGCCAGCTCATTGTCCTGTCAGTAAGGCCCAGCTCCTGTAATGCTGAGACTTTCCCCATGTTTGCTTATATCACTGCCCTCTGCAAACCCTGACACTTCCCCTTGCCAACTCTAGCATTGTATTTTGCTAACTTCCCAAAGCTCAGGATGGGGCCCAGCCATTTGCTTCACTGATGACTTCTCTCTCTGTTTTTCTGTTAGGTCAATGACTCAGCCATTCTGGTGATTATGTCTGGATAGTTCTGTTAGGATTTCATAGTAGATTCTGTTCCACCTTAAACAGGAACAGGCTTGGAAGAGGATGTTGAATGTGTCACATGATGTATACTTCCGTTTGTTGTGCTATTGTAGCGTTAGTTACTTTACTTTGGCTATGCTGAAGGAGGAAGACGTATCTGTACATGCTCTGATATGCTTCTAGAATAAACGCTTGTAAATATGCAAGAACTTCTCTCTGTGTCTTATCTGCTGCCAAACCACGCTAACGCTGGGTGAACTCTGCAGATAACGTGTCCAGACTCCGAGAGCCTGGATCGTGTTACAGTTAGCTACAGCTGAGGCGGAGAAGACACCCGGCAGATGCCAACCGGAGGCTTGAAGGCCAGGTCTTCAGCGTGTATGCCAACACGTTCTTAAACTCCAGCCCTGACTCACCCCAGGAATTTTTTAGGAGTCCTAACCCTTTACTGAATTTTAGTGCATTATTGCCCCCCCCCTCAAACTTATAACAGTATTCTGGTCTAGCTTTCTAGTGACTTACTGGTTTCGCTCCCTCATCCCCTTTTTGGCATGAATATGCTGTTTAGTCAAGTAAGCCCATTTGCAGACTGCAGGAATATAGTCTAGACACAGAATTCAGTATGTGAGATCACACTAACATTTATTTACTTCATTATAAACTTTCTGCCTGGCCTCTCTTTTCCTTCACTCTGGCTTTAACGTCAATAAAGTTTTACTTGAATTATAGTGGTGTTAAAACAGAACCACAGTGAGTAGCTCTGAATGCAGAACTACCTGAAATAGCTGTCAGCCATAGATTTCCCCTCTGCATTCTCTTTTGCTTCCCTCCCATCATGATGCTTCTGAATTCTTTCAGGTTCTGTGCAGTCATAATTCTTTCCTCTTCTTCTTCTTCTTCTTCTTCTTCTTCTTCTTCTTCTTCTTCTTCTTCTTCTTCTTCTTCTTCTTCTTCTTCTTCTTCTTTTTTTGGTGCTGTAAAGGTGGATAACGAACATCTGTTCTGAAAGCACCCTGATAGGAGAAAAACAGGTTCTGGCTGGAATATCACTTGATATCTCACCTTTGCAGTGTCTGCTTTTTATGCCTATTGTTCACGCCATTTCTAAAAATAAGATTTATTGTAAGGTAAATGGGCAGCAGAGGGAAGGCACTGTGAATGGGATGCCTATTCCAACTGGTATATTATATTTGCTTCCATGTTGGACTGTATCTAAATCTCTTGTCTATTATTGTATGTTTTTTCCCTGTTGGATAAACTGAATACATTTAGATAGAACTTCTTATAAGAGCCCAGTTTCTAAATATTTCATGTGTAACGGTGGCAGCTCTTGCTGTATGCTAACATTTTAAATTACCTTAAAAAGGAAAGGAGAAAGGGAATCAGTCTCAAAGAAAACTGTATCCAAAGTTAATGGGCCCAGTCTCTCTTGTGCGAGAAAGTGTTCGGTTTGGCATGTTAATGTGGTAGCAACTCCATTCCAGTGAGTGGCTCCCATAAAGGAGAGCAATGTTCAAATAATGGGTCCACCTTAGGCAAGTCATTACCTTTCTACCTCAGGTGCTTATCTCCGGATGGGGGTATAATAGTACGAAAGCCCCTTCTTTTCAGGAAAAGAGTGAGAATTAATGAAGTACTAGTTAGAAGATGCTTGGCACACTTGAACTGTTTTACAAATGTGTGCCATTATTTGGAGCTCATCCACAGTCAGGTTTAATGGCATTCAATTAGAATAATAGCCATTTTGTAGTCCTACGTTTACTTCCATTCAGTCACTGAGGCACCTGAGGGCTCTGTGCCCAAGAAAGGGCCTTGAGACACATGCTCTGCCCAGTTAACACATCACAATGAATACTCAAATGCTACTTAGCACTTGGTAGTAGAGTTAAGCACTGTCTCTCTCCTCATTATAGGTTGGGGGCTAAGGCTCCATCCTTTAGCTTGTACTGGTAGTAACTTCCATTTTTCCTATATAGTACTGTGTTAACCTGTTCATCATTTTTTTTAAAAAAATTAATAAGTAATGATATGTACTCTTACTCCCTCACTGGGCCCACCCCCAAAAGACACTGTCAGGAGTGTCAGCTCTGACAAAGCCTCCAGCATCATTACTCAAGATGACCCTTCTGAAGACTTCTTCCGGCCGCGACAGAAGATATTGAATTTATGACTCTTGTTTTGCTTCCTATCTAGCAGCCCTCCCATTTGCAGACTCTTCAGACTTAGTGGATTAGCTCCAACCTCTCCTGTGCTTAGAGGCTGTCTCTGAGTCTATTTGTCCCTGTTTGTGCTTCCTGTGAGCTTTGGCTGTGTTCTAGCCTGCTCTCAGCTGCTGCTTTATCAGTCTGCCCGTCAAGGTCAGGAAGAGCCGAAATCTGTAGCTACCGGCTCTCCCCTGCCTGATTAACATCTAAGCCTCTCTGTTCCTGGCTGCTTTCTGCAGTTGGCTGCAAATCTTCGCTTGGAGCTGGCTCATTCCTGACAGACACTGGCCAACTCAATAATAATAAAGGGGGGGAGCTACTTGCTCAGGGAGGTGAGGGAACTACCTAGTTCTTAACTGAATGTGGCTCTGCAGCTCAGTAGATGGCTAGGCAAAGAAACAGCTCTGGGCATGCTCAGAAATTTAGGAATAATATAGCTGAGTCGGTAAAGCATAATCTCAGGGTCCTGGGCTTGAGTCCCACGTTGGGCAAAAGACCTCTGCATTGCAGGGGGTTCGACTAGATGACCCATTCATAGGGTCCCTCTATGAATGATTCTGATTTGGCTTGCCAGGCTTTCAGAGTCAATGTCCAGCTTCCCTTCCTCCCCACCCCAGTTCATGAACAAGAGCTCAAACCCCTGAAATTTAACAGACCTAATTAAGTCATATGGGTTACAAAGGCACAGTTTCTGCTTAAAAGAGGACAGCATAAACCTAAGCCGCAGAGTCTAGAGGAAAACATGAACGGCACCTAAATCTGCATTTTGCTTTCCCAAAATGCAAACCAGGACCAAGCGAAATCAAAAAGGCATAATAATTCTGATCAAGAACAGATCAGGAAATGGTTCGCAATACATTCAAAAAGAAAGAAATTGCTAAGAAATGCGACTCACCTACTATTTCTGGGAAACTATCAAAGCAATAAATAAATATGACACACAGAGAAGACAAACAACTCACTCATTTGATGAGAAATGTAATAAACTGATCAATTTTTGGAATGGGACCTATAAATACAATAGTGCTATACACACAGAAATATTTCCATTAAAATAATTTAATACTTTGGAATGGGCTATTTTACATATATAGTTATCATCTGTTGTAATAAATATTGATTCTATGAGTAATAAGAAATATAGATTGTTCTTGAGAGGTCTGGTGTTTTGGGAGAGGGTAGAGTTGCAGCTGAGTAGGAGGTTGCCATATTGTATTCAGTTCTTCACCCTACCATGGTGAGGGGCAGGCTTGGACTGATTGCTGTGACATTTTCAAATGGAAGCTGAAGTAAATGATGGGATTGAAGGAATCTAGAAGGAGTCTTTAATCCCCCACAAGCTCCTGAGACAGTTTATGAAGCTTAATGGAGGCAAAATGATGGACAACCCAGCCTCATTTGAGCCAGCTCGAGTGCTACTGATCTGCCTTATTCAACTGTAAAAGAGACAATAAGTGGTTGCCCCACGACTGCCCCCTGCTGTGTATGTCAAGGCTCAAAGACCAGGAAGAAGGAAGCAGAAGAAGAAATGGAAACCAGGAGCTGGTTTGACCATGGTTTGTTTGTTTACCACCGCTTAACCATGGTTTACCCAAACCACAATTTGTAAACTAATCTGAAACTTTGATTTCACAGCCTGGTTTGCAGTTAGCCTCTAGCAATGGTTTAGGTATGTAGAAAACAACAAGAAGAAATCACAATTAAGCATTATGTAAGCGTAGGCTTATCACAATGTCACTTTTAATATGCACTATATTGATTCCTCCAGTCTTAGGAATCAAATGTTCCCTTTATTATATGACAATCTAAATTGTGTGGTGGTTTGAAAATGAAAATGAATCATGTCAGAGATATCAGATGACTGTATTTTAAATGAATACATCTAAAGGGCCATCTCTACCACATGTATATACTTGCTTATTAATATTTTCTTCCAAACCTCTTCTCAGAATGCTCCCCATTCAAAAGTTAAGCCTCCTCTGTCATGGTGTCCAAACTACATAACACTTCCTAGGTGTTTCCACCTAGCACCAGTATAATTTCCCCTTAGGCATCAGGCAAAGTTGGTGTCCCCCCCTCTTGTGTTTTAATAAAATAAACTCTTATTGGTGTTTTCACCTGTTGCTTTTTACTTCATTTTTATTTTTATTGTCTGGATTTTCTGCTTCATCATGTTGGTTTATTGGTTTTATCATGTATTATTATATTTTAGTGTTTTTATTATTGTAAGCTCCCTTGAGGCTGTTTGCAGTAAGGCAGACAATATTTATTCAACCAGTTCATGTGGGGCAAGGGATCAACTCCTAGAGCACAGTATGACTCCATGTACAGGAGTGTAAGTGAAACTGGGATGGTGGTATGGGTTCCTTAGGTAAGTTCGTAACCTGAGGTACCACTGTACTCATCAGAACTGCAGAGGACAAAAAAAGCAAAAACAAAAACCAGGTAAGGTAGCAGACAAAAATAGAATCCACCTAACAAAATGAATTTCATAGAGATAAATATTCTACATTCTGGTAGGAAGATTCAGATGCACAAATGGAGGATGGCTTTGAAGTGGTACATTTAAAAAGTGGTTTAGCTTAGTGATCACATTATACCAATTAAGAAATGTATGATGTGAATGACAAGTTCTCTTTCCCGTCCCCCTTTTGAAAAGAGGAAGGCTCTTTGTTAGCTATGTAGGCTGTTTTCCTGCAAAGTCAGCTTATTCAAAGTAGAAATGTTTTACAAAAAATGCCAGTAATGAAACAACCTGATTGGCAGTGGAGAGTCAAGCAGCGTACATGTTTTGGGAGAACTAGACAGTTTCAGTGGCTCACCTGAATTACTTTAGCTATTTGTATGTCAGTGACAATCAGAGCAAAACATAAGAGAACAGTCCTCTGAGTCTCTAAAAGGTAGAGGACACATGTGACTGAGCAGTGAGCAAGATCACATTTCACGATCTATCAGGACTGTGTGTGTTAAAAAGGGATGGCTTTTGCCTGTAAAGGGAGATTCTATCCAAATGAACAGAGGTTTCCAGATCAATTAAATATTAGATCTCTCTTATGTAACTCCATATTCAAAAGATGATGAAAAGATGGAGACAATAGTGGGGTTGGCTGAGAACTTAGTTTGGATTCACATTTTCATGTGAGCCCACCTATTGCACACTTCCTGAAACATTACACAAACTGCAATACAAAGATTCTTCAAAATTTGCAAATTTTTCTGAATTTTGTACAAAAGTGTACAAAATGTGTATATTAGTGGAAAGTATGCATAAAGTGTACAAAATGTGTATATTAGTGGAAAGTATGCATAAAATGCATGCATTAATGAAAATAACATACACAATGCAGTTTTCTGCTGCTCCAGAGAAAGCTACAAGAAAGAAGATTCCACCTAAACATTAGGAAGAACTTCCTGACAGTAAGAGCTGTTCGACAGTGGAATTTGCTACCAAGGAGTGTGGTGGAGTCTCCATCTTTGGAGGTCTTTAAGCAGAGGCTTGACAGGCATATGCCAAGAATGCTTTGATGGTGTTTCCTGCTTGGCAGGGGGTTGGACTGCATGGCCCTTGTGGTCTCTTCCAACTCTATGATTCTATTTTCCACCGGCTATCATATCTCCTCTCAGTCTTCTCTTACCGAGGCTAAACATATTCAATTCCATCAACCATTCCTCATAAGGCTTGGTTTCCAGACCCTTGATCATCTTGGTCGCCCTCCACTGCACAGCTTCTCAATATTCTTCTTAAATTGTGGTGCCCAGAATTGGGCACAGTAAACCAGGTGTGGTCTGACCAAAGCAGAATAGAGCAGTACTATTCCTTCCCTTGCTCTGGCCGCTATACTTCTGTTGATGCAGCCTAGAATAGCATTAGCCCTGTTGGCTCATGTTAGGTTTGTGGTCTACTAAGAGCCCTAGAGCCTCTTCAGTCCAGATGTCCTCCAATTTATATTTGTGCCATTTACATGGCGGTGAGTTTTCTTGAAGTAAAAAGCAACCATTCAGCTGAATGGGGAGCATACATTTCAGTGGTTATATTGTTGCAGAAACTCACAATTTCACCTTGCCCTAGAGGCATGACAAAAATTCTCATTAGAGTTGGTGGAAGTTTAACTTAACATGAATTACAACATTGGCTGTTAAATTTCTGCTGTTCTCAATGAAAGTGAAGTACAGAACTCCAAATAACTTTAGCTAAAAATTCTACAATGGACTTGAAAATTGGCAGTTTTTAAAGCAAATGTCTCTACTATTATTGTTGTTGTTCATCTCTTGAGCAGCTGAAGCCCACAGGGCATGGTAGAGGCATCAGGTAATAGTGACTGACACCTGAGGCTGGTTGTTAGCGCTGGAGAATTCTTGCCCACGGCATCAAGAGGCTACATATGGAGTCACCTTAATACCAGACTATGAGCAGCTTTGATGCAGAAAACTCGTTCTAACAACCTCCAGAGCAAAACTGAACCCCATATAATATTGCCAGTCCTCACCCCTCAGCACCCCTCAGTGGTCCAGCTGGGAGTGTGAAAACTTGAATGTAGCATATCAAAACTAAAGACCATATTGATTTAGTACAGAAGCATGACATTCTAGTGACCTAAAGAAATGTGACAACAAAGTCTATTTATAATTTTGACAATGACTCTTCAAGACATATTCTTTTCCAGGGTGTAAACAATGACGTGTGGTTGGTGTTTTTTTATATATAAAAAAAAAGAGGTGGAAGAACTTTTCACTTCTAATTGTCTGACATTTGCAAATTGACACACACAAAAACACTGCAGCATTACTGCTTAGAGAAAATGCTGGAGCCATAGCTACCACTCTGTATTATATACTTGTATGTGAAATACAGAGCATAGCCTCCATTTTCTATACTTGCAGAGAATCTGGCCGGAGCTTTTTAAGCAGGGCCTATTGACCAAATGTCAGCCAGCAATGAAAGGTGTGGCGTTCAGCTCAGCACAGCTGCCAAGAGCTGCTGTACCTGTCAGTTTCATTTGCAATTCAATTGTTTGATACTTTTCTTGGGTGCCACGAGGCACTTTAGCATCTCTAGGCCTTTCTGACGGAATAAGATGGCACCTTTTATTATAATCCTTAGAAAGTAAAACTGGCAATGCCATCCAAATCCAGAAAATGGAATTCAATCACCGGGACATTTCATAATATCGCCATTGTCAGATATTTTTCATTATCGTGACTGTCAGCATCTTGCAGAAGTAGTGTTACGCCACGTAAAATGGATGGCTGGGTTTTAACTATCCGACATGACAAATATGAGGAAGGAGGGGCCCAACTGACATTATGAAATGCGGTGGGGGAAAGAACCCCAAGTGTCCATTGGTCTTTAATGAGCCTTTTGCTCATTTTTATGATCCTCTATGCACTTCAGACCAGTTGGCAAGTGATGGAGAACACACAGGGTATTTACAAGCAGGGAGGAAAAGAATAGGCTGTCGGATTCTGACAAATTATCCCTGGAGAAGAAAATAACTCCTTAAGAAATACAGTTGGTGCTAAATTTAATAAAAACGGGCTCTGATGGATTCCCTCCGGAATTCCATGAGACCCTTTCATGTGCACTTTATCCCCACTGCTGTCAAGAGTTTATAACACAGTATCTGAAGAATTTCCCCCTATACTCCAGACTATAATTATTCCCCACCTTGCCCTGAAAAAAGAGGGCAAATCCAAGTGCACAGACCTCTCCTTGTCAGTTAATACAAACTTAATTGCCAGATTGAGGCATCACATTGCTGTCATAGTTGGGTTAAGATATTTGCTGCACATCTGCTCAGAAACACAGCAAAGTCCACTTGTGGCTAGTGATGTGCCAAAATCTGTCCTCGAGTTTCTCAAAAAGTTTTCTTTCCCTCTGAAAAAGACCTCCATTTATCTGCCTAATTCTATGGGCACTTGAAAAATTCATAAGAATTTTGTTCAGTTTAGGGTCTTTGGCTTACCTTATCACTGTTAGGTAAACAACAGTAATGTGTGCAGAAACATTTCTGTAGCATTCTGCAACATCCTCGACTTCCTGATCTGAAAAAGCTGCCTGGGAGAAGTTATCTCATGATTATACCTTCCTTGGACTTTTATTGAAATGGGGGCACCTGGGAAGGCTGCAGGCCACAGGTGAGATGATTTGTAGAATGTAAGAAGGGACGATTCCAAATACCCTTTGGCCACCTCAAAGAGCAAGTTAAATGCAACAAAACCCCTGAACAGTGCTACATAAGAACTGTAGTGTGGGGAGGGATGACAAGGGTTATTTAGTCCAACCCCATGCAATGCGGGTATCTTTTTCCCCAACGTGGCTCAAACCCACAACCCTGGGATTAAGAGTCTCATGCTGTAGCTCAATGGTACAGCACATGCTGTACTTGCATGTTTGGGGAGTGGTTTGTGGTCCTCTTTCCCCACGATAACAAATTCTAAGTGATGCAGTTTATTTTTGGGGGAGGGGGGAAGGGTGTCAAGTCCTTAGTCTGCACTTGCCTACAGTTTCGAGGGTACTCTTGTTGTGCTTGATAAACAGCTTGTCACATGGTTCAGGGTCCACCTTTTCGTGAATTAGTATCCATGACAGTATATTCCAGCTGTCTTTACAATTCAGTTGAAAGCAGAATGGTGTTATTTTGTTGTTGTTGTTGTTCAACAACAGCGTAATGGCATAGAGTGCCATGGGCTATGTATCTAATGTCCCACTGTGTGGCCATCATGATTGGTCATCCCCAAGTCAAGTTTAGTACAGTGGTACATCGACATCCGAACGATTCGACTTCCGAAGGTTTCGACTTCCGAAGTCGACAACCCCGGAAGTCTTTTCGCCATGCACGCCCCCACGCGCATTCTGCACCTGCGCAAAGCTGTGTGCGCGGTCGGTGCATGCGCAGAAGCGGCGCTTCGACAACCGAAGACTTTGACTTACGAAGATGGCCGCGGAACGGATCGTCTTCGTAAGTCGAGGTACCACTGTACATCCTCAGAGCTTTCAGACTCATCACCATTCTTCTGCATCCCTCTCACTGTTACTCTCTGAGGTTCCTTTGCACAACTGTCTACATGCTGGGCATTCTTTCATTCTCTTTCCATCATTTCCTTCCACAATGTATGCCCCTGATCTTGGGTGCCCTTTCACTAGGCTGCATCTTCCACTCCCGCTGCCATCCTGACAGTCATTGGACAGCATGCACCTCCATCTCTGGTGTGCCTGCTGATAGTCTCTCTTTAGAAACGTTTGCCTACCTGCCTATTTCCAGTCAACAATTGGGTGTTAAATCTGCTTTTTTCAAACAATCAGTTAGAGAGATGCTGATCTTTTATCCCACGTAAATTCTGCCTCTGATAAGACAGTCTGTTATCTCCACAAAATTACAAGTTGCTTCTTGTGTCCTTAATGCAGTAACAAACACATCCGGACCTCCTCAGGCACCTAGCTGCCTCATAAAGAAATGAGAACAGTTTGCTGTTTCATTCGGTTTGGGCATACAGTTTTCATCCGCTAACAGCTCCAAAGCACATCCAGTGCCAAGGCAAAGAGACTTACATACATCTCATCCTCTAAGGCTGGAGTGGGGAACTTTTTCAGCTGGAAGATCACATTCCTTTCTGGGCAAACTTCTGGGGACCATGGTGTTGGGCGAGACCAGAGGCAGAAACGGGTGGAGCAATTAATGTAATTTTTTATCTTTGTACAGTAGCTGAGGGTCGCTCCCTCACTGTCTCCCCCTCTCTTCCTGACATTCTCCATCTAGGTGAGCAAAAAACATTACCAGTGTTCTAGAATACATTCTAGCCAGGTCAAAAAATAAAAAATAAAAACCCTAGGAAGCAAGACCTGGGTGTGTGTGTGTGTGAGGAGGCATATATACCTGCCAAGTGCCCCAGGAAAAAAAAGGACATCCTGTTTTTTGCATGTGAGATCATGGTGGCCATTTTGGGTACTCTTGCGCTGAGCTCTCACCCCAAAAAAACTCTTTGGGGAGGGGGAATAGTGAGGTGCAAGTCACATGATGCACCTGGAAGACACATGTCCCAGTTCAGGGTCTGAAAAAGTTGGACAGTATGGGGGTAAGAGGGTCTGACTTGAGACAGCTCCAAGAGTTTGATGGAGCAACCTAGAGGGACACCTTTGGCCACCCAGACCCAAGGTCCTTTATCCCTGCTACAAGGCATGCAGCTGGCCTATAAGGAGGGTGAGGAACCTCTGGGCCATGGGCCAAACTTGGTCTGCCTTGTCATGTTGGTGACAGGTGGGTTAAAGTTGCTCTGTGGGGGTTGGGTCAGATAAAGAACCAGGAATAAAGCTAAACTGGAATTGGAACCATAGCTGCCAAGTCTCCCGTTTTCCCCGGGAAAACCCATTTTTTACTTACCTTTTCCCGGTAGTCCCCCGTATCACTTCGTCTCCCATTTTTCTCCGTTATTTTCTCCTGCCGGCGGCCATTTTTTTCTTTCTGATTTGCCCTTCTATGGGCACAAAAAATGGCCGTCGCCAGCTTCAAAAGCCGCATGTACGCATGTCCGGAAGTGCATAGACATCACTTCCGGTGCTGGCGGCGGCCATTTTGGTGCCCATAGATGGGCGGAGCGTCACCGGAAGTTGCGTCGGAGCACTTCCTGACATGCGCACAAGCAATTTTCGAAGCCGGCGGCAGCCATTTTGGATGCCCATAGAAGGGCAAAGCGACACCGGAAGTTACATCGACGCAACTTCCGGTGTCAAATGGCTGCCGGTCCCGGATTCTGCAGTCCGGAACTTGGAAGGTAAGATTGGAACCCTTATTGACTTTTAGTTTTCTACAAGGAGAAAATTAGCATAGAGCATTTAATCAGATGACCCCCCCCCATCCCTGAATGGTTGAGAGTTAGGCCTAACAGTGCACTAATGTGGTAACTGATAAATAAAGGGAATGGGTATGTAAGGGAAATGCTAGCTAATTTATTCTCACCCTACTCATAGATTGTATTTAATCACACTCAAAGTTTGTAAATTTAGATTCAAGTTCGCAATGGTGGAAATCTATTTTGCATGGTTTATAGAGTCCTGGAAGGATTTATTGCTTCTAGCTAGAGGTTTTTACACCAACTTTCAGAGATTTATAATTCCCCAAATCACAAAAAAGTCCATACTGATCTTGATTTGAATATCTGTTGACTTGATAGACCATATTTATTCCCCCCAGTTAGAAATTTCAGCAGTATATGCTACTACCTCATCCAAGATGGGGAATGTGAGACTAATTGCAGCTGAAAATGCCCTCCTGGCTTCATAAAACATCCTGCCTTAGGACATGGCAATGACTGCTTCATATCTGGTGATATGTGAACTAGCTAGTTATCACAACCTGCAATTTCTATTATCAGGTTCCTCTGACTAGTTTTTCTTACAAAACAAGTAACTTACTTACCCCATATCACTACTAGGTAAAGAATGCTATACAGCAAATAATAATAATAAATCTACATCTACACAATAGCTACACATCCCTTCTACAATGCACACTATACCGAGCTTCTGAAAAGAAGTTTCTAAGTTGTTTAGGGAAGCTTTTAATGTTTAATAAATTATTGTATTTTAATACTTCTGTTGGAAGCCACCCAGAGTGGCTGGGGAAACCCAGCCAGATGGGCGGGGTATAAATAATAATAATAATCATCATCATCATCATCATCAACTACCAACAGTGGCTGAATGGGCAAACTGGGAGAAGGGAAAATCTCTTAGGATTAGAGTAGCTCCGTGCTAGTTGAGTGGACACACAAAGGATGTTGAAGGTGAGAGCATATTGGACCCCCCCCCAAGAGACCAAACACACAGGTTGAAACCGCAAGGGACAAAATTTCATATATTTGTGGGAATTCTCCAGCCAAATCTTCTGCTACAGGTCTCTAACACAAAAATTATGGCTGATATAAGCACTGTTTTCATTTATGATCAAGCATTTGTGTGATCAAACACAGTGGCCCACAAAGGAAAAGCAATGGGAAGCAGGAATAAAACTCTAGTGCTATATTATGTTGTACATCAATGGTTAAGCACAGAATCAAGTGCTGGTGTAACAGGATACTTCGTTGTTGTGTACAGTACTGCACACAGACCCCAGAGCTAGAGCTTTGAGATCTGCCGGGATGCCAGAATAGGCGCAAAAGACATGAGAATGGCCAGTTTGAATGCTTTATTAAAGAAGAATATAGACTTACAGGAAAAGCAGCCTAACTTCTTCTCTCCTTGTCGTCTCTTCCAGAGATGCAGGATGGACACTGCAGCAAGCAGGTCCTGTAGCAAGGAGATAGCTTGTCTGCACCCAGCCCAAAGTGCATACATTCTTTATATAGTTAAGCAGTATATGTCACATTGCCTACCCAAAGCATTACCTATGCTTCCCCTTTCTGGGCTCAGAACCCAGTATCTCAGACCCAATTAGTGTATCAAAGCAGGCATATATAAACATATATGAGCTCATTGCTACAGCAACTACCAATTAATCGTGGGGTTATCTTGACTACCAATATGGCGCAAGCACAGCTTCCAGAGCAGCTCACCTTTGACTTTACACACTTGTCCTCTATTCAGCATCATGAGTCCCATTTTTTGCACACATATTCCACTACTGCAGCCACACAGAAGTTGATACTTTATCTTGGTTCTCTAGACGCAAGAGTCACTAAGGCTGGATAAGCCTCTTTAGATATAAGATACGAAGAGTATTTGAGTAGCAATAACTATGGACATGAGTGGAACTGGTAATAAACAAATTATATCAATAAATCTACCCCATGGAATTATACACTGCAGATATTATAATGCCTGTGCATGATGTATGTACCTATGTTTGAATGAAAAACTGTGACATGAAGACGTTTTAAAGGTGTGACATTTTGTGGACAGTCCTGGATTAGGAATTATAGAAAAGCCACCTGCATGGTATGACTGTGGTTGGAAAGCAAATATGTGGTTGTGGTGTCGTTTTTCAATGAATAAACTTTGATAACCTCTTCACAGCTCTCTCTCTCTCTCTCTCTCTCTCTCTCTCTCTCTCTCTCTCTCTCTCTCTCTCTCTCTCTCCTCTCTTTTTCCACCCTCACCTCTTCCCACAATATGCCTTTTCTGGATAGCCTCCAGAACTGTATGTCTAAAACAGCCTCCTTGGTGGCCTCCTGATGTCTTGGACTATAGCTCCAGCCAACACTGGTGGCACTTGCAATTCAAAATATCGGGAGGGCACCAGGTTGGCGAATGCTGCTGTCAAGGAAAAGCACTGTGTACTTCATAGTTAAGTGTGAAAATGTTATAAATATAATCTATGGTTTAGCATATATATTTAAATCATTCCTTCTTTTTTTAAGAAGAACAAAGCCACATCTGGCTATCCAGAAGCAAATGACTTCTACTGCTGTGACACATTTGTCTCTTCTAATCTCCCACAATATCAAAACAGTTACATAAAGCTGATAGAAAGTTGAACTATGTTCAAGTGAAATGGTCATTTGTCATCTGTTCCATTTCCTAGCTGGAGCTCAGAGTGTTAAACATTAGCATTTAATATGATTGATGATCCTGCCAACACTCAAAAATAATACCAACTGATTGGCCATTATCCTGCAGGGCACCAGTTGTTTCAGAATGCAAAGCTTATTCCGAAATCACCATTTCACATTTTAAACTATGCATTTGACAGGTTCTGACTACTTTAAAACATCCTTACAGTTTATTACATTTGTTATGCTGCTAAGAGTAAGTCTAATAGCCCAATCTGTATGAACGAGATGCTAAAACCTTGCTGTGATTCCTAAGATGGTGGGCAACTTTTTTTGTTTTTTTAATGTATTTAAATGGTGATCTGTTCTTCAAGATCACACCAGTAACCCGACCTTCTTTATATTAGTCAAAACATCACTATTTCCTAAGAAGAAATGTGTTAGCTGTTGTATTACGCCATAGTCTTTGGGCTTTCTTTCTTTCTTTCTTTCTTTCTTTCTTTCTTTCTTTCTTTCACAAGCAAGCAGTATATACATTTTATGAAATAAATAAAATAAATAAACTTTCAGCACACTTCTTTCAGCAAGTCTCCTGTAAAAGGAAAGCAGAAGCAGAAACACCCACTAAAACAGGCATAGGCAAACTCCAGGCCCTCCAGATGTTTTGGGACTACAACTCCCATCACCCCTAGCTAACAGGACCAGTGGCCAGGGATGATGGGAGTTGTAGTCCCAAACCATCTGGAGGGCTGAGTTTGCCTATGCCTGCACTAAAACATTGCACACAAACTACCTGTGATGCTAAATGCATCTTTGAATCTCATAATTTGGATTCTCCTTATTTTTAAGCCATGAAGGGCGGGGGTGGGAATCCAGATGAGGACTGTAGTGCAGGCGTAAGAAAGTAACATATTTTCCTCACAGTGTTTCCTCCCTGAAAACCACCCACTGTGCTGCTGCTTGGATGTCGTTTGAGCATCAAATAACTTTGCAGGGTTCCAAAATGTACAGGGAGCCTCCGCAAATGCAGAAGGCTCCCTGCTGCAGACAGTTGCCTTCCAACTTGTGGAAGGAGACATAAATGAGGATGGAGAGGGCAGAGCCAGCAGACTCATCCCTGCACGCCCACCTTCAAACAGAGCTTCAATTCCTAGAGATGCTTAATTGCTAGGGAATGTCGTGATAGCAAGATGTTACTAAAATAGTGTTCATATTGGCAAGGATTTCTTTGGGAAAGAGAAATCTGCTTCCCTCCTCATTTAATTTTGGAAAGTTATGTACACCTGCTCCTCAAGAATCATGTTCCTAGAATGGATCCGTCCAGAGAAATCTACATCTCATGCTTCACACAAAGTCTCTACTTTTGAGTCAGTGTCAACACTAGAATTTCCTGGGGTTTCTATTTATGACCATAGTCATAAGAGTGGCAAAGGACTTACCAGCTTTTCTGTAACTTTTTCAGATTGTGTCACTTTTTTTTAATAAAAAAAAAAATCAAATTGCCATATGCCAGATGTGACTCTACTCTCGGAGGCTTCCCAACATAAATTTAGCATTAACAAAGTGTTGAGGAATCTCAGGTGGGGAAATGAGCAGAAAATATTTCTGACATCGTCATTCGATAAAGGATTCCTTTAGGAGCAAATTCCTGTATGCTTAATAAAGCACCTGCAAATTTCAATCTGACAAAAATTAGCTTGGCACTTTTTCAGCTTTATACCATCAGGCCTTATGGAGAATTTGCAGATGTTGTATATTCAGTTCCATACGGGGCCCCTATTATGAGTCTTATGTGTTTGAAAGTCTGAAAACTGCTAGATTTCTTTTGTGAACTGCCCTGAGATCTTTTGATGAAGGGTGAGATATAAATCCAAATAAATTAATAATAATAATACTACAATGACATAAATGTAAGTAACATGTGGCAATGTTTGTATGGTCTCAGAGTTTGTGTTGGTCCACCTGGCATTTACACGGTACACCTTTCAAATTTGCATTCCAGTTTTTGCAGTCCTTGTTTCATGAATAATATTTTTCAAATGGCAGCTAATATTTTCTAAATATCTAGTCTCCTGTGTGCAATGCAGGCAAAAACTTTGCACCATTGCAATGACAGCATTTCCCTCCTTCCTCTTGTTTTAGTTTTAGATGTGCCTGAATGTCTTCCTTTGCAAGTTCAGGTAGAGTGGCAAGATGAAAAAGGAGGAAAGAACTCCTGCATCTTTAATAGGTTACATGGCAAGCCACTGTGGGAGAATTTCCCTTTGGAGGTTCAAGTACAGTACAGAGGCTCAAACCAAATTCCCAATTTTTCAGACTCTATTCAGTATTTCATTACAGGACTGAGTCCAACAGATTCTGTCAGACCTTTCCATATCTAGGCAAAATATAAGTCATCCTCTCCCCAACCTCCTACCTTCCCATCACCCCAACAGCTCTCATCCAACCATGATCCTTGGAAACCACTCAACCCAATTCTTTTTCTGGACGTGCAAAGCCTTCATTGTGCCTTATCTGAAGTTGTGTTTTTTTTTCAGTTTAGCCATTAGTGTTAGGTTCCTCCTTAAATGGTTCTTAACAGTTTTGTGATCAGGCCACACTCTTGGATATGTGGCACTAGCCTCTCTGATAACGGGCCACAGAAATTCCACTTCACCACACCCTCTGAAATCCCCTCTTCTAAACAACTATGAAAGGTAAAAGATGCCCGAAGACTCATTCATTTGGCTGCCATAGTGATGAGGGTGCTGGGTTATGCAGTCTGATTCTTAAAGCACAGTGTAGGTGGCCCTGGGTCTCTTGCAGTGTAATCCTTTGACTGTTTAAAGCACCATTAAGTTCAATGGGACTTCCTTCCAGGTAAATATGTAAAGGACTGCAGGAAGTGCTTTGTATGCAGTGCCAAATACGAAAACAGGTGAGCCATAGCGCAGCACCACCATCTTCTTCTTAAACTGTCATCTACCAACAGAGCTATTTGTTACTTCACTGTGCAACATTTCAAAATGAGCACATTTGCTCAAACTTCCTTTAAACTGCTTGAATACCGCTTGCAGAATTGGCATCCAGTAAACCACTGCTTGAGCCAACTACTGTATTGCTGCTTTGGTTGCTGTTGCCATTTTAGAATAAACTTCCCCCAGAAGTGCTCTGTGAAGTCAAGAAGAGGTTTATATGATTAAGTCAACATGTGAATGAAGAATCCGTCAACCTCCCCATCGCATCAAATGAGATCCGCTGTATTTTAAAGATGCTCTGGCAATCCTGTGCTCTTTCTCACCAGTTCTTGTAAATTGCAGTTGTTATCAGCTCTATCAAGTTGTATGTGGCAAATTAAATCACAATTCACAAGGAGGTGACGACCCCTTTCTAAAAACTCTTCAATTATCTGGCAGAAGGATATAATTATGAGGCCATTACCGTAGGTGAATAAAAAAAAAACCGTACATAAAAACATAAATTGCCAATAAATGCTAGCTTGCCAGAGCATCATTACATCTCATATGTCAAAATTATACTGGAAGAAAAATAGATCAAAGAAGGCAACCGGTGTGCTGGCACCATGAATTTGGGGGAGGGGGCCTTATTGAAATGTATTTGCTTCTCTTTTACCCACTGCAATATCTCATGCTGCAATTAATTAATCCCAAAGGAATTCACTGCCATCTTGTCTTTATTGCAACTCACCTTCAGCACCAGCCACTAGATTTGTTGCGTTTGCTAAGAACAAAGAAAGCAATAGTCAGTTAGTATGGCATAATGTTCATGGTCTAGGCTATGGTAGCAAACTTGACTTCAATGGAATTTATACCTGAGTAGATTTGCCTAGGATTGTGGTGTTAATCGTTCTCGTGAATCTCCTTTGGCTAGTTTTGTTGGGAACTCAGAATTGCCTTCCCCACAGCCTATAATGAGCACATCTAAATAAAATAAAATAAACTAGCAAGTTCCACAAGAATGAAACACATACACACAACAATTTTAAAAAGGAAAGAAAATGGAACTATGTGTGACATGGGTGGTAGAACATCCCTGATATCTCCAGGTAGGGCAATGAGAGACCCTTGCCTGAAACCTTGGGGAGCCCACCCAGGCAGGACCAACAGTGCTGAACTAAGTGAATAAACAGGAAGCTTCCAGTGTTCCTACTCAAATTATCAATAAAATAGGAACCACAAAAGAGAAATTGAGCAGTGCACCCACTGTGTCCGGATTTTCACTTTTTGAAATAAGGCAACCCTAAACAATTTATATACCACAGGTTCACAGACTGTACACTTGTTGAGTGTAACGTATGAACACTCATTGAATCAATACACGGAAGACTGCTTCATGGACAGTGGGTGTGATCCTCTCCTCTCCCTCCACACATCCATTAATCTCAGTTCTTGAACATCTAAACAGGGCTTGTGTTTCAATGAAAAGCCTTGTTGATTTCACCTCTTCAGTAAAATATTATTAGCTGGTTTTAAAATTATACTAATTAAAAGGAGGAGAAAGTCTGAGGAGTATGTAATTTGCCAATAAGCATGTTATATCTTTTGTCTGCAAATGTGGTAATTTGAAAAAGGATCGTAAATGGATGTGCCCATTTTAATCAAATGCTTTGACTGTGCTGTGCTTCGCTTCGCTTCACTGGCTATTAAAAAATTAGCAGATCTTAAGCATAGTCATTCACGTCTTTATTCTTTTATAAGCAGCAGGTGGAATTGTGGATCATTACAGGAAATTGGCAAGATAGTGGAATTTGAGAAAAGAATCAGTTATTTGATTTAAACAGCACTCTCACTTTTTGTATCAATAAATAATTGCAAATAGTCTCCTTCCATGCAGAAAGCCTGACACGTAGCTATTGAACAGCTAAGTTTTGCTCAAAGAAGCAGCAACCAGATTTCTAGGTTCGCTAGCTACAACCTGCACGTAATTATGCCAGTGTGTTCTGCCGGCATCAAAACTGCAGGAACTAAAGGATAGGATGAAGGATAACATCTTTTAGAGACAGACCTGCAATAGTGCAGAAAGACTAATTAGGAAGATCAGTACCGGAGCTTTTGGCACTGCAGAGAGAACATATAAACAACTTGCCTGGTTCCACCTGGGAGGCAAATGCATCTCCTGTTACTAAGTCACATGCTGTGACCTTTCTCAGTCTACACATTGCACTGCCTTTGATCAGAGAGACTTCTGCTGCAATGCTGTATCCCTTGGCCTGGGAGCAAGCCCCATTATATTCACTAGCACTTGTTTCTGAGAAGGCACACATAGGGTTGCATTAAGAAAGTATTCCTGTAGTATAGCTAAGGATTCAGTTGTTTCTTGTTCCCTAAAGTGCTATTAAAGTTTTCATTAATGATTGTTGGTTTACTGTTCCCCAAATGATATGTACAATACCCTCCTAACTTTCATGATCAAATCTACTCCATCTATTTGGTGACATCCATTAGGCTGAAAAGATCTATGAATGCTTGGTCTTGTCTCACTAATAATCATTTCTTTGTATAGCAAAGATGTCCTTCTCACAGGTTGCTTAGTTAATAATGGGCAGGAGAGGGATAGCACTAGTTATTGTACTAATTTTTTTTAAAAAAAGAGCCAGTGTAGTGTAGTGGTTAGATTAGACTGTTGGACTATAATGTGGGAGATAAGGGTTCGAATCCACACTCAGCCATAAAGCTCATTGAGGAACCTTGGGCTAGTCACTGTCTCTCAGCCTACCCCACCTCACAGGGTTGTTATGAGGATAAAATGGGGAGGAGAGAACAATGTATACCACTTTAAGTTCCTTGGAGGAAAAGGTGGTATATGAATATTATGCACTTTAATATTCAAATATTGTGCATGCTAATATTCAAAATCATATGCTGTCTTGAGGTCTTAAAAGCAAGGTTGCTTTGAATTTTCATGAATTTGTCAAAATAATAGTGGCTAAGAGACTTCAGTTGCAAATTCAGAAATTCCTGGCTTGATATTTAGCAATTCAGTGGTACCTCGGTTTTAAGTACACAATTGGTTCCGGAAGTCTGTACTTAACCTGAAGCGAACTTTCCCATTGAAAGTAATAGAAAGTGGATTAATCCGTTCCAGATGGATCCGCGGAGTACTTAAACTGAAAGTACTCAAACTGAAGCGTACTTAAACCGAGGTATGACTGTACAGATATTTATTCAGTCATGGAAGAAATAATGGGTTGAATAGCAACCTATGATAACGGCACAACCCATTTTTGACGTCAGATCTATTGTGCTGCTGAAATATGTATATCCCTTGAACTCTTTTTAATGGAGGTGATGGCAGTAGCCATTAACATTCCCTGTTGTGTTTCTAATCTTTTCTCCTATCATGATTCTCTCTCTCTCTCTCTCTCTCTCTCTCCCTCTCTCTCTCTGTGTGTGTGTCTGTTTGAGAGACAGAGAGAATAGGAGGAGCTTTATAAAGAAACCTGAGGCAATTATGAATTATACAAGTTCTATTTAGACTTCTCATCTCTCATCCTTAGTTCTTCATAACTAATATAATGGTTTTTCATCTATTTCACATGCAGAAGAGGAAGCAATGCAGACCCCCTTTTCCTTTGATGAGAAGCTGGACTTCGTAAGGACAAAAATATATTTTTAACATTTCTTATTTGTATTGTTCAAGTAGGTTTATTTTTTTAAAGAGAAAACGGAATCCTTTGTGATTGCTCAGGGTGTTCAAACCAGCACTGACTGGCATAGTGCTAGATTGTTTTATTTGTTTGTTTGTTTCCTTATATGTCACTAAATCTGCAGCACTTCTGCTTAGCATGAAATCCCTTCCTCCTGGTGAATCTACAAATGCACCATCAATGGAATATCTGACCTTCTCTATATAAACCATAGCAAAAGGTGAAAGCCTTGTTAGCACTTCATTTCCCTGCGGAGAAAGGAGGGTCTGTCAATTACCCTGATGCTCTGGAAGATGGTGTCCTGGCTCTTGCTGTGTCATAGAGCTGCCTTCCCCTTCACCATAAACTTCAAACCAGTTTTTACCTGTCGGAAAACCTTGAGGGGGAAATATATCCATTCAGCTGGGATTGATACCTTTTCAAGGGGGATGGCTCAGAACCTGAATGAGATCCAAATGGGACAAAAAGAAGCTGAAGAACAAGGAGCTCAGAGGCAATATGTTGAATGCAGAATAGGCAATGGGTGATTCTGCTGGTTGTGGCTTTTATTGTTACTGCAGCATTGTCACCTGACATCCTTGGGGACATCCCAGAAAACAGGGAAAACCTGAATCTCACACCAAGATTTGAACTATTTAGCCAATTCTTCTATTTTGGGCTTCTAATGTTCATTAAATGGGTGTTACTCATACATCAGTCCTTCAGGAATGATTTGTTTTAAGGTCTTTACCAACTAGGTGAGTTTTCCTCTTTAAATTTACAGAGTCTAGATTGTCAGAGCATAAATCAGGACTTCTCCAATGGCTACAATATTAGCTTAACTGAGTTGTGCTCAGGTTACTTGCCAAATGCAGAAAGGAGTCTGTGTGTGCTGCTTTCCAATTCTGTAAATATTTATGATGTTCTGTTGCTAGTAAATAATATACTGCATAGAGTTCAATATTTAGAATAAGTTATGCAGAACTATCTATCTTGGGAGGAGAAAAATATGCGGCAGTATTATCTGGGCTAGATCACGTATTTTGACAGGCCATGGGGAAGACACGAGAGCAGAGGAATAGTATTTTAAAAGTAGTAATACCACTCAACTTTGGCCCCACCTAGTTATAAATATGAATAGGAACATGCTCAGCAAGTCCCCTCCCCTAGTTCTTGGATAGGATTGTAATCCAAGACATGGAATAACGTCTTCCCATGAATTTACTCACCTAGTGGTTGTGCTGCTGAGAGGAGAGAGTCTCTCTTTCTTTTCTCCCTCAGTTTTGGCAAACTGCTGTGGCAGTGTCACAAGCTACAGGAGCCTTGGCAGATGCAGGGACCGGGGTCCCAGTAGCCTGGGAAGTCTATGTTTCCAAGGGTCTGTGGGCCACTTCCATAGCAATGCTCCAAGCACCAGGAAGCAAGGTGAGATCTGTCCTTCTGTATTTCTCTTGAACTGTCCAATTGTCTAACTGGCAGTTATCAATAACACAGCTTTGTGAGACAGAAGGATAGCAGAGAAATCTATCTGCCTACGAACAACTTCAGCTGTGTTCCAGACACTTGCAAAAAACTCGCCCAGTGTGCTCCGTTGCGAATGTCTTTGCTTCTGTTTTAAAACGTCCAGAAACCTTTTCCCTTTGAGTTCAGATAACAGTTCGTAGCAGCGGAAACTTCATCCGGCTCTCCGTGTCTGTGAAATAACGCAGTCCACTCCCTTGTTCATTAAAACAAAGAGATTTATTGCTTAGGGCAACTCAGCTAGGAGAATTCATCTCCATTCCGGCTGGAAGCTGTGACATGAACAGACAGAATATAAACATACAGTGTCATATATTACAGATACAACAGCAACAGGTACTACTTCCTGTTTACTTCATGTTTATATAAACATGTCACAGACCCCATGATCCAGGACGACTGCTGAGCTATTAACCCTCTCAGCTCACAATTTCAACATAGTATTATCACTGAGCGAAAAAGCTATGGCTGCTAATAGCAGGCTTGGAATGTATCCACCATGTTCCTCATTATGTTACTGGATATGCACCCAAATATGTGTCCAAACATGACATGAGGACCGGCAACATCTATCCTGCTATGTTGGAATCTCTTGCAGATGACCGTAGTGCCTGGAGACAGTCAGGTCGTGCATCCACAGCAGTGACCAGAGGAGGAATGCCCACTGGGAGGAGTGCAGAGAAAAGAAAAGAAATGCCATGGTGCGTCTGCAGCAGCACAACCGGATGCCTTCATCTGCCCAGCTGCCATAAACATGTCTCTCCCGTATCAGTCTCTACAGCCACACCAGGCACTGCAACTTTCCAACAGTTTGACCTCACGCCCAAAGGCACTCTCCTTCACTGTCTCCTGAGACAACTGAATGCCAACGTCCTTCTTTCAATACATTTTCACCACCTACTTAGAAAGTTTATATTTAGACAACTGTGACAGTTTGTGTTTCACCACCTACTTAGAAAGTTTATATTTAGACAACTGTGACAGTGTGTGTGTGTGTGTGTGTGTGTGTGTGTGTGTGTGTTTCTGTATACAGTATATGACATCATTCTAGGTGATAAATACTATCCAGAGTCCAAACACAGTATATGAAGAGGATAGATATATATGAAAGGCCCATATGTCTTCTGAATTAGTGATGCTCGTCTTGCAGCATAAATCCTTGTTAATGAAGGAGCACCATGCCCATCAGTTTCCCTATTAATCCGCTGCCTGGAAATGAAGCCACAGCCCTCTAGTGCTGGTACATTTATTTCATTCACTTAGCTAGATTAATTTAACAGTCACAATTCTCAACATGGGAAAACCCAAAAATGAAGAGAGCAAGGAAGTGTTCATAAGACTGCTGCAATTCTCATGTTATCTCATTTGATTCTTGCATTGAGACAAGTTCTTCCAGCTCAACACTTGCTTTCCTTGCTGTTGCAAGACAGCCGGGTGGACCAAGCCAGCAGGGCCCAAAAGGAATAAGATCCCATCCTTTGTGAAGGCTCCCTTATGAAGTAATGGGGGTAATGGCTGACTTCCCCCCCAATTTAGGGCTTTGCTGTATCCCAGCTTGGTTACTAGCATTCTCAGCTGGCTGTTGTCCCAACTGATCTCATCCAAGTACTAACCCAATCTAAAGCTGGGGACCTCCAGAGATCAGATGGACCGGGCATGTTCAGGACAGAACTGCTGTAGGCTTGTCCCAAGCTGAATTTACTTCATATGTCTTTGATTTTTCAGCTGCTCAATCCTGTGGTTGTTTGCTCAGAGGTACTGTAAGTCCCACTGTTCAATGGGGCTTTGTCTTCGGTAAGGGTGTATAATTTTGGGTGTTTAGTTTTTCTACTGTGTGAGCATTCTGTCCAAAATTCTATAAATGACTCTCCCTGATTCTCCCCCTCCCATTGAGTGTTCAGTGTTTTTTTTTAAAAAAAGATTTCTAACTCTAATTGGGATAAAGATGGTGAGCTTTCCAAAACTTATCTCTTCAAGGAGTTGGATGAACGTCTTACCTAGGCAGTATAAATTCCTCAGAGAGTGTACAGCCCTAAGGCTGTAAAAGTACTCCCATAAAAGATCCTGTAAAAAGATCTAAATTTTTGCATAAGTTCCCTACTGATTCAACAAAAGGTTTTACCTTGATGAGAGGTCATCAGAACCAAAGAAAATTGGGTTTAGTCCTAAAACAGAAATTCTCAAACACATACTTTTCTGACATTAGTTAACTTAGTAACTTTTAAAAAATGTTACAGCTGGCCAAATCCGAACGTATTTATTTTTTGTTCTTAAAAGCTCTCACTCATTTGCTAAGACAGGGTCCCAAACTAAGGCCCGGGGGCCGGATGCGGCCCAATCGCCTTCTAAATCCGGCCCACGGACAGTCCGGGAATCAGTGTGTTTTTACATGAGTAGAATGTGTCCTTTTATTTCAAATGCATCTCTGGGTTATTTGTGGGGGCATAGGAATTCATTCATATTTTTTTTCCAAATTATAGTTCGGCCCCCCACAAGTCTGAGGGGCAGTGGACCGGCCCCCTGCTGAAAAAGTTTGCTGACCCCTGTTAAGACTACAAATACGATATGACAAAGATGATATGAAAGAGAAGGGGGTTGTCTTCCTATAATAGGGATCAATGGAATCCTTTTCTTCCATGTGCAAAGTGTCCCATTAGATTGTGGAGTCTATCAGAACATGTATTCAGCTCACCTCTCCAAAAGGGTACAGTGGAACCTTGGGTTGCGGACGTAATCTGTGACAGAGGCACGTCCGCAACCCGCAGCGTTCATATCCCGCAGTGCTGCATCTGCACACGCATGTGACATGCACAAGCGGCGAAAACCGGAAGTAACCCTTTCTGGTACTTCCAGTCTCTTGCGGTACACAACCTGAAAACGTGTAACCCAAAGCATCTGTAACCCGAGGTACCAGGGTATCGTAGAATGTAATGCTAATGACTGATTCCAATATGAGGGTCTGTCAGGCATGCATGTTGAGGATGCTGCTTTATAGAAGTAAGTTGTGGACATCTTACACTCACCAGGAGCATCACCTCAATCAAGTCTGTCTTAAGCATATGCAACGCCGGGGTGCAAAGATCCACCCAGCGCCGCCCCCCCCAGGCTGCCCAGTCCCAGGCTGGCTTAGTCACCCCCGAACTCACGGCGCAATAAGAGCCCACCGCGGCACTCCGACCAATGGGCGGGCTCTTCCCTGGACTCTACTCTCGGGCCCTGGACTCTCGGCCTGGTGCCCCTGAGAGCCCAGCGCCCGGGTGCCCCGCACCCCTAGCACCTAAGGGTAAGACAGCCCTGACCTCAATGCTTTCCACATGTGTTGCATCAGAAAGATTTTGGGCACCACATGGGAAGACAGAGCCTCAAACAAAGATGTGCTCTCCCAAGCCTACATTCCCAGCATGTTTGCACTCCTGTCTCAGCGACGTCCATGTAGGCTTGGTGATGTACACAGAATAGAAGGTGGCAGGACCCCCAAGGACATGCTCTAAGGGGAGCTGACTTCAGGCACCAGGCCCGTTGTCAGATCAACTCTGTGTTACAAAGATGCCTGCAAACATGACATGAAGATTGGCAGTATCAGTTCCACCATGTGGGAGGCGCCTGGAGACGGACATTTAGGTTGTGCATCCATAGCAGTGACCGGAGGAGGAGTGCAGAGAGAAGAAACGTCAGACGACTTCATCTGTCCCAGCTGCAACGAAACATGTTTCTCTTGTATTGGTCTCTAAAGCCACAGTAGGCGTTGTAACATTCCAACACTTAGTCTTCACCCCCAGAAGAGCACTCCTCCCATCATGTTTGAACATTGACCATGATGGATGGGGCTCCCAGATGGATTTTAATTAGAACTTGAGAAGTATTTGGAACTCAATAATACTCCTGTATCCAGTCTTGAACTCCAGCATTTCGCCACTATCACTACAACATACAGCAGGGGTGAGTGGGAATCTTTTGTTGTTGTTGCAGAAATGCCTTATGATTTGAGAAGAGGCTTTATCTTGGTACAGGAGCATGAAACGAAAAATAGATCAAAACCCATGAACATTCAGCTTAGCCCTACTACAGATACTCTTACTCATTTTTCTAGTATGGGTAACTTTTTCAAAAAAAAAAAAAAGTGACCCTCTGTGAGAGCTTCAAATTAAAACATTTTGGGGGGGCGGGGGGGGGAGACACATCAATTTCCTCAGCCTAAAGATGGCTGGATTTTGAAAGTCACGGCTTCCAACTCATTGTTTCCTCCCATTATTGAACGACATTTAGGCACAGCACAACTTGGATGCATCTTTTTTTTAATGGAAGGGGGAGAATAGAAGTGGGAATGCTGCTGTGTTCTGAGTGATCTTTTATGAGATTGCTCAGTGGCTTTGCTAACAATTACAGGGAGAAGGAGGTCATGCCTTCAAACAGCTTTGGAATGATTTGCTGGTATAGCTCGAAGGAGTGAGGAGAGAAAAAAGGCTTAGGCAAGAGGGCCGGAAGAAGCTTCAAACATATTAGATAACACAGTAAAAAACTTAGCTCTTCATTATTTCTGCAACACTTTACTGAATAATTATTTAATTCCACTCCCCCTCCCACCCCACCCGCTGCCTCATTGCTATGGCATCCAACTTACATGTTTAGGCCAATGCCTAAAATATGGCAAATGTTGAAAGCCCCAGATTATTTTTGTCACTAGCTGACATGCAGCAAATTTTGGCAATCACAGTGATTTTTGTGTTTTGGGCATTGACTAGGAAAAAAAATCATTTCTTTGCAATTTTTTGCTACCCTATCCCCCTATCCTACTGGCTCTGGGGATATTTTAACAATTCCTCCTTTTGGAGTTTATGATTATTATTATTTTAATTTTCTGTTGCATGAGATTTTTTAACTGATGAAATGCTGATTTCATATCTGAAGTCAGTTTTGTTTTGTAAGCTCTAGGTTTTTTAAAGTTTTTTTTTGCAATTCATGTTTTTCACTTTTATTCCGCACCGGGTACCACCTGGGCTTGCTATGCCTCTGGGAGCCGGCATTTGTCCACAGACAGCTTTTCTGGGTCATGTGGCCAGCATGACTAAGCCGCTTCTGATGCAACAGAACACCAAAACCAGAGCAGAGCACGAAAACGCTGTTTACCTTCCCTCTAGAGCGGTACCTATTTATCTACTTGCACTTTTTTGTGTGCTTTCGAATTGGTAGGTTGGCAGGAGCTGGAACCGAGCAACAGGAGCTCACCCCATCGTGGGGATTCAAACCACTGACCTTCTGATCAGCAAGCCCAAGAGGTTGAGTGGTTTAGACCACAGCGCCACCCGCATCCCTTGTTTCGGCCTTAAATCCTGCTAAATCCAAATAACAGCCCAATTATTCTGAACAAGGAAATAAATGCGGCTGACCACTGGCCACCAACTTCAATGACTTTCAAAGAGGATTAGGCAAACTCATGGGAGAGAAGTCTATCAATGGTTACCTAGCTATGAGGCCTTTGCCCTCCCTCCACAGTTTGAGGCAGCAATGCTTCTGAATACCAATTGCTGGAAACCACAGGAGGGGAGAAAGCTCTTGTGCCCATGTTCTACTCCCTGGTACCCCACAGGCATCTGGTTGGCCACTGTGAGAACAGGAGGCTGGACTAGATGGGCCACAGGCCTGATCCAGTAGGCTCTTCTTATGTTCTTAAGTTGACACAGCCTCCTTCTTTTCATCCATCCATGCCAGCATTCAAACATCACTTTTGTTCTTACCTTGTAGTGCACACTCCTTGGAAGTGTGTCCTGTGCTCAATATGGCTTATTCCCAAAAAAGTACGTAGAGGATTTTCCAGCTACAGCTGGACTGAAAGCTCCCACCAGCCTGCTGAGTGCAGCCAAGCCACAGCTTGAGCATCTTTAAAGGTAAGACCACCCCTCATTTTTTTAAAAAAAGGATTTGCCAGCCCTTGAGAATTGGCAGATAGCTTTCCACTTTTGCAGTAGACGAATGGTCCTGTGAAAGTGAAGGGAGGGGATCTTTGGCTCAGGCTTTCTTCCAGGCCAAGCTCAGGTCCTCTTTGAGTCTCAGAATGCCTTCAAATGTCCTGCATTGTAAATCTGCTGGAAACATCTGTGTTTAGGACAAGACCTCCCAAGGAAAACAAAGTATTTATTCATGTATGCTACAACAGCGGCAAGAGTCTTGCTAGCACAAGGATGGAAGAACGAGGAAGTCCCAACAAAAGAACAATGGCAAGAAAAATTAATGAGCTATGGAGAACTGACAAAATTAACATATAAACTATGTGAGAAGGACAATTGTGACTTTAAAGAAGAATGGGAACTTTTTACAAACTACATAAAAAGACAACAAAATTACTTGGACTCCTTGGCAGGTTTTGAATAAACACCCACAATTTATTAGTAGAACATTTGATTGACAGTGTAATGATATGTACAATTTATTAACACGCAGAAAATAATATGTATAAACAAATTGGGGGGGGGAGCTGAGGGAAGTCCTGAGAGGGTGGGGAAGGGTGGGAGAGGGAGGGAGGGGAAAGGGGGGAACTACAATTGATTATTGGCAAATTGTATTGTTTAACAATATATATGGTTTGGAAAAGCTTCCATAATATATAATATTTTATATTATAGAATGGCATGTGAAAATCAAAAAATGATGGCCATCTGTCATGGATCATAGAGCCATAGAATTGTAGAGTTGGAAGGGACCCTGAGCACCATCTAGCCCAACCCCTTCAATGCAGGAATATTCAGCTGGAGATCAAACCTGAAAACCTGGCATTATCAGCACCACACTGAGCTATTCAGGCAGACTAATGCTTTAGTTGAAATTCCTGCATTGCAGGGGTTGGACTAGATGATCCTCAAGGTCCCTTCCAACTCTACAACTCTATGCTTCTATGAAAATAGTGAATGGACCAAGTTCCTCTGGAATTCAACTACTGCTCCCTCTCTACATATTATTTCACATGTTGTTCAATGTTTGAAACTCAATTGGCTGATTATGTGATTCATAATTTACAGATTATAATGTTTGAACTTATCAAGGAAAATTCCCTTTGACCACTTCAGCTATATAAAGTGATACACTGTGGTAGAACATTGACAAATCTTGCTACCAGAGGGTGACAAATGGAGCAATAAAGCTCAGAAATAAAGTTGTATAGAAGAAGGATCAATTTAATGTCCTTAATCTAGGTATTCTTCCAGGTATATCACAGCATGTTGCCTTTCGGCCACGGCACTTGTGTGTCTTCCATTTACTTAAAGAGGCTCTTGATCTGATCCTAAGTGTTTCGAGCTATCAGTAGTGAAAAGTGGAATAATAACCAGCTCCCTGACTTCGGGTGCTTAAACTGTAAATTACTAACTGCATGCAGTTAGTAGCCCAAATAGTTTTCTAACATGAGACAATATCCGATTGCTGGGGTGCCAACCTTCTGGAGGCAATTGGAAAGGGAGCACAATTCTTTAGCTGCTGTTGCCATGAGTAAAGCTGAGAAGTCTGAGGCAGGAGAGATGGGGCTTACCGTAGCTGAGGGATACAGATCTAATCAATTTAGCTGGTTGTAGAAATTGGCTGGAGGCTTCAATTAGAGGCTCCAAGTTCGAATTCCTTCTCTGTTCTTCTGCATATGTGTGCACATAGGCAGACACTAGAGGATGGAGAAGAAATCAACTACAAGTTGAATTTAAAGGCAAACCTACCTAATGCACATTTCCGAAACAATATGAAAACCAGAACGTTGCTGTACTTTTGCACTTTTGCAATGCAGTTCTGCAGCAAAAAATGTGTGCAAAAATGTATTTACTAGAGCAAACTAGTCTAAAAATGCATATATTAGTGAAAACAACATACAAAAATTCATTGATTTAGGGGAACTTGCTTGGAAAATGTGCATGTTAGGTGAAATTATGCACAGAAATGTTTATATTAGGAGAAATTTGCGGATGAATTTTAATGTGACCTTTCTATAAAAAACACACAACAACACTGAAGTGGAAATGAACTGAATTTAAGATTGGAAAAAAGAGAAACGGAGAAAAATCAAAACTGACAGTTTCACCCATTCCTAGCAGACATAAACTCAGAGCCCTTTTAACAGTCCGCCTTGCATTTCAGAAGATCACTCTTAAACAGTATTGTGGGTTCACATTGTTCCCCATAACTAAGTTCACATCTCTCTCTCTCTCTCACACACATCTCTCTCACATCTCTCTCACATCTCTCTCACATCTCTCTCACATCTCTCTCACATCTCTCTCTCTCTCTCTCTCTCTCTCTCTCTCTCTCTCACACACACACACACACACACACACACACACAAAATTCACAGATACTATCCACTGGGAGTGGCTAGAAAGTGCAGCTCTTGCCACATACAAATCTAGTTTCCCTGAGAGTTATTATGCATCATAATGCATGGGGGCATTTGATGTCCCATTTTCAGTGTGCATGGCGAGAGCAGTGCTTCCTAGCAGTTCCAGCTAACTGCTCTATGTAAAAAAAGAAGAAATGTCAGGTTGGTGAACCATAGATCACCTTGTGAATACATTATTATCAATAATACTATTTTTTTATTTTAAAAAATAGTTAATTCTTTAAGGAAAATAGAAAGAAAGAAGCTGAAACAGTTTTACTGGTGAATACATGCAAAGTGGACACAAACTGCCATTCTGTCCATCCCCGGATGCATGGACCAAGCCCGCTGCATACAAATAGTGACAACAACAACGATGGATATAGTAGAAAATGGAGCAGACAACATGAAAGGGTGGAATCAATTTATTTCCCCTTGTTGAAGATAATCATGTGCACCCGCCTTTTTACCAATGCTTTGCTCCACCAGCCGTGAGCCATGTGTTCACCCTTCAGCAGAGAAAGCTATTTATTTTATCCCACTTCCATCTTATGTATTCTGCCCGTGCATGTCTATAGATAGCAATGCCACGATATTGATAGGCATAAAAAGAAGAAGATTATATCTCTCTGAATTAATGATTTAGTGCTTCTGAGCTCGGCTGTCCGATCTAATATCATAATTATCGTCATCAGGCAAAACTGCTGTGGTGCAGCTAGATTTCACCAAGGAGGACATCTCAAGATGAGACAGGCCAGGGACAGCCCTGGTTGAATTCAGCTTCATTCCATTCCGCATGCATTTGCTCACTTACCCCTGCCGTGCAATTCCCCAGGTAGCGGTTTGCAACAGAGTGGCTTGCCAAGCCTATTTAAATCTTTACAGATTCAGGAATCCAACTGGAACACATCCAGGGCATATCTCTCTGTACCCTTTTAATTACAGGTGTGCAAAGAAAAACCATGTTTACATCACTTGTCCTAGCCCCACCATGCTAAATGTCTTCATTTCCCACAAGGTACACCAGGATGGTATTAGAACTAGATAAATAATCGTAGGCTGCTCAAGAAAATATCCAGATGTAGAAGCAGCAGCTGCAGGGGAGTAAATGCAGCTGCCATCGAGACAAGAACAAAGCAGAGGGACTTGGGATACTTCCCGACGAGTGTCACTTGGTGGCAATGGCATGGGAAACACCAAACAGATACCAGTGGCATCCCTGCACATTTCATCCTGACCCACCACCTTATCAATGGTATCATGAGCCTAGGCTTCCACTCAGTGGTGCCCAGTGCTATTTTTCTAGGGGGGGAAAAGGCACCAGAGCTCACCATGAACTTTCCCCTTGTTCTCTTAGAATGGCAATGGTGCCCACCTGAGAGGTGCTGGAGCTGAGCTCCGTGAGCTCTGGCTAAAAAAGAAAAAAAAAGCCTTGGTGATGCCCTTGTACTGCCCTCACTGATGGCTGCCGTCCAGACGTATCAAAGGAGTCAGCAATTAGCTCCGTTTTATAGCAATTTGCAATCTAAAGGTTTATAACAGTGCGAATGGTGCGGGAAGCAATTACCCCCTTTCCCTTTCTCTCTCGGCATTAAAATTGGGAGGGGGGGTCATCCAACGAAACCGAATCACAGTTGGTTGAGGACAATAAAAAGAGCGCTTATTCGTTCAGCGCATAATAAACCGGACGGAGTTCGTTGCTCCAAGGTGTGGTGAATGCCACTCGCTTGGAGCTGACCCCATTCGTTAATGAGGTGGTAGGCAGAGGAGGTGGTAAAGTTCTGGGTCATACCATTTCAGGTCAAAACCAAAGGGGTCATAAAAAAACACACCAAGCCTCACATCCCCCCCCCCCGATTCAGTTTTGTAGTTTAATTATAATAGGGCTGAGAAAAGCTGCAGTGGCTGAAGTTCCCACTTGGCTCTCCTGTCCCTGAAACGTCTGTGCATAGCTGTCAAGTTTTCCCTTTTCTCGCGAGGAAGCCTATTCAGCATAAGGGAATTTCCCTTTAAAAAGGGAGAACTTGACAACTATGGTCTATGGTAGTCAAATGTGTATCCAATTCTGGCATCTGTCCCTCAAGCTCCCCTGGGCCCAATGAGGCAAATAATTCCGTTAATTATTTATTAAGGGCTGCTTCTGCTGTCGATAAATTATCCTTGCTATCTCCTGGAGGCCTCACTTTCTCATTTATTAGGTTCTTGCACCATATGGACATGAAGCATGTTTTATTAACGTTGAGCGAAAACTCCCCCCTCCCCCTGCCGTCTCCCGTTTTGCTGTCTTTTTCACCGGTGTGAGGTTGTTTAGAATTATGCATATAATCTTAGCCCTCCTTTCCCTTCTGTTTAATGTCCTGACTGCCATATCTGCTTTATCCTTAATTAACTTTTCATCTACATGTCTTCCCCCTGCTTGCTTGCTTTCTCTGTGCCTCATCCTTACGCTGCTGAAGAATTGCCCACAATTTTGTTCTGAATCAAATTTTGGAAGGCTCTCTGCCCCCCCCCCCCGTTCCCTAACACTTTGACTTCAGCTTTTCTGTGAGGAATGCTGACAAAGAGAGGCAAAATGCACAACGACAGGGACGGTGGAATTTCGCTCAGTAATTTGCATCATCTTCTCATCCCGCGGGATTAGGTTGGTTATTAATTTGCACAAACGACCCGGGAACCCTGCTTAATACTGTGTTCATGAAAACAAAGACAAATAAGAACACACATTAGCACTGCTGGATCAAAACAAAGTCTCGTCTAGGTCAGCATCCTGTTTCAGGGTGAGCAAGTACATTTCTCTAGGAAGCTTACGAAACAGTCATGAAAGCAACAGCTACCTCCTGTTGTCCCAGCATCTGCTACAATTCAGATATATGCAGTCTCTGAGCAGGAAGTCTCATGTCAAAGGGCTATTTATACACCTGTTCTCCATGAAAGTGCTTCAGGAACATGGGAATCTGCCTTATACCAAGTCAGACCACTAGTTCATCTATCTTACTGTCTACACTGGCTGGCAGTGGCTCTCAAGGGTTTCAGGATGTGTCCTTCCCTAATTGACGGTCAGGAAATGCCTGGTACACATATTAACTATATGTAGGGTTGCCATTTTCTTAAAAGTAAAATAGAGGACACATTTGCCGACTTCTACTTTAAACTATGGATCTCTATGATGACTCTCATCATGAAAAAGAGGACGTGTCCGGGGAAAAAGAGGACATATGGCAACCCTACATGGGGTGATCATGCCATTGGAGAGCCTTCTGTAAATTGCAATACAGTCATACCTCGGTTTAAGTACGCTTCAGTTTGAGTACCTTCAGTTTAAGTACTCCGCGGACCGTCTGGAACGGCTTAATCCACTTTCCATTACTTTCAATGGGAAAGTTCGCTTCAGGTTAAGTACGCTTCAGGTTAAGTATGGACTTCTGGAACCAATTGTGTACTTAAACAGAGGTACCACTGTATGTTTTATTGACGTGTTCACCAAAAGTGGATGTTTTATTGTTTGTTTCCTTAAAAAAATACCTGTTGAATTTTTATATGGACTTGTAATCTGGTTTTTTTTCTTAATTAGTTTTTTTTTATTGTAACTTGTCTAGAGGTGATTGGTTTAAGATGCTTAATAAGCTGAATAATCTTAAAGTGACTTAGGTAAAGGTAAAGGGGCCCCTGACCATCAGGTCCAGTCATGTCCGACTCTGGGGTTGCGGCGCTCATCTCACTCTATAGGCCGAGGGAGCCGGCATTTGTCCGCAGACAGCTTCCGGGTCATGTGGCCAGCATGAGAAAGCTGCTTTTGGCAACCAGAGCAGCACACGGAAACGCCGTTTACGTTCCCGTCGGAGCGGTCCCTATTTATCTACTTACACTTTGATGTGCTTTCAAACTGCTAGGTGGGCAGGAGCTGGGACCGAGCAACGGGACTTAGGTGATAAATAAAGAAACTCTTAATCGTTTTTTAGGATGGCAAAACTTCCACTAGCTACAATGTTCCTCATGCCTAAGAAGTAACAGCGCAAGAGAATAGATGGAAAGTACTTTCTGCCTGTCACAAAATAATACCAGTAATTCTTAATAATAATAATAATTTATTATTTCTACCCTGCCCATCTGGGATAGAAACTGCCTCTGCTTACATCCAGCTTTACCTTTTCCTATTCCCTGTTTGCAACCATTCCACAAAAGATAGACATGCCCTTTTCTTGTATCTTTCTAAAACCTCCCTGTTTCCAATGTGGTGTATTGCTAAGCTTGGCCTTCTCCCTGTGGTCACCCCCATCCATCCTTCCATGTCTCCTTGTGAAGGTTTGTGGTCTTCTTCCATATCTGCTTCGTGTATCTTGTACATTATAACCTCCTTGGAGGGGGAGGGAGGGGACTTGTCCTTTATGAATTCTCTTTTGAAGTGACTATGCAGCACACCCTCAGGATAAACAGAGCTATTAATATTCATGGGAGGCAAGGAGAATTCGATCACCGGGGCCTTCCGGAGAGCAGCCTAATAATCTGGTAGGAAAGAGGGAAGATGAGAGCAAAAACAAACAATGGCTTTCGCAGCTATGATTAAAGTGAGTGTCCCTGAAAGCTAAAACAGAGCTCTTCTCTCCCCACCTCCCTCAATGTTTCTGTTATGGCAACTGGATAACAGGGCACCAAGAGAGATAAATCAGTGGTGTCATTTTCTGAGCACCTTTCACAGCTGCTGAAGAGACTGAGCAGGATGTAGCCAGACTCACAGGTAACAGAGGTAACTGTGGAAGTGCAGAGACGCCCTTGGATCATAAATTCAGAGTCAACTTCATTTCTTAGTATGAGTCAAGACTACCTGTTTCACAGCTGGTATAAATGGGAGAAAATTATTTTCAATATGAGCTTTTAAATTTTGTTGTTGTTGTTGTTGTGTATCTATTTTTATTTATTATTATTTTATTTGCAAACAACTCAAGCACCATAGCACTGTTTGGTGAAAGGGGACACTTTATATGAATGACTGAACTTTTTGATGAAGCAAGTATTTTTAATAGCAGGTTCCAAAGGGCCCCTTCCAGGGTTTTTTTACTCCAACTTCAAGGATCACAGGACAATTCTGTGTATGTTCACTTCCACTGCAAAATATTGGGACTTGGAGGTTGTCTCCCTTTTCCCACCACAGGAAGTAAAAAAATTGTGAGCATTGAAATGTAGACAAGCTCACTACTATTTTAAACTGTCTTCACATTATGTCAGTGATAATGAGTTAGACACTCACAAATAGATTAGCTTGCAGATGGCTAGTAATAATGATAGTAGCTATAATTCTCCCTTTTCCATGAAAGCTTGGAAACTGGCTATTGGTCTGCATCAGAGATTCCCCAGACTGTGGTTCATGGAGCACCAACCTTCATTCAGGTGCTCCACAGCATGTCTCCAAAAATACAATTAAAAATAACACAGCATCTAACACAGCACATAACAATTGCTGCAGCAGGAAGAAAAAATCATTAAGACTCCTTCCGAGACTCAACCATTTTCAAGTGGTCTGTGTGTGTGGAGGAATGGGGTGGAGTTTGGGAACCACTGGGTTATAGGATTAAGGCAGAATGCATTTAAGAAACAGAAATTGATCCTTGATGATTTTGAAGGGTAGAGTTAGGTGGGAATTTGGGCTTGGTATTATCGATGTAAGGTAGAAACGTAGGCTATATAAAAGATTCTGTCCTCCCTGAACATTTTGATCTGCTATGGTATCTGTTAACAAATTTCAGTTGCCTCTGAATGGCAGAGTCCCAACACCCTCCATCACTGAAGAAAACAAGTCACATAGCCTTAATGACACAATTGACTTATTTTGTTCATTTACGAGAAGGCAAATTGCAGCATTTGTCATTTGGAGGCGGGGAAAAAAAAACTTGGAGGACTTTTATAACTTCTCAATTTGCATTGTGGGATCAACATTACCGGTAATTCTTTTGGGTTATGCTTGCTGTTACCATAGATTCATCTGTGTTATTATCAAACTTATTTTATGTATATTTGAAATGTTTTATTGTCTTCTAATGTTACTGGTATGGTCTTTGTGGTGCTAGATGGTAGTAAAAAATATTGTTAATTTTTGTATTTTTCAAAAATAATGATCATCTTAGGAGTGATGCTAGATGTGGCATATTTGATAGATTCATTATTTTAGCAATTTGGAAAAGAGTGTAGGGAGTATGTTCTATATTATTAGGACAGAGGGGATGATTTTATATTAGGAAAGTAAAGTATAAAGCTGTGAAAATGGAGGTCTTTTGTATGTCACGTAAGCTGTCAGGAAGGAGAAATATTTTCATATTCTCTGACACTAGCCACCCTTGGGATAGGATGAAGTACACATGTAAATAAAGAAAAAGAAGCCATACACATAAGGGTTTTTTCTCAGTCCAAGTGAGCTCAGTAAGGCATCTCCAGGGATTCTCCAGTATATACCATTTAAGCATGGCCTCTGCAATCAGACAAGACCAATGCCTATATTGGTAACTGAAGCTAAAATTGGAATTTTACAGGAGTTAGTGTTTCATGCTTCCAGCTCTGTGCCCTGCGGAACTTGACATCTTTCCGCAGGGCTTGCAAGATGGAGCTGTTCCGCCAGGCCTATGGCCAAGGCACAGTCTGACCCCATCTCTCCTTCTGCAATCCTCACAAAACTCTAGCCCAGTGGTTTTTAAGGTGAGAGGGACAATCAAAGGATCCCAGTATGAGATCCCAAGGTGGTCCCAAAGGGACTGAAGAAGTGGCAGCTGTCAGGGAAGGAACATCTGCAAAAGAAGGAAGATGTTGAAAAGCACAGGAGCTTTTGGATGTTGACTTCAGCCAGAATACTGATTGCACAATCTGGTGCTTGGCTTGTCATTGAACCTGATACCAGAGAAGTGAGATTAGGCATCATTAAACAAAAACCAGCAATATTAAGCAAGCAAGCAAGCAAGCAAGCAAACAAACAAACAAACAAACACTAAGACCATCAAGCCTCCATTTTGACTTCAGGGAAGCTTCAATCACAATAGACTAGGATTACAGTGGAACATCGGTTTATGAACACCTCGGTTTACGAATTTTCAGTTTATGAACACCGCGGACCCATCTGGAACGGATAAATCCACTTTCCATTACTTTCAATGGGAAGGTTCGCTTCAGTTTATGAATGCTTCAGTTTATGAAGAGACCTCCGGAACCAATTACACCCATGCTTCGGGTTAAGTACGCTTCAGGTTGAGTACTCCACGGACCTGTCTGGAACGGATTAATCCACTTTCCATTACTTTTAATGGGAAAGCTTGCTTCAGTTTATGAACGCTTCAGTTTATGAACAGACTTCCGGAACCAATTGTGTTCATAAACCGAGGTACCACTGTACAGTCACCTATCATTTTTATGTATTTTTTTTTCTGCCTGGGTACGATGAGAGGGACCTCCTGGACATAAAAATGTAGTTCTGGGTTTTCATTGACTGGGTGGTGCAGAGATCTGATTGGCAAAAGAAAGGAAGATTGACAGAAATATATCCGTTGTTGTTTAGTCGTTTAGTCATGTCTGACTCTTTGTGACCCCATGGACCAGAGCAGGCCAGACACTCCTGTCTTCCACTGCCTCCCGCAGTTTGGTCAAACTCATGCTCGTAGCTTCGAGAACACTGTCCAACCATCTTGTCCTCTGTTGTCCCCTTCTCCTTGTGCCCTCAATCTTTCCCAGCATCAGGGTCTTTTCCAAGGAGTCTTCTCTTCTCATGAGGTGGCCAAAGTATTGTAGCCTCAGCTTTAGGATCTGTCCTTCCAGTGAGCACTCAGGGCTGATTTCCTTCAGAATGGATAGGTTTGATCTTCTTGCAGTCCATGGGACTCTCAAGAGTCTCCTCCAGCACCATAATTCAAAAGCATCAATCCTTTGGCGATCAGCCTTCTTAATGGTCCAGCTCTCACTTCCATACATCACTACTGGGAAAACCATAACTTTAACTATATGGACCTTTGTCGGCAAGGTGATGTCTCTGCTTTTTAAGATGCTGTTTAGGGTTGTCATTGCTTTTCTCCCAAGAAGCAGGAATCTTTAAATTTTGTGACTGCTGTCACCATCTGCAGTGATCATGGAACCCAATAAAGTAAAATCTCTCACTGCCTCCATTTCCTCCCCTTCTATTTGCCAGGAGGTGATGGGACCAGTAGCCATGATCTTAGTTTTTTTGATGTTGAGCTTCAGACCATATTTTGCGCTCTCCTCTTTCACCCTCATTAAAAGGTTCTTTAATTCCTCCTCACTTTCTGCCATCAAGGTTGTGTCATCAGCTCCTTCATGGATCACTGCCTTGTCGTGGCGAAGGGGCTTGAATAACTCAGAGAAGCTATGAGCTATGCCATGAAGGCCACCCAAGACGGACAGAGAGTTTAGACTAAATGTGATCCATCTGGAGAAGGAACTGGCAACCCACTCCAGTATTTTGCCAAGAAAACTCCATGGACAAAGACAACAGGCATATAAAAATATATCCTAGTCTCTCTAAGTTGACATGGAATGCCATGCAGGGGGCATGAAAGTGTGTGGCTTTGAGAGATGTTTTCTATTGGGGGAGTGGGGGTTGGGGAGCTTGAAATTTCACTTGGGCTAGTGGCCCAGTTGACCTAGTGCCCCAGCCTGAACCATCCAGTGCCTTTTATGTGCTGTGTGGAGAGAAAGGAGTCCAAATGCTGCCGCTGTCCTCTTTCTCTGTCTCTGTTGCTGAAATGAAGATGTTCACTCTGAGGTAAATTCTTACCTATGACAAAAACCCATTCCATCCTCTGTGAATAGCCTCACTGATTTCACCGGGGGAGGAGGACAAGCGGAGGCAAGAAAATCAACTGTGAAATGAGGAGACCCAACACCTACAAGCCACCTTCATGCACAATATACTCTGTATTCCCTCATAAAAATGTTAACAGCAGCTTGGGTATGGCATAGCTCACTCATTTCTCTCCACCCAGTTGCTTCATTTGCTCTCAAAATAATAGTAAGATGTACAGCTGGGGGAGGGGGAAAAAGTGGTGTTGAAATGCTCCCCTCACAATGTAGTCGGCAGGAGTTTCGTCTCTGAAATTGAAAAGGTGAAGGGGGAGAAATGGTTCCAGGAGTAGTGAGCACATGAGATGGTGTAAAACAAGTCCTAGAGGTGGCCAGTTAATTAAAAATGGTTAAATTGTGCACAGCCCCTCAGACTGAATACATTCTGAGGGATGATTTGTGACATGGCTTTATAAATATAGAACATTCCGCCCACATGAAAATCATGAGAAGGGGAGTTGACAAGGCTCAGCTGACGTCCCACATTTACCTCTCCAATTTCCCTAAGGGTGTGGGGGGAAGGAAATGAAGATGTAATTAGTAGATACTATTTGCAGGGTGACATTAGATTCTATTGGATCTTACAAAAGCACTTGACATTCAGGAAGAAGGCTCTTTCTTTGAGTGGAATAAAAAGCAAAGGTCCATAACCAGGGTGTGTGGGGAAACACACTAAGGATGGAATTTTCCAAGGATCTTGGCACCACACAGATATTTTGCCCCAAACTCCTATCTCACTCCTGGATCTTGAAGAGAAGAGGGTGTTTTTTTGTTTTTGATTTCCACTGGTTCTACTAAATATGTGAACAATTTTTGCCTATGTATGGTTATTAGATGCTGTATCCCATGTATTCATTTATTTAATATATATCCCACCCTTCTTCCCAAAGGAGCCCAGGGTAGCAAACACAATACACAATACACATTATTATACATATAATATGCTATGTACATTGTAAGCATAAACCAAAGTTGTGCAGCAACCACAAGGTTCATCTTGAATCTGTTTGGAAGCAGTCCAGTCTGTTTTCAGATCGACTCTGTGATGATTCATTATTTGAACCCAAATCTGATCTGTTCTGTTTTACCCTCATTGATCATAACAGGGAATAAAAAATGCCACTGAGTATCAGAATCACACACACAAAAAATGCTACTGAGTACCAGAATTACAGAATTACTGCTGGGAATGAAAGCAAGAAACATGTAAGTCAGGCAAAAAGTCAAGGCAAGTCTCCTAAGCAGGTCAGGACCCTGGTCAGCTCCCTGGCCTGCTCCCAGCAACCCTGCTATAACTGAGCTTTGGAAGGTACTGTCTCAGAAAAGAGCTGGGGGTATCAGAGGCCTTATGACAACCATTAAGTCCTATGTTGCAGTTGGCCCTTTTTGAGGAGCCAGCTTGTTCAAATCTGCAGGCACTGACTGTTATGCAGTCAAAGGAAAGGAGATCATATTGAGGAAGGTGAGAAAGCTACATCCTCAGGCCAAGACAACCCAGGGAAGGTGTTGAGTGTTCTCCCCTGAGTGTAGTATCTTGTGTTTCCTCCTCTTCTGTATCTTCCTCAGTATAGAATCATAGAGTTGGAAGAGACCACAAGGGCCATCCAGTCCAACCCCCTGCTGAGCAGGAAACACCATCCAAGCATTCTTGACATATGCCTGTCAAGCCTCTGCTTAATGACCTCCAAAGAAGGAGACTCCACCACACTCCTTGGTAGCAAATTCCACTGCCAAACAGCTCTTACTGTCAGGAAGTTCTTCCTAATGTGTGAGGGCCTGGTGCTTGGGGGTCTTGACATGTGAAGTATATTGCATCAGTTCATCTCACATAGTTGGGTCCAATAAATTGGCCTCATCCCTAGAGTTCTAATACTCAGACACCATGCCAGCACTCCAAGGTCACCAGCACTATGTGTGAATAAGCCTGTTGCAGCTGTAGCCAGTTGGGTCACATTCACCCTGCACATTTGAAACACTATGATACCACTTTAAGCTGCCATTTCATCCCCCAAAGAATTATGGGAGCTGCCCCTATTCCCCTCACAGAGCTATATTTCTCAGAGTTCCCTGTGACTATTAAAGCATTCTGGAAATTGTAGCTTTGTGAGGGGAATAGGGGTCTCCTAAGAACACTCAGTACCCTTGCCAAACCCAAGCTCCCTTAATTATTTGGGAAAAGCCACGACTGTTTAAAGTGGTATGATAATGTGAATGTGACCCTAGTCTCCAAATCCAGCTCCCTGTTCCTCTGCTTGTATCTAGTGGAATTTGCTACCAAGGAGTGTGGTGGAGTCTCCTTCTTTGGAGGTCTTTAAGCAGAGGCTTGACAGGCATGTGTCAGGAATGCTTTGATGGTGTTTCCTGCTTGGCAGGGGGTTGGACTGGATGGCCCTTGTGGTCTCTTCCAACTCTATGATTCTATGATTCTAGATATGCATCCCACCACAATAATTTTCCTGGTTTTTGAATTGTGGTCTCATTGTATTGTAGTCTTGCTGTCTCGTCTACAAGTCTGCTGCAACGCCTTTTTCAAATTTATTGATAGCTAATTAATAGCTGGTGGCAAAAGATGCTTCAATCGTTCCCATTGTGTTTGTAGTGCTGCTCTTCTTTAGGTGTGCAAGAAAACTCTCTCTCTCTCTCTCCCGCCTGCCCTGCTCAACAATAGATGGCATTTATTCTGCCTGTTTCATCTCTGGCCTCCTCATTTCTGTGCTATGCCACCCAGTCATCACTTTGTCTTGTTCAGAAATTCATGTTGAAATATGAAAGCAGCCAAAATTCAAAAGAAACAGAAAAATGAAGTTAGTAAATCCTGCTGATACCATACAGTTCCTCTATATTGTGGTGACGCAGAAAGCAGTGAAGAATGAATCATGCCCCCAAGAACAATACCATCTGTTGTAAAACAGATGATACTTTTCATCATTACACTGACACAGCTTGTTAATAGAATTTTGATTTTTCTTCCCCCAGTGGATGGGAATATATATCTAAAAGTTAGCATGGTGTTAGAAGTGCATGGTAGATTCGACAGCAACTCCTTACTGTTTTATAGAGAGACAGATCCTGATAGTTAGCATGAGTTATTATTGCCCCATGAGACCAGGACGTGGATTTCTCAGGAATACACTTCATGCAACCAGCAAAGATGAACTTGGAAATGAAAACCTCATTTTCTGCTCCTCCAAGTTCTGATTGGCTCTAAGCCCAGCCATTAGATTGTCTGAGAACTTCACTGAATATTTCCTGGTTCAAGTCACTTTTGTATAGTCCTGGACTTTGTTGCCAATAACCAGTGTCTGCCTTGGTGTTGTTGTTTTTTTAGCTGCCATATTTGAACCTCTCTCTGTTCCTTCTGGTGTTTGCAGTTTTTGACAAGTTGCTGTATTATTGAAACAATCTTGCCATCCCCCTTAAATAAATAAACAAACAGGTTTAATTTTTCTGTCAGTTTAGAACATGAAAATATTTAAATGTGCATTGTCCTGTTACGCTACCCCTTTAATGTGGGTGAGGATTTCAGAAGTTGTTTATAGCACTACAATGTCCAAAAACTTCTTTGAGTGGAATGCAAAAGGCTACCTCAGGCTAGGTCAGTCTACTTGTACATCTAGCTGTGATGGACCATTAAGACTTGCTGGTCCTTTGCCAGCACCTTACTCATTAAGCAGGCCCAATCCACACCAGCATACCCTCCAAGTGCCCCAATTTTCCAGGGACAATCCCCAAATGACCAAAGCCATTCCAGCTTCTGATTTGATCTTTATTTCAAGGAGTCTTGATTTTTTTTTCCTCTAAAAAATGTATTTGTGTATCTTTCCCCTTTCTAAAATTTATTTATTGGTGCGTGTTTTTAGTTTTTGTAAATCTATCAAAGAATAAAATAAAACCAGAACTAAGGGGTTTTCTCAGGCGTGTGTGCTGTTTGCCGTGTTGTGTCCCGTTGGTAGTGGCACTTGCCCATCTTCTGACAGGAAATGCTCTGCAGCAGGGGCAGACACAAAACGGGTTGAGGAGAGTCAGTTGGGGTGGGGTGCGGTAGTGAGAAATGTCCCTATTTTCACCTGAGGAATGTTGGAAAGTATGCACCAGCAAGCCCCAAGCAGGCAAAGGCTCCTGAGGAGACCATATGTGGACATTGTCTGGAGGCTCCACCTGTGCTAGAAGGAGCAGGGCAGGACATGCTCAATCAGCGGCCTGGTGGGAGGGATCTGGAGAATATAAAAAGCCTCAGCGATGGTGACAAGCGGCAGTGGGGGTATAGAGGGAACACCCATCTTTTGACGTTCCCATTCTGCACTACTGTCTACTCTGACTGGCAGTGGTCCTCCATGCTGGTTGGGAAGGGATGGGAAAGCCATCATGGTTTTTGCCATCCCATGCTACCCAGTGCTTTTAACTGGAGGTGCCAAATGAACCCAGGGCAGAACAGTTTTGATTGATTGATTGATTATTTATTACATTAAGATTCTACCTTTCCTCCAAGGCACTCAAGGTGGCATACGTGTTTCTCCCCTCCCCCTCCCCATTTTATCCTCACAGCAACCCTGTGAAGCAATAAATAAATAAAAATAATAATAATTGTCCAGTAGCACCTTAGAGACCAACTAAGTTTGTTCTAGGTATAAGCTTTGGTGTGCATGCACATTTCTTCAGATACACATGAGATAAGTTAGACTGAGAGATGGTGACTGTCTCAAGGTCACCCAGTGAGCTTTGTGACTGACTGGGGCATTGAACCCTGGCCTCCCAGGTCCTAGTAAAAGGTAAAGGTCATTTTGGTAAAGGGCCCTGGGTGGTTAAATCCAATCAAAGGTGACCATGGGGTTACAGCGCTGATCTCACTTTCAGGCTGAGGGAGCCAGCGTTTGTCCACAGAGCGCTTCTGGTGCAACAGAGCCCTGTGATGGAAACCAGAGTGTAAGGAAATGCTGTTTATCTTCCCGCCACAGCGGTACCTATTTATATACTTGCACTTTGGGGTGTGCTTTCGAACTGCTAGGTTGATAGGAGATGGGACAGAGCAACAGAGTTCACCCTGTCGTGAGGATTCGAACTGCCAACCTTCTGACTGGCAAGCCCAAGAGGCTCAGTGGTTTAGACCACAGGGCCACTCGCATGGTCCAGCACTCTAACCACTACACCACAGACTGGCTCTAGTTAAAGTTCACATGCATTGCAGTTACCAAGCAGAAAAAGTTGCCATTCTACTGATACCTTGGGAGGGGGGGGGGTGTCTTTTTTGTCGCTGCTGCTGCTGCTACACTGAGATTAGGCCAATACATTTTCAATAACCACCAGTTGTTCCTTGTTGTGTGCAAGTGAAAAGATAAATACCTGCTTTCTAAAAATAAAATCACATCCGCTCCAGGTATCCAGAGAACTTGTACATATTCCCTTTAAAGAAATAACAAGTGCCTGCGTTTCAGGCATTATGACCTTCCGCAGGGAACCCTCAAAGAAGAGGAAAAATAAAGCTTTTTTGTGTGTGTCATAGCCTGAAATTTTCTGTCTCTCTGATCAGCAGCAATTTGGCTCACAACAGAAAGAGGCAGAAGGTAGATGAGGGGCTGCTGCAGAAAATAGAAAAATGATACCAGGAAAACAGATGAGAAAATCATGTGTGTCTGATTGAAGAGAGTGAGGGCCGAGCCAAGCAAGCACATGTTTTCTACACACACACTCGTCCATTTGGCTGTAAAGCAGGCATGGGCAGGGGGAATCGGATGATGAGAGTGTCATCAGATCCCTTCCCTACCTTACATCACTACACAGATTTTGGCTGCTGGAAGACATCCCCCTCCAGCCAACTCGTATCTGGTATGGATGGGGTGGGGAGGTATTTAAGCAGTAGTCTGCAAGAATGTTAGGGGTGGGAGTTGGGTAGGTTTTGCTCCATTTTAGTGCTCTATTTGGTGATAGAATCAGACTCCCCAACCCCCTGCTGTTTAGCCAAACTAGCTAAATGCATGTGTTTGGTTGGTTGAGAAAGGCGGAGAAGGAGGGTCAGGAGTGAGCTGGCTTAAACAAATACTATTAGTTGCTCTAAAATAAAAGTGTACAGTGTGTTTCATTCTGGATGCAGAATTTCAGCATTAAAATAATTGCCCCCCCCCACAACAGAGGATGCCATGGCTTGCTTTGGGCATGACTGCTGTGAAAGATGATCAGTCATAGACTAGGGCTGCAACTTTAGCACCTTCTCCGATCACCATAACGGGATGCGGGTGGCACTGTGGGTTAAACCACAGAGCCTAGGGCTTGCCAATCAGAAGGTCGGCGGTTCGAATCCCCATGACGGGTGAGCTCCCGTTGCTTGGTCCCAGCTCCTGCCAACCTAGCGGTTCGAAAGCAGGGGTCCCTTTACCTTTACCTTTACCCATCACCATGCCGCTCCTGGACTTATGGGGGCCCCTCCCTCATTTTAGAAACCTGATGCTTTAGGGTCCTCTTTATTGCTGAAAGTATCCCAGTTAGTATTACCTGGGTTCCTGGGCTTCTACAAGGGAACATCTAGCAAAATTGGTTGAACACTGGTCATGATTGCTGCTGCCATGCTTATCATCAAACAGTTCCATTTTGCCATTTCTTACTGAGTCAGGTGTTGAGCTGGTACTATTATTCTTCTATTCCCTTACCTATGTGCTGCTCTTTATTGGAGAGGGAAGAACTCCGTTGCACTTCCCTGCATTGCTTTCTCAGAGGTGAGAGGATATTGTGACAAGTGTGGCAAAAGTAACACATATGTCCTGTTTGTTGAGCACTTGATAACAGTGAGCTGCTGTTTGTGCCCTGGAAGCTAAAACTCAAGTCACAGAAGCAGGCAGCTCAGTACATAGGACAGCTCAGTCTATTTAATTATAGCGTTTCACATTTTGTGCCCTTTTGGTGGCCTTTTCTGAAGGCTTTTCTGTAGCAATGCTCTGTCGAATTCCAAATTCTGTGATTTACATTTAGAGGAGAACTCTTAATCACCATACTTGCCAAACTTATACCCACTCAAAAGCTGCAGCACCAGTGCATCAAATATCAACATCTACTGTTAAAAGTGATTAAACTGATTGTATATTCAGTTTCAGGTTTCTGGTGCAATGATGTCAACCAGTTAATGTTAGACATTTTCACCTTTATAGGGTAAGTTAGCTGACCATCTCATGTAAAGCTGTGGGGTAGAATCATAGAATAGAATCATAGAATCATAGAGTTGGAAGAGACCACAAGGGCCATCCAGTCCAACCCCCTGCCAAGCAGGAAACACCATCAAAGCATTCTTGACAAATGCCTGTCAAGCCTCTGCTTAAAGACCTCCAAAGAAGGGGACTCCACCACACTCCTTGGTAGCAAAAAGAAATTAAACAACTTGGTTTAATTTGCCAGTTTCAGTCATTGAACCTTGCAAAGATTTGTGTTTTTCAGTGGAAAAATAAGTGGAAGCACAGAAATATAAAATACATACATACATCATTTTATCTGTATGTCGCTTTTCCATAGTTAAATCCATGCTCAAGGCTGCTGACAACATGAAAGAAATCACATAAAACGTAGTCACAAACAACAAAGCAAGCACCAAAAGTACACAACCAAACTGAACAATTTCCACACAAATAGCAATAAATGAAACAAAGAGATAAAAAAGTCAATAATAGCAACAATCCACCCACCCCCAAACAAAAACTCCTAAACAATACCCCAGCCCAAGAGTCAGTTCAGTTTTTGTAGTTGGAGTCATTCAAAGCCCCACCCTGCCAAGCCAGGTGGGAAAAAGCCTGCAAGGCAGGAAGCAGATCTTCCAGGACTCACAGCCAAGATGGTCCAATTACAGTACAATTAGTGGTTGCACTGTTTGCTTTAGGAGTATTTATTTGCTTCCACAGTGTTCTGCTTGTAAATCTGTAAACAAAGGATGGGAAAGCTGTGAGTCTTAATATATCGTTGGACTTCAGCTCACATCAGCTTCAGCTTGTATGACGACTGGTTTGTGATGATGGTAGCTCAAGAACATCTGGGGGACCATAGCTTCCCCAACCCTCCAATAAGGCTTGGCTTCCAGCTCAAGTCATACACATGCACAGGATGGCACTACAGATGAAAGACTCTAACTGGAACTCTTGAAATGCAGTAAGCAGCACTGTATAGTTTCTGAGAACAAGTAACTCCCCTCCTCCCCTCCTGCATATCCATCTGCAGGCTAACAAGTCTCATTTTATGAGCTTGTCTGTCAGTGCATGAGTGGTACATAGAACCAGGAGCACTTTAGCTCTGCAGGAATACAGCTTGTGGCCTCGCAGCCTTGCTCAGCAACAACCTCAGAATCAGTGCCAGAACAATAGTAGCCACTGCCATTGCTGTATAAGCAAGGATTCCCTTACTCTAGTGCAAGGACAAAAGTGTCGTGCAAGTGTGTCATAGTGCCTGCTGTGATGAGAGATATCCAGGCAGGCAGCACAGCTGGCGAGGTGGAGAAGAGTACTGGGGAGTGAGGCGAAAGACGACAATGAAACTCTACATCTGCTGTTCAGACTAAAATAACATAACTCAAGCATAATCTATGCCAACTGCAGAACAGCAGCAACAATGAAACACTGTTGAGCTGCCAATCATGTATCTAGAAGAAGTCTATCACCATCATATCTTCAGATTCAAAATTTGAAGCGATTTTGAGAACTATTCCAACAACAGGAAGTTAGTGGCAAGTCTCAGTCGCCTTTTCTTTTGCCAAGAAGGCAGTGCCATCGTGGCTGAGGCCTACATTTTTGTCCTTGTTGAACTGAGCCTTCTCTCTCAGGACAGGAAGAATTGAGTAAGTTCTTTTATTTTCAGCTTTTCACAATACTTTTTCATTCACCTCTCCTTTCTTCAAGTCTGGAGGTTTTTTAGACAGCAGGGGCTTTTGCTCCAAGCTGTTTTTCTGGGCCTTGGAGCAGAACTTAGAGTTTCGGCAGCCATCTTCTCTGCTTCGTGGTCACACCCCCAGTCAAAGACTATGTTGAACTTGACCAGGCACCCCCAAACTTCGGCCCTCCAGATGTTTTGGACTACAATTCCCATCTTCCCTGACCACTGGTCCTGCTAGCTAGGAGTCATGGGAGTTGTAGGCCAAAACATCTGGAGGGCCGCAGTTTGGGGATGCCTGAACTTGACTAACCAGTTTTTGGGCTCTGAGTTAAAAAGCCGCCAGGACATCCTTTTGGTTCCTCCAAAGGCACACACTGCCGCAATGAGAGACAAACAGAAAACCATAGGGGCAAGTTCTGTTACCGTGGCAACTTGCTTTTTAGTCTTGTGTGAGCCCTTCTCCTTAATCCAGAGTTTAAAGCCTTGCGAAGATAGTCTGGCCTTGTCCCTTCTCCATGGCCCACACACTGATTTGCACAGGCCTTCAACACAAAGACCACTGAGTTGATGGATGCACGAAAACAATAGGAACTATTCTCCCTGCCACAGAAACAGGTCTGGAGCACACAATTAAATGGCACTAAATGGGTGCGACTAGAGGAAGCAGTAACAACCACTGAAGGACAGCTGTTTTTTTTTTTTTTAAAAAAAACCACCTTGTATAAACAGTGCATACCAGTGTAATATTTACTGACACCCTTTTGAGTCATAGGTGCAGAGGATTTGATTGAGACATGTCTAGGGAATTATTCTCAGATTTAATGTCAGCCCTAGCTGAAAGCACCTGAATTTGGGGAAATGCTTCAGCTCAGTGGCAGAACATCTGCCCTGCAGAAGGTCACAGGTTCAATCCTTGGCATCTTCAAGTAAGGCTGGAAAAGACTCCCTGTCTCAAACCCTGGAGAGCTGCTGCCAGTCAGTGTAGGCAATACTGCAGTAGATGGACCAATGGTCTTGTAGAGAGAGAATTGCTAATTGTATTATTGAGCTAAATCTGATCCTATAGTTTGCATTGTCTGCATTGTATAATTCTGATTGTGTGGCTTAGCCCCCCATATTCCTAAAATGCTTTTCTCCTTGAAATGCTTTTCTCTTTGCCTCTATGCCTCTGTGTCAAAGTGTAATGAAAACATTCAACAGCTAGACAGGATGGCCTTGCCAGAAAGCACAAGGAGCATCAGGAGATGCTTAAGGTCTACACCAGGAGATGATGCAAATATCAGGCACACTCAAGGCTGCTTGAGGCTGGCACCGGGGTAGCATTGCTGAGTCAGCGTGTATTTATGAGAAGGACAGGATACGGAACTTCCTTATATGTATTTGTAACCTATGACCCTCTTGTGTGCGCACTCTTACAGAGTGGATTCCTGAGGGGGGGGGGAAGGAGCCCAAGAAGTGTATAAGAATGTTTGCAAATTTGTCTTTCTTTACTCTTGTCGTGAAGGTGATCACCAAGAGTCTCTCTATATAGAGATTCAACTCTTTCTCTGGATTCAGCCCTCGGTGTTGTTATTGACTGTCTCTGTCCCTGCCTGGGCGCAACTTAAGGAACCATTATTAAGCCAATAAGGCTCCAGTCTGACTCACTGCAAGGCAGCTTCCTCTGCTCCTAACCTCCTAAGGTCAATTCCTGCAGAATGCACATATCTCAGGTTGTAAGATTGAGGTTGAATCCTGACAAGACAGAAGTACTCTTTGTGGGGGACAGGAGGCAGGCAGGTGTGGAGGACTCCCTGGTCCTGAATGGGGTAACTGTGCCCCTGAAGGACCAGGTGCACAGCCTGAGAATCATTTTGGGCTCACAGCTGTCCATGGAGGCACAGGTCAATTCTGTGTCCAGGGCAGCTGTTTATCAGCTCCATCTGGTACACAGGCTGAGACTCTAATTGCCTGCAGACTGTCTCGCCAGAGTAGTGCATGGTCTAGTTATCTCTCGCTTGGACTACTGCAATGCGCTCTATGTGGGGCTACCTTTGAAGGCAACCTGGAAACTACAACTAATCCAGAATGCAGCAGCTAGACTGGTGACTGGGAGTGGCCGCCGAGACCACATAACACTGGTCTTGAAAGACCTACTTTGGCTCCCAGTCATAGCTGCCAAGTTTTCCTTTTTATCGCGAGGAAGCCTATTCAGCATAAGGGAATTTCCCTTAAAAAAAGGGAGAACTTGGCAGCTATGCTCCCAGTACATTTCCAAGCAGAGTTCGAAGTGTTGGTGCTGACCTTTAAAGCCCTAATCGTTCTGCCCAGACATTGAGGTCCAGTGTCGAGGGCCTTCTGGCGGTTCCCTCGCTGCGAGAAGCCAAGTTACAGGGAACTAGGCAGAGGGCCTTCTTGGTAGTGGCACCTGCCCTGTGGAACGCCCTCTCACCAGATGTCAGAGAGAAAAACAACTACCAGACTTTTAGAATATATCTGAAGGCAGCCCTGTTTAGGGAAGCTTTTAATGTTTAATAGACTATTGTATTTTAATGTTCTGTTGGAAGCCGCCCAGAGTGGCTGGGGAAACCCAGCCAGATGGGCGGGGTATAAATAAATAAATAAATAAATAAATAAATAAATAAATAAATAAATACAGGATGTAACACAAGATAAACAGTCTCATTCCTATGGCAATCATGCTCATTACTCATGCCTTTACCGCTTATGTTCTCCTGACTGAGAGCACTGCTGAATGGTCTGTGGCCCTACATTAAACTTTCAGGAGCTTGGGTAGTGGAAGTTTGGACAGTTAACTCTGGCTGTCATCTTTGGACTTCCACTGACACATTTCTGCACTGGGCCCAAGTCCCTTCATCCCTGCTTTCTTCAAATCTTCATGCAAATCCAGGATTGTGATGTTGCACACCAAGTCATCCCATGGGGGCTGCACAAGAGCAACCTGTGTGTGTGTGTGTGTGTGTGTGTGTGTGTGTGTGTGTGTGTGGGGACATATTTCACGCACCCCGTGTGATGTGTCCTCCTTTAAACCCAATCTCCTCTCCCACCGCTGGCCCCAGGGCAAGGCAGATATTGAGGATTACATTGTTCTTGTGACAAGATAAATGAGGCTCTTTTACACACGAGACTGAGAAAAGTAATGAGCCTGCAATCCTTCAACTTGAAGATATCTATCTCTTTTAATTACAAATAGGTTATTCCCATATTACTCACCCCAGTGAAATTCAGATTCTTGTGGGGGAGGGTTTGCTCAAACAATTCTTTGTTGCGGCTCGAATGTGTCATGGAACCATACTGCAGAAGCTGTGAACTGGGTAGCTGAACAAGGCAGTTATATGCACCAAATGATCAATTCAATGTAACTTGTTATCGCTATGTGTTATGTTAATTGGGGCCAAGAGGAAGAAACTTTGCAGAGCCCACTGGAGCTGATGACAAAGCTCTTGTGGATCTCAAAAAGGTCAGGATTTCACTTCACACAATGGAACATTAAACATTAAAGATCTGAAATCCCATGCATGGTGTTAAGTTACCAAGTTCTAATTAAGAGGTATTAACTAGATCACACTGTATTTATTTTGGATTAATTGATCTTGAAAGAAAATCAGCTCCTCTTCCTGTCTCCAGAGAGACTAATAATGATTAGAATCGCCACTCAAAACCTGAATGCAGATGGACTAACCTGCTAATTCCCACACTCTTTTTATTCTCACAGTCAAGGCATAATAATCACAGGGCTATATCCAAAAATGCCCTTTGTGCTGATGGAAAGCTCTTTGATCCAGCAGAGGCTTTCATCAGAAGAACATAGAGAGAAGTGATTTTGTCTATAATTTCCCCTCCCTGTTCCAAAGGATCCATCAATAATTTGGAATGGGAGGGGAGCTACAGTGGAGAAGCAGCATCCACAAAATTCACCTCCCTCCTTCTTTCACCAGTGGAAGTCTCTACTGGATCAAAGAGCCTTCTGTTAGGCAAGGGATGCCGCTGTATAAACCACTGTATTATAGCAGAAAGTTAGTAGAATTGTCACTTCAAACATTGGGTATCGTTGGGTAATTCCACATGCTCCTGGGAATTTGTCTACATGAGTTTACATAGTCATGACTGAACTGCACGTTAATATAGTTTGAGGAGCACTGTGTTCTTTTTCTTAAAAACAAGATACTTGCATGCATTTTTGGGGGGTGGGGGCGGTCCCTGTCTGTTTGTTCCATTTCTTCTTTTGCACTATCTGGGCAAAAGGAAACTTTCTCCTGGCTATGAAAGACACGAATCTTCAATAGGTTTGATTTATGACGCACACTTGAAAAATAAGCTGTTAACTTGCCCTACCTCAAGGGGAAATCCACCCTTCTTATCTTGCTAGCTTTTTATTTTGAAGAGCACAACAAATTCACTTGTTGAATCTCCCTCCCTTAGACTCCCATTCTATGTTCAGTCGGTTTCAGAAGAAGCTATTCTGTGCTGCTGAGAAATGATATCGTTTGGCACAGCATCCTCCTTATGCTAAGGATTTTAAAGCCATATCAAAGCTCAGGATGCTCTTTTATATTTCCCCCAAGATTATCCACATTTCCTTGAGAAATGCTAATTATCCCTTTTTGTTCCATTTCTGCTTACACTTTACTTCTGGCTAAGCAAGCAGCAGTCATGGTTGTTTATTCACCACGCTGCCCTGTTCATGTACAATGCAGGAGAGTGGGAAGGTGCATTCTGGGATTGGAGAACCTATAGCCCTTCAGATGTTGCTGGACTCCAGCTCCCATCAGGCCCAGCCAGCACGGCTGATGGCTGTAGCCCAACATCCTATTAGGAATCACAATTTCCTCATCTACAAGAAGCAAAGCCCCCCCCCCACTTTTTCCCTGCCTGCATCCTGCTGCTTCATTCACCTTTTCCCCAGGTAAGCTTGGGGCCCGTCCACACTTTTGCTTGACCTGTATTTTGCTTGTATCATGTATCAATTAATTCCCTCTCATCCTTGCAAAAATATAAACTTACCGCCTGAATCAGATCTTGTCAGATGCGCAGAAAATCCAAAGAGAAATTTTGCTTAACCAAGGTGCGGTTCAGCAGGTGAGACTGGATTTTTGCAAGGCACAGCTGTGGAACAACAAGAAAAGCTCTCGGAAGCAGGGGAATTGATCAGTACACATGATGATCTAAATAGAGGCCAAGTGAAAGTGTGGATGATCCCAAAGTTCCAGTATCAGAGTTGGACCGGGGAAAAAAGACTTGTGATGAAACATAGACAACTATGGCAGGAGAGGAGGCGATTCAGGTCTAGCCTCTCTCCTTTTGGTGAGAAAACAAAGCCTTCAGCCCCTGCTTTATACGTAAGGAGGGCAGGTGTGAATACAAATATGGCCACCCATTACATCTGTTTTGATTCTTAGCCTTCCAAAGCAAGAGGGACATTTTTGTCTATTCCTGTTCATGAAGGTACTATATGCAGTCTTTCAAGATGCAATGAGAAGGTGAGAAATGAGACTTGAGAACCAGCAACAGAAAGGAGCTGTTGCTTCAAATTAAGCTCACATATGAACATTGCACTCGATCCAGGATGTTGAACTTGGACCTAAGTTAAAATCCTTGCTCGGCTATGAAGATAATTGTCATTTGCATGCTGTCTGGAGCTCCTTGGAGAAAAAGTGATACACAAATGTGATCACTCAATTCTGTTAAACTAGGTTATATGAAGAATGAGCCTGTTGTCCTTTCACATGTGTTTTTAGCTTTGCTTTCAAAAACAAACAATAAAAAGCATGAAATCTTGTTCGCTCTGGTAACATGCAGTGGGATTTATCTAGGGTTCCCAGGATTTGCCTTATTCTCTTACAGGAGGTGTGAGGAACTGTTGCTCCTCCAGATGTTGCTGAACTACAATCCCATCAGCCCCTGTAAGCATACCAATGGCAAGGGATAGTGAGAGCAACTTGTGTAATAAGGAGTCATAGGTGCTTTTACTCAACTATGAAAGGTGCAAGATCACTATCCTCTTTTGCATCAAGCCACCCTAACAGTAATGTAGGGGCAGCCAATGCGGTGCCATCTAGATGCTGTTGGATCACAACTCCCAACAGTCCCAGCTAACAGACAGTAATCAGGGATGATGGGAGTTATAGTCCAACGACATATGGAAGGTTGCTTATTGGTTACCCCTGTTATTTAAAGGATAATCCAGCAGCCATTTACGTCTTGCCTATTTAAGTGAGGTCTTGCATGGCGAGTTCAACAAGAAGACGCATTTAGGGGAATGTGATGGACAGATTGAAAACCTGCAATTCTCCCTCTCATCTTGTGAAATGGCCTCTCAGGGAACTCCCATGGTTGCTTTATGGCTGTCATAAAAATACTTTCATGTAATCTAAATTGTATTATATAGAATAATCCTTCGGGGCAGATAAATTTCCTGTTATGCATTTCCAAGTTCTATGGTCCTTCTATGGAAGCAGATAATAGAGAGATCATTGGGGTGGACATATAAATAAGCAATATATGTGCAATCCTATACACGTCCACTCAAAAATAAGAACTGTGGAGTTCAATGGAACTTATTCTCAAACAAGGAGGCATAGGGTTGCAATCTAGGTATACAATCAGAATACAGGTACAAGTGGAGAAAAATATGCAGGGGTTCGCAGTACTGTAGAATCACAGAATCATAGGCTTGTAGAATTGGAAGAAACCCAATGGGCCATAGAGCCCAACTCGCTGCAATGCAGGAATCACAGCTAAAGAAATATTGCAAGTGGTGGTGGTGGGGATGTTGTTGCCTCTTAATACTGCATTCTCCAAATGACCCTGGTGAACTTCTTCAGCTCCTTCTCCACCACAACCCGCCACCAGCTCCTGATCTGGGAGAGGACACATCCTCACAGAATCAGGCCTCTGTCAGCCAGCCACAGAACAGTCTTCTTCAGCTCTTTCTCCAACCAGCCATCCTGTTTATAAAGGGTGTGGCCCCAGAGGATCTAATGGGGTGTATGATTTGGAGTTCAGGAATGCAAGTAGGATTAAGCACCCTTTTCAATGCCACAGCTCTACTTTGTATAGCCTCTTAAAGCCAGCATTCCTTTCTTGTTTTTTTTTTAAAAGGATGCCAAGGATTTATTGCATGCATTTGCATCTGATGTCTACAGACCTAAGATTAAGAGAGCACAGCTGAGAGGCATATTTCTCCCAGGGTTATCATGAATGATTGTAAGAATGGAAATCTACTGAAATCTCACCAACTTCGCAGGATGCAAAAATGCTTCCTTGTGCATCTTTGATGGTCCAAAGGAGCTCAGTGAAGCAATACTACATCATGGAGTTGGGAACATAGGAAGCTGCCTGCTACTGTGGCAAATGATATTCTCACCTAGCTCAGTTCTGTCTCCTTTGAATGGCAGTGGCTTTCTTTCTCAGGTCTCAGACAGAGTTCTTCCACTAAACCTGTTACCTGATGATTTGAGAAGATGCTTGGGTTTGAACCCGGGACCTTCTGTATGTCAAAGCATGTCTGCTTTGCCACTGAGTTATGATCCCCATCCATTAAGCTTTCATAAGGAGGCCTTAGGCATGCTCCTGAGAAATGCAACTGCCATCTTCCTACTTCCACCAGCATGCTGATATAGCTTCCAGTGGAGAGTTAAACCACTGAACTTAAACTGTGGGGATTGCCAATGGGGAAAAGCAGTTGTGGCCATCTACCCCTCCGCTCCTTGGCTTAATGCCTATTATGGGATGGTGGCCAGGACTGCTCCTTCTCCTTCTCCTTGCCATCTTCCTCTTTTTTATCCACCCAGCAGCAACAGGACCCACATCAGTAATCAGATATGGAGGCCCCAGTCTATGGTGGCTCCTTGCCCGAGTGTTTTCAGATGTCTGACCCAGAAAATGCTTGTCTAAATTGAAAGGTGATGAGGGAGATGAAGAGTAGCAAAGAAAACTATCCCAGAGAACGTGTGTGTGTGTGTGTGTGTGTGTGTGTGTGTGTGTTTTAAAAAATAAACAAATAAACAAAAGCCTATGTGGGGAAAGTAAGACTTTTCAATGAAGGAATTGCAAATGGTTGTGGAAGGCAAGTACTGTAGTACAGCTGCAATTTCTGACCAGGTTCAAAATTTCTGACCAGATTCAAAAAGAAACATAAAGGGCCCTTTAACAGGTTAGCACTTTCCCTATTAAACTAACAGACACTTTTACAGTAGGTTTAATGGATAATCTCAACTGGAATTCCTTCTGGGAGCTACAGAGAATGCTATTAGTATGTTAATCAGTGTTGCAGAGTAAATTGGTTGTAAAATTGGGATAGACAAGAAAAGTACAATGTCAGGAAGCCTTTTTTTAAAAAAAATAAAATATATAATACTAGGTGGTTTGGTTTTCTTTTGTTAGGTTGTATGTATCCCCAACTGACAATTGCAGCCGCATAGCTATTAAACTCACAAGGGGCTTTATAACTAAATTACTATGTGAGTCTAGAAGCTCTTAAGAGTAAGATATTATGGTCACTCACTTTAATACACAGCTGGAAGAAAATGTGCTGGTAGGCCAAGAAAGTAGAATAGAATGACCATGAAAATTTCACTATGTGTCCCAATTCTTATATTTGGATATTTGGATATACAGTCTTGTTAGTTTGGTGGCTTAAAACAATACAAAGCAACTACCATCACCACCACACAAACACAATACAATGATTCCCTTTATTTGGCTATTTTGAGTAAGCATGCCAAGTAAATTTGGACTTGTGGATCACCATACCCAAAAGCTTGGGAATCACTGGTCTAGAGGATAGCAGCTTCTTTACCAGACTGATACTTCCAAACTTCATTTTTTTCAAGCTTTCTCCTTTCAAAGTACAGTGGTACCTCGGTTTACAAACACAATTGGTTCCGGAAGTCTGTACTTAACCTGAAGCGTACTTAACCTGAAGCGAACTTTCCCATTGAAAGTAATGGAAAGTGGATTAATCCATTCCAGACAGGTCCGCGGAGTACGTAAACTGAAAACACTCAAACCGAGGCGTACTTAAACCGAGGTATGACTGTAATAATAGCTGTCTTCAGATGTTTTGTACAGAATTGTACAGTTGGAAGAGACTCAAGGGTCACCTAGTCCAACCCCCGGCAATGCAGGAATCTCAGCTAAAGCATCCATGACAGATGGTCATCCAACCTCTGCTTAAAAACCTCCAAGGAAGGAGAGTCCACCACCTCTCATGGGAGTCTGTTCCACTGCTGAACAGCTCTTACTGTCAGAAAGTTTTCCCATATGTTTAGTCGGAATATCTTTTCTTGTAACCTGAAGTTATTGTTTTGAGCCCTACCTTCCAGAGCAGGATAAAACAAGTTTGTTTCCACCTCCACGCGACAGCCCTTAAGATATTTGAAGATGGCTATTATATCTCCTTTCAGTCTCTTTTCCAGGTCCTTCAAGCGCTCCTCACAAGGCTTGGTTTCCAGACCCTTGATCATCTTGGTTGCCTTCCTCTGCACATGTTCCCGCTTGTCAACATCCTTCTTAAATTGTGGCGCCCAGAATTGGACACAGTATTCCAAGTGTGGTCTGACCAAGGCAGAATAGAGTGGTACTATTACTTCCATTGATCTGGACACTATACTTCTGTTGATTCAACCTAGAATAGTGTAGGAGTAGGATCATGCCCATGACTTCGATGCACCATGTTAGCTAGTGCAGGCATGGGGAACCTTTGGTCCTCCCAATGTTGTTGAACTTCAACTCATCCCTGCCCCTTGACCATGCCAGCTGGGGCTGTTGGGAGTAGTAGTTCAACAACATCTAGAGGAGCAAAGGTTCCTCCAATGTGAACTAGTAGAGCTGGAACAGGAGAGCCTTGGACTAAAGCTTGTTTTCAGCACAACTAGTACAGCATGTAGTTTTTCAAAGCTAGGAACATGGCCTGTATGACCTGAGTAAGTGCATCCACCCAGTCCATATACAATGTGACAGGTTCTCTTTGATGAATATTGATAGATTTCCTCCCCTGTTAAATTTAAGAGCAGAAATCATCAAAGTGTCTATTAAATACTGTTAGATTAAAATGAAATTATAGCAGAAATACATATGACAAGCCTATGTAAATTTAATAGATTCACTGATCTCTACAATATTTGTAATGAATACCAAATTAATTCAGAGAGTAACACAATATTTTTTTAAAGGGAAGGCTATAAAATTATAATGCAGTATTAGGCAGAATTTATGTTGCTATCTGGAAAAGATTTGAAAAATGAACGGCAGTGAGTTAACAGCACAGTAGGTCTCAGCCTTTGATTTCAGATATTTCTAAATTAGGATGATAAACTAGTTCCTTCTGGAACAGTCACTCACTATGTAAGTCAAGCTACACAAAATCAGGGAAATGAAGAAAAACGTATCTGCAGCCATCAAGTATTTAAATAGTTATAATAAAATTGAAGTGGTATCTTTTTTATAAAATCCACATGAGATATTTCAGATATTGATCTGAGGAGAATAATCCATTCCCCTTGGGCCACCTTGGAACAACAAAGTTGGAAGACGTTTTCTTTGTGCTTCAACAACATCTGAGTTATGCATCTTTGAGGGGAGACCTTTTTCTGTTTGTGTATCTGGGTTGTGGTTCACATTTATAGGAAACCGTGTCATGAAAGCCTGGCACTACCATTAGGCACAGTGAAGCAGCAGTTTCAAGCAGCAGGTGCTGCAGGGCAGGGCAGAGCGTGGCGTGGAAGGCTGGTGTGAGCCACACGGACTGCAGCTCCCCTGACATTTGCAAAGGACCTTTCAAAAGTAGTGGGACTTTCACAAGCAGTTTCGAGAGATGGCAATTGGGTTTGTTGTTCAAGGACCCATGCCAAGAATCCAACTTACACCTAGGGTGTAAAACGCCTAAAGTGGCAATTTTGTTCTTGGCCAACACATTTCTTGGTAGAGCATATATATTAACCAGGAACCATGTAATCCTGCAGTCCCTCAGAGAGCATCTCAGGGACCAGAGGAAGCGCTAGAACTCCTTTCCAAGAGTGATGAGAGAGCTCCAGTTCTGATGTTGGATTTCCTATCCCTGTTGCTGGAAGGGCAGTGGACTGTATTCTCTGCCCCCCCCCACTCATCCCTAGCCTTAGGATGGTAGCCTTATGGTGTTATAGGTAGAAATATAATCAGAATGTATAGATAATTCAAGAATACAAAAACCTTTAACCAATGTTTGGGCCTATAATTTCCTATTGCAATGCCTAGTCTGCTGATAACAAATAATTAGAAATCCCACAATAGCTATAATGAGAAACCATCCTTGAAAAGATAATATTATCTTTTTTTCTGATGATAGACCTTTCCTTCACTTCACCTTTAACATTTGCTACTGATCAGGAAGAGAAACAAGTACTCACATTTGTGCTTGTGTTTGATTAGCCCCTGTAGTGGAAGGCCATTTGGCAGCTACTAAATTGGATCTTTCAAGAATTCTACTGATACCTAGAGGGTTTTGTACCATGAAGGTTTTGGGGGGGGGGCGGTGGTGTGTGAACTGGTGACATCGTGGGTGCTCTCTGATTACAGCTACCTGTAGGTTTCCTAATTTTTCCCCAACAGTCATTTCCAAGGATGTGAAATTTTCTGTGATCTCGAATATCAACATTTATCAGGGGTGTACCCAGGAGCAAAAGTAGGGTGGGGGGGCAAGCCAGGGTCATTCAGGTTGTGACATTTCAGCACGGAGAAGGCGAATGAAACCAAAATTTTAAGAAAATTATATATAGTTATAGCAGTGCTTTATTATGGTAGTTATTACAATTATTTGCTTGGGAAAAATTAATTTTTATTCTAGCTACATGTCTTATACTAATATCATTTTTCTTGGGTTTGAAGAAAACTTGTTCAAAACTTTCATTTCAATCCAGTCCTGATTTTCCTTGAAGAATTTCCGATGGACGCTCATCAAACACAACCCAGTCAGTCTGTCCTCTCCCATTGTACTTCTGAGCCAGGTCTTTACCCTTTAAAATTTAATTTTCTACAGAAATTACTTAACTTACCTTTTTGGAACCAGTTTCTTATATCCATTTAGGCAGCCTCGATGTCTTCTAAATGTAAATAAGAAGGTAAACTAATAGCGGGCAGCTCAGTTTAGTGGCGGGCGGCTCAGTTTAGTGACGCGGAACTCACTAGACCCCTCTAGAAGATTCCCTCTTCTCTCTGCTAGAGCCCGCTAGAGACCTCTCCCTCCCTTGAATCCCAATGGCTGGCTGACATAGATTCCTCTACCAGTCGCTAGGTGGCTCTAGATACTTCTTGGTTTTTACACCATTTCAGTGTGGTAAACAACTGATTATTCGCCATCGCCCTACCTCATTTTGTTTCATTTCATCACTATATAACCATTTAAATTTTTTTTGCTTCTGGGGGGGCAGCTGCCCCCCCTGCACCTCACTGGGTATGCCCATGACATTTATGCTGATAGTACTGTAGTGCCTGAATATTCTTAACATTACAAAACCAAAACTATTTTTCCGAACCTCATGGCTTTCTGCACGTGACAGGTTGAATCCAGATAACTGCATGAGGAAGGGAGTGACTGGAAGGTGACTTTAGATGCCCCCCCCCAAGTTCCGGGGATCTTGATGAATAAGGGGGACTGTGGTGCAAGGGTATGAGATGGAAGGGAGGATTTCAGAAAAGTAGGCAGAGACACCTTCTCTGAGGTGAACATCTGTAGCTGGGAGATGGGCTTGATAGTGGAGGGTAGCACTAGAGGCAGGCCCGAGTCTCCAGTACTCACCTGTAGCACAAGAGGAAGGCATGAAGGTTGGATGCCTTTGCAGCTTCTGATGTTCTGATGTCCATGTCTTCACCTCCCCTACCTTTCAGCTCATTTCTTTTACTCTTGCTTGCTTCTGGCTCTTCCATCCCCTGAATGTCTGAGTTTCTCTCCTACCTGACACAAGCTACACTGCCAGAGAAACATCAGAGTCTCAAGAGTCCTACTGCTTAAGCAAACTATTTAATTTTTTGTGTGAAGGCCATTCAGAAGTGGGGGCAGAATTTTAAAGGGAAGGTTTAACACAAAGTGATATTATGAATTGTGAAATTTATATACCACGTGATTGTAGCAAAACATCTAAGTGGGTTACAAGAAATATTAAATTATTCAATAAAAAACCAGTTAGAAATAATTAAAATTAGAAACATGATGATCAATCACTCAAGATGCTCTTTCATCTAATCTAATCATATGCAGCCGCCTCCCCATTCCAGATGGGATCATACATGATTACTTCTCAATAGCACTTTGATCTCTGTCCAGATCACTGGTATTACAAATTGTTTACTCTTAGAAGCAATTGACTATGCCTGTTATACAGTATTGATGTTATTACTACAGATATTCTGAGATATGGGGTGGGGCAGTAGCTATGGGGTTGAGCATCTGCACTGCACAGAAGGTTCCATGTTCAACTCCTTTTATCTCCAAGTAGGGCTGGAATGCCAGAAATCCTAGGCAGCTACTGTTAGTCGGTGAGGGTTCAGCTGTTTTTGGACTACAGTTCCCCTCATTCCTGGCCACTGGTCTTGCTAGCTAGAGATGATGGGAGTTGTAGTCCAAAAAAGCTGGAGACCCAAGTTTGGGAAACCCTAGTGTAGACAATACTGAGAGGGATGGGCCAATGATAAATGAATGTAACATACAATCTTTAAAACTGCTTTTATTTTCAGTGTGATCTATATATATAAAAACATAGGCATTGCGCGCACAGAGGTCACAGCCTTTCTCTGTAACCGCTGAAACGTAATGTAACAAATTTGGCCACAACGCACCTTGCCCATCAGGGAGGGCTCTGGCATTAAAAAATTATCAAAAAACCACACCTTTCACACCTAAAATAATGATTAAACGCAAAAAAGTGTCACACAAATTAGACACCAGCAGAAGCTCTGAAGACTCCAGCAGCATCCAATAGAAAGGCAGATTGCACGCTGTCACCAGCAAAAGCTCTGAAGGGCGGCACCAAATAATGACATCATCAAGCAAGCAACTGAAACCACCAAGGCGGCCATTACCAGACCCCTAGGCCCCTGCCAGGCTGCCAGGCCCCCACTAGGCCCGGGGGGGGGGAGAGGGGTAGCGCCCGGCTCGCAGGCCACAGCACGGCCTTTGTTTTATGTAGGCCTCTGTCAGGCTGCCAGGCCCTTACTAGGCCCAGGGGGGGGGGGAGAGGGGGAGCACCCGGATCGCAGGCCGCAGCACGGCCTTTGTTTTATGTAGGCCCCTGCCAGGCTGCCAGACCCCCACTACATACAAAATACACAACAACACATACCAAAATCTCTAAAACCACACACCACACCAACTACCCACACTACAAATACACCACACCACACCACACAAACACACCACACCCACATCTTAAACCCTACCCACTTCTGACCCACAAACAAAAAAAACACCCTACAAAACTAAACAAAATACCACCTTGATAAACAAACCTCTAAAAAAAACACCATAAAAAACCCATTAAGCCACACCTATCTATCTATCTATCTATATGTAACAACTGCATGCAGGAGAGGGGGAATCACAGGAATAATCCGAGGGTAGGGAGAAGACAGTAAAAATCACAGGGATAAGCCGGTGGTGGTGGGAGGAAGGGACAGGAAACGCATGAATCAGAACAGAGTGGGGGAAATCACACTTCTTAAAATTAAAAACATAAATAAAACTACCAAAACAAAGAAACAAAAATGCACAATCATAAGAAGAGCAAAAAAATAAAAACCATAAATACAAGCACAAAGATGAAACATCTGGAAAAGCATATTACATCAAAACACTAACAAAAAACAAGTTATGCAACCATTACGATTCAAAACACGAATGACATCAATAATCCCCCTCCCCAAAAAAACCACAGCAACGTGTGGCCGGGTCAGCTAGTATACTATAATATTTAATTCTATTGTAATTAACAACCATCCTCATAAATGCTCATGAATTTATGAACATAAGAGTCATGAACATAATAGGGGATATGATGAAAAAAGACTGATTCTTTAAGGGCTGTACTGAGGTTAATGCCATTATACTAGCGGAAGTAGTGTGTAAAAAGAAAAAGGAAAAAGGAAAGAGAACCAATGGTTTCCAGTATTTCTCAATACAGTACATCAGGGGTGGCCAACTCCCAAGAGACTGCGATTACTCACAGAGTTAAAAACTGGCAGTGATCTACCCCCCTTTTTGGGGTTCAGGTCAAAGTTGTTGAGTTTTTTCAGGGAGGAGGTAAAATGTTGAGCTTTTTTTAAGGGGAGCCACAGTTGTTCAGCTTCTTTGGAGGGAGCCAATGATCTACCAGTGATCTACCGCAGACGTCCTGTGATCTACCGGTAGATCACGATCTACCTGTTGGACATGCCTGCAGTACATGATGACTGAATTGTTCTAAGTACCCTGAGGGAAGCGGGTACCCAAGATCTCATTAACATTTGAAGTGGGCTTCCCAGCTCCCTAAGGACCTTTAGAACAAGCTAGCAGATGTAAAAACAAAACATTGGGAAAATGGAAATAGCAACTTCAAATTTTGAAAGGGGGAAACAACATACTGGAACATATTGTGTGTGAGAGAGATAACAGCCCACGTCATTTGGCATGATTATGGTTTCATTTGTTCTGGATACCCATGAAGAGCGCACCTTGGAAGCTTGAAAGTTGGCTTTCTGGACGTCATGTCATTAAATGATGTCACCAGAACCCACCTGAGAGACCTAGAACATTTCCCTCAACCTGCAACACATTGACATAACTTGGAGAGTCAAAGAGTTGGCAATTTGGGCAGTTCAGAGTGAAATTCCAAGTTGGAAAGGAAGCTGAGTAAGTGGAAGATGGAGCCTGGAGGACATCCACCGGACCATGACCCTTGAAGCCTAGCTTGATCAATGGAAAGGCCATGGCAGGTGGACCAGAAGGAGAACTGATTCTGACAGGCTTTGCTTTCACAAATGCTGTCGGTATCCTTGCCTGGAAATACTGAATGCCCCTTTCAATTTATTTATTCTTTTAATGGCCCTACCTGGTTTTCAGATGGTACCAATCAGGAAGAGCAGAAAAAGGAGCTGAAGAAGGCAAACCATGGTCGAGGGCAGCTCAGCAGGAGGTGTTAGCGAACGTTCAACGTTGCTTGATGCTGTGTATGAAAACGACAGGGATGACGTTCAAAATTTTAATCTCTTGGTCGTTTCCCTCTCCCTGCTTTCCACATCGCCCTCTGCATCTCCTCTCCAAGGAGGTGAAGGGTTGCTATATATTTTAACACACAAGAATATTTTATTCATACGCCAGTGGTTCCAACTGCAAGCTCCTCTGCTAACATGAATATGGAAAGAGTTGCTGAAGAATAGAGGAGAAAACTCAGCAAACTTCACCATCGCTCCTTACCTTGAGAGACCGGATAAAGCTCTTTTGCAGAATGTGACATAATATTTCATTAGTGGAATGTATGCCGTAGAAAGCTATCCTGCTCCCCCTCAAATGGTCTTGGGGATATCCATAATTGTCAGAGAAAAACAGCTGCACTGTTAGTGAAGATTTGCAATGAAATGGAATTATTATATAGTTGACACACAGGGTGTGTAAGCTTTTTTGTTGTTCTTGTTCTTGTGCAAAGGCATATCTTACAATGTATAAGAAGAGAAAACTGTCACTTCATTCTGAGGAATACTCTCTGCATTAGCTCTGCAGTCAGAATGCTCACCTCAGCTATTTAGATATTCTTATCTGCTATTTGACATGTTGAAATTGAGAAATAAGGCTCAGCCCTATGCTCACATACTAAAGATTGAAAGCAGCAATATTTTCTTAATGCTGCTGCTTTTATACTTTCATTGTACATTGAATCATAGAACTGTAGAGTTGGGAGGGATCTCAAGGGTCGTCTAGTCCAACCCCCTGCATTGCAGGGACCCCCCGACACATGGCCATCAAACCTTTATACGAAAACCTCCAATGAAGGGGAGTCCATCATCTTCCGAGGTAGTCCATTCCTCTGGCCAACTTCTCTTGCCATCAGAAATTTCTTCCCAATGTTTAGCAGGAATCTCATTTCTTGTAATTTGAACCCATGGGTTTGGGTCCTATCATCTGGAGCAGCAGGGGGGGAAACATGATTTAGAAAGATGGCAGGTCCCTGATTTGAGGGGCTTACAATCGCTAGTTCAACACAAGGGAGACAGCAGAAGAGAGAGAATTAAATAGTGGCAGGTATAAATGTGAGGAAAGTTGTGCTGATTTCAGATACTTGTGATCACTGGGTTGGGCTGCATGGGTTTATGGAAACCTTTTACAGTGTTATAATTTGGCAGGGAGTTGCTTAGAGCAATGATGTTGATGATGATGATGTATGATTCTATGTTCACAGAATGCAGGTTAGCAATCATTTCCTGTCACCTGCAGCAGCCAGTAGCCCCAATAAGCTTCTCCAGCTGGTTGGGCTGCTCACTGGAGAAATGTAACATTGGGTGCAGAGATCAGCTGAGGAGAAAGACAATTGCCCTGGGCCAGGCAGAGGATCACCCTATTCTGACCAATTTTTCCTTCCGCAGTAACTTCCTGGACCCTAACATTGTTCAAGAAGCCTAACAATCCACATTTTGGGAGCTCAGAGTAGAGGAAAGGATGGTGCTCCATAAACTTCCTTTAGTGAGCTAATTTAGAATATAAGAATGTGCTTCGGTGTTTCTCCTGAAATTACATCAGCAGCCTGCTCTAGTCACTGTGACAGCCATTCATCAAGATCTAAGTTCCTGTGAAGAAAGAGCTCTCCAGTCTTCATTTTATTTCAGGCTTGCATCCATGTACTCCTTCCTTCCTTCCTTCCTTCCTTCCTTCCTTCCTTCCTTCCTTCCTTCCTTCCTTCCTTCCTTCCTTCCTTCCTTCCTTCCTTCTACTGATCTCCTCTTTAATGCATGGGGGGGCACCAGCATTCATATACAGGGACTTGTTTGATCCCAGAGAATCTATCTGAGTGCTAAGTTTCCATTCTAGTACATTATTCCACTCACTGGCCATGCTAGTTTGTTAGGCAAGATTACTCCTAAGGATGACAATGGAGTAAGTTTTGCCATTAAATGCATATTTATTTTAAATATGTTTTTAAATAAAACATAATATAAAGAATTTTGTTGTTGTTTAGTCGTTTAGTCATGTCCGACTCTTCGTGACCCCATGGACCAGAGCACGCCAGGCACTCCTGTCTTCCACTGCCTCCCGCAGTTTGGTCAAACTCACGTTCGTAGCTTCGAGAACACTGTCCAACCTTCTCGTCCTCTGTCGTCCCCTTCTCCTAGTGCCCTCCATCTTTCCCAACATCAGGGTCTTTTCCAGGGAGTCTTCTCTTCTCATGAGGTGGCCAAAGTATTGGACCCTCAGCTTCAGGATCTGTCCTTCCAGTGAGCTGATTTCCTTAAGAATCAGCCCTTCCTTAAGTCTGATTTCCTTCAGAATGGATAGGTTTGATCTTCTTGCAGTCCATGGGACTCTCAAGAGTCTCCTCCAGCACCATAATTCAAAAGCATCAATTCTTCGACGATCAGCCTTCTTTTTATATATAAAGAATTAAAGGCATTAAAAACACAACACTTTTTCTACAAGTACATATGAAACATATATTTTTTAAAAAGGTAGGTGTGTATTTGTCAAAAGTAATACATGTAGATGTGACATATGCATGTTTGAAAACATGCATTTTATAAATATGAATTTTATAAATATGCATTATATAGATAGGTATGTGTACAGGGCAGATATAGATTCACCACCATGTTGTCTTTAAGTATTGCTGAGAATACTACAGAAGAACATGGGCCACTGCTCTGTGGAAATGAATTTTAACATCATTTTCTTTGTTTATAGGCAAATACGTGTCTATTTACTCAAGCTTTTGGTTCTTAATTTGGAGGGCACATACGGCCCCCCAAAAGGTTAAGGCTTCCACCTTAACAAATCCCAAACTTGGCTCAGATAATGAAAGAATGTAAGACTAGGTTTTCCCAGTAGTAATGTATGGAAGTGAGAGCTGGACCATAAAGAAGGCTGATGTTCTCTCACAGTGGCCACCCAGATCCCCGTGACAGACCTATAAGCAGGATCCGAGCACAAGAATACTCTCTCCTCCTGTAGTTTCCAGAAACTGGGGTTCAGAAACATTACTGCCTTGAACGGTGGAGGCAAGCATAGCAATTATGGCTAGTAGCTATCAGTAACCCTCACTGCCATGAATCGGTCTAATCCTCTTTTAAAGCCATCTACAGTCTCCATTCCTTTCCATATTGCCTACAGCTATTTTCATTCTCAGTCGTTTTTAAATAGATACAGTGCTTTTTTCTTTAAAAAAATGTTTCGGGGTACTCTCATTTTGACTCAAGAAAATCACAATTTTATAGTTCAAATCTGGAAAAATAAATACAGCAAATGGAGAAAAGTACAAAAAACATGCATTACCTCATATTGAAATACTGCCCCTCAATGAGGCCGAACCTTCGCCTGTAAAACACCACACATCCACATTCCACACTGCTTCACACATTAAACGCTCGCTTCCGTCTGAGACGCAGGAAACACTGTGACAGGATATAAGGCCACCATCAGGGGCAGCAACAGAACTGATGATTCACTGTGCTAGAGAAGAAACTATTGTTTTAAACTTTTCTTAGTTTCTTCTCCTGTTAGATTCACAAAATGCTTAGGGATATGCATACCCGTGTACCCCCAGAAAAAAGCACTGTGTGTATGTGTGTGTGTATCTATATCTTTATCATCTATAAAAACTAACACTGCTCAGACTAAGGGTGGAAGCACCAGTCAGAGCGACTGTCTGGCAGCTGGCTACATGCCATCCCCACAGAGCCAGGAGCTTTCAGAACCATGGACAGCACAATCAGAGAAAGTATCCAGAACATGCAATGTAAGTATCCCACACTGTATACACAGCTGGTTTTGTAAAACTTCTTTGTGACCCAGTATAAACCAGCTACGACCGTTCTTACCCCTGCCTTACAGGACTGAAACCCTTTGCCCACAGCTCTGTATCTCGATGCTCTATTATGCAGTTGTGCTTGCAAAGTGTCGAGGGGTGTGTGTGTGTGTGTGTGTGTGTGTGTGTGTGTCGGAATCACATTAGTGCATGGAATACTAGCTAGTGCTCTGATAAATGTTTATTTGGCACCGTGCTCATGCTGTTATGCACAAGTGGCTAGAATTAAAATAATAATTTCGAGTTGATTTCATGCTTCTGTAGCTTAATGGTCTCTGATGTTTTTAGCAGATCCATTATACATATTTAAATATAAAAAAGATGTACTGCAGAAAAGCAGCTTCTGAATAAACTAGTGGCCAAATTTACTTCAGGATGAAATTGAAAAGAAAATTGGAAATATGACTTTTAGAAGGCTTTACTACCATATCTTTTTCTGGGTAATTTGACACCAACATATTCATAATAATCAGTGATGTACTGAGGACAATTTTCTGCTTGTCTCTACACTAACCTGACACCTCCAGCTTCCCTTTTAAGTGCAGTCAAATGTAATTAGAAAACAGCTTGAGGCTTGATTAAAATGTCATATTTTTATGAATTTGTGGTATTCTCTGCCTGCCCCTTTGTTCCAGTCTTAGCCACCAGCTCCACTTGATCTGTCAAAGTATAATGTTTTTATTAGAAATGTAGGAGGAAATATAGTTTGATTTGTGTTCTTCACCCTTCCCCCCCCCCCACTTGCTGCTTGGAAGCAACTAAAATGTTTTCGCACAACAAGGGGTGCTGGTGTTGACACTTTTTTGCTTATAGGGGGGGGGAAGAACCTGCCAAATTTTGAGTACTGTTCTCAAAAGCATGTTCCTTTCACAACAGACATGGTGATGTTATGAAAAGGTGACTGGCTGTCAATGACAGGGAGGCAGTGTCAGTGGAAAGGCTCCTGACCAGAACTCAACAGGAACCTCACCGTTTTGGAAAGATAAGCAAAGCAAGGATGTCTGACACAAGCAAGCTCAGCTACGGCTGTCTGTTGCATCGCTGCTGTTTACGACTCCATTTTCATTGCCCTCTGGATTTTATAGAGGTTCTTCTCTAAATGTTTGTTCATTATTTTATTAGGGATTCAGGCTAAGGTTGTAAAGCAAGGAGCTGTGTTTCATTGGTTTCATCTTCTATTAGAGTCATCCGGGAGCTGTGTGATTGTAAACTTACACAGTTTTGTGGGAATGTAATGCCAGTTTCAGGACCTTATCAGCCAAATGGTGGGAAACAGCAGCTCCGAGTTCTGTTTGTTTCCCGGAAGATGGTGCAGCCATTTTCTCAGTAAAGTGGAATCATTTCTCCCCATAGCCTTACAACTTTATTGACTGGTTGATTTCGTTATTTTATTTATTTATTCAATTTCCACCCCACCCTTCCTCCCAAAGGAGACCCGAGCGGCAAACAACAAGCAATTAAAACATATTAAAAGCAATTCCATTGCAGATCTTACCTTAAAAGACTTGTTGGAAGAGGAAGTCGGTGCTGAAAAGGCAATGGAGACTGACCTCCTGTGTTGTGGGTGGGTAAGATTGGTCAGCCGCAACACCCGATTGGTAGGTCCCTCGATGTTGGGTTCAATCTGGCCAATGGGGTGAAGTCCAAATGGATCGAGGGACCTATATATACCCATGCACGTGACCCAGAGCTTCCTCTTTTGCCTCGTGCATTTGGAACAAGCTAACAGTGTGTCCTCTGTGCAGCTGAGAGAGATTTACCTTTGGCGGATTGTCCTGGTGATTTCTTTCCGTTATCCCTTCTTTTTCCTAAATTCCTTCCACTTGTTTTCTTCCCCCTCCTTTGTTAATTGGTTTAGGGGTGTTCTCATTTTGACTCAAGAAAATCACCATTTTACAGATCAAGTCAGGAAAAATAAATACAGTAAATGGACAAAAGTACAAAGATTCAGAAAATGTTTAGGGGTGTGCCTGCCCCCCCCCGAAAAAGCACTGATTTTATGTATCTCAGTGATGCCTCCACTATGTGGTTTCTGCACTTCTTGATGTACAAAATTATTCTGCATTCATTTACAGTAAATGACATGTGGGTGCGTACATACAATAATTCTACGTACAGTTCATAGCTGCCAAGTTATCCCTTTTTTAAGGGATTTTCCCTTATGCTGAATAGGCTTCCTCGCGAGAAAAGGGAAAACTTGGCAGCTATGACAGTTACATCTCTTGTTTTATTCTAAAACCAAACTTCCAGACTTTTAACCCTTCCTTTCCTTATTTCAGTTGCTCTTTCCTGTACATTTTCCAGCTCTTTCAGGGAGAAAAATCCTGCAAGGATTGTCAAACAGATGGGCAGCCCCAACTACCCATTTGGTGCCTGGCACTCACTCACCCAAAATAGGTTATCAGAGCTACCGTATTAAAGCTGAGAGTGCTGTTCGTTTTGTACATGGATTCTCATGAGCAGCAGCAAGTGACCAGCCATTTACTACACATGAAAACTCCAGGGATAAGAGTTCTCAAGCTTCACTCAGATCAAAGCTGAAGCAATAGAGGAAGCCTTCGATTAAAGCTGGTTTGCCTATTCAGGTGATGTTTCCTGTGTCGGCTACCACACAGGTGTAAACAGTGGTACCACTAGTCAGGACTATGGGGCAGAGTTATGGGGCCTCATTCAGCAAAATAAAATGGAGGGCACCCAAATGCATCAGGGATGGCTTGCTAGATTTTGAAGTAAGTGATTATATGCTAAGTGTCATTCTTTGCTGACTGTGGCTGCTGGGAGCTGGAAGTCCAAAATATCTGGAGGGCACCAGGTTGGGGAAGGCTGCTCTATAGATACAAGGCTGCTATATAGATACAAATTTGTATCTAGATGGGTAAATAGAATATTCTTGAAGAACAGGTGGGAATTTGCCAAAGTACGATGACCTTCTCTGTGAATGTCGACTTGTGAGGCATTTTTCCTACATCCATAAGTGGTTCAATCACATTACCATTTTCCCCCTTTTTACCAGTGGGCTTTGAGGTTATTTTTTCTGTTCAACTTTTCTTGGTAATTTTGGCCTGGGTTTGCATGAAACTTTGCAGTCAGCTATGAGTTCAAAAGTTCAACCCTTAAAATCCTGCCCTAAAATACTATTTAGAACAAGCGGTGAAGCATGTTCAGTTATTTTCCAAATGACTTGTCACTCTCCTGTTATCTTCCCTCACGTCACTAAGACATAACTTTCATCCATGTGCAAGGACAGCAGCAACTGGGGAAGCAACACACTTAAATGGATAATTTTTTTCTTGGCAGATTTTGGTGCTTAAAAAAAAACATTTTTAAGGCACTCATTGCCTGTGCTACATTTCCTTCCCTTGGCAAAGAATCCTCACTGAACCATCTCCTGCATATTTTGCACAAAAGCATCTGCTCATTTCTCGGGATCATTTTTTTCGTTCTTTAGCTTGGGATTTCTGTACAACCTGTTGATTTGTTTTATAAAGCTAACATGGGTGTTTCAATGCTATTTTTAATATAAAAAATAGTACCAACATTTATTATTTTATTCATTCCTATACCACAGACTCATATAAAAATACATCTATGCGGTGTGCAAAATCTCAAGTAAAACCAAATGAATGTAATAATGAAAATAAAGCAAAATACATGCATAAAGAAGAAGTAGCAGAATGGGTCATCTGACAACAAAGGGCTGTGGACGATATAAATTTGCTCAAAAGCCAGCGAGTGGAGCCCTCTTTCTGTAGAAATGCAGAGCAGGAGGGGCTGGGCTGCCATAGGTGAAAAACGGAATGGGAACCTTTTGCGAACACAATTGGTTGCATAATCTGCTGAATGTCTTCTGTTTGTTTTTTTACCTAGGTGTTTGCTTGAGCTGGAAAGTTTAATTTATGTCGTTGTAGCTTTGCTTGTTTCCACGTATGACATAATTGCTAATTTGTTGTTTATTGGGCCTGTTTATATGATTTTGCAATTATATATATATATATATATATATATATATATATATATATATATATAGCTGTTTTTCTCTGTTTATTTTTATTACCATGTTCCTCACTCTGGGACTGAAAATATTCAGCGAGGAGTAAGCAAACTAACAAATAAATGCCGTAAATCATTTTCCTCGGAAGCCTTGCTGAAATAACCATCTTAAGTCATTAGAGATGGTGCCAGCTTTATTTCATTAGGTGGTGAGTTCTGTAACCCAGATGCCACCACACTAAAATCACATGTTATATTAGGAGGAGGAGGAGGAGGAGGAGGAGGAGGAGGAGGAGGAGGAGGAGGAGTTTGGACTTGATACCCCGCCTTTCACTTCCCTTAAGGAGTCTCAAAGCAGCTAACAATCTCCTTTCCCTTCCTCCCCCACAACAAACACTCTGTGAGGTGAGTGAGGCCAAGAGACTTCAGAGAAGTGTGAGTAGCCCAAAGTCACCCAGCAGCTGCATGTGGAGGAGAAGGGAATCAAACCCGGTTCACCAGATTACGAGTCCACTGCTCTTAACCACTACACCACACCGACTCTCTGACACTGCTAAGCACCACCAGATCGTAAAGAATGTGCAGAGGTATAAGGAATAAACTTATGGGACCAACTCTAAATAATAAAATGGTCTTTCTTTGCTTTGCTTTTTTTCGTACTAGTGGGATCAACCAACAGAACGGCATTCAGAACTCACATCACTTCACAAAATCTAATGCAGATACCATAAAAACATAAAAGTCATGCTGGATCTGACCAGAAGTCCATCAAACCCAGCATCCTGTTCTCACAGTGGCCAACCAGATGTCTAGAGGAAGCCGGCAAGCTAGTAGTTATGGACAGGTTTCTTCTCCATGAATTTGTAATGACTTTAACATATTTGAGCTTGGGTTAAAAACAAATATCTTGTAGAACTCCCAGAAGGAAAATATTGGAAGCAGCAGAGATGTGAACAAATCGGAAGCCAGGGAGGAGGAGAAGGGGAAGTCGAATCGTAAAGAAGATTTGAATATAAATATGAATATGAAAATGTACAAAGCAGGAAAATGATGCAGTAGAAGAAAGGATAAAGCATGCTGTACATGATTGTTTATCTGTATTTTCAGTGGGTTTGTATTTTAGTTGGATGTTTTGTTTTATACTTATTTTAAAACTAATAAAGATTTATTTTAAAAAAAGAATTTGTAATGACTTTTTAAGCCATTGGATTTGGGGGTCATCATTGGATCTTACACTGGTGAAGTTCATCACTGTGTACTACGAGGGAGTGCCTTCTTTTGCTTGCCCTGATTCTGGCAGCATTCAACTTTATTGAATGCCCCCAGATCCTTGTATTATGAATATTGCATTGATTTTTTTAAAAAAAGAACAGGTCCCCTCTCTCCATTGCTGCTTTTAAATTATTACATTTTAGGGTTGTTTTAAATTTGGAATGTTAAGGCAGGCTAGAAATCCATTTTTATTATTGATGATGATGATGATCATCATCATCATCATCTTTGAAATCCCTTAACTGGAGATGCCAGGAATTGAACTGGGGACTTTCTGCATGCAAAGCAGGTACTCTATGATTTCTCCTGTAATGCTATCATTGGCATTGCAAATAGCATCCAAAAGCCAGGGCCGGCTCTAGGGGTAGGCTGGGTGGTGTGGGGCGCCGGGGCGGCAGGGGGGCGCTGCGCGATGAAGCCACGCGGAAACCACCAGCCGTGGGAAGAAACGGGATGGGGGCGCCGGAGCGATCTGTGCACCACGGCGCCAGGGCCCCCGACCTGCTTAAGACGGCCCTGCCAAAAACTGTCATTTAGCACTCAGTAAAGCAAAGAACAAAAGGCCATTCCTCTCTGCACTGTTCTACAACAATCCATGATGCGTCCATTTCTGAAAACAAAACAAAAATGCCTTGGGAATGTGCAGATATCATGGCTTGGCTGCATCCATGTGGTGTGCCTTTGGCGAGAATCAGCCCTTTCACATTGGGGCTGTAATATGCAGCTGCCGAGTATCCCATGATTGTGACTGCAATTCCTCACCCAAACCCAGCTGCCATGATGCTGCAGATCTTAGGAGTCATATTGTGGGAATGTTCAAAGAGGCAGGAGAGGATATATAGTTTCTAGGTTCCAGTGAATTTCCGCAAGGTCTCGGTGGAACCCAGAAGCCACAGCTGCATGACCCCAGAAAGTGAGGCTTCAGCAAGGATGGGGAGAAAAGCAATGCAGCACCTTCCTGTTTTGCCTCAGGTGATGAACCGAGACAGGTTGCTCCTGTCCTGTAGGGTCACATGTTGCCACTATAACAACTAGTCTTTCATAGCCTGATCTTGTGGGAATGTTCAGGGTGGCAGGAGAGGATATATTGTTTAACGGTATCTTTCCTAACTTGCATCAGCAAGTTCTATATCTTATCAGAGTAACATTCCCCTTTAAACACACAGCGGTTTGCTTGTTGCAGGCTCGTCTGAGCCTCTCAATATAAGATTCCTGGTAAGACCCCTTCTTGTCCCTCTTAAAAAGGATGGACACAACAGTCTTATTAAAGTCAAGATAAAAGTAGTTTACTCACAATCATTCAGTTCACAGTTGGATCCCCGAAGGCAGACTTAGGTTACAAAACTATAAACACATGTGGAACTATCCCATAAGGGAGTTAGTTCCTGAGTGACTGCAGACAGGCAGTCACTTCTGCTCACACATAGAAAAGCAAAATGGAGGAGAGCGCAAAGGACAGAGCTGTGCTCCCTTGCCCAGGTTAGGCCTCTCACACACAGGCCTCAAGTCACATGCAGAGGAAGTTTGTCACAGCTCAAGAGGAAACAGGAAGTTAGACTCCTGACTGCATACAAAGCATCCACTAGCAGGTCCATTCTAAGAATGTTGTACTTGACCATAGCTGCCAAGTTTTCCCTTTTCTCACGAGGAAGCCTATTCAGCATAAGGGAATTTCCCTTAAAAAAAGGGATAACTTGGCAGCTATGTACTTGACTGCTATGTGTTTCCCATCCCACACATATGTGCATCTTCCACATGAAAGCAATCATTTATAAAATCCCATCAAACCAACGGTGGTTCTGTGCATCCTATCCATTGGCATAGGGCAGGCATTGGCAAACTCGGCCCTCCAGATGTTTTGGGACTACGACTCCCATCATCCCTGACCACTGGTCCTGTTAGCTAGGGATGGTGGGAGTTGTAGTCCCAAAACATCTGGAGGGCTGAGTTTGCCTATGCCTGGCACCATAGCTGCCAAGTCTCCTGTTCTTCATGGGAAACCCCCGTATTTAAACCCGTTTCCCGCTGTTAGAGAAAAATCCCATAAATCCCCCGGATTTCCTACCTGCCAGGGAGGCTCCTTCTGCACATGTCCAGGCATGCGTAGAAGTGACTTCCGGTGCCGTGCCGCTGCTGATCCCGGATTTTTCTTACCGGGAGTTGGAGGGTATGCCTGGCATAGGGGTCCTTGGTTGCCATGTGGGGAAAAGCTCAGGGAGCCGTAGGGAAAGAGAGTCTTGCATACCTTGAAACAGATGCCTTTCTTAACTTTCTAAAGCATTTCTCTTTACATGCAACAAGAAGTCACCGTTTTGATGGGAAGGAAGAAACAGCACTCTGATTTATTTTCTAAATTACTATCTGTATGGGTAATGCAATAATGCAGTGCCTAGAGAGGGAAGACAGACTGTGGTATGCAATCGCATCCTGATCTTTGCAAAGTATTCATAGTTCCAGCACCCAAGAGACTGAGAGTGTGAGGTTTATTTTACTAAATCAAGCAGCGACAGCATCAGAGCCCTCCCACACAGAAGCTGATAGAGTGACAAATTTATGTTGGATTGACGGCGGAAGAAGACTTCCCAAACAATGAATGCTGTAGCCAAGGTAAAAGCAGTGAAAATACCCCCACCTGTGAAAAACAACTGATAAGCAAACCCCAGGTCTTAGACGTTTTCAGATGGCCAGGAAAGCGTGTAGTTAAAAAAACCCACACACATCACAACCCACACATATAAGAGAAAAACAGAAGGAGTTCACTGAAAGTTAGTCACCATATGGGGTTGTTCAATTGAATAAATAGCGACAAACCAGCAGGTCTTCCTTTTCAGTTCTGCCGTGGATTTATGGGACATTACCAGTTTGTTCTGCAAGTCATTGGACAGATTGCAGTAAATCTCTCATAATCAATTGCTAGTTAAGGAATAAGAGGGAATTCAAGGACAATGGAGAAACTCTTTCTCAAACCAGGAGGAACATAGGAAGAAGCCATTGGCCTATGTAGCTCAGTATTGTCTGCACTGACAGGCAGTGGGTCTCCTGGGTTTTAGAAGCAGGGTTCTCCCTCCCAGCCCTTACATCTGGTGATGCAGGGGGTGGAACCTGGGACCTTCTGCAGGTAAGGTAGATGTTCAACCACTGAACTACAGCTCTCTTAAGAGCATAGGAAGCATAGGACCAAGTCAGTATGGAGCAATTCTGTTTATACTTTGTTTTCTCCAAACCAGCATGAACCACATTGGTTTTTTAAAATAATTTTTCATGAGTAAAATATGTTGATATTTTTCCATAGCTCTGTCTTTTGGATCTCCTTTCAACTTGTTGTTCATCTTATTTACATCTCCATCTTGTATTTAGAAATCGGAGAGGCCAGACTACATGTTTTGCACACAGAGATATCCCTATTCACTCCAGTTCAATGAGAGATCTGAGGAACTACTGCCAGGCAATACTTTTCAAGACAAACAAAATCTGAAGCCTTTTTGTATGAAGACAACTGAATCCAAAAGGTTTCCTAATATTTTAATTACCTGTAATCATCTTTAGTTTATGGGGAAATAATATTGCAGAAAGGCAATGTATGGAGCATATACCTATGGCATGGAATACTCCATATAGATCTGTAGCTCAGTGGTAGAGTATCTGCTTTGCATGTAAGCAGGTCCTGGTTTCAAATCCTGGCATCTCCAGATAGGGCTGAGAACATGAGTTGCCTGAAACCTTGGAAAGCTGTTGCCAGGCAGTATATAAAATATTGAGCTAGATGGAACAATGGATAGACTCACTATAAGAGAACTTGCTACACTATTTACATTGCACTCCCTACATTTTACTCTTTCTTCTCAAAACAAGACAGGAAAGCTTGGAATCAATGCCCCATAATAATTCTGCAGGATCGGAATCTATCAGTTTTGGACAAGAGAGGCAAAGGTGATTATCTAAGTTAAAACAAAATTGTTTGTTAGTCCATAGTGACTTATCTGTCTTTGGATTGCAGCAGAGGAAACTGGAAACAAGTAGAAGAAACAAAAAAACTCCTGAGTGTCTTTCTGGTATCCCAGGTCCTGGCTAGCCCAGTTGCCATGAGTGAGTTCCCATTTACGCTGTCTAAGGGGCAGTATTTTGAATGCACCTGCTCTGTGCCACAGCTAAGCACCTTTGAGTGTTCTAAATTGGGAAAACAGAATACTAGGTCTCTGTTCTAAATTGAGAGATTTTTTAATATTCATTTTTGGACTTGTCAAATGCAGTTTGCCAGTGTTTTTCAGGTTAGCAATTGGCAGGAACACATGCCCACATATTGGTTAAAACACTGGGCAACTGAAATATTGAGGCAGTCATGTCAGGAATCCTTTCAGAACTTTGATTTTCCAATGCACACGGTTTCACATATGAAGTGGCTTGTTGGGGGCATCAAAAACCTGGAGGAACAGCAGTTCACTAATTCATCGGAGCTGCCCTGGGAGAAATCCAGATGAGATTTCGTGAATTGTGTCAATCTACTTAGAGAAAACATACACATCAGATGTCTGCACCGCAAGTGCATGACACTCTCATAAACTTGTCACAAACCTATAGCCCAGGTTTCCTCTTGGCTTAATGCTTGTGGTTTAGGAAAAACAAACCATAAGACAGACTTAAGTTCGGATATTATACTAAGTCAAACCATAGCGGTGCAGCAGAAGCAGGGCTGGGGGAGGCCGCAATCTTAACTGTGAGCACCTGTTTCACTTAGCTATGGATTGGCTCGGTGTTACCTGCAAACTGGGCTTATGGTGTGTTTCCTTGTCCTATTTCCTTGTCTGGAAAGGGCTGGAGGCACAGTGCTATGACACCAGGCTCCATGCACATTGTGGTGGAATGGGAGGGAAGATTAAATAAACTGTTGACATTTTTGTTCATGTATTTAATAGAGTGTGCTGTTCCAGCCTTATCTTCCCTTGTTATATCCTCCTTTGTTCTATGAGTTAACTATATGCTGGCAAACAATTAAAATTTATTACAGGCCAAGTCTAGCAATCACTAAAATCAACACTGTTCCTTCAGAGTGGCAGATGGATGGAATACCACCTGATGTTAAAGAAATGACTCCCAAGAAGCTTGGAGTTCAGATATAAATGACCTCTCTTTCCAATTCTACAGATAAAATAAAAGGCACTCTTGCCAAGAGATTTGCTCCTAGAACATATCTAATTAGGAGTGAGTGGGAAACATGAACCCCAGCTTGCTCCTTTTGCATATGGACATTGGAGCGCTGTTCAATTTGATGCCCCCCTTTTAACTTTGGCAGGTAAATTAAGAATATTGGCATAAACAATGGCTGCAATCTGAAACACAGCTACCAGAGAGTTATCCCCATGGAGCACAGTGGACTTATTTCCCAGTAAATATGCCTACAATTTTCCTGTAAGAAAGATGCATGCTGGGTTTCAGAAAATTGTACTTGTTAACAGAGTGAGTCTACAAACTTTGGCACGCTTACCTGGGAGCAGGGATGGAAGGATTTGTCCATTTTGGTTCTCTCAGTTTTTCAATCTGAAATTCAGTTCACATTTGTGCAGCAATCTATGGATTTTTTAAATCCCTATGAAAACTCTTCAGTATTATAGAGTGAATTTCTCATAATAAACTTTTTGGGGGGATGCACTTTTGACTAGTGTACATTTTTTTTGCAAGTGATTTCTCCTAAAGTAATGCATTTTGTATATTATTTTCACTGACATGCTCATTTTAATGCATACTTTCCCCTAATATATGCATTTTTTTGTAAACATTGGTTGGTTGAAGGAGTGAATCATAAAATATGTAACAAAAAGCATAAATGAATATATAACACGTGAGATAAATCACTAATTGTGATTTTCATATTTGTTTATTATTTATTACCTTCTTTTATTTTGCCAATAGAGCTTGGTTATCCTCATCAGAAAACTGAGGGCTTTTGTGTGTGTTTTTAAGCTAAAGTTCACACTTTACTTTTTTAAAACCAATCTGTATACTTTATCTCAAAGTGATCTGTATCACATATTCCTCCTGCATTAATAGGCTAGATTGTAAGTAGTTGTCATGGAAACCAGAAGTGGTCTTTTTTTTCACAAAAAGGAACTATGCAATTAATAAGTCTTTTAATTGAGTTTCTTGCTAGAACATGCATATAGTGCAGGAACTCCAGACCTGATCCATTAACTTCCTCTTAAATAATCTCTCTTTGAAATGTACATTGGAAGAAGATATTTCAACTTACTCGGGGAAACATACCATAGATTTTTTGGGAAGGAGCATTTTTTCAACTCTTATTCTTTCTACCCTTTCATACCTTGGAACTCAAACCCAAAAGTCAATTATTCAAATACAACACAAGCATATATGTGTGCTAGAAGAGACGCTGAGCTTTAGAGAAATGCAAAATGATTCAGTCAGCTCAAAAACGCTTTAATAATAAATGAAAAATTGCTGGATTTAAAATGTAATTTTGCTTTGTCAGTTTGACCCCCATAGTCCACTCTTTAGGATGAAGTAGAGATGCCTCTCTGCCAGCAAGGAGGGGGGGGGGCATGTCCACTGCAGAGATACCTGCTGTGCCCATGGAGGGCCATTACAGTGCTACCTCAGGGTACAAATGCTTTGGGTTATAAACACTTTGGGTTACAAACTCTGCTAACCCGGAAGTAGTACCTCGGGTTAAGAACTTTACCTCAGGATGAGAACGGAAATTGTGCAGTGGCGGCGGGAGGCCCCATTAGCTAAAGTGGTACCTCAGGTTAAGAATGGCTTCGGGTTAAGAATTGACCTCCAGAACAAATTAAGTTCATAACTCGAGGTACTACGGTACTGTACCTCCCCAGGAAGCTAGCCTGGCTAGTCTAGGAACTGAATTCATGCTGGATCCAGAATTAGAAGTGGGGCTCAGGCATACAGCCAATGCCCCGCTGGCCACAAACTCACATCACTGCTTCCCTCCAAGAACCAGACACGAGTCTCCAGATGTACAAAAGAACAACAGAATAACAGCTTCCCTGTGGGAAAATACTAGAGAAGTTAATAAAGTCACACCATCAGAAACAGATAGCCAAACATGGTTGCACTTTTAACTCAACACTAGTACAGTAACAGCTTATTCCTTTCAAACAAGTTTTGAGTCCCTAACAATCTTTGTGGTGTCTTTGTTATATGTGGTTTATTTACACAAATATGCAACCTAACATGCAGGGGTTCACAGCATGAACATTCCAAGGCAGTCTTGCTTCTCCCATAGCCACAGCTTTGGATTCCAGAAGAAATCAGGCATGGTTCTGTCTCCCAGCTGCCCAGCCTGCAGCCTTGCTACTAGCTTCTAGCTCATATAACTCAACTCTGGCCTTTGTCTTTCTAACTACCAACAAGTTGAGGGACGGGGCCCATCCAAGAAGGGGCACACCCATTTGTCATCTGGCACAGAGCCACTTCCCTTGGTGGCCCTTACTTAGAGGGCCATTTCCTCACCAGGAAGTTAGCCTGGCTATTCAAGCAATTTGATCTGTGCTGGAACCAGGAATTAGGAGGGTTTTCAGGCATATGACCTACAACTCAACAATATGTTTTGTACTTTTCTCTTTGCCTTTAAGATGAGTCTATATAACCCAACCACATTGAGGAGTGAGTCACAGGAGGAGTAATTTTACCTTTGAAGAAAAGAAAATGGAAAATCAGAAAAAGTCCTTGGACCACCTCAGCCTACTGTAAACCATCTACTGTCATCTTCAATTGCCACTCCCCTCTTCCTCATCTTTTGGGACAATTTTTGGGCCCCTTCCTTCAAAACCTACCAAACGTTTGGCTTTAAGAACATTAGTCTCTGCTGTGCCCTTTAAGGTGGCCATTACTGATGCAATGCTATTGGGACTGTGGATGTTGAACATTTCTCACCAGTTTTAAAACAGCTGTCCTTGTATTCTCCTCTTTTTCTGGGATCCACAGCTTAGCACTCAGCCACTGTAAGAAAGGCCTTCTTCCATACAAACCTACCTGGTTATTCAGACTGCTTTTAGAATACCTTCCTTAGTTCCTCCTGTGTGCTGGAGTAAGGGCCTTTTCAGTCACAGCACCCTGATTCTGGAATGTTCTCCTCAGGAAGGCTCATCTGGTACTGAAAATGATGTCCTTTTTCCTTTTTTTATTTGCTGCCAGTGAAAACCTTTCTATTTGCCAAGGCTTTCAAATATGGATTATTATATTGTTTTAATTTGATTTTGGTGTTTATCACTTGCTCCCTCCGTCTTGCGTCTTTTGAAGTTTTCTGTTTCTATTACGCTGGATTGCATTGGTTCTAGTTTGAACTCTGAGCCACCCTGAAAGCACTTACATGCAGAATATTAAATAAATTAATCACGCCAGTGCTAATTTGTGTAAAGATGGGCCAGGATTGTGTCATAATAAAATACTGTAAGGAATAGTTTAGAACTGCTAAAAATAAATTAGCGAACCCCTTCCCTCTCTCACCCACCCACTCCATGGAACAGTACTGTCTCCTTTATTCATATTCATATATTTTTTATTAAAGACTAATTGCAAATGGAACTGCACTATTTTTTCCTTTCCAACTCAGCGTCACATATGGTATTATGAAATATTAAGTTCTTAAGTTCTCCTTCTTACAGTAATACAACCATAAGCACAATTAAGTATTAAACACCCAAAGTCTGCCTTTTCATGTTTGAGGATTCTTGGTTCTCACCAAAAATGAGAGTAGAAGGTGCTTTTCGGAGAAAGGAGAAAGGATTGAATGAGCAATGGGCTAAAAACAACAACCTCAAAACCCATAGGCTTGCCCTTCAAAAATTAGCTCCCAAACCTGTTCTTATAAATCTATGCTTTGGTGTCACTTATGATGAAATTAGACCATCTGATTAGGGAAGCAGGGAAATAATTCATTCCTAAATAAATAATATTTGCTTTTGATGTGACAGGACCAGTTGAAGGCAAACAGTTGACCTCCTTGGCAGTGTGAACTTTGCTCCTGATTTTTTTTTCTTTGACAGGCATTAAAAATTGAGTAATGTGAACTAGAGTGTCTGCAGTGGTGTGGCGTATGTTTCCATCACGTGGTCTATATGTCTAAAAATGAATTCAGTCAGGACCAGCCCATTTATTAGGCAGGGTGAGTTCTCCACCACAGGCAGCAAATACTGAGGGCTCTGGAATGAACTAAGATGTGTGCGTCATATGACTTGCCCAGCACCTAGCCTGCTGCCCCCGGGCACAATCAAGGATGCTGTCTCACTGAGACTGTTGGAATAAAATTCAACCGCCAGTCATGTTGGCTTTATGTGTGTGGAATGGGGAAGGTGCCATATTGTCCTTTGCCTCAGCAGCGAAATATTTTGGGATGGCCCTGAAATCCAGTTAGGTTTATATTAAGGATGTATTGAATATTTGTTGTTGTAAATTTTTTATTTGATTTGAATGATCAGGGATTGCCAGAGATTTAGCTTAGCTTCAGAGTTAAAAAGAAAATACAGAATTCCTGTCAATGCATTAAGAAACATTTCCCCACTTCAGCAGCCATGAATTCCCATCATACCTTGCTCTTGATGTAATGCTTGTCCCATGATAGTTCCATGATACATAAAAGATTTTCCTTTAATTTTTTCCACTTACCCACTGGGTAGCCCCCAACACTGTTTCTTCCACTTTTTTGTCCAAACATTGCCATTGCTGGTGGATTTGGTTGCCTGCCTCCATATGGACAGAAAATTATAGACCATGTTCTGCCATCATTATCTCCATACCCTGGTGTTCATAGTGTGGATGCTATCACTGAACATTAGCCAGTTTCATGTGGCATGTAATTGGATACCTGGTGAACAGTGCTAAAAAAATCCAAATGAAGAAAAATCAAATAAGTTTCTGGAAAGTAATATAAGGGGAACAAAAACACAAGAAATGATTTCTAATATGCTTAGTTCAGGATGGTCCATTTGATGTCTCATTTGTTCTGTGACCAGATGATGGATTCCAACATATTTTTGAGAAAGGCCATAGCTTAGTGGTGAACTATTCGGTTTGCATGCAGAAGGTACCAATTTCAGCCTCTGGCATCTCCAGGTAGAACCCTACCTGAAATCCTGGAGAGCTGCTGTCAATCAACTAGACAGACCAATGGTCTGACTTAGTGTAAGGCAGCTTCCTATGCTCCTAGGTTTTGGCATGGATCAAGTCCTCTTTCTGAAATAAATATGATGCCATCATTCCCATCTTGTCCCAATATGTTTTATCGTCAGCATAAACATGCCTCCTAGGTAGCTCTATGACCAAAAAAAAAATCTGGATGTATAATTTTGGATCTTCTACAAGAACAGGAGCACTGGGTTACATTGATTTTGCTGTTTAGAGCTAGCTAGATACTGTCTTAAAGGGACCCCTGACCATTAGGTCCAGTCGTGACCGACTCTGGCGTTGCGCACTCATCTCACATTATTGGCCGAGGGAGCCGGCATACAGCTTCCAGGTCATGTCGCCAGCATGACAAAGCCTCTTCTGGCGAACTAGAGCAGCACACGGAAATGCTGTTTACCTTCCCACTGTAGCGGTCCCTATTTATCTACTTGCACTTTGACATGCTTTTGAACTGCTAGGTTGGCAGGAGCTGGGACTGAGCAACGGGAGCTCACCCCGCCGCAGGGATTCGAACCGCCGACCTTCTGATCAGCAAGCCCTAGGCTCTGTGGTTTAACCCACAGCGCCACCTGTGTCCCTTTCAGATAGTGTCTTAGCTGAAACTAAATCACTACAAACTGAGAGACTGCTGTAATAAAAGTCTGGGCTACTGCTTTACACAAGTTTGAATATTGACATGCCTTGCTGAAATAGCATTGACGTTATGTTTTTGAGAATTCCTCCAGTGAGGCATGGAAACTGGCCTTGGAAAAAGAAAACTCAAAATCAGTTGCTTGGGTTGTGTGACAGTGATGTCATCAGGAGCCAAAGGAGTCTTGAGTTCTAAACCAATAGCTACAATGATCTTTGAATCCAAGAGAAAATACTTCCATCTGTTTTGTGTGTCTCCCCAATGCTTGATTCCTGCAGGACACATCACATAGCATGATGCTGCAAGCTTTGGCACATAAAGTTGGTGGTGGCATATTTATAAATGTACCGAAAAAGATGTCTTCTCTCCATATACTCCACTCTTGATTCCACCAGCATGATATACCATAAGGGTGGTGAAACTAGAACTTCCTCCCTGGAAAATGCAATCAGTCTCCACAGTGCATAGTTTTAAGGGACAAGCAAAGATTTTATTTCACACCCACTTTCCTTTTTTGTAAGCCTCCTTATGGTTTCATTCCACCAGAAGTGTGCAGGTAGGCTTGAACATGCTAAGCACCAGTTCTATCACCTTTGGGCTACTTGGGATGAGAAGGTATTGGATTTTTTTACTGACCTATTGGTAAGCTTTATGCTCATTTATTAATAATATATGAATTGTAAATGAGCTGAAAATTGTTGAATTGTTAGTGTTACGTTGCAGTGACATAGTTTTATTATGGTTATTGTACTGTTGTAGCTAGGGTGTTTGTTTTTGTGTGACCTACTCTGAGCACCAATGCATTTTTGGAAAATGTGGTATATATAAACAAACTATATGATTAACTTTGATTAAATATTCCACCTGGAATTCCTCAATAGATTCTAAGGACCTGCTTTTTAATCACTATCCCAGTGGATCCACCACCTCTACTAGTAATGTACAGACTGTTTTCCCTTGCCTCGGCCTGATATTACCATAATTTCTTAAGCGAACATCACTTTGATTTACACCTGAATAAATTAGTTCAGGACTAGATTCCTTAAGCACATGAGAGTGAATATAATGATGTTCATTATAACAGTCTGCCATGTTTTATTTAAATGTGTTTAAACTCTTAATGTTTCATCAGGACCTGTGTAGCCGAGACACTAAAAATTATGTTCTTAGGCATCTGAAACTATGCCTGCAAGTGTCCTTGTAACTTGGTTCACCCATGTTCCTGTTACTTTGCTGCAATATTTGCCTTTCGCTTCTATATCCCAACAGCTTAGGCTGACACAAACCATATCTTAAACTTGAGCATGAGAGTGAGCACAGATAACAGAAGAACCAAAGCAAATATGACCAAACACAAGCTAGAACCAATTCTAGGGCCATACTCAGTGGCTCTAAAACTTACTTCACCAACACTATTACATGTGCACAATGTACTAATGTGACCAGAGCTCTTTCAAGTGGTGAGGGGCTTTGTTCATATGCACCCAGAAGATCAACTAGTGAAGCACTCAGGAGCCAACTGTGACCAATTTCCATTACACTTAGCAGATACAATTGATTGCATATGCTCTGACTTAGATGCCACAGTTATCAGAAATTGGGAAATAGATGCAGCCAGAACAGCATCTGGTGGGTGTCTTATGCAGGAAATGAATGACTGAGTGCAACCTTGTTGGTCGATTCTCTTAGATCTCCCACCGACTTTCAGTATCATAGACATAGACGTAGACTATGGAATCCTCCTGGTCTGGGAGCAGGACACACAGTGTGATGGTGACTGTAGTCCTTTTGTGAGGAATTGGCTCAAATGGTGGTTCTAGGGAACTTCTTTTTCCACCTTTTGAATGCCTTGAGATTTCACCTTGTCTTCTACATGTTTAAATATTTCCATGAAACCCCTGGGTGTTTCTTCCAGTGTGTGAGCATTAGGAGGCTACACTGCAACATTTAATGGGGGTACCCACACAGCGTAAGAAACCAACTTCAAGACTCAGAATTATGTGACTATAATTGTAATGGCAAGGTTCTCAATTCGGAAAGTCATGCAAGCATGTAAAACAAGAAATGCACAATGGAAAAGCCAATTACCAGTCCATTTCAAATTTGTAAAGTCTTTAGCAAGTTGATCCAGGCTATCCCAATGCTGAGGGAATATGCTTTTCAGGTTGATCATTATGAGGATATTATACAGATCAATCTCTCTTTTCCCACCCTGGAAGCCTTTTTCGAAATACTGGGCAGGTGTCTGGAAGTAGCTTTGCATGGATGAGGGCAAACAAGCTGAAGCTTAATCCAGATAAAACAGAAGGACTGGTGGTTAGAAAGTGTGCTGATCTGGATAGCGCCTCGCAAATGGTTTTGGACTGAGTAGGCTGGAGTGGCGTTGTGCTGTTGTTTTGAATAGCCCCATCAGGGTTTTTTGTGGTGCTGTTTGTGGGATTAGCACACATGTTTGCAGTCATTTCTTTGCTAATGCTGCTAATGAATTCATGAAGCTCCCTGCGCTTTTGAGTCTTGCATCGTTTTACTCCCCACGAAATGCAGGGAGAGAAAACAGAATGGCTAGAACGATGAGCTGGCAAACAAATCAGACTAATTCCTCAGCCAGAGAAAACGACTGCATCTAAATTGTACATTAGCTGAAATACATTGCAGGCAAAAGAACCTGTACTCCAGCTACTTCAGGTGTCTTTCGTTCTTTAATCCCCCAGACAACTGTGTATTTGTCCTTGACTTACCTTGTCTCTTTCTCTCAGCACTTCCTCATTTTTCGTTTGTAAGGAGCCTGTTTAAATGCACGAGCTAATAAGGAAGGGGTCAATGGGCTATTATGATGGAAAGAGTAAGGAGGACTGTGGGCAATTGCTGTTAATTGGAACACTTAAAATGACACTGTGATGCTTTAGTCCAGCCAAGAATTGGGCCAGTGCTGCTGTGTGTTTCACTGGCTAAAGTGTATGAAGAAGTGTGCATGCACATGGAAGCTCATACCAATGACAAACTTAGTTGGTCTCTGAGGTGCTACTGGAAGGAACTTTTTTATTTTGTTTCGACTACGTCAGACCAACACGGCTACTTACCTGTAACTGGCTAAAGTGTGTGTAAGCTACATGTCCAGGAATGATGATTAGATTCTGCTTTTATATACAGTGGTACCTCAGGTTAAAGTATCTTAAAAAGCAGAGACATCACCTTGCTTACAAAGGTCCATATAGTTGAAGCTATGGTTTTCCCAGTAGTGATGTATGGAAGTGAGAGCTGGACCATAAAGAAGGCTGATCGCCGAAGAATTGATGCTTTTGAATTGTGGTGCTGGAGGAGACTCTTGAGAGTCCCATGGACTGCAAGAAGATCAAACCTATCCATTCTTCAGGAAATCAGCCCTGAGTGCTCACTGGAAGGACAGATCGTGAAGCTGAGGCTCCAATACTTTGGCCACCTCATGAGAAGAGATGGTTGGACAGTGTTCTCGAAGCTACAAACATGAGTTTGACCAAACTGCGGGAGGCAGTGCAAGACAGGAGTGCCTGGCGTGCTATGGTCCACGGGGTTACGAAGAGTCAGACATGACTAAACAACAACAACAACAACCTCAGGTTAAGAACTTAATTGGTTCTGGAGGTCCGATCTTAACCTGAAACTGTTCTTAACCTGAGGTACCACTTTAGCTAATGCTGCTGCACGATTTCTGTTCTCATCCTGAAGCAAAGTTCTTAACCCAAGGTACTATTTCTGGGTTAGCGGAGTCTGTAACCTGAAGCGTCTGTAACCCAAAGTACCACTGTATCTCTCCCTCTCTCCCTCTTCCTCGCTCTTTACCATATCTACCTATATATATGGTGTTAATTAATACATTAATAGGACCTAGCAAAAATTTAACCCAAACAAAGGCAAAAGGACGCCTGGACAGTTAAGTCCAGTCAAATTTGAGTATGAGGTGTGCCGCTCATCTCGCTTCAGGCCTAAGGAGCTGGCATTATCCACAGAAAACTTTCTGGGTCATGAAGCCAGCATGACTAAACTGCTACTGGTGCACGAAGGACCGTGAGGAGTGTCAGAGTGCATGGAAATGTTGTTTACTTTCCCGCCACAGTGGTCCTATTTACCTATTCATGCTGGTATGCTTTTGAACTGCTTAGGTTGGCAGGAGCTGGGACAGAGCAATGGAAACTCACCCCATTGCACAGACTCGAATGTCAACCTTCTGGTCTGCAAACCCAAGAGGCTGCTGTTTGGACCACAGCTCCACCCGCTCCCAACCTAAACAAAACCCTCTGAATGGCAAGTATGCTTCCTTCCTCATTGATCTGAGAGATGGAAAGGATGTCTTGGTTGTCCTGAAATGCTACATCCTGGTGCTGTCATCAAAATGTAACTTCTGAGTGGATACACTACTGCTGGCTAAGAAATGTTCAGCTCTGTTCCAGCTGTTCCATGTTCAGCTCTGTTCCAGCTGTCTCAATCAAAAAATTATGAGTGAAAAATCCTGACCACACAGAGCTCCTAAGTTTTCTGAAAGCATTGTTGTGTAGCTCCCTCATTGACAGTTGTCTCCATCAACAAGCTCCTCTAGACAATCTGTTTACAATTTGTCCTGACTTGCTTGCACAAAGCTTGCACAGAAGTTTCACACCATACATTTAAAGCACCTGACTTTCCCCAAAGAACCCTGGGAACTCTAGATCCCAACCTAAGAGTTTCCAACTTGGAGCATTTGTACATAGCTTTACATTTCCGCATGAAAAGAGGATCAAACTTCTGCCACCTGCGCTGCAGCATACCTGGAGAGCCCAGCTTAAAATGGCAGGGTAGATGAGTTTCAGATAATTCTTGCCCTGTGGCACTAGGGAATTTAAAGTCACATATGCACAGTCATGTATTTTCTGGTATGGTGCACCCTAAGAGCCATTTCATGTTATGCTGAACTGGTAATATAATGTTGTCACCTACTTCCCCAAAGAGTTTTCTCTGCCTTTAGCAGCTGCACGACAGACAGAAATTCACCAGGTGCAGATGACTTGCCTCAAAAATGCGGTGATAAGAAGAAAAGGTCAGCTGCTAACAGCGGTGGAGCAAGCCAATCGTGCACCGGGGGCGGGGCGAGCTGGGGCAGGGTGCTCCACGGGGCATCCGAAGTCTGCCTGCCTTCTCCCACTCAGTCACCCTACAGTTGAGGGGGAGGCGGCAGGCAGACTGTTTGGGGCAGCGCGGAGCCTGCGGGTGCCCAAGCCACTGCGTCACTCCCAGGAGAGACACATGGCTCGGGTGCTCTGCAGGCCCCGCGGTGAGTGCCGCATGCCATTTTGTCACCCCTCTCAGTGGTGACACCCGGGGCAGACCGCCCCCACCAACCCCTTCCTCCGCCCCTGGCTGCTACATTTCTGCCTGCCTGTTTGCCTGCAACTATGAGAGGCACAGAACCTGTGTTGGGAAAGAGACCATCTTAATTGGTGAGGGTTTCAGCCACACAGCACATCCTATTCTTGGGTGACTTCATTCCCTGTACTGTGTTTGGATTTGTTCCATTAGCTTGCAGCTTGTCCACAGTCAGTGGAGCCTGCCGTTCCTCAAACAATGATGAGCACAAAGGCCATAAAGAATATACAGCGGAGCTTGAAAGTTCACAGTGGGCTTAGTGGAAAGCAGATTAGTTGTCACAATAAAATAACCATCTCATTCATATTCTGCAAGGTAAGTGCACCTTATTCTCCATTGAACAATAATAGAAATGTCATGGCACATGGATGGAAGGAAAGCCCCTCCTTGTTCCTTTTTCTTTTGCATAAGATTTTTTCCCCACCCACCTCCCTTCGTGTCAAGACTGCAAATCTGCAAGCCTAAGAAAATCACCCTCTGTGACTAGGCCTTGGATTCCGGCTCCCAGATGAGCCTAGAGGAGAACGTCCAAGATCTTTGAGGCTGAAAATTGAATAGCAGCAAGGCACTAACGCTTTCCACACTCCTGCGCAGCACTTTGGAATGTTTCACAAAGCTCATGTGTAATTTTGCTTAGCGCCTAAGCCATGAGGATAGGGCTGCTGGCTTCAGTTGACATCTCTCTGCAGCTAGTGGTGCAAAACCCCAGGGAATCAAGCTATCTGCGCTTTTAACAATTGCATTAGTCAGAAGTTGCATTGTGTATTTTAGAAAAGAAAAGGGAAAAGAAATCTTAAGGTCACATTAAATAACATTTTCAATATGCCAGGGTTAAATAGTTGATAAATCATGCATGTAGGGTGCTCATATATATAGGAGGTGAGGTGATAATAGGGATGTTCTCACCTTTATTACTTGACATGTTAACTCCCTTTCCTCAACAATGCCAACTGCACAACTAGCCTCTGCGGCTGTACAATGCATTTAAAGCATCCCAAAGAAACCCAGAAACTAGGGGCGCCATCTGTGGGAGGAGGCCATGTGGCCAGACACCCAATATTTTCAAAATTCCATGGTGATCCTCTAAAGGATGCTTGGCCCTGCTATGTCCTTTTGAGGATTGCCAGCAATGCAGCAGGGCGAAGCATCTTCCTCTGTGCATCCCTTTCAAAGAGGTAAAGCAGCTGGCATTGGGTGGGGGATGGCGGGCTGAGTAGACCTTGTTGGGTTGGGGGGGGCTATGACATCATGTATCATGCATGCACAACAACCCCCCCCCCAACATTGGATGCAGCTTGGCGCCACTGCTGGAAACTGTAGATCACCCCCCACAATTCCCAGCACTCTTAACAAATAAATTTATGGTATGGATGTGATCACTAGTGTGAAGACATGAGTAGGTAATAATATTTATATTGTTTCCACAGTGTGAAAAGCTTCATTAAAAAAAACCGAGACAGAGTAGGCAGGGTCAGTTTCGAGTCAGCTGGTAAACTGCGCTTCCTGCCTCCTTTTGCCCTCCAGCCTCTTCAGAAGAGTCTTTGTCTTGGATCACTGTAGCCTTACAAAGCAGAAGGAAAGTGACTAACCACTGCTTAACCCTTTCTTACCTCTATCCTGCTTCCTTCATCACCAATCTTCTCATTCAGTTTTGCCCCGTTTGTATAATTGAGTTCCAATTGTGCAAGCAGAATTTGACATGTCTCTCCCTTGTTGGTCTCTGCAGCCACAGCAGGCACTGTAACTCTCGCCAACAGTTTGACATTGCCTCTGAAGGCACATTCCTCCATTGTCTCCCGATACAGATGGATGCCAACAACTGTATTTATCTTCTCTCTCTGCACCACCTATGAATGTACAGGTAAATACTCTAGCAGGGCTGTGAATGCCTCTGAATACCAGTTGTTGGGAATTTCAGGTGGGCAGAGTGCTGCTACCCTCGGGTCCTGCTTTCAGGCTTCCCTCAGGCATCTGGCTGGCCACCGCGAATACAGGATGCTGGACTAGATGGGCCGTTTTATGTAATCTTGCAGCCCCTATGTCGGTGCCTGCCCTTTTCTCCCCACTCTCTGTTTTCTTGTCAATTGCTGCAACATAAAAGTGCCAGCCGGAACCAAGCACCGCAGATATCTGGAACCAGGTCATCATCAATTTGGCAGCTATGCCAGGCAACCAGGGAGGTGTGTGCAGATAGTCTATCTCATTGGCAGTGGCCAGGAAGATGAGACTTGCATGAAGGCTTGCAAAAGCCCCCAGGATCACTGCTAGCTAGGCAGAAGCATTTTTCAGCAGCAACCAATGCTGTTCCCTTAACCTCTGATGTGTCCCTATCTATGCCCTGATGTGAAGACCAAATTAGCATCCAAGTTCTAAAACTTTATGAGCCGTCACATTGTGTTTACTGAGCAGAGATCTGTAAAAAGGCACAGCAATAGCCTGTGCGTGGAATTACCGCTGAGTCTGCTCCACCTGATCAGAGTTGCTTGCAGTGGGGGGGCTATTCATTTTTCACAGCGGAAGAAAAAAAGACCCACAGAAAAACCCAGCTTTGCTATTAGCAAGACATAATCCCAACTTCTGCTCTCATGAATTTTAACAAATGATCTTCGCAATCAGATGTACTTTAGGAGGTAACTCGAGTAAGGAGGAGAGCACCTCCTGTGACAGTGAAAGGATGGGAAGACATGGAGTTCGCCATCTGGATCTATTCAAGGGTTTTATTCGCCTAAGGCTTGGATTCATCTTTAGATCTATTTTGATGCAAAATGAGCTGCTTCTGAATCACGTCAAGCTAGAGTGTTGAACACCATTTCCTTTTATGCAGAAGCAGTGGAAGTCTGGAAAACATTACATTGGGCTCCTTTTTTACTGCCCTTGCTACTGTGGTTCACAGAATGTACATCATACAGCGATTATTATTATTATTATTTTAAAAAGATGCTTGCCAGAATACAAAAGCAGCAGTGTGTCAGCTCCAGATTTTAGGGGGCCCTTAGGCAAGATCCCTTCTGTGCTGCTCTCCATGGTACTGTAGATACAGCTTGCAGTCTACCTCAGCCACTTTCATTTCCGAATCTTCCTCAGTCCTGGCCCTCTAAGAGCTGAGGTTCCCCTTTCCTCATCTGAAAATCTGTCTTTTCTTTGCATGAGCCAGGTTTATAGTGTTTTATGCACTGTGTCTGTGCGCTATTAGATACATGTTATATCTAAGGCTGCAAAATGCAAAGTCCAGATTTATGGCCCAACCAAAGGGGATGGAATGCTTTGCTTTGCTTTGCTTAAGTGCCATGGTACTTTAGCACTTGCCATCTTCCTCTGGACCCACCTCTTGCTTTCTTTCAGTAGCTCCAGGAGGAGAGATCAAGGCAGGTGAGGAGCTCCTCCTCTTCTTCCTTGCTCTTCCTGTCACTGCTATACTGTATGCTTGGAGAGGGCAAGCAAATGCTTGGAGCAGGCATCCCCAAACTCGGCCCTCCAGATGTTTTGGGACTACAACTCCCAACATTCCTAGCTAACAGGACCAGTGGTCAGGGATGATGGGAATTGTAGTCCCAAAACATCTGGAGGGCCGAGTTTGGGGATGCCCGCCTTGGAGAGTGAAAGCAAGGAGGAGTAGGGCCAGGCGATGCTAGGGGTTACAAGTGGATGAATCATGAATGTATTGCTTGCAGCTGTTGCTGTCCTAGTTTGCGAGAAGGAAATGAGATACCAGACGAGACACCAAGAATGGGTGAACTTGGGCCACATTTAGTTATTTAACTCAAAATAATAATAATAATAATAATAATAATAATAATAATAATAATAATATCCTTCCAGTAGCACCTTAGAGACCAACTAAGTTTGTTATTGGTATGAGCTTTCGTGTGCATGCACACTTCTTCACATACAAAACAGATATGGATTGGGGAACCAAGGTGCAGGATGTAACTGAGACATAGCTGTCAAGTTCTCCTTTTTTAAAAAAAGGGAAATTCCCTTATGCTGAATAGGCTTACTCGCGAGAAAAGGGAAAACTTGACAGCTATGAACTGAGAACCAAACTGGGTGAACAAACCCTGCTGAGGGCAAGTTACGTCTTTTCTTCTACTCCTTCCCTTAAGTCCTACCCTTCCTGCCCAATCTCCTTCTGTGGCCCCACAACTCCTGGCAGGTGTTCCAGGTTGGCCCCAAAGGTTCTCTCATGCCAGCGAGTTCCACAGTCCAGGACTACACCTTTCACCTTTAAAGATGCCCAAGGTTGCTCAACACACCCTAACTACCTCATACGGTAATGTTCTACAGCTACCTGCCTCTGTTTAGTCATCTTCCCTCACCCAGCGAGAATAATCTCAATGAGAATAACCTCTGCAGATCTTACACAAATATTTCATTACCCAAATTGGAACAGCCTTCTGCCAGTGTAGAAAAATGCCAACTTTCTAGTATAAGAAAGCAAACAAAAGCAGGCCTTGATGGAATCTAAGATCAGAATGTGCCTGCATTTGTAAAGAGAAATATTTTGTGATCATACCATGGGTTATGAATATGAATAGATAATAATATATACAACAAAAGCAGCTCCTCTTTCACTGATAGGGAAGCTGCACAATAAGCCGGAATAACAAAGCAAAGAAGAAGAAGAAGAAGAAGAAGAAGAAGAAGAAGAAGAAGAAGAAGAAGAAGAAGAAGAAGAAGAAGAAGAAGAAGAAGTGCTCATTATGTCTGGGCATCCTGGAGTAGTAAAAATAAATTACTTAGCAGAGGTAATTTGCGAGATAGAGAGCCACCCATTTAGAGTAATATCCATTCTTTCTTATTAGAAAGCTAATAATATCAAAGAGTTTTGTTTGTGTTTGTCGGATCCAGGCAAATATGTAAGAGATTGTTTTATTTTCCCATTTTCCCCTTAGTGTTGCTAATGAAGAAGCAGGACAATTAGGAATTATTAAATATTAAAGCAATAGGAAGAAGTGGGGCCTATACATCAGAAGCTACATTCCAAAGAGGATGAGCAACTGTCCTCATTAATGCTGTGTTGTAAGCAATGCGTGTTCTAGGAGAACGAGATAATTAGCTGCTTTCAATTAATGGGGATGTATTAATTTGATTGGCGCTTTCCTGATTTATGCCACTTAAAGTTTACACAAAAATAAGGGCCTTTAGGTTCAATGGAGGACACGGGTAGTGCTGTGGGTTAAACCACAGAGCCTAGGGCTTGCTGATCAGAAGGTCGGCGGTTCAAATCCCCACGACAGGGTGAGCTCCCGTTGATCGGTCCCAGCTCATGCCAACCTAGCAGTTTGAAAGCATGTGCAAGTAGATAAATAGGTACCGCTCCGGCGGGAAGGTAAACGGTGTTTCCGTGTGCTGCTCTGGTTCGCCAGAAGCGGCTTAGTCATGCTGGCCACATGACCCGGAAGCTGTATGCCGGCTCCCTCGGCCAGTAAAGCGAGATGAGCGCCACAACCCCAGAGTTGTCTGCGACTGGACCTAACAGTCAGGGGTCCCTTTACCCTTTAAGTTCAATGGAGCTTATTCCCAAATAAGCAGGTATAGGACTGTAGCCATGAAGATGTATCGAATGTAAGTTAGACCCAATGAAATAGAAGAACATCACTCACTTAAGTCCGTTAGTTTTCTTGGGTTGGATTTAGTTGGATATCACACCCAGATTAGAATCTTACTTTGTCTGATTCACCAAACTATTTTATATATGACAGCGTCTTGACCTTTTAAGGAGATTTTGCCTTGACAAACCACCAGAGAAGAATCCTGTTCCACAAATTGCAACATTTCAATGTTCTTGAGGGAAAATATCAAAAAATGATTTAAATCCTAATGGGACAAGTTGCACCAATAGATGTTCCCGCTTGTGTGATTTTGTTGCATTCATTTGTGCTCAATGTTTAATCAGTGTCAAAAGAAGGAAACCAAGTCTGATTATCATTCAATTTTGATGCTTCATGTCCGGGTACGGCTTCCATTTGCATTCTTATATGGTTTGTTAATAAAAAACAAAATGAAGAGCATAGGAAAAGCAAAATGTTTTCTGGAACATTATTTTTAGAACGGATTTCTTTCTCTCTGGTAAGGAAAAAAATGCCTTTATTTCCATTTGAAGGATAATTTGTGTAATACAACAGGAGTTCTACATTCATTGTCTTGAGCTCTGCTTAGCACTAGACAAAACATTCTGATGGATAGCGAGAATAAATTTGCAACAAAATAGAACTGAAAAGAGATAGAGAGAGAGCTAGCAGCCTTGGCTGTTCATTTTACTTGTTGAAATTATATTGAGCTAAAATGGGGTTGGGCACATTTACTTGGAGGAAAAGGAATATTTCAAGAAAAGTGGGGGATTAAGAGTTTCAAAAGCTCATAGAAAGATGTCACATTTGCACATTAAGGAAGAAATAATAATAATAATAATAATAATAATAATAATAATAATAATAATAATAATTGCTGCCTTTAAAAAAACAAAAAAACAAAAAACCCTCTACCTTGACATGTTCAGACTACAAATATTTGTTTCTCTTTAGCTGACACTCAGTCCATTTTATGTGAAAAATCAGACACTTGTCCCTCACATGCAATATTATTATGGAAATCGTTATACAGGGGGCAAAGGGGAAATTGGATTGTGTAAAACATGGATATATATTTATCCAAAGCATTGTTTTAAGACTGTGGTGACAGAAAAGGCACCAGATTTACAAGGCGCTGAAGTACAGCTGGACAGGAAGAACTGAGAAACCATAGGATGCTGCTTTTTGCTGAGTCAGACCACTGCTTCTTCTAGTTCAGTAGTCTCAGTAATGTTTCTAGCCCTACCTGGAGATGCCATGGATTCAACCGGCACCTTCTGCATGCAAAGCAGATGCTCTACCACTGAGTTATAGTCTTTCCTCAAACACACCTGGAGTGCACTTGCCATTGTGACTTGAATTCAAGCAGGGCCGTCTCAAGCATGTCGGGCGCCTTGGCACTGTGGTGCAGAGATCGCTCCGGCGCCCCCACCCTGGGCTTCCATGCGGCGCCCCCTGTCGGCCCAGCGCCCGGCACCACCCAGCCTACCCCTAGAGCCGGCCCTGAATTCAAGCCTGTGAAGCAAATAATATTAGCAGGGCAATGGGAAAAGGCATTGGATTTGAAAAGCACCAAATTCTACCAGTGGCTGGAAAAGAAGAATCAGGAGCACACTTAGAACACGTTCCCAATTCTTCCTTTTCAGTTTAGCTCCACTGGTTTACCTGTCCTGGGTCTGGCGTCATATCACGCCAGGAGATGGACAGGTGGGTGTGAATAGGGTCAAGCCATGCTGTGAGTTAAGTGGCCTGCTTGGGCTCATGGGATGGGAGGAGGAATAAGCAGTCAAGTTTTGAAAACGAATACAAATATTAGTATTTTGCTCACTGTCCTTCTTAGTTGGAAGAGACCACAAGGGCCATCCAGTCCAACCCCCTGCCAAGCAGGAAACACCATCAAAGCATTCCTGACATATGCCTGTCAAGCCTCTGCTTAAAGACCTCCAAAGAAGGAGACTCCACCACACTCTTTGGTAGCAAATTCCACTGCCGATCCTGCGTACCAATTACATAAGTAACAATGTAAGGTAGGAGAAGCTTCAAATCACTGCTAAAGGTTCCGGTTTCCTCCTGCAGGAATGGCGGACCTGTTTTCCATCTCTCCGACCTTCAAAAGGAATTTGGCGGTTGCTAGGGGAGTAAATGGCAACCCCCTACCCTCTCCGGGGGTTACGGAGAGGGGCCGCTGGCCCGCGATGCCCCCAGACCCACTCCGACTGTTTCTGGAGTGGGGGGGGGGGCTTGGGCTGAAGCACTTATGAGTTATGTCGGAAGTCCCGGACGCTAATCTGCATGGGAGTTCCATGATTAAAGAAGATAATTAGGCTTAAATCTATGGACATACTTCAGAAGGAGGGGCAGAAGCTCTGTTTACTGTCGAGAAATTTATGCTGCTGAGGGTGAGGAGTCAAAGGCTGCATTTTATCTGGAAGAAGGATTGATGGGGACGGAGCGAAAGGGGAGTGAGCCCTTTTTAATTTTTTTTTCATATGAGTTACTTCGTACCTTCCCAGACGTGATGTCCTGGCTTGTTTGGAGCGAAAGAGAAACAAAAGATATCTGTGTGAGTTGAACTTTATAAACTGTTGTTATTGAGTATACTTTTTGAAGATGAGGAGTTGCTGACGAGAAAAGCCCCCCTCTAGCTGAATGAGAGGAGTGCCTGGAAGCGTTCGGAGGATTTATGAGTTGTGACGCACTTTGAATTGGAGCAGCGACCTGAAGCTAAGTTCAGCTATAGGGCAAGGAGAGCCACTAATTTACCATGCATAATGTGATGATTGGATCTTCTGCCTGGAAAAGCTGTAAATTTTATAAAGATCGTTAATCTACATAGTTATGAGAGAAAACGAAAGTGATTTGAGTTTTTTAAGATGGCGCTGCTTCGTGTTGAGAGATCGACGCAATAGGGACGCTCCAGACCAAGAAGATTTATGGGGAGGCTGGACTGATTAACTCACACAGGAGAAAGAACATTTGTGAAACCTTGTTTGATATTTATCTCAGCAGCTGGGAAAAAATCGGTTGAAAGAGGAAAACATCTATGTGACTGTAAGGGAAAGATCTGGATTATTATAGACTCTGAGTGATGATTTGAACTTTAGAAAAAAGACGGCAGTGGACGGTTGCGAGGAACCCCCAATTTCTTGAAGCATGGGAACCCCAAAAATTTTAGATGATTTGGCATAACATTCGGTTTGATTGATATATATGTGTATAATTTGAAATAAGGAATGTGAGATAATTGGTTTTAATTGGAAAAATTAATAAAAATATATTTTTTAAAAAAAAATCAAATCACTGCTAAAAGCTGCTGTTGACTACTTGCAGTCATGCCACCGGTGGCTTTCGTCGAACTTACACAACTTGAGGGACGATGTTGATGTTTCATTTCCTTGCATATATTTTTAATCAGCATAGCAGAAGGCTGAAAGTGCTGCTTTTGGACGGTCACTATCTGAATGAGCTATCTTTCATAAGATGCCTCTGATATCATCATGCTTTCTCTTCATGGTTGGCTGGACACTAGCAACTATGTAAAAAGCTGGAGAAGATGCACGCCTTGTACTTTCTGCTTTTCTAGAATCTGTAAGTGTGCTCCTGTGAGCCTCAAGCACTTTGTTCAAGTTGCCTTAGCTGGAACATACTTCCGGTTGGTCACTGGTCTTTATCTATTCATCACGGTGCCACCTTGGAAAGTGCTGAAGGACAGGACCCACTCTTAATACCTCTGGGGGAATACCAGCTAGGGGGACATGGCCACCCTAGCTGTTCTTTTAGATGTAGAGCAACCAAGTTCCTCCTCCTCCCCCTCCCTCCTCCTCCCCTCCTCTCATCATCATCATCATCATCAACAACAACAACATTAAAAATTTGTATACCACTGATGCCTCACTGAGCCTTCCCTCCTCCATCCCGCTTCCCCCTGACCCGCTGCTAGTGCTGTCGCTGGGCGAAGTGCTGGTCAGGATGATGGGGGGAGCCCCCCTGTAAGGGAGTCCCCCTGACACCACCCTATACCCACAGGTCTCATGGCGGTTCACAGGATAAAATCACAATATAAAAACACAAAATTTGGCCTTTTCTCCCTCACTTTTCCAGTCTACTTAGCGAATTAATTGCCCTGAAGTTCCGGCTACACTGCAGACACCGATTCATTAAAAGCCATCGTCCTGACAAAGTGAGTGGGATCATATCTGATCTCTTTTAGGAAACAGAAAGAGAAGCAAGAGGCTCCTACCCCTTGATGGCTGGTAGGACTTCTTGGGCAGGAGAATCGGAGAGAAAGGAAGCGCAAGGGATGAAGGGATCATGATGACGAATCCATTAGTTAGCTAGTCACTCCTATTCCCAGACTATATAGGACTCCGTTAGCAAGGTATTTGAAACAGAATTAATTTATATTTAATTTAAATTGAATTAAGTTGTTATAGTAGTTGAGCCATGAAATGAGATGCATTAAAAGGTTGTTAAAAACCGTTTTAAGGAAAGGTATGTGTAGGGTGGTGTAAAAATATGGCCCATGTGGAACATTTATATAGTTTCCAGGTAGGGCTATTGCTGGCTGGCTGGTTGTCATAAAGCCCCCGTCTTCTTGCAAAATAAAGGTGTACGTTCATGGTTCTAAACATCTATTTGAAAATGTGATCATGAGAGCCAGAAATGAGCAATTACTAAATTAAAGTGCAATCTTCTACATGTCTACTCAGAAACTGAGTAGATTTGGGCTTACTCCAAGGTAAGTAGGCATTGGATGAAAGCCTTATTATAGGGAGTAAGAAAAGGTGTGTATTCAGAAGTTCCACCCTTGCACCATTTGCACATTTATTGTTATTACTTGAGATATCACTTTTTTTGCTTGAGACATAGGCCATATTGACTGTGAGTCCTGGAAGACCTGCTCCCTGCATTGCAGGTCTTTTCCCACCTGGCCTGGGAGGGCAAGAACCTTATTGACTCTGACTACAAAAGCTGAGGCTGCTGAGGAGGCCAGAGACCACCTTGGCTGCTACTCAGGGCAGACCCAGGTCATTGAGCCTGAGCTTCCACAGCCACTGTCTGCCATGAACCACCATTGGCAGGGCTGGCAACAACAGCAGTTCTATGCGTACGATATGTTATTCTCTTGTTAATTATGCTGTTTTAAATGTGCTTTTTATATTTTACTTCCTTTAGCAATGTTTTCTTTTGAAATGTTTAAGACAATTTTCTTGTTAACTTTGCTGTGTTAAATGTGCATTCTGTAGCTGGCATCCTTTTGTGATGTTCTATTATGAAATCTTTAAGATAATATTTTAGTTTCCTGTTAATTATGTTGCTTTGAATGTATACTTTAGATTTGACTTTATTCTGCAATGTTTTATTCTGGGTTGTTTTATTGTGTTGTAAATCACTTTGAGATTCCCCCCCCCCAAAAAAATATAATGTGGTATAGAAATGGAATGAATAATATTAATATTAAAATAGGCTGGCATCTGTCTGTCGGTCTCAGGAGACAATGGAAGAGTGTGCCTTTGGAGGTGAGGTCACGCTGTTGGACAGTTGCAGTGCCTGCTGTGGTTCTAGAGACCTATGTGGGAGAGACATGCTTTGTTGCAGCTGGGGCAGACGAAGGCATCCAGTTGTGCTACTGCAGAAGCACCATGGTGTTTCTTCTCTCTGCGTTCCTCCCAGCGGTCATTTCGCCTCTCGTCACTGCTATGGATACACGTCTTGACTGCCTGTCTCCAGGCGCTGAGGTCATCTGCAAAGGGAATCCTATGCTTATGCTGCCTGATGAGCGGAACCCCAACACATGCTTTACTTACACTTATGTCAAAGAAGTCACAATTCCATATTAGCAAGCAGATCTTGGTTAGTCCAAACTGGAGAGCAGGCTTCTGTGCTGGCTTCAGGCCTCAGGATAGCAACATGAAATTGTGTTCAGTGGAAATGCAAAGAGGATTTCACAGAGTATCTCCCCAATGCAGTGGAACATACCTTCTAATATAAAAATCTATCTGACAATCCTGTTACAATTCCAGTGATCCCCCCCCCAATATTTTTTATTTAGTTAGAATACAGAAACTTGGGCACAACCAATCCTAGCATGTTCCTTCTCTGGGAAGCGCAGACCTTTTGTAGTTCTTAAGCTTAATATCCTCCTTACATCAAAAGCTTTAGTACCTTGCTAATGAGCACAAGACTTTCTCCATCGCCCCCTGTGGAGTGCTATGAACAAAACTCTCCCCGAGGACAAGCAATTTAGCCTGGATGTTATCTGCCCAGGGATGGAAACATGTGATACCGCATTTGATGTGAAGGAGGCATTTTGAAGGAAGGGCAATAGAATGAGCAATTAGGACCTTGGCAATTAAAGCCAAGTTTGCAGCGTGGAGGGAAGAAGAAGGACAAATGCAGAATAACTTCTTTTGCAATAAATACATGCAGTTAAATGAAAGACTGTTCTTAAGAAGAAAAAGAAAAACCTGCAAAAGTACATGCAGTGATGTTCAATCAGCAAAATATCAGAGAGCATTATGAGTTGGACAAAATTGTTTTCCAACCCAGAGAGTTAGGCATTTCAGCAACGTTACTAGTAAAAATTCACTTAAACCATGCAGCAGCAATGTCAACAAACAGCATCCCACTAGAAATCAATTTCCCCTTTCTTTTTCTTTCTTCACTTTAACTTTTTGTTGCCACAGTGGAGGTTGTTCTTCTTAGGGTTGCCAGACTCAATAGAGGACAGGCCTTCTGTGCCTTTAATTGCCCTGCTCTCTTTTGATTCTGGAAACCTTAAAGAGAAACCAGCAGACCCTTTGTTTAATTTCCAAGCAAAGGGTCTGCTGGTTTCTCTTTAAGGTTTCCAGACTCAAAAGAGAGCAGGGCAAGTCCTGTCCTCTATTGGGTCTGGCCCCCTAGTTTGGCAGCCATGTGTTTGATAGTCTCTCACTCAGCAGCATTCCCTGATTGGCCAAGGGAGCCACCATTTTTTTCTCCCAACAATGCACAAGGTTGTTGTAGGTATTAAATGAGATGGGGGAGAACCATGTATGCCACCTCAAACTCCTTGGAGAAAAAAACTGGGGGTAAACAAACAAACAAACAAACAATGCAACCAACACACCTTTGCTTTCTCTGAAACTGTTTGATTCAGGACTCAGAGTCTCACCATACGAAATTCAGCCGCAGAGAATCGTAGCCGTAAAGGGAGAAAGAGTTTCTTTTTCAAATAAAAATGGTGATTCTGTAAGAAAAGCTGTAAATGATTGTATATAGGAAATGTTTATGATTGCCAAAATCATGTTCTGTCTAATATGGAAAGGCAGAAATAAAAGACGCCGTTAAAAGTTAATGCAGATTGAGTAGCTGTAATTCACTCCTCTTCCCTCCCTCCATCCTCCCTAGTCCAACTATAATTCTGAAATTCTCCTTTGGAGACTCTCGACATAATTTGAATAAAATATGTGAGCAGCCAAAATCTGTATTGTTTGATCACTCATGAATACCTTATAGTGAATGCTTAGATGTCCATGTAGCTCTTTTAAATTATAGTGAAACATATAAATGTCTCCGTGGGATATGAGAGAGCAATATTGCTCATACTTTCCGTTCTGTTTTTCTCCTAGCTTCTCCCACAAAAGCTAATGAGACAAGCCTTTTGATTATTCTTCAAGTATCTAGGTACTGTTTCTTCACCTTGCGGTCCACAATAATGAGCATTTCCAAACACCCCCCCCCTTTTTTGCTTGCACTTTTTTTCACTGTGAAACGGTAAATAATAATTCACCCCAGCACAACCCATTGTAGGGCTTAGGAGCCCCCCCCAAAAAAACACCCCATTCTTCTTTCACATATATTTTATTTCATGCCATTTTAGGACCACCAACAACAACGCCCAAGGCCTTCTGATTTGTATTCTTTTTAAAGTGTGATATTTGGAGATAAGAGGTGAGGCTTCTGTTCAAGTTAATGAGACATGTAGCTAAATGGGCATGTATTGCACTGAAGGTTCACACTTTATTGCGTAGCTTAAAGAAAAGGTCACTTCAGCTACTCTTTCATGACTCTGCTTCTCTGCCTTCTTCATATGAAAACCTATTATGCAATAAAAAGTGTTCCTTAGCACTACTGCCGTGCTAGGAATTATTACATTACATTATACAACTCTCCCTTTACCGCAAGGTCCATTGTTTATGCAACATTCTTCTTCTTTTTTTTTAAAAAAAAAAAGTTATAGAAAGAGGTTGCATGCTTTTTATTTTATTATCATTTTTTAAGGATTTGAGATTTGAGAGTGTCGGAGATTATAATGCTTTCCGTTTAGCATGGCCTGGAATAAGGTTGAAAAGAGGTTGTGGAATCTACCATTTTTGAGATAAACGTCGGTTAGCGAAGCTTTAGATCAGGGGTGGCCAACTCCCAAGAGACTGCGATCTACTCGCAGAGTTTAAAAACTGGCAGTGATCTACCCTCTTTTGGGGGGTTCAGGTTAGAGTTGTTCAGTTTTTCTTAGGGAGGAGAATGCCCCCCTTTTTTTGGGGGGGGGGTTTCTTGGCAAAAATGTTTAGATTTTTTTAGGGGAGCCAAAGCTGTTGAGCTTCTTTGGGGGGAGCCAGTGATCTACCAGTAATCTACCAAAGGCGTCCAGTGATCTACCGGTAGATCACGATCTAGCTGTTTGACGTGCCTGCTTTAGATCTAGCTATCACCCACCAGTCAGTAATGAAGTGGTGGGAATCTTTTTTTCTTTCTTTCTGTTTGATGGCCCCATTCGTGTCAAAAAGTCTTTGTAGATGTTGAAAGCAAAATACATATCTGCCTTTAAAAGCTTCATGGAGTCAAGATGGAATGGTCTGTAGTCTCATCCTGTAACAAACCACAACATGGCACTAGGGCCCATCCCTAAATTAAGCTGGTTTCCAAACCTTGCTTGTTTGAAGGAAATAGGAGGAAGCCCCTTTAGATATGCCTTCTGCATACATTGACCCAGATGGTGACCATCACTGCATGACAGGAACAGAAATGTGTCAGCCTTCTCTCACCATGGACTTCGTGGGTGCTGGATATCCAATGTGGGGGTCAATGTGGACCAGGTTGTGGTAACTTTGCTATCTGCTTTCGTACGTTCCTTTCCAAAGAGCAGTTGGTGGCAGTTGGCCCTGTGAGGGAGAAGGCCGTCTAGCTGAAGCAGGTTGTGGTGACTTCTTAGCGTGCTATATATGAGAAGCGGACACCAGAGAAGCAGACACGGAGCAATGGATTCAAGCTACAAGAAATAAGATTCCACCTAAACATTAGGAAGAACAGTGGAATTTGCAGCCAAGGAGTGTGGTGGACTCTCCTTCTTTGGAGGTCTTTTGACAGCCATCTGTCAGGAATGCTTTGATGGTGTTTCCTGCTTGGCAGGGGGTTGGACTGGATGGCCCTTGTGGTCTCTTCCAACTCTATGATTCTATATCCCCCCTCCTCATTCCAGAAAGGTATGTCCTGTAGCGTTGCATTTGCTGAGCCCTACACAATTGCTGTACTTTACTGGACGGGCATTTCTGTAAATTTCTAATATGGCCAAACTTACAACGTTAATGCTCTTGTGCTTTTAATAGCCATGTAAACTTAGGAACTTTTATCACATGCAATTTGACATGCCATAACTCCGAGTGATTTGAAAAAAATCCACCTTGTCAAAATGCCCTTTTCTATGGAACAAAATACCTGCACCTAATGTCAAAAGGCTGACTATCCATAATAGAGCCAATGTATTGGCAATTTCAAAACGATGCGCATAGTTGTATTCCTCAAGCAGGCTGCTATTGGATGAGTCGTTGTATTTGGCCTTGCTTCCTTCCAGCCAGGAGGCACATCCACTGGGAACAGTAGCCCTCCTCAGGTATTACAGTGAGAGTCAAGTAAATATGTGAGAGGTAGGCAGTGGGGATAAGCATACTAGCTCTGCCACCCCTTTGTCACTCTTACCTCCACAAGGGAGACTCCCAACATGCTTTAGAACCTTGGAAAATCAGGCCTGCTTCCTGCTCCAGGCCTTCATCTTCCATGAGTTGGAAGGTGGTGGGAACAGTGATGGAGGAGAGGCAGAACTAGTGCTATTAGCAGACAGATGGCGGGGTAGGTTGCCACTGTTCACCTGGCGTCTGATCAGTCATGTCAGTTCTTCTTACTGGGAAATAGAGAGCAAGGCAGTGGTGAGACCAGTGTGGTGCAAACACACCAAATCTGGCACGCCTGACAATGCGTTTGCAACCTCCCCACCATCTCACCCGTCTCCTTCAATCTCCCGGTAAGCAGCAGCAATGCAGCAGGCAGAAGGTCAGGTGAGTGGTGGCAAAACATGCTGTCCCCTTCTGTCTAGTGCAGTGATGGGCAACCTTTTGAGCTGCTTGGTGTGTCAAAATTCGCCAAAAAACGGGGCATAACTTGGGTGGTGTGTCACTTCGAGAAAAAAACCATAATTTTGTGATATTTATGCTTTAAATAGCAAAAATGTATAATTGTAATATATAACTGTATTTAATAAACCAAAAACTAATTATTTAACCAAAACAAAACAAAAACCCCTTATTTATCACAAAGTGCCCAGAGTTGTTGAGCTTTTTGGGGGGAGCTGCTGACCAAAGTTTTGGAGGTTTCTTTGGGGGGTACAAAAGTTGCTTGCTTTTTTTGGGGGGGGGAAGAGAACAGAAAAAATACCTTTGCTGGAACTAACACGCAGCACTGACATAGTCTGCCAAAGCGCCAAAAAACCCCGTTAAAAATGAATGCTGTTACACCCAATCATCATCTGCCAAAGCACCAGAAAAAACAGCACAGAAAGGGTTAAAAAACCAATCTCTGGCTACCAGCAACAACAACAAAAAAGGATCCGAGTTTTAACAGTGGAGACAAGCTGTAGTGTGAGGAGGATCGGGAGAACAAATGGGGGGGGGGACAACAACAACAGCGCGAATGGGCCGATGGGGCGCGTGCCAGCAGTGAGGGCTCTGCGTGTCACTGGTCTTGTGCTCCGCTTCCACCTGCTCCCTCCCCCAATGTGTCCCCTTTACCTTAATTGCCTGAAGAAGGCTAATGACTCACAAGGAAACAAAAGGGTGCATTCCTCTGAGGCTAGGTAATTATTATTAGACTCACATGCTCTAAAAGCCAACCTTATTGAAGGCAAGAGACAACCGTGCCTTAATTTCAATACAGGAAAAGAAACAAGGCTATCAGAAATGTTGGGAGGCGCTGTGAGTGGAGGCTGAAATCTAGAGGTTTGCTGCCTGTTCTTGCTCCTTCAGCAATTCCTGGGCCAAATCCACAGTCTGCTCTTTGAATCTGGATGAGCTGACAAAGCAGCGTTTCAGAACCGCTTGTGTGAGATGAAACTGGAAGCCAAGCACCTCCAGATTATGGCGATAACCTTGAATCTATTTTGCATCAACGCTGCTTTCCCACTCTCTGCACAAGGCGGATTTAAAAACATTAGCACTAAGTTTAAATGGGAGACATAAGAGGGGGTGGAGGGGGGAACCAGTGATTAATTATGCACACCGGCAAATACATATTTTGATGATCGTTCTCAAAAGGGTCACATTAGGATAGTAACCTCCAGTCATCAGACATGCGCTTTCCTAATGGACTGTGGGATACTGCATTAATATTCTCATCAACCAATTCCCCATCAGATAAAAGACTTCCCATCTGAAACACTTTGCCTGTATTGAGGTTCACCCACCCATGATAGGCATTTAATTTTAATGTTTCATTTCTCTACTATGTATTTATCTACCCTTTTCTCACTCTTGAGGTTTTTTTATAGTTTTTTTATTGAAGTCTCATTTTCATTTTATGCCGGTTATTCAAGGAGCTGAGTTTAACCTTGCTGTACTTCACAAAGTTGCTAATGCCATTTCCCCCCCACTGAGTCTGAAATAATTTTAAAGTACTACATTGGAAATGAGCAGGTGATAGAAAAATGGGCTCCAGCCAACTCCATGAATTGTCATTTTAACCATGGTGGGGCACAGTGAATAGAAACTTCCTTCTTGCAAAGAAAACCTTGGATTTTCATGAGGTAGGGGAGGGACCTACCATGTTCTATAGTTTAAAAAATTATTATTATTATTAATTTGACTTCTTACTTATCCTTTGCCATAAGGTTCTAGAGCAGGTTATAGAAATTAAAAATACAATATTGAAAAGCGATCTCTGAGATTTTCAAAGAAAGCTTTGTGAGGATTTCTTTAATCTGCTTATTTGTTTATCTTATCTTGGAGGTGCATAATTTGGAGCAATATTAAATGCAGTTTCAGGCAAATTACTGTCACAATAACAGGGTGGGTCCCAAAAATATACCTTTCAAGACTCAAAGGCTCAAACAGGTGTCTCTACTCCTCCCCCCCCAAAAAAAAATCCTTTGTGAAATGCATGCTGGAGTCAAAGAGTGCCTGGTACTGACTATTCTTCACTACAAGAATACCATCACAACGCAGGAACATCTGAACTGACCTTAATTCCTGACCACAGTGAGAACAGTTTGAGCCATTGGGCCATATGACTGATGAGTCAACATCCCAACCTCTCTAAATTTTCGCTCCATTTGCATTCCGGCTTTATGAGTAGCTCCCATTTGCACATCATTCTGTTTCCCCACTCCTCTCTCTCCAAATTGCTACAGCAGGCACGTCCAACAGGTAGATTGTGATGTACCGGTAGATCACTGTGATGTCTGTGGTAGATCACTAGGTAAAGGGTAAAGGGACCCCTGACCATTAGGTCCAGTCGTGGCTGACTCTGGGGTTGCGCGCTCATCTCGCATTATTGGCCGAGGGAGCCGGCGTATAGCTTCCAGGTCACGTGGCCAGCATGACAAAGCCGCTTCTGGCAAACCAGAGCAGCACATGGAAACACCGTTTACCTTCCCGCTATAGCGGTTCCTATTTATCTACTTGCATTTTGACGTGCTTTCGAACTGCTAGGTTGGCAGGAGCTGGGACCAAGCAACGGGAGCTCACCCCGTCACAGGGATTCGAACCGCCGACCTTCTGATCGGCAAGCCCTAGGCTCAGTGGTTTAGCCCACAGTGCCACCTGGGTCCCTGTGGTAGATCACTGGCTCCCCCCAAAGAAGCTCAACAACTTTGGCTCAAGATTTTAGCCCTGCAACCCCCGGTTTCCTCCTCCCTAAAAAAAAGTTAAACAACTTTGACCTGAACCCCCCCAAAAGGGGTTAGATCACCGCCAGTTTTTAACTCTGTTAGTAGATCGCAGACTCTTGGGAGTTGGCCACCTCTGTGCTACAGCATAAAACATGGTATGGGCAGTTAGCAGATGACTCACGGCATTGCCCAGGATGTCCTCCTGAACCGGTTCTGCAAGATGGGCCTTAGGGTTGTTTTAAAGTGTGTGTGTGTGTGTGTGTGTGTGTGTGTGATACAAACAGGACTTTTTTCAGCTAGAACTCACTGGAACTCAGGTGGGTGCCATTGGCATTATAAGAGAACAAGGGAGGCTTTCATAGTCAGCACCTCTTTTTCTAGGAAAAATAGCACTGGGATAAACTGTGTTTATATGTGAATTACATATGCAACTGTTTTAATTGTTTTTGCATATTTTTTATTGTATTGTAAATTGCTTCAGGATGTCTCATGGGAAGCAAGTCATAAATGAAATTAATTAATTAATATGGAGACTCACTCAATACGAACAAGCGCCTCCTGACATGAAGTTTCCAATCTAGCCTCCCCCTTGAATGTTCAGCTGCAGCAGCGCTGTCAAATTTAATTTAGGTAACACAAACGTGTGTCTCCCGCATGCAGCTCCCATATATCCTCTGCCTTTAAAAGCCATAGCAGAAACATCACCTGAATTGGGGGATTTGAAACATTTTAGTTTTCTCAGTGCTATCTTCTGTGGCTGCCCATGAGAGCTCTGTTGTTGTTGTTGTTGTTGTTGTTGTTGTTGTTGTTGTTGTTAGTAATAATAATAATAATAGCTATAGTCCTGTAAAGCGATGCTGTTAATCCTGGTGGTGATCTCTGCACATGTCACATTCTGGAAGCCAAATCCTCTCCTCCTGGGAAGCAGCCTGTCTGTCAGTCTGCCTGGGAAGCTGCCTACCAAATGTGGAGGAAGCCTCAGTCACAGGCAGGGAGGGACAAATCTATCAGTACCAAGTTTTCCCTCTGTTTCTCGTTTTTCCGATCTTCAATTCAGGTCACCACATTTCTGCACCAGTTTGCTTTTTATTTAATAATAATAATAATAAACTTTAGAAAAATCCAGCAGTGCATATTTCTCCTAATACACACACATTGAGAAGTGCATGTCTTCCTCACACACGCGTGTTTGTTCTCATTTATTTTAACCCACACATTTTTCTTTGCAGTTTTTCCCAATGCACACATTTGTGTGAGCAACTTTATATGTTATTTCTACTAACATGTGCACTTTTATGTACAGATGTGTATGTTTCGGTTTGAAGAACTGTACTGCAAAATTCAGGCAGCTGAGTATTTTGAAGGATAGCTGTGTTTCAGTTCTCCCCCTGTTCTGGGAAGTGCAAGTTAGTTAGCTTAAAGAAGAAGAAGAAGAAGAGTTTGGATTTGATATCCCGCTTTATCACTACCCAAAGGAGTCTCAAAGCGGCTAACAATCTCCTTTCCCCTCCTCCCCACAACAAACACTCTGTGAGGTGAGTGGGGCTGAGAGATTTCAGAGAAGTGTGACTAGCCCAAGGTCACTCAGCAGCTGCATGTGGAGGAGCAGGGAAGCGAACCCGGTTCCCCAGATTAGGAGTCTACTGCTCTTAACCACTACACCACACTGGCTCTCATGAAACAAACTGAATTCTTCACCCACCATGCTTAGTAGTACTTCTGTTGTGTCTTGAGGATACACATAATGTGTGTGTGTTGGGGGGGAGATGGGGAGAAAACCTTGTGCTGATGAAATATTCTCCTGAGTTCCTTTGAATACAACCCAATGCGTGTACTGTCTGTCTCACCTTATTAGGTTGGCCAGGAATACCCAACTTGAGGCTCTCCAGATGTGGTTGGTCTGCGGCACTTATCAGCAGGGCCAGTGGTCAGGGATGATGGAAGCTGTCATAGAGCAACATCTGAGGAGCCATAGTTTATCTACCCATGCTGTCAGGTTTTAGTCCTACGCACGCTTACTTGGCAGCAAACACCTAACTGAGTGGGACTTCTGAATAAAACAGTACACTGGAGGTAACAGTTAAAGGAGCGAGCTAAACTATTGATGCACCCATTCTGTCTTATTCATAGTCTTTTAAAAAAAGAACGTCCTAACGTCACAATTTTGCATATCATTGGGTCTCAAAATCACACTGCAGTCCCTGGTTTTCCCTTCTTCTAAATACTGGAACATCTTTTCCCTCTTTTTCTCTCTTTCCCAGAAAGAGGAGAATTGTGCTTGGCCAGACAGTTTTAACTCTGTCCACAACTTTTTTGTGTGGATTAAAATGTGGATGATGCTGGGGTTGCAGAAGGGAGAATACAATATAATGAGATCCTGAGTATCTCTTGATAAATGCTTGAGCAACAATTAATGTGATAGCTTAGGGGGACCACAGAAAGTGTGTTTATTCCCCTTTTGACAAGGTTAAAGTTTGAGCAGGGGTGTGTGTGTGAGTGAGAATGGCTAGTAACTTAATTGGGATGCTGAACTCAGCATAAATAACACACCTTTGGGGGCAATTTGCACCCAGAAATGTACATGAAGGCTTCCAGCAGATAGACAGAAACGGTGTAATACTCCATGCCAAGATCTTGCTATGCTTTCTATCCCAATGCATATGCAATCTGCTGAGCACTGTTGTGCTTTTCCTGGCAGTAGGAGGTGGGATGAAGTCAATCAGACCATATGGGGTGCTTCTGGCTATCTCATTTCCCCCACAGTGCTGGGCAGGTGGTAAAAAGGCAAACTCCTTTGAATAAAGGACATTACATTTTTATTGCAGATCCGGAGGAATTCTAAACGAATGCTTTTTAACCTTAAAAGCTCCCTTGAAATCTAACAAAGCGCTTTGATGACACACGTGTAATTGGGCCTTCCACTTCAGTTTTCCCATGGTAGCTCTCAATGTTAGACAGCAACTCCCTCTTGAGTTCATAAAACAGTTGGTTAACAGCAGTGGTGCTGGGGAAAATCTTCACAAAGGGACATGTAGAATTCTTGATGCTGCTCTTCTGGATATGGACGAATGCCTTTTAGGACCACATGCTGTCAGCGATCAGGAAATACTGTGATCCTCTTGACTATTCCCCTAGAAACCAATGGAATTTGTTATTAGGAATAAACCCACAGCAGCCTGTCTCAGTGGCAGTTAATGCAGGAGGTCATTTGGGACTACCTATTGTACGACTCTTGTTCTCCATTTTCCTTATTCAGCCATTCATTGAACTGCGCAAACATCCTCAGAGAAGATTATTATTTCATGGGGAACTTAAGGAACCAACTGTGGAAGTGTTCTGAGTTTTCTCCAATGCAGACGGCCATTGAAATAAATGAGAATCCCATAGGCGCAATGGCATGTGCCCTATGAAGGATCAAATGCTAGCCAAGAAGCTTACCTAGTTTTATTAGAAATGGTTATCAAACAGCTTCTTGTATACTTTCTGTACAAAAACCATAGTACATGGGGAAATAATCTTTGCTCATGCAGCTATTTTGCTGTTTTTACATAAAGAAATGAGGAATATGTGCCATTTTCACCCATATACCTGTCTATCTTGCAATGTGTTTTATCTAGTATCCCATGCAAAAGAATGGGAATGTGAGTGGGATTTGGAAATGGTTGTAAAGTAGTGGTCAGGTTTTGAAATTTGAGGTCCTTCATATTTACTCGCAGACAATATGCATGATGTCTGCATGTTTGTGATTGTTTAGGTGCATTGGTGAACATTGATCAAAAATGTATTGACTAGTATCCTAAGTTGCTCCACCATCCACATAAGGAGGGAGGTGATTTCTAACAAAACTCGTCTTCATCTTCAGCCCCCTGTACTGTATCCCCCACAATTACCAAGGGTTCCCCAAGCCCCAGAAATAGATTTTGAGTGGGAGGATGTGGATAGAATGGCGAAGAGGGAAAGCTTCATACTGTGAACTTGTTTTCATAGAAGGAAAACCATGATCCAAGCCACTGCTGTGTGAGTTGTTTGGTTTTTTTGTTTTTTGTTTTGCGGGGGGCAGGGCAGGAGGGGATGATCTTCTGATGGTGAAGATGTGCAGAGAAGTGGCCAGAAAGAAGCATGATGCACATATCACTGTGCACAAGATGAACATAGTTCTTAAACTGTGCATGATTTTGCTCTAGGAAGCCAAGAAGAGGACGGTGAACAGTGACATTTAATGGGATTGTAGCAAAGGCTATACCTGCTCCTCCTACTGAAAATACCAGTGATGTAACATATGGAGAATGGTTCCAGGCAGGCAAGTTAAACCAGGATGCTCACTGAGCCTCTGGCAGTCCACCATAGACGGTTGACTGACTGTATTTGACTTGGCAGGTGACAAGTTGTGCAAGGCTGGCACAATAAAACTGGAAAGGAATGAATGCAGCAGCTCTTTGCAGTCATTCAGCATCTGTGGATAATAAGTATGTATTTCTGCATATGGGGATGGGTGAAGAGGGGAGCAGTTCATTAGCAACTTCTCTGTAGGTGTCTCACCCCAAGGTTATCATGGGACTCATAACAGATAACTAAGTAAGTGTGTATTGGTAGCAGAGAGGACCCTGTCGCTTCCCTCATGCATAGTCATCATCTACAGATACTGAATCCCTGAAGAGGGTTACATCACAGTTAAGTTTTGGTTTTTTTAAACCTGAACATTCCAATTTTTAGAAGAACTGAAAATGGGATTTTATGGCAAAAGATGGATTTTCTTGCTGCTGTACCTAAAACCTCAAGTTTTGTAGCAAACACCATTTTGGATGCAGACAGAAGACTAGGTGTCATGCCTGAGTCCTGTAATGTTATCTCCTGTCTCTTAAAAATGTTGCAAAAGGCAGCTGCGTGCAGGTGGGGGCAATTTGGATTGGGAACCATAGCACCTGGAAAGGTGAGCTTAACCCGTTTCGCAATGAAAATTGCCCCACTGATTTCTATCTTCTCCTGTACCCACACAATTGCATCTGGGTGCCAATCTGGTCTATGCCTCTATAGAAACACTTGCAGAAATATGTGCAACTTATTTGCATTTTGCATAATCCCTGCTAGCTACGGATTATGAAAGACACAACAGTCCAGTTTCATAAATAAAGGTGCAAGCTAAAACTGTGTATGCTTGAACGCAGAGAAACAGAGCAGTGGAGAAATAAAGCCTTTTCTCTCCCTGAATGCCTGACTGAGCATTAAAAAAAAGGAGAGGATTGAGTGCACAGAAGGAATGGTGTTCGGGGGAACATAAATGCATATCAAGTGCCTCTCAGCAAGCTGCTTTGTTAGAAATAATGCATTTGACATAGAACTCATTTGTGTGACTGGTGCTGTAGGCTCAAGAACACTCCAACACAACTTCACAGCCAGAGCAAAATGGTGTGTGGCCTTTTTCCTAAATATTACTGATAAACAAGTATTTACCATCTTTTGAGTTGCACGGCACAAGCACATTTCAGCACTTCTCGGTTCCTCTCCTGTTGGCAACTGGCAAGTGTGATACAGCATGTCTTTCCGCATCAAGTGGCTTTTGATACACTCCCAGTTTGGGGAATCTGTTTTGATGTGGAATGCTGAGACGCTCGCTTCTGCCGCTCACATTATGCATTGCTTTCTTTTCCACTTATTATCTCTTGAGCAGAACCAAGCATTGTTTTTTGCCTGGCTTCCAGGCATGCTGAGGGACCCTTAATTAGGCCTGAATCCTTAGACTACACACTATCAATATTTTTACCGCACTGGGACTAATAGCAACAAAACCAGAAACTAAACCTAACTATGTGCAACTGAAACAGTCATATGCTCCTTCACTGTTTGTTGAGATTTCTTGCATTTTTTGCCTTGTGAAGCAGGAGTAAGGAGCTTTTTTCAGCCTGCCAGACCTGCCAAGTGTCCCTGTTTTCCAGGGACAGTCTGGGAATTACAGAAGCCATCCCAGTTTCTGATTTGATCCCAGAAGGTCCTGCTTTTTCTTAGGATAGGACATCCCTATTTTCATCGGAGAAATGTTGGAGTTATGCGACCACCGAGCTAAGGAGATAAGTAGAAGACATCTGGAGGCAGCCCTTTATAAGTAGGTTTTTAAATGTTTGATGTTTTATTATTATTATTTATATATGTTGAAAGCTACCCAGTGTGGCTGGGGTATAGCCCCCAGATGAGTGGGGTATAAATAATATTTTTTAAATATTATTAATACCCCAGCCATCTGGCTGGAATAGGACATCCCTATTTTCATCGGGGGCATAGCTGCCAAGTCTCCCGCTGAAAAATGCGGGATCAGCAGCGGCGCGGCACTGGACGTTGCTTCTATGCATATCTGGACATGCGTAGAAGCGACTTCCGGTGCCGCTCTGCCCGATTTCTGGTGCCCAGACACGGTCAGATCCCCCCCATTGCCAACCCCCCAATGGCCGCATAGCCAGAAGGGGAAGGCCGCAGGAAGCGGCGCCTCAAAGGTGTGTGTGTGGGGGGGGGGAATGGCCGCGTGAAGCGGCGCTGCCATGCCACCCCCCACGTTTAGCGGGAAACGGTGGGTGGGCCTCCTGCCATCACAGCCCCCCATGGCAGAGCGCCAGTGAAAACGGGAACAGCCTCTGAGCCTGCCATATCTCAAGGGGAGTAGGCAGCGGCCGCAGGGCCTCCCACCGCCACCGCAGCCACACACACACACCCCGGGCCGCAAAACTGCCCCGTTAGAAAGGGGGAGACCAGAAGAGTCTCTCACCACAGCCGCCACCCTCGAGCGGCACCCAAAATGGAGCCTCCATGGCAGGTAGGAAATCTGGGGGATTTCTGGGATTTTTTTCCTATTCGGGATAACAGCGGGAAACAGATTAAAATCTGGGGGGTTCCCGCAAAAAAATGGGAGACTTGGCAGCTATGATCGGGGAAAATGTTAGAGGGTGAGGCATGCCCTTCTGTGCAACTTTCAATGGACTGCAGTAGGCTACTTCCCAGCCATTCAAAAGCCAGTGGGTTGTGCACATGCCCATGTATTTCCATCTGCCATCCAGGCAAGCAAAAGGCTTGAGAAAGGACCCACTCCATCTAGGCAAAAGCTCTTGTGGTGGACACACAGCAGGGCTGGTGAAGAGTAAGGCCTGAATGGGGGTGGTGCTCTAGGGGTCAGAGGCAAGGTCAGAGGGACAAGTGCTGCACCCAGACCTGGGGTTTCCCTCCACCCACCCACCCACTGTAAACTATGGAGAAGACCTCAAACTTGTTGAGTGTCTCTACAACTTCTGTTTGAATTTGAGAGTCAGCAGCCCTGATCTGTACAACTTTTATTATGTACTTTTTACTCTAACATACCAGGGCTTTAGAAACAATTAGAATCCTGCTTACTTTTAAAAATCCCTTTTTATGAACATTTTTAAAAAAGCAAAGGCAGACCTATTCGATAAGGAAATGGCACAAAGGAGTATCTCTCTAAATTTATCTAACTTTTATAAAATGCATATACTTGCAGAAGGGTCAGAAACCATTCAGGCTTAGAGTAAGGCACGATTGCTTACGAGAGCTTGAGTTTTATGCCTCTTGGCTAGAAGGTCTCATTTCTTTTCTCATGAAAATTACATGTCTGATGAGATGGAGAGAATGATCTACTTCGTGATTACGAGAAAGTGATTCTTTAAATCGGCTGAGAAGAAAAGCTATTGTAAGAGTGTCTGATCCTTGCAATGACTTTGCTTTATCTTTGGTTTGGAATATGTGACTCCATAATCTTGCTTTCTTAAGCAGATTTCCTTAATAATAGCAACTAGCGTGGAATAAGCACGGGCAGTTGCTTCTAAGGGTGTTTAAATATCAAACTGAAGTTTGACAGACAAGGAGTGTCTAATGGCTGGGCAGCTGGGGGTGTTGATTGTCTGTGGGAGCACATGGGACCAGAGCCAGGTTCAAAACCTGGCAGAGGTCACATAGATGCATCAGTAATATGATTTGGAACCTCTACATGGCGCCTGTTCGTGTAGCTGCTGTTATTTGCATGATTGAGGCGCTCAGAAAGGGACCACCATGATTGTGAAAATCACTCACGGGAATCTCAGTGGTCATAAGTATAGGCCCCGTGTGGAGGCGCTGATTACTCAACTGAAGTCTCTGTGAGATTTCTGCTGCTGTTTGTCCCATGCATGGAGGTCATCTGGGAATGTGTCTTTAGTAAAAGTTTCCCTATTACAATGCTGTTAAGACCCTTGTTCTTTCTGTAAACCAATTTAGTTCAACTTAGTTTTAAAGGAAAAGTGATGTGATCCCATCCCATCCATTAGATCTGCTTCATAGAGGGAACATGTGTCAATGACAGGGCAATGGTGCTAACTGGAAAAAATTCAGGACACCTGAATTGGAATATTTTATAAGGATGTGCAATTTAGTATGCAATCTGAATTGCCTACTGAGGTGCTTGCCTAATGAAGGTTTCCTAATTCAGGTTGCAGGGGACAAGCATCACTACAATATGCACATGCATGTCCAATTGAGCAGCCATTTTGAAATTAGACTTCGGGCCTTTGAAAGTGGAGTCTTGCAATCAAATGTAGGTTAACAACACTTAGGGTGATCAAGATGCAATGGGGACGAGAAAAGGCCATCTAACCTTCCAATTTAAATAGTGGGTGGTAAGGAAGAAGAATGAGGGGGGCTGATGAAGTAAGAAATATTTTAGATCATTTGAACCATGTCATCTGCATATACCTGGTGAAAGGTTATCTACCTGGCTCCTAAATGAAGGAAGAAGAGGAAGAGCACTGATGGAAACACACAAAATGTAGCGGTCTTTCATCTTTACCCCAAAAGTAGAGTCACTTTATGGGACTAAGGTTATCAACTGACTTAGTTGTAAGTCAGCAAAGTAGGTTTGTAGAAGTCATATGTTGGTACCTAGCAAATGCATTGAGGGCTGCATTCATCTTTAACTTTTGTAACTTTATTCTAGTGCAGTCCTACTTCCTTGCTTTCATAGAATGAAATAATAATGGCATTTAAGTGTTGCCATTCGCCCGGTCCTGCACCCATTCTCCGCTTCCTGCCTTCATCTCTCTCGTCAAAGAATGTTCATGGTACAGTAAAAACAGGACCAATACACTGATTTCTGAAGTCACTGCAATGGAAAAACATCAAGGAGTTTTCTTTTCTTTTGTCTTTGCTCCGCGAGTGCAATTTTGCCAGGTGGTTTGGGTCATTAACACTAATAAATAGCAGGGTCTCCATTTTGGATGACACGCCAGAACCAATAAAAACAAAATTTATGATAAGGAGCTGCAAAATTATTCTCCATGAAAAATAATTTCTGCCTCTCTCACCGCTCATTAGAAGAGTCTTAGGAAATGTCTCCAAAGATTGGGTTGAGTCAGTCTACCTCTTCAGCAGAGTGAATCTTCTTACTGTTCTGCAAGATATTCATGCATTCTTCCTAACCACTGTATGTGTTATGACCAGGCAACACTACTTTGGGAAACTCTGATTTAAGGTATAATGTCGTGAACAAGTATTTTATTTTCAGTTCCATTTGCAGAGAGTTAATGTCTTACAGGCTAACAAATGGAAAAGTCTGCTAAATGGCAGCATCACATGGTGAATGTGTGAATAAGTCACTACACAGCAGACATATGTTCATTTATCTAACCTAAAATCGCTATAAATTGCTTTGGTGATTTGGAGGTTTAATCTGAAATTAAGCTCGGCTTGTTGGTGTCTGTGGTATCATGTCTCTCTAACATTATGTACAGTATATCTGCTTATACTATGGGGGTGCACTGTATTATTTTATTAATACTATTACGCTGGTGGTGCTGTGGTCTAAACCACTGAGCCCCTTGGGCTTGCTGATTGGAAGGTTGGTGGTTCGAATCTGTGTGATGGGGTGAGCTTCCATTGCTCTGTCCCAGCTCCTGCCAACCTAGCAGTTCAAAAGCATACCAGTGCAAGTAGATAAATAGGTTCCGCTGTGGCGGGAAGGTAAATGGCATTTCTGTGTGTGCTGGCACTCATCACAGTGTCCTGTTGTACCAGAAGCAGCTTACTCATGCTGGCCACGTGACCCAGAAAGCTGTCTGCAGACAAACACCGGCTCCCTCAGCCTGAAAAACGAGATGAGAGCCACAACTCCATAGTCACCTTTGACTGGACTTAACCGTCCAGCGGTCCTTTACCTTTATACATTTTACTATTGCTACAAGTTTGTCATGGCCTTTGGCTAGCAATAAACTTATGAACTGAACGGAGCATTTATAAAACCCAATGTTGCCCACCCTAACTGGCAGTACCTATCCAGGGTCTTCAAGAAAAGTCTTTCACAACAGGTTTTGTATTAGTGCTTGTAACTGAGGATGCCAGGAATCTGGTTTGCAACCTTCTTGAGCCACAGAGCTATGGCTCTGACACTTTCATATCACCTCTAGCACAGCACAGCACTCTTCCATAAAGTCAGTTCACACATTCAGATCTTCAGTAATTGAATGATGAAAAATCCTCAAGCAATGTGCATACATTAAAGAGCGGGTTTTCACGGAGCAAAAAAAAGGATGCTCAGACATGGAGCTTTAAAATGAGGACCATGCCTGGAAAATATGGAGAAGAGTTAAGTGTGGATAAGCCCTCACAAGTGCAACATATTTTTATAGGCAGAAGCCAATACAAATGGAATTTTACCACGAATTGGCATAAATGGAAGGAGTCCTATGAAAAGTCTTGTATAATCATAGATTGTGAGCATATCTGGGATCCAACCAATTCAACATGTCCAAATCTTCTGGGTACGATTGAAAAATGGCTGTTAACTTTAATCCTACCTTGAAGCTGCACCAAATAGTCATCAAATATAATTGATTCTGGGAAAGAGAACTATTTCCCCTGAGAATAGTCACCATTTTCCAGGCCTGTTCCAATGCCGTTTCTTCCCTGCAGCTGCTTTAGCAACTCCCCACCAGCACTGGTGGCAGGATCTCTCCCCTTTCCGTATTAATGATCCCACTCAAAGTCACATCGGTCAGGGATTAGAATGATCTCTCTCTATGCAATGTAGCCAAGCAGATGTGGCTATGTGATGAAGTCACCTGAGGCAAATGAAGGCTTTCTACAGAGTGAAAATGAATGCAGAGGGGTGGTGGTCGTATTATAGCAGCAGGTTCCTTTTGGTGTTACAAAGAGCTTGGTTTCAACATCTGAAGTGAGGTCACATGCATAGGTTTCTATGCACATCGGCTCCCTTTAGACACACTGAAACAAAGCTGCATAGGTCAGGGTGGAAGAATGTGCTGCTGTGGTGCCAGCCCTCTGCGTGTGCATTCATTTTATCCATTTAGAATGTCTCTAAAGGGTGAAAGTTGTTGCCCTTAGCAGGAGAGAGAGAGAGAGAGACTGTAAAAAGAGAGAGGCAATGTTGGTAGAATGGATCCAATTTCGCAGGCATCTGAAAAATTTTTTGTGTGAAAGAGAACAATGTGTTCAGCACTGTCAAAAATGCTTCTCCAAAAGCCCAGTGAGCAGTACATATGATCCAGCATATATAGAAAATTTTCCTGAGAATCGGCTTTCAGATGCTCTAGGCAGATAGCATTGTGCAGCCAGAAATACTGCGCATTTTGTAATCTCTGAGCACATTATCGGCGCATGCTTCATACAATAAAATGGAATGGCTAAATTAACTTATTTCTGCACCAGCATCACCCTTTTATCTAAGTGCAGCATTGATTTAGAAGGCTACTTGGGGATGGTTATCTAGGCAGGACTCCCATAATAAGTGATGTTTGCTTTGGTTCTTTGCCGATTCCCCCTGCCTGCTCTCCCGCCAGTTAGATATTACACCACCAGCAGGTTTTAGCACAACTGTGATGCAGAGGTGATGGTAAGTCAAAGAACAGCTTTCCTTTGCAACACAGGGCGAAGGTGAAAATAGCTTCACATTACACAGTGAAGGAAGGAGGAGTACTAATGCACAGAGGACATAATTATGTTGTTTCCGTCAGTGGTCAGATTCATCTTCTCTTGGCTGCCTCCCTCCAGGGAGACATTGGTTAGCTGATTTAGGCTGCAAGATCAGGACAGTGAGCAGAAAGATTCCGACAGCCTCCCTTGGCACTGCAGCTCCTGTTTGGACCTTGTTAGAAAGATTCGCTTCCTGCCCTTCACAAAAATTTCTCCCCTACTGTCTTTACAAAAGGAAAAATCATGAATGTGATCCTGGTCTCTCTCTGGCTTGTCCTCATCCCCATTTCACTCACAGACAGACAGACAGAGCATTATCCAAACTTTCCTATACACTGCTTAGTGATTTAACCCCAGATCACTAAAGCAGCAGAAATATAAATTAGCAAGGTGCACACAAAATACTCAGGCTACCCAAGCAAACCCTCATTCCTGGGACCAGTTTCTGTTACAGAGACAGAGAAATACGTATGTGAAGGGTTTGCCTTGATCACCTTTAGTGGGCCATGAGTCCCTGGAAAAATTGGGTGCCTCTTCTTTCTCTGGTATGTGTTTGATGCTGTTTCGAGAAGTGCTCCCTACTGTTTCCTCAGCACTAAGACCTCCTCACAGTGGTCTCACACCAGACAGAGAAGAAGTACATTTGCTGAGGTAAGCAGAGGGTCAGTGGAGCTTTCCTCCCAGCACTGTGCTGAGAGAAGAGGTCCACTTTCTTCTAACTCAGCACTGTGCTGGGAATGAAACCTGTGCTTTCTCCTGCATTTTCCTTTCTGCCCCAGCACTGTGCTAGAAAATGAAACTCACCTCCCAGCATAGTGTTGTAATGGGGGAAGAACACCTCTATTCCTCTGCTGTTATCAGAAGGGGGGGGATCTTTGAGTGTGTGTGGTTTGTCTGCCAGTCAGAATGTGTGTGAAGGTATGTGTGTGCACACATGAGATGGCTTTGTCTAACACTGTGGTACTCTCAGCGATGGCTAACTATCAATGGAGCCCTCAGTCTGAAGAAGGCCTGCCTCACAGGGTCAGAGCCAGCTTGGAAAAGAAAGGTCTATAGCAGGCTTGAGTGCCAGAGTTATGTGCTAGCAGTACTCTGTCCCCGTCAACCGTCTAGCTGCAGCGTTTCACACCAGCTGGAACCTCCTGACCAGGTCCATTATGGCATTGCAATAATTGCAATGATCAGACTATCCCTGTCCAAGAATGACTGTAGCTGACGTACCAGCTGTTGATGGCAAAGGGCACTGCTAGGCACTGAAGCTATCTGAGCCAGGAGCACTCCCAAACATCAAGCCTGTTTTTTCAGAGGCAATGGGCCAATTTCCCAGACATGGAGCCACCATACATGCCGGGTTCCTCTCTGAAAAATAAGGGACTGGACCGGAAGTAGCATACCTGAAGTAGTGCTGCTGCCATTTTGGAACTGGGCGAAGCATGCTCAGAAGTGACTTTTGATGCTGCTGTGCCCAGTTCCAAAATGGCCGCCGCACCAGAAGTCACGTTGCAGCCATTTTGGAACTGGGCAGAGCAGCATCAAAAGTCGCTTCTGAGCATGCTCCGCCCAGTTCCAAAATGGCCGTCGCGCCAGAATAAACCAGGAAAAAAACAAAAAAAATCCGTTTTTTCGGCTGGGGACAGCTGGAAAAATGGGGGTTTCCCGGGGAATACGGGAGACTTGGCAGCTATGGGAGCCACCAGCCCACAGTGCCTCCATCTTCCCAGGTTATGGGGACGTCATCCAGTGCAACAGAAAGTTTGAAAATTCAGGACACACAGCACACAATTAAATGATGGAATTCGCGATCACAGTTTGGACAGCTTAAAAATGGGGTTGGACAGTAGCTACCAGCCATCACTATGTACCACTTCCACTGCCAGAGGCAGCATGATGCTGAATATCAGTTAATGGAAATTATTACTGGGTAGAATGCTCTTGTGCTCGGATCCTGCTTGACGGTTTACCACAGGCATCTAGTTGGCCACTGTGAGAAGAGGACTAGATGACTTTGGCCTGATTTAGCAGGGCTCTTACGGTGTTTTTGTTTGTTTTCTTGTTTTGTTTCTGCATAAACTGATGCAGAAATAGGATAGACTGAACTCAGGACTGGCAAATGGAGAGAAACTGAATTCATCCATCTCTAGTTGCTTCCATATATGAGGAAGTTCTTAGCACATTACCACTAGGCTATCTTGCCCAGTACACCATCTTCCCTTTGGGCTGCCTTCAATGAATCAGAGAATGGAGAGGAAATAACTAAGTTTACTAAACACAACCATCTGCTTGGCACCCTGAAAATCTGGGCATAGACCATCTGCACGGCAGGAAGAGATATTACTTTAGCACCAGCTGAGTAATAAGACTTCCTGAACCTGCAGTGCTTAGAACATAGTAATGGAATATTTATATTCATTCCTTATTTCTGCAGCTCACTTCCAGCCATTTGACAATGTGTGATAGTTTCATTTCGACAAGCCAAAATATTTTCAGAAGGCTGCTGAAATGGCCAGACGTCTGGAGAATGGAAGTGATGGGGAATGCAAAACAGGGTTGCACTGACCAAAATAAAAACAGCAAAGCCAAAAAGATAAAAGAATCCTGTGTGCTCTTTGTTAAATTCACATTTAAAGGTGAAACTAACTAATCTGCATTTTCTGAAACAAAATGCAGACCAAAATTCCATAATATATTATTATATTATTATATAATTAATAAATAATGTTAGGGGTGGCATAGATGAATCATTTCCAGCCTCTGGGTCATTCTTTCCCAAGGCACTTCTGTAGCACAATGTCAACTGGGTTTACAGCAAAGGGGGAATGGCTTCCACTAATTTAAGCTTGCTTTGTAGATATGCCCTTTAATATAATGCAAGAAGAGGGTACATATACTGGGCACCTTCAGAGAAAGCTTGTTCATACCCATCCTGTTGATCCCTCTCATGGGGGAAAAAGTCTCACCTCGGGCAAGTTGGTAGCAGGTGGAGGAGGGCTCCAGCAATCTTGGGAGAAACCTGAAGGGCTTCACTTCCAGCAGAGAATGATACTCTTATAGTCTAGTCTCACCCTTCTTGGCTTCATTTCCCACAAGAAGAGAGCCTCCTCTCACCTTCCGCCCCCTTCTCCAAGTTTAGGCTTTCCACCCTTTGGTAGTATACATAAGATGACTTGCATTGCAATATTTGAGCACTGAAAGCAAATATTTTCAGGGCCATCTTGAGAGTTGTTAAGAGTTCTGTCATTAATTCTTGAGGGATGCAAGCAGTTTTCAGGGAGAGCCCTTTGGTGCTTACCCAACTCTAAAAAGAGTAATAAAATATATGTTAGGAGCAGGTGCCAGGAGCTGGTCAGCAACAACTCATACGGTGAAGCTTCGGTGAAGTAGACTCTTTATTCAAAGAAATAAGACGGCTCAGCAGGCCAGGCCTAGCAACTCTTCCTGGTAGTTGTGAAGACTGAAGGTCCCCACCCACTCACTGCTCCCTAAGGCTCCTCCTTCCATGGTTCCATCCCTAGCAAGCCAAGAATCCATTGTCTTGCCTGCCTGGCTTTTCTCTGCTCTCTTCATACCTCTTTGGGTTCTGAGAGACCAGGGGGAGAGGAGTTGTCCATCGCAGGAGGGGGAGACCCCCTGGCTTCTTCAGCACCCTGCCTCATCTCTGCCTCTTGGTCCCGCTCCTCTTCAGCCTCTGCTTCTGATTCTGATTCTGGACTACTCTCTTCCTGCTCATTAAACCCTGTTACCTCTTCAGCTTCTGACACCTCCTCCTCCCAGTCTGCTCCCTCTTCTCCCTCTGACCACCCATCGTTGTGCTGCCCTGGCTCTGAGTCTTCTTCCCTTGGAGGCTGGTGCCTCCTACCACTTCTCTGCACCCAGCCAGTCTATGACAGTATATGAATGTACTCTTGAACATCCACATCCTGAAAGCAATAGGAACTTTTTGCATTCCATCCCACTGGATATTAATGTGGCTTAGAAATGATCAGTTCTGTTCCAGTTATTTATTAGCAAAGATGCCATGCCCCAAACATGTGGTAGAAAAGGCTGAGAAATTTCTTCATAATTAAGCTTAAGTACACATAGTCTTCCAAAATGCCCAAACTTTTTATCTACCATCGGTAAATAACATTGATTTCTTTTCCTGATTAAAATACTGGGTGATTTGTAAATATGGTAGTTTCGTTTCTTTCTTATTGAAAATAGTTATAGCAGTGTGTGTGTGTGTGTGTTCCTGAACCTTGTCTGTTTTTCATTGGGGTGTTGTAAGGACAAATCAATGAGACAAGGGGAGGCAATGAATCAGCAGGAGCTTTCAAATGCCTAAAGATATATGAACTCAGAATGAATTATATCTGATGATACGCATTCTGCTAAATATCTGTCAACATGAAAACTGGATAATGGTAAATTATAGAACCTATCCTCTCCTTGGGGATACATGATTTATAAGGCCTAGCTCAGGTTAATCATAAATATTGCACATTGCTCTGATAATTATGCCATCATAAATTAGTATCTTACAAATATGATGAATGAGTTACACCTTTTAAGGAAGAGGCTACATGACATACCCAGTGCTTAAACAACCCAGAAAAGTCTGTTTTGCCTAATTCCCACTGGAAAAACACGCCTGGGTATCAGTACAATCCTATGTGTGACTACCTAGAAGTTGATCCCATTGGGTCTGGTGGGACATACTCCAAGGAAAGTGTCTTTATAGGATTGCCTCCTAAAGTGCTCAATCATATGCTTTCATTGCTTGACTTTTACCATTGGACCTAATTTGCCCATTTCTTAGAGGCAAGTGCATTCCCTTTACAGAAGTGAGAACAATGGGAGAGATAAACACTAAACTACTTCTTCTATTGAACAGAATTGGTAACTCTATTTATGCAGAAGCTCTGTGTGGGCATCAGAGCACATGCCAGGTTTTGGACGATACTGCTATTGAAATGTACATTGGTGCAGATTCCAAAAGCATAGCGGAAGCTGTGGCAGTATGTGATGGTTTTAAAAGATTGCTAGATTTTTTTCCAAACATGTTTTAAATCTATTCTTATTTTTAATCGTGTTTTTAAAATTTAATTGTATTCTTACTTTAACTTTTGCTGTTTGCTGTTTGGAAGGAAAGGCAAAACCAGAGCATGCTGGTATAGCAGAACTGCAGCAGCTGATCATACTGCTCAGGCAAGCACAAAGGTTAGAATTGGCTTAGGAGTGTGGGAAAGTGTTCAAAGTCATGTGCTGCAGTTCCTGACAGACTGCCTTGCTTCATACTCAAGGAAGGCAATGATCTGTTGAAGGCTTCCCCCAGATCAAACAGCATTCTTGTTGTGCACAGGTGGGGAGGGGGAAGCATTTCAGAGAATACAGTCTATCACAGCTCCCGACATCTGCCAGAGGGAGTACAGCTAACTTTAGCACTCCTTGAAATCTTCAAATTGAATGCAAGGGCAGCCTTACTTATGAGCACACTGTAGTAGTCCAGCCTGGAAATCACGGAAACATCAATGCCATCAGAAGGTCCAGCCTTTTCAAAAGAGGGCTTTGTGCAGATGGTAAAAGATGCCCCTAGTAATAGTTTTAACCTGAGTGTCAGGTTAACTGGGTTCAAGAGCGCTGTAGGCTTTTAGCCTGCTCAGGAGCCCTAGCACAATGAGGGCAATCCTTTATAGAATACAGGCTTTTCCTATTAGGATTACCTCCATCTTATCTGGATTCAACTTCAGTCTGTTAATTCTCAAAAGCTTAACCACAGCTTCTAAGCACTAGGGAAGGGCAGAAAAAGTGGTGTACTAGTATAAAACAGATTTTAAAAGGGAGGGGGAAAACAAAACCCCTCCTGCAAAATTCATTTTCTATTTTGGATACTTTTTGCACCCATACTGTGTTTAGTTCTGGGCACCACAATTTAAGAAGGATATTGACAAGCTGGAATGTGCCCAAGATGATCAAGGGTATGTTTAACCTGGAGAAGAGGAGACTGAGAGGAGGTATGATAGCCATCTTCAAATATCTCAAGGGCTGTCACATGGAAGATGGAGCAAGCTCATTTTCTCCTGCTCCGAAGGATAGAACCAGAACCAATGGCTTCAAGTTACAAGAAAGGAGATTCCAACCAAACACCAGAAAGAACTATATGACAGTAAGAGCTGTTCTACAGTGGAACTCTACCTCCTTGGAGGTTGTGGACTCTCCCTCCTTGGAGTTTTTTTTTTTTAAAGCAGAGTTTGGATTGCCATCTGTCATGGATGCTTTAGTTGAGATTCATGCATTGCAGGGGGTTGGACTAAATGACCATCACGATCCATTTCAATTCTATGATTCTATGACTTCTAAGAAAACTCTCTCACCTTGATGCAGTTGCATGTATTTGACAAGTTGGGTCAGAATGGGAATGGGAATCAGTGGCGGAGGAAGGGATGTGCGGGCCGCCCCAGATGTCATCACTGAGGGGGTGTGACAAAATGACAAAAATATGAGGGTTTTTTTTTTAAAAAAAGGACTCACGAAACTTTTTAGCTCAGCCACCAAATGTAACGGAACGTGGCTGGCACTGGGTGCCATACCATGGGGGCAGCCCTTACTGTGGGGCCTGCAGTATGCCCAAGCCACACCCACCTGGGAGTGTTGCGGTGGTTTGAGCACCTGTAGGCTCTGTGCTGCCTGAAACAGCAGTGTGGGGCTTGCATCTGCCCTCCGCCTCTCCCTCAGTCGCCCTACAGCTGAAGGGGAGGCGGCGGAGAGGCTCCACGCAGTGCGCCCCAGCCCCATGGGTGGCTCACCCCACCCCCGGCTGCAGGAAACGCTTGCCACACCAGGCACCTGAGCGGCTAGTTACGCCGCTGATGGGAATCCACAGGAAGGAAAGACCAAGTTACTACTTGTGATTAGAGATGAATTGCCACACAGTCCTGGTGAGCAATGAAATTATCAGTTCAGTGTGGAAACATCAGGTACATCAACCTGGTTGCTTTGACAACGAGGATGAGGAGATTTGGAGCCTCTTCCAGGATAAGGGTATGGGACTAATGGATACACAGAGAAGTCTTGTCCCCCAGTGTCTACACCTGTAGAGACAAAACAGACACCTCACTTGGAAGAGGATTCAGATATGGAGACATCCAGAAAAAATTCGAAGACATTGTATTTTTTCTATTAAAATAATAATAGTTAAAAGATTGCTTAATATGTCTCGAGCTTAAGCAAATATTGACAAATCTTCAGTATAAAATAGATTTTCCAGTTATCTCAGTGGTTTGAAAGTCAAATGTTACCCTTCAAAAAATTGTTCTGCTTCCTTTCAATTTATAGATGAAGGATTTTTTTCCCTCCCTCTCTTTAAAATATTCCATCTTCCCAGCAGCAGTCTATAAATCTTATGCAAAGGGATCAAAATCCTTTTTTTCTGAAAATGTAAGAAATATTAGCTTTTCAAATATCAATCTGTTCTCTTTCATTTTCCAAATGAGTGACTCATATTTTCATATAGTTTTTTCCCTTTCAGCAGCCTTTGAGATTTTATTACAAAGTCTTTACTATAAAGTCCTACGTTTAAGCATTAAGAATAAAGGTCAGTTTCTCCCCATAAATGTGAAATAATATTAGTCTTTAAAAATTTGTTCCGCTTTCCTCCTCTGTTTTGATGAAGGTATCTCTCCTGTGCAGTCAGCAAGTGTTTGCCCCTCTAAATTCATCTAATGAAGAAGCAGGCATCAGAACGCTCTGACTGCAAGGGTATTAGGCTTTTAAAAAATCTCTTTATCACTGCATTACACTCACTGTTCAAATAAATGGAGGATGTTTGATCAAATATCAAATTACAAATTATTTGATGAGTACTTGAGAGGAACAATGTAATGAATTGCTTTTCTTTCAGCCTCTCATGTCAGGTGTGTGGGAAAACATGTACCAGAACCAGATTTTAAACACAGAGCCTTGCAGAAAAGTTTATGAAATGAAAAAAAGAAAAGAAAAACCCACCACTGCCTTTATTTTAGACAATGAAGTGCTGTCTTATAGTGCAGAATGTTCACAATCCAGGTTGGGCTTGAGATCTCCTGAAAAGGAAACTCATAGCATAAATCTGTGCGCTAGATTTCCACTGTTATGTATTAAGTTAACTGCAGTATTCCTTCTGGCCACCGTGGCTGCAGTTCTTACCCTGCTCACTGTGGCTGCAGTTCTCACTCAGGTCCACAGTGGGTGTTATGTATTAAGTTAACAGCAGTATTCCTTCTGGCCACCATGGCTGCAGTTCTTACCCTGCCCACTGTGGCTGCAGTTCTCACTCAGGTCCACAACATGCAAATGAAGGATTGAGAGTGCTGTTCACGGATTGGGTAGCTAGGGGAAGTTTGTTACTGTTGCAAATTACTGAGTACTATATAAGCCAGTTGGCTAAGCTGCTGTTTCAGTCTGGACTCAGAGCTAGAATAAAGAGCTGGTTGTTTTGAGAGCTGTGTCTTCATCCTTCTTACCCACTATTCTACATCCACCTTTAAAGGAAACAGACAAAATAAGGTTGCAACCCTACACACATACTCTGGGGCAACACTAGCTGAATGTGATAGTGTCTACTTCTGAGTAAACTAACGTAGTATTTGGATGCTTATGTACAGTTAAGAACATACGTTCATAAGAAGAGTCTGCTGGAACAGGCCAATGGCTCATTTAGTCCCATATCCTGTTTTCACATTGGCCAACTAAATGCCTGTGGGAGACCCACAAGCAGGACCTGAGTACAAGAGCACTTTCCTTTCCTGTGGTTTGCAGCAAAGTCCCTTCCGGCATAGCAGGAGGGGAGGTTGCGGGCGCCCACGAGCCCTTCACGGGCTGGGGGGATGGCTGTCATTCCCCCAGCCATTGGCTGTGCGCGCTCCCCGGCGTGTCCAATCTGGATGTCCTGGGGGCGTGGCTCACTGACTTAAGTGAGCATGTGGCTGGGGCTCAGTCTCTCGGTTCCTGCCCCCAGCTGCTTCAGTTTTCCCACCCAACCTCCCCTTAGGCAGGGCTTTCCTTTTGACATTGCTGCAGACCTCGGTTGGTTGCTGTTGAGGGGCCTGGTAGGAATTTTTCCACTTGGCAAATTGGCTCTGGCCGGGTGGTTTTCGCCTACCTCATAGCAACTCGTCACAACTTTGGTTCTGGTGGTTAGGCATTGGATTATCTCTGAAAGGTTATGGTGGGGGGGGGGGAGGTTGCTGCCATCACCTCCCCCAAAATGCTGAAGGGTACTCCTTTAAGGAGTCCAGGGGTGCAGCCATGTCCGAAACCATGGTAGGTGAGGGCCTAAGGCACGCCCCCTATCGGTGGCCCCAGGGTGAGTTCCTAGCTGATCTTCATTGCAGGGCTCACCCAATGGTCACAGACTGCCAGCACAACAGGCTGCAGTCAGATATAGTTGGTTAGATCCAATGCCTAAGCCAATACCTCTCTACACCCGTAATCAATAAAGTTGTGGCCTTTTCCTGCCCATTAACCTTATTCAACGTGCCCTGTGTCTTTATTTACTCCTGGAGGGATCGGGGTATCGCCACGCAACTAGTAGCCAGAAGGATACTTCCTCTGACTGTGCTGAGCCTACTCTGTTCTGGAGTGTTGATGTGCTATGTACAAGAGGAAGTATAATTTCTCAGCGAGAAGCAGGATGCTAGATTGGATAGGCCTTTGGTCAGATCCAGCAGGGGTCTTCTAATGTTCCTAGCATATCCTGATTATGAGATAAAATGAAGAGAAGGAAGTGACTTTTTATAGGTAGATAGTTATGGCTATAATGGTGCAGGGAGGCAGTGGGAGGAGACACTAGAAATTCATGCAGAAATGAAATGCTGAAATGGAACGCCAGGAGTCCATAGAACCTCAGTAAAATTCACAGAGTGGCTTAACAGCAAATCCCTCTTCACAGAGACCCCTGGGAACTGTAGCTCCTAATTTTCAGCACACTTAACAAGCTGCAGTACCCAGGATTTTTTTTTTGGGGGGGGGGAGTCATGGCTATTGAAAGTAGTATGATGTTGCTTTAAGTGTGTAGTGCAGATGGGGCCTGAGCAATAAGGCTGTTTGTATGATGCGCTACATTTCAACGTTTAAAATAAAACACCACCTTTAGCAAAAAAAACATCAGGCAGGGCAACAACAGAGCACATTTCAAGAAATGTTCAAGTACTCTAGAAGTCCTCTCACTTTCTCTCTTCTTTCTCTTGAATGAAAATCTGGCATGATGAGCATTACTGTCAAATAAAGTGCAATGGACCCCTTTGGTATTAAAGGATCTAACAGAGAGATTTCCATTTCTGGTTTTCTTATTGCTTATCACAGCTTGAAGTGTTTTCTCAGCCATCTGAGGGATGTAATCCCGTTGGGAACAGCGACTTGTTAAAATGTTAATCTGCTGACTACGACTGTGAATGTGACTTCTCCAAGACATTATTAGGCATCCATATGTCATGTACCTTATTTTCCTCACTGTTGAATGCATAGTGGTATGACACAGTTGTTAAGTGTGCAATTCCTATAGTATATAATCCTGCAGTGGTGATTCCATTTACTTCAAATTCTTCTCCCCCCGCCACCTTGAGAATAAAAGAGGCACTATGTGTTGTGGAGCACATCTTTTAGACTATATCTATGATGCGACCACCATTGTACACATAAATTAATATCAGTTATGGCTAAGCTCAAACTTCTCAGGTTTGGGAAAACATTTCCAGCAGCTCTGAAAAACAATGCCCTTTATTGAAAATATGGGGCAGACTGTAAAAGGCCCCACAGTAGCCAGAAAAGCTCTGCTGGATGCAACTGAGGCAGCACAGTATGCCTTATTCACTGTCTTCACTGCCACTAGGTGGGCTTGATGATCAGCCTTCCCCAATGTCCAACTGCATTCGACTGGAGTTTTCCACCACTCATGTTTGAGCCCTCTCCCAGCTTGTTTCATTGCCCTAAGCTCTGGAGTATACCAGGGAGCCCAACAGGCTCCATGAAGCAGGACAGAGTGCTCAAGAGCAATCATGTCTTTGGCCCAAGCCAAGACAGAACCATGAGACTGATGTAAAACACTCACACAAGAGTTTTATTATGACTATACAAACAACAAACACAAAGCATGTGGGTGTTCCTAATAATAATAATAATAATAATAATAATAATAATTTATTATTTATACCCCGCCCATCTGGCTGAATCTCCCCAGCCACTCTGGGCGGCTTCCAACAGAACAGAACATTAAAATGCAATAATCTATTAAACATTAAAAGCTTCCCTAAACAGGGCTGCCTTCAGCCCTTTAAAGGGCTGCTTTTAATTATCGGTTTCATTATATTGGGGAAATGCATTCTATTAGGATCAAACTTCAACTTCTTTCTTTATACACATCACCAGCTGTGCCTAATTAGCCTGGAAAACCACACCCAGAACTCATAGAAAATGTCCTTAAAGTTATCTGCACCCTTTTCCTGTTTCATGTCGAATGATACCTAACATTCGGATGTTCCAGAGGGACACCTTTGCCACCCACCTCTGGCAAGCATCCTTGGAAACAGTTCTCCCCAGCCACAGATGTCTATGTGGCAAGCTCCAATATGGGCAGAAGATCTCTGATTGGCCAGAACTCTTCAGATGAACATCAGACAGAGAAGCATGGCAGGAATGTGTGACAATTGTGGTGGGTGGGGCTCTTCTCTCCTGCCCCACCCAATCCTCTCTGTGTTCATTCAAGGTGTGGTGGTGTCTGCAAACATGAAATGAAAGCTCTCAACGTTAACCATGCCATGTGGGAATCCCTTGCAGCATCTGGAAACAGGCCGTGTACCCACAGCAGTGACCAGATGAGTAATGACCACGGGGAGAGAAAAAAACCACCATGGTACACCTGTATCAGAACAGATGCCTTCATTTGCCCCAGCTGCAACAAAACACGTCTCTCCCATATTGGTTTCTACAGCCCATACAGGTGCTGTAATTCTCTAATGATTTGACCTCACCCCTGAAGGATCACTCCTCTATTGTCTCCCAAGATAGAGGAATGCTAACCAACAGCAACCCAGGTAATTTTTTTTAAAAATGGCATATTTACTGTCTTCTGCACACAAATCGTTCTGTTCTGATGTTCGTCAAAATAAACTTGAAAGGCATCCATGTGTTTTCTAACATTTTATTTTTTTCCATAAATGATTTAAAGGGGGGGAACCCCTCACTATTTCTCTGAAGGTACTTTCAGGCCTGATGTTGGCCCCTTAACAGAATCAAAAGAGTGCTCATAATCTAAAGGTTAGCATCGGTTGGTTTTGTAACATCTTCGGTTCCCATATTGCAGTGGGAAATTCACAAAAAGGACAATACTGTCATGGAGGAACAAGTCCTTTCTGTCATGTCTCAACCATTAGTTGCCAGTGCCAGCAGTAACCCTCCACTTGAATTCCTGATAGCATGGAGGTCTGATTCTCTTGCCCCCCCCTTCCAAAAATAGAAATCTCTCTCTTATCAGGTATAGATGGGGACAGACAGATCTAAAGAAGAAATAGAGATGACTTTACTTTCAGTATTTCAAGTCTGACTTCAGCGGCAGAGCTATTTTGTGTTTCTGATAAACAATCTCCAAGCTGTTTGATTGTGTATTTTGAAAGATACATTTATCTCAATGTAGGAGTTCAAAGTCCCTTGAGTGAAGAGCTGCCAGCCTACTTTAATGTGATAAGGATGGCAAATTGTCCCTTTGTGGGAGAAGGTATAGCTGGCCATTTTGTTATCAGCTGGGTTTTTTTTAGCTTGGCTGACAAATTAAAATGAAGAAACATTTATATAAAACAACTACAGGAATTTAATATTATTCCTATTTGGGGTGTCAAAACTTTGTAGTATTATTCCTTTCTCTGGAACCTCTTAAATACCACTGGGTGGGGCAGGGAGTTGTATTTGGAAGTTGCTTGCAGTTATTATTTGTAACTTCACAGAATTGATACTGTTGTCAACAGGACTGTTCCAGAAGCGAGAGACAATTACCTTTTCAAAGGCATAATCAAAAAGGATTATAAGGAATTCTAAGTAGCAAATGAGCAAAGCAAAACACTAATAGCTACACACCAGCTATACTGGAATACCTTACCATGAACTTTTTGTAGTTTCCAGTGGGTCTCAAACCTTGGTGAGTTGGGGACTTTCCCTGCATGTGAAAAAAGGCTTGTGGATCGAGTGAATGAGACCAAGAGTGGGTCCAGTGGTCAAGATGGTGGTCTCTGCACATGCTGTAGAGCGACGTGAGGGTCAGATGGGACTCGGCAACCTGGGATGGTGGACCTTCTAGGAGAAGGAAAACTCTGATCCTAAACCTTACAGGATATCTTCAGGAGAAGAAAAGGCTAAGGAGGAGATGCTACACAAATCTAGAGTGGAGTCCCTAAGATGGTTGGATGGTGTCTTGTATTCCTCCTTCTGGCAACTGCTGCAACTAAGTGGTACCAAAAGTATCACACCACTTTGGTGCTGCTCCCATTGTGGGTGGATGGCAACAACTTCAACAACTTCAACAACGTCATGTTCCCACTGGGTTCCAAAAAAATGCAAGAAGCCATATTAATCTACTATGATCCCCCACACCCAAAGCGCAACACAGCAATGCATAGAATTGTGCCCAATTAATTAGGATCAGAATCACCGCAAATATGTATTGTTTCCTGGGATTAAGCTTTGTTTTTGTTTTTTTAAACGTTTTTAGAAGCTAGTACTGAAAGTGTTAAGTAAATTGCTCTAGAGGTAGTTCCAAACAGGTCCATTTGTTAAGAGCATGCAGCATTCTGGCCAGAAGGTTTCCTCAGGGGTGAACTGTTTAGTCAACAGTGCAAAGCCACACATTATTTCCCCCCACTTCTCTGGAGTTTTCATTCTCTACAGTCATTACTCCTAGAAAAAAATAATGGTTAGTCTCCTGGAGGAGTGGTACTGCTGGGGACATCTGCATACAGATATGTGCCCTTTAAGTTGGTTATGGTCTGTGAAGAATAAAGTGTTCTCCACACTGAGACTCATTTAAAAGTAGCACCTTGCAACTGTATATAAAGTAATTCTTATGAAGTCAGTGGCACCGAGTCTGATTTCTCAGTGCTGTATTGCCAAAAGCTTTCTGCTATAGCCTTTGGGAATATCTGATGAGAAAGAAATATTGTAGAGCTCTAAGACGTACAATCTGACGTCCCAAATTCTTTTTTCTCAGCTCCTCTTGTGTGCCAACAGCTCTGCACACCAAGTTAAGTGGCATTTCTGTATAGTTAGTTTGTGGAACAGATAGGAGATAGGTTTCATAAAATCTTACTGAACAATTATATTGTAATTTTAATTCTTTCAGCCATTTATTGGACTATCGTAAAACAATCACTTTCTCAGCAGTTTTTAACAACTTCATTGACTTCCTCCATTAATACTAATAAGTCCTGGTTTTGCGTTCTGTGTATTTCTTTGTCCTGTTTGAAATTAGACTGTAAATGCTTTAGGAGTAATGATTTTCTAGTATTATTGGCTGGACTGAAATTCTGATTATCATCATGATGATAATCATGTATGCCACTTTTCCAAAGTTAAACCATACTCAAGGTGGTTTATAACTTTTTCATTCTAAGAGTTACAATGAATAAAACAATTTAAAGAATCTCAAACAATAAACTAACGAACACATCTCAAAAGATAAACAATTGAATTAAACAGTCCCCACATAATTCATAATAAAGTAAAACAATAACAATATAAAAGCATTATTTGTGTATAATCTATACTTTCATAAAAATATATTGTGGCAGCATACAACACTTAATAATAATATCGGCAAAAAGCAGTGCTTTTTTTTTCTTAAAAAGATTCCTTAGGAGTACTCTCATTTTGACTCAAGGAAATCACCATTTTATAGTTCAAATCTGGGAAAATAAATACAGTAAATGGACAAAAGTACAAAGATTCACAAAATGTTTAGGGGTATGCGTACCCCTGCGTACCCTTAGAAAAAAGCACTGGCAAAAAGTATCCCCCCCCCAAAAAAATAAACAAATACTGATTTCTTTTGTTTATGTTATTTTTATCTTTCAAGCAGCTTGAGATGGCACACCCAGTCCTTTATCTTCACAACTATGTGACCAGAGCAAGGTTACTCAGTTTGCTTCATGGATGAGTTAGGATTTGAGGCTAAATCTCTCCTAACACTTGAATGATAATGCTCTGGTTTGTATGTAGGGATGAATGTCTTGTTAAAAAGGGAGGGTTTTTAAAGGAAGAAAGCATTTCCCCAAATTGAGAACTCTGTTAGAGTGGGGCAAAATTCCTCTTCTCAGTTTGGGCTGATATTAAGCCGTGATTCCTGCATTACAGGGGATCACACTAGATGACTCTCTGTACAATTCTGTGTTTCTTTGAGTCTCCCATCCAACCATAGTCCCATAAGACACAGCACAATGTTCAGCAAGTCATGCCAACCACGGCTTTTGGGTGAGGTGCAGGAGGCTACAAGGTGGGGAAGATGGGCAGTTCTCTTCTATTTATACAATGTTGGATGCAAGCCAAAATGTTTTTATTTTTTATCGAAAGAGTATTTCCAATAATATTGTGTTGTTCAATACTTGTTTTATAGCTACATCCTCAATCATGTTAGATCATCAGTGTCAACAATAAAATAAGGGGCACTTAATAGCAATTTACTATAGGGGCAGATAGGGCTTCCCAGTCAGCTATACTCATTTGTGAGAAAGGCTTCAGTAGTAAGCCCTGAGGAAAACCATAGCTGCTGCCTTGCGGGACATATTCAGGAGAAGAAAAGGCTAAGGAGTAAAACCTACACCAGGCATCCCCAAACTTCAGCCCTCCAGATGTTTTGGACTACAATTCCCATCTTCCCTGACCACTGGTCCTGTTAGCTAGGGATCATGGGAGTTGTAGGCCAAAACATCTGGAGGGCTGGAATTTGGGGATTCCTGACCTACACAAACCTTGTATGCCTCCAAAAATGTTCTCAGATTCACCTAAGGAATTAATTTCTATTTGTCATGTACTCCTGATAATTGACTAGTAATTAATTATTTGCAATGTTCCTGCTGTGAATGTTATTCTGGGATCTCTTTTGTTTGTGAATGTCCAGATGAGTAAATGTGAATAACTCTCTCTGCATAGTTCCCTGTGACAACTCCTTGCAACACTGAAGTTTATGAATTACAAAGAGTTATCGTAGTGCTCACTGGAAGGACAGATCCTGAAGCTGAGGCCCCAATACTTTGGCCACCTCCTGAGAAGAGAAGGCTCCCTGGAAAAGACCCTGATGTTGGGAAAGATGGAGGGCACAAAGAGAAGGGGACGACAGAAAATGAGATGGTTGGACAGTGTTCTCGAAGCGTTCTCGAGTTTGACCATACTGCGGGAGGCAATGGAAGACTGGAGTGCCTGGCGTGCTCTGGTCCATGGGTTCATGAAGAGTCGGACACGACTAAATGACTAAACAACAACAATTGTAGGCTACCAGTGGCTACCAATAAGTATGGCATGAAAGGCGGGATGATGTTGCTAGGCAAGTAATATAAATGTTATTAATGTAAAAGTAGTCGTTTATGAGAGAAATAATCCCCACTGCCCTGGAGATTTGAAGCCAATGACCTTCAGGTTTTGAATCAGTAAATCTGGTATGAGAAGGAATAGACCCTTCATTAGCTAATATTCTTTATGATGGAACCCTCTAAGCACTGCTTAATTTGCTTGGCTGTGTAAAATGTGTTTGAAATGTATTTTATTTTGAACTGGAATTTAATAGTGGAACAAATAAAGCATCCCTAAATCAGTTCTGGGACTAAGGAATCTCATTAGCTTTTAAAACTAAGCTGCATATATTTATAAGAATATTATAAATTGCCTTGAATCTTGATTCCTCAAGCAAATTCAGCGGCCATGTTTATGTCAAATGCACCTAAGCAGGATCTGTGTTTTTGCAGGGTGCAAATCACTTGTAGGAAGTTAACACTTATTCAGGTGTATTTATGAAGGCCTCTATGTAAACAGACCTCAAATCTCTAAAGGTCATGGACAGGCTGAGCTGACGTGCTCCTTTTTTTTAGTTGTAGACTCATTGATTGTCTGCAGATGGGTAGCATTCCTGGGGATGGAACCAAGTACTTTATAGTCTGAGGCAAATGGGGCAAATGCCTGTGAACCAGCTCTGACTGGGTGTCCTCAGAGCTCTCTTTATGCTTGAACAGAAAAGGGACGTTCAATGTCAGTCTCTGCAGTTGGTCAGGTCTAGTATAAACAATAGGAGCCTGGTGCTTCTCTGGTCAATACACCTGCATCCTAAGTCAATAGGGTTTAGCTTCACCACCACCCCTCAAGTCCAGCATGGGCAACTGACTACCAAGATGCCATGTTGTACAGAGACCACACCAGTTGTGGGTTAGTGGTGCTCTGCTGACCTCCAGTCATTTGCATTATTGCTGCATACTGGGATAGAGAGAAGAAGGGCCAAGGTTGATCTGCCTCCCACTTTTGGTCCTGGTATGCAACTTGAGGTCAGGTGAGCCTCATCGCCTCACCACGACACCCACCACTGGACCATGCTCATGGTCTGTATTGGGTATTGCTGCCATTGACTCTGGCATGATCTTGACAGGCTGCTTGGAGTGAGAGTCCAACAGCTTCTGGAGGTTACCAAGTTGGGGAAGACTGGTCTACTGTGGCTGGCAGGAGCTCTCCAATGTTTAATGCAGAGGTCTTTCTTATCACCTGCTACCTGACCATTTTATCTGGAGATACAAATGAACCAGGGACCTCTTATATGCAAAGCACATACTCTACCACTGAACCATGGTCTTTCTCCCCTATAATGCAGGTTCTCTATCATAGAGAGCACAATTTGCGGTGGGGGCTAGCAAACCACTCCTGAGTCAAAGGTGGGGGCATGAGTGGCCACCGTCTGATTGGACCTGGGCTGTTGTTGGGCAAAATAGCATGTTGCAAGTGGTAAGTCCAACCCCTGGGGTATATGGCTAAATGCTTGGTTTCTCTTTCTCTTTGGCTGCGTTTCTGATCCCCACCCTCCCTCCACTGTTTTTAGGCCTCTGTGTTGACATTGCTGTGCCTCTCAAGGGGTCGCCTGTATTCAGGGGCCTGGTAGGATTTTTTTCCATTTGGCTGATTGGCTGGTGCCATCTGGTTTTTTGCCTACTGCATAGCAAATCGTCACAACTTGTAAGGTTGGCGGTTAGGCATTGGTCATTTTGGTTGTATTAAAGGGTCTTATTGATTATGTTGGCCCCAAGTTTATGCCTGCATGGTTGGGGAAATCCCGGTCAGGAATACAGGGGCTCTATGCTGTGTCCGTAACCCCAAGGTAGGGGGCTAGGACGGCGTATTGAGGCCCCTGGGAGCCTGAAGGGAGAGGGGAGAGTTCATTGCACCTGGGTCCCCGTCTCTCCCTGTAGGATTTCCCCGTGTTGACAAGGCAAGTTATTATTATTACTGTCCTTAGGTGACAGTTGAGAACCAATGCCTATGCAACCACTCACATGTTTTGTATTCAATAAAAGTTGTGGCCAAAATTCATGCCAAAAACCATTAAACAAAAATTCTGTCTATGTGGTGAGTTATTTGAGGGGTGGTTTTGGGGACCTCCACACGCAAATTGTATGTATAAATGAGGATTTTTGCTTAAGTGACCACAATCCAAGGAATTTTAATGGAGTAGATAGATACACAATCCAATTGTGATTTGAAAAATAATGGTATAGGTACAGGTGCATTTGTGTGTGTGTGTGTGTGTGTGTGTACACACACACACACACACACACACACACACACACACACACACACACCATTCCATTTGTCATGGACTCCATAAAGTTTTAGGAAGAAAACGGTAAAGAAAGCTTTTGCATATTGTCATTTGTTTCACCCAGGTTGCTTAAAAAGACATAATATTTTTAAGGCAAAAGCTCCATCCCACACTGCCATGTTTCTTGGCTGTATCCATCCCTTTCTTTATTATTATCTTACTCCCTTTTCTTCCTTATTTTTTCTTCTTTCTGCACCCTATGTCTCCTAAGGCAGATATATATACCTGGGCCCTTCTCCCTCACAACAGCATAATGGCTGCTATTCCTTCTTTCAGTTAAGTAATCCATCATGTTTTGTAAACTGATGTCAAAAAGCGGCTTAAGGGAAACCATAGAAGTGTGTGCATATGTGTGCCTGTATGGGTATGAGCCTCAGGTCGTTCTTCCTGTCCCACCAAAGAAGAACAGCATATGGAGTGGGAGCCTAAATTGGCTCACAGCTCTGAGGAACTCTGCAGGAAGCAGAACCCATCTTGCAAAAGTGGATAGGTCCATGATGTTCTAATGATACCAAAGAACTGGGGCGGGGGGAGTCACAGTAGCAGCAGGAGATACTTTAGAATGCTAGTTTTACCTTTCCTGTCTCTGGAATACAAATGTCAGGTCCATTTTGGCTCCTGGTGATAGTTACATTCATTGCAAAACTGGCTGGGAGATGGGGACTCTTCGCAATTAGCGTCCCTTTATAGGTTCACATACGTGTGTAGCTGTGAGAAACCCTGCCAGAAGCAGCTTGTTTCCTTCTGGGATTATAGAAAATACTGAAATATAGAAGCAGCTTTTGCTTTAGGGTATTCTGGGCAGAGTTCAGGCCTCTGGCAGAGAGCACTTAGCCATAGTGGGGTGTTACTGGCTCACATTTTATATCCGTTTTGATTGCCAAACTCCAATTAAAGCAGATCCCTTGGCCCACGGTTTCTGTGCCTTGTGGGTTTGCTTTGTCGGATGAACCTTGCCAGTAGGTTGCCCCTTCTAACAAAACGCCTTGGCTTAGCTCACTTCATGGCTGACCATGCTGTGACTTTGAACACCCAGTCAATCTCCTCCGCAGGTCCCAATTACTACACAATTGCCCCATTTTAAATGATGGCCACTTAGGGGCTACTTGACATATTACTGCTTCTTACTTAGAGATTAATTCCTTTCAGAAAACAAAAGTCTGCCTCTTCATGTATCTTCCGTGGAAATAAAGGCATTTCCGTCAGGTTGTGCTAACTGGAAAGCCTTCACGTGTTTTGGCTTTTCAATACAAGTTCCCTGGAGTGAAAATGAGGGGCACAGCAGACGTTTTCTGAGCCTGAGAATGCTCTCAGAAAAAAAAAAAGTAATGCATGTGAAACAGCCATTACAAGGTTAGTAGGTCTCAGGAGGGGGATGCCTGGAAAAAGTGGATTTTTATTAGTTCATGTTTTCACATTTCCTCTCCATATACAGTGGGGCAGAAACTAACGAGTAAATGGATGACAAATCTCACATAACCCTGTGATGGCATCCATGGCCATGAAGCTTAAAGTAAAAGAGGAAGCCTGGGTTGTGTCTGAGATTCAAGGATAAGGAAGTTTTTAATACGCACCAACTTAGACTTGAACAGTTGTGCATTCTTGGCCAGCCACATAACGTTACAGCCAAGTCCTGGAGCCTTTTAGGCAGAAGGCTGGGGTATAAATACATAAAACAAATATAAAATACAATATAAAATACAATAAATCTATCCCTACCTGTCACAGGCGCGGTAGCGGCTACTCCAGAGTAACGACTCCTCACGACGTTGCGTTTTCATGCTTTTATTATGTGCAAACTATTTACAGTGCAGAGTCATTACTATGTACACGTTGTCAGTCTGGGTCAGAACCTCCGAATGGGGATTCCCGCATCTTTTTCCAACAAAGTAGCCTGGGAATACTGAATCTCTGCCCCCCCGTCGCTTCTTGCGCAATTCCGGGGCCAGCGGGAGCGGTCTTCTTGCCGCGCTTTCCCTGCTTCCCCCTTCCTTTCCTAAGCGGAGCAGTGGCTCTGCGACCCTGCCTGAGCCATGCCCTCTACTTCCCGATTCCCCGCTGGAGTCATCCCCCTCCCCGCTCCCACTGGCGCTGGGAGAAGAGCTTGTGCTTAAGATGGGAGGGGGCTGTCAGTAGCTTCTGTCCCTCACACTACCCTTATGAATTGCAAGTGGGCAGGGAGCTGTTGCTCTCAGGTGCTGCATATATGAGCTTCCTACAGGCCTGTGGTTGGCCATGGTCAGAATAGGATGCTTCTATTGGCTTGATTCAGCATCCTCTTTCTATGTTCTTAAAACATTGTTCGGGTCTTGGGGGATCGAAGTTTCAAAAGTGGGTAAGCTCTAGAGCAGGGGTCAGCAAACTTTTTCAGCAGGTCCCTCAGACCTTGTGGGGGGTCGGACTATATTTTGGGGGAAAATATGAACAAATTCCTATGCCCCACAAATAACCCAGAGATGCATTTTAAATAAAAGGACACATTCTATTCATGTAAAAACACCAGGCAGGAGCCACAAATAACCCAGAGATGCATTTTAAATAAAAGGACACATTCTACTCATGTAAAAACACGCTGATTCCCAGACAGTCTGCAGGGTGGATTTAGAAGGTGATTGGGCTGGATCTGGGCCCCGGGCCTTAGTTTGCCTACCCATGGTCTAGAGCAGTGTTTCTCAAGGAGTGGGCCAGGGCCCATAAGTTTTCCTTGGCCCATTTTCAGGCAGGCTTTGGTACCACATCCTGCTCATTGCCTCCTCACTTGCCTGCCTACTACCCATGCCATAGTCTTTTGGTTGGACCAGTGCCAGCCCTAGCAACTCATTGTATGCTAAGCAATGTTGGCTGGGAGATAGAGATGTTCCGGAGGGGTGGCTGGGAGGAAGGTCTCCCTCCTCTGAGGTAAAAGGGGTCCGAGGAAGTGTTGGAGGAAATCAGAAAGTGGAGGCAGGGGAAGGTTAATGTTTACTATTGACTATTAAAAACAAAGTTTTTTAAAAAAACCCAACTAGGGACAAGAGAGGAAACGTGTTATAAGAGGAAGAAGTGAATGTAAAAGGACCAGGGAGGAAGGATAAAAGAAAATGGCACTTTTCCATGAGCATGTGGGGAGATAAGATACAAGTTGAGTGCCAAAGAAGAAAGGGAGAAGTTACAGGAGATGGGTAAAAAGACCGTTGAGAGGTATTTGAAGGTGGAAAGGGAAAAGGGGGAAACGTTAAAAAAAACAAAAACGACTTTATCCACATAGAGCATCCGAAGAAGCAAATTCTGCCTAAAGTTGGGAGTTTGGGTCACAATACCTACAGAGCAAATGTCTGACCTTAAGTTGAGTAAAGATGAGCCGCCAAAACAAAAATGTGGTGGCAAAGAATTTAGCAATTTCCAAAGATCAACAAAGGAGTGGTGCCAGCAATGGCCTGTGATTATCCCAAATTCTGCCTCCACCTGCCACAATTCTGTGACCGACTCTGCCCCCTACACCACCATTGTGTGACTGGTTGGCATCACTAATTTCCAGCCATCTCAAGTGGGCACTTGAGATAGAAAACTCGAGAATTCCTGATTTTGAGGCTTGGAAGTTTTAAGCTCAACCATGTTATATCTATAAATTGTGAGTATATAGGGGAAAGATGAGATGAAGACTGAACAAATTCCCTATAGAGACTACAACAGGAGGCTGGTTGATAGCTTTAGCAAGCTGTTCATAGTTTGCCAACAATTGGTAGCTTTCTCTGATTGCCAGGTGGTAGTTAGGAGATGCTGGATAGACATCTACCACAAATGAGATACGTTGTTCTGTGTTAGTTGACACATCACTTTGATGGAGGATGTTTTCTCTAGCCTGAATGGAAGCTCTGTGTATGTTGCAATCAATTACAGAGTGTTCTTTAAGTTCACCAATCCTTCTGAGCAGACATCTTAAAGTCTTAGACATTTCTGCTTCTGCCACACCCTTTGATTTACATCAGAGTAGCAGATAAAGAAAGTGGAAGGGGGAGGAATTACTTTAAAACTTCAAGATCTCTGTTTTTCCACTGTAAATATATGGTTTTACAATTAAGTGTATCCTTCCAGGATCCAGAACAAACTTGTCTGAAGTGCTATTTGATGCTTTTTTAAAAAATGGTCTGCCTGCTTGTCTGTCTCTCAAAACTTTTTAAGCACAGTACAGAAAATACTGCTCTCAGATGGCCTTGATGGGGCAATAAATGAATGGGGGAGGTGAGAATCCACTTGGTATGTTATTGGCTGCTTGACATTTTCCTGAGTGACAGCTGATGAGGAGGAGGGGGGGAATCCTGAATTATGGAAGGAATTATTTATGAATTCCAAATAAGTGGTGTTTCAAAGCCAGCTTCCAGTTCTTCGTCAGTGAGAAAACTGGCCTGTTTATCACATTTTTAAATGGATGAATGAAAATGTATGCATATTAATGTAAAAATGGGCTCTCTGTTTGTTGAGACAGAACTCCTCAAATAATCGTTAATCAAAGCAAGAGAGAAAACTGGTGCTCTTTGAAATACCCCCCCCCTTTTATTACTATTTTGGGATTGGGCTGAGGAGAAATGCACAGCTTCCTAATGACCTGGATAAAATGTATTCTCTGTGCCAATGAACACTAGGGAACGATTTTAAGCTATAAGGTGATGAACTAACTGTTCAAGTGGAGGGAAACCTTCTGTGAACAACCTGGCTGTATTACACTGGGTGAAAATCTTCTCTTTGTCTGGTTCTAGGTCCAGGTTCCCAACACAGCCTAAACAAAGTTATTTTTTTCTGTCTCCAGAGCAAGATCTTTCTACAGGATCAAGATGACAAGAGATCAGGTCAGCACCATTGCCCCTCCTCCTGCCACTCACTACTGGCTAAGTGATCTGAAAGGTGTTTGAAACCCATCGGAGATAAAGGTGGATCACTGACACAAAAGATTAATCTATGTCGGCAGCAAGAAAGCTTCTGGCTCAGACAGGGCCGGATTTAGTAGGTTTGATGAGGCCCTAAGCTACTGAAGGTAATGGGGCCCTTTATATGTCCAGCTGTCCTTTGTCAACAACAAATTGTTGCTGTTTTGTGTTGAATATATGCTATATGGTAATTTATGGACCTAATAGTAATGGGCGGGGCCCATTACTTACATCATAAGGAGCCTACACAACACAAAACACTCTTGCTGTATGTAGGTTTTATTTTATTTGTTTTTTATCTTATATTTTGGAAATGTACATCCAGTTTAGAATCATAGAATCATAGAGTTGGAAGAGACCACAAGGGCCATCCAGTCCAACCCCCTGCCGAGCAGGAAACAACATCAAAGCATTCTTGACATATGCCTATCAAGCCTCTGCTTAAAGACCTCCAAAGAAGGAGACTCCACCACACTCCTTGGTAGCAAATTCCACTGCCGAACACCTCTTACTGTCAGGAAGTTCTTCCTAATGTTTCTTTTTCCTTTAATTTTTTTTTGGGGGGGCCCAAGAGAGTGGGGCCCTAAGCTATAGCTTGATTAGCTTATACGTATATCCGGCACTGGGCCCAGAGATGGAAAGAAGGAGAAGTATCAACCACAAAAGAGTGACAGACCAAGCTGGTGGAGTATACAGAAATGGCAAGACTGATGGGAAAGATAAGAAACCAGGAAGACCCACTATTTTAAAAAGACTGGAATAACTTTTTAATATATTTGAAAGACCACTGTAGACAGTTGAAAACCTTAATGGCACTTGTAAAGTAAAATGAACTTTGGTTACTATGATTATATAATAGATGGATAACGGTAAAAGATGCGGGGAGGGGGTAATCTTTAGAAATGGAACCCATGGAGGGAGGGAAGGAGATCTGAAGGTTCGAAAGAACCTCTTTTTATTTTATTTTATTGGAATGGTTATGTTTGTTGTGTATAACTTTATGTAAAACTAATAAAAATAATTTTAAAAACCTGGGGGGGGGATTAATCTACGTTGGGAGAAATAGAGAAAAGACAAAATAATTTCCCAATTGTGTATGCTGGTAACGAGGCATCCATCTGCCTGGCCAGTCTAGGATGGTAGATTGAGAACTACCTTGCACCAAGTCAAGATCTTCATATCCCTCCTAAATATCCTTCCTACATTTGTATCAAAATTCCCATTTGACCGAATGGGTCCTTGCACTGAGTATTCAGTGACTGCCTCTAGACAGACAGAAAACAAATCCAATAAGCACACAAACGGCTCGATTGTGCAGTACAGGATTTTAAATAAGGGCTGTTTGGCTGAAAACTGGTGAATGGTTTCTTGTCAGTATCTTTTCTGATCCTAAATGGATGGCATTGCAGCAGAGTTTCAAATATCCCCTTTCTTCAAGATATGATAGCGATTTATATACAGCAATGTATTTTATTAGGAACTGCAACAGATACAGAGTTCTGTGGTGAATTGCAAAAAGGAGAATGGAGAATTAAGTGTGTGTATTTGCTAGTAGCACAACTAATCAAAGGGTTCAAGCTAATCCAGCAGGGTTTCTAGGGTTAGTTTTAAGTTTTTTTATACACCTGAATGCATGGAAGCTGAATCATGTTTTGCTAGAGAGGTGGGTGACTGGCTGACATGATTTTAATGAAGTTCAGACTGCATAATCTAGTATTGATTGTTGCTAACATCTGTGTATTTCTAAAGTCAAATGTGTGAAACATCTTTTTACCGCCTTTTTTTAATACCTGGCAGCATTAAGCTTGTTAAACATCCATACTGTCAATAGAGGGCTTTACTTTTTTATGTTGCAAATTAAGTATGGCTTTAAAATAGTTGCATAGCTTCACAAATCAGTAGTAATATTTTAGGAAGAGTAATTTACTTGCTATTTACTAGTGGTGTGCATCAGCTCTGTGTGTACCCTGAATAGCAAGAAAAATCAGGGAGATGTGGATCATGATCTCATGTTCCCAAGTTGGTCTGCGAGGCAGATCAGGAACCCCCTAAGTTTATGACTCCCTAAGTTTTTCCAACAAGTTAAATGCACAACCTTTGCCCACATTCTCTTTTCTGAGAAATTAAACCAAGATGACTAGGAAATGCCAAGTTTGAGAGGTGCTCTTTCGTTTTGACGGACAGGTCTAACTTTTAATCATGTTGAACTATTTCCCAAGAATACTCCAATGACAGTGGTTTTGAGGAGGGATATTGAAGTAAAAATAAACAGAGTTGTTCTTCATGTGGCTTGGTATTCTCCTCCAGGTTTTGACTGTGAAAGCAGGGCATCGCCAGAAAAATCAGAATTTTAGGCTAGCCTGCAAATATTTCCCAATTGCTCCTTTCCTTAACAAGTAAAAGTCACATATAACTTTTTTCAACACAGAGAGTAGTTCCAGGAAACTGAGCTGTGGGCATGGAAAGGGGATGGGATACAATGAGAGAAAGGTGTGATTTAACTGCAAAAGACACAATCACCAAGCAACATAGGCCCTGGACCTCTCGGTCAGAACCCTGAGAGATTTCTTACCCAGGAAAAGCTCACTCATGTCTCCGGTTTTCAAACTGATTCCTCTCCCTCTCCCCATACTTTGAGGACCGTCCATTTAGGCAAACTAGGCTGTCGCCTAGGGCGCTGAAATGGAGGAGGCGCTGGCCGCCATCCCCGCTGCCCACCACCCCCGCCGCCTGCCTTCCCTAGGAACCGATCCAAGGGAGCTCCGCTCCTGGCGGTGGGGGAGGCACTCTGCACGCGCTCAGGGCCCCTCACCGTTACAAGGCAGAGAGCAGGGCCGGAGCAAGCGAGCGGGCCGCCCAGCCCGTCCGACGAGCAACCCAGGGCCCAGCCCGTCTGGCAGCACACCCGATCAGCCAGTGCCCTGGCCGAGCTGCTGCTGCCACCGCCGAGCTGGGCACTAGGATGCAGCTCCCCCCGGCCCATCTCCCCTTGCTCTTCCCGATGCTGCTGTTGCTGCTGCTGACGGGAGAGCCCTGGGCACGCCGGGCATCGAGCCGCGCCACCGCCTCCTGCCCGCAGCAGCCACCACCTCAGCGGGTGACGGGCGCGAGATGCAGCGCAAGATCCTGGCCCTGCTGGGCCTGCCGGGCAGGCCCCGGCCCCGGGCACAACCCACCCCGACGGGCACCAAAGCCGCCGCCTGGCAGCAGCAGCGGCAGCCGCCTTCGGCCACGCCGCTCTCTTCATGCTCGACCAGGACGAAGGCGGGGACGACGAGGGCAGCCCCTGGACACCGAGCTGGGAGCCGGGCTGCCCAAAGCAAGCGGGCAGCGAGGGAGCCACTTCACTTTCCCTCCCCCCGCCCCACAGTGAGCCGGGGAGAAGGGAGACGCGGCCGCCCCTGCGAGAGGTGGCGACAGGATCAGCACCCCGAAAGCGCTCCTTTCTCTCTCTCTTCCCTCCCTCTCTCTCTCTCGCTATTTCCCTCTCACCCCCTCCTCCCTCCTTCCCCCTCTCCCTCTCTCTCCCTCTCTCCCCCTGGGGGGCGCCAGAAAATGATCTGCCTAGGGCGTAAAAAACCCTAGCACCGGCCCTGCTTTGAGGGATGGCTCAGTTGCGTGAGCATGAGACTCTTTAACCTCAGGGTTATGGGTTTGAGCTTCACGTTGGGTGAAAGATTGCAGGGGGTTGGACCAGATGATCTTTGTGGTACCTTCCAAATCTACAATTCTATAATTCTATATTTTCCCACTGGCAAAGTCTGCCGTTGTGGAAGAACTACTGCACCTATCTTTCTCAAATTTGGCAGGCCTCATCCACTTAGAAGGGATGGATGGATCAGTGGATTTGCCTCATCTTTGGCAGGCTTAATTCACTTGGGGTGGGTTTTTTAACATGCAAATTCTATTCATTTATGTGAAAAGGGGAAAAATATAGTCATTTTTAGATTCCCCGTTATAGTCAATGGGGGAAGAGCAGAGCTTTCGTTTTAACAGTTCAGCTTTGAATCTGAATAATAAATCAAATTGGAACAACACAGAGCAGATGTAAAACAGATTGGGCTGCTCCTAAATGCTATAGATAAAAGGCAAATCTTGGGGTTCCTGCACACTCCTATTAATTACCAATATTGTGGAAAGTCAGCAGGATTTTTTTTTTTTTTAAAAAAAAGACTGGGTGATAGCCAACAGTTGTATTCAGAGCAGACACATTGAAGTCCATTAAGCCCATTGATTTCAATGGTCTACTCAAAGTATAATTAAAAGCTTTTCTCATATACAGTGTTACCTCTACTTATGAATTTAATGTGTTCCGAACGCACATTCGTAAGTCGAAAAAAATTGTAAGTCGAATCCCATAGGAATGCATTGTGAGAAAAAATTCGTAAGTTGAAGCAACCCTATCTAAAAATTTATAAGTAGAAAAAATCCTATCTAAACCGCATCCAAGATGGCGGACGGAGCTCAGTTCGTAAGTAGAAACATTCGTAAGTAGAGATACCACTGTATTTTTTCCAATTTCTCCTGGGTCTATCTGAAACATGTGCATTCATTGTAGACACTCGGAAATGTGAAATGTGCTAAGCTGATTTAAAAATACTAAGCACTATTCAAATATTCAAAATACTATTTCCCCCCCTCAAAAACCCATAAAAATGTGCAGTCTGAAGATGAGAACTTGTTTTCCAAGTAGAAATCCCAGATGAAATGTCTTTAGGATGGAATTTCCAGCAGATTATTAATTTAAACAGTAAGTGGCTTAAGCATTGCCACAGCAGTATTAACTTTGCTTTCAAATCTTCGTCATAATGGATTTTGCTCCACTATCTAAAAAGATTATGGAAGAATTAGTGTCTCAGTAGGTCAAAGCCATCATGCCTCATGATGTGAGGCTTTAATCATAATATTGATTGATGGCAACATATTGCAATTGTCTCTTCTAATGACACAGTTGCTGACCATGTAAAAAATCGCCGTGAGAGATTTCCCAGTTTTGAGTTGTCATTTGGTGTGGAAGTGTTGATTGGTTCTGCTTCAGGAACAGGGTCTTATGAATTATTATCACATGCTTTGCAGGAACAGAATTGGTTGGATGTAGCTGCTCAGCATCAAACAGATAATGTACCGATTTCTTGGTGGAGAAATTCATGGTTACATAGAATGATTCTTCTTGGAAATAATATATATGAATGCTTCAGTCAGAGAAATAAATTGAAAAGAGGATGAACATCTTAGCAAAGACACTAAAGTTAGGTAGTTCTTTATTATAAAAATGGTCACACTGAAATCAGAAAGCATGAAAGGGTAGCATCACAAAAATGTTACTGAGGTATGTGCAGCAGGTACGTCGTACCTTGAGGGTTGTTTCATAAATAAATTTTTAATATAGTTAGCAATCTCATGGGTGTCTGCAGCTTAGAATTAACTGCTTAAATGCAGATTTTTAATGAAAGGTTACATAAAAAAAGAGTAGGCTTGGAACAATTTGCATGGGGTTCAGGTGCAGGAGACATTCATTTTATTTATGTAATCTCCTTACCTAGATGTAAATTGTCCCTAATGTAATTTTTTAGAAAGGAGTAGCCAACCCCACATAAAGGGGCCAGCTTGCTTGTGCAGGACCTGGGGATGACACCAAGGTTGAGTGGACCTTCTGCAGGATGCCATCGGATGTTTCCCAGCACCTTAGTTTCCCCAAAATATCATGCCCCAGAATTCACATTGTTCTAGTCGGGGGTGTGTGTGTCACAAAAGCATGGCTATAATAAAAATAATAATATGGTGCCCACCCGAATGGGTGTGTGCTTGCTCGCACACACATATAACCCACAATGCCCCAGAGCTTCCAGAACATTGCATTCTCAACCGAGACTAGTAGAAAACCTTGAAAGACACTGCTATCAGTGGTGGGCCCCAATAGTTGTTAGCAGCAGCAGTGAGCCCTCACAGCTGAGTGGTGATGCCAAGCCTCACATGACCTCCACATGTGCATCAACGTTGAATTTTGCCCCCCCCTTTTGCTATACTAATTATTTCAGATAATTAAAATGAGTTACTCCAACTAGTGCCTGTATTGAGATCCATATTTAGAATAGCATTTGTACCGGTAACTCAGTTTAAATAATTCTAATACAGTGGATCTAATTAATTAATCAAACATACATTGGATGAAAAGAAGATGAATGCCCATTGATTGCTGGGCCCCGTCTAAAAATTTGGGTCCCCCCCTCCGCCACTCCCAGAAATTTTGAAGGCATGGGGAAAAGATATTTAGCACAGAAGACCAACTAAGTTTATATTTTGGTATGAGCTTTCGTGTGCAAGCACACTTCTTCAGGTATCTCATTTGCTTCAACAGACCCACAGATCTGTACAGAGTTTTTTTAGCCACTTTATTCCATTTTCATGGTAGTTTGCACTATATGGCATCTACACACAATTTTCCATTTTTCTTGACTATTATCTCATCAAGAGCATAGAGTGAATAACTATACTTTTAGTAAGTTCCAGCAGGAACTTCTGTACCTTGGGTACAATTTTGTCCAAGATAAAGCACAGCAGGACTTTGCTGAAGTGTGCCATTGTATTAAAATGTGTGCTAATTTCTAACCGCATCTCAGATTGTGTTCAAAGCCTGTCCTGTCGTTCACACTTCCTGATCATGCCAATGCACTTAGGGTATATCTTCATGACACTCCACCAATTTTAATCCTACACCTGCTATGTTATCTATCACTGGAGGTTTATTTTTCTGCAGTGCTTGCCATCACATTTAGTACAACCAACTGAATTCACAGGCTCTTTCTCATTCAGAATTACACAGGCAGGCAAGAAAGGAGCCAGCTTAATATGTGCACTGGGCTGCAGATAAGAGGGAGAAATTAGATCCTGCACCACAGCTAGTCAGATCTACCAAACATAGTGATGTGGCATTATAATTCGCTAATCTTATTACCTTGGCTAGCTCCATTGTTTTATGCTACCAATTCAGCTGCAGTGCATCACCTCTTGTTTGAGCTGAATAGCACTTTCCTTACTTTCTAATGATATCTGAGTGGTTTGGTCTCTCTCCATAGGTGCACTTGGTGTCAATGAATTCTTATTAGTGATGCACTTTTACTCAACATCCATTCTTCTTTTGTTACTTTGATCTGTGACCTTATTGCCCATATCATATGGGAGTGCTTGCTTTTTCAAGCTACATATGTTTTGCTCAATGTTCTCCAGTTTCTTTTTTATTATAAAAGCTGAATACTTACGTTGATAGGCAAGATGCCTCCGTTGTGGTTTGGTTTTCTTAGGAGTTTATTTATAACGGTATAAGTAATAGTGGGCAGAGCCCAAAGCTCAGGAATGTTATTGGAGCTACCCAGAGGATATGGGGCCTTAAAAATCCCACTTGGGGTGCTTAGTCTGTTTAAGATTGTTTAAGACTATCAATAGATTTCAGCTGAAAATATTCTCCATGCATGTACCAAAGAGTATTAGATGGAAGAGTGTTAGATGAAAATAATATTCAATTGGTATTGCTTGATGAACTACGCAAAATTGTATTCTGAACAAACAATTACAAACTTTTTTTGTTATGAAGTTAGAACATACACGTATATTATAAACAAGGAAGTGATACAAAAATTACAAATAATTCATCACATCTACCTAGGGTGATTTTTTAAAATATAATAATAATAATAATAATTGTAAAACTACACCATATTCAACAGTATATAGAACCAAAACTTAGATCAGAGAAAGCAATGCATATGACTGAATATTATGCTGGCCTTACATAGAATCTTAGAGTTGGAAGGGATCACAAGGGTATTCTAGCCTAAACCTGTGCAATGCAGGAATCTTCTGCCCACAACCTGCAGATTGACGGTCTCCTGCTCCTCCGACTGAATAAACTCATTTTTTTCAACAAACTTAATTGGTCTTTCTTTGAATTTTCTGTAATACTTGGTCAGAAAAACCACCAAACATGCTCAGAGCAACTCTCAAGCCATAGTATTTTAAAACCCAAGTGAGTCATGTACAAGGGTTCATATTATCTTCAATGGAAATCATATCCCCAAAAGAAGAAATTAATGAGCACACATCTCCTCTGAAGGAAGACCCTATGCACCCACAAAATATCACTGGACCAGGGCGAGAGAGAATGGCAAACTCTCGCCAATTAAAATTCTCTGCAACTCTAATGCTTCCATTCCATTAGTATCCCATGCCAAGTCCCTGTCTGTTGTACATATACTTCTGTCTTTAAACAGAGACACAAGGAACAATGAAAAAAGGGGAATAAATAAAGGAGGGAGTTTCTTCGTATCGTTCTGTCAGGTTTAGATGCTGGTGGGGATTTTGTTTTGTAAACTAAGCATTATTAGTCTCCTGGGGGACAACTTCAGTGATGCTGTAGAAATAATCCATTAAATCTCTTTATCCTAATATTAGTTTCCTTAATATTATTTGTAGATCTTTTAATCTTCCAGTCTATAAAGGAATGAATGAATTTCTTTTATTACCATACCCCTATGGCTTGGTGTATTTCATTGTTCACATCAATATAGTTGTTTTAAGTGGATAATTTTTAATCAAATACTTGCTTGTAGGCTTCCTGTATATATCGTTGGCCAGTGCTGGATCAAGCAGAGCTCTCCAAAACCCTTATGCTGTGTTTATGTGTACAGATGTTTATAGGAGTGGCATAATATTAAAATTGTTCAGTATTGTTTAGTAGACTGGTCTTCAGATGGTGGTTTGGGAGCCATTAGTGGGTTGCACCCTGTCCCAAGGTGGATCGCAACATGAACATAACCACCTTGCAGATATATGGCAAAAGGTTAAGAAATAGGCTCCCAACTGCATGTTTGAGTTAAAAGTGGATCCTGGGTCTAAAAAAGTTGAAAGCACACACACAGCTCTATTAGCAATTTGGAATGTACAGATAGAAAGGTAGATTTTTGGGGGTTGCCATATTTCAAAAAGTGAAAATCCGGATGTTGCGTTTTTACAGTATTTTTATTTTTGCCAAAGTTGTTGGGCTTTATTTTTTAGTGTTTTTTTAAATAGTTTTGCCCAGGGTTGTTGAGCTGTGTTTTGTTTTGTTTTTTTGTAAAAAATAAAGAAGTTTTTGAGCCGTTTTTAAGGATGTTCACCAAAATCCAACATGGGCTGCCATAAGTCCGGATTTTCCCAGACACTGTAACCGACTGCCGTATTCAGCAGCTCTGGACAGAGACTCTGGACGTATGGCAACCCTAAGTATTTTCCTAATGACAGACTTGCCTTCTAATAACATAAGCAAGAAAGAAAGGAAATAAGAGGAGGGGGGGAGTATGTCTGTCCCAAAGTCCTATACTCATGGCACCACTGCAGGTGAGATGCATTCAACTGGGCCAAAGTGATGCAGGTAGTTTTCAGTGACCATTCAGAAGGGTACTCATGTTACAGCAGAAACAGCATACAGCCTTACTGCACTTTACAGATTTATTGCAGCAAACTTTCCCCTGGACTAGAGCTCCCTTCGCTGCTGTTTTAACCAGTGGCGGAGCATGTTTCCGCACTGCCTAGGGGAGGCTCGCTCCCAAGGGGGTGTGTGGGGTGGAGGGTGCCCTCTCACGTGCCACAGTTCAGGGTAGGAGAGGGGCGTGGAAGGTTCTGCTTACTCTCCTCCTGCTCTCCACAGCCGAGTCACACATGACCTGGCAACGGAGCTGCTGCAGCCAGGTGTACCTCACCACAGCTAAGGAGGGCTGCTCTCTGCTGCCAGTTTAGAAGAGCTGCTGCCACTGGGCGCAAGGTGTCCCACCCACTTACCTGCCATTTTATCACCCCCTCAATCATGACACCCGGGATGAATGGCACCCCTTCCTATGCCTCTGGTTTTAACCACATATGCTGTACTCTGGATCCTTTTGCTATCTGTGGCTCCATGAAGGGTTCCCAGAGGCAATATATTCTAGGCCACTGTACCAACATTACAGAACTTCCTACTGATTCATCCTGCCACTACCCATCCCATCCCATTGGCATTTAGGCACTGCTAATTTCACAGAGCCTTTGGGGTTGAGATCTATGGGATTTAAGCTGCATTTTTTTCACCCTCATTGGATTCAGTGGAACTGACCTTTGAGCAGATATGTGTGGAATTGCACTGTTAGGCTGCAATCCTGTGCATACTTACATAGGAAAGCACCCCACCAAATGCAATGCAACTTATACTTCTGAGTCGGCCTACTTAGGATCACACGGTTACTTTATTTTTGTTATTTGATTTAATTTATATACCCCTTAACACCATCATTTCTAAGTTTATTTTTCCTGGTTTGTGTCCTTTTTTTATTCTTAGTTAATTAACCAAGCTATGCTTCTTTTTCAAAGGCTGGAATGAAAATGTTTAATTAATAAATACTTTAGTGTAAAGGAGAGAAGTATTGGGGGAGGGGGAAGCGCCACTTACTGTTTAAGCAAAGCTCCATTATTGTGGCTTTTGTGCTCTCAGTGAAGCCCTGGTGTGCTACTTCTTCCCACTCATCCTGCTGCACTCCTGGATAATGAAGGCTGCTTTTTTTATTTTGTCTATTCATAGCCCTCTGGGCTTGAGGAAGCATGGCACAGCATACGGTGTGCTTTATGGGCTGAAGGAAGCCGCATTTCACATCGCCGCTATTATCTAAACTGAAACTATTATCCCGGAATGTGTTTAGACCTGCAAATGTACAAGCAAAGCACTGCAAATGTGTGCATGAATTAGGAATCACAGAGTGCTGCCCAGTTATAGGTGTTTATAGGCTGATAAAAAATCTAGGGCCAGGATCCAAAGAACTGGATGACTAGATCCTCATGCCAACATGAATGCTTTAAAGGTATGTTTCTCAAACATCTCCATTCTGTATGGCAAATATTTTTTGTAATATAGCAAAGTCTCAAAAGTGTTTCGTGCATGGGGGGGGGGGAAAGCAGATTTAATAATAATAAGTAAGGACCTCCATGGGGACGACAGAGGACAAGATGGTTGGACAGTGTTCTCGAAGCTATGAACATGAGTTTGACCAAACTGCGGGAGGCAGTGGAAGACAGGAGTGCCTGGCGTGTTCTGGTCCATGGGGTCACGAAGAGTCGGACACGACTAAACAACAACAACAACAAAAAGGTCCTCCATACACACTGCTCAGGCTTGTGCCCCAGGGAGCTAACACAGTGGTTTGACTTCACCCCTGGAGGTGCACACCATTGTCTCTTAAGACAGACAGATGCCAACAGGAGGACTGTATCCCACTAAATTACTCCATGAGTTCTGCCAGTGGTTTGCAACTTTCCCTCCTCACTGTGTGCTATGCACCCTACCCAAATCTGTTCCAGAAGTTTAGGGAAACACTCCAAGCAGATTCGGAGACACAGGGAGAAAAGGGGGGGGGGAGTGGAAATTCTGTTGCACTTGTGAAAATCATTCCACATGGCCAATCATTTTGTTGGACACAACCCAATAATCTCTTGTGGCAGGTGGTAGTCTTTGAGCATGCCTCTAGAAGCTTTTTTTTTTTTTTTGGCTTTAGACTAAGCCCTTGCCATAGGGAGATGTGATGGTGCCAATAGGAACAAGTGACTCGGGGCAAAATGGAATGCCTCACACCAGGTAATGAGGAATGTGTTAGAAACTCAGAAAAGACCCACGGTGCTTTTTGTGGTAGCAGCTTGTTATGTTAGCCATTTGGGTCTTTTTTTAAAAAAAAAAGCTGGTATAACTGATCTGCCACAAAACATCACTCCCTAGAGGCCTAGGTAGAGATGGACAGGGTTGTCAGTGGAAGAATCATGACCTTGTATACATTTGCTTAAACCTCAAGATTACGGACACCGCAATTCAAAGCCAGAAAGGTTTGTCTAAAATTATTGTCAGCTTTTGATATTGTGCCTTCTCTATAATGAAGTTTTTTAAAGGGTTTGACATAGCATAATTCATCGGAAAGCAGAAACAAATGTAAATGCAAAGCCTCCACTCACCCAGCTGCTTTTTAAGTACCTTTGCCTGATATCTGAAGCACAGACAGAATTCCTTTATTCAATGTTCTGTATACTCCTAGCATAATGTGACTAGTAGAAGGGCCAGCCCACGTCTGTCTACGGTAGCATGGGTTGGGTGGAGAGAAGCCTTGTGAGAAGCCTGCCTGAGCTTTCATCAGTGTAGTATTCAGGAGAGAAAAAAAACACAGATAAACACTTTAAGAACATAAGACAAGCCTGCCAAGTACTTGGGTTCCAAGCCGTGAAGGACTTTTTGGGTTATCATCAGCATGCAAAATTATGCTCAGAAACAGACTAAGAGCCATTGAAAACATTTCAGCACCAGTGGGATCCGTACTTTACGATTGCTGGTTTTTTAGTGTGGGTTTTCTCAATATTCAGTTAATTTGCTGAAATTATCTGCTGCATGGTGAAATTAAAAACACTGAAATTTGGAACAGCAGTTTGCTCCGTTCAAAGCAGAAACCAGAATTTACAACATGTTTTGCATTACCAAACTGCAGTTGGAAGTATATTTAAAATACAGCAGGTAGAGATCAAAGACCAAATAGGAACTTGCTTAAGAGAGTAAAACAACACCTATAATAATAATTAATTTACCATGAACAGCATCCTGTTCTCACAATTGTCAACCAGAAGCCTGCAAGCAGGATTTGAGCACTGGTATTCAGAAGTATTGCTGCCTCCCACTGTGGAGACAGGACATGAGCTAGTAGCCTTTGGTAGCCCTCTCCTCCAGGAATTTGTCTAATCCTCTTTTAAAGCTATCTAGGTTGGTGACTTGTCTTCAGATACTTATGTGATTGCTTAGTGGTAATCTAGAAGGGAAGCCTTTGTTGATTATAATGTTACCATAATATACTTAGTCAATAGCTCCCTCTTTAGTCCTGCAACAGAGATTAATCACTAACATCCCCATAGTAAAAATAAAGTTAACACTTTTGTGCGAAGCCAATAAATATGTTCATTATCCATTTGTGAGAAATGTAGCTTTAAAGAGTTAACTGAATGCCTCCTCCCCTGACTTCACTATAAAATCCAGGCTTCACACTTAGAAGTTTCAGAAGCCATCTATCATCTCCTAAGTTGTTTTGTTCCAGGTAGGCTGTCCAGGATAGAATATCACCTCTTTGATCTACACACTAGGAATTGATTATATGACATAAGTGAAATAATTCAAGTTGAGGAAAACCACAGATGAGAAACTGAACTGATACTCTGTCTAATAACATTCCTAGCATGCACTTATCCAGAAGCAGCCATGCTTTTAATAACATAATCATATAAGATACAAAATGCAGAATATTGCAAACTAAGTGAACTTAAAAACAACAACCCATTTCTATTATTGCATAATTATGATTCCAGAAAATCACTTGGGCATACTTCAAGGAAATCATGGGCGTACCCAGTGAGAGGCAGGGGGCAGCTGCCCCCCCCCCCGAAGCAAAAAAAAAAAAGGTTATAAAGTGATGAAACAAAACAAAATTAGGTAGGGCGATGGTGAATAATCAGTTGTTTACCACACTGAAATGGTATAACAACCGAGAAGTATCTAGAGCCACCTAGCGACTGGTAGAGGAATCTATGTCAGTCAGCCATTGGGATTCAAGGGAGGGAGAGGTCTCTAGCAGGCTCTAGCAGAGAGAAGAGGGAATCTTCTAGAGGGGTCAATGAGTTCTGCGTCACTAAACTGAGCTGCCCGCCACTAGACTGAGCCGCCCGCTATTAGTTTACCTTCTTATTTACATTTAGAAGACATCGAGGCTGCCTAAATGGATATAAGAAACTGGTTCCAAAAAGGTAAGTTAAGTAATTTCTGTAGAAAATTAAATTTTATAGGGTAAAGACCTGGCTCAGAAGTACAATGGGAGAGGACAGATTGACTGGGTTGTGTTTGATGAGCGTCCATCGGAAATTCTTCAAGGAAAATCAGGACTGGATTGAAACGAAAGTTTTGAACAAGTTTTCTTCAAACCCAAGAAAAATGATATTAGTATAAGACATGTAACTAGAAAAAAAATTCAAGCAAATAATTGTAATAACTACCGTAATAAAGCACTGCTATAATTATATATAATTTTCTTAAAATTTTGGTTTCATTCGCCTTTCCCGTGCTGAAATGTCACAACCTGTAGGAAAATCTTCTTAAAAATCTTTAAGACTTGCCACATAAATATAAAAATGCTAGATGCTTGCCTATTTTCAATTAGTCACTCATTCTAGAGGGCTGGAGATGTTAACACCAAAATCCCAGTTTCTAAGCACATCTCCAATCCTACCTATGGAACTGAGTCCAAAAAGCAGCATTGGAAGAAGGCTTTTCAGTCTGCTGGTGGTTAAACTATGAGGTGCTGCAGATCGGTATTGTATCCCCATTACTGTGTAATAGCTATATGCAGCTGCCAGAACCAGTCATTAGGAGTTTGGGGACTGATGACACTCTGTTCTATTTCTCCAAAACATCTGAATCAGGATGGACTGTGCAGGTCCTGGATCGGTGCCTGGATGCAGTGATGGGAAGGGTGAGGGAAAATAAGCTGAACTTGAATCCTGCCAAGATGGAAGGCTGTGGCTGTGTCCAAAAAATTGGTCATTGCCTGCCCTGGATGGGGTTGCACTCCCCTTGAAGCAGGTTCACAGTCTGGGAGCTCCTCTGGACCCAGTTTTTGTCACTGGAGACCCAGGTAGCACCAGAGCTGATCCACACTTTCTCTTGCCCCACTGCTTTCCCCCAGGGGAAACTGCTCTTTAGTGCTCAGTTGGAGCAAACAGCAATTCGGATTTCTTCTGGATTGACTTTTACTCTGATTTAGCACCGAAGAGCAGGTTTTTCCTGGGAAAGGAGTAAGGGAAGGGGAATACAGCTTGGACCAGTGCTTTATTTATTGGCATGGGACAAACAGAAATGTGGACGAGCCTTCAGTGGCTAGAAGCACCTTTGACCAGCTGCACCTGATGCAACAGCTTTGACAGAAGCTGATCTGGAAGCTGCAGTTAGTGCAGAATGCTGTAGTATTGCATATAACAACTCTGTTCAGAGATCTACACTGTTTGTTCATTTGCAACCATGCCAAGTTCAAGATGTTACTAACAATTTATGAATCCCTTATTTGCTTGTGACTAGCTTATTTGCAGGATTGCCTTTCCCCATATATGCCCACTTCAGTCTGCAAAACCGGCACTGTTGCAGATGCCAAATAATACATGATCTGCAGTTGTAAGAAATACCGTAAATCATTTCTGTGTGGTAGCACCTGCACTTTGGAAATCTCTGCTATTGGTGTCAGGCAGGTGCTTTTTCAACACCTGCTTACAACCTTTTTGTTTAGGCAAGCCTATCCTTACATGTGGGACCAAGGTGGCGCTGTGGGTTAAACCACTGAGCCTAGGGCTTGCTGATCAGAAGGTCGGCGGTTTGAATCCCTGTGACGGAGTGAGCTCCCGTTGCTTGGTCCCAGCTCCTGACAACCTAGCAGTTCGAAAGCATGTCAAAATGCAAGTAGATAAATAGGAACCGCTACAGCGGGAAGGTAAACAGCGTTTCCATGTGCTGCTCTGGTTTTCCAGAAGCGGTTTTGTCATGCTGGCCACATGACCTGGAAGCTATACGCCGGCTCCCTCGGCCAATAATGTGAGATGAGCACGCAACCCCAGAGTCGGTCACGACTGGACCTAATGGTCAGGGGTCCCTTTACCTTTACCTTTATCCTTACAGGTAGATGCTAGCATGTTTTAATCCCTTTTGATTGTAATTATTTAAAACTATCTTTTAATCTTATAAAGTGCTTTCAATGATACTTTTAATATTTCTTCTAAACTGCTTAGAGATTTTCCTACAACCAATCAGCATATAAATTTTGTTCCTAAAAAATAATTATTAGGTATATTATTTCACAGACAAGTGTTGCTGCTTGGTGCAAGTGCAACCTTGCATCGGCAAGAAAAGAAATTCCATTCTGTATACTTGGATATAACCAATTTTTTATTACCCCAGTGACCTTTAAACAGTGATAGCACTTGACTCTAATTTGAAGGCAGTTAAGCAGAGCTAATTAATGCAGTAACACAAACTGGGGATTAAGTGGAACTTCCTGAGTAAATTCTAAATGTTCCAGATGTGCTAAAACTATCCAAACTAATTCACATAATTCGTGAACTGGGAGTGTGCCAGCATCTATCTGCCGCAGCATTAGATTGTGAAACTTTGCACCTGCCTCTCAAGCTGTAGGAGAGTAATAATATTGAACAGGATGGGCCCTGGAAGATATTCAGATTTTGCTTTTACTAAGGCAGCTCCTGTCACGTAAATCAACCTACTCAACATGATCACGTCAACCAGATGGACTTCACATTCTTTCACAGGTAACTCTGAGCTTTGATGCTTGTGATAAACAAACAAAAATTCAGGGAACATCACTGTTGACTATCCACTGTCTCCTTCTGCCCTCTAGCTCAGCAAGTGATTAATTGGTGGGTCTGAGGAACCCAGCATTTCAATCAGGGAATGCCACATCCGATGCAATGTCACATCAACAATTCAACTGGGTTTTGCTGTGCCAAGGCAAAATGGTGAGAGCAATCAGTGACTCGGGCAGATAAAAGGACAAACTCACTGGTTCTGTGACCTCCAAAACAGACCAGTTTTCAATAATTATAACTGAAAGTTGGAACCAGCTCAACCATTAAGTAAAGGCTGTACTAGATACCTACAAAAATGTGTGTGTGTGTGTGTGTGTGTGTGTGTGCGCGCGCACACACATATGTATGAATGTGAAAGAGAGAGGCCAGAGTAGGTCAAGAATGATATATTCTCAGGCCTGTACCTACCCAGAGTAGACCCATTACAATTACTTCTCATGACTAACTGCCCCAACAACATCCAACATACCATCTCAGGACTATTCAATTGCTCATCTTCTAACATTGTGTATGCCATCAAATGCCAACAGTGCCCTTCAGCTTTCTATATTGGACAAACAGGCCAAACCCTACGCCAAAGGATAAATGGACATAAATCTGACATTAGGAACCATAAGACAGAGAAACCAGTAGGAGAACACTTCAATCTCCCAGGACTTTCTATACAAGATCTCAAAGCAGCTGTTTTATTACAGAGAAATTTCAGGAACAGACTGGAAAGAGAAGTTGCTGAATTGGAACTAATTACCAAGCTTAAAACCATGGAGCCACCTGGGATGAATAGAGACATCAGATTCTTATCTCATTATGCATGATCAAGCTTTCTTTAGCGCCTCAGCCCTTGTTCCCCCCCCAGGACTAATTGCAGCCATCAGCAGCCGTTAACAGCCATCCACAGGTTTACCACTCCCATCAGCCCATCACCCATTCCCACCCCCACCACCCTCTGTATATATATATAAGGGTCTGACACTTCCGTTTCCAGTGTATCTGAAGAAGTGTGCATGCACACGATAGCTCACACCCAAATAAAAACTCAGTTGGTCTTTAAGGTGTTACTGAAGGAATTTTTCTATTTTGCTTCGACTCAGACCAACACGGCTACCTACCTGCCCTGCTTTAGGTGGCGGCAAAGCAAGCAGTCCTAAGTCAAATGTCAAGGGCAAAACAAAAGGAAGGTTGTAGGAACAGTGCAAGTTCAAATTCTAGGGCAACAAAGAAGACAAGGTGCAAGAGCAGTCCAAGGTCAAAACAGACATCCTAAACAGTTCCTAAGACAAGGAACTAAGTGCAACAATGTAGTTCCAGCAATCTGCCAAGAACTGAAGACTTTTAGCTTTGAGCCTCCACAGCCCTATCCTTAGCACAACTGCAGGTCATCTGCGTTGCCTGAGATGTTTGGTCTACTTGGTGAGTAGCTTCCTCATGAGTAGCCCATTACTCCCAATGTGGCTTTGGTCTTCAGGTGTACTCTCTTGCATCTGACTTAGCCTGCAGTTTTAGGAGCTGGCACTTTCTTGGGCTTGGGGGCAGCTCAGCCTCCACTTCTAATTCTGAATCGGGGGCCCCTGAGTCTTGAAGAGGAAGTGGAGGATACCATAACCCCTGATCTGCCTTGCTGTTCTTTGACACTACCTGTTCCCCCATAATGTTTGCATTTGGAGAACCGGGTCCTCCTCTGAAGAAGGTCCCTCAAGTGGAGGCATGATGCTAACTCTATTCTGAATAAAACTTATCTGTATTTCAGTTAATATCAGAAGAGCTCTGTTACATCAGACCAAATCAAAGAGTCAAAAAAATTTCCATTTCCAAGAGTGGCTAGTCACATGCTTCTCAGAAGCCTACAATCGAAGTTTGAAGGCAATGGCATTGTCACACAGTTGCTTACCAGAATCTCTCAACCAGGAACTGAATATAAAGAGCGTCCTGTCTGTGTGAGGGATCCCACAAGACCCCACCCCATGATTTTGCCTCATTCTTTTGTGCAGAGGGCTACTTGCCATCACCACAAACTAAGGCACCGTATTCTATAATATAAGCATGTGTGGTATTAAACAATTCTTCCGTTTACCAGTTCTGAGTTTACTGCCCATAAACATCATTGGCTGACCCCCAAGTACTAGTGTTAGATAACCTTATAAACCTCTATCTTGTCCCTCATTTGCCTTCTGAACTAAAACATTTTAGCCTTTCCTCGCAATAATTGGATTGCTCTTTTCTGTCCCTCCAGAATATTCAGTCTTTGGTTCACAGACCAAAACATTTTTCACACTATAACTGACACTGTGACACACACTTCTCTGAATTCATAAAACTTATTTAATGATTAAATTTTAATTAGGGGTTGCTTTGAATCCTTAGCAGCTCTTTTTTTTTTTTAAAAAAAAAAACCAAACGAACCCAAAACATAGCTGCCAAGTTTTCCCTTTTCTCACGAGGAAGCCTATTCAGCATAAGGGAAAATCCCTTTAAAAAAGGGATAACTTGGCAGCTATGACCCAAAACATTGGAGCACTGTGGTTCAAAATATATTGGTAGATAAACCCAGACATCCTGAGCTATAATACTGGCACAAAATTTATTAAATCAGTCATCTTTTCTTATTCTAAGAAGATCCTGCCACACCTCACACATGGCTTAAAGAAGTGAATGTTAACTTAGAAGGAAACATAGCTGCCAAGTTATCCCTTTTTTACAGGGATTTTCCCTTATGCTGAATAGGCTTCCTCGCGAGAAAAGGGAAAACTTGGCAGCTATGGAAGGAAAATGTAAATTTATTGAAATGTAGATCAACATCTGATGCTGAGAAGGTTTAAAATATTATGTGTTGTTATTACCTGTGCTTTTTGTCAAAAAATGCAGTGCTGGTACCCATATATTAAGAAACATGCCACGGGTGCCAACACAAAATGGCTGCCATGGACAATTTAAAAAGAAGTGACAGTGTTTCATACCAATGAGTACCACCATAAAAGCCCTGCTTCTGCTTCCACTTCTTCTGGCAGAGTATGCATGTTTATAAGAATATTTTCTCATTTATCTTACAGTTCAAACAAAGTTTCTTCAAGTTTTCCATCAGCTGAGAATAAAGGCAGCTACTTCCTGGTGTCCACCGTCTTCTCACAGTGTCAGGCATTTTGCAGAACATGTCTTTAGAAATGTTTTAACTTCAGAAACAAAGGAGACAGTTTGTATCACTATCATGGCTACATCACGAGCCCATAAGTAGAGGGTGGTTTTTTTTAAAATACCACAGGGACATATCAATGTATATTGGCAGCACTTTAAATAGGTGTTTCAAATTAGCAGTTAATTTGCATTTTAAAAGCATTTATTACAAGTTAATGAATCAATTGATTCCTTAAGTGGCATTTAATGAGATTTATTACCTTATAAAAGAGAAAGTTAGTGGCTAAATAATTGGGACTCCAGTTATCAATACAAGCATCTTTCCATTGCTGTTAAAATTAGAAGGGGCCCACATGCAAAGAGAAGCTTTTGCTAAATTCCACTTACTTGCTTTACCCCAGGTTACTCTCTCCAGCTCTAAATGAGGTGGTTTCCTAAAGATTATATGACTAGTTGTGACAGTAGACTTCCAGAAAGCAGAAGAACATAGGACTAGCCTGAAGTCTAAGCTATATTAGAAGGCTGCCAAGGGCTGCTGCCCTTGCAGTAATGGGCAGGTCACATACTTCTGCTTCACATGGAGAAGTGCTTTGGCATTTACCACACTCCATGGAACACATACTTCTGCTTCGTTGGGTTTGTTGGGCTTCAGTAATGGGATTTAGCCGCTGCGTTGAGAGTTCTTGTAAGTACTGTCTGAGACAGTTCACCACTCCCAGATAAGGATGCTTCTGAAATTCTCCTCAACTGACTTCCTCCACCTATTTTGGAGTTCTGAATTGCCTGGTCTTATTTTCAAAGTGGGACAAATGCATGTGGAATTCTCCATCGTTCCACTTCTTTCCCAGTTATGTACAAGTTGCTACCTCCGAAGTTCTTCAGGTCATTATTTCCCCCTCTATATAACCAATGCACATGTTTAAATTGATAAAACATTGTCCCTTAACCTGCCCCCCAAACATGATGTGGCTGCATCACAATTCTACTTCCTGTGTGAAGGCCTCCTTCAAGGCAAGACCACCTCTCCTTTCAGTGCCCCCAATCCTCCTTAAGTACTGGAATGTGTCCTTGAACTATGATCCTTCCTTTATTCATGACAATTTATAAATTCTCTAAGTGGTATATACAATGGAAACCTAAGGCTAAAGCACAAAAAAGTAAGCATAAGATTATTATTGATAAAAGAGAGATAAGATAGTAAAATGCTCACAACAAACTAGATTACTAAATCATATGCCTGGGTAGACTTGCTCAGTTTTAACAGGCATCTAAAACAATATAGGGAGGGTACCTGCTTATGTCAATAGGCAGGGAGTTCGAAAGCAGGGTTGTTGCCACACTAAAATATTGGCTCTTGTTTGTCTGGATGAAGTCTGGAGAAGTTTGTCGGTATGGCTGTGTATGTAGAAACAGTTGAGTATTGTATGGCTGGGATGTATCCTACTGTAAAAGTAATAGTCACATCTCTTATTCCACGCACCTACCCACCTGGCATGTGGCCTCTGGAAGGTTGCCATCTATGGAAGGTTGTAAAAGCTTCTTCACCCCTGTTTTTTTACTGATACACCTGAACATTCTGTGTGCCTTGGTGAGACGCTGCAAAATAGTTACTTGATGGTACATCAGATTGACTCAGGATGCTTTTCTTTTGCATAGTGTTTTACTAATATGGAAGAGTCAATGTGCACAGGAAGTAAATCACCACAGGAAAAATGATCGTGTGCACAATCACATCAAGAGGAGTGTTTTGCACATACATACTGATAACACTGGAAGGGGGGGGGGAGGGAAGAAAATCAATTGAAGTAACTGAATGCCTCTGAAAGCTTTCCAACACTTTAAGAAGGATATAGCCCAAATTAGGATGGGCCTACGGGAGGTCAACAAAGATTACTGGAGGTGGAAAACAAGTCCTATGAGGAAAGACTGAAGCAACTGGGTATGTTTAGTTTAGAGAAGACTGGTGGGGGAGGGAGAGACTTGCTAGCACTTTTCAAACACCTAGAGGACTGTCAAGTGGAAGAGGATAAAGACTTGTTCTCTGCTGCATTGGATGGCAGGAATACAGTAGATTTAATGTATCAGAGATGTGAGGGAATGTTCTTGATGGTAAGAGCAATTCGGCAGTGGAACCTGTTGCCCAGAGAGGCTGTGGGCTGTTTCTGGGCAACCATCTGTTTGGAACACTTAATCCAGCTCTACATTTCCTACATAAAGCAGAAGGTTGAACTAGAACAGATATGGGGAAACTTTGGCCCTCCAGATGTTGCTGAACTACAACTCCCACCATTCCTGGCCACTGGTCATCCTTTGTAATAGTGAAGGGGGTTGTAGTTCAGCAACATGTAGGAAGGCCAAAAGTTCCTCAAACCTGGACCACCTGGTCTACAAGGTCCTCTCCAACAATGCCAAAGGAACAGAATGAGGGGGAAATCCACTCTCCCCTATTCACAGCAAGTTTTTCAGCTCTCTTAGTATTTAGTATGTTTTCAATACGTCAGGGGTGGTGCATCCCATTTTGCTGCTTGAGGGGAAATGGGAAGTGTCCCCTTGCCCTGCCTTGCTGCCACTGCCTCCACTGCTGGTGGATAAGCAGCATCAGCATTGGCATCGATTTCGAGTGAAATCTCACAAGATCTTGCGCATTCCACAAGATCTCATGGGATTTCAGCCAATACTGGTGCCACTTCTGTGGCAGAGGTGGCGGGGCAGGTGGGGTACCTGTGGGGCTGCTGCCCTGGAGCTTCTGCCACCTGAAGCAGCCACCTCAGTCTGCCTAGTTGTTGAACTGGCTCTGCAGTGCTCAGCCTTTTAGCATCTTCTGCAATCACTGCCCAAGAACGTCATTTCATTTTGGTGGAAAGCACACTTTTTTCTTGTTTAGTTTGAGTCTCAAGTTATCGATCATGTTTAGGACAGTGGAAAGTATTCTGTTATGCTCATTGATTGGCATGCCATATACTAAGATGCCACTCATCAAGACAACAACGCCTTTCATATTTCTGAGGAACACTGTCATTTCCGTCTGAAAAATGTCAGATGTTAAAACCCAAATCTCCCAACTGGTGTGATAAATGCAGTCAGTTTGGCACCCCAGCCTGCTAAAGGGATTTACCAGGCAGCACTCAATGCATTTAATTTGAAGAATACTTTGGCTCCTGTCATTTGGGAAAAGGTCATCTAGTGTTGGGAGAAAATATTTTTCTCTGACTTCATTAAACCTTTAAAGGTCTCTTCATCTGTTTCCCCATTTCTCTGGATGACTAGGGTCATTTCCACCATGTTTCTTCATCCCTTTCTGCTTCCTTTCTACTTTGTTAGCAAGAGGAGGTGTTTGGGGAACATTGGAAGCTGTCTTACTCTGAGCCCGACCATTATTCCATCTACAGCAGTATTGTCTACACAGACTGGCAGCAGCTTTCCAGGGTCTCAGGCAGAAATGTTTTTTCCAGGCATACCTGGAGATGCTGAGGATCGAACCTAGGACCTTTGCATGCAAAGCACGTCCAGCCTCTTCTCTGAAATCTACATCATAGTAATGTAACAAGCTGCTCAATATTGTCAACACTGCCTGGCAATGGCTGTCCAAGGTTTCAGGCAGGGGAACTTCTTAGTCCTATGCCAGGCATTGATCCTGGGGCCTTGTGCATTCAACAGAAGATGCTCTGCTAGTGTCAAGCTTTGGGGAATTGGGTCCCTCCCCGATGGCAATAAATAAGCAGCTCAAATGAAAGGAGCGTTCTTACCAGTTAGTATCTTTAATAATCACAGCAAGAGACAAATGAATGCATATCTCTCTAGAAATGGCATTGCTCCCAGTAAAGGTTTACCCCCTCTGTCCCCATTAATCTACATCACTCCTATGTTGGGTAATCTGAGCTTGTTGCTGCTGCAATCTGTTATATCACTCTCAAAGCCTGTCTAGTCTTAGGCGAAGGGGGGTCAGGAATGCTGTCCAAGGACACTGAATCTGCCAGCTGTCTCTCTCCTGGTGTTTCCTCTTCTACATGTTCCTCACCTAGTATTTTCCAGCTTTCCCCCTCTGGACTATGCCCCTCTGCAAACCACTGCTCTAAATCAATACTGTCCTCCTGCCCTTGGGAAGGTTCGGGAGAAGGGGGCGGCAGCTCCCACCATTCCTCCTCAGTCCAGCCCCTGACAGCTAGTAACTTCTGGACCTTCCCCTATATTTAATGATTAAGCATAATGCCTAAAAACAAAATCTACAATGCTTCATGCAGGATTGGCAGTGAGGTAGTGTCTTACCAATTAACTTTTTTAAAAGACTGAAATCTCATGCACACTAACTCCTGGAGTACACTCCATTGAACAAAATGGGACTTACTTCAGTGTAAATGTATAAGCTTTCATGCCAAATATGGAGTGAAAAACAGTCAGACCATAGTAGGCCAATATCTTCTTCAATATGGCCATTCTGGCAGTTACTCCATGCTTTATTTATTCAACTGTCCCTGCTACTATATCAAATCTTTCTATGCCATCTCCCATCTAGCTTAAATAGCTTCATATTTCCTAGGTATGCTGGTCAGAGCATGGCATCACACACTGCATACAGACATCATGTTTCACTTTTGCACAAAATTGCCTTACCCCAACCAAAGGTGCCCCCCAAAGACTATTGAGAGCCATTTACCTTTTGACACAGAGCAGGTAGATTTTGGAATTCTTGAGAAATCGACTCCAATGTCTATTTAGAAATTAATAACTGCCTCACAAATTATTAGATTTGCAACACACCAACAAAACAGAATAGCATTTTCTGAACATTTCCTGAACAGGGCTGCTGTAGCTTGGTGAATTCCTGGAATGCTGTGGACCTTTAAATATTCAGAGCATTCTGAAAAAAAAATTGATATTTGCTTCAGTGTTCTTCTAAAATGGGTCCAGTCTTGTGCACCATTTTTACAGGAAAGCTGTATCCCTACCCCCCCCCAAAATGGCTGCTGCAGCTGTTACCAACTGATAGCCTGCATGGCTTTTTATCACCTGCAGATGCTAATTTCTTAGTCTATAATGCCAGGGACCAGTCTAACTCTAAATTATTCTTTTTATCAGCACATTTGGTGCTCAGCTCCTTGCAGAAAAGTTAACAGTCTCTCTGGGTTGCTGAGCCCTCCACTGTAAGTAGAACCTCTCATAAACCATGTTCATCTTATCAGGACTAACCAAGACAGTCTCATAGTCGTACCTGCAGCTGTATTCAGCAACGGGAAAGGATTTATAAATCATGATAGTTTCCTTGTCTATATTTAAAGGAAGTGAACATCAGCACAGTCTCCCCTTCTGTAACCCAATGAAAGCTCTGTAACCCAATGAAAGTTAAGAAGATACTTTTCCAGTTTGGGGCTGTTAGCAAAGTCCCTTCAATGGAATCCAGTGGGGAAAGAAAGCCTGATAACTCTTTACTGAGGGAATTAAACAAAAACAGTGTACAATCCAAGGAGAAAGGAACAGAGATGGTTTATCATTTTTTACTTCAGGCCTTGTACGCACCAGGGAGAAATTAATCTAAATATACAGAAGAAAAACTTTCTAAGAACTACACAGCCAATCATGCTACCTCTGCAAACATCATGCTACTCTGCCTGGTTCCTAAGCAACATCATAACCCCCCCCCTTGGATGAGTGATTTGCTGATAACTTAATTAACCCTTAAATCACAAACTGAAGGATTCTCATTGTTGCACTTCCAATATGATCAATCCAAACTAAACAACTGTCAAAGCTGTTGCCGGCTGAAATGGTTCCATTAATCCTTAAAGTTTAGCTTCTGACACATTTACTGGGAGGGGGGACACAGAATACCAGGAGATATAAAACAATTTATTTATTGTCTTCATGAAACAGGGTGCTCTGGATCAATCCAAACCAAAACCACAAATTAAAGTGCATGCATCCCAGTGGTTTAAAGAACATATACGAGCAAGAAAAAGAACCTGGAAAAGGATTCCAATGTCAGATACTGAACTAGTTTTGGCAATCATGGAGGAAGGGTTGAAGTTCTGGGAGACAGTACTGGTGTAAGAGACCAATGTGATCTCAGTCAGTCTGAAGAAGTGTGCATGCACATGAAAGCTCATACCAATGACAAACTTAGTTGGTCTCTAAGGTGCTACTGGAAGGAATTTTTCTATTTTATTTTAATTTTGTTTCGATGGCAGACCAACATGGGTACCTACCTGTAACTAGTGGTGCAACTTGTGTTTAGTTGTTGACTGGATAATCTACTATCTATCTATCTATCTATCTATCTATCTATCGTCTATTTACACACACACACACACACACACACACACACACACACACGATACGTTACCTGCAATCTGAAAATATACCATCTATCTATCACTTTACACCTCATTCTGCTGCATATGTTGATCAGGCAGAGGTATCAATGAGAGAGAACCAGAGACTTTTTCAATGGATTATAAACTATAGGGATGGAGTGAAGAAATTATAAGCAGCAGCCCAGTTTCCTCCCTCCCTCTGTGTGTGTGAGAGAGGCAGGTAGGCAGACCTTATCTGGACCTCCATATTGGTGGCTGAAGAAGATTGCCAGGACTACTAGCTCCAGTTTTAATTGACATTCACAGTGAGATCCGCTATATTTTATAAAATGTGTGCAGCAAAATATCTAAAGAGCCAGTGAAATAAGCACGAGATGATGCAGGATCACTGACCGTGTTCTGCAAACGGAGAAAAAGCCCTCAGTTAATATCCTGCCCAAAATTACTTCCTTGTTTAAACAAGCAACTTGTGTGTGATGCCATGCTCTGACCAGCATACCTAGGAAATATGAAGCTATTTAAGCTAGATGGGAGATAGCATAGAAAGATTCGATATAGTAGCAGGGGCACTTGAATAAAGAAAGCACATACTTTTTCCTTCTTAGTTCACAACTGGGGGAAATGTCTGGTCTTGGGGCTGGACCTGGCAATGGGGGTTAGGTCCCAGCTCAACCCTGAAGCCACTGGCTAACCAAGGGAAATCAGCCGACCAAGGGAAATTAACTATCTGACAATCTCACTTCCCCCTGTATTAACAGGGAATAATAGAGACCTATCCCATGTGGTAGATGAATGTGGATTTATATCCTTCTGCCATCTATTCAGTCATATTTCATCTTAAAGGCCTGTGACTTCCTGACTTGGATGACATCAGTCCGATATAAATCTCAACAAGTTTGTCAGGGAAGACATAAAAGAACGTGTGAGGATTTGAAGTACTCGCCATAGACCCATTTGTGTGTGGTTTCTTGTATTTCTGCTGTTTGTTCAATGAAGCCTCTCACCAGTTTTCCATCACAAGGTCTGATTTGTGTGCTCCGATTTCTGTAGCAATAGGATGGATAGATGTGGCCCCATGTCACAAGCCTTGATATCCAAGCTGAGGGTTCCTTGCCGGGGTCTTTTATGGCATTGGTGGCATACCTATGGCTGAATCCTGTTTGGGTGGAATCCTATGCTCCATCATGAAAGGATAGGTGGTGTGAGTAGAAAGTATGGGACAATAGTGTTTGGCTCTCCATTCACTTCAGTAGTATTGATGTGTAATACCATAATTAAAGATTGAGGGCACAAGGAGAAGGGTCGACAGAGGATGAGATGGATGGACAGTGTTCTTGAAGCTACCAACATGAGTTTGACCAAACTGCGGGAGGCAGTGGAAGACAGGAGTGCCTGGTGTGCTCTGGTCCATGGGGTCACGAAGAGTCGGACATGACTAAATGACTAAACAACAACAACAACAACAACAACAACAACAACAACAACAACAACAACATAACTGAGTGTAGAACTGACTTCTGAATAAACACAAAATTCTGATGAAGTCCCACTCCTTACCCATCACAATTCCAAAGCTTTCAGTTGTGGCCACTGGGCTGGTGGGGTTTTAGAACTTGGAGCTGTCCATTGCCATGGAAGTTCTGAAGTCCTCAGCTGGCTCAGTCAAGATCACCTTGGCATGGACATTGAATAGTCCCAGAACTAGAATCCTGGTGTTATCCAACGCTACACTCAAGACCACCTCCGCCAGTTCAAAAGGTAAGCTTTTGGGCAGCAAGATGGACAGTGCAAAAATGGGTTTTTTTTAAAAAAGGTAAAGGACTCCTGGATGGTTAAGTCCAGTCAAATGTGACTATGGGGTTGCGGCACTCACCTCACTTTTCAGGCCAAGGGAGCCAACGTTTGTCTGCAAACAGCTTTCCGGATCATGTGGCCAGCATGACTAAATTGCTTCTGGCGCAACGGAACACCGTGATGGAAGCCAGAGCACATGGAAATGCCATTTACCTTCCCTCCGCAGTGGTACCTACTGCATTTATCTACTTGCACTGGTATGCTTTCAAACTGCTAGGTTGGCGGAAGCTGGGACAGAGCAATGGGAGCTCACCCTGTCATGCGGATTCGAACCGCCGAGGTTCTGATCGGCAAGCTCAAGAGGCTCAGTTGTTTAGACCACAGCGCTACCCCGCGTCCCCAGTGTGAAGGTATTAGCCCTCGTTGACTGTGGAATATCAGCACCATTTTTAATGTATAAGGGCTTTCTTCATCACAATGCCTAACTAACTAGAGTCAAGGGGGCAAGCTGCTGGGCATTATTCTCAGAGAATGCTGAAGTGAATGGAAGCTGTGCAACAGCTTCTCTCGTTTGCTTCTCTGGTGCACTAAGCATTCTGCATGGTAAATAACACGCTGAAAACATTTTAATTAACTTTTTAAAAATGTAATGGGTGATAAAAATTCTCCTTTCCCTCCACCCAAAAAATATATATTCAAAAACTTATTTTTAAACCAGGAATTGGATTGTGGTCTGTTGAGTTGCTTGAGGTAAGCTGAACAGCTCAACATGCAGAAAATAAAGCACAGTGTTACTGTACAGACTGCAGAGTGGTGGTATTTAGCTGTGAATGTCTGGCAAGTGTCTCATGCAATGTGGCATCCTGCTTCTCATCACACTCTATATAAAAGCAGCAGAAAAAGAGTCTCTACTACACCCTAGAGGTAGTCTTCTAAGGCTGTTTTCACAGGAGATACATGAGCTAGGAACAGCAAATATCTCAGAGCTTGGGTTTCATGCAGATTCACCCATGAGAAGAGAGGTGTGTATTGTGTCCCTTGATTTTCTGAATACATAAGGTGTTGAGGTTGTCTGTTTCATGCTGTAGGTGCCCTCTGTCATTCTTGCTTCCTCATCAATGCTTTTGTTGTCATTTCCATCTCCCTGATGATATCATAAGGGTGTATGTTGGATCAAAGGAAGGGCTGGCTCAATACATTTTGCTGCTCCATTTGAAGGACAAGAAGCCAACTTCAATACTAGTGCTGAGAAAGAATATCTCATTGCATCTAAGGCAGCACACAAACATAGGGAGCCCAGAAGAAGCTATGTGGTGACAGAAGGAAATGGTGGGGGGTGGGGTCAGGAGGATCAGCTGCAGCATCTGCCTCCTGTGGTTCTTCTGCCTTCTTCTGCCTTATTTAGCCCCGGACTCTGTATTCAACAAGGGGCATTTTTGTTATTACCTACCTGAATAATTTGGTGTCATCAACAAACCCGGCCACCTCCTCATTCCTCACCCCTATCTCCAGATCATTCATGACCCGTCTCAATACTGATGTCTGGGGGACTCCACTTTTTAAATCCCTCCAGTGTGACAACTGCCAACTTAAGGGTGTATGTTAGATCAAATAAAGGCCTGGCCCAAGACAGTGTGAGAATTGGCAACACTAGAGTGGGCCCTTTTGGCAGTGGCTCCCTGCTTGTGGAATGCTCTCCCCAGGGACACTCACCTCATGCCTTCAGTACATGTCCTTTCCAATGTCCCTCAGACCTTGTGGGGGGCCGGACTATATTTTGAAAAATAATATGAACGAATTCCTATGCCCCACAAATAAACCAGAGATGCATTTTAAATAAAAGGATACCTTCTACTCATGTAAAAACATGTTGATTACTGTCCATGGGCCGGATTTAGAAGGTGATTAGGCCGCATCCGGCCCCCGGGCCTTAGTTTGGGAACCCTGTTCTATTCTGTAAACCACCCTGTGATCTTCAGATGAAGGGTGGTATAGAAATAATAATAATAATAATAATAATAATAATAATAATAATAATAATAATTTCCTTTAAGTGGAGAAGAAATACTTCACTCCCCACTTCACTCTTACCCAAAGCTCTGAAATATTCAGATGGATCTTCTGAACCGACATGATAGATAGAAAGTGTGGAGGAGGGAGTGTCTGGCATTTGCAGTGAAATTCCTTACACTCTCTTTGTAAGTGCTTCCATAAAGAACCTTGATATCTGCTCCATTACATGAAACTTCCCAGAAAAGCAAAGTCACTGTAAAAAATATATCAGCCAGCCAGTAGGTTGGCAAGTACTTCACAGAATTTAAGTTCCTTACTCTTCATGGCTACTCATATCTTCTCTTTTACTATATGCTTTCACAGATTTACATTACTGGTAGCTGAGCCATACCTTACATACTGGGGGGGGGGCATAGCTGCCAAGTTATCCCTTATTTTAAGGGATATTCCCTTATGCTGAATAGGCTTCCTCGCGAGAAAAGGGAAAACTTGGCAGCTATGGGGGGGGGGACAACCCAAATTTAAAATGGAAAAGTTATGAGCATTTATTAGGTCTCTGGATTATGCTACAGTAAAATGTTAAAATGAACGAGTTATCTTCAATTAATCCAAAATATTTCAAAGATATATAGACAATGGCATCATGCAATCTGAATGAAACAGAACAAGAAGTTAAGGCTTTTTTAAAAAAAATCTATTGGCTTGCACATTCTGATATTATCCCCGTTATTCTCCTCCTCTTTTAATCCCAACAACAACCCTGCCAGGTAGGTTATACTGAGGATCAATGCCTGGCCCAAGGTGACCCAGTGAGCTTCATAGCCAAATGGGGATTTGAACCCTGGATTCTCACAGGTCCTAGTCCAACACTCTAAACCACTAGACCACAATGCCACTGTCAAGGTAAATGAGAGTAATACTAAGACATAAGTAAGTAGCCAACAAATATATCATAGGTTTTGACAGCATGTGGGCAGCTGGGAAAAGCAGGTAACATTTTAGATACATATTTTATGCAACCCTATAAGTATTTAAGAGATTTATAGTGCAATCCTAATCAGTAATGCCTATTTAATCCAATGATTACCATATATACTCACAAGTAAATGGGTTTAGGATGTCTGCATTAGATCCTGGATTTCCACCATTTAAGACAGAAATTGGCAACTTGTGGCTCTCAAGATGTTGCAGGATTACAACCCACATCCACTCCAGCCAACATGGTTAAGTCCAAAGCATCTGGATGAGCACAGGTTCCCCAGGCCTGATTTAAGTCTTCAAGGCATTTCAAACCCGTGTTTTGAGTCTCCACAGTGGAGATTCCACATCTTGGATCCTGGAATACACCCACAGTCTCTCTTATCTTCTACATGATAACTGCTTTAGAGAGCCACACCAGAGTAGTCTGAACATTTTCAGACAAATTACATACCTGGCAATTGTAGAGATGAAGTGTATCCTCTTTTTAACACTCAGAATGGTAAAGGCTCTCTTTGAAGGAATAGCATATTTCTGAAATTTTGCAAGGTTCATTATTTCAGAAGAGGCTAACAAACCTTCAAATTCCATCCATTTCTGCCACACAACAACAAAGTTAGACAAAAGCTTTGAATGAAAACTTTAAAAGTACTTGGCAAAAAAACCCCTTTATGTCTGTAATTTAGCAGGAGGGCCTAATGAATTTCCATCCCAGGAGGGCCTAATGAATTTGTTCAGTCCTCTTTTAAAGCCATCCAAGTTTGTGGCCTCCTGTAGGAATAAGTTCCATAGTTTAACTTTGCACTGTCATGAGTCTCCCCACATTTGGCAACATGAGTTCTAATGTTGTGAGAGAAAACTTTTCTCTTTGCACTTCCTCCCATGAACTTCTATCATGTCAACCCTTTCTCTCCTGTTCCCTAAACTAAAAAGTTTCAAATGTTGCAACCTTCCCCTCACACTGTTGCTGTTGTTGTTTAGTCATGTCTGACTCTTCGTGACCCCATGGACCAGAGCACGCCAGGCACTCCTGTCTTCCACTGCCTCCCGCTGTTTAGTCAAACTCATGTTGGTAGCTTCGAGAACACTGTCCAACCATCTCATCCTCTGTCGTCCCCTTCTCCTTGTGCCCTCCATCTTTCCCTACATCAGGGTCTTTTCCAGGGAGTCTTTTCTTCTGACGAGGTGGCCAAAGTATTGGAGCCTCAGCTTCAGGATCTGTCCTTCCAGTGAGCACTCAGCACATTTTACCCATGGCTCATAGTTTCTCTTTGAAATAAAGAAGGCATGCAGAATATTCTCCCTTCAGCCAATTGCTTTAAGGTACCAGAGAATCCTTTCCCCCAAATGCCAATTACAGTGCACAGAAGCAAGTGTCAGTTGATATTTTCCTCCAATTTTATCTTGAAAACCATCTAGGCAAATCCCCAGATTCAGTGCTCAGTGCTCAAGTTGTTTGATAGTACTCTGTAACTTGATGTAGTTCAAGCTCCCCAGGGACCCTGGTGGATTGAGAACCATTAAGTCCTGTGCATACTTCTTCCCACTTGAGCATGCCTGAATACTCAAATTGCATCAAAAATATATATATCAAACTTTCTCAGCTATTTTTGGAGGGTTTGAATAGACTTCACTTACATTTATCAAATGCTTTTTGAAACGTTTGTGGCTTTAGCAGCAACTGCTTTGATGACATTAATTAAAGACATTTGCTACACACTTTGGCAAATATGATTGTTTTGTTGCTCTTACAGGCTACTGCTTCAAATGGTAGGACTAAGCACACATGAATAAACTGGTCCATTTAAGGGACTGACCTGAGAGAGCCATGAAAAGGGTTTTATTCAAACTTTATGTCGTGTCGTATCATTATATATGTAAAATAGCATCTCTGGATCATATAAATCTAGGACACATTTTGCATTATGTGAAAAGTATGCACTGGCTTTTAATGAGGGTGAAAGAGGAGAGCGCAAAATATGGTCTGAAGCTCAACATCAAAAAAACCAAGATCATGGCCACTGGTCCCATCACCTCAACAACATCAAACAACAACAACAACAACATGCACTGGCTGCAAAAAAGGGGGTGGGGAAAGAAAATAAGGAAAAAACGAGTTAGATAAAATCACTCTAAATTGTGGTGATTCACAACAATTTAATCTGATATCAAGCTGGGTTTGAGTTTGTTGGTGTCTCTGGTAATCTCTCCCTTACATCATGGGTGTTGGGTCATATTGTGGATGTATGATCTGGATTAGGGACCCAGGTGGCTGGATTAGGGACCCAGGTTAAACCACAGAGCCTAGGGCTTGCTGATCAGAAGGTCGGCGGTTTGAATCCCTGCAACGGGGTGAGCTCCCGTTGTTCGGTCCCAGCTCCTGCCCACCTAGCAGTTCGAAAGCACACCAAAAGTGCAAGTAGATAAATAGGGACCGCTCCGGTGGGAAGGTAAACGGCATTTCCGTGCGCTGCTCTGGTTCGCCAGAAGCAGCTTTGTCATGCTGGCTACATGACCCGGAAGCTGTCTGCGGACAAACGCCGGCTCCCTCGGCCAATAGAGCGAGATGAGCGCCGCAACCCCAGAGTCGGACACGACTGGACCTGATGGTCAGGGGCCCCCCTTTACCTTTTATGATCTGGATTGTTTTATTGGTACTGTTGTTGCAGGTTTGTCATGGTCTTTGGGGAAGGAGGAAAGAGAGGCTGGAAGTGGTCAATAGGGTACCCAATCCACTTCGATGTACCTTTTCCCACATGATATTGATGAACTGGGTTAGAAATCCCATGATTTGCCGACAGGAAATGAGATGTACTGCCTCATTTTCAGCCACAGAGAAACCTGTATTAAGGATTGCCAGGCCTCAGCTGCAATCTGGAGCCAGTCCAATGCATTTTTGGTACCTGAGGTGGACCACAAAATGGCAGCTCACTCCCCACTGGGGAAGAAGGGGTGAGTGAAGATCTAAATCAAGAACAAAGGGGAATAAAGAGCTGCATCGAGGTCTGCTGCTCCTGTGGATCCTGCTGCCTGAGGCGATATCCTCACCTTGCCTCATGGGTGAACCGGCCCTGCTGAAATCCTTTAACTCCTCACTGATGGGACTTTTTCTGAGTAGCCATATATAGGATCTTGGCCTGTCAGCATTATGCCCTGACAACTGTAAGTGGGCAAAACAGACCATGGGTAAGTGGTAGTAGAGACTAGATTTCACATATTGCTTTGAAGTAGATTTTGCAACAGGCTTCTGTTTATTTCTTTTATTCAGCTAATAAAAGACAGATACAAAAATACAGTTTGTTTGGTTTTTTTTTTAAAAAAGAATTCATATTTTAGAGCAGCACAGATAACAGTTAGATATAATCTCCTTTTAAACACCAGTATGAACTGGACGCAGGTCTAAACCACTGAATCTCTTGGGTTTGCCGATCAGAAGGTCGGCGGTTCGAATCCCTGCGACGGGGTGAGCTCCTGTGGCTCGGTCCCAGCTCCTGCCAACCTAGCAGTTTGAAATCACGCCCCAAAAGTGCAAGTAGATAAATAGGTACCGCTCTGGTGGGAAGGTCAACGGCGTTTCCATGCGCTGCTCTGGTTTTGGTGTTCTGTTGCACCAGAAGCGCCACATGACCCAGAAAAACTGTCTGTGGACAAACGCCAGCTCCCTCGGCCTGTAAAGCGAGATGAGCGCCGCAACCCCAGAGTTGCCTGCGACTGGACGTAACTGTCAGGGGCCCTTTACCTTTATGAACTGGAACCACTAACACATGGAGACCTTAGAAACTAGCAGCAGATCCAGAAATCCAGACAAACAGACCCATGCACCAAAAATGCAAGCATATATTCATAGACAGCAGCAGCAAAGTTATGTCTGCTGCTGTTTCCCCAACTTAAGCTCACACTCAAAGGTTGCTGGTATTTCAATATAAAATACTGAAGCTGCATTGCCAATGTGCAGGGCTCCACTTCTTCAAACGTGAATCATCAGTTTTCCTTTTCCTGGTGCGATTTTAAAGAAAGTTGGATATCCAGCGAATCGAGAAACTCCAGGAACTGTTGAACATAGATGTCAACACTTTTTAATGGATTGCCTTTTTTATTGTGTGTGCTGCATGTTTCGTCAGGGGAATAGGATAATTATAAGACTGTAACAATAATGAGCTTTTGAATATTCATAGGCAATTAAAATATGCCTCTGTGTATTTTAGCTGTACCCAGTGGGAAAGTTAGTCATTTTTTAAGAAACAACTAGGCTGTAATGATCAGATCCCACAACAAGCAGTGGGTGGGGAAATATATATAGGTCCAAGCTACACAGGGAGGAATGCTATATGGCATTGGTTAAAAATGAAAATGCTTCATGTTGTAGTTATTGCCGTCAGCTATTGCAGGGGCTGAACGTCAATTGAATGGTTAAGGGTCAAAGAGAGAAATAAATGGGGCATTTGGGGTCAAGGTGTGGGGTGGTTCCTGTGGCCAGTGATCTGGACCATGGAGGAGATTGTCATCTTTCTGACAGATGGTGTAAACAGGACTTGACATGGCAAATACGAAGTGTGATGGCCATCGCGATTCAAAGGAAGGAAGAGTTTTGCCTTCCTCTTTTGGACTATGAATCATTCAAACTGAAAGGAAACAATCAGTGCTAGTTAAGTGGGCAATTATGTACTGTAGCTAAGAACTTAAAGCAGCCACTTATATTGCATAATGACAGCAACAATGAACCCTAAATAGGGGTCCAGCACCAGTTTGCTTGCCACTGCCTCCACAGGTGCTCAATCCTCAGTCTTGAGCGAATTTGAAGAATCTTCACACATGCTTCCTCTCCCCCCTCCCACATTTTTTTAAAAATAGCTTTTATTAAATATTTTCTTGTGTTACAAAACCAACAAATAAGGAGGGAAAAGTATGTCTGTCACATCAATTTTCTTTTCTTTTTCTTTATTAGTTCCAACAGAAAAAAATCAACAAAAAACACTTTAACACAACACATCTAAATAGAATAATTCCCTAATACGTATCTTCTATAACGACTTCCCATCACCCCATCATGATACCTTATTACTTTTTAAATTGTCGCACTTACCTTTGTCATCTCCATTTTCAGTTCATTTTCAGTTCATAGAGTCTTTTCCACGGTTCCTTTACATTTTGTGAGACACACTTGTCGCAGATATCTTGTGCTTGGGGAGAGAGAAAGAGAGGGTGGGAGAAAGAAATTGTTCTTTCGTTCTGCTACATAGTGTTAGTGTAGGGATTTGTGTCAGCATCACGTGGGTAGGTCCTTTGTATGTACAGTATGTATGTTTGTTTTCATTGGCGGTATTGACCGCCTTCTCAGTAGTGGCACCCACCCTGTGGAACGCCCTCCCACCAGAGGTCAAAGAGAACAACAATTACCAGACCTTTAGAAGGCATCTTAATGCAGCCCTGTTTAGGGAAGCTTTTAATGTTTGATGGATATCTGTATTTTAATGTTTTGTTGGAAGCCGCCCAGAGTGGCTGGGGCATAAATAAATTATTATTATTATTATTATTATTATTATTATTATTATTATTATTATTATCTGCTGAGAAAATACATTTGAAAAAATGGATTTAATTCATATTTAAATGTGTGTGTTTTCCTTTTTTTAAAAAAGAAATACAACACCCCCAAATATCAGATTAATTCAGAAAAGGGGAGGAACAGCTTTATGGGTGAAAACATGCCAAAGTGAGATAGATCAGAAGAAGACTGGTGCACCCATCCCTTCTTCACCCATGCTTGAGAACTCCAAGGCATTTCCTGGCATCTTTTTGTTCTGATTCTTGAAACTGTTAAATAAGACGCAAGCATCTTCCCCTCTCTTCCATTTCATCTTTAACTAAATCTAAATGCCACAGCAAGCAAGCAAGCAAAGCAAACACTTTGGTATTTTTTGTTGTTGTTAAAAAAGAAGAAGGAGGAGGAAACTCCCCGTATGGAGTGGAGGAATTTGCAGTAGGTATTTATCGACTCACTGAGCTCTAATTTCTTTTAAATATATTAGAATCCATTAAAGACAAAAACTTGCCAACATATTACATTGTTCTTTGATGTCGTAGCATGTGGCAAATGATTATAGCTTCATTGCTGCTGTTTGTAAGGTTACAAATGATAAGGTGAAGCCGCGTGCTTTCATATGGCATTTGTTTCTACTTCAGAGTCTTCATGAATAATTCATGGTTCAAAATTACTGTCCCAGAAAAATACAGTCTGTTTCATCAGCCCTCTCGCACGTTGGCGACCAAGGTGCATCGTCTTCTTCTTTTTTTAATGTACAACACCACAAAAGGTTTTGATATGCTAGTGTGTTCATTCATCTATTACACCAAAGGTGAGTGTGGGGAGGAGAGGTACTTTGAAAAGTAGCATCAAGAGAACTAGGACATTTCCATTCAAAATTCCATTTTAGGCCAAAGGCAGAGTATGGAGGAGAGTCTCTCCCCCCCCCCCCCGCTTCTACTTGAGGTAGAAATTTCAGCCCATGTCGCATTTTACCTAAGATGTGCAAGGACTTTGGAGCTACCCAAGAAATTAGAACCAGTGTGATACAGAATCCCACATTTCCACAAGGCTCCTGTCAGGGAACCTCCCTACAGGGAGCCTCCCCCCATCATCCTGACTAGCACTTCGCCCAGCAAGAGCGGCAGCAGCGGCTCAGGTGGGGGGAATAAGGATGGGAGTGGAGTGGAGGAGGCACGGCTCAGCGATGTATCAGAGCCCCTGCACCACTCCAGCCAACAAGTAGGAGAGGGAGCACAGCTACTTCCGGCGCCCGAATTGAGGCGCGTGCCCAAACGCAAGGTTAGAGGGCAGCGTTTCAGGGTGCCCAAGCTATTATGCTGGCCCCAGAGCAGAAGGGCGCCATTGCCAGATTCTGCAAGTGACTAGAAGGTCATGTTTTCTGCTATCTCTGCACTGTAAATACTATGCACTATAAAACCGTTAAAGACAGAACGGACTTGGGCGTATTTACTCGGGAGTAGCCGCAACAATCCCCTGACAGCTCCTATGTCAACTTCTATCATATATATGATCTAAATTGCACCTAAATTGCAATTATCTTTCTGACATTTTGTTTATTATGGGATTTTCAACTTCAGTGGATGCAAATTCAGAATATTTGGGGATTCCAAAGCAAAGCTGTGTGATATCTAATATTGGGGGATCACACTGTCCGGGTGTTCTGCTCTTTCTGGTGATTATCCAACTAGAGAGTGGCATGGAGGTGTGAAGATACCCATTGGTCATGATGACTATTAATTATTTTGGTGAATGCAACATTAAGCAACATTAAGAAGAGTCATGGGCTATACTTGTCTGCTACTTTGAGCATGCCAGCTGAGAAGCAGAATATAGTGGTACCTTGTTTGTTAAATGGCTTGGCTCCTGAACAAATTGGCTCCTGAACGCCGCAAACCCGGAAGTAAGTGTTCTGGTTTGCGATGTGTGTATATATATATATATATATATATATATATATATATATATATATATTTAAGCCGAACATCTGACACAGCTCCCATGGCTTCTGATTGAGTACAGAAAGTTCCTGCAGCCAATCAGAAGCCATGCCTTGGTTTTCGAATGGTTCCAGGAGTCGAACGGACTCCCAGAACGGATTAAGTCCGACAACCAAGGTACCACTGTACAAATCTACTAAATATAAACAAGCAAACAAGGACGCCCCGTGAGGTAGAACCTTGTGGGGTGGTAAACAAAGTAGTCACTGACAAGCCTCAGCATTTTTCCAGTTGGCCACTGAACCGATGAGCCTTTGCAGATTAAGGACTGTGTTCCCTTCTGGGCATCGTTTTGGGAGCCACATGCCAGTGGAGAGTGGAGCCAGAGGCAAAAACAAGCTGATCAGCAAATGTCAGTAAGCTAGTTTTACACAGACTCTCGCACCCTTTCTTAAGCCTACATCCAGGTAAGCAAGAAGCAGTCTCTGAGTTCAAGGACACAATTCCAATCAGGTAAGGAAGGTGCCAAGCAGGGCTGGTGTGGGGTGTGTCTTGTGAGAAGGTGTGCAGCTGAGGAGTAGTAGCTGGGGAGAGTTAGGAGGGCCAGAGAGAGAGAAGCCTAGATGGTTTCATTTGCCTCCCCCCCCAGGCATGACTTATCCCACCCTTGCTCTAAATGTAGGGTCATTGTGCTAGTATGACCACCTCACATTACAGCTTCTGGTGTTTCTCAAACTCGGGTTGTTGTCCCTAGTTGTTGCAACTGCTATCATCCCTGACCACTGGTGCTGCTAGCTAGGGATGATGGGAGTTGCAGTCCGATTATGAGAAACACTTCCCAGCCCAGACATATTTGGAGGAAGAGAAGCATATCTGAATGGAGGAAGTAATTATTATTCATGAACTACCATGGGAGTACGTACAAGATGAAAACGATGTGATGTTGGATTCCGTAGCCTGGTATGTCAAGATCAGTGGGTAAGAATAATGGCCCTTAACCTCAGCCTACAATATTTCTTTTATTAAGGAGGGCTCTGTAATCACACTGCATATTTGAAGCAGCTGGTAATGATTCTAATTAATTAAGAATGGCCTTGGACAAGAATGTTACAAAGTGGAAGACTAAATGCAATTTAATCCTTCTAACTGTTGATTGCTTCACAAATTTTCTCCAGGGGTATTTGCTAAGTGATGGTGATCACTGATGCCTGACAAAGCAAGCATACCCTTTGCATTTTGGCCAAAAAATGGGGGGCTCAATGGCTTGGAGTAGATGAAATAGGAAGATTGCTACAAAGGTGTCATATTTTATTCTAAAAGTTCAGGGCAGGTGGTGGTGTTTATGATCACGCTTGGAGCGAACTGAGACAGTTTCCAGAAGTCTGCGGACAAAGATTTAACTACTTAACACCACATTAAGGTATTAATAATGCATTTTGAAAATCAATCCATAGCACTGAACAAGTGTCTTTGATAGAATAATGCTGAGTCAACCATTTCTTTTTCCTAGAGAAACCATTTCTTTTTCCTAGCTTGGCAGGGGGTTGGACTGGATGGCCCTTGTGGTCTCTTCCAACTCTATGATTCTATGATTCTATGATTCTATGATTCTATGAAGATGGATCTAAAGCTGTGATTCATAAGGAAGTTGCACACTTCCATTGCTGCTGGCAATTGGAGCAATCCTCAGAAGAGAACAAATAGATCTCCAATAGTTTCTACCCAACCCTTTGTTGTGCTCTTACCCAGTGTGTCAGGGCAACCAGAATGAACTCTTGTTGAATTGAACCAACCCTGGACCACTTGGAGAATGGATTGGATGGGATAGATGGGTGGATAGATAAAATTTACTTTCAGTCTGTTCTCATTAATTTTCACTACATTTCGTTATATTTTCCCTGTAGGTTTGTTGTTGGCACGTGTCTGTCCTCAAGAGACAATGGGGTGCACCTCTGGGGTTGAAGACAAACTGCTGTACTAGCCGCTCTGAAGTGACTTCTCCAGGGCACAAGTGTGGGCAGTGTGTATGGAGGGCCTGGGCTGCCCAGACAAGACAAGCCCCCCCCCCTCCATCTTGGCCTGCCTGATGTGCTCCAAAGGAAAGCAGAACAATATGTTTGGCACCAGCTGGGTTGCAGGAGTTGCCAGAAGGAGGCACACAAGACACCATCCAACCATCTCAGAGACTCCACTCCAGATTTGTGTAGCATCTCCTCCTTAGCATTTTCTTCTCCTGAAGATATCCTGTAAGGCAGCGGAGGTTTAGGATCAGTTTCCCTTCTCTTAGATGGGCTACCTTCCTAGGTTGACGAACCACATCTGCCCCTTACTTCACACCAGACCTACATTGGCTCCCAGTATGTTTCCGAGCACAATTCAAAGTGTTGGTGCTGACCTTTAAAGCCCTAAACGGCCTTGGTCCTGTATACCTGAAGGAATGTCTCCACCTCCACCATTCAGTCTGGACACTGAGGTCTAACGCTGAGGGCCTTCTGGCAGTTCCCTCACTTCGAGAAGTAAGGTTACAGGGAATCAGGCAGAGGGCCTTCTTGGTAGTGGCACCTGCCTTGTGGAACACCCTCCCGTCAAATGTCAAGGAAATAAGCAACTATCTTACTTTTAAAAGACACCTGAAGGCAGTCCTGTTTAGGGAAGTTTTTAATGTTTAATGCTGTATTGTGTTTTTAAAATTTGGTTGGGAGCCACCCAGCCAGATGGGCGGGGTATAAATAAGTTGTTGTTGTTGTTGTTGTTGACCACTATTGGTCTCGTCCAATAAAACTGCCAGAGGCTGTCTTCACATGCTAACTCACCAAGGGTTTGAGACTCATCAGCTACCTTCACTTGGTTTAGTCAACCAATCAAGGCCATTTCCCGGAGTGCAACCACTAAAGATATCTTATCTTATCTTACATGCTGACAGCTTCTAGGAGCCACAGGTGAGAGCTGAGTTTACCCTGCTGCAGGTAAGCTTGTGCTTTGGAGAGCAGCAAGAAGGGGAGAACACTGGGGTGGTGTTTTGCTTGTGCTCTCATGGGGGGTGTATGATAGATTAAACCATGTGGATTCTTGTGCATCTTTACTTTTTTGTATACCACCTTCATCCAAATTCTTGCATATTTTTCTGGAGGAAACAACTGAGCTTTGCATATGCAACCATTTGCTCTGTTGATCAATACCTAGATTCTTAGAATTCTGGTGATAATTCATGTGTTTGATAGGCCATTGTGCTCCAGTAAAATATTTCTCCACCTCTTTTTATGTTTATTAGGTGTGCAATAACTGGAGATTTACACAGTATCAAAATAATGCAGTGCCAAGTTGTGAGCATATTACCTTTACCTTATTAAATTTCTCTTGCATTTCTTCCATATGTTTTCTTGATTGCAAACTCTATTTGTATCCCCCCATTTTATGCTAGCGCCAAGATTGATACCCTTTATAATTTTATATCGGATTGGAAGACAAAATGCAGAGATTGTATGCACAATAAATCAGGCTATTAATTTATCACAGGATATTAAATCCTTCTAAGGATATTTCCATTTATTTGTGTGTGTTTTTGGTTATTCACAAAGAAAAATCAAGATGGAAAGAGCCAACAACTTGATCATCCTGTAGTTGCTAATTGTAAGTTACATATTTCAAGCTGCAATTAAAAATATGTTGCTTTTGTAAATGACATAGAAGAATCAGATACAGGGCCCTGCAAAGGTACTAGCAGATCATTTTACCTACTCACTCATGGTTGGATTCAGAGCTGCTCCCAGCATGTCCCACTGGAAGAAAAAGAGGGAGTGATTTTTGCCTATTTATTCCATAGTTCCTGGTTTCCTCTGAAGAGATGCTCCAGGGGCCTGGAGGACCCTCTGAAACAACACCAGAATTGGGCTGTAGGAGGAATAGGTGAGAATTGCCTCTCTCCGTTCCTCTGCTGTATTTCACATGAAACAGTGTAATCAGAGTAGCAACTCCCAACTTAATACAATCAGTGTACTTTGATAGAATTGTTTCATATATACAAGTTGGAGGACCTACTATTCTCTTCTTGTCTGTGTATACATCCCTCCCCTGCTCCATCTTTGCTTCCTCACTTCCTGTTCCTTCTTCAGACTCCTCCCACAGATTTGGGTGGTTTTACTTCTGAGCTCCATATAGAGGCAAGATTTTGATCCCATCGGTGAATGAAATCAACCCATACGATTCAACCCCTATGATTTAAATTGCTGTACATCCATCTTGTCCCATATTTCATTCTGTGACAAAATTGGAGGTTAATCACACCATTCTGCCCTTCACAAATTACAATCAAAGAGAGCAGATGCAGCTAACCACTTGTTATCTGTGCTGATTTGGTACTTTGTACTTATGTCAAGTTGTCTGCTATGCAAACTAATGCTGAGAAAAAGACTGCTATTCTGAAATACTTTAGCAAGAACAGGGCAAGTATTTAACTTCATAAGAAGTTTATTTAAGATGCTTAATGAGAAATATATCTAAAAATACAATATCTACACAACATCACCATTGCAAAAGCACTAAACCCAATTCTCATAGTTGTTTAGCCAACAATGTGTAAAGTGCTACACTCTAAAAAGGAGTGCTACACTCTATGCATGTGTAAATATTGTAATATTAACCCAATGCAGATTTTGACCATTTTCAAAATGTGACATACATATGGGGAAGATACTGTGTTTGTCCAATGCAGTTCATTTTGGAACATTTGTTAAATGCAAGAATTGCTCTTGTCAAGCCACCTGAATAACCCAGACCTGTTGTTTTTCATTATCTCATTTCATGCTCAGAACTCAAATGCGGAAATTATGAACTAATAAATTTGAGAAATCCAATTGTGGATTCATACAAGTAGAAAAAAGATCTATTATGAATTTCTCATTGGATAATTAAATGCCATATAAAATAATGAAATACTCAAAGGGGAAAACTGAATGCCATAAATGATCTAGAGTTAGCGGTGAAAGACGGGAGAAAGCCAAGCCTACCAGCAAAATACCATCAAGGTGTGTTTGTGAAAGTGGAAACATAAGAAAGAGGGGTGGGTTTTCTGGTTCACTTTCTGGAATGTTCTCTGAACGGGTTTTGCATTTTCTGCTACCATGGTTCCACTCTTGTCCTTGTGGAGCTAGATGTTTAAGTCTTTGTCCAGTTCATACTTGCAATTTATTATGGACTGGCTGAACAAAGAGGAATGGTGGGAAACCCCAGTGGAGAAACCCCAAGTGAAGAAGGCTCAGAGTCTGGGGAGTGGTGGTGGGATGAAGACGAGTGGTCAGTGGGAGAAGATTGGGAGGAGGAGGTGTCAGAAGCTGAAGAGGTAACAGGGTTTAGTGAGCAGGAAGAGTCTGTGACAGAGAGAAGTCCAAAGGCAGGAGAGGAGGGAGGCCAAGAGGCAGAGATGAATCAGGCTGGTGAAGAAGCCAGGGTGTCTTCCTCTCCTGCTGTGACAAGCTCCTCTCCAGGACCAGAAGAGGCATGCAGCGGGAGAAGCAAAGGCAGGTGTGCCAGCATAGTCTCAGATTGCTGGGGAAGAACCCAGAAGAGGAGGAGACCTAGGCAGCTCTGGGAAGGTGGGGACTTTCAGTCTCCACAACTGCCTCTCATGGGGCAAGACCTACCGAGAAGAGTTGCTGTGCTCATTAGGCCTGTCACTCCTGAGCAGTCCTTGTTTCTTCTAATAAAGAGTTAACTTCACTTACTCCATGTGATTAATTGCTGGCTTGCTCCTAACATCCTGACTTGATCTAACTGCCACTGGCCAGAATGGGGGAAGCCATCTTTTGTCCTCAAGAAATCTCCTGGGAACCAATAATAACAACAACAACAACAATATGAAGTGTCTTCTGCCCTCTCGTCTAGCATCCTGTTCTCGCAGTAGCCAACCATATGCCCTGGAGAAACCAGCAGGCTGGATCTGGGCACAAGAGCATTCTTCCACCTGTGGCTTCTAGCAACTTGTATTCAGAAGCATTACTGCATCCAAGTACAGCGGCAGAGCATAGTCATCATGACTAGTAAATGACTACTGTATGAATTTGCCTCCTGTGGAAGCGAGTTCCATAGTTATGTGCTATTGAGAGCCAGTGTGGTGTAGTGGTTAAGAGCGGTAGACTCCTAATCTGGGGAACCGGGTTCGCGTCTCCGCTCCTCCACATGCAGCTGCAGGGTGACCTTGTGCTAGTCACACTTCTCTGAAGTCTCTCAGGAGATTGTTAGCCGCTTTGAGACTCCTTTGGGTAGTGATAAAGTGGGATATCAAATCCAATCTCTTCTTCTTCTTCTTCTTCTTCTTCTTCTTCTTCTTCTTCTTCTTCTTCTTCTTCTTCTTCTTCTTCTTCTTCTTCTTTTGTTCCCACATAGACACTTTCCCGGGAATGCAGTGAGGCTGAGAGTAGCCATGACATCACTTATATTTGAGGGGCTGGCAAAATGAGAAGAAAATCTGTGGTTCCCTTTTTAAAGGCAAGACCCCACCACAGAAGTAAAATAAAATAAAATAAAAATCCACCTGACCCGTTCAAAGTTTAATACAACCGTTGGGCAGGGAAGAAATCGGCCCATTCCCAAAACTTATTAAATTCACCTAGACAGAAAATTTTGACCCAATGGTAATTAAAGTTCTATTTGTATACAATAGTTTTTGAATGGATTTCCCCCCACTCCTTCTAAATAACATCTTCTAAAAGTAGTTCATTTACAATCGGCCATTTAAACCCTCCAGTTATTTTGATCTGCTGGTGCAATTCACTGAGCAATGCTTCCAGCCCCTGTGTTATCATTATTGAGACAGAGCTAAATAAATGACCAGCCATCATAATATTGAATATGTTGATATTGGAATTTTCTTTCATGTGATTACCATGGATCAGAAACTAGTGATTCTGAGATGCAGTTAGTGGAGAGGCAAACAGCACCAGCCACCTCTCTCCCACCCACGTGGCTTTGAAGCTATATGTTTTTAATCAGACAGTTAACAAGATAGGAAAAGAAAAAGAGGGGGTGAGAAAAGTGAGTTGCTGAAGGCCATATTGTGGCAATCTTCCAGACATCCTGAGCCTGAGGGAAAATATAGAAGGAAGAGAAGTGATTCCTCTCATAGAGGAATGAGGGACGTGGGATTGGGTCTCTTGATGTTAGGATCTAAGAGTGCTTATGAAAGGAGTTTCACTATTCATTTTATGGATTCATAGCCCACCCTTAAGTATAAATATTTCCAGGGTAGATTCAAATATAAAAACAAAACAATAAAACGAGAGTAGTGTGAAATAAAAGAAACAACAGGAGGTTAAAAAAAGCACAACGGAAGATTAAAAATAGCATTATTAAAATAAGAATTGCAAGAGTTAAAATGTATTTGTGTGGGGTTTTTTAAGGCATTAAGAGTGGGAGTCAGGCAAACCTCCCTGGTCAATTCTTGGCTTTCTGTGATTCTCAGTTAGATGGAGAAAGAGGAGAACTGCTTGTTGAGAAAAATCCATGCATGTTTGTTTATCACAGGGGTAGGCAACCTAAGGCCCAGGGGCCGGATGTGACCCAATCGCCTTCTAAATCCGGCCCGCAGACGGTCCGGGAATCAGTGTGTTTTTACATGAGTAGAATGTGTCCTTTTATTTAAAATGCATCTCTTTGTGGGGCCTGCCTGGTGTTTTTACAGGAGTAGAATGTGTGCTTTTATTTAAAATGCATCTCTGGGTTTTTTGTGGGGCATAGGAATTCGTTCATTCCCCCCCCCAAAAAAAAATATAGTCCGGCTCCCCACAAGGTCTGAGGGACGATGGACCATCCCACGACTGAAAAAGGTTGCTGACCCCTGGTTTATCAGGTTCCCCACTTGCCCTTTCCCACAAGGCCTCACTAACAGTTGAACATTAACATTAAAATTTTGTTGTATAATTTCCCCCCGATATGTTTGATTTCTACATGCAATGAGGTTTTTTAAAACACACACACACACACAGCAAAACAAAACATTATTAAAAAGCAAAGCACATCTGCAGTCTATAGTGATACACTCCCTGAGGATTCTGACATGGACTTTTGCTGAATGTGTATCCAGCCTAAAGGTTAAAATGTAAAGGGACCCCTGACCATTAGGTCCAGTCGTGACTGACTGGGGTTGCGGCACTCATCTCGCGTTATTGGCCGAGGAAGCCGGCGTACAGCTTCCAGGTCATGTGGCCAGCATGACAAAGCCGCGTGAACCAGAGCAGCACATGGAAATGCCGTTTACCTTCCCATTGTAGCGGTACCTATCTATCTACTTGCACTTTGACGTGCTTGCGAACTGCTAGGTTGGCAGAAGCTCGGACCGAGCAACGGGAGCTCACCCCGTCACAGGGATTCGAACCGCCGACCTTGTGATCAGCAAGCCCTAGGCTCTGTGGTTTAACCCACAGCGCCACCCACGTCCCTTAGCCTAAAGATTAGAAGCTTGTAATATAATCTTGCCTAAGTGCTTGCATGCTGTGATATAGTGCTTCAGTATAATCAGTAACAACTCCTTATATAGTACTCCTTAGAGTCAAGTAGAGCCATTATTTTCATCACATTAAAAATCAGCTTCAAATTATAAACAATTTTGAAATACTGGGTAACTTTGATGTTTGTTTCATATCTAAGAGCACTACAGAATATTATGGGGGGGGGGGAATATTTGTAGATGAATAATTCAGGCAGTGCTCTACTTACTGATGTTTCTAAACTTTGATCAGGTTATAAAGGTAAAATAAAATTAATTATAAATTTTTGCCCTTTAAACAATATAAAATATTGAGTCAAGGAAACTCAGAAGAGAGTTTGAAGTTTGAAAAACTGATTTATTTGGGTTCAGTATTCTGAAATAAGAGGGAATTCAGATCAGCAGGAAACTTTTTACTGCCAAACTTGAAAGGTTCCTATTTGTTTTCTTTTTTTTAAAGTAACCAGAACTACCTGCAAACACCACCACCACCACCACCACCACCGCAACAACAACAACTATAAACGGATGCTTACCGTACTTTCTCTGTGCTCCTCTTCAAGAGAGAGGGATAGCCCTGTTAGTTTCTTGTAGCAAAACCAACAATGAGTCTTGTTGTGCCTTGAATACAAAGTTAATGAATGGCTAATGGCCCATCCCGTAGCCAGCTATGACTGAAACTCAAACTATGTCTGTGCAGAAGTACAGTAGGTCATGCTGAATTCAATGCGGTTTACTCCTAAATGGGGTCAGGACTGCAAGCTATCTGGCTCACTTAATCTTTCTCACTCATATAAATCCTGTGGGAAATGTCCAGAACTTAATTTTCAATAACTGGTTTCCAGTGTCGGCTCCAGGGTTCGGAGCAAGACACATTCATTGGTTCAGCTCTCTCAGTAACTCTACATCCTCACTGCAATATATCACCAATGGCTGCTCCTCATCCTCATCATTGCTATCACCTCGTTGCTTGCCAGACAGAGAGCCCAGGAGCAAACAGCCAATGGCACTAACCTTTCCTCCTTCTCTCAGTTACTGTTGACTGGGCCGGAGTGAGAGGTGGATAACAAGCAAGTAAAATGCAAAGCTAAGGGACTCTCTTTAGTGGGCCAAATGCTGGGGCTTGGGCCATCAGCAGATGCCCAACTGTGCCATCCCCTGATGCCAACCCTACTGCTTCTGCCCCAAACTTTCTTCTCTGAAATGCTTTGACAATCGCATTTCTACTTCATATTTAATGCTTGCTATGCTCATTTTTAGCAGGCTCGTCTCTCTTTGGGGAAATCACCTGTTTCAGAAAACATTCTTTGAGTTACCGCACAAAACTTTTTAAATATATCATATATTCTGGTTTGAAAACTCATGGAAAGCTGCAGCTTAACAACGTATAGCAATCACAGATTCACATGCCATATTGGATGCCATATTCCAGAGCAGCACGTCATTTCAAAATCTACTGTCAACTGCAAAAGAAAGTAGGAAAAAAGTGTTAATTGAAGAACATCCTTGACACTTACTTCATGGTATTTTTGTAATGAAATATGGCTTTAAAATGCAAAGGCTGTGATTTAAAGCTGCCATTCACAGCTGCCATAACTAAGGAGGACATTTTGCTGTTCCAGTAAGAATTAAAGTGTATCGCGCAGTTGGTAATGGAACATATTAAAAAAGATGGAATGCCTATAAAATGGTATATTTTACTGAATCATCATTCATTAGGGTAGAAATATGCAAGATGTTGACTTTCACATCAGGTAGACCAGGGGTGTCAAACTCAAATTCATCGGGGGCCGCATCAGCAGTTTGGTCACCCTCAAAGGGCCGGTTGTATCTGTAGGACTATGTGTCCACTCTTTATTATCAGAAATTATTGTCACTGCATTAAATTATTACTGTTTTTTGTAATAATGTAAGTAATAACTAGCTCTGAAAGCAGAAACATAGTCAGAATAATGGCAAGTAGATATTCAAATGTACAATTATTGTACAATTTATTGAAAAATGATTTTTGGTAACTGCACTGGGTGGTGGAGGCTCGCTAGGGTTTCATGCAGGACCTTTGCAGAGCTACTAGTACCTGGAGATGCTGGGGTACTTCTGCATGCAGGACAGATGTTCTGGCAGTGAGCCAACACCCTTCACCAAAGGAACTGGCTGAGGCTGACTCACTGGAGCTGCTCTCCTGGTTCCAGGGTTTAAGGGCCAGAAGTATAAAGCAGCATCCTATGTTTCTGAGGAGAGGGAGAGGGAGGGGAGGGGAGGGAGGAAGAAAGGAAGGAAGAAAAGAGGGAGTGGGAGGGAGAGAGGAAGGAAGGAAAGAGGGGAGAGAAAGAAGAGTAGGAAATAAGGAAGGGAATAAAGAAGGAAAGAAAAAGAAAGAGGGAGAGAAGACGGAAAGGGAGAAAGAAGGAAGGAAGTAGAGGGAAAGAAAGAATAAGAATGAGGGAGAGGAAGAAAGATGGGAAGGAAGGAAGGAAGGAAGGAAGGAAAAAAGAAAGAAAAGAGGGAGCAGGAGGGAGAGAGGAAGGAAAGAGGTGAGAGAAAGAAGAGTAGGAAAGAAGGAATAAAGAAGGAAAGAAAAAGAAAGAGGGAGAGAAGACAGAGATAAAGAAGGAAGGGAGGAGAGGGAAAGAAAGAATAAGAACGAGAGAGAGGAAGAAAGAAAGGGAAGGGGGGAGTCGCCGCCTTGATTCAGCATCAGAAAAGAGTGCGAAGGGACCCAGGGGCAAAAAGCATTTCCCGTGCAGCGTGAGGCAGCGGGTGTCCGTTTTAGGAGAAGTGCGTAAAGCCTCAGAGTTGCACGTTCGTGAGGCTGAGCCACTGCTGAGCTCACGTTCATGAGGCTGAGCCGCGGCAGGAGGAGGAGGAGGTGAGGCAAGAGGGGGAGGAGGAGGCGGCTTGCCGGGTCGGTGCCCGGCAGCGCCGTGCGGAGAGTCCCGAGCCTCTGGGACGCAGCAGTGCTCTGTAGCACTTTGAATCCTCCTCCTCCACGCGGCGCTGCTGGGTGCTTTGTCTGTGCTTCAGCAGCAGCAGCAGCCGTTTCCAGGCGCCGAGCCGTGGCAGGAGGAGGAGGATTCAAACTGCTACAGAGCACTGCTGCGTCGCAGAGGCTCGGAACTCTCCGTGTGGCGCTGCCGGGCGCTGACCTGGCAAGCTGCATCCTCCTTCTCCTGCTGTGGCTCGGGGCACTCCACGCAGCGCTGCTCTGGCCGCCTTTCTAACCCCCCCCCCCGACCCCAGCTGTTTGTTGGCGCTTTGTCGGCGCGGCGCTTCAGCAGCAAGGTCCCGCTGCTGGGTCCCGCTGGCTGGGGCGCTCGGCAGGCCACATGACGAGGTCTGGCGAGCCGGATTTGGCCCGCGGACCTTGTGTTTGACACCCATGAGGTAGACCATAACAATGATGGTAATTATCAGTCTAATGAGGATTTCTGAGAAAACCAAAAGGTTGCTCATATCTAAACTATCCTTGATAGTGATCACTGAAACTTCCTTATTTATTTAGGCCTCACCAATATGTGGCAAACATGCGCTGGATTATGGAGAAAGCTAGAGAGTTCCAGAAAAACATCTACTTCTGCCTCATTGACTACGCAAACGCATTTGACGGTGTTCTTAAAGAAATGGGAGTGCCTGATCACCTCATCTGTCTCCTGAGAAATCTCTATGTGGGACAAGAAGCTACAGTTAGAACTGGATATGGAATAACTGATTGGTTCAAAATTGGGAAAGGAGTATGACAAGGTTGTATATTGTTTCCCTGCTTATTTAACTTATATGCAGAATTCATCATGTGAAAGGCTGGACTTTATCAATCCCAAACCGGAATTAAGATTGCTGGAAGAAATATAAACAACCTTAGATATGTTGATGGCACAACCTTGATGGCAGAAAGTGAGGAGGAATAAAAGAACCTTTTAATGAGGGTGAAAGAGGAGAGCACAAAATATGGTCTGAAGCTCAACATAAAAAAACCCCACCAAAATCATGGCCACTGCATAGCTGCCAAGTACCCCGTTTCCCCCGGGAAACCCCCATATTTTTTTACTGTTTCCCGCAGGTTTCCCGAATGGCAGAAACCCTGTATTCCCCTGAAGAAATGGAGGCAGTGAGAGATTTTACTTTCTTGGGTTCCATGATCACTGCAGATGGTGACAGCAGTCACAAAATTAAAAGACGCCTGCTTCGTGGGAGAAAAGCAATGACAAACCTAGACAGCATCTTAAAAAGCAGAGACATCACCTTGCCGACAAAGGTCCATATAGTTAAAGCTATGATTCTCCCAGTAGTGATGTATGGAAGTGAGAGCTGGACCATAAAGAAGGCTGATCACCGAAGAATTGATGCTTTTGAATTATGGTGCTGGAGGAGACTCTTGAGAGTCCCATGGACTGCAAGAAGATCAAACCTATCCATTCTGAAGGAAATCAGCCCTGAGTGCTCACTGGAAGGACAGATCGTGAAGCTGAGGCTCCAATACTTTGGCCACCTCATGAGAAGAGAAGACTCCCTGGAAAAGACCCTGATGTTGGGAAAGATTGATGGCACTAGGAGAAGGGGACGACAGAGGATGAGATGGTTGGACAGTGTTCTCGAAGCCACCAACATGAGTCTGACCAAACTGCAGGAGGCAGTGGAAGACAGGAGTGCCTGGCGTGCTCTGGTCCATGGGGTCACGAAGAGTTGGATACGACTAATCGACTAAACAACAATATGTGGTGTTATGTGATCAGAACACTTAACATTTAATTCACACTTTCAGAAGGGTAGGATTTCTCAAATAGTTAGCAGGAGATTATTTTGAATGTTAGAGGAGCTGGTGCACCCTCAAGTCCCTGGGGCAGGTGTTACATAATCCAAATGGCCATATTTTCTGCAATTTCTACTTTCTATATTACATGACATTATTACATCTTCAAAATACAGTATCTGTTCATTATGTGGCTGACAAAGGACCTTTCTGATGTCACCTTTAGAGGCAAAGCTGTCTTGTCAGGTGGCTGCACTGATAACCCTCCTGGTTATAGTCCTCTTGGTGCTAGTGGCATCAAGATGCTGTTTTTTAAAATGGGATGTATGACTTGACAGTTCCTTTCATACCAGTAGGTTGCATCCAGCCAAGGCACCATATATGCTCATAGGATACAGCAGGGCAGAGAATGCTCAGCTGAAGGCCTCCCTGCTTGGGAAAACATAGGCAAATCCTGTTCAATGAGGCACACTCATCTTCTCCATACACCAATGTTAGATGGAACTGCAGACTTTATTAGGGACATTGGCTATTATATGCACAGAAAAATGCCAGAAAGAACTAAGCAACTCTGTGTCTTGCTTGACACATGGGACACATGCTTGACAGAATACTAAAATATTCTCTCTTCATCTCTGAGCCCCTGGAGTGGATACCTCACCCATGCTTCCATGCCCCACAAGATCCTGCTTTGAGGTCAGCATTTAGCAGAGACAGGTAGGTTGATAAAATATCTTCCTCTTTATCGGGTACAACACATGTAAACAAAGCTATCTTTCCATAGAGCAGAGCACCCAATGGAGTCTTCCACTCCCTCCAATATACCCACAGAGGGATGCAGCTAACACTGCTTCTGGTCTTGCCTAAGCACAAGATCTTGCAAGATAGGGACATCCAGTCATAGAATCATAGAATCGTAGAGTTGGAAGGGATCCCAAGAGTCATCTAGTCCAACCCCCAGCAATGCAGGAATATCAGGTAAAGCATCCATGACTGATGGCCATCCAACCTCTGCTTAAAAACCTCCAAGGAAGGAGAGTCCACAGCCTCCCAAGAGAGTGATGGCCACCTATGCAATGGGTTGCCCATCTAAAATGAACATTGTGGCTTATTTGAATGCACCAAGCAAACAAAAGAGAACGCCGGTGAGAACTTGAAGAGGCGTCTATCCAAAGATGGATGTGAGGTGCTGTAGAAGGTGTAAGAAGAAGGATTAGCACTAGTGCAAGGGGATCTCCCCCACCGCTCCTCTCCATGTGCACCCCACAACATCCCCAGATCTACAATGGAGGGTTGGGGGGCACAGGGGGAGGAGAGCATTCCATTGCAAGGACACAAGAGTAGTACAGTACTTCATACTTTAGTCTTGGGGATAGGATTATTCTTCTTTTTTTTAATGGTGAGACTTAGTGCCCTTACACAAATAAGAACAGCCAATTTCCTTATAGCCATAATACTTTGCACCCATTTCACTGACATAGAAATGTAGAAACCACATGTGTGTGCTAGGAAAGAAAAGCTTGTGCTTTTGATGGGTAGTCTTGAACTTTAAGCATCTACAATTTGGAAAAGACCCAGGACCCATCTGTATGTCCCCATACTTCCATATGGTTATAATGAGACTGTAAATGAAAGGCAGCATCTTAGGAAAGGAGGCCCCACTGGCTTGACACAGGATACATCCCTCTCTAGCTATATGCAGTGCAAACTATGCAGTGCACCATCCCAGATAAGCATATTCTTAGGTGTAGGGTAGCAGTCATTTGACAATACCCAGACATTGTCGCCTAACATAAATAAAAAGAAGAAGACAGCAATACCAGGGATTTGTGTGTGCGTCTTATTGACTAATAGGTGACCACGGTAGTTTTTTTTTATAATTATCAAGCATTTCCCAAGGGTAAGCCCTTTATCAGTTTCAATACACCAAGCGCTTAAGTACAAATCATGTAGTGTAATCCTGTGTGCATCAAAACTACTTAGCATCAAAATAATGAAGATGGAAAGAGGAAATGGGATAAAAAATGGCAAAAGTCTAGAGAACGTCTCCTGCAGAATCCTATCCTTCCTGATTAATGATGATAACATACAGATGAACAGCTTAAAATTTGTCCTTGAGCTCAGAAGAAGCAAGGTTGTCGGTGCACAACGGTATTTCTTACTGTCAAACATGCTGCTTCCTACTCTGCTTCTGAGCTTAATTTAAGAACTGATCTTTCACTGTTATTGAAATGGTATTTCTTTGTATTTAATCTGCACTTCACCTTTGATCACAGTAAAATCATGGATGGATAATAACTGAAATAGCTCTCAAAAATGCTCAAAGACGAATCTCATTGTCAATGAACTTGGTGCAGTGATGAGCTCAGGGATGGAGACAAATAGAGCTGGCTAGCTCAGTGATTTGAACCCAAGATAAAATCATTTCACAATTTCAGAATTTATGAGAGAATAGAATGCCCCGGGGCTTGAATAATGTAAAATATATTAGTACTATCACCAGAAACACAGGATTTAGAAGTTTTCCTTTTGCAGCAGACTACTCAGAAGGGGAAACTTCGTGCTTTAACACACATCAATAGTTTTAATTCATACTCCCACTAGAAGGTAAGAATAAAACCTCCATGTGTAGAGGAAAAATCAGTGTTCATTTGTTTATCAAAAAATACACTTTTTGTACAAAATGGATTTTGGAGTGGGATACAGAAAAATTACAATACAACCAGATTAAACCCACACTACAATGCATTTTGCAACCCCTATAGAATACAACTTAAAAAGGAATAAAACCATTCCACCAGCTAACACTATGAATAAAATGCCTGGGCTCAGTGGCAAACTTTAGGCTTTAATGTTTCATTGGCGCCCCCTGCCTCTCACCTTCCAGTGCTTGTCATTGTTACAACGACAGTGTCATGCCTTCTGCGCTCCACACCCAGTGTGGGAGAACTGGTCACACTACCCTTTGCTGGGCTTTATTAAAAAACTGTTTAAACCTAGTGTCAAAAAGAATACCGTGTTGGTGCCAAGCATATCTCCCTTTCATGGTTGAGGGGCCACTGCAGTATATCTCTGAGCACCAGTTGTTGGTATCTATCCATCTCAAGAGACAATGCAGTGCACCACCAGCAGTGAAGACAAACCACTGGAGAATTGCAGCACCTGCTGTGGCTGCAGAGACTGGTAACTCATAGCTGCTGCTGCCTCCTATGTCGTCAGGAAGGCACAGTAGGAACAATAAAAAGGCTCTCTCTCTTTTGTTGTGGTTGTGTGGTTCCAGAGGCATCTTGCTGGTCTCCATTGTAGGAGACAGCTACCCAGGACAGACATTCAGTATGGTACATCAATTACTCATTTTTCTTTTGCACTTTGGCACCCATTCCTTCACACCTCCTGCAGTTTAATTATGTCTAAAGAGGACTCTTGCTAGTGGGCTTGATAAGCTCACGTTCTTGCATTGCAGCTACCTGAGTGGGTCTGCTAAGAGTGGCTGCCTCTCCTTTGCTTTTTTTATCAGTAGCTGATGGCAATGGTGCAATCCTATACCATTCTATCTTCTGGGAAAGTGAAAATAGGATTAGATACTTTCCAGAAGAAAGCATCCAGGTGAAAGGCATTTTCAATTACCATCATCTTTGGTGAGAAAACTATCTCTGGCCAAAGGTCTAGAATTAGAAACACACATTTAATATCAGCCATCCAAAGACTGTAGTGCAGGTGAAAAAGTAGATAAATTAGAAATCTCCTTGACTGTGGAAAACTGTCTGCATTGCCTGGAAAGAATCCTTATAACATGGCTGTGTGATGGAAATATATATGGTCTCTGGAATATAAACGGATGGTGTTGTTACTGTGCAATGCAGAAACATTATTGCCTTTTGGAGCAGGTTAGTTATCACAAGGGACCTAGATTTCTCAGCTAATTTTATTTTTTTATTTAGGGTTTTATTGACTTTTTTACAAAACAAACCTGCATAAATCAATGCTCACATAATAAAAGCTGGAGCTTGGTCCTTTGTTAATGATAGGATAATAACATGTTCCCTAACAATTTTTAAAAAATGATTCTGAAAACTTGGGTTCAGTCAACTAAATCAAATGTAGCCTGAGCAACATTTAGGCTGCAATCCTGTACTGTATACACATTTACCTGGAAGTAAGATCCATTGAACTCCATGGGTCTTTCTTCTGTGTAGATGCACATAAGATCACACACACAATTATTCTAAGGGTTACAGGGTGAACTAATTCAGAATTCAAATTATATTAGTGCCATCAGCTCAGAAAGTCAACATACTTTTTTTTCTTTATAAAGGAAAAAAAAATCTGAAGCTAGTCTCCATAGTTCTCAAAGAAATTGCCTAAATGTACTTGTTCCTAATGATTTAGAGAAACAGCCCTACAAAGAAATGAGAAATTAATTCTTCAGTGCTTACAATTGGAGACGTGCAGTGGAATATATTTAAATGTAACATAACACTGTAAGCCTGACATGTGAAATTGCTGTTTTATTCATATAATTTTCTAACATTAATTTTACAAAAGATTTCGATAAAAGAAAGTGAAAGAAGAAATAAAAAGTAATCTTAAGGAGTCATGGAGCCAAAAAATTCTTCCAGGGAATGAACTTAGTTTGCAATACTTTGAGACAAAACTGAGTCTTGGAGACTGTTTCTAATACCATGGCTAAAGGGGGGGGCATGTACAGAGTGCATTTACCTGACCATTGGGTAACAAAGCAAACCTACATCAGCTGTGACAGGTCAAGTGATATGGTTTTCTTGACAGATTGAAGCACTGGCGGGTTGAAAAAACTGAGGCAGAGCTAAGTTCTTATTCCGAAACCCTTTCCTGTGCTGTGGAGCCAACTTTGCTCAGGGGTATAATAAGGAGCTGTGCTCAATGAAATGCACTGGGTGAAGGCTGGACTCAGCATATATTCAGGTTCACAGTCAAGCCTACCACATGGCTGAATAGGACTGGGTGAAGGCCAATAAACTCTGCTCAAATCCTGGGAAGACGGAGCCTCTTTGGGTGGATGGTTCCTGTGTCTGGAAGATAGGCAAGTCACTCATTTCTGGATGTAGTCACATTCCCTCTGAAGGCTCAGGCATGTAGGAGGGGACTCCTGGATACTCCTGGATACATCTTTGTCAATAGAGGCCCAAGTGCTCTCTGTGGTTAGGAGTGCCTTTTACCAGCTCTGTCTGCTTTGCCAGCTATGATATTTCCTGGCCAGGGATAGCCTGACCACTGTAGTCATGGAAAAGATGAGGTTGGATTACTGCAATGCACTCAACACAATCTTGGGCCTGGTTTGCAAACCCTCCAGCTAGTGCAGAATATGTCAGCCAGGCTGCTGATGGAGGCACCACGCGGACAATATGGGACACCATTGTTAAAACATTTGCACTTGCTGTGCTTGTATTAATTTAGAAACCACTGGGCAACTTTGGTCCAGGGTTCCTTAGGGTCTTCTTTAACCCTTATGTCCCAAGCTTGATCACCAAGTTCATCTTCCAGGCCATCATTGGTTGTCCCCTGATTTGGCAAGCCTCATCTGTCAGCAACAAGAATCCAAGCCTTTAGTGTCATTGGTACACTTCTGTGGAATACTCTGCCAATGTAAACCTTCCTGTGGTTATCAAAAGAAGGCTGGTAAATAAATATGATACATAATAATAATTCACCAATAACCTTCTGTTTCAAAGCCTTGGAACGGCTGCTGAAAACTTTTCTATGTTCCCAGCCTCATGCAGGCAATTAAGGAAACATCTTTCCGTAATGGTTAGTTGATTACCTTTGATTTTAAAATGGTATGTGTTTTGATTATACATAGATATTGTTGCAAACTGTTTTGGTACTTTTACGACATAGTGGTGTAGAAATATGTTGTTGTTGTTGTTGTTGTTGTTGTTGTTGTTGTTGTTGTTGTTGTTGTTAATAAAGGCAAGTTCATGGAGAGAGGCCCATATGTATCTAACATGTAGCAGATGTGTTAAGATGCATGGCGCAAGACTTGCAGAACCTACTCCTCACCCTAATCACATGTACTGAATGCACGGAGCCTTCGTTGTATTTATTTATTTTTTATCATAAATACAAATAAACAATTCCTTTATCTTCATGCAGCTAAAATGAACCAGCAAAATATTACATACTGGTTTCAGGACAGGGTTGTAGCTCAGTGACAGAGTGTCTGCTGTAAGCACTGAACATTCAATGTTCTGCATCTCCAAGTAGGGCTGGATAAAATCCATTTATGACATCATGGAGAGCCACCACCACTCATGTAGATGGAAAATAGAAGCTAGAAGGGTCGCAATAGCCTGACTCTAGTTAAGCCAGCTTCCTATGTTCCTATGTATTAGAAAAGAACAGGCATCCCCAAACTTCGGCCCTCCAGATGTTTTGGCCTACAACTCCCATGATCCCTAGCTAACAGGGCCAGTGGTCAGGGAAGATGGGAATTGTAGTCCAAAACATCTGGAGGGCCGAAGTTTGGGGATGCCTGGAAAAGAATAACTCGGCCAAGTTTAAAGAAGTCAATACTTTGTGTCATAAATGTTTTACCAGGTTTATGTGATTCCAGCAAGACTTGCCCTGAAGTTCTTTTTTCTAAAATCACTTTAATTAATTCTACCATCCTATAGTTTTCTTTTTAAAAAAAATGTAATCTTACACTTTAATATCTAATTTTTTTAAGCCAAATCTCTGGATGTGTACATATTACCTCCTTAAAATGCAGCAAAGTCATTCTTCTCATTTCTGATCAAAGCCACTTTGTGAGGCAATGCATCAAAATGCAACATTTCCTAAGAAACAGCAGGATAGATATGGATTGTGGCTATCATCGTGTCCACACCGCTTCCCAAGCCAATGGTGGGAACACACCGAATGCAGAGCAAATGGGAGTGTGCACACAGCTTCTGTTGTTGGCAATTGCTTGAGTCCAGTTCTTAGTCAGGAGTAAGGAGAGGAATCTTCTAGCAGGGGCTTGAAGTCAAGATGGTAAGACCCAGTGATTTGTGATACTCACCTCTTAAGAGCAGAATTGCTTATTCAAATAACCCAGTTGTATCTGCAGCCCTAAGCAGATTTCCTTGAGCATAAATCCTACTAAAACCTCTGGAACTTACTTCCAAGTACACATTCTTAAGATTGGGATGCTGACATGGGAACATGTCGACTGCAATGAACAGGAGTTGTTTGAATCAAACTTGTACAGTGGCTGGTCACAACATTGCATTTAAGGTAGGACTTCCAGGGCTTGGTTTGTATATGGGGAGTGCGAAAGAATTTGAATAGCAATGCACTGTTTCCCCCGAAATCTGGCTGGGGAAAATTGAAATGTTTATTGGACTTGGCTTTGCACTTATGATCTACTACAAGTTAGAGCAATTGCAATGCCATGATTTATAGCCTTGCGATTCGTTTTCATTCTTATTTAGCAAACAGCAATAAAACTCTCAGCTGGGAAGGTTATTGACCATAATTCATGCACTTGTGGACTGGAAATGCAAATTAAGTTGGGCACTTGGGTATAGTAATTATGATTAGGAGAACTTCAAACTGTTTTTAATCTAAATTACTTATAAACTTTTACAAGGACTTGAGGCTGCCCTGGAAAAACAAGCCTAGAAATTGCTGATGCTATAAATATGTATTGTTCACATACTGACATGCATCAGTTCCCATACCCCTAGCTGGAAAGTAAATGAGCATGCTGTGATGGACAGGCCCTGGGTCAGCCTATGTGTGACCCAGTGACCAATCAGAGCTGGTTAGAACATCAGCCAACCAGGAAGGACTGGAAAGTCAAACATACAGAATGGTCAGCCAGTTAGACAGGGATCAGTCAAGGCTTGGAATGGCACCTTGATGGAGATCTAGGAAAAGAGGGGATTTTGCAATGCAGGTCTCGAACCAAAGAATGTGTACAAAAATGTATATACACTAAAGTGTGCATAAAACTGAATCCATTTGTGAAAATAAAGTATTCGGGAAATGGCTTTGCAACGCTGCATATATTAGTCAAAGTTGCATATAAAATGTGTGTACTAGGAGAAATTAGCACAAAACAATGCTGACAATTTTTTAAAGAACTTTTTAAAAAAGAATTTTGCAAACTCATGTTAAAATATGCAGAATCACATTTAAGATTGGATAATTGAGGAGCTGAGAGAAACAGAAAATGACATATCTGTCCATCTTTTTTTACATTAATATAAATTCAGTTCAAACACAGAAATCAGTTGGGAGGATTCTGAGATTTTGAATTTAATATTTTTTCCTCCCATAAATTTATCATTCTAGCCAAAAGACATGCCAATCTTGTAACAATAGTCTTAATAAAATAATAACGGACATTCAGCCATAATATGAGCCACCATGCATGATGTAAGAGAGATTACCTGAGGCACTAACAAATTCAAATCCAGTTGAATTTCAGATTAAACCTCCATTTCACCACAAAAACTTTAGCGAGTCTACCTCCCTTTTCCTGATTTTTTTTTCAGCCAATGCACTCTGTGTGTGACAATTTATGTGTGTGTCAATTTATAAGGTGTCAAATACCATTGACAGATGTCCCCCCCCTCATGTATGTATCCTGGTTCTGACCAAGGTTTAACCAAAGGTCATAGACTCTTGCAGTTATGCACTTTTCCACATGAGAGATAAAGATAATTTCCCTTTTGTTCTCTTTCCTGACCTCAACATATTTTCATATCAGAGAGGAGGTTTCATCTCTAAGTTAAAAATCCTGGAAGAATGAAAGAATAAAAATTAACTTTTTCCATTCACAGAATTCTTGGATGAATCGTGTCTTCGTGTCAGTGGTTCATGCTTAGATCTAGTACATCAAGGATTTGATAACCTGGACATATGCATTTAACACAAAACAAAACAAAACAAAACAAAACAAAACAAAATAACGAATTTCTACCTTACAATCATTTCTAGTGCCGGGTACTAAAAATCTTTTATGTATGTCAACTTACAAACAAATATTACTGATATCAGAAAATTTCAACATCAGAGAGAATGTCAGAAAAACACACACATATATTTATACCCCAAATGTTAGCATATTTCAATGAATTATTATGACTTTCAGCAGCTTTATTATCAAATAAAAAAGATTTAATTCTTTTCAATAATTTGTTTGTTATCCTTAATCAAAATGATTTGTATCTGGAAGGGTTCACCAGCTAATTTATGGCTGAGGACTAGTTTTCTTCCTCTTTCAGAATTCAGATCTGTTTTAAATAATAATAATTAAACTGTCATTTACCCCTTTCCCATTCTGTCCATATTTCCTTTCCTTTCACCAGCCTTAAGTAGAATATTAATGTTTTGATACTGTTATTAAATATTGCCATTACTTTAGAATTCCATTTGGTGGGCTATGTGGCAGCTTTTCATTTCTATGTCCCCATAAATCTATCCATTCTGCTGCTTTGCTTTATGATATGACAAATCCTCTGCATTCATCGAAATTCAACAGGCGTTATTAGCGGAAAGGAAAGGGGCATAAAATGAATCTTGGCTACATTATATGCAAAGATAATGGGCAAACATGGGAATAAGCACATACTGATTGTTACACTTCACCAGTAATGAGGAAGAAAAGTTAACCGCCATTACTCCAGTTCAGAAGTCTGTGTGTGTTCATATATTTCCAGGAATCTCTGATACATTTTCAGGTCCCCATTCCCCGCCCCCCATTCTCCCTCACTTGAACCAATCCAGGCATGTAAATATTGCTGTGCACAGATCAGCTACTCTACTGAGGCAGAAACACATTGCAAATATGAGGTTACAGCCAATGTTATTCCTACTCAGAATAGACCCATTGAAATTAATGCATACAGCAAATTTGGGCCCATTAATTCCAATGTGTCCACTTTGAGGAAAACTTAGTTGGATAAAATCTATTGCTTGTATTTGCTTTTACCCTCATGATAGCTCACTTTTCTGTTCGCCTTAATGCAGTAGAGTCGTCATGGTGTGTGGTGACCTCTGTGTCAGAATAGGACCAGGAAAACCCAGGTACAAATCTCACTCAGTCATGTGGCTTACTGTGTGGCTTTGGGCCAATCACTATCCCAATCACTATCTCCTACCCTGTCCCGTTCCCCCCCCCCCTGGATAAAATTGGATTCTATGATTTATGAACCTTGATCTCTCTGGAGTGCCCCATGAAAAGGCATGTCAGGAAGCTGCAGCTCTCTGCAATATATTTTGAGTGTAATGAACATGAGGTCCAGCTCCGAGGGCCTTCTGGTGGTTCTCTCACTGTGAGAAGTGAGGTTACAGGGAACCAGGCAGAGGGCTTTCTCGGTAGTGGCACCCGCCCTGTGGAATGCCCTCCCATCAGATGTCAAGGAAATAAACAACAATCTTACTTTTAGAAGACATCTGAAGGCAGCCCTGTTTAGGGAAGCTTTTCATATTGTTTTTTAATATTGTTTAGGGAAGCTTTTCATATTGTTTTTTTACTATTCCGCTGGAAGCTGCCCAGAGTGGCTGGGGAAACCCAGCCAGATGAGCAGAGTATAAATGTTGTTGTTGTTGTTGTTGTTGTTGTTGTTGTTGTTGTTGTTGTTGTTGTTGTTATTGATTAACATAAAATCTCTTCACAGGCTATAGTACAGAAGGAGGTGCCTCTTGGGTGAGGTGCATTCTGGGAGCATTCTGATTCTCTCCTCCCCTCACATTGCCTGGCTATTCTGTTTTCTTGCACGCACAGTACACTATGCTCTCCTCTCAAGGCTCAAACATGGCTGACTCCCAGGCAATCATCAGTGAATAGTTCTTCCTTTGAATATTTTTTGGGGGAGTTGAAATACACTGTGAATCTTGGAATGAATATGTTTGTTTGTATACCCATAGCAAATCACCTTTGATGAAATGTTGAGCTGGCAAATATTATGAACTATTTGTGAAAGCATTAAAGGCCTCCTTAAATCATGGAGGAGATGTAAGTCAGTGGTCATGTGTAAACATGTGCTATGTATGCAGTAGGTTCCTGGGTTCATTTCTCAGCATCTCCAGGTGAAGAGTGCAAAGACCCCTGTCTGAAACTTCAGAGAGACACTGTGAGACACTGTAGACAATACTGACCTAGAAAGGCCAATGGTTTGACTCAGTTCAGCACACTTGCTTATCTGATTCATCTTTCCTGCTCTTAGTTAAACAGTCTTGGGCACCTCGTATTGAGCATGTTATTGACATCCGTCTGTCTCAAGAGAAAATAAACAAAGCATCAAAAAATACAAAATTAAACAATTTTCACATAAATGACAAGATCTAAAATAAATACAGTGGTGCCTCGCTTAACGAATGCCCTGCTTAACAAAATTTCCGCTTAACGAAAGGATTTTTCGAGCGGAGGTTGCCTCGCTAGACGAATGCGTTTTACGAAAAATTCGTCTAGCGAATCGCGGTTTCCCATAGGAATGCATTGAAATTCAATTAATGCGTTCCTATGGGCAAAAAAATCTAAAAAAAATTCCAATGCATTCCTATGGGATTCGCTAGACGATTTTTTTTGTTATAAGAAAAGACCCGTGGAACGAATTAAATTCGTCTAGCGAGGCACCACTGTATACCAAAAACCAACAGCAACAAGCCCGCCTTCTACAAAACACCCCAAACAACCCCCTTGCCCAAGAATCTGTTAAGCAGCCTCAACTTTTGTAGCTGGAACCAGGGCTCTGCCCTCTCAGGCCAAGTGGGGAAAAAAGCCTGCAAGGCAGGGAGCAGCTCTTCCAGGGTTCACAGACAAGATGGTCTCTTTATATAGAAGAAGAGGAGGAGGGGGGGAGGAGGAGGAGGAGGAGGAGGAGTTTGGACTTGATATCCCGTCTTTTACTCCCCTTAAGGAGTCTCAAAGCGGCTAACTTCCTCCCCGACAACAAACACCCTGTGAGGTGAGTGGGGTTGAGAGACTTCAGAGAAGTGTGACTAGCCCAAGATCACCCAGCAGCTGCATGTGGAGGAGCGGGGAAGCGAACCCGGTTCACCAGATTACGAGTCCACTGCTCTTAACCACTTCACCATCCTGGCTCCCCGTGTAATACAAAATTCATGCCTGTTACACCTTGATTGAGTAAATGAATTGAAGAAACTGAGGACACAATTGGTTGAACTCCACTCATGGAATCCCCAACCTGTTGATTTTTACCTCCTCCTTCCTCCCTTGCAGTCCTCTTATACATCCCAGAAAGTTGAGGGAACTGCCTTGAAACAGCATGGAAGGTGGTGTGAGGGTAAGCTGGGGGTGGGGGGTGGTGTGTGTGGGGAGAGAGAGAGAGACTTTCCCCTTTCTTCCAGTGGTAGATTCCCTTTGGCTTGTGGAAAGGACACCCTGAATTCACCCCCATATCATACATACTCTGGCTAATGTTGTGTACTTTTTCAGTCCATGGCGCACACTGCTCTTTACGAGGCACTCCGATATTCTCATAATGGCACTTGGAATGGTAGTGTGAAGTGACTCTGGAGACCCCATAAAAATATGCAGAAATGTGTTTGTTTGCTTTAAGGACTACTGCATGCTTGAATCATCTCCTGTTGGAAGATAAATGCTTGCTTAAGGCAGAACGGGACTAATGGCTGCCTCCCCTTTCATTGCAGTGCTACAGTTTCATCAAGATTATCTTTGGGATCTTTGCTCCCATCGTGTATCTAATTGTGAAGAAGGTTAATGCATCATAAAGCACTGTGCCCTTTTCATAATCATCTAATTAAAAGTGCACTACAAGAAGTATATAAAACTACGGTGTTTGCAGAATGTACTGATCTTAGTGAATCCCACTGGCCACCTTGTACCTCATAAAGGCCCATCTATTTTGCATATACCTATAACTCAGCCTCTGAGAGTCCACTGTCTTTTTTAATTGGCAAAAAGTTTAAACTCCCTTTATCATTTCTAAAATGCCACATTCATTATGAGTGGAAATTAAGTATATGATTCAGAAGGAAAATAAGAAATGCATTCTACCCATTCCATTAAAATGGAAAGCATAAGGCTGGTAGTCAACAAAAGAGGTTGAAAGACCCTCTCAAGGCAAACCGACAACTGGGAAACACTGGTCTGCGAGCGCTCCAATTGGAGAACAGCCTTTACCAAAGGTGTCATTGGTTTTGAAGACACTCAATCTCAGGAGAAAAGGGAGAAACGCTCTAAGAGGAAGGCACGCTTGGTAAACCCTCACCGTGATCAACTCCCACCAGAAACCTATGTCCCGGCTGTGGAAGGACGTGTGGATCCAGAATTGTCTTCCACAGTCACTTATGGACTCACTGTTAAAACCATGTTTATGGAAGACAAGCTAAGAGTGATCGCCAAAGAAGAAGAAGACTCGCAGCAACACAGTTATCATGTAATGAGGGTTACTAAAGGGCATCACTAAACCTCCCCCCGCCCTCAAATCAATTCCCGGTCTCAGCTCTGTTTTCCTTTTCCAGAAACCTTAGGGCAGGCATCCCCAGACTTCGGCCCTCCAGATGTTTTGGACTACAATTCCCATCTTCCCCGATCACTGGTCCTGTTAGCCAGGGATCATGGGAGTTGTAGGCCAAAACATCTGGAGGGCCACAGTTTGGGGATGCCTGCCTTAGGGGGATACAGTACTATTTAGACCACAAAGTTATTCAAGGTGTACTCCTGTTAATTCAGCAAATGTGTGCTTGTTTCTGAGACAGGTCTAACAGATGGACAGCAGGCTGGACAGCAATTTGGCAGAGGAAGCAGTTGCTATGGCGGCAGAGTAATTCCCCAATCATCCATTCCTGAAGGGGGTTACTCTCCAAACACGAAAGTAGGTTTTATAGAAGATATATATTATTTTTATCCTGGTTAATATAAAGTGGCCAGTACACACCTAGAATGCATGTGTGTGATGCATTTATTTAAAATAAGATTTTGTGTTGTATAGATAAAAGATGCCTTTTATTTGTTTTACTGGCAAATTGATGGTGTCCTCTGGGGAGGAAACAATTGTCTAATATTATTTTCACATGTAAAAGGCCCACCATGAACTTTTATGAAATTTATTGTCACATGATATGACCAATGCATCTTAGATGCTTTTGTACAAAAAAGGCGAAAGATTTATACGATCTGAAGAGAAACCCAGTCGCCTTCTAAATCCAGCCCGCAGATGTTCCGGGAATCAGTGTGTTTTTACATGAGTAGAATGTGTCCTTTTATTTAAAATGCATCTCTGGGTTATTTGTGGGGCATAGGAATTCGTTCATTTTTTTCTCCAAAATGTAGTTCGGCCCCCCACAAGGTCTGAAGTACAGTGGACTGGCCCCCTGCTGAAAAAGTTTGCTGACCCCTGGGTTAGGCAAATTTTTGGAGGATAGTTGACCTATAATCATTAGTTATGTTAGTTAACTGGAGTCTCCATGCTCATTTGTAAAACACTGGGTACCAAATGTTGGAGACAAACAATTGGACCATCCCTGTATTGCATGCTTGTGTGTTTTGTTCCAGAGGCACCTGTCCCTTGTTTCCCACTATTGTAAACTGGATGTTAAACTAGATGGCCCTTGGACTGATCTAGCAAGGCAATTCTTATGGGCTGGATCCAGGCAAAGTTAGTAGAACTTAACTCCAATCTTTTTTTCAGTGGGAATCAAGTTCAACTAAGTCTGGATCCAAGCCTTTGTTCTCATGTCTCTATAATCACTATAGTTTTTTGGGGTTTTTTTAAGATGCACTTAGTCATTTTGGTTATGACTTTAAGGTGCAATTTATCAAATGTGCAATGAGAGGTTATCAAACTCTTGCCTCAGTAAAAGAAAGAGGAACATTACCCTCTTGAGATAAATCTTTCATTAAACTTTACAAAGACCTTAAGCAGTTTCTACCCCATTTATCATTTCTAATCTTCCCTCCTCCACTTCTGCTGTTGCTGATACCTGCCTAGGTTTAGGAAGCACCAGGAAGCACCTAACCCAAGAGGAGGTCTGCGCTGGAAATCGAATAACAAGAAAACTCCTCCTGTATTAGCTGACATCAGTTTTCACCGGAGGTTACACACCCTACACACCCACACCATATTTCATCACAAAATTACATGTCTATAATCAGGCTGACTGAAGACAGGCTTACAGAAAGAGCTGCAATGCAGGTCACATTGACCCATGTTGCAACCCAACATCAAAGCACTTGAGAGCCATTAACATACAGCAAGTGAAACCATCCATTTTAATGAGGGCCACTGACCTACTTTGGACTCAGGCCAGGCAGACTGTGGGCAATGGAAAGCATAATATGTTTTCTTGTGCAATTGTGCCAGTCAAGTCATCTTTTGTATCTGGTGTGGGGGAAGCACCATCTTGAACTTTGCCTCGGGCAGCAAAATGTTGTGGGCTAGGCTTGAGTTGGAAGAATTAAATCAGGGGTCAGCAAACTTTTTCAGCAGGGGGCCGGTCCACTCAGACCTTTTGGGGGGGCTGGACTATATTTTGAAGAAAAATTTGAACGAATTCCTATGTCCCACAAATAACCCAGAGATGCATTTTAAATAAAAGGACACATTCTACTCATGTGAAAACACCAGGCAGGCCCCACAAATAACCCAGAGATGCATTTTAAATAAAAGGACACATTCTACTCATGTAAAAAATGTAAAAAATGTAAAAAATGTAAAAAATGCTGATTCCAGGACTGTCCGCGGGCCGGATTTAGAAGGTGATTAGGCCGCATCTGGCCCCCGGGCCTTAGTTTGGGGACCCCTGAATTAAATGACTCAGGTCACTGAATAAAAATACTTCAGAATAGTTGGAAACTACAACTAATCCAGAATGTGGCTGCCAGACAGGTGACACAGGGAGTGCCAGACTGGTGACTGGGAGTGGCTGCTGGAACCAGTCCCAAAAGACCTACATTGGCTCCCAGTATTTTTCCAGGCACCATTCAAAGTGCTGGTGTTGACCTTTAAAGCCCTTAATGGCCCCATTGTCTAGGTCTGAGGGCCTTCTGGCAGTTCCCTCATTATTGTGAGAAATAGGTTTGTCAAATGCGCCTATATTTTTTAACAGTTGCGTAGAAGAGGGGATTTTAGTGGGTGTATCTTGCTTGCATGGCCAGCCACACCAGTCGAACTGCCCTCTTCTGCACAACTATAAAAGGTGCAGAAGCTCTGTCCTCTCTTGCAGATATAAATCACATTTAGCCACATTTTGACATCAGGAAAGGCATTATTTAGAAAGAGGGCGATCCTAATCAGCTCAGAATTTCTCTAGCAATCAGGCTTGCAGCCTCTTTCAGCTCTGACAAAGGTTTACCAGAACACACACACCCCTTTCAGCTTAACCCTCCTAGATACCACTCCATCAGCTCCTGGGACCCTTGTCGGTGCTCCAGGAATAGACTGGATGTATGGAAAAGGGACTGTGAGGAGGAGGAGGAAGATCCTTCCGGAATGCCTGATTTCTAAGGGACACTGTGGAGGCTTCAGAGTAAAGCGGATTATACAATGCCCTCATAAATTTAACACAGCTTTAAAATTAATTACATTCTTAGCTCCCACAGCTGTTCTAGAGAGATGGCTGTGGGTGGTATAAAAAACAAAAACTCATTATGGGAGGCGTTGGTGAGTTTGCTTGCAGCTGTGGAAGTACTCTTGAGAGCAACAATCACAGCCATGACAGTGCTGCAAGGGCCACTTGACACATCACACAACAGGCAAATCCAGCATCTACTGATCTGTTGTACGTACACACAGCAAGGAACCATAACAGCAAACAATTAGGGTTGCCAGACTCAACAGAGGACAGGACTTCTGTGCCTTTAATTGCCCTGCTCTCTTTTGCGTCTGGAAACCTTAAAGAGAAACCAGCAGACCCTTTGTTTAATTTCCAAGCAAAGGGTCTGCTGGTTTCTCTTTAAGGTTTCCAGACTCAAAAGAGAGCAGGGCAATTAAAGGCACAGAAGTCCTGTCCTCTATTGAGTCTGGCAACCCTACAAACAATCCAAGCAAAAAACCAAGCCCACATTTAATTATGACATTGGAAAGGGCCATAGCTCAACATCAGAGCACTGACATGAATGCAAAGAGCCCTAGGTCCATCGTTCAGATAGGGGTTGAGAAGAACTCTGTGTCTGAAACCCCTGAAAGCCACTGCCAATCAGTGTTGACAATACTGAGCTAGATGGACCAATGGTCTGACTTGGTATAAGGCAGCTTCCTGAGCTCCTTTCTAGCCTGAATATCGGATGATGCAACTTTGCTCTTGGTTGTGTTGCCTCCTCTTGTCCCTTTGTATTCCCTGGTTAAGAAATAACCACATCCTGCATTGCTCTGCCAGTGTGTCACCATATTGGCAACCAGTAGACCAGGCAAATGCTCAATGTGTCATACCCATGATGCATTTCTCTCATAGTGGTGAGGTGGTAGACCAATGGGGGTTGTGAACAAGACAGGCAGCTTCTGTTTTCGGTGGCCGCACCGCTTGAAGAGTATAGCAGAAAAAAGTATCACCAGAAAAATGAAATTAGGTCTTGTGGAACTTAACACAGGCTTTGTCATGATAGATTAAACCATGGGGATAATCTCTCCTCTATAATTAGTTGAAGGTGACAATTGAAATGAAGAGGAATCTAACCTTCCCCCGCCCCAATTTTCTACGTCTAAGTTGATACTTTATGTGGACAATTCTTGAACGAATGATCTTTTGTGCAAAATTTATTTTCCATACTTTGGGTAATGACAAAATATTGCTTGGAACTTTCTCTCCCTTTCTCTTCATGGGCTTTATAGCAAGCGCTTCAAATCATAGTTAGATGATAATTGATTCTGTCATGAAGTTATATGGAATTACATTCCTTTCCAAGCTCAACTTTTTTGCCTCTCCTTGTTTAATAGTGTGATTTATTTTAATGGCCATAATGTATTCTGGCAAAATCCATTTAAATTTGTAATATCTATATTGAATGTCTCTAACTTAGTCATTTTTTTAACTATCTAGAAACACCAGACCGATGACAAATGAGGCTTACAGCTTGTTTCATGAATCAAATCCCTTTCAAAATTTATAATAAATTTTAATATCAGAGGTAAGAAGTGTATAGCTCCTTGAGCCCTCATCCATAGAAATTTTGTGAGCTGATATGGTAGTACAAGTTGGCTCTTTTGGCAAATCCTTGTTAAGGGGTCACAGATAACCATGCCTATTTTAGGACTGTGTTTCACTCCTAGGGGTTGTGACGGTATTAAGAGCTGAATCAGGTGCTATGTGGGCTCAACAGTATTGTTTCCAGGGACTCAGCTATACAGCTGCAAATAAATCATTTAAAATGTGTTGTAAAGTGCAACATACAAATGTGACACCAGATGGCGACAGTGAGCTATGCCAATTTCAATGAATTTTTCAAAACTTTTTTTTAAAAAGCATTTTCACAGTGCTTTTTATATGTGTGTAGATTACACCCAGGAGTGCCCTTTAGGGATGCGGGATAAATTTCAATCAGTTCGCATTTAAAGGCAAATCTACCTAATTCTCGCTTTTCAGAACCAAACTACATCCATCTACCCACACTTCTCCAAATTTCGCAACGCAGTTCTCCAGCCAAGCTATGTGCCCGGCAAAAAAAAAAACCATACACCATATTATAGGGAAAGGTGTGCATATAAATGCCTATGTTAGTAAAAACAGTGTACAAAAACGCATTATATTAGGAGGGGATTGCTTTCAAAATCTAAAGAGTGCTAAACTGTGGTAAAATACAGATATGATTACCTGCGGTAGTCCTCACAAGCTTTACCACAGGATGATTTATGGAGGAAGTCACCATGGGGAGACTTTCGTCTGCCCCCAAAATATTGCCACATCCTAAATTTTGATTTCTTGCTGTTAGTGGCCACCAGATGCTTATCAACCCTTGTCATTTACTGCACACAACTATCTTGGAATGCTGCCTTTTCTCTCAGGGATTTGGTTTATGTTGCTGCAACTAGATGATCTACAACTTAACAATGGACATTGTGCTTTGACTATACAGTATAGTCTCCCAGCCCAGAAGGACTTAAGCTACAGTGTATTTAACCAGTGTCCATTTTATGCTTGGCTATTCTGTGAGAATCAGGCTACATATCAACGTATTTTCAGGAGGCTGGGAATAGCCCTTAACATTATTCCCAAACAATGTCATTTTTCATGCAGGTTAAGAGAAGCTTACACAGACAAATCTGAATATATCAGTGCTTTTCTGTATTTCATAAGGGTCTTTATTTATTCTTTATTTGTGCCATTATTTATAGGCCCCATTCAAGTCTGTTTACTCCTGTTGAATGGGTGTCACTACATATTAAACAACAAAATATTAAAGGCAAGATTTAAAAAGTGTTAGAAGGTTGTGTGAAATAACTTTAATGGAGGGGAAGAGTAAAGAAAGCTTTAAAACTAAACCTTTTTTCATGGATTTTTAACCTTATCAATAAATAATCTATGCTATAATGTGTTTTTCATCTTCGTCTAGAAGTAAATTGTTTTTGCTGCTTTTTTTGTTCATGTATATTTTAGTTATGTGACTACAAATTCTATTTGAAGAGTGGGAATGCTTATTTTTGACTTGTGTCGAGTCACTGTTGACTTTATTCAAAAGTAAAATCTTTGAAAATCCATCACTGAGGACATCCAAGGGGAAAGACCTTATGACCTCCCTCACTTGTTTTCTGCCATATTTCTGCCATCTCCAAAGACCTTGTAACTTGTACTAAATACCTGAAACCTTGTCCAGTAAAATCAGAATTTTTTCCATTGTGTCTTTCTTTCTTGTTACTTACCGCTTTGTGATTTTTATCTACACAGTGAGCTAAAAAAAATACCGTGACAGGAGTGTAATATTGAGCCATTAAGAGGAAATGGCTATTGAGAATATATTCAGTACTGCTGAATAAATAGCACAATTAACTGTGTGAAAGGGAACCATTTCATGGTGCCACCCCATGACATTGGCAGACAATTACTAGGGCACCTGCTGCAGAGTAATTCCTGTGTATTGTTCCGAACTCGCTGTTAATGCCTCCCTTTGTGACTGAAATTTGTTCCAGTGCACACTGTGACTCTTCTCTCAGGATCCAAATACATTTTAGCCCTGTTTACATGTCATCACTGATATGCATAGAAGTAGGTGCAGGTCTTCTTATCTGCAAAGTGCAAATATAATAGCAGCTCTTTGAGGGCCTTACCATCTGATCTCCTGGGCTCCTGAAAGAAAGAAAAAAGCCAGTTACCACCCAAAATAATTCCACACTGTGCAAATGCAGCAGTGGTGGAGATTTCTTTGCATTTGCAATAAAGAGCAGGTAGTAAACATTTTAAAGAAAGAGATAAATTCAAGCTAAGTCACATAGCAGATCTGAGATTTGAACCTAAGACTTCATAGTCTCCCCCCCCCCCGACATCCCTAGGCATTTGTCAATAGCTGCTTCATTGGTTTTGCCCCTGGGTGGATAATAATAATAATAATAATAATAATAATAATAATAATAATAATAATACTGGTAATTATAATAATTCCTATACTGCTCTTCATCCGAAGATCACAGAACAGTTTATAATAGAACAACACAAAAATAAATACCACAAGAACAAACAAAATTAATAGCCCAACATACACTTCCCATTATTTATTAAATTTCTATTTCAACCCTTCTTACTTGACTGCCTAGAAAAATAAATCTTCAGATAAATTTCCTTTCTCCCTTCTTACAGTTCTTTGCCTGTCACTGACAGTGGCACATGACAAAATATATATAGTTGCCCTCTCCACTTTCTATGAAATTCAGTAGCTGTGTTCTCTGTGTTGTATCTTCTGGTGAATTTTAAGCCCATCCTCTGTGTTCTTTTCACAATGTGAGCAGATTATTAAGTTCAGTCTAGTTCATCGTTCTGTCCCCAGACCTTGACTAAATCGTTCTTGATTCATACGTCACTCGAGAGTCTCAAAATAAAATGACTTGTTAAGGGATCAAGGGTTTACTGTTTTAGCCACAGCTGAGGGGATTGCTTCATGCTTTGTCCCAAAATCATGGAGCACATTTGAATTACATTTGAATCAGATCCAGATCGCAGGCCTTCTGCACCCCTGTAACCTCATCCTCCTTGGCCCTGGTATTCAGGCTACACTTGTATGGAGTATAGTGTGCAAGGACCTCAAGTCATTCAGTGGTTGAGCACGATGGCTGGAAGTGCTTCCTTTGAACTGGATGCTTTGTCAAAGATGTAGTTTGTGTGTGTGTGTGTGTGTGTGTGTGTGTGTGTGTGTGTGTGTGTGTGGAGAGAGAGAGAGCAGAGGTGTCAAGGTACCAACAAGGCTTGGTGGGAGAGGACAATACGGGCATTCGGGGAAGCAAGGAGGATTATGCACTGCAGCAATGTACACAATAAAACAGGGATGAGCAACTAGAACTCCCATCATTTTCATTGGGGCTGATTTGGACCCACATCTGGAGGACCACAGGTTTTCCATCCCTACAATAAAGGCTAGTGGTTTCTTTCTGAGCGATAGAGGACAACCCAGGTCTAATTTTTGGTAGGACTAGGAGAAACCCTTTCCTGAGACCCTGGAGAGCCACTGCCGGCTGGTGGACAGTGCTGAGAAGACGGGCCAATGGTCTGACTCAGTATAAGGCAGGGGTCAGCAACCTTTTTCAGCCGTGGGCCGGTCCACTGTCCCTCAGACCATGTGGTGGACCGGACTATATGGGGGGGGGGGGAATGAGCGAATTCCTATACCCCACAAATAACCCAGAGATGCATTTTAAATAAAAGGACACATTCTACTCATGTAAAAACATGCTGATTCCCGGACCGCACGTGGCCCGTGGGCCGGATTTAGAAGGTGACTGGGCTGCACCCAGCCCACGGGCCTTAGGTTGCCTACTCCTGGTATAAGGAAACTTCCTGTGTTCCTATGAACTGGGCCAAGAAGAACACCGTCCTAACTCTATGTTCCGCTAGAAGACTAGCAAACAGTACCATCCCATCAGGGTGGAGGTAGGCCTTAAAAATAAATAAATAAATCAGCACTTGTGGAAGAGCAAGTCCTCTTGTTGCTTGAAAAAGAAACAAGCGGAGAATAAAGGCTCTTTTGATTAACCCTTTAAAAGATTGTGCATGGGGAAATAAAGGATTAAAGATAGACAGCAGTCACTTAGCATTCCTTTTTCTGGTATCATTACCTTCCATTTCCCAGTATTTACATGTCTCTTGTGATTCTATAGAAGAAGAGTAAATACAGCCCTTATCAGTACCTTCCACCCTTTCCTTATTTACATACCCATTGAAGTACTGTATTGAAGCTATACTTGGAGATGTTCTTTTATGTAAAAACTTCCCTTTCTTGTGTGTTCAGCTAGCAAACAGAACCATATTCTCTCGTGACCTTGTAATACTATGATTTGATTTGCTTTCACATATTGTTCTGACATAGTTTGGGAAGGAAGCTTTGGAAGTGTTTTCCATAACATATACACACGCATTTCCTGCACCAATGCAGCTTTGTTTTCTGTCTATGTCCAAAAAGAATGAATGGCAGATGTAAGGCATCATCACCAGGATCAAGAAGACAAATGTGAGTTTTTACAGATCGACGGTGAATTCTTTCCTACAAATCCAGCAAAATTTTCAAGCACTTAAATCTTGCTTTTGTTGTTGTTTAGTCGTTTAGTCGTGTCCGACTCTTTGTGACCCCATGGACCAGAGCAAGCCAGGCACTCCTGTCTTCCACTGCCTCCCACAGTTTGGTCAAACTCATGCTCAAAGCTTCGAGAACACTGTCCAACCATCTCATCCTCTGCCGTCCCCTTCTCTTTGTGCCCTCAATCTTTCCCAACATCAGGGTCTTTTCCAGGGAGTCTTCTCTTCTCATGAGGTGGCCAAAGTATTGGAGCCTCAGCTTCACGATCTGTCCTTCCAGTGAGCACTCAGGGCTGATTTCCTTCAGAATGGATAGGTTTGGTCTTCTTGCAGTCCATGGGACTCTCAAGAGTCTCCTCCAGCACCATAATTCAAAAGCATCAATTCTTTGGGGTTCAGCCTTCTTTATGGTCCAGCTCTCACTTCCATACATCACTACTGGGAAAACCATAGCTTTAACTATACGGACCTTTGTCGGCAAGGTGATGTCTCTGCTTTTTAAGATGCTGTCTAGGTTTGTTATTGCTTTTCTCCCAAGAAGCAGGCGTCTTTTAATTTCGTGACTGTTGTCACCATCTGCAGTGATTATGGAGTCCAAAAAAGTAAAATCTCTCACTGCCTCCATTTCTTCCCCTTCTATTTGCCAGGAGGTGATGGGACCAGTGGCCATGCTCTTGGTTTGTTTGTTTTGTTTTGTTTTTGAGCTTCAGACCATATTTTGCACAAAATCTTGCTTTGCCATCCAATATTGAGCACTGGGGTTTCAGGTGTAATGCTTCGGAGAATGCTATGCTCAAATGAAATGAACCCTTTAGAGGGTTGTTGTTTTTCTTAAATAAACATTGTTGTTAATATTAAAATGCAAAAGGCTTACCTCTAATTATTTATTAGTGCCCTATTCTGCAAAAACAACAACAACCGAGAACCAGTGCACCATACAATTATGACAATTGCATTTCATCCTAGGAGAATCCATCGAGCCTTTGGAGTGTGTGCAATTGCTTAAGCATAACCACTGTGATTTCTCATTAGGGTTTATGTTGCACCAGGAATTTTCTAAGAGTGGATCTGCAAGCAAAATTTGGATTACTTTTTGAACAGGGAGATCCCTTAGAAGCCCTACAGCATGTACAGAATGCATCATGCAACAAGCACAGCCCTTGTTTCTGGGCAACGGCGGGGGGGGGGGGGCAGGAGAGACACCACATTTAGGACCGTTTCACACATTACATAGCAACAAATGCAGATTTGACTTACAATATATATGTTTTAGAGCATCTACTTTTTTTGAGACCAAGCATCGTCTACCTTCACCTAATAAAAAAATCCTTCCAGTATTCTTCAGATATCTGAAGACGTGTGCGTGCACACGAAAGCTCATACCTATGACAAACTTAGTTGGTCTCTAAGGTGCTACTGGAAGGATTTTTAAAATTTGTTTTGACCGTGTCAGACCAACACGGCTACCTACCTGTAACTAGTACCTTCACCTAGTTTAGCCAGCCAGTCAAAGACGTTCCCGGATGTGGCCACTGTCACACACTGACAGCTTCTAGGAACCACAGATGAGAGCAGAGTGCAGGGTGGGAGCCAAAGGTGGACAAACAACCCCAGAAGGAGCAAAATGTGTTCCCCACCAGAGGTTACTACCCCTCCCCTAACACCCCATACACTCATCTAAGTTGGTGACTATGGGAGCAAAACTAAAATGAGCTGGTTAACACCTTTCATTGGCTTTGTCTTCACATACTACCTGCTGTTGGCCACTCTGCTTTCCATCCTACCAGTTCAAATCGGCACCTTCCACCACTGCCATTCCCCATACTATTGCTACAAGTCATGTGTGTGGCTCCTAGAAGCTCCCCTCCCTGAGAAATGTCTTTGACTAGCCAGCTAAACCAGGTGAAGGTAGCTGATGGGCCTCAAACACTTGGTGAGTTAGCATTTGAAGACAGGCTCTGGCAGATTTATCGGACGAGACCAATAGTGGGTCCAATGGCCAAGAAGGCATTTTCTGCATATGTTATATAGTGAAGTGAGAGGCAGATGGGGCTCGTCAACCTGGGGAGGTAGCCCATCTTGGAGAAGGAAAACTCTGATCCTAAACTTCGGCTTCCTTGTGCGATATCTTCGGGAGAAGAAATGGCTAAGGAGGCAACGCTACACAAATATGGAGTGGATTCCCTAAGATGGTTGGATGGTCTTGTATGCCGCCTCCTGGCTACTCCTGAAGCCATGCTGGTGCCAAACATATTTTGCTTTGGAGAGTCAAAAGGGGGGGTCTTATTTTGGGGGCAGCTCATGACTTCTATACACACTGCCCAGCCTTGTGCTCTGGAGATATGCTACAAATGCAATGGTTTTACTTCACCCCCAGAGGTGCATTTCATTGCCTCAAGATCCAGACAGGTACAAACAATGAACTTGTTCAAATACATTTTTCTTGCAATGTTTTTTTTTACATTGTTTTGTTACACAAGCTGTATATACACCAGGGTGTTAATGTGCACATGGGTCACACACATCCCTGTTTTCTATGTGTGCTTTTGTGCACCTCTGTCCATACAAGAGAGCTTTCAGTTTCAATCTATCTGTGTTTTCCATCCACACTAGTGGGCAGTGCTTGGTGAGATGTATTTGCACTGTGTATGTGGTTGTCTTTGAAATTTTGCACAGAAATTTGGAGAAACGCTATACAGTGGAACCTCGGTTTATGAACACCTCGGTTTACGAATTTTCGGTTTACGAACACCGCGGACCCATCTGGAACGGATTAATTCACTTTCCATTACTTTCAATGGGAAAGTTCGCTTCAGTTTATGAATGCTTCAGTTTATGAACGCTTCAGTTTATGAACAGACTTCCGGAACCAATTACACCCATGCTTCGGGTTAAGTACGCTTCAGGTTGAGTACTCCGCGGACCCATCTGGAACGGATTAATCCACTTTCCATTACTTTCAATGGGGAAGTTCACTTCAGTTTATGAACGCTTCAGTTTAAGTACTCCGCAGACCGCCTGGAACAGATTAATCCACTTTCCATTACTTTCAATGGGAAAGTTCGCTTCAGTTTATGAACAGACTTCCGGAACAAATTGTGTTCATAAACCGAAGTACCACTGTATTTTGTTTCCGTTGGAGCTCTTTGCCAAATATACACCTCTGCATGCTTGTGTCCTGTGGTTTATGCACCTCATCGAAACAGATGCTTTCCACACCGTAAATTAAAGCCTGGCTTTATTGCCACTCATCTTTTTTTTTTGACATTATTGGCCTTGTCATGGGCCTGGAATATTGGTTTTTATGATGCCCACTAAATCCCTCTCAGTTGTTTGCTACACACATCTTCAACTTAATAGCTTTGTCATCAATAACTGCCTGTTTTAATGGAACAAGAATTCTCATAATCTGCATCTGGAAAGCTAATTTCCAAAGCTGTTAAGGGCAGTGGTAAAAGAAAGAAAGAAAAGCAACTCCCTCTTAAGTACATCCACTTCTTTGAAAAATATCAGTCTGAAGGTCCATAAATTTTGAAGATGGTTTCAAGAAAAATGTTGTTTTGTGTCCTAATTGGAGGTTATTTTTTGTGTTGGTATTTTTCCTTAACAAATGTATGCTTAATAATATAGCGAGGACACAACACAGAAACTGTCCCAGTTCCATTTCATTCTTCAAGTATGTTTGCACAAGATTTAGCAAACCACAGCCATCCTTTGATAAGAGTGGCTCTGGTGCAGCAATCTCCATTTTGAAGAATGCTTTTGTAATGAAACAGAGGTTTTCCATCCTGAAAGATTTGCACTTTAGACTAGGCTGGATTTGTGACCTATCAAGTTGAACACAGCATACCAACTATGTACCGTGATCTAGCAGGTGTTTCACTGGGGTAAAGAAGGGATAGAAACATAGGCCACAATTTCAAAATTCCACAAAACATTGCAAGTAAAGGAATGCAGCATTAAAGGCAGGTGAAGGAGGAGAGCACCTTAATATTCCTAATCCCCTAGGATCTCACAGGTGTGTCCCGCAAAATGGTAAGCAGATGCCATCCTAAAATGGGGCTGCCAGTGGTCATTATGGCAAGCTGCCATCCCATGGGGTGCCAGCCTGATAGCTGCAACCCAGAGCAAGCGACCAGGCCACATGGCCCTCTGCTTATGTTTACCCACAGCTCCTCAGGCAGCCATCTTAACTCCCCTACCAGAAGCCAGATGGTATCAGCCATCCTATTTGAGCTTTAACGGTTACCATATTTCAAAAAGTAAAATTCCTGACACCCGCAAAGAAGGAAGACCCTAATTATAAATTGTTGATCTTTGTGGGGGAAGCCTCCCCCACAAATAGTGATGGTTAAGCTTTTGGAGCTGTTTTGAGCCATGCATGCAGGTTTTCTCTGACATTTGACAAAAATCCTCCGGTGCCATTTTTTACGCCAGAAAACTAGGACTAGCCCCAGGGAAGGTGATAAAGGTTTATCCTGTCAGTCAATCTGAGGGTGTGCCAAAAATGTCTTTCTTGGGTCCACACAGCATTATTGAGTCAGGGCTGACGATTCACACAACACAGGAGTGGTGGGTAGGTGCATGACTTGCCTATGCCAAGTGATAAACTATAAACACCAGGAAGGATGTTATATGTAAGCCTCCAGCTTTTAGAATCCCCCAATCCCTGAGTTATCCCTTTTCTGCAAACACATGTGGGCCTCCAAATGGTTGTGCTCACTCTCTTTCAGTATTGCAAATTGTTGCCTACCTGGCAACAAGTACTCAGGTAAATCCCCCTCCTTTTTTCAGCAAGCAGGCAAAGGAATAAATTTACCAAGTTCCCAGTGAACCTCCGCACATACCGGTAGCCGATGCATTTAGTTTTATGGGTAACAAACTGTGCAGACTTAATTAAGGTGGTATTCAACTAAATTTTTACTCATAATAGCCCTGTTTAAACTGATAATATTTAGTCCTGGGTGTTAATTTTAGTGTGTCTACTCTGAGGAACACCACTCTTAGCTTACAAGACCCATCTCTTTATAAAAGCTGTATCTCCTAGTTTGTAATGTTTGCATCAAATCTATATTACAGTTCCTTAATTCTTCTTGGGCACAAATTATTGTAAACCTGAGAAGAATTTTCTACCCACCCATGTTCCTCTAAACCTCATTCCACCAACCTACTTTCTTGCCAGGCCCTCTGGAGAGCTTCTGCCAGTCAATGGACAATACCGAGCTAGATGGATCACTGGTCTGTTTCAATATAAGGCAGCTTGCTATGTAACTTTCTGAGGCTGCTCATGGCTGTGTCTCATTCAGTGCACAAATCAGCTATACTGCCCACATCCCCCATTTCCAGGCTACAGCAGGCATGGTTTGGTGTGTTTCTCAGGGGGTTCCCAAGGAATGCAAACCGGGCACCCCTTGTGCTGCTCTGCAAAATAGGCTACAAAATTGAAACACAAAACAGAACAGCTCAATACATTGCTATCAGATGAAGTCAAATAACTATTCTACATATATATATATATATATATATAGAGAGAGAGAGAGAGAGAGAGAGAGAGAGAGAGAGAGAGACTGCATTTTTGAAGTGCCCTGAAATCTAAACTTTTCTGAAGACATTTGGCAAAGTTTTGTTTAACAGTGCTGCAAACTTCAATTGCTTCTATTATGATTTGAACAATGACTGTGGAAGCAGAACATCACAGATGCTTGATCCTATTAGCTGTAATCACTCTGGTGTCTCAGCTGCCATGTGGTCCAATTCTGGGCAGTAATAAAATGAAAGCACAATTCATTTAACTCATCATTTTCCAAGGCAGCTTGAGCTTTAACTGAGAACTGTAGCTAGACTAGCTTGGGAATGAACAATGAATCATGCAAAGTAATGACCATATCCACATTATAAGTTGTGTGATGCCAGGCAGTATAACTTGACAATCAATTGGATTCTGATTTATGGTGGATACTTTACATTGTGGACACTGTGTTCATAGAATCAAAGAATTGTAGAGATGGAGATGACCACAAGAGTCATAAAGTCCAACCCCCATGCAATGTAGGAATCTTTTGTCCAATGTGGAGCTTGAACCCATGACCCTGAGAGTCTCATGCTCTACTAACTGAGACTCAAAGGCAACTCTCTTCAAAATGGAGATATTGCAACCCAATACCTTTCACATGATCTTGGGTTACAACGCTCACATGTTAGCTACCGGAGAAACCACAATCCGAGCTCAAAGTGCTTTCCTTGGCTTGACTATAGCCCCATGGAAACCCCATGTTAAACCTCCTGCAATATACCTTTAGCCATTTCTCATTTCTGTGTCAATTAAACAATTATACTTAACATCTGGTTGGCCATTGTGAGTACAGGATGCAGAACTAGATGGGACTTTGGCCTAATCTTATGTTCTTTTGGTATAGCTCTAGTTGCACATAGTTTTCTTGTTAATATTCCTCTTTGCAGTTGCTGTTATGTGTGTAGCCGAGGAGAGACCACAGCTGCCTGTCTAAACTATCCTTGAGCCAATTTGCTACAGCCCTATAAGAGAAAGCAATAAAGGGCGATTTCTACGACATACCTGAAAATGTCCCCAACGCTAAGATTATTGTACTATAAAAATGAAACAGCAAATACTGAGAGACTTTCTTATAATGCCAGATTGAGATATGAGGCAAACATTATAAACTCAATCATCAATGACCACCTTGTAGACTTGTTTAACTTCCATTGTTTTGTAATTTATTTTGTTTGGGTCATTGCTGTTATTGCAATTTCTTATTTTGTCTCTGGGATTTGCTTTCATTCTGTTCATAAAAATATTCTAGAATGAGGGACATCTTCACTAGAAATTGCCTATCCCTGGTGATTCTCTGTCAGCCATGTTTTCATTGTTTAAACTGACGACTGAAGGCTCCTTTCGTTGACCTAGCTTCTTTCTATTTACTCAGCTGCTAATTTTATTATTCCCTTTAGTGCCTTGGGATACACTGCGTGAAGGACATGACAAAAGTATGATTTTGATTGATTATTTACAAATTTGCATAATCTCCCATAATGCAAATGAGTAACATTTTGATTGGGGATAATAGATGTTAAGCACATTATGCAAGGCTGATTTTGTTGTTGAAGAAAAATTGATTGTAAAAGTAATTTACAGTCTGCTAAAATAAAAAGTGGAATTGTTGTCCCTTTCCCAATTAAACGGTATGCTTAGCTTACCATGTTGCAAGAAGCTGGAATGAGGCATGAAAATGAAGTGTAACCCAGTGCTCTGTCTTAAAACCCTTTAGAGACTAGTCTGAAGGAGCTGAATGCTTTTAAAAAAACAAAAACAAAACACCACGATGTGCAGTTGGCACAATTCATTTTAACTAACACTGAACCTAATTTCACCCCCCTTTTTGGGGGGTCTTTTGTCTTCCACAAAAGAAAGAAAGGAAATTCTGCCAACTTTGGCGGGGGTGATACATGTCTGGAATTTCCTGGACATGCCCGGGATCCGGCTGTTGGGAACTGTGTGTGGACGGGAATCCCTTTAATGTCTGGGGAAATCCTGGTGTATGGCAACCCATATCGGGGTGCAGAAACGGCTTACTTTACATAAACAAAATGGCAAGATCCCCCTACCCACAATTGCAACCTTTTCAGTGAATGCCTGCTACTAAAACTACTGCAGTGTGTTGTCCGCAGAACTCTGTGGAATTCAGGATCCATAAAAATGGCAATACAATCCAGGCTCCATACAAATGTCTGTAACTTGATTTGCTTTTATACAGAACTTCAGTGTGGATCTTAGTGAAGGCCTGCAGCAGGGTTTCTGTTGGAAACAGGAGGAAGAAAGGAGATAGGGAGCTTCGAGCTGGGAGTGGTTGTAAAAGGGGGGAAGAGCTAATTGTGCCTGAATTCGACACCAGCATCTCACATCTTTGTAATGTTTTATTACAGAGCCATTCAGTCCACAGGACTCGGATGTGGGCATCTCAAAACAGGACTCGGATGTGGGCATCTCAAAATAATGCCTCTGGTATTTAGCACAGTTATTTTGTTCATTGCAAAAGTGTTCTACTGATGGGGGCATATTAATTCGGCAGTGGAAGAAAATATTGGGTTTTATGTAAACATTATTGAATTCAGCTCTCTTTTTAGCCTGACTATATCTTCATTTGCATTTCCTTTAATTTGAATCTCATTGTGCCTAATTCAAAAAAAAGAAAAAACCCAAACCAGCCTTCTGTGAAAACCTTAATATGTTGATTATCTTCTCGCTAAGAAAACAGTGACTGAAATATTTGTTTGCTAAAACACAATGTAATCACTAGATACAAGGCTATATTTTGATTGTAACAGTGGAACGATTTTCTGTTTAGTGGTGCTCATATACAATCCATTTCCCTCTGTTTTGATGAACTCAAACAAACTGGATCAAATTAGTACCATCATTTTGTGCTGGCATTTCCCTCTTTGCATTCCTCTTCTTTGCTATTAGTCAGTGGCAATACTTTTGGAACTGTGTTCTCAGAACTCTGGATTTTCTTAGCAGAAGCTTTGCGTTGAGAAGATCAAGAATGGCAGTCTGCAAAGATAAGCTGTCATCCAGAACAAAACTTCCCCTTCAACACACAGCTGTAGGAGAGTTTTGGATGTGTTCTCAATCAGACCCTCTGTTCCATAGCTGCCAGGTTCTCCCTTTTTTAAAGGGAAATTCCATTATACTGAATAGGCTTCCTTGCGAGAAAAGGGAAAACTTGGCAGCTATGCTCTGTTCACATGGACCAACAGCAAGGCCCAGCATGTCTTGCCAGTAAACACCGTGAAAGGAGAGCGCCCTAGAATATTGTTATAGGTTTGAGGGGGTTGGTCTGGATGATACTCTGGGTATCTTCCAATCCTGTTTAGAATCTAATAGAAGAGACTACTGAATCAGCTAGAGCAGTTCCTTTATTAAGGGTTGGCCAGTTAAGTACCACTATTCACCATATCCGAAGAGGTTGCTCTGCTGCCGAAAAGATGAATGGGTGGGCCTTGTCCCATCGCACCTGGCTAGATGCCACATCATCCCAGGATGGAGAGCAATAAGCCAAGGAGGGATATGTTTGTGAGAGATGAATGTGTAAGTTTGGCTGGTGCTGGAAGCTGGAGAGACAGAGGCATGTTAGTGCCAGACCCAAAGCTATGAATGGGGGTTTCCTCTGGAGGCCTAATAGGGATGCAAGATCTGTTGGTGTGTTAATGCTGTGGGCCACTGACATTGAAGCTGCCTGGCACTGGGCAAGGCCCCCTCCCAACAACACCCCTCCTCCCAGCAATGCTCACATGACGTCACAGGCATGTGATACACCACTGCTTCCCCCTAACCTTCAGCCCAAGGCGGCGCTTCTGCACCTCAGCTAACTCGGGTTTGGTTCAAAAATGCACTTCCATCACTTGAAGACAGCTGCCTAATGTGATGATTTCTGTGTGTGTATGGGTTGCCACAGATCATAGAGAGAGCTGTCGTATATCCTCACATCATATCCATTGCTTTTCAATGTCGTCAGTTCACACAGATGCATTAACCAATTCTAACCATCCTTTAAGGATTCACAACCAGGACAGATAAGGCAACAGTCTAACTCATCTTGGTGATTGTAGCTATTGTGGAATTATTCATACAGATAATTTGAAAGTGTGATTTGGAGCATGCAACCTACAACAGCAAAACAAAAGGGGCCAAGAGCACTTAATATAAAAGTCAGATATTTTTTGCAAACTCCCACTTTGTTTCTGAGGCGATAGTTTCATGTCTCGCTGTCATCAGAGCATTCCAATAAATCATCCCAAAGCTTTGAGTTTACATTTTGACATTGTCAAATATCTTATTATTAATCATGAAATATCACCTTTTGAAACAATGTAGCATGAAATAAGCAATTGCTTACTGCAGCACGAAAATAAAAACCCAGAGCTGTGCATTGTGAATTGCCAGCCTGTCAGTTTGGTGTTATTTAATATTTAATGTTGAGCACTGTCCAATGTCAGCTGGAATTCCTGAGTTCAGAACAGCGATGCATCAAGTTGAAAACTTTATTCCAGGTTTCAGACTGCATCTTGTCTTTCCAGGGAAAAGTAAAAAACAAAAAAACAAAAACCTCACCCAGAACAAGAATATATACATATATAGAACTATAGATGCACCTACATCTCTCCCTCTAATCCCCAAATACATTATCTCTAATTGACATGGGGCAATATTAGATTATATGGGGAAAACAATTATTACCCTTCAAATTTCCATGGTGAGGAGGTCAGAGCTCCCTTTATTTCCCTGTCAGAACTGGCTCAGTGAGATTTAAACTTCCAAAAATATAACTTCCTTAATATTGATTTTGTGGTACAATAAATGCAACGGCCTGTCAAATCTGATGTGTGGCCACTAAATATTGACTACATGTGTCACTTCAATTTCTTGTAAACTGCTTTTGACAATAAAGGCAGTGGCCTTATAATGCGCAAGACTAGCATCCGGCATACTTCCCCAGTGCAATTTGGGATAGGCCTGGCTAATCAAGGTATTAAAATTTCAAAATAAGTCCCCGCAAGGCCTCCATTTATAAATGCTAAAGCAGCAACATTCCAGATGCCTAAATACAGACACTAGACAGCTTGGAAGCTACATTACTGCTCTAGTGCATAGCTGCCAAGTCTCCCGTATTCCCCAGGAAACCCCCGTTTTTCCGGCTGTTCCCAGCCGAAAAAACGGATTTTTTTGTTTTTTCCCGGTTTATTCTGGTGCGGTGGCCATTTTGGAAGTGGGCGGAGCATGTTCAGAAGCGACTTTTGATGCTGCTTTGCCCAGTTCCAAAATGGCTGCAGCACGACGCCTGGTGCGACGGCCATTTTGGAACAGGGCAGAGCAGCATCAAAAGTAGCTTCTGAGCATGCTCCGCCCAGTTCCAAAATGGCAGCAGCGCTACTTCCGGTCTGCTACTTCCGGTCCAGTCCCTTATTTCTCAGGCTGGAACTTGGCAGCTATGCTCTAGTGTATACCTTATACAGGGTTAGATGTAAACCATCTAGAGATAATGCGTATCTAGCAATATTTCAGACTATAACTCAATCTTTTTTTTTTTAAAGGAGAGTTCTAGTTATGTTCAGCTGGTGGCTAGTTAAGCATGCTTCAGCATACAAAGGAAAAGGTGGTAATCACACCCAGGGAAAATGGGACGTTCTGGTGGTGTGAACTACAGTAGCCACACCAAGTTTCCATTTTCTTGTGGACTGTAGCAACTGTATGGATTGGCAGGCGATGTGAAGAATCTGTACACGGATTGTCCTAGACTTGTGCTGAATGAACACATCAGAGCCCGGGAGAAATAAACTCTGTGTCAAAATATCCTTGGAAGCCATGAAGCAGTAAAAAGGCCTCTTTTAGAATTCAGCCTCAAGCACCTGACATTCACTAAGGACCCAAAGTGTATTGCCTTAAACAGGTTACAAAGTGATTTTTGTGTTATTGATTTTCCACATGAATGGCCATTGTGCCGTGTTCCATAGAAACTGGAGGAAAAAAACGAGCTTGCATTATCAGGATGAGCAGGTGTACTAGTATAAAATTAGCTATTTACACAAAGTCTATTGAAACTGATAAAACATCTTTTCACGGGCTCTCGTCGGCTTTCAAATAGCTGCATCGGAGGCATGATACTCAATCAGAACATGGCCCATTCAGCCCATCACTCTGCATCCAGCAGTTGCCCAACACAGATAAATCTTCATTTGAGTCTTCTGCTCCTTGTCATTTTATTTCAGGGTATGATCTAGGGACACCTTAGAGATTGTAATAACTGCAAAAAATGCCTTTTTGCTTATGGAACAGTGGTCAGAAATGATGGGAGTTGTAGTTGAGAGACACCTGGTGGACCACATGCCCCTCTGTTACATATAATATTCCACTTGCCATCTGCATTAGCCTCTGGAAACTGGCTTCCTTCTTCCACCAACTAGTAACCAGCAGTAGTAGCTACTGAGCCCTTTCCAGAGGTCATGTCCTCTTCTTCTTGCCTTGCACTCTGGACTGAACTGTTGCTGCCCTTCCACTGTGGTAAAGGTAAAGGGACCCCTGACCATTAGATCCAGTCGTGACCGACTCTGGGGTTGCGCGCTCATCTCGCATTATTGGCCGAGGGAGCCGGCGTATAGCTTCCAGGTCATGTGGCCAGCATGACAAAGCCTCTTCTGGCAAACCAGAGCAGCACATGGAAACGCCGTTTACCTTCCCGCTGTAGCGGTTCCTATTTATCTACTTGCATTTTTGACGTGCTTTCGAACTGCTAGGTTGGCAGTTCCACTGTGAGCTAAGGTTAAATGATGGTGATTCACTGAATCCATGATTGTGAACTGAGACCCCAGTCCCAGACATCCACAATGACCTGTGTTTACAAAATCCCATTTATCCAATCAGCAAAAACAATGCTGGTTCGATCACCACCTTTGACAAAGTGGATCTAAACTTGCTTTGGGCACAAAAGGATTTGGAGGTTCAGCAAGCTTAGGAAAGGCTTCCTGCTGCATCCTGCCATCCACTTCCTGTAACCCCTTCTTTCACTCTGGTCTTCATTCTAGGCACTCTCCAGCACCTTCACGCTTTCCTATGTTCCCACTGCTATACTGCTTAATTCAACTGTGAGTTTAAATGAGGAAAATATGAGACCCACAAGGCCTGGCATGGTGACATGGGCTCAGAATAGCCTTTTCGTCCATGTTTTGTGTGTGGTAGGCTTGGTTGGGCTCTAAGGCCCATTGGCCAGGGAGTCTGACTTGTGGGGGGAGGGTTTAGCAATCAGCACCCATTCAACAAGTTGCATGTGTGAGTGGATTGTGATTTTGTAAGACTGCTGATAAGGCCCTGTAAGGCTGCTGGCCAAAATGTCTATATTTACCTCCAGTGTCAGAGATGGTATGCCTCTGAAAATCAATTGCTGGAAATAAAAAAATGGGGAGATCCTGTTTGTAGGCTTTCCATAGGCATCTGCTTGGCCATTGTGAGAACAAGATACAGAACTAGCAGGGCTGTTCTTAGATCGATGCGTGCAAATTCATTGTCACATGGCAGGATCAAAGTATACATCCAAACCATACATCACTGTTGTAGAATGGGATACAAATACATGCATCTTTAAAATAATAATAATAAGATATTGAAAAGTTGAATAAAAGGATGGACATGCAGCTGTTCCTTGCCTGGTGCTCCATTTGCCCAAGCCTACTCCACATACTTCATAATTCAATAAGATAACAAGTTTGAAGAGTCTTATAAGATCTCTGAGCTCACAAATTTGATTCAGCTAGTTAGGTTTGAACATTATTAAATTGAAGCCTAATTACAGTCTGTTCCTTTTATGGTGTGGAAGATCGTAGCTCCCAAACAAATCGTTCCTTATTGCTACCAAGATGGAACAGCAGCAAAGGCAGGATGGCTGGAAGAGAAAATAGAATTCAAAAAGAGGCGTTTTCCAGTTGGAAATTGTTCTTCTGCTAGCTGGCGTCATTTGTAAAGAGTCTCCATTATAAGACTACACACAGTTCTCTCCAAACACAATGTGTCCTTGGGGAATTGTTTGTTAGGCGAGCGTTCCCATAATGAAAAAATTCCTTCCAGTAGCACCTTAGAGACCAACTAAGTTTGTCATTGGTATGAGCTTTCGCATGCACACGAAAGCTCATACCAATGACAAACTTAGTTGGTCTCTAAGGTGCTACTGGAAGGAATTTTTATATATACATTTTGTTTCGACTACGTCAGACCAACACGGCTACCTACCGGTAACTAGTTCCCATAATGAGTTGAGGATTTCCACGGATTCCTATGGGGAAGTTTCTATTGTGTTCCCAACCACATGGGAAAAAAACCCAGGAGAACCCTTTGATACCTTTCAAAAGGCAAACAAGGAAGGAAAAAATGCTCTTTCTCCCTCCCATCATGGAGAAATGAACCAGCAAAACACAAAAAGTAAGTCTTGCTTAAAGCTGCTTATTTGTTAACAGCAATGCATGCAAATTCGGGTGTTTGGATATTTGACTCTGCAGTGTGCATAGCAAACTTTGGGTATTAATTCCCTTTGTTTCGATAAGTGAATTTTCATATAAAGAGTGTTTGGATAGCAGAACCTGCATGTAGTTAATATATCCTTGGACTTTTAATCAAACAACAACACTTGCAACAAGTGTTACTTTAAATTTGGGTTTTAAAACATTTTAAAATGGCTCAGATAACTGAAAACCTGCCTTTTAGAGTGCCTCGTTTAAAGTAGAAGCGGAGTGAGAAAAAGTAATTTGGCACTGGCTTTGGTAAAGTTTGTGATATTACTTTCGAAGCTCATTACATGAAGGGCTTAATTTGTTCTGTCTAGGAAGTTGATGGTTTGTTTTGTTGTTATAGTTTCCATTTGATGACTTGTTCCTACTTTTAAATCCCGTAAGTGGAAACTAAGAGCTATCATGAATAAATACATGTATAATCTGTCTAACCAGTTATTAGCAAGACCCATCTCTATTCTATGCACAAAAAGAAGACAAAAAACATGTGGTAGGCTTGGTCAAAATGAGTTTTCATACTTTGAGTGCAATAGTAACCCCTCCAATAACGATGTTGGTGCAAGGATAGGATTATGCATAGGCTCCTCTGTGCTGGCCACCATTGACAGAAAGGAGCATCGCCACTTGAAAGACTTCTGCCAGGCCGCAGCTTCGCCCAGATGGGCAGAGAGCTGCCACTGGCAAGTCTCCAGCCAGTGGTAGGATGTAGGAAGCACCATCGTGGGATATTTTAGGGTAGAGTGCAATTCTATAGTCCATCAGCGATCCCAGCCTGGATCTGGCGTAGTGAAAATAAATAAAGAAATAAGAAGTCCCCTGGCTGGAACAAACGGACAGGTTTCTAGACAAAGCAGTTGCTTCATTCTAGGCTTCTGACTTCCAGAAATGTAAGATTGCTCTTAAGCTTTTCATTTATGGTTATTCCAAGCGCTTATCCAATGCTTGGTTCTTTTTTTAAAAAAATGGACAAAAAATGATTTTAATTTATATATGAAAATAAAACTAACCCAAGCTTCATCTGAAGGCAGCCCTGTATAGGGAAATTTTTTAAGGGTTGAGGTTTTTATTATACTTTTAGATATGTTGTAAGATGGGCAGGGTATAAATAATAAAATGATGATGATGATGATCATCATCATCATCACCGATTCTGAAAAGTAGCAATGGGACAGATGGACACCTAGCCTCTCTTTAAAAACTTCCACCACCTTCCAAGGTATTCCATTCCATTGTTGAACAGCTCTTACTGTCAGAAAGTTCAACCTAATGTTTAGGCAGAATCTATTTTCTTGTACAGTGTTACCTCTAGATAAGCACACCTCTGGTTGCGTATCTTTCAGGATGTGAACACAGCAAACCCAGAAGTATTTCCCCGGGTTTCGCCACCCGCGCATGCGCAGAAGTGCTCTACGTGCCATGTGCATGCGCAGAAGCGGCACCTCCGGTTGCGAATTCCTCAGGTTGTGGCCGGACCTCCGGAATGGATCCTGTTCGCAACCAGAGGTACCACTGTGATTGGAACCCATAGAAAGGATTGTGTGTTTGCAGGACCATCTCGAATCAGATAAAATCCTGGTGATTTTGCTGTTTATCAGGGAAAGAGAGGGACTACAGGATGGGTTTTAGTCTCCCCTCTCCACATGCACAGGACTAGTTGTCACAGTTGCACTGGTGTTCCTCATCTGGCTTGGGGTACATGTGCAGAAGCCTATTGCATATAGACATGCTACTTATAACTTGACTGTGGCAATAATTTACTTAACTGGCACTCCAGAATCTAGACTCAGGCTCAAATGTACACATTATATAAAACTTTGGGCAGCAGTCCTGTACCCATTTACTTGGGTGTAAACCCTGTGGAACGTAGTGGGACTTTCTTCTGAACAGATATGCTTATGTTTGCAAAAGTGGAGCGGCAACAACACGGCAGAATTATTTGAAAATTGCCTCCTCAAATGAATATAATGATAATGTCAATCCACATTTGATGCTGCCGTTTTGATAGTAACATCGGTTGGCATTTGATTATTTTTCTTCTGCCATGATGCAAGGATTGTATTATTAATTTACACTGCTTTAAGAAGAAAAGAAAAGGGATTGTTAAATGAAGATAAGACATACTTTGATTTGAAACCATTATTTCGTAACATATGTTGTCAACTATATATGATGGGCAAAAAAAGAGATTCAGGTGGAGTTGGATGATATGCCTCAGTGTTGACATTCAGGAATATCAGTTTCCCCTGAAGCTGTTTTTTTACCTTCATGTATAGAAATTCCAGGCTTTGTGGGGAGAGGAGTGTGGCTTATGTAACTAAAATGGCACCACCCACTCATTATGGGGAAGTATCAGAAGGCTTAGAAAACTTTGAAGTTTGCAGAAGCAGAACAGCTATTTAGGAAATACCTGCAAGGGGAGACACATAAATTCCTCAATAGCTCAATGAAGAGTGAGCATGGTTATTGGCAGCAAGAGTTTAGGAGGGCGGGTTGAAATAGAGCAGTGTAAATCTCAGCAGCATCATTCTGTATTCTGTACTGAAACATTTTGTTGTGGTACCTCCTTGGCCACACAATTCATATAAAGCACTATAATACCATAGTCACAGCTTCCTCCGAAGAATTCTGGGAGTTATGAAGGGCGCTGAGAGTTCTTTGGAGACTCCTATCCACCTCCCAGAGCTACAATTCCCAGAGTGGTTTGACAATCAATCCCTCTTCCCAGGAAACGCCGAGAGTTGTTAGGAGACCTCCATTCCCCTCTCAGAGCTACAATTCCCAGAATTCCCATGAAGAGGAACAAAATTGTTCTTTCACATTCCCTAGGCATAGCTGCCAAGTCTCCCGTATTCCCCGGGAAACCCCCATTTTTCCAGCTGTCCCCAGCCGAAAAAAACGGATTTTTTTTGTTTTTTTCCTGGTTTATTCTGGCGCGACGGCCATTTTGGAACTGGGCGGAGCATGCTCAGAAGCGACTTTTGATGCTGCTTTACCCAGTTCCAAAATGGCTGCAGCGTGACTTCTGGTGCGGCGGCCATTTTGGAACAGGGCAGAGCAGCATCAAAAGTAGCTTCTGAGCATGCTCCGCCCAGTTCCAAAATGGCGGCAGCGCTACTTCCGGTCTGCTACTTCCGGTCCAGTACCTTATGTCTAAGGCCCGAACTTGGCAGCTACGTCCCTAGGAGAGGGCTGACTAACCAATATATCTCCTACAACGGCCATCATCCCTGACCACTGTTTATATAGCCTTCTGTAAGAAACTGCCCATGGGGTACCTCTCTGATATTTCAACTGTGAAGAAAGGTGATAAGCAAAAGAACGTCACAATTCACTGCGCAGTTATATGTTCCAAAACTACAGGAACATAATTGACAATAAGATTTCTAAGTTTCATTGAACTTGGTCTGAAGTTTGCTTAGGAAATCTTCCTACTTTGGTACCAAACTGCATAGTTATTGAAGAGATTTAAAAAATTAAAAGCTGTGGGAAGCTGCATATTCATCAAAAGGAAGAGACCAGACAGTAAATGTAGAACTGGAAACATTTGTACTTATCTAGGGAGATTTCGCCTAACTTGTTAACCAAACTGATATAAATGGAACTGTATTAGCTGGTGCTGATTGAAAAAAAGGAATTACCGGTAAGTTGCATTTCAAATATTCTTGACTCAAGAAATGGGGAGAATTATACAGGGTTAAGCATCCACTGAAGAAAACCAGAAGTGTGCAAATCTTCCAGAACCAGGATTAGACCTAAAATGCCAATACATTCTCCATTATTATTATTATTATTATTTTAAGAGATGTATTTATATACTACCTTGCTTCCATCATGGAACCCAAGGAAGTCTTGATACAAATTATGATACAAGATTTATGTAAAAAACAAACCTTTGACTTTCTCATGGATGCTTGTGGGAGTAGGAAAAATAGGATCGTACTGTCTGATGTGAAATGAAATTGAATGACAATTTTATAAAATCATAGTTACTTCTTGGGTCTTATTTGCTTTAATCTATATCAAAATTCAAGGTGAGCAACATTGCATGTTCAAAAGATACTTTGTGAACAGAACCTGTCAGCTGAAATAGGGAAGCCAGAAGTGCTCTAGGGAGCTCTTCATAGAAAAGTTCCCAACAAAAGAAAATTCACTCGGCAGGAGAGCATTCTGTGCAAAGTCAGCAAATTTCGCTTACTGGTACGATAAGTATATAGTACTTTGTTCATACTTAAAGGCACTTAGATTTTGACAATGAAAGGGATTCCATGACTGGACAGGTTGCCAAAGATGCAAACTGTAGCATCAGGATTGGGTTATTATTTTTTAATGTATGAAGTAGTTCTTTAAAAAATAAAAATCTTATTTTATCCTGGACTGCTTCGCACAGATACTGTGCCTGTGTAAGGAAGCTGTGTACACCATCATGTTTTTATAAGCACTGTGGCAAATGCATACTTGTCAATTTTTGCTGTATACCAGGCACCCCCAAACTGCGGCCCTCCAGATGTTTTGGCCTACAACTCCCATGATCCCTAGCTAACAGGACCAGTGGTTGGGGAAGATTGGAATTGTAGTCGAAAACATCTGGAGGGCCGAAGTTTGGGGATGCCTGCTGTACACGTCATATAACAGGAAATCTACAGGTGAAACCTTTCCTGTATCACAGATACAATGACAGAACAAGTTTTGCCTGCTGAAATGTCTGCCTGCTGTGCTGCTATTACAGGCCCAAAACATCTGCCTGTGGCACTCTCGTCTTGAAAAGTAGCACACATTATATCCCTGCTTACCACTTGCATATCATATGAAGCTACCTCAGGCACGCCAGTGCCACAAGACTTCTTGTCCCATGGCCCATCAACTTACGTTGGGATACAAGAAAAACAGGAAGGCTTTGGCTTTGGGCCCTCCTAGAACCCAGGGAGACATCTTTCTTTTAAAGGGAAGGGACCAGGACTACCAGAATTCCTAGTGGGTGACTGAGATTATCCATATCATTTATACAGGAGGGAAGGCAAAGATTCGTGTTGTTGTTTTTCTGCTGAAGATGATGGGACTGGTCGTCCTAGAACTGTCACAAGAGAGGAAGATGCTCTGCTGTGGTCCTGAAAGTGCCTACGAAAACCTTGCCATTCCCTGGTTCCAAAGGTAAGCTCTTGGAGCTGGGAAGGGGAGGCAGCAGCAAGGAAGGTGATGAGCAGCTTGTGACAACCTTGGAGCTTTGTGAGCACACCTTTGGGATCAAAGAATGGGATGCTTGTGGGTTCCGAAGGACCACAGCATGGACAAGTTCCTAGGGATGGTCCTTGTATATTTGGACTTTTGCATACTGTAGCTGTGTACTCTTCACCAGTCCAACTCTAGTTTAAATATCATGGCTATAAAGTGCAAAAGAAGGGGGAAAGAACAGATGCATCCCATCAGCAGAATAAAAGCTTTTGCCAGTTTGGTTGCTGCACAATCTCATTTTGGGGGTTTAAACAGGAACATTTGTTCAACATTACCTTTTGGCTGCAGTTTTCGGTACACAGAAATGAATCCTGCAAGAAATAAAGCTGAACTGAGGGTATTACATTAAATCATTTGATTATTCCACTTTAAATTTGTTTCCCTCCCCCCCTCCAACAAATAATGCACCGGAAAGCCCAGCTGTTTACAACCATTAAACTTCTTTAATAAACAAACAACACCTGAGCAAACAGATGGACCAATAATATCATTTAAATCAAGTATTTCACTCAAAACAGCATTGGTAAAAGAAAGAGGGCTCTGCAGTGGATAATAAAGCCCCATTTCTGGCGGAACGGATTCACAATATTTTAACTAAAGTGTGTCATTCCTAATGATTACCTTCAATTGCAAGAGAATAACAGCAATTTAGCTATGCTTATAAACCATCATCAGACACCTGAAATCCTGAGATTCAAAACACGTGCATTCTATGTCTCCTAGCCATCAGAACATATCTGAACTAAAAGACACTTTCATTTATTTGCATGAAATGTTAGCAACAGCCAGCAGAGGGCAATAGTGGTGTATGATAAACTAAACAAATACCTAAACTCCGAGAAAATGCAGGATGTTAGAGTGGCAGAGATAAGAAAAAGAAAAATGTAGACATCTGGATTAACTATAGTGTATTCCTCCACCCCAGTTGCTTTTTCCTCTGAATTTTTGTATATAAAGTTATATATATATATATATATATATATATATATATATATATATGTAGCATACAGCCCAATTTTTCAGCAATAGTGAGGGCAATGTGAAGCATAACTTTCACTTCAATAAATTTCACCCTCACTGATCAATCAACTAAAGCTTTGGGTTATAAATTGCAACCTTACTGATTAATCAACTAAAGCTTTGGGTGATTAATTTACTAGTTAAACTAATTAAAGCTCACAATTCTATTAGCCACTAAATCTTGGTTGTGTAATTTTTTAGCTCAGCACTGTTACTCTGAGAACAGAACAACAACAATCTGACAGTCCTTCAGGCATACTGCCATCCTTTTATCCTGAGTAATTTGCATCTCATAGAATTGTGTGTATAAGAGTGTCAGCCTGCTCACCATCTTCTTCTTCTTCTTCTTCTTCTTCTTCTTCTTCTTCTTCTTCTTCTTCTTCTTCTTCTTCTTCTTCTTCTTCTTCTTCTTCTTCTTCTTCTTTGCTTATTAACAGATTTCAATATCACTGTTCACCAAATAGTGACTTTCGCAGTTTTACAAAGTTAAGGTGAAATGACTTAACCCATCAGCCTAAAAAAGTTGGGGTGAGTTTGTATATCATTGATATGGTTACTGGCCCTGATCCCAGCCTCCCCTTGCATGTTTGATGAACATGTAGAAAGGTCATTTGAATGCCCTTATGTCCCCCATCTAAGTAGGAGATGAACTATTGTTTTTTTTAAAATATATTTTTATTAATTTTCCAATTAAAACCAATTAGATCACATTCATTATTTCAAATTATACACATATATATCAATCAAACCGAATGTTATGCCAAATCATCTAGAAATTTTTTTTGGGTTCCCATGCTTCAAGAAATTGGGGATTCCTCGCAACCGTCCACTGCCGTCTTTTTTCTAAAGTTCAAATCGTCTCTCCAAGTTCATAATAATCCAGATCTTTCCCTTACAGTCACATAGATGTTTTCCACTTTCAACCGATTGTTTCCCAGCTGCTGAGATAAATATCAAACAAGGTTTCACAGATGTTCTTTCTCCTGTGTGGGTTAATCAGTCCAGCCTCCCCATAAATCTTCTTAGTCTGGAGCTCCCTGTTGCGTCGTCAACACGAAGCAGCGCCATCTTAAAAAGCTCAAATCACTTTTGTTTTCTCTCATAGCCATGTAGATTAACGATCTTTGTAAAATTTACAGCTTTTCCAGGCAGAAGACCCAAACATCAAACCATAAATTCTTGGTAAATTAATGGATCTCCTTGCCCTATAGCTGAACTTAGCTTCAGGTCGCTGCTCCAATTCAAAGTGCGTCACAGCTCATAAATCCTCCGAACGCGTCCAGGCACTCCTTCCGTCCAACTAGGGGGGGGGGGGCTTTTCTCATCGGCAACTCCACATCTTTAAAAAATATGCTCAGTAACAACAGTTTATAAAGTTCAACTCACACAGTCTTTTGCTTCTCTTTCACTCCAAACAAGCCAGGACATCGCGTCTGGGAAGGTACGAAGTAACTCATATGAAGAAAAATAAAAAAAAACTCACTTCCCTTATCGCTCCGTCCCCATCAATCCTTCTTCCAGATGGAATACAGCCTTTGACTCCTCTCCCTCAGCAGCATAAATTTCTCAGCAGTAAACAGCGCTTCTTCCCCTCCTTCTGAAGTATGTCCATAGATTTAAGCCTAATTATCTTCTTTAACCATGGAAATCCCCGCCATGCAGATTAGCGTCCGGGAGTCCTGGCCCTCGTAAGTGCTTTTCAGCCCAAGCTCCCCCCACTCCATAAACAGTCGGAGTGGGTCTGGGGGCATCGCGGGCCAGCGGCCCCTCTCCGTAACCCCCGGAGAGGGTAGGGGGTTGCCATTTACTCCCCTAGCAACCGCCAAATTCCTTACGAAGGTCAGAGGGATGGAAAACAGGTCCGCCATTCCTGCCGGCGGAAACCGGAACCCAAGTAGGAGATGAACTATTGATTGGTCTTCCTAACCATTTTCTCCCCAGGAATGTGATCTTCCTGGCACCTTCATCAGCTGTTTCAGACTCCTGGTAGCCACAGCAGGTTAGGGAGTTAGACTAAAATTCCAGGGACAGAATGGAAAAAATCACCACTGTGACCACTGTAACGGGGGGGGGGGGGGGAATTAAAAATCTGAATTTAGGTTTTGAGCTGCCGGTTCTACGTCTGGTGCCGCAATTAGCTAGAATAAATTTAGTTCTAATCCAGTCCTACTAAAGTGATGTATTGTAAGGATTCTTAAAGCTGAGCCATCAGCATTGGTGGTCCAGAATCTGTGATGCAGAAGTTTGTGTTTTTTGTTCATAAAGCAGCTTCTTGCCAAGCAGTTTATTAGAATGGTGTAAACAAGACATCAAAGAATTGGATTGGATTTTTTTTTTTTAAAAAAAACACCAATAATGGAAAGAGTTTGCTTGTTAAAAAATATTGCAAAGCTTGCTCAGACTCTTTCATATTTTGAAAGGCAAAAACTATGTCAAATATTCAATCTGTCTAGCAAATGAAGCTGTTAAAAATGTAATCTTGGACAGATTACTTTCCTCTATTGAGCCTGGAAAGGAAGCCTTTTCCCAATTTGTTGCAACCGTGAAAATATTATAGTTGACTAGCCGTGCTCATCGTCTCTAAGATGTTAGGTGTTCTTTGGAGAGAGAGAAAAAGGTGAGCTGAAGTTTGCAAAATGTTCCAGTTCAGACAGAACTGCCTGTTAATGCTTTTCAGTCCGAATCTAACTCAGTTCTACTTTGGTAACTCGAAAGCCTCAAAAAAACATGTCAAGGTAATAGAATAGCAATGAACTATGGCAGGTATCATCAGTGGAACATAATGGAATAATGAAATGCAATTTTGTAGGAGTGCATGCACCATTGTTCCCATGCAAATGGTTCATGGTGTGAAGTGTAGTTTTGGGACATGGCATTTGCTATGCAAAAGCAACCTGACTGGTGAATGTCCCACATAGTTTCTTTTTGCCCTGGAACACTTGCAGCTACATTGTAGGGGTGTACAAAGCCTTCTGCATCTTGGGACCAGGATACCTAAAAGATAACCTCACTCTCTTGTATACCCAACTGACTGCTTTGCTGTCTGGGAGAGGGAATGCTGGAGACACCATCTGATCAAGAGGTTTCTTCCCATAGCTGCCAAGTTATCCCTTTTTTTAAGGGATTTTCCCTTATGCTGAATAGGCTTCCTCGCGAGAAAAGGGAAAACTTGGCAGCTATGGTTTCTTCCACACAAAACAGAAATTGGGCCTTTAGTGTGGTGGCACCAACCCTTTGGAATTCCACCACACACACACACACCTTTGAATATTAGGCAGGCACTATCTTTTCAGGGCCTACTAAAGCCCTTCCTCTTTCAACAAGCCTTCCTAGTTTCCATCTGTTCTGAAACTATTTCCTCCCAATAAAATTTTATTGTTTTTCCTGTAAATACAAAAACAACATATAGCTACAGTAACTTGTTCTGTGGTACATTCTTAATTCAGTTTTTGAACTGTTTATACCAGTGTATATGGAACTGTTTTTTTAAAATAATAATAATAATAGTATAAAAATGTTTCTTTTTTCTATGGAACTGTTTTTAATTGTTTCTTTACGCTTATCTTGTTTTATGGCTATTAACTGTATCATTTGTTTTATCCTTGTATTTGATTGTAACACACCCTAGGATCTTATGGCAAAAGGCAAGTAAGGAACCCAAACAAACAAACAAACAGGTTTGTGGGTTTGAGACTGGCAGTCTTAGCTTCCAAGGCTAATAGACTTAGAGTTGTTGATTTTCAATGGGTCTATGCAAATTTCTGATTGATGATGAATATTTTTCCCCTGAACACCAAAAGTGGTCTCCGCTAGCATCTGCTTATCCAATAGGTCTTCCACCCAACATTGCAAACCCTAAAAAGATGAAAGAAAAGAGGAACCCTCCCAGCTATTTTGTTGTCTTTTAAACATTCCATTAAACTCAAGATCAAAGTGGGACCAGTGTTTTGGGTCATTTAATAATTTACTAAATTTATTTCTCATGGCATACAGGAGATTTTCATGTGGACAAATTGTGGGCCCCCTCCTTCACCAAGTTTTGGAACTGCAGTTCTCATTGTTCTGCTTCAGATATCATACATAAAACAGAACTAGCTTAATTGTTTACTCATGCTCCCAGAACACTTTCACAGGGCTGTGCAATTTGTCACCTTTCCATAATAACACGAACATTCTTGCTAAATTACATCTCCATGCCTGCAGAGGCTTGCCGTTCAGAACAAGAGGCATTTGGGCAAAGTGCTTATTTAAAATCCTTGCATCAGATGGAACAAAATCTAAAGGAAGCTCATTGGACTGATTAAATGAAAGACATAACTATATTTTAATGTAGCTCTTTAAAAGCTCACACAGTTTCCCCCCCCCTTCTTTTTTAAAAAAGTTTTTATTATTCTGCGAGGGCAAAGGAATTAACTCATATGTTATTGTATAATCATTCAGTGAACATGTAATGAAAACAGCTTTATGGATGCATTAAAATGCAAGTTATTTAAGCAGGAAACCAATGTCTACTGAAGAAAACATTCTATCTAGAAGGCTTCTGTAAATAGATGTTTGCCTGCTCCTATTGTCATGTATCCTTGTCAGCTGGTGTGCGTGTTGGGGGGCGGGGGCATAGCTGCCAAGTTATCCCTTTTTTTAAGGGATTTTCCCTTATGCTGAATAGGCTTCCTCGCGAGAAAAGGGAAAACTTGGCAGCTATGGGCAGGGGGCTACTGCATTCCAACGAAATCCTAATTGTTCATCTATTCCTACATGAAACTATAATTTAATCTCTTCATTTCAGCAATATTCCAAGCAGAGGTAATGAATCAGTGGAGATAAACTCGTAAAGACCAAATCCTGAACAAAGCTAATAGCAAGCTAAGCTCCCTCCCTCTCTCTTTTGTTTTTGCTTCTGAAATTGTACCCACACCTGGAAAAAAAGAGACAAGACACAGGTAATTGGCTAACTAGGGTCCTGACATTATCAAACTGCTTTGAAGTTATGTTTGGTATCAAGTAGTGTATAACATTTAACAGGGGAGTTCTGTTGTTTTCCAAATGAGGCAAGAGTGGCCAGGTAACTCCCACTAGGGTTGCCAGACTCAATAGTGGGCAGGACTTCTGTGCCTTTAATTGCCCTGCTCTCTTTCGAGTCTGGAAACCTTAAAGAGAAACCAGCAGACCCTTTGCTTGGAAATTAAACAAAGGGTCTGCTGGTTTCTCTTTAAGGTTTCCAGACTCAAAAGAGAGCAGGGCAATTAAAGGCACAGAAGTCCTGTCCACTATTGAGTCTGGCAACCCTAACTCCCACCCCCTCCCAATGTTAATCCAAATCAGACAGCCAGGGATTCCATTTTGAGTAATGCTTGGTCTCATACCTTTGCTTGCCACAGGTCCAGTACATGGGGTCCTGAAATATTTAGTTACTTCCATTTATTAATACAAATTCAACACCAAATGAATTTTGGTGCTGGAGGAGACTCTTGAGAGTCCCATGGACTGCAAGAAGATCGAACCTATCCATTCTGAAGGAAATCAGCCCCGAGTGCTCACTGGAAGGACAGATCCTGAAGCTGATGCCCCAATACTTTGGCCACCTCATGAGAAGAGAAGACTCCCTGGAAAAGACCCTGATGTTGGGAAAGATTGAGGGCACAAGGAGAAGGGGACGACAGAGAATGAGATGGTTGGACAGTGTTCTCGAAGCTACGAACATGAGTTTGACCAAACTGCAGGAGGCAGTGGAAGACAGGAGTGCCTGGTGTGCTCTGGTCCATGGGGTGATGAAGAGTCGGACATGACTTAATGACTAAACAACAACAAATCAATACAAATAAGTTCAACAAACTGATAAAATAACCACATACAAAAAAAATAATCAATCCCTATACAGAAATATTGCCACCCTTCCTATGCTGCTTTGTTTGCAAAGCTCTGTACAGTGGAACCTCGGTTTATGAACACCTCGGTTTACAAATTTTCGGTTTACGAACACCATCTGGAATGGATTAATTCACTTCCCATTACTTTCAATGGGAAAGTTCACTTCAGTTTATGAACACTTCAGTTTAAGTACTCCGCGGACCGTCTGGAATAGATTAATCCACTTTCCATTACTTTCAATGGGAAAGTTCGCTTCAGTTTATGAACAGACTTCTGGAACCAATTGTGTTCATAAACCGAGGTACCACTGTACCTAACTGCAACCTTATAGAGGCTATCCTATTTTACCAACAAAGAATTAGTTCTTCTTTTTAGCCACCAGATGGCAGTCAACATCAACGATATACACAGCCTTCCTGTACATACCAAAATTCATTTTGCCACCCCCTTCTTTCCAGTCCTACTCCAGAGTCAAATGCTGTTATGTTATTAATAATTATTTTATTTTCCTGTGTTATGATAATCTCCCGCAGCCCTTGTGAAAAGAAGTTCGTAACTGGTACAGGATACTTGATGGATAAGGCTTCAATATACCTCTAAATACCATGTTACCATGTGCTGAGTTCATGACAATTAATAATAATAATAATAATAATAATAATAATAATAATTTTCTATACCCCCTTCATCTGAGACTCACAGGAAAATTTACAGCAGGCATCCCCAAACTTCGGCCCTCCAGATGTTTTGGACTACAATTCCCATCATCCCTGACCACTGGTCCTGTTAGCTAGGGATCATGGGAATTGTAGTCCAAAACATCTGGAGGGCCGCAGGTTGGGGATGCCTGGTTTACAGTATAAAAACACAAAAATGCATAACACAGAAACAAATGAAAACAACAACCCCTGCCTTCACTATAAAAGGCAATAGACTGTTTAATTAGCCAGACCCCTAGAGAAGGTAAATTTCTTTGCCTGGCATGTGAAAACAGACTTCAGTAAAAAGAGTAGACAAGAGCAATAGCAGGTCCAACGGTCCTGTAGAGCAGTGTTTCCCAACCTTGTGCCTCCAGATATTTTGGGACTACAACTCCCATCATCCCTAGCTAGCAAGACCAGTGGTCAGGAATGATAGGAATTGTAGTCTGAAAACAGCTGGAGGCACAAGGTTGGGAAACACTGCTGTAGAGGGAAATGAGGGGCAGATAGGGCTCATCAACTTGGGAAGGTAGCTTGTCTAGGAGAAGGAAAACTCATCCTAAACCTTCTCTACCTTGTGGTTATACTCATTCATGGGGAAGGCTTTAGGAGTAAAACCACTGCCTTGCGGGATATCTTCAGAAAAAGCAAAGGCTAAGGAGTAAACCCTACACAAATCCAGATTGCAGTCCCTAAAACAGTGCGATGGTGCCTTCTACACCTCTTTCCGGCAACTCCTGTAGCCCAGCTGGTGCCAAGCATATTTCTCTGCTTTCCTCAGGGAGGCTGAGAGGGAGGTCTTGTCATCTGGGCAGCCCATGGCCTCCATACACACTGCCCAGGGAGGTCACTTCAGTGCTGCAGTGTGACTTCACCCCCAGAGGCGCACTCCATTGGCACTCAAGGCAGGAAAATGCCAACAACAGTAGGTTAGCTTCTTCACACTTACATATACTCCCCTATGCATCCAGGCAAGCAATTATTAGAGTTCAAGGATACATTCCAGCCAGGCATGAAATACTGAAGAAAGCCTGGTGAGGGCATAGGGCTCATGAGGGCGTGTGACCTGGGAAAATCCCAAGGGCCTGGAGGGGATTCCTAATCTTTGCTTTAAACCGTGGTCTTTCCAAAGTAAGCAGAGTAGGCACTGGCCTATGGCCCCCACACCTTTTAGGGGGTCGCACGGCGATGCTTTAAAAATAATATTGATTTGATCTTGAAAGAAAATTATGATCAAGCTTTCCGAGTTCAATGATATCCCACTAGACGTTGAGCCGCCCCCCCCTCCTGAATTTTTTGCTGCCTAAGGGCCTCCACAGGGTTGAATCCGGCACTGCTCTCAGTCACGGCTGCACATCAGCATGAAGAGTGTGTTCTTGTTTTCTTCTCCTTTTCTGTGTGTATGCATTTATATACGAGGTCAGTAACAAGCTTCAGTGTGTTTACAATTACCAAGAGGATGATATTTGTTATTGTGACCAGATAAATGTGCTGATGCATCCATTATTTATGGATAGCAAATAAAATAACCCTGCAATGCATTGAGACCAGTGCCGGCTGTATGTTTTATACCTACAGTTTTGATGAGTTCTCTCTCACATGTTGGGCAACACATACGCTCATGACTCCTTAATGTAGGTATTCCTTGCCGTAAAGCTGTCGGCACTGAGCTTCTTTAGGACTCGCACCTGCGCTACCTGGAAGACAATGTCTGGCTTCCTATATCATTTAGAATGCAAGGCTTTTTTTAAAGGTTCCTGCAGGCTGGGGACCAATAAAGAAGAGGCTACAAGACCCTACACTTAATTACTGGGTCACTGGGAGGAATGCTTTCCAGATAATAATACCATGTTTATTATCCGAACAATTGCACATGACAAATGTGTCTTGGAAATGTGTGAGCTCCCTCTGACTATCAGTTCCGGCCATTTCTGATGAAAAGCTCACCAAAGGCCCATAAAGGAGAATCTGTGTCCTTAGGCCAGCTTCCCTCGTGGAGAGAGGGTCAATAGCGGAGCAGAATTATGAATCAATATGTTTGCAGTATTCCCCACCAGTTTACAAGCTTCTGCCAGAAGCCACACACAACATAACCTTTGAATCTACCTCCTCGTTAAGGCAGCAAATGTCCATGCCATCCCTCAAACTGCTATAAAGACACCTGCTCTGTTTGAAAAGCAGTTTGCTCTGTTGTGGAAAGGGGTTCCTCTTTAACTACAGAACACCAGCGGCATTGTGTGGGTGGTACCATAGGGGTGATGGCCCTGGGTGCAGTTGGAGGGGGGGCGCTAGGCTGTGGAGCTCTACATTGTTCCATTAATTGTATCAAGTTAAGTTTTTTTATGAGCCCAAGTTTCCCTCAGTATCCATTGCTCAGAGCTGGGATTTTGGGGGAGTCATAATAACGAAAACAAATGCATGTCTTTTCACCACCAATCCATCCCTTTTGAAGAATTACAGTAGATGATGAAAGGGAAGTTAAATCTCAAGGCTCCTCCAGGCAACCTATTTATTGAGCATTCGTCCTCATCTGCTTGTACAAAGCTTCCATGGAGGTTAGATTATATCTGGTCTTTATTGGTTCTGATTTGTTGTGGGGAGGTTGTAGGAGAATGAGCGTTCATCCTGACTTCCTTCATGGTGTTTTTATATGTCTTTCACTTAATCATTCATCCATACTTTTCAATGCAGTTCCCTGTCACTTTCCTAAAAGAATCCACTTTTAATTTTTTATATATCTAGAAAAGCAGATTTGTTGTGCTAGGCAGCTAGGGAAGTAGAGGTTGTTGGACTATATCTCCCTAAAGGTTGTTGGACTATATCTCCCATAATCCTTGACCACTGACTATGCTTGCTGGGGCTGATAGAAAATCCAACCACAGGTTCCTTGCTTCTCTTGTATGTAGCCAATATGATTTAATACAACATGGTCCATCACGTGGCCTGTGAGGCCTTTTTTGGTGGCCCCAGGGAGGGCAGGGAACAGGAAGCAGCTCCTGGGGCAGGAAGGAGGTGTGAGGGATCCAATCTCCTTCCCAAAGCCTAGATAGCAAGGACTCTGTCAGACCCCTCATGTCTCCTTCCTGAACCTGGGCAAGTGCTTATGGGCTTTGAGAAGGTGCCCACTCAGCTCAGTGCTCAATGTGGAGAAACAGGTCACACTTCCCTAAATCTAGTGCTGCCCTTTGCCCACCAGAGCCAGGAAGGAGGTAAAGGAGGGCTAGGCAAGAGCCATCCCTAAATCCTCAGAGTGGCAGAAACCTGGCAATGTGGCTGCTAGTGAGTTGGGGGACAACTAATCATTATCTCCAGTGCACAAGGGTCAAGGGGGCTAGAGATCATGGTTGTGTGGAAAAACCTGCCTGGCTGGGAAGAGGAAACTTCTGTTTTGGGCGGGGGCAGGGGGATTTTAAAGATTCCCACCTCTAAAGTCTCTCACATCCAAAACACACAAACAGAGAGACCAATATGGAAAAGGAAGCTAGGATCTGTGACTTTCTGCCTCTTCACTCCACCCCCTCCAGGATGGACAACATGGGTCTTTCCCCCCTGATTAAGGCTATAATGCTAAGCATGTTAGGATTTTATCTATCCTTAGCTGCTAGTACAGCAAGGACTACAGTGGTACCTTGGTTTACAAACACAATTGGTTCTGGAAGTCTGTACTTAACCTGAAGCGTACTTAACCTGAAGTGAACTTTCCCATTGAAAGTAATGGAAAGTGGATTAATCCATTCCAGACGGGTCCACGGAGTACTCAACCTGAAGCGTACTTAACCCGAAGCATGGGTGTAATTGGTTCTGGAAGTCTGTTCATAAACTGAAGCGTTCATAAACTGAAGCGGAGTACTTAAACTGAAAATACTCAAACCGAGGTGTACTTAAACCGAGAGAGTGTGAGAACGGAAGTCTATCTTACCTCTTCCGCCTAAGTGTTGTTATTGTATGTGTTAGTTTCACTTCTGCCGTGTCGCAGTTCTGTATTCTTGTTCGGAGAACACAGACGTGATTATGGAGTCTCTGTAAATAAAGTAGTTTAGAACTACAGGTGAGTCTTTCTTCTTGCTAAGTGATGCTAGAAGACCTGTGTGCTCTTTTCATGAGGAAAGGGTCACACATTACTGGGACTCTGGACTGAAGGGACATGCCAGCCAGAGAGGGCCACCAGAAAGACGCTCCAAAGTTTTGGGGAGTACTCCGTCTCCCCAGAGTGTTTTTCTTACAAAGCACACTCATAATATTCAATGTATTGCCTATAGGCAGGGCTTTTTTCCCCATCTGGAACTCACCAGAACTCAGTTCCCACCCCTCTCAGGTGGGCGCCATTGCCATTATAAGAGAACGAGGGAAGCGTTCATGGTAAGTTCTCGCACTGCTTTTTCTAGAAAAATAGCACTGTGGCTATAGGAATTTCCCCCCTGGATTATAAGGCATAGGATTGGGGTGTAAGCAATCTAAGCATTACTTTTATAGCATGGTTTCGTTAAGAACCAATAAACAGATGCATGAAACAGTTGAAAGAATGCACTTTGCAGACAAATAATATAATGAAAGTAAATACTTATGATAATGAAAATCACACCTTGAGGAGCTGTTAAAGCCTTGATAGATATAGATAGACAGATAAATACAGTTCTACTGCTCAAAGAAAGTGAAGCCAGACACATTTCCTGGATTTATAATAAGTGAAGAAATTGATGTACAAACCGCTGCTCTCATAAGGTGGGGTGGGGTGGGGTGGGGGAGGAAGTGAGTGTTGCTTTCTGTTCAAAAGCTGAAAAGATTTGTATGTATGTCATGGTAAGAAATATGGATCCTGTGAAGCATTTTTTTCTCCTGTGCCACAGCAAATAGAAAATAAGTTTCTATAATGAAGGTTATTGCAATCGTCTTCAAAACAGAAACTATATCACATCGCAAAGTAGGCTGAATGTTTCATAGATGTACACAGTCAGAATTCTGTCACTCTTATTAATTTTTTCCTGATTTTCCAATAAAAATGGACCCCTAAAGGGGCCTACCACAATTTAGAAATCCATACAAGTAGCAATTAAAATACAATACAGCAACCTTCCTCGAGTTGGTGTCTTCCAGATGTTTTGGACGACAACAACTCCTATCATCCCTGATCATTGGGCTTGTGGTCTGCAGCTGTTGGGTGTTAGAGTTCAAGGAGGAGGGTGTCAGACTGAGTAAGACTGACACACAGAATGGGAGGGGATTCCCTTGGCTTCAAGCTTTCGCACTAAAAGATGGCAAGTGAAGAAGGGAAGATGGGAATCAGTTTGATGCTGGGTGACTGGGTTAAGGCACTGACTTCCATCTGGGGCCAGGCTAAGCTCCTTGCTGGTTTCCTTTCTGGGAAGAAGATGGCATTGCCCAATGGACTTGATTTTCTAGTCTGTGAAGTAAGCTCAGACTTACTTTCTTTCGTCTCTGTAGTCAAAGGTTAGTTGATAGCTAGATGTGGTGTGTGAAGCAGAAAAAGACGACTCATTTGAACAGCTTGTTCTATGATTACGGTAGTAGCTTTTCTTGTTTTGTTTTTTAGCCTATCAGCCTTCCTCTTGCTGTGGGGCTGTGTTTACCTTGGCTCCCTTGTGAAGGATGGGATTAAGACCTTCCTATTCCCACTACTAGATGGGCATCCCACTGGGAATATCATCTCCATAGATTAATACACACAGAATAAAATGGAGAACTTTCCCTCAATTCTCCAACAAAACTAAGGGACTAGGGTGTTAATGTTTGGTGCCGTTGTTTCCTTGATAATTTCTCTAAGAAATAAGAACTTCTCGCAGCTCAGAGTTAACTCATGGAACACAAGATGTTGTGATGGCTGACAACCTGGGTGGCTTGAAAGAGGGATTAATTGATGGGGGATAAGGCTACCCCATCAGATGTCAAGCAAATAAACAACTATCTGACTTTTTGAAGACATCAGAAAGCAGCCCTGTTTAGGGAAGTTTTTAATGTTTGATCTTTTATTGTGTTTGCAATTTTCTGTTGGGAGCCACAGAATATTGGGTTGGGTATAAATAATAATAATAATAATAATAATAATAATAATAATATATTATTATTTCTACTATATTTTCAGTGTATAAGACAAGGTTTTTTATTATAAAAATTGGGGCTCATCTTATACACTGATAGTTCAGAGGGAGGATGGGCAGCTGCGAGCAGGAGTTTGTTAGCGGCGATTGGGAAGGTGATTGGTGGCTGTGGCAAGGCCTGCTGCGGCAATTGTGTGGGTGATTGGCGGCTGCTGCTAGTGAGCGGGCAGACGATTTGTGAGTTTGTCACTCAGCGCCGTCTTAAGCGCCCCTGTTGCCATGGTGTGCCGGATCTCTCCGGCGCCCTATGGCGCCCCTGTCGCCATGGTGCGCCGGACCTCTCCGGCGCCCTTCCGCCCCGTTCCCCAGCGCGGTGGGCGGGTGGGCGGGCGCTGCTGCGCGGCGGGCGGGCAGGCACAGCGCGATCTCTCCGGCACCCTCCCACCCCGTTTCCCAGCGCAGTGGGCAGGTTGGCGCTGCGTGCAGCTGCGCAGCGGACCAGCGGACCGGCCGGCCAGCCGGCGGGTGCAGCTCGCGGCGCCCTCCTGGCGGGCTGGCGCCATGGTGCCCTGCGCCACCGGGGGTCTACATAGAGCCGGCCCTGTTGTCACTGCATGTGATTGGCAGCGTTGGTCTGGCGGCTGAGCAATTTTCGGCAATCTCCCCCCCCCCCAAAAAAAGGCTCAACAACTCTGGGCAATCGCCCTCCAAGAAAGCTCAAAAAGCTCAACAACTCTGGGCAATCTTCCCCCATTTTATTAATTTGGAGTCTCCCAAAGTAGGGGTTGTCTTATACACGGGGACGTGTTAAACACAGAAAAATACAGTAATTATTATTATTATCAATGATGACTAGTCATGAGGGCTATATTAGTTCCAGTCTCAGAGGCAGTGTGTCTCTGAATTCCAGTTCCTGGATCACACAAATGGAGAGACTGCAGTTGTGTTCCTGGCCTGCTTTTGGGCTTTGCATAGGCATCTGTCTGGCCACTATAGGAACAGAATGCTGAAGTAGATGCACTTTCATCCTTATCCAAAAGCTCTTATACTTTGAAGGAATAGTACAGACAGTGTTTGGGCTCCTTCTGATACTGAGCTAGATTGGCCTGCTTGAGCAGACAGGGTGTTGAATGTTTGCAGTGCCTGAAGGCATGTGCAGTACGCAATTATTTCAACCAATAGGGCTTGACCTGTCACCCATAAACCAGCCAGCCAGCCAGCAAACTTGAATGATCAGGGACCGAGAAGCTGCTTATATGCAGGAGCTGCTATGTGAGCTGGGCCGTCACCCATGTGATAACCCCTTTGCACAAAAACGCCTTCCATCCCGATTTGAGATCAAGGGTTGGTACATATTGCAATCTGGTTAGACAGTGCAGCAGAGTGACTTAGAGGGGTCAGCAGCTTCTCGTTTTTTTTTAAAAAAAACCTCAACATTTTGTAGCAAACAAACAAAGAAACAATATGGAGGGGGGGGGGACACGAAGCACTTAGACCAGTCAACATTCATTTCACGAAGTGCTTTTTGGAACAGTGAAGATGACAAGGGTGTAACAGTGTGACATGGGCCACTCTAGAAGAAACAGGTGGAGATGCCTCTACTAAGCACGAGCAATGAGAATAATATTGCATCAAGGAAGGGTATCTAACTAGCTTCACAAGGTTCTTGCTGTGGACAAAAACTATGGAAATGTTATGTGACCAATACTCCACTAGAGGGCACTCAGCATTTATGCAATGCTTTTGTGCTTTCCTTCCTTATAAACAATGCAGGCAGTTCCTAATTCTGATTTTTTTCTTATCACAAAAATAGAAGAGGAGGAGGAGGAGGAGGAAGAGGAGGAGGAGAAGGACTTTGGATTTGATATCCTGCTTTATCACTACCCAAAGGAGTCTCAAAGTGGCTAACATTCTCCTTTCCCTTCCTCCCCCACAACAAACACTCTGTGAGGTGAGTGGGGCTGAGAGACTTCAGAGAAGTGTGACTAGCCCAAGGTCACCTAGCAGCTGCATGTGGAGGAGCGGAGACGCAAACCCGGTTCCCCAGATTACGAGTCCACTGCTCTTAACCACTACACCACACTGTACTGTTAAATTTACTATTAAAAGGAATCCAAATAACAACAATTTTCCTTGGTGTGAGACAGAAATCTCTGGTGTTTGGTGGTTTGTTAAACAGCTTTGGTAGGATAAAGATGAAATCTAAACCAGGGATGGGGAAAACTTTTTCACACCAAGGTCGGCTTTTCCCCATGGGCAACCTTTCAGGAGCTGCAGCCTTCCAGGGTGGGCATAGCCAGAGGCAAAAAGTGGGAGGAGCAAAGGGTGTGATTCTTGCCTTCGTGTAGGGGCAGTGAGGGGTGTGGTGTGGGAAGGGGTGTGGCCCAGAAAGAGTCCCAAGGACCAGTGAGAGAGGTCTGGCTGCATTTGGCCTCCAGGTTTGAGGTTCCTCACCCCTACATCGTCCTAAATGCTCCGAAACTCCTATTTGCTTGTCACCCGTTTTAATCTGAATTGTATTTAGTTTCTTGTACACTGCTTAGTTTAGCTTAATTATAATTGTTGGCATCCATCTATCTTGGGAGACAATGGAAGAGTGTGCCTTTTGAAGCAAAGCAAAGCTACTGGAGAGTTATAGCTGTTGCTGTAGAGACTGAAACAGGAGAGACATGTTTTGTTGCAGCTGGGGCAGATGAAGGGATCTGGTTGTGCTGCTGCAGATGCACCATGGCTTTTCTTCTATCTATGCTCCTCCCAGTGGTCATTTCTCCTCTGGTCACTGCTGTGGATACTGGCACTGCAGTTATACGCAAGAGATTCCCACATGGTGGAGTTAATGTTGCCAGCTTTCATGTCATGTTTGCAGACATCTTTGTAATTCAGAGTTGGTCTGCTAACAGGCCTGGTGCCTGAAGCCAGCTCCGTGTAATTACACACTAAATAAAGCAAGCAAGCAGGGGTGGTGAGAGGCAGAGCTGGATCTACTGGGAGATCTCTGGGAGATTTGCAGTAGATCACCAAGGATTTCTGACTTAAGGGGATCAAGGTACTAGTGAACGTAGTTCTGCCCTTCCCCATTTAATCCCTATAACAACCCTGTGAGGTAGGTTAGGCTGAGGTGGTGGCTGGCCCATGGCCACCCAATGGAGATTTATGTCCAAGTGGGGATTTGAACCCTGGTCTCCCAAATCCTAACTATTGTGCCACACTGGGTCTTAATTATTCATGATGATGTCTTACTCCATCTTTGTATTCTGTGCTGACCCATCTTCCTTTTAAAAGTTGAGGTCAGAGGCTCCCCAACTGTGGCCCGCAGCTCACCAATGGTCCGCAAGCTTCCTTCAGGTAGTCCACAGTAGTCTGTGGATTTGTGATTGAAGTTGGGAGATGACACATCCATCACACTGAATATTCATATTGATTTTTAATTGTATTTTACTGCTTCTTTTATTTCTTATATATTGCATTACAATCTGAATTGAATGGAATTTAAATTGTAATGCAATAAAATACATTATATAAGAAATGAAAGAAGCACTAAAAACACAATTAAACATCATGCGGCATTTAGCACGGCACATTACAATTGCTACGGCAGGCAGAAAAATCATTAAGTTGCTTGCCAAGACCCTCAGCCATTTTCAAGTGGTCTGCTGGGCAAGAGAGTTTGGGAACCATTGGTCTATGTTGCAATATTTAACATAGTTACTACAAAGTAAGTACTGTAGAAATCAGCCAGACTTAACCTCTGATTAAACGTGGTTATGATCAGGCTGTGTGATGTAGTCAATCTCTCCAACAAAAGAGAAAGATGAAAGTGATCCAAACAATGGCATATTAAGAGCTGGCCTCCTGTTTATAAAGGTCTTGTAAAACTTTGAAATGATCAGAATGTTTCTCCTCTTTGTATTAAATATCAAAGGAAACTACTGTGTGTGTGTGTGTGTGTGTGTGTGTGTGTGTGTGTGTAAAATAAGCAATTGCAGATAACAAAAAACCTGGGCAGATCAAAATAATGAAGATAAAGGAAACACCTGTTTAGGAAGTACCTAGCTTTTTTTGCTTTTTTTTAGAACTCTGCAGATGTGAATGGATTTCCCACGTGAAAGATGTACCCTCCGCCAGAGGAATAAAAAGCATGTGTGTCCAATGGAACAAGGCCACAAAAGACTGGGTGTCTGTGGCCTTTCCATTTCCAGTTCTGACTCAAGAACAGGAGGTTGTGTTTCATGTATAATTGGGGGGGGGGGTCCTGTGAGTTTCGGTTATGAAACTGTAGAGCCCCAACTCAAGTTCCATCTCAGCCTTGGTGGTATTAAACAAGACACTGCTTCTCAGGGAATGACGAAGTTCTGTCATTCCAAATTTATATCCATATACTAAGTTTCTGAAATACTGACCATCATTTTTATAATAAAAATGTAGCATGGGTCAACAAGGTTTGGGGGGGCCTTTGGGGGCAAACCAAAAAGGTCTATGGCAAGTACATGCCCCTTTCCCAAAGAGGCAGAGTCCAGTCTCTGAAATAGGGTACGGTGTTAAGGAGAAACAGAAGACACTTGCCATTCCCACCCAGCTCTGAGCATGCAAGGAATGACAGAGGCATGTGGCCTTTTTCTGCATTTGCTGGGCAGCTGGAACTCCAGCCTTTGTGACAGGTGCAGAAATGAACACCTGTGCCTCCACTATTCCCCTGAGCTGGTGAATATGACAGATGTGTGCATACTTTCTCTGTCGCTATCAGGTGACTGGCGCTCCAGTTGTTCATCAGCACAGAGACAACTCAAGGGACCAATACCATGTCATTCCCTTTCTTTAAGGAAGCAGAGATCTATCTTGGCTCTCCTCTTTCATCCAGAAAGGGCAGCACTAAATCCCAACTCAAGCTTCCCCTTTGGTGGTAGGGAGAGGTGGCAAGAGCTCATCTGCTTCCCACCCTACAGTTCCAGTGTTGGGAGGAAGCCTAGAAATGATGTCTCACTGATCTCTCTCCATGACATGAGCAGGGGGCTTTTGAGCACTGCTGTCCATGATGGCTATGCTCTGCCTCCACAGTTGGAGACAGCAATGTTTCTGAATACCAGTTGTTGGAAACCACAGGAGGGGAGAGGGCTCTTGTGCTCCAATCTTGCTTGTTGATGTTCCCATAGGCATCTGGTCAGCCACTGATCCAGCAGGCTCTTTTAATGTTTATGTTTATGAGATTGTTGAACCTTGCACTTATGCATTAAACACTTGACACATTTCTTTCATTATTGATTTCCAGAGTTAGTTCAGATTATTGCACATGCAGTTTACTGTGACTTTTCATGTGTTTCTTCTCTCCCTCCCCCCCTCTGTGTGAACAAGAGCATACACACATCGATCACATGTGTTAATCAATACGCATATGCGCTACTGCACATTGGTAACCTGATAAATTGGGGCCAGGGTGCGGAGAGAAAGAAACTGAAAACCAAGGCAGGAAGCCTGCCCCCTCAAAATTATTGTTTGTTTAAATTTTCTAGTTTAAACTTGCATGTGTTCACTTCCATGGCTAGTAGCAGCTCCAGAGGGTTGTCCAACCCTGGTGAGGATTTAAAGAAACATTGTGAGATTGTGAAGCAGTAGACAAAACAAGAGTTTGGAGCAGACAACTGATAAGCAGCGTACAGGTGAAACTCGAGAAAATAGAATATCGTCGAAAAGTGCAACTTAAAAGGTGAAACCAATATATGAGATAGATGCATGACATGCAAAGCAAGATATGTCAAGCCTTTATTTGTTGTAATTGTAATTATTTGTCGTTAGGCGGGTCAATTATAACTGGAATGTAATTAATGAAATGTAATAGCGATGCTTATTTTTGTATTATTGTAACTGTTTTATTGCTGTGGAATTTCCAAAAGAAAGCATTTGTAAAAATTAAAAGAAAAAGAAAAATAATAATAAGTTGCATAATTGAAATAAATGCACTTTTCAATGATATTCTAATTTCCCGAATTTCACCTGTATGTGTTTCCACTCCATATTCAAGAAGCAGAAAGCAAGAGGGGTTAGGACAGACCTTCAGGACCTTGGACAGGTCCCAGAGAAGAGAGCTCACTGAGGGCTATCGGATTCCAGAGCCTACACCAGGCATCCCCAAACTTCGGCCCTCCAGATGTTTTGGACTACAATTCCCATCATCCCTGACCACTGGTCCTGTTAACTAGGGATCATGGGAGTTGTAGGCCAAAACATCTGGAGGGCCGCAGTTTGGGGATGCCTGGCCTACACCTTTCTCAGACTCCTTCTCCTTGCTAGCATCTGGCATGAAATATCAATTTTGACATTTCTTAATAAGCACCCTACCTTTAGTGTTGAGTGGCTGGGGAGACTCAGCCAGATGGGCAGGGAACAAATAAATTATTATTATTATTATTATTATTATTATTATTATTATTATTATTATTATTATCTGGGAAACCTGGCTTCCGTGTATCAGGTCCTTGAGTGCCAAATTCGGGCTTATGAACTCAGGCTCAGAGGCAAGGCCCAGAGACCGTGCTTCTGTAGGTGGTGGTGTGGACTCTTGTGCATTCTGTCCTCCACGTTTTCCCTGCGAGGAGGAAGAACAGTGTGAGGAAGGGAGGCAGGCACAAACCACATCAGGGTCTGCTCCAGCCGGAGTGTCCCCTCCCTGCCCCAACAGGACCAATGGAACCATTTGCCCTGTGAGGTGGAAGAAGAGTGTGAGGGTGGCACAGGCAACATCGGGACCTGCCAGTCGGATTGACACCTCACCCTCACCTGCCATTTTGCATGTTATAGCATTTGCCTTTTTTAATAAATAAAAAAGTAAGCCACTGTTGGCAATCTAGGCCATGGTGAGGTGCACAAACAGGATAGGGCCCATGGCATGGGCAAAGGATTAGATTCACCCTCCCCCTTGCTATGGCTCTGAAACAAATGACACCCCCCCCCCCGGATAGCCACTGCTTTCCTTTGTTGCTGTTTACAAAAATAAAATTTCAAACACAGAGCTTCATTGTAACATTTGGTCTGACCTTTTCATAAAATGTTCATAATATCTACCTGCTAGCAACCAGCAGAGAGAACAATTTACCTTCTTCTTTCTTTTGCCCCCATAAGGGCACCACACGACTCAGAGAGGAAGGAGTGGAGCTGAATTTACTTAGAAGTCATTTTGTGTTGAAAGTTACCCTGTTTTTTTTTCTTTTTACCATTTTCATTCCATTAATGAGAAAATAGACTGCATTCAACAATAATAAGAGGGAAATGAAAATCTCAGTGAAATTCTCATGGGAGGATGAAGGTTTTTTGATGCACTTACTTGACATTTGATGTGGCAGGGACATGTTTGTGTCCTTTCTTCATAAACCTTCTCAATGGCAATGGGAAGGCACTCTGCAGCCTTCCCAGGTGCCTGCTCTTTGTTCAAAGTTCAAGGGAATACACCATGCAGCAATTCTCCCCATATGACATTTTCTCATACTAGGAAGAGTGGGCGGATGGGGAGACTGCAGAGTGCTGAATAAATGTTTAATGGACTACCCCTCCAACACTGTTCTTCAACCATGTCCAGTGATGAAGGTCAAAATCCTATATCCACCAAAATTTAAATGTTTATACGTTTCTTTCCCAGAGAAAAAAAAATGTTGTAGAAATTGGAGGACAGCTTTTGGCACAGCACTGCTTTGAGTGCCTCCTTCCAGGTGTTGTAAAACAGATTTTGAATGTCATTTCCCTTCATGTTACTTAACAGATGCAGTTGGCAAAAAAGAAGAGGATGTTTGCTTCTTATTGCAGAGTCTCAGCCTCTTGGCTGCCGAAGATTACAACAGCCATTCTGTGTCTTTCCAAGTCCGGACACTACTAAGGCTGGCTCCACTTTTCATATGAATTGAGTTTCTGTTTGAATTTTGGCCCCATCGTGAGTTGGCTGCCTATTTTACAAAAGCAGGCCCAGAATGCTGATCAGTTAATTAGTTTATGTACTTTCCAAGGAGTCAAAAAAACAGCATTCTCAGGCTTTGCTGTTCCTGTGGCAACAGCCATGAAACTCTATGTTTCGGTTGCGCAAGACTTCTGTTGGTTTATATTCCAGCGTGGGAAAGCACAAATAAAAAAGGTTATCTAAAAAAAAATTCCGTTTTACCTTATTATTATTTTTTGCATTTCTAATTTGGCAACTGGAATACTGGGGGCTGTGCCACTTCCCTATGTACCACAGAAAAAACTTGGGCTGCGTATACTTTCAAGTTGGCTTGCTGCCGTATTTCTCATCATCATTGACACTGGTGACTCACCAGCTGCAGGGCTAACTTAACGTGGTTGGAAACCAGCATCGTAGGGGGTTGGACTTGATGACCCTTGAGGTGCATTGCGATTCTACAATTCTATGAATATTATTATTCAGAAGCAATAGGTTAAAAATGTTTGGTAATGAATAATTTTGTAGAAAGTCCCTGGATCAGTCCCCAACACCTCCAGGTAGGTCTGGGGAAAACCCCTGCCCGAACCTCTGGAAAGCCAATGCTGATAGTTGATGTAGTCAATACTGAGCTAAATGGACCAATGGACTGACTCTGTATTGTTTTTATTTATTTATAGATTAGATTTCTATACTGCCCTTCGTCATAAGCACAGGGTGGTTCACAGAATAAAATGCAAGATTAAAAACAAGTAAATAAGTAAAACAAAACAGCAAAACAATCCCTTCCCACAGACACATTTAAAAGACTGCAGACTATTAATCAGCCAAAGGCCTGTTTTTTCCTGGTGCCTACACACACACACACACACACACACACACACAGAGAGAGAGAGAGAGAGAGAGAGCTTCCTATGTAGCTTCTGCAAACACTGCTCCCTTTCTCTTTTCCTACAGATTTAGATGTAACCATAGCATTCTAATAAATTGTATGGTTTACTGTATCAATATTGAGTCCTGAAAATGAACCCAGATCTGATTTTAGCTTCTGTTGTTGTTTTTGTTGTTGTTTATGGCCATAGATTATACCACGGTTCCCAGGTTTGTATGTTATAGTGAACCATGTTTCAAAGGTCTGCACAGTCTTCCAGCCTGGCACACAGCGAAGGGAGGAGAGAGGAGGAAGAGGGAGGTGCCTGAGCACAACTGCCAGTTGTTATGTCTCAACTAGTCTACTGTGTGCACACATGTCTGTGGGGTGGCTCCAGACTTCAGGACTTGTCCTTTCAATGTAGGTAAAGGCAAAGGACCCCTGGACGGTTATGTCCAGTCAAAGGCAGCTATGGTGTTGCAGTGCTCATCTTGCCTTCAGGCCAAGGGAGCTGGTGTTTTCCCACAGACAGCTTTCCGGGTCGTGTGGCCAGCATTACTAAACCATTTCTGTTGCAATGGGACACCGTGACAGAAGCCAGAGTGCCCAGAAACACTGTTTACCTTCCTGCTGTAGTGGTACCTATTTATCTACTTGCACTGGTTTGCTTTTGAACTTCTAGGTTGGCAGGAGCTGGGACAAAAGCAACGGGAGCTCACCCCATTGGGTGGGTTCGAACTGCCGACCTTCCAATCAGCAAGCCCAAGAGGTTCGGTGGTTTAGACCACAGTGCCACCCACATCCTGGTTTTAATGTACCATACATTTAAGGCCTATTTCATTACTGCTCCATTTCAACTCTTCACATTCTATTCCACTATAACCAATGGGCTGAGGGTACCTGCTGCAGCATCACTTAAGCAGGTGAGCACCTGATCATCCGTCTCTGGGACAGAAGCCTATTACAGCCATTCCCTTACTGAGAAAAATGTATGCTCTTCCTCTGCCTGCTCCTATCAGTCACCTAACAAATGCTTCCTTGGGTTAACAGCATCTGTTTCATGGCAAAACCTATTCTTAAAGCATCAATGGTGACAAATATTAGCAAAGTCTGCGAGCAACAATGCATCTTAAGTGCCCCTGGGGCTATAACAGCTTGTCAAAGTCCGTAATTCATAGTCCACACAGACCTTATGGAATCTTCCGCTCTGTTTCATTACTGCTGCTTTGGCCAAGCTGCACTAGCCACCCAGTGACCAGAAAACACTGGCTAAACGCTAGAAGGATGAGCCAGTTGACAAAGTCCCCAAAGGAGTATGGAATTTGGTATTCTTCCTGGAGTTCAGCATCATTAAGATCACTTCCCAAGAGCTATTTTGTCATTAATCTTTTATTGTAACAGGGATGTTGGACTAGAGCTCCTATCCTTGACCACTGGCCATACAGGCTGGGACTCATGGAAACTGGAATTCAGCAAAATCTGGAGAGCAGGATGTTGGCTACTTTGTGCTAGCTCAATAACCAGACACATCATACTTTTTGATAGTGCCAATTTTTTTTTCTGGAAATCAGAAAAAACAGAGCCATCATCATCATCGCTATATTACATTGAAATGGAATTAATTTTCATATAGTGCTTAAAAGAAAGAAAAAAGAATAATATAGCAAATATAAAAACTCAGGTTCAGCTCAGGATAGAAGAATCAGTCAGTTTTAGTTCTTGTCAAACTTAAGTTCCGTTTCCTAATTTCCACATATGGGATTTTAAAACAAGGTCTAATTGAATGTAAGGACCAAAGGTGAGGAACTCTATCCAATTTATGATTTTAACCTGCAGAAAACTCCCTTTAACTATTCTGCACAGATAGGGTCAAAGTGGTAGAGCTGTGAAATTTTCACTTAGGCAAATGTAACCATCAGATACCAAGAATGAGTTATAAAATTAATTTTTATGATAGAGACAGAGAAATAGAATGCTTAAAGGTTAGCAGAGAAAGCCAATATTCACAACTTCAGTGGTACCTTGGGTTATAGACGCTTCAGGTTACAGACACTTCAGGTAACAGACTTCACTAACCCAGAAATAGTACCTCGGGTTAAGAACTTTGCTTCGGGATGAGAACAGAAATCACGCCGCGGCAGCAGGAGGCCCCATTAGTTAAAGTAGTACCTCAGGTTAAGAACGGTTTCAGGTTAAGAATGGACCTCTGGAACAAATTAAGTTGTTAACCCGAGGTACCACTGTAATGAATCAGCAAAATAGCAAAACACCCAAGACAGCCCTGAATGGGTGAAAATGCAATTTTCAGAACAGCTAGCTCTGAATTTGAAGACAAAGTATGGGTCTTATCATGGTCCCTTTTATCCCTTAAAATGCACTACCCTCCAGTATCTCATTGGCTGTACTACCTACCCTGAGGTTTGTATATGTTTTCTGATCATGTTTTCAAAACTGGTTAACTCCTCTCTTTTTATCCTGACATGTTAACGACAGAGCTTTTTCATCACATCCCACCCTTCACCTGAGGATCCCAGGACTGATTACAGTATAAAAACACAAAATGTGTAACATAGTTTTATGACCACTGCTCCTTAGAAGTTGACTGTATGCATTTCTGAGTTGAACACTGAAGAAGACCACATCGAAACAGTGTCATTATCTGGATCACTGTCTTATTATTTGCTATGATTTGCATCGACAGATATCGCTAAGCTATTCAGATGATTATTTAATTTTGATACTATATGGACTGTACTCTTGAATATTGCTTCGCTGCAACTTATAAAGATATACACAAAGATATACATTTATGCCTTTATTATTCATCATTCTTCTGTCTACGTGTTGCCGCTGTTGTCTTTAGTTTGGAGTTTGCAACACAGGGGTTAGTTGATTTAGTGCATATCAAAATTCAAGGCAAATTTTAGAGGTTTTGCTTTGGAATGATATGCTCATACAGTTTTGAAAGAAGCCAGAAGCAGCAATACTGTATGGTAGGATGGTGAATTACCAATGAAGGGAACATGAACACACACACACACACACATGCAAAAGTCATAGTTATTATTGGGATTTACTATAGTGTTCATCAAACCGGCCACATGATATCTTTATCTATTTACCCATCTGCTGCCATGCTAACCATAGCTGCCAAGTTATCCCTTTTTTAAAGGGAAATTCCCTTATGCTGAATAGGCTTCCTCGCGAGAAAAGGGAAAACTTGGCAGCTATGATGCTAACATTATTAAACATTGCAGAGCAATCTGTAGCCCATCAAATACAGGATCATGATACCAAAAACATCATCATGGTATTCAGAGAATAATCAATCAAATGAGAACTAAATGCAAATTGGAAACAGCTTGAACACATTTCCTCATTTAGCTTAACAGAGAACCATCCTGGGCCACCCTGCCACTCTCAGCTCCTGTGGAGGGGAGGGTGAGATATAAATCGAATGAATGAATGAATGAATAAATAATAAAAACCAAATGTGGAATAATTCAAGCTCAAAACATCAGTTTATACCAATTATTTCCCCCCAATTTACCTATGTAAAGATTTTCCCCTTAATTCTGAAAGCATAGTTTCTAAAGCAAAGGAAATAATTAACTGTTGCAAATACCACGTAACGTGCTTCAAATAGGCAACATATTGATAAGAATCATGTGAATATAATTAGAAGTTGAGTCATTTATAACGTGTTCTATCCCAAACGAGTTGTGGAGCAGAACCAGACTGGTAGCACAGATTAATGAGTTGATGAAATGAACAGGTATTATTGGCTCTTGGGTGATGAATTACCTTTGCCTTTTCATGCATACAGTATTTCATTATAGCCATCCAAGTGTGTGTTTAGCATTGTGCTAATCCATAATCTTAAACAGTCAACGCATTATGTAAAATGAAAGGGCTCGACACGGCAGGAGCCAGGGCACAGCTTGATGTCGGTACCTGAGTGCAGGTTTATTAATCAATGCCCTTGCCTTTGGTTCAGCAGCTAGAAGTTGCAGTACAGAGTTGGTTTCTGTTGAAGATTCATTCCCCATGTCTGCAGTCATGGGATTGTTGTCTATCATATGGTGGTGTGTGTTTTCATTCCACAGAGTGGTGGGAAGTGGCAGAGACAGGATGTTTGTGTTACTGTGTTCCGCGAAGTGGGACTATTGTCCTTTGTTCTTTCTCTTTGCTGTCTGATGCTAGAGAGAGAGGGAGCCATGTTGCAGTGCTCCATGTGTGTTTATATGTAAATAAAGTAGACTAGCCAAATGATGAGTTGCTGAGGTCTTTTATGTGAACTGTGAACACTCTGCAGATCCTTGAGTGTGCTGATGTCTGTTGGCATCAGTCGCTGTGATGTTCAGGCAAAAGAAAGCTTTTGAAGCTCCCGAACGACCGGACCAGGAGGGAGAGAACATGCCAGTTGGGCACGTGTCCTTACCAAGGTCCTACTCATGTGTAGGACAACTCCTAACAGTTTTTCCCACCTAACATCTCAAGTGCCAGATGCAAATTTCAAGATTTAAAAATGAGAGCGCACTGGGACCATTCTGGTTGCCATAAGTGGTTGTGGATGCCATAAGAGATAGGGATGCCCACCAACTTGGATGTCTTTAAAAGAGGTCTAGGCAAATTCACCAAGAGTCAAGGCTATCAGTGGCCACTAGCCATGATACCTCTATTGTTTGAGTATGCCTACTCTGATGTGCTCCTCTCCTGCTTGTGTATATATGTGGTATATATGGTTGGCCATTTTGAGAAAAGGATGCTAGTGTGGAGGGGGCCTTTGCGTGATCTAACAGGGTTCTTTCCTGTTCTTATGCAGTGTTTCCAAGGATGCTGTAGAAAAGTTATTTTTACATCTGTGGGCATGACTGTCATTTTTAAATTTTCTGGTAACGTCTCCCCAGTCTTTGCCCAGGACTGAACACGGCAGCCATTCCACTGGTGTGGGGGGGGGATATATATATGGTTGCTTTGTATAATCAGAATATATGATTGCTCTGCCTATAGTTAATTAGAGACAAACATTTTTTAAGAGGAGCCCCAAGGCAGAGCTATGTATCTTGCCTGTTTTAAAAGGGGAGTTAAAGTAGTCATGATTGAAAATATTGCTTGAATCCCGTTTTAAAGGGGCAGTAAGTTACATCAAAATGTCTGTGCATATAGGAATGATTCCACTAAAGGAAATTAGTTGTTTAATTTCTTTTTTTAAAAAAAAATGGGTTTGGGCTGTAGGGAATTCTGATGTGTTTAGCCAAGGGTTTTACAGTGGCTCCTACTACCCCTCCAAGCTAAGCACCAGTTGCTCTCTAATGTTTTAATGGCTGGTTGTTTTTGTGCAGTGGACTCAGATGAACTTCAGAAAGCAACAGGATTGCCGAGCTCTTTCACTCCTTTCTAAGCCAACTTGCTACTTTTCCTGTACTCCATCCAACGTCCCTGAATGTTATTTATTCATAGGCCTACAATATGTACTTATTGCATTATATTCTTTATGTGACAGGGAGAAGGAATACAAATACAGCACTTCCCTGGTAAATGTTTCACCATCCCAGATTTATTTATACTGAAATTAACAGGATATTTTCTGCTTACTTTTATTGTGTTCTTCCCACCCCCTTTTACTGCCGCTTAGCAGAAACCCAAGGCAAAAAATGATGGGTTGCTCTGCTCCATTTATTCCAGCTTCCTAATGGCATATGTTTTTTCGTGAAGGGGAGCAGCTAGCATAAAACACTTGCCAAAGAGTGACAGAAAGTAATTTATGCAGTGTTTTTTTTCCTCCACACTGCAAAATGTTTGCCCAAAAGGGCAGCAGTTGGAAACCATTTTATGCTTCTTCCTCAAAGTAACTCGAGGGCATTCTCATTTTGTAGTGATGTCATTTCTTAATACAAAATGTAAATTGAACAAAAATTGGGTGGAAATAATAGGAAAAGCAGAACGCTAAGTAATTTTCAGTTATCAAAGTGAACTTTAATAATGGAGACACAGTGATTCTGGTCTTGCAAACAAATTAATCTCAACACCCACCCTGTACAGATTTCTCTGGAGTCAATGAAAAATATCTGAAACCAACCATGTGGCACACTATCTATATTATTTGTGATGTGTTAAAATCGTTGCATCAGGTAAATGGCTTGAGAGCCAAGTACCTGAAGGATCAACTCTCCTGAACATGTTTTAAGACCTCCAGGAGCCATTTCAATGTATGCCGTAGTAAGCACAGCATGCTGTCCCAGAAATATACCCCACATGTTTTAACCATTCTCCATCAATCAATGAGAAATTAAATCGCAAAAAAAAAAAATCAAATCAAAGAGAAAATGCCAGTGAAATTCTAATTAGTGAGGTGTGGGTTTTACCTTCCTTCCAAGGTGGCCAAGGGGTGTTTGTGACTATCTCTGTTTAATTCTACCAGTCATGCCTTTGCAGGTCTGAGGTATGTTTAGGTGTTTCAAAAACCTTGTTGGAGGATGCAAACACAGGAAGCTGTGGAGGCTGCCATCTATGTGCCCAACAGCTGTTCATTGTTTCTTGTAAGTGCGGTATTTTTATTTTAAGGAAACCGGTGCACCAAACTCAGGGGGTCAGTAGTCAGCCTACCTGGCTTCTAATGCTCCAGGTAAAGTTTGGGTAACTTATCCCTTTAGGTAATGTCTTCCATGAAGCCTTTCCACATCAAGGCAGCAGAGGCAGCCAGGGAGGCTGCAGAGTGCTGGAGAAAAATTTAATGGAAATAGAAAATACCCACAACCACCCATAACAACATCCAGGTGGTAAAGTACGCTCAACCCCAAGCCCAATCAAGTTATAAAAAGGTAAAGGGACCCCTGACTCTGGGGTTGCAGCACTCATCTCGCGTTATTGGCCGAGAGACAGGGGCGTACCCAGGATCAAAACTAGGGGGGGGGCAAGGGGCGGGGGCAAGGCACGGGAGGGGAGGGGCCACAAAGTGGGAATGTGGGCGGGGCTACAGAGCCCAGGTGAAATCAAAATAAACAGTAAAAACTACAGCAAACTGATCACATATTTTAGGAAGGGGTCCCCAGAGTTGTTGACCTTAGGGAACTGACACCACACTTGCGTATTATATCCCAGAGGACAGGATCACACTTCAAAATGACCTTAACAGATTAGACAACTGGGCCAAAGCAAACAAGATGAATTTTAACAAGGAGAAATGTAAAGTACTACACTTGGGCAAAAAAAAATGAAAGGCACAAATACAGGATGGGGGACACCTGGCTTCAGAGTAGTACATGTGAAAAGGATCTAGGAGTCCTGGTAGACCACAAATTTGACATGAGTCAACAGTGTGATGCAGCAGCTAAAAAGTCAATGCAATTCTGGGCTGTATCAATAGGAGTATAGCGTCTAGATCAAGGGAAGTAATAGTACCACTGTATTCTGCTCTGGTCAGACCTCACCTGGAGTACTGTGTCCAGTTTTGGGCACCACAGTTCAAGAAGGATACTGACAAGCTGGAACATGTCCAGAAGAGGGCAACCAAAATGGTCAAAGGCTTGGAAACAATGCCTTATGAGGAACGGCTTAGGGAGCTGGGTATGTTTAGCCTGGAGAAGAGAAGGTTAAGGGGTGATATGATAGCCATGTTCAAATATATAAAAGGATATCATATAGAGGAGGGTGAAAGGTTGTTTTCTGTTGCTCCAGAGAAGCGGACACGGAGCAATGGATTAAAACTACAAGAAAGAAGATTCCACCTAAACATTAGGAAGAACTTCCTGACAGTAAGAGCTGTTCGGCAGTGGAATTTGCTGCCAAGGAGTGTGGTGGAGTCTCCTTCTTTGGATGTTTTTAAGCGGAGGCTTGACAGCCATATGTCAAGAATGCTTTGATGGTGTTTCCTGCTTGGCAGGGGGTTGGACTGGATGGCCCTTGTGGTCTCTTCCAACTCTATGATTCTACATCAACTAAGAATGTGTTATCCCTTTGGTTGATATTTTCCTTTGATGGTCTTGAGTATTTCTTAAGTTGTCCTATTATTTTATTTTTGCCTTTTTTACTGTAATTCAAATCTCAAATGTTTAAGATGAGTAGAAAACATTTAAATACATTAAAAAAACCTTTTCAGTATCCAGAATATACTCTCTTTACGTGCTTGCTCAAAAGTTAAGTTCCAACTTATGTTTGAATGAGATGGAAATAAATTGTTGGTTCTGGGTCACTATCACTTTTTGAAGGTACACATTAAAAATGGATTATACATAAAAAGTCTTTAAAAAGCCTAAGGGAATGTGTGCACACGCACATGCATATATATAACATATATATGCCACCACTCAATTCACCCTACCACTTGAGCAAGAAAAACTTAAAGAACTGTAGGTTAATTTTGAATAGGGAGCTACTACTAGCTAACTCAATCACCATAGAGCAAGTTTTCAGCCTGTTTTCCACTTCCTCACCCCAACTCCTACCAAAGCATGTAGTATGACAGTGTAGTCTGGCCCATAGGATGAGCCCTGAGTTGTTAAATATATATAATCAACCCCCAGTTTCCAAATTAAATTTTACTAAGATTACAGCTGGAAATATAAATTATGAAGGAGAAAACAGATTGGTAGCATAAAAAAGAAACAGAACACATTACTATCTATGGTAATATTCCAATTCTACAGCAATTTACCTACAGCAATTTACAGCCCACTGAATTTGGCACACTTACTTCTGAGTAGACATGTAGAGGATTGCCTAACATAGGCTACTTACAGCATAATCTTAAAAAGGATTCTCAAACTTTTTTTGTAGAAAGGAATGATCACACATGATGTTCAACAGATGATATTATTTCCTAAGAAATACTGGTAATCCCCATGTTTAACTTGTGGAATCAGGGGAGAGGATTGATGGGAAAAATGATTTTCAAATTAGGGGGGGGAGGCGGACGTGAACCTGAAGCGACGGCGGCGAAGGGGAGAAAACCAGCGGCCGCCTAGAGGAGAAGAGGGAAGTCCGGGGGTGGGGGGGGGGGGAGAGAAGGGAAGCAGGCTTGGATCGGGGCCTCCGCGGAGGTCTGGAGCGAAGCCCCGGCCTCCGCGAAGCTATCCGAGGCTCCGTTGCTGCAGCGGTCTGGCAGGCGCCGAACGACTCCCGACGTTCGGGAGACCTTTGAGCACAGCTGCGCTGTGCGCATGCGCCCTGCACGGCGGCCGCCGGAGTCCACAGCCGCGCTGTGCGCATGCGCCCCGCTTTGCGCGTGCGCAAAGGTCTCCCGAACGTCGGGAGCGTCAGCCCTTGCCCCCTCCCACACAGCGCGGCTGTGGTGGACTCCGGCGGGCGCCTCAGGCGCCGCACGGCTCGGGCACAAGAGACTGCTGCGGGCGCCGAACTCGCGCTCCGCTGGGCTGTCCTCCGCCTCTGCCCACCAGCCCCGCCGGCAGCGCCACTCTTGCCCGCAACTGCCCGACCGGCCCTGCCTCTAGAGTAGGGCAGAGGCCCCCCCCCTGCCCCGCGGTGGGTACGCCCTTGCCGAGAGAGCTGGTGTACAGCTTCCAGGTCATGTGGCCACCATGACAAAGCTGCTTCTGGTGAACCAGAGCAGCACATTTACCTTCCTGCTGTAGCAGTACCTATTTATCTACTTGCACTTTGAAGTGCCTTCGAACTGCTAGGTTGGCAGGAGCTGGGACCGAGCAACGGGAGCTCACCCCATTGCAGGGATTTGAACCGCTGACTTTCTGATCGGCAAGCCCTAGGCTCTGTGGTTTAACCCACAGTGCCACCCGCGTCCCCAATCAAGTTATAAAGGCATTCTAAACTACTCTGAGAAAGAGGCAGGAAAATGGCTGGCTCCTCTGCAGGAGAAGAAATTGGATGACTGAATTTGGTACAGCACTAATGCTACCACCTAATGCTACCATTAGGTGAGGTGTGTTCTACGGCAACATGGGAGAGAACTTTCTCTGCAGTGGCACCCTGTTGAGCTGCATCAGGCCCTGATGTTGTTAACTTTTTAGCTCCAGGCTTCAGACATTTTTGTTTGTCTGGCCATTATCAGTATAGATTGGATTAATGTTCCACGTAATGCATTAATCTCCCATTGCAATGTTATTAATTATAAGTATGCTGCGGGGGTGGGTGGGGGGTGGGGAGCAAGCACTTGGAATGCAGTGCACAGGGAGGGAAAATTTTCTTTTCTGTCCTATACACAAATGAAACTACATGCTCATCTGATCACCCTGGGAAAGCTTACCATTTTTTAATGCTGTTTTTAAAGAGTTTTTCCTCCATGTATTAATTATTTCATTGTAAGCTGACCTTATGATGTGATCGAACAGGGGGCTATACATTTTAACAATAAGTAAATCATATGTCCCCATTGTAAAAGTATAATTGCACTCATTAGCATCAAAGCAAAGTTACAAGGGTCCAAAGGGGAGGTAACACATCAGTGTGCCAACTATTTGTATGGGGGTTGTTCTTATTTTTGTTCTGTGCCATTGCTACATTCACCATAAAAGCATAAGTTTTACCAGTGAAGCAGTGACATTTGTAAGTGAAAACATGCAAACTTACTCAGTTTGACTGGCACAAAATGTACTCTTTTGAAGGCAGGGTGGGGTGGGGGTGGGGACCTGATTTCTAAAAAAAAAGAAAAAGTGAGTGACTGTGGGCTGCAGAGGGAGGAGAGTGACAATTCAGGCCAAAGGGAGGGAGGTACAGAAACACAAAGAGTATTAATAATCAGAGCACACAGCAAGAAGCAAGAGAGGATAAAAGTCCTGATTAAAATAACTGAGCATGTTTGCAGAAGGTCTGTAGCTCAGTAGTAGAGCATCTAGAGATGGACCCAGGTTCAATTCCCAGTATCTCTGGGTAGGACTGGGAAAGAGTTGTGCCTGAAATCTGGACAGTATGGACAAATCCGAGCTAGATGGACCAACTCAAAATGACAGTATAAAGGCAGCTTCCTATGTCTTTGGCTGATGCAGACTATGCATGAGAAAGGACAGCTATGGATGGAGAACAACATTTCTTAGCATTTTAAGTGAACCCACCTAATCCTCCCTTTCTGGGGAAAAAACATAGACCAAAACACAAATCTCTTTTAAAATTTGCACATTGTGAGTCATCACTCCAACTTGACAAGGTGCATGCATTTTTATTTTTGTTCAATCCCACCCACTTCTCTAGGAGCTTATTGGGGGTGCTGCTTGACCAAAGGCTGGAGTGGGGAAGATAGGAGTGAGATCACCTGAAGCCAGTGATTGAGTTTGCTTCGCTTCTCCCACCCGTTTTTGAGGAAGTATTCTGGCCAGAGGCTCTAAGCTTGAGGCATTAGAGGACAAAGATGCCTGGTAAGGGTGTGTATGGAATTCAATATGCAACACCTGGGTGAATCAACTAGTGAAGGGTTTCCCAAACTTGGTTCTCCAGCTGTTTTTTGGGTTACAATTCTAATTATCCCTGACCACTGGTCTTGCTAGCTAGGGATGGTGGGAGTTCTAGTCCAAAACAGCTGAAGACCCAAGTTTGGGAGACCCTGATCTAGTGAATACATCCGGTACAGAGACATGGAAGCCTGGAAAGCTGAAGAGCAGAGAAACTATATTATAAGTCCTGGATCACCTCCTCACAAACTTAGTAGAGCCAGACCACTCAAAGGAGAATGAGAATTGATGGGACAGATCAGTAGCCTTGAGAACACCAAGCCTCACCATTTGAGGACAGGAACTTCTGGAAAAATCAGTACCTTTGTGGAGGCTCCTTTGAGTTGGAACAGGACTGAGTGGCTACCTTATTTGTGCTGGTCCAGCAGTGAGAGAGTGGTTTGGAGGTGGGGTAGGGATTGCAACTACATGACTGAAAATTTAGATGAAAGATGGCTAAAAAGGCTTTATGTTGGTCTGTCACCATCAGTGTGTGAACATAGGTTACAATCAGGTATTTTGTGACACTGCTGTCCCATATTATTTTGATGAATGATTTCTTGTATTTTCTTGTATCTTCTGCTGTGTTGCTGCCAGTTTGGGGGCTGTGGGCCAAAGAAACATCGTATAAATGAGCCATTGTATTTATTTAATAAATCTATATAACACAAATCGAGAGAGAAAAAGTCTTATCTAGGGAAGGCCTATTATTAAATCAGCATGGCATTAAAAAACATCAGAAGTCACATAAAGACTGAATCATTATGTCTAGGAAAACTTAAGTAAGACCATTTTAAGTTGCCTAAAAATAGACACAGACGGTACATGTATAATATGCATAAGCAAAGCAGTAATCCACAGATATTCTGCAATCACACTAAATACTCCATTCCCAACAGTTGTCAGACATCATGAGGCACAATGAGAAGTGCCTCTCAACGCAATCTCAGTAGGCAGATAGGAGTATATGGAGAAAAACAGTTCCTCAGGTGGCCTGGTCCCAAGATGCTTAAGGTTTTGTTTACAAACAGCAGCATCTTAATTTTGGCCCAGTGGCCTGTTGCAGAACTGTAAACAAACTCCAAGCTGATCCATGGCCCAAACAGATTCAGGGGCGAGTGCCAATCTTTAATTAGGATTTTAAATGTTCTCAGGCTTTACTTCATTTTTGCTTATTCTCCAAGTTTGTTAGTCTAAGTATGAGTTAGCATGTGCTGGTGCTGACACAGCTTGTGCTAGTATTATCTAGGGAAATAGCAGTCAGTAGTGGGACATTTGTGAAAAGGGAACAAGCAAGCAGGGAAACAGCTGACTGCCTCGTGCCCAAAATTATTTGCTGCAAATCATGCTCTTATATAGTAGAAGCAGTTATTGGAAAATCTCTGAACTGGTTGAATGATAAAAGTCGCAAACATCTGCTTATGTTCCTGATTGGCTATGCCATTGCTCAGTGCACTTGAGGTGATGGTCTCACACATGTTCACCCAGTGTTAATAAAGGGACAACTGGGAAACACTGGCCTGTGAGTGCTCCAGTTGGAGAACAGCCTTTACGAACGGTGTCATGGGCTTTGAAGACACTCGAACTCAGGACGCAAGGGAGAAGCGTGCTAAGAGGAAGGCACGCTTGGCAAATCCACACCGTGATCAGTTCCCAACCGGGAACCAATGTCCCCACTGTGGAAGGATGTGTGGATTCAGAATTGGCCTCCACAGTTATGGGCTCATTGTTAAAACCGTGCTTATGGAAGACAATCTTACTTGGCTACGAGTGATCGCCAAAGAAGAAGAAGAAGAAATAAAGGGAGTCTTAAACCATCAGCATCATTTCTCAGCCACCAGTCCCCAGAATCTGATTAGGAGCAGGAGATCCCTGACTCTCCCCCCAATCAGAATGTTCCCTACCTGTGGGCTTCTTAGGTTGGCAATAGGGGTCAATAGGGGTCAGTGGGGAAGTGCCTCCCCTAAGAGGGCACATGGTACCTGCAGTTTTTATAAGTGCTTGCACTGAAAATCGTTTTGAAATGTTAAAGGACTGCTGCTTGAATTAATTGAGGGCACATTTGAGCTGATCAAAACATTATTTATCAATTAATCTAGCTGATTAATTGTGAGAGTCCTGTTCACTACATGGACAGGAAGTATGGCTGGAACAGAGACACTCTAGGAATACAAGCAAGAACACACACACACACACACTAACCATACAATGCATAGGAACCTGAAATGTAAAATAAACTGACATGTATTACCGCAGTATAAAGCAGAACAATGAAGATATTCCAGGATCTGAAAAGATCTTTCAGAGATTGTAAATTAAGGGGCAAATCCTGATTACTAGTAGTGAACACATTCTGTAGTCTCCCATTTTGTATTTAGCTATAATCTATGGGGAGTAAAGCAGCGTTAGCAATTAGTTACCTAAATCAGTGGGGGGTGGGTGGGTGGGAATTGAAACGCCTCACTTATTCCTTCTCTTTTAGTAACTACTTGTTGGTAAAGTAAATTACTTCCTCTCAGACCTTCACTTCCTTCCTGCGTCATCTCCAGGTTACAGTGTGAGATGTGGCAGTGACTCCATTTTGGCCACATATAAAGCTTGTACCTAGGGTTGCCATATGTCTGGGAATTCCTGGACATGTCGTCTTTTGGAGGTCCTACATGCCCATCTGGGGGGAATTTTACATTTTAAAGCAAATGTCCTGGATTTTTTGGGGGGGGTGGCTCTGGCTTGGGCTTGGGCTGGCTTGGGCTTGGGCTTGACAGTGTTGATAGAGCTTTGGGGCAATTTTTACCTCTTGAAACATGACAACCCTACATACCCAGAGTGTCTTTGTTTGCCATGAGTAATAAACTGTATGTTTTCTTTATCCTTCCAAGCAGCTGTCTTACCAGACTATTTCTGCCCACTTCTGCAGTATATTTACCAAATTCCAACAGGTGTATTATGCATAATGTGGGCAAAGTAGACAGAGAGGAGTTTTCCTCTGTCTCTCAAATTACTAGAACCTGGGACCATCCTGTTATGTCGTGAGTGTGATTTCAGCTCTTTGTGAAGTCAGCTCAGAATAGTGATTCAGCATACTAGCAAGGAACTGCTAGGAGTCAAGTATAACAAGAACAGTCTTCTTTATTGCAGTAGGAATCTTGACTGACTGGAGGGAAAGGGTGAGCTCCTTTTATACTCTCAGGAGCAGGGGTTGGGGAAAGGATACATTTAGATTTTGGCGGGAACCTATCAGAGTGAGGATCCAAATTGTGCTAATAAGTTAACCAATAGCAACTGTCACCGCACCCATTTGAATCGCCCTGGAGCCGGAAAGGTAAGTTACAGGACTAGCAGAGAAACTCATGTACACAAATTAAACCAATACATAACACATCCAATGAAGCTGATTATTGGAAGTTGGACTGATCCAGCAGGGCTTTTCTTATGTTCTTTACAGTCCTTTATCCTCACTAAAAGTTGCTATTCTTCTTCTAGTGTAATGGCCAGGGAAATATGGACCTTGGGGTGCATAGATTTGAAGTGAGCAATCCACCCCCTGGTCCCCATTTGCTCATAACCAGGACACCAGGCTTTCCCAAGCTTGTGTACTGTTTGCTAATCAAAGATGCATTCTTTGACATGAAAGTTAACTCATTAACTATGGGCAAGCAAGTGTTTCTCATAGTCTGGCATCTCTCCAAGTTATGCTAATATGCTCTTCAAGGTGGCTTCCAGGATTGCCTCTGTCAGTCACCACATGCATTTTAAATGTAAATTGCATGCAGTCTTATTCAACCCTGCCACGGCATTATCATTCTTCATATTATAAACCCTTCAATGTGCCACTTTTCTTCTCCCATGTCTGTTGTTGTTGAGTTCTTGGGCTTGTTAGATGTTCTATAAAGGCTTGACGATAACGAGATTATGGGAATATTGAGAGACTATGTAATGGTATGAATTAAAAAAGATTAGCTGAGTATGGAGAGAGAAAGAAGAATCCGTAACAAGTAGGAAGTATTTTACAGTATATAATTTATGTAGTTATCTCCATACATGGTAGCACCAGATGGTGCCTTTAGGGAGCTGAATATTCCCATCTCTGTTCTAACACTACTAAAGAGGTGGTGGGGAAAGGGGGAGATTGGTGTTATCTATCTCATTTACCCAGCGGAAAATAATTACGATTATATAACTAATTCCCCAGGGCTTGAGAAAATGCCCAAATTGGGAAGGGATGGTGCCAGTTTGTGCTAGGGCAACTTGATGGAAGAAACATGTTTCAAAAGGCAGCGTAAGAGTGAAGCATTATTTCATTATGCTGCGAAAAGAAATTGCATACAAATATTTTGTCTTCATGAAGTTAACTGTGCCTCATGGTACATCATTCCACAGCTGAAATAGTTTAGGGGCAGCTCACTCATGCAGGGCTTGCAGCTGTGTGGCCTGACCACTGAAAAGCATCGTGTACGTGGCCAAACAAGTTATATGCAGTTGAAACACAGAATAGAAATGTGACAATTGATAGGTGGAAAGAAAGCTCCATTCAAATAAGTAGCAGGGTTGCTACCCAAGAAGGTAGGATGTCAAAGTCTAAGACACTTATTTGCTCTACTGGTGAAAAGTTTTGCATCAGCCATAACAGTTTTGCACAAGACAATGCATAAGCAGGTTGCTGGTAACTTTGTTGCACAATAGATTGCACAATCTTTTGTGCAACAAGTTTCCACTAGTGCAACTATTGCATTAGAGTCCTCTGTTGCACAACAGTTGTTGTTGTAGTTGTTGTTGTACTGCCCTTCACCCAAAGATCACAGAGCAGTTTACAATATTAAAACACAAAAACGCTTAGATAATAACAATAGCAACAACAATGAAAATAATTCACCACCCCCCACAAAGTTTAAAAGGCCATTGATTACTTAATTAGACAAAGGCCTTAGGTGCCAAGCAAAAGCAAAGAATTGAGCCTCCCTGGGGAGAACATTCCACAAGTGGAGAATCACCACACAAAAAAGTGTACTTGTGTTGCCACTCTCCGACCTCTCACAAAGAAGGAACATGGAGAAGGTCCTCAGATGATGATTGCAGGGTCCAGGTTGGTTCATATGGGGAGAGGCAGTCCATTAGTATTGAGGTCAGCCAGGGCTTCAACACGAATGCTAATCATATCAGCCAGAAAATCCCATAGAGCCATATGGAAACCACTAAACCAGGCATCCCCAAACTTCGGCCCTCCAGATGTTTTGGACTACAATTCCCATCATCCCGGACCACTGGTCCTCCACAGCTGCCAAGTACCCCGTATTTCCTGGGAAACTCCCGTTTTTTCTTACCCTTTCCCACTGGTCTCCCGTTTGAGCTCCTCTTCCGTTAATCTCCCTTATTTTGGCTCCTGTCGGTGGCCATTTTTCTGGTGTCGCTTTGCCCATCTATGGGCACCAGAAAATGGCCAGCACCGGTGCCGGAAGTCGGGTCTACGCATGTCCGGAAGTTCGTAGACGCAACTTCCGGTGTCACTTTGCCCATCTATGGGCGCTGAAAATGGCTGGCACTGGTACTGGAAGTGTGTCTACGCACTTCCGGACATGCGTAGATGCGACTTTCGGTGCCGTCGCTGGCCATTTTTGGTGCCCATAGATGGGCAAAGCGATGCCATAAGTTGCGTCTACACACTTCCGGACATGCGTAGACATGACTTCCAGCGCCGGTGTTGGCCATTTTCTGGTGCCCATAGATGGGCAAAGCGACACCGGAAGTTGAATCTACGCAACTTCCAGTGTCGCGTGGCTGCCGATCCCCGATTTCTCCGCGAGAGACTTGGCAGATATGCTGGTCCTCTTAGCTAGAGATCATGGGAGTTGTAGGCTAATACATCTGGAGGGCCGCAGTTTGGGGATGCCTGTGTTTCATTCTGAAAAGAGCCCTTAAGCAAGCAGACAGAGAACGCTGGATGAGGCCCATAGTCTTCAGACCCATGCACATTAAGATCAAAAGAACATAAGAACATAAGTAGGGCCTGCCTTGCCCATCTAGCCCAGCATCCTCTCACAGTGGCCAACCAGATTCCTGTGGAAAACCTGCAAGCAGGATTTGAGTGCAAGAACACTCTGCCCACCTGGGGTTTCCTGCAATTTGTATTCAGAAGCATTACTGCATCCAACTGTGGAGGCAGATCATAGCCATCATATTCAGTAGCAATGAAATTGTCTAATCTCCTACGAATGTATCTAATCTCCTTCCATAGTTCATGAGCTGCGTGAAGAAGTGGAAGGCAAAGACAGAAGCTTATACATTTTTTAAAAAAGGGGGGATTCAATGTAGTACTACATTAAAGTCAGCATGGTTCTGATGGCTGGTTGCAAAACAGATTGCTATAGCCCTGACACTTCCTGTTGCGCAACCAGCAGTTCAACCTGTTTAGCAACATGCTTCCGCTAGTGCAACTATTGCACACTAGCATGGCAGCCCTTGCACTGGCAGTCAGAGAATGTTGAATCTGGGCCACGGCTGCCATATTGTAATGCTGTCCCGGCATATTTCCAGATCGCAAACCAGCAAACTACAATATACCTACAGTACTGGCTCCCAACCCAGGCCAGGATTTCCCATATGCAGGGAAATGATGTTAAGATATGTCTACATTAAAATTGTGATCTACCTCTTGTGGCAATTTGACATTTGTTTTTTGGTATGTGTCTAATTGGAGCTTAGTCCTGCACAAGTTTTCTACACCTCCTACAGAGAATTGGACAAAGAGAGCAGAGCACCCTCAGTTTCAGCCTTTTACCATATGTTGGCCTATGTAAATGAGCAGGATGAATTTGTTCCTTGTGTTTTTAGACAGGTGCCTACATCCCAGAAACACTGTGACAAATGACATCTTTGTTGACAGTGTTGTCAGATTAATTGGGCTTCTGAGCCAGGGTAATTCTCAGAGCGACAGGGCTGAGAACACAGTGTCAGGACAACTTGCAGGATTCTATGCAGCTGCTGCCTGTTTCAGGACCTGCTCCGTCACCAGATCGGGATGGTTTTGATAGAGTGGGTTAGGAAATCCTTATACAAGCATTTACATAGTGATCCTGTCAGAAGACAACCTGAGGATGAACCAGTTCTATAAAGACAGCTGGTGGCTAGTGTGATAGACACCCTCACCTAGGATGGGTGCCGGGTAACATGGCCATTGTTTAGGGTGTTATAGGTTGAAATACCTCCCTGTATCTCCACAGCAGATGTTTTGGTATTAATTGCTTGTGGTAATGTGTTTGTTTTACCAGCAGCAAGGTGTTATAATTAGGTGAACCACTCAACCTTCACCCAGAAGATATAAGTAAGGATTAGGCACGTTTAAAACAAAACAGGGACTTTACTTGTTTACACTCAAAGAACTTACAGCTTAGTGGTTACTTCTGCAAGCACAATCTTCTGTTTCAAACAGGCAGTCTTAACAGATATGTTCAATATCTGTCTTAATTCAACCTTTTCTACCTAGAACTGGAGAGAGAAGTTCTTTCTAGGATGGCTATTGTTTTTCGCTCTCCCTATAACACTTCCAGCCTTTCCCTCAGGTAGGTACTGTACACCCTTCTCTGCCCACAGACAATCTCTAATACGGTACTAACTGAGAGCCACCTCACAATCCTGTTCCTTTTAACAGATACAGTCTTCTCAAATAACCAGAGATCCCTCCTGCCCACCCACAGGGTTGCCATGTGTCCTCTTTTTCCAGGACATGTCCTCTTTTTCATGGGTATGTAAAATGAGAGTCGTCATAGAGATCCATAGTTAAAAGTAGAAATCGGCAAATGTGTCCTCTTTTTTGCTCTTCAAAATATGGCAAACCTAACCCAGATAGAAAGTCCTTAACCCAGGTCTCTTGTCTAGCCCACGACAACTTAAATTCCACTCTTTCTGCTGATTGGCCGATCTACTTGCCAGTACTGTACCCACTGGTTTTTGGGTCACCAGGAGGCAGATTCAAGGCCCGTCCATCTCAACTAGCAACAATGCTTTGTCCTAAGCATATAACTGGGTTTATGTACAGTGATGTCGTCTTAAGCAGCTACTGTGTTGCGTTTAGATCACAATCTGTAGATGGCTCAACCTAAGACATAGGGAACTGAGGAGTCCTGTTTCCAGCTCTCTTGGAAAACTCCTGAACCTCAAGCAGCTTCAACAGCTCTTTCCCATGCTCGGTTCTGCCTCATGTTGGCAGGAGAAACCCTAAACAGGGTTGGGACGGGGAGTTGGACTACACTTGAAGGGGGCGAGGAGTGAACAGTTAATTCACAGCACATCTCATTCGAAACAAATTGTCAATGAACAAAAAGATGGCAGCTTCCATAATGGTAGCCTACTGATGGGGGCGACCTTCTTTTTGCAGGCACAATGGCCCTTTGTCAATAAGATTACACAGGAAACAATGTTCAGTCACTTTCTGAACCATTTTCAAAAGCAATTTTGCTAGGCGCAGTGAAGGCTCTTACACTTTAAAGATGCTCCAAGCAGAAAGACAGGGGGGGGGGTTCAGTTCACCTCATAAATGCAACTGTCAAACCAGCCCTCAGAAAAGTCTGTAGATCTGCAGATTAAACTGCAGATCAACATTCCATTCTGAGGAATAGCTCATTGTGATGAATAAGTGGGATTGGGGGTTTGCAGCAAAATTCAACCTCACTGAAAGCACCACTATTTTCAGATCCCTCTGCCCTGCTCCCTGTGTTCGTGTCATGAAGCTCCAAATAATTCACAGAACAGGAATCATTTCACTTTAACGTGGAAATGTCTACAGCATGTACTGCCTAGCTTCAGATTTAAGTTTGTGCCAGGCTATACTAATAGAACCTCCTAAAACACACACTGATAGCCACAGCTAGGCTTGTAAATGGGAACTATTAACTCACTCTCTCCCTCTCCCTCTCCCTCTCCCTCTCCCCCCCTCTCTCTCTCTGTGTGTGTGTGTGTGTGTGTGTGTACTGCTCCCAAGATGACCATTTGGGTGGCCTGAGTAGAAAAACTACCAGTGTTATTGTGTGTGTCACATCTCATTGATTTTATAAATGTTTCTAGGATGAGAAGCAATAACTAATCAGAATTCATTAGATGTACAGTATACCACTAAAGGCTTCATTCCAGAACATCCAAGATGATTAGATTGACTAATATAGTTGAATTACATTGTAAAGGGAAAGAAAGTCGGGTGCAGTCTAAAATGGGAAAGTCGGGTGCAGTCTAAAATAGTCATCACAGGTTAAAAATAAATAAAGACTAAACAAGTCTGTAACGAAGTTACATTTCCTAGAAAGTGTTGCCCAGTTCAAACATTTGTTTCTGAACATGTTACAGGGCCAGCAGGAATGGACAGGTCTTCAACAATAGTGCATGCATCAACAATATCCCCTAGCCTGCATGTGACTAGGGACTCAGTCATACAGCTGCAAGTAAAACATTTCAAGTGCGTTTTAAAGTGCAATATACAAATGTGACACTAGATGGCGATGGTAAGCTATGGCAAATTCAATATATATTTTTCAAAACTTTTTTTTAAAAAACAAAAACATTTTCATAGTGTTTTTAATATGTGTGTAGTTTCCACCTAACCTCTGTCTGGAAGAAGCTACTTCAGTGCATGTAGGGTTTCCTCCATGGGGACAAAAACCCTAGCTAATCAGGAATCCATTTCTAATGGAGGATAGCACTGAGCAGACTGCAACATTGCATCACCTTGGTATAATCCATCAGCCAAGTGAGAGCTGTCCTGTGGCAGCTTCACCCATATGGCATTAGAAACACTCATTACACAAGAACCTGTGGAAATGCAGTAAAGCTGAATCCAGGACAGATTTTTTAAAAGTACTTCTTCACTATGGGACTCACTGTCACAGAAAGGGGATTGGAGAAATTCATGGAGGGTAAAGCTCTCCGCGCCTACTATGAGCCAAGGTGGCTATGCTCTGCCTCCATGGCTGGAGGAAGTAATGCTTCTGAATACCAGTTGCTGGAAACTACAGGAGGGAAGAGGGTTATTTTGCTCAGGTCCTGCTTGCTGATTTTCCACAGGTGGCCCCTGTGAGAACAGGATCCTGACTAGATGGGCCCATGGTCTAATCCAGTAGACTCGTCTTATGTGTCATGGGGGGGGGGGAGGCTTGTCTCCATGTATTTATCCTCAATGGGCATCAATTGCCTGAACAGTTCCAATTTGTGATGTTAGGCTAACCAATTTGGTTGGTTTAACTATTGGCTTTTTACTACCGTATTAAACTTCTGTTCTAATTGACAGCTGTAATTCATAATTCTAGCTATGCCTTGGACCAGATGTCTCTCATGCAAACAATTGTTTGCACCTGGTTTCACCTGGTTTCATATGGCCACATTTCATTGTATGTGAGGATTGGACACTCATTGTCTTTTTTTGTTCTGACCAGAGGAGAGGTGCAAAGAACTTCGTTTTGTGTGCCAATGGATGGCCATCTGCCATTGATGCTTTAGTTGAGATTCTTGCATTACAGGGGGTTGGACTAGATGACCCTCAGGATTTCTTCCAACTCTACAATTCTATGATTCTACTAGCTGGCCCTGCACGCGTTGCTGTGCGTTAGTCTTTCAAATGGAGGGTAATAGGCCCCCTTCAGATCCCCCTGAGCCTCAGAGTCCCCCTGTTTTACAGGATCTCATGGCGGAGGCAGGGTTTGTGGGTGTGGCGCGTTGTTGTGGATAATCCCTGTGACTGCCCCCACGTGTCCCGATCCATGATCTATTCTGTTTCTTGCCCCCCCCCCTTCTGTGACTGGCATATCTCATGATGTTTTGAAGGATGGTATTTATATTTGTCTTGTGGCTATTTGGTGGGGGATTTTTTTTGGGGGGGTGCTAGATTTTAAAGTAAAAACCCCTTGCTGTGCCCTCAAGTGCGTTGCTGTGGGTTACCCCCCCCCGGGCCTAGTGGGGGCCTGGCAGGGGCCTACATAAAACAAAGGCTGCGCTGCAGCCTGCGATCCATGTGCTTGTCCTCGCCCCCCCCCGGGCCTAGTGGGGGTCTGGCAGCCTGGCAGGGGCCTACATAAAACAAAGGCCGTGCTGTGATCCGAATGCTCACCCCCCTCTCTCTCCCCCGGGCCTAGTGGGGGCCTAGCATCCTGGCAGGGGCCTAGGGGTCTGATAATGGCCGCCTTGGTGGTTTCAGTTGCTTGGTTGATGTAGCTGGCCCTGCACGCGTTGCTGTGCACTAGTCTGTGAAATGGAGGGTAATAGCCCCCCCTTCACATCTCCCTGAGCCTCAGAGTCCCCCTGAGCCGAGGCAAGATGCTGTGGAGAGGGCAGGTTTCATCCCTGTGTCTCCCCCCACCCTGTTCTGACCCATTACGTATCCCTGCCCCCTATTCGCCCCCCCATCCCCCCCCAGGCAGGCCCCTACCTCCACTTGGCCTTGTTGGGCCTTGTTGGAAAAGGCCTGTTTTCAGTTGGTTTGGCCTTCGGGCTGTAGAGCCTTGTCTCAAAGCCCCATATGTGCCCATGGCTCAGAAGGGCTAACAAATAAGTTCATACTTATTTGCAGCGGGAGTGCCTCGAGGAATAATTTGCCTTACAGCTTATCCAGTGGCGTAGGAAAGGGGTGCGGTGGGTGCGGTCTACCCCGGGTGTCATCACTGAGGGGGGTGATAAAATGGCAAGAATATGTGTTGTTGTTGTTTTTTTTTTTAAAAAAAATGGGCTCACGACACTTTTTTTGAAAAAATATTTAAAACAAGTTTAATAACTTCATCTGACAGTTATTTAACCTCAACAAGTCAACATAATACATAATGAAACTTTTTAGTTCAGTCAACAAACGCAATGAAACACAACGAAACTCGATGATGTGTAGTGGAGAGCATATGGATAAGGAGGGGAGGGAGTGTTTCTTTTTGCCGATTTGCCGAAGTCTGTCACTGCAGTTTGTACTCGGGCGAGGCATAAACAACCGGTGACTCATCATCACTCAACCTGTAACCAATCTTATCTGCTGCCGTGCCAGTCAGTCACCCCACGTCATTCTATTGAGTTAGTTGTGCATTATCACCAAAGCCTATAAGTGCCATGCTGCATTTATTTTTGTTACCTTTTTTTAGTTTATTTATTCATTGTGATCATCCTCTTCTCTATGATATTGAGTTTGGTAAGTAACGTAAACATTATGATGCATGTTATTTGTTTGTATTTGTACATTAAGCCAAAGCTGCAAAATAGCGAAATTAAGTAAAAATATTCATTCATAAGAAATTCCCATCGCAAAAAAAGGTTTTAAGTGCTTTTGCTCACAATGTTAAGTAAATAAACCAGAAAATAACACTTGCAACTGTATCTTATTTTTCCTTCTTTTAATAAGTTCAATGTGTGTAAGGGGGTGACAAGAATTTTTCTGCACCAGGTACCACATGACCTTGCTACGCCACTGAGCTTATCTAAGATCTCTTCAAGGTGTTTTTTCACTGGTCCATGTCATTTTCCAATGCGTTTCTTGTGCCACACTCCACTTGTAAGAAATTATAAAATGTGTTTGTGCTTTTGGACACTGGAGCCCTTCACTGTGACCAGTTTCTCATTGATTCAGTATCGGAACAAATCTGTATCTACTGTCAATACCCATCCTGCAGATAGTTCTTGTGTGCCCCTCTCATCATTTATAAATCCTGGCATAGAGATCCATTATCTTTCATAGACACATATTGTACTCAGACTATTTATTCTTTTCTCATCACTGATTGCATGTGACCAAATTTCAATATTTAATACTTTAATCCTTGGAGGATTGAGATTTTAGTTATTACATTCTCTTTTAGTCTGATGGACATTATTATTCCACTCATACTTTAGTTTCACAGCTAATTACTGTCTTTGGCCATCTCCTTACGGAATATAGAAGCTATTATGTAGGAACTACACGTAACATGTTCCCCAAACTGCACCCTACTTCATAGAAACGTCCTTGCTTGATCGCCTTACAGTACCTAAAATATTCTAATTCTCTTCTCCATTATCTCTTCTCAATACTACTGTAATGCAATAGATCACTCCAGGACAGTACAAATCCTGAAAAGAATAGACCTGTGTGTGTGCAGCTTGACACTCAATTCATGACTAAAGTACTCATCACCATAAGTGAAATGACCCCAGATAATAAAAATGCCACCACGAAATCTTTTAAGTGATGACAATATATGTCTCCTGTATTTGGGGGGGGGGGGAATCAATGTACGTATGCAGGAGATAAAGGAACATAAATGAAGTGGATTGTCAAATTTATGGCCTTGGTTTAACTCTCATTCATTCTAGTGGGATATTGCTCTGTTCAATCCCACAGAACCTTAATTAAGTCCCATGTAGTAAAGCTAAGTTGAGACCCAATTCCATAGTTTGTCAATGGATTTTGCTAAGAATTCTGGGCAGCGTCTTCTGCTGCTCTATTGCAGACACTTCAGAATTCAAGAAAAATATTTAATTTGGAAACCATCCTCACTTTTCTTTTATTTTTGCAGTCACTGTTGTTATGAGCAGAACCAGAACATACACATCCAGCATTGATACTGGATTTAGGCATGTCAACCTGAGGATGGGACTTGCACCCACCTGCCAAAAATTGGTCCATGTAGACCAGGTATCTCACTTGGGAGGTGATTTGTTTTTGGGTTCAAATCCCAATTCAGAAAAACGAAGTGCTGTGCCTCCCCATTCATTATTGTTAAATAATGGCACCTTTTCCTGTTCTATGCTCAACAGACTGGCTATCTGTCATGGATGCTTTAGTTGAGATTCCTGCATTGCAGGAGGTTGGACGAGATAACCCTCAGGATCCTCTCCAATTCTACAGTTCTCTGATTTTATTAATATTCCCCTTCTTCCTATGATTATTCCACATATATGAAAAGTGTCAGTGGAAGCCTTTCCACCTCCCTTGCTACAATCTCAAACTTGTTTTATCTTAGTTCATTTAGCATTTCTCCTAGGCTTCACCTTTTATCATTGCTAGAGCTCTCATGGATCCTTTCCAATATGCCAACATCTTTCTTAAAATGTCGTACTCAGAACTGATTTATTCACTAATTAAGCTAGGACTACACAGTCCTTTTCACTTGACTGTTATGTTCACCATTACTGAATGTCGTTATATTCGACACATGTCGAAAGAATGCTGCTTCCATGCTGAGAATCTCCTAATATTTCCCCTTGGTACAAGCAATGTGCATCCAGTGAAATATAAAGTGTGGGTTTCAATTCGGTGATTCAGGAAATGGCCCATCTCAGTACAAGGCACTTCCTGGTTTGGCTTAGAGCCTGTCCAAATTTGTTTCATTTGTCTCCTATTATCTATTGCAAATCCCAAAAATTGCTATAACCTTTGTCTTTTTTTTTTTACAGAAGTGGCTGAAATTTGCAGACATAGTCATACCTCATGTTGTGTCTGCTGCGGGCTGCGTTTTTCCAGGTTACAAACGCTGTGGACCCAGAACTGTTTACTTCCAGGTTTCACCGTGCATGCATGCATGCGCAAAAGCGTTCCGCGCACTTCGCGCATGCACAGAAGTGCCGCTCGGATTGTGGACTTTTTGGGATGCAAATGGCACCCCGGAACGGATAGGGTCCGCAACCCGAGGTACCACTGTACTATTCCCCTCAGAGTGGGTAAAGCCTGCCAAATTATAGGCAAATAGATCTATGAGGTTCTGTAATGAGGCCCTTTAAATTTTTTATTTTTTAAAATGGATCTAACTTTTGCATTTTGGTGGAAGTAAATGAAATTTTGAGGCAAGGTTGTCCCTTCTAAGAGCATGAATCTGGTGGAATTTCAGAAGGATACTTGCAGTGATACCTCTTCAAGGCTAGCATTTGGGCTGGATAAAAAAAAAGATTCACTTATCTCCTCTATTGTTTTTGTGAGCAATTTGTATGAAAATACAATGCACTTTCTTGGGCTCCATGATCACTGCAGATGGTGACAGCAGTCACAAAATTAGAAGACGCCTGCTTCTTGGGAGAAAAGCAATGACAAACCTAGGTGGCATCTTAAAAAGCAGAGACATCACCTTGCCGACAAAGGTCCGTATAGTTAAAGCTATGGTTTTCCCAGTAGTGATGTATGGAAGTGAGAGCTGGACCATAAAGAAGGCTGATAGCCGAAGAATTGATGCTTTTGAATTATGGTGCTGGAGGAGACTCTTGCCTTGAGAGTCCCATGGACTGCAAGAAGATCAAACCTATCCATTCTGAAGGAAATCAGCCCTGAGTGCTCACTGGAAGGACAGGTGGTGATGCTGAGGCTCCAATACTTTGGCCACATCATGAGAAGAGAAGACTCCCAGGAAAAGACCCTGAGGTTGGGAAAGATGGAGGGCACTAGGAGAAGGGGACAACAGAGGACGAGATGGTTGGACAGTGTTCTCGAGGCTACCAACATGAGTTTGACCAAACTGCGGGAGGCAGTGCAAGACAGGAGTGCCTGGCATGCTATGGTCCATGGGGTCACAAAGAGTCATAGAATTATAGAATTGTAGAGTTGGAAGAGACCACAAGGGCCATCCAGTCCAACCCCCTGCCGAGCAGGAAACACCATTGTTGTTGTTTAGTCGTTTAGTCAGACACGACTAAACGACTAAACAACAACAAGGTAATAAACTTTCCAAATTATCGATAAATAGATAAAAAGAAGTTAGGCACCTTTAAAGTTAAGTTTGTGTGTGTGGCTAAAAGTGATTTGGTTTGGGGACAACCAAACTTAAGACGATCCCTGCTCATTTAGTCTAGCTGTCTGTTCTCACAGTGGCCAACCAGATGTCTGATTGGTTCCACTGAATTAATCTGTGCTGAAACCAAAAGGCATATTTTTTGTGGGCTAATAACCTTTTCATTTTTATTTCCTTTTCATTAATTTTTCAGATTCATGTTCAGCCCTCTTGAGAAATTCTCTGTAATGGATTTGCAAATGTTCAGTACGAGAGACTGTCTACCATTCAGTATTACTTTTGACAGCTTGATCTTCAAGCTGCTTTGTGCTAAAATCAGCATGAATATTTCCTGTAACACACCCTGAATTGATGATAGTGATTTGCAATAAAAAAGCAGGATGGTAAATCTGGGTGAGTGTTAATTATTTGCTTGGCAAGCAGGGAAAACATTTTGGGAATTTACTTTAGCTCTCCACCTCTGCTTTTGGGGACCAATTATCATGCTGACTTTAAAAATGGAAAATCCTACAACTTCCTTAAAAACATATTTTAGACATCTATTTGTGCATGATTGTCTTTAAAATAAAAATAAAGAAGCAAGAGACTCTGAAGATGAACAGAACTGTTGTATTGGTTTTAGGATGCAAGAACAGCACTATATGGGCTGAAATTTGGGACTGGATTCTGGGATCCCATAGATTCCTCTTCTTATTTTGGATGGGCAACAACAACAAGAAGAAGATATCCCTTCCTGCTGGATCTCCCCGCATCACCAGGCCTCAACTGAGCCAAACAGCCTTCTGGGTGTGTGGGAGCTGGCAGACCTGGGACAGATCAGGACACTGCAGGTTGGTGAACTATTTCCTCTCCAATCAGCTATGCCCCTGTATTCCTCCAATCATTTCCTTAGGCATTTGTACAGGAATTGCTTCATTCATGGTCATTGCTTGTTATGAATCATCAGTACATTTACATCCATGGTCTTAACCTTTCTATGCTCTTGCTGAAGTAGTTTGCTGAACTGGAATCTGACTCATTTCCCCAATCAAGTCCCTGCAAAGCAGTCAATGGCAAGAGCACGTAAGTGGTCATATCCCTCCTCCCCACTCAGCAAGACAAAAGACGGAACTTAATTCGTTCTGGAGGTCCGTTCTTAACCTGGAACTGTTCTTAAACTGAGGTACCACTTTAGCTAAAGGGGGCTCCTGCTGCTGCTTCTGTTCTCATCCTGAGGTAAAGTTCTTAACCTGAGGTACTACTTCCGGGTTAGCAGAGTCTGTAACCCGAAGTGTTTGTAATCTGAGGTGTTAGTAACCCGAGGTACCACTGTATCTCTCCTCCCTTTGAATTTATTAATGGAAAAGTATTGTTATCTCTTAGCCTTGATTCTTTAGAGAATTAAGGCAGTATCCTTCTGCCAGAATGAAGTACACACACTGTAGGCCTACTTGAATATTATCCTTGTATATATGCTGAAAATCATAGTATAATAGGTCTTGTGATGTAACACAAGAATGTTTATTCATGTAATATAAGAATCCTATTTTTTTAATAAAAACAAAACAAAACAAACCAGAATGAATCACACACACACACTTATGCATAGAACTGAATTCCTAGAAATCCAAAAGCATCATAGACCCATGCTGTGGCTCATCTCCTCAAATCAGCTCTGACATTTTCTCTCAGTTTTCCCTTACTGAAAGCTCATTGGTACAATACACCAACACTAGACATGAGGTCAATTGTATGGCTGCAACTGATGCACAAGCTTTTGCCAGCAGCTGGGGTGATGCCTAAGCAGACTTGGAGCAATAATGGAAGTTCCTTTCTATCTTCGCAACACTCTCAATGAAAACAGTGCCCTCTCCAAAGCTGCTAGTTCCAATCCTCAGGGAGAGAAGTAATTTAAAATGTCCCCCTCTACCCTAGTTGGTCCAGGGACTGCCATTTATCCATACCATATACGTATTTAAAGCACACGGCTTCTGTCAAAGAATCCAGGCTTATCTGATCTCTGCATTCCTTCCCTAGTGTGCAGAGCTGATTGGTGGGAGCTTGGGAAGAGGAGAGTGGAGAAGCCTCATTGTGCTAGCAGGAGTCCCTGCACTGGCTCCCACTAGCGCAACTTGTTTAGTTGAATCCGGCTCAAAGATTTTGAGCAAGGTTAGTTATCCCATGTATTGCACAGCACCATTATATCTGATACAATTCCACTATTATTAACATCGATGTGCCTCAAATGTCAGTGGTAAGGCTTCTCATTACAAACTGAAACTCCATAAGCTTTTTTATTTATTTATTGAGAAGACAATGAGGACGTTAGATTTTAGCATACTATTTTATAACCCCTAAATGATTACTTTTCATGGGGGAAAATGGCTTCTCCTCCTCAGGAGCGTCAGCGGCATGCGAAGGGCTGAACAGTTTCTAATTGAAGCTTGGGAAATTGGTGATTGGGATGGAATAGGGGAGCGAGTGAGAATGGTGAATAATGAGATTTATTTTGATGATTAGAGATGCATGTCAAAGTATCTTGAAAGCTGAACCATTTCATGCTGTGTAACATCATGCAATCAACTTCTTTTCTACAAGCAAATTAATATCTTGCAAAGCTTGGTGTGAGATAAAGGAGGTGGGAAGCATAACAGGTTTTACATTTTACCAGTCTTTCTTAACCCCATGCACCTTGGCCCGAAATCAGTTTTCCACTTTATTGTATCAACAAAGTGTATTGAAAACCCTTATTTCCTGCTAATTTCTTATTCTTAGGTTAACAATTGATTCTTGATTCTGTTGCAGAGAACACACCAGGTAGGACAGAAAGAGAAACTCTCCCACCCTTTCAATATCTCAATTGTTGTCACTAGTCTTTCTCTAATCTTCCTTAGTTTCTCCTCTTTGTTCTCTCTGACCATTCTAGAAAGTGGCGCTATCAGAGAGAGGAGACCACCAGAGGTGGAATTAGGGGAGCATAACCTGCTTGCCCGCACTGGGCACTGAGCTGAGAAGGCACCACGAGGGATGCTGCAACAATGAAGAACAACAGAAGATGAGAGGCAAGGGTTTGGGCGCCAAATTTTGGTGTCATGCAGGGTGCTACTGAAATTTGAAATCCCAAAGTCTGCCACTGAGACCACAGAATGTCTCTCAGTCCCAAACACAAACTGGATCTACTAGGATAATAGTAATAACAATAATTTATTATTTATACCCTGCCCATCTGGCTGGGTTTCCCGAGCCACTCTGGGCGGCTCCCAACAGAATAGTAAAAACACGATAAAACATCAAACATTAAAAACTGCCCTAAACAGGGTTGCATTCAGATGGCTTCTAAAAGTCAGATAGCTGCTTATTTCCTTGACATCTGATGGGAGGGTGTTCCACAGGGCGGGCACCACTACCGAGAAGGCCCTCTGCCTGATTCCCTGCAGGGGTGTAGCAAGGGGGTCGATGGGGATGGGCCACCCTGAGTGCCACCCTGGAGGGGGTGACACTTGCCCCCCCCCATGAGCGAGCAGCCAGACGCCGCCTGGTAGAAAGCCTTGCTCGGCGGCTGGCTGCTGGCTCACTTGCTCGGCCGGCGCACACTTTGCTTCTTCCTGCTCTGGTGGAGGCGAGGGGTGGGCCAGAGAGGGGTGTCAGCAGCGGCCACTGACGCCCCTCCCTGGCCTGCCCCTCACCTCCACCCGAGCGGGAAGAAGCAAAATGTGTGACGAGCAGGTGAGCGAGCGAGCTGCGGAGTGAGGCTTTTTACAGGGCGGCAGGGCAACGTGCCTCCCAAGCCGCCCTGTAAAAAGCCTCACTCTGCAGCTTGCTCACAGTTTGCTGGCGGCAGTGCTTGACACTGCGCATGCACACTATGGAGCAACACAGCGCATGTGCGCTACGGAGTCGGTTGCTGCTCCCGGTACCCGAGCGGCATGCTATGCCGCTAGTTCCCTGTAACCTCACTTCTTGCAGTGAGGGAACTGCCAGAAAGCCCTCGGAGCTGGACCTCAGCTGAACGATGGGGATGGAGACGCTCCTTCAGATATACTGATGTCGTTTAGAAAAGTATAAAGGTAAATCAGTTTACTGAAACCAAGATACCCCTTTTTCCAGGCCTATCTGCTGATTAGTTTTAAAATTCTTCCCCTGCTCAGCCTGAATAAAACAAGAACAATTGGCTCATTCATCCTGTCTTAAAACCTTGATCCTAAACACAGTAATCTGGCTTAAGTTAGAAAAGAAGATATAGTAATATTTAAGCTTTCTTAGAAGCTGCTGTCTGGTCTAGGGAGATAACCCTGTTACATGAGATGCAAGGGGATTCTTGTAGTTTGGGAGGAGGCACTACAATGTGTTCAGTGGCAGAACTGAGCTTGGTAATGACGGCTCCATGCCTGCTGACTGTGGGCCTGGTACATTGGTACTCACTCTGTACTTAACTCTCAGTGACTGAGTTTACATTCACAGGGAGGGAGTCTTGGGACTCTGCCACAGCAGGTAGAAGACCACCACTGGAATGACTCAAGGCCTACATATAGTCATTCCTATGCCAAGTGTGGTATAGAGAACCAGTGTGGTATAAATGGCTAAAGCACTGGATTAGGACCCAGGAGACCAAGGTTCAGAGCTCCATCCAGTCATGAAGCTCACTGAGTTACCTTGGGCCACCTACCTCTCAGGGTGGTGAGGGTAAAATGGGGAGGAAGGAGATTACGGATGCAACCTTGAGCCCCTTGGAGGAAAGGTAATGAATGCATACAATGAAATAAATTAAAGCATCCCCATAAGCCACACATGTTAGGAAAACATTCTTTAAGGAACAGATAAAAGTTCCTGGAAGCTTTAAAGAGGGTTCCACAATTTTTCTTTAGTGTGTAGGAATGGCACTCTAGGCTTGATTGGCATCAGCTGGAGATGCAAATCAAGGGAGGAAGTTGCAGGCTGCAGTTTCCGCATGGCAAAAGCAAACACACACACACACACTGTCAGGACACACACTGTGACAACAAGGTTGGAAGTAAGTCAATGTGTATAATGAGACGAAAAAGATGTTGAAATATACATTTATTTTTTTAAAAAAAACCAGAAGCATTTTACTTGGTATTGTAGGCACTGACATTAAAAGACAAGTTAAAAAACTGTTTTTATATGCGACAACTGCAGCAAGAGTATTATTGGCACAGAAATGGATGCAGGAATAACTACCAATGAAAGAGGAATGGCAGATGAAATTGATGGACTACACAGAATTGGATAAGATGACAGGATTCAAAACCAGCGGAGCGAGAAATTCTTGAAAGATTGGAGTAAATATACGAGTTATCTGAAAGACAATTGTAACCAACTGACTATGCTTGTAGGACTACAAGAAGTTTTGTAAGAAGAATTATATGAAATATTGCAGAAAAGATTTATGAGAATGGATTTTAAGTTATGGATTATTAAAAGTAATAGTTAGGATAACAAATGTAAGATTAAGAGATGAGGCTTGAAAAACATTAGACGTGGTTGATGAAAGTCTCAGGCTAAAATAGCCAAAATGTTGTATAAGATGAGATGAGATGATATGTTCTGTTTGGAAAATATATGTAAAAACTAATAAAAATGTATACAGTGGTACCTCGACTTACGAACGACTCGACAACCGAATTTTTCGACTTACGAATGAGGCAAATGGCCACACGCTTACGAATTTCTCGACATCCAAACGGAAACCGCGGCGGTTTTAGATAGGGTTTTTCGACTTACGAATTTTTAGATGGGGTTGCTTCGACTTATGAATTTTTCCGTTTCCAATGCATTCCTATGGGAAATCACGTTTCCAATGGCGTTTTTCGACTAACGAATTTTTCGACCTATGAAGGTGCCTTCGGAACAGATTAAATTTGTAAGTTGAGGCACCACTGTATTAAAAAAAGGAAGTAAGATAACGTGTGCTGCTGATACTGTGAGTTTTGCTGTGTCAGGATTGTTAATTACTGGACTGAGATTATACTGTGCTGGAGAGATAAAGAAGGAATGTAAATAGCTTATATATAATAGTAACAGAAATGCTTGTGCAACCAGTCAAGCAATAAAAAAAGCTCTTGACTAAGAATCCAAACCGTTCCTGTTTGCACCATTTGCGAAGCCAGTTGTTCACTTCCCCTATTTTTCCCTCTCTCCCAGGGCCATGTCGTTCAACTGGGAGGACAGATGAGATGACAATTTGTGCATTTAATTGCTTCAACTTCCTGCCCAGAGCCTCATAATCACTTTTGGTCTTCTGGAGGCTATGGCTTGCAGTGTCATTGGTTCCCACATGGACCAAAAGGAAGGGGTATTTATCAGTGGGTTTTATGATTCCTTGCAGTCGTTCTGTTACATCTTTGATCTTGGCCCCGGGGAGACAGCACACCTCTTGAGACATCTTGTCAGGCCCACAGATCACTGCTTCTGTACCCCTCAGTAGGGAACCCCCCATCACCACTACACGCCTCTTCATAGGCTTGGTCAGGATTCTTCTATGTGCTGTCCCTTCTAAGGTTACCTGCATATTCCCGGAGGACTGACTTTGCTGCTCGTCTTCATATTCCTGATCAACTGTGATGAGGGAGAGATCTTCAAATGAAGTCTGTTCCTCGTCTTCCGTGTTAAGGGAGAGCACTTCAAATCGATTGTGTAGTTCTAAACACTCAGAGCGATCCCTGGGCCTTCTGCTTCTATGAGTCACGTTCCTCCATACATCTGGGTCTTGTGTTGGGGAACTGACCTCCTCCTCAGGGATGTCCCCTGTCTCCTCCTTGGTGCAGACAGTGCGCTCTGCTGCATCCAAGGAAGGCTCCAGCTCTTTAATTCCCTGGAGCGTGGATACATGGGCCTGAAGCTGCTGGACCTTGCCTTCCAGTAGGGCAACCTTGTCTTCTAGTAGGGCAACTAACTTGCAATTGCTGCAGGTGTAGCTGCCTACATCCTTTGGCAAGAACACAAACATTGCACAGGAATTGCAGGTGACTACAGTTGTTCCCTCCCCCTCCATCTTGAAAAGCTTGAAGTCAAGGGGAAATGAAGAGGAGGCCTAGGTCCCCCCCCCAATAAATGTGTGAGACTTGCTCCTCTAAATCTACAAGATGGGACAAACTGTGTGCGGCGTTAGGCGCACGTTGCTGCACTCCAAACACTGACTAGCTCCGCCCACAGCTAGTCAACTGACTCACCAGAAGCCCCACCCCTCACTTCCAAGGTCACCTACAGGTCACCAGCCAGAAACAAACACACACAAAAAATCCAAGAGGCAGAGCCCTAGAAAACAAGCACAAGCACACAAATAAGGAAACAAATAAGCACACAAACTTTCTCTCACACAGCCCCCCCAAAACCTTCTCTCACACAGCCCCAAAAAGACAAACCCACAAAACCTACAGAGTGTCTCCCAGGCTCAGCTCCCCTTGTGCTCCCTCCTCAGCCGCTGCACTCCAAACACATCTTTGGCAGTTGCTTTACATGTAGAAGGTCCTGCCTCAGGATGGGCAATTGATCATCCAAAGGATTCAACTGAAATGGTGGCAAATATTATTAGTTAAGGTGTGGTGTATATGTGTCCATATACCATAAAATAAGTTTGTGTCCAGAGTCACAGGTTTAAAGTGCCCTGTGTTTTCCAAGTATGACCTTTTGCAAGAAAAAAGAAGGCAATGCAATGGGAAGAGTAATTAAGGTATTAGAGGCATTGCTGTCCTCCTACATTTTCATTTACCTGTGATACTGGGTTATTGCTTGGCATGCTTCCCATTTTATTTTTCTTTCTGTTCGTCAATCATGCACCACATGGTTTGTGCTGAGGATAATATCCCTTATGGTCCCTCTGGTGCTTGAGGCATCATGATTATGAATTCTCATTATATGTCAGTTCATTGGCTTCCATTAAACAACAATATGGGCTGAATTAGTGCTGTACTGATGATGCCGAGCTCACATCACCTAGGCTTGCACAATTGATGAGTCTGGTTTCAGTATGCAGCTGCTTGGCAAAGATTCCAGACTGAAAGAACAGCATGCTCAAAAATCTGCACCGAACACAATGCTTTGGGGCAGGAGTTTGCGCCCAACATGCACTTGAAAACTCAGTCTGAATGCTGAGAGCATTTGCAGTCGAACACCCTGTGTGTTCTTCTCTTGTTGTTGTTTAGTCGTTTAGTCGTGTCTGACTCTTCGTGACCCCATGGACCAGAGCACACCAGGCACTCCTGTCTTCCACTGCCTCCCGCAGTTTGGACAAATTCATGTTCGTAGCTTTGAGAACACTGTCCAACCATCTCATCCTCTGTCGTCCCCTTCTCCTAGTGCCCTCAATCTTTCCCAACATCAGGGTCTTTTCCAGGGAGTCTTCTCTTCTCATGAGGTGGCCAAAGTATTGGAGCCTCAGCTTCTTCTCTAGGGGACATTTATTATTCCTGTGAGGTATAAGACTATAGGAAGAGTCCAGAATTCTGTTTCACTATAGTGGCCTGTAAGATGCCTCTGGGAAGCCTACAGACAAGATATGGAGCAACATTTCCTGTTGCTCCCCAGCCAGCAAGTGGCATTCAGAGGCAAGCTGGCTCTGATCCTGGAGGCAGCACAAAGATATTGCCACCATCCATTAGAGAAAAGCAAAAGACATTTTATAAAGACATCTAAGTTGGTGACCATCTTGGGATCCAAATTCTTCAGTTTTACTATATAATGTGTACATAGCTACTTTCTTTTGTCTCTCCCAAATGTCCCACCAATCTAGTATTATGAGATAGGGAGAAAAACTTTTCTGTAGCCACATTTTCTCCATGCCATGCATACTTTTGCAAACCTCTATCATGCCCCCTGCTCTGAATCACCCACTTTTTTCTAAACTAAAAAAAATCCCAGATGTTGTCAACATTCCTTAGTGGAGGCTGCTCTGTTAGGGCAAAGGAAGCTCTGCCTCACCAACTCCAGTCTGCCTTCCTCCAGGCCTCACCTGTCCTGCCTGCTTGTTTACAGCTGGTCCAATGGTAACCCCATGTGTGGCATCTTCTTTCTCCTCAGTCTTGTAGAATTCAGCAGGAGGATGGGGACAAAATTAAAATTAGCTGGTTCAACTTTTCATTGGCTTTGGCCCAACCTACTGTTGGCCATCTATCTACCAGCCCAAATGGGCATCACCCACCATTGTCATTCCCCATAGGAGTATTGCTACAAGGTGTGTGTGTTAAGGTTAGTTTTCATTTTAACATAACCACAACTCTACAACTATTACAAATCAACAGTATTGCTTTAGGAGGATTTTAAGTTGGATAATCTCTAGACTTTCCTCTCTCCCACCAATACAACATCCCTCAGACAGCATTCATTTGCTTTGCTATTGTCTGCACTGTTCCCTATCATTCCTTATGCTGCCAGGGTAGTGGGGTGGTGGTGTTAGTACTAGCTGTTGGGCATGCTGGATGAGTGCATCTGCTCTCCCACCCAACAGCAACCAACTGTCCTAGATATATTATTTGAATATTGTTGCTCCAGTCTGACCACTCTTCCAACTAAAGGACTAGACAATGGGCATATGCTAACACTTTGCAAATGGCAGGACGAGAACTCTGGGATAAATTCCCACAATCTTGTTAGGGTGATCATGTCCCTTGCACCCAGATGCTGAATGGGAATTGATAAATGCAAGACAACAAGGCACAACAAAAGGGCTGCGAAGTGCAGACTGGTTTCAAATGTAAACAACTCAAGACCACTTTGCAACAGTCAACATGCCCTCTGGTGAATTTTTTTCCATTCAAAAACCTGCTCTTGGGCCCATGGCTGAATGTTATTGGAATTTTGTTTCCTCCCCTGCTCAAGGTGGGCAGAAACACAAAACTTTTGGTTTTTATTTAATTTTTACTCCTATTCTCCTCCGCAACCCCCGCTTTCTTTCGAATTCTTTTTATGAAGGTGTTTTGCTAGCTTAAACAGATGTACTTCTTGTACTCCTTTAAACTCTTTCTTTGTGCACCCCTTTGCTTAGTGGAAGAAAAGAAACGAAGGGAAACTACGGTTCACTTGAGGTACCCTCAGTAGGCATTCACAATGAACAATTGAATGCATCAGCTACTTTAAATAGTCTGACTACAGTCATTCATAACAATAACAAAAGATAGATGACTGATTAGCATTCTCTGAGGTCTGAAGTGTTTTAAATTTATTGATGAGAGTTTGAATGGGAATATTTCTCCCTCACCCATGCACATCTGTTGCTAGATTGTGATCCACATCAGAATACAATGAGGGGAATGGCACAGTCATTTCCCTCTGCTTAGTGCTAATTGTTCAGTTTTTTCAATGTAAAATTTCTTTTGTCTTTCATTTTATTTTCTGCACTTATTATTCCCCACTACTACAAGAACTCCGAAGTGGTATCCCAAAAGGACTACATGGTCTTCAAACTGATTTTACCATTACATTTTAATATTACAATGTATATAATTTTAATATTATAATCACCACCCCCACAACAACAACAAACATCTTTTTTATTTTTAGATTCAAAAACACAAAAAAGTCTGGCTAGTCCTGCAAGATTCTGCAAGTCAATCCCGCTGTGTTCAATGGGGCTTACTCCCAGGAAAATGTGCACAGGATTGCAGCCTTGAAATTCAGTACAGAAAGAAATGAAGACTGATAGCCAATGTTTTCCAATCCTGCAGAGGGGGTGGCAGAAGCTTGCAAAATGGGATGGTTGCATACTGCTTCAAATTCTGTTACAAAACATTAAAAATTTATTGAATACCCTTGAGATAAGTTGTTCTGAAATGGTGCTTTATCAAACAACAAAATTTTGTATAGGGTATTATTCAGCTAAATAATTGTGTGAGCAGCATGCCTTCTGTTTGTGTAATGGGAATTTTCCTCCTCTCTTCATCCCCAAATTTGCTCCAGAGGACAGAAAAGATTTAGGGGGACAAGTACAGAAGATTATTCCATCATCACCACCACCACCACTTCAGAGCAAACTGGCAACATATATTGCAAATATGCATTTAAGTAAGAACATGAAACTCACAGAATAATGCCCACTTTGTACAGTAATATTCATCTCTCTCAGTTGATCATATGGACCACGTTCTTGATTATGCCCAAAATGAAACTGAGCTGCTATTTTCAACTGTGCTTTTATCAATATATTATATCACCATGCATTGGTAGACCGGGATGCAGGCAGACAATGCCTTAATTCAGAGAATGTGGATGTTTTCCTAACAAAAATAGTTTCACCAGGAAGAGAAGGTTATCATATCCACACTGTTCAGTCTACATTGCCAGAAAATGTCATCTAGGTAGTTTCCATATGTTGTGTGCATCAGCTGTAATGAAAACACATAGCGAAATAACCTTGCAAAATAACCTTGCTTAAAGAACTTCTCCAAAGGGTTGATGGGTCCCCCTGAACAATGTGAGATGGGGCATGGGGGACTTCTGGGGCAGGGGAAGATGGGAAAGTTTCTCTCCAGAAAACTACTTAAGGTTTAACTCCTTTATGCACTTACCTGGGAGTAAATGCCACTGATCTCACTAGGACTTGCTTGTTGCACTGTAATTTATCTTAGGATCCACATTATATAAGGATCCTTCTGTGATGAATAGTAGAATATTAAGATTGGAGATGAAATTGCTTCAGCCCTGAAGCCTGCTGAACAACCTTGGCCAATCTGCCAGCTCATTCAGTCAATTAATGGGAGAGTTTAAAGAAATATGTTATAGCTCTCACATGACTGTTTGTTTAAAGCCATTATTGGAGATCTGCTATCGCAAGCACTTCTCTCTTTTTTTTACTACAAATTGGGCTCTTGTAGGTGATAAGCTCAGTGCAATATTTTAAAAAAGAAGCAATAAATGTTTTGCTTTGCATTATTTACTTTCTTTAGTGCAATATGCTACTGGCAATTCAGGTAAGCTTCGTTGGCATGGCACCATAGGAAAATTCGTTTATTAATAGAATTTACCTTCCCTGCAAACTATCTAAGAGGTCAATCTTATGCAAGCTATTGACTTCCCCCAGAGAACTGATGTGGTCTAGTAAAGTGCTTAAGATACTGAGCCAAAAATCATGTCGTCTTCAGTTCGTATCATGCCTTTGCCATGAACTCACCAGTTGACCTTAGGCAAGCCATTCTCTTGGCCTCAGCTTACCATCTGCAATATGGGGATAATACTAATAATACTTCTATTTTTTTTATAAAATATTTTTATTAATTTTCCAATTAAAACCAATTATATCACATTCAATATTTCAAATTATACACATATATATATCAATCAAGCCGAATGTTATGCCAAATCATCTAAAGAATTTTTTATTTGGGTTCCCATGCTTCAAGAAATTGGGAATTCCTCGCAACTGTCCACTGCCGTCTTTTTTCTAAAGTTCAAATCGTCCTCCAAGTTCATAATAATCCAGATCTTCCCCTTACAGTCACATAGATGTTTTCCACTTTCATCCGATTGTTTCCCAGCTGCTGAGATAAATATCAAACAAAGTTTCACAGATGTTCTTTCTCCTGTGTGAGTTAATCAGTCCAGCCTCCCCATAAATCTTCTTAATGGAGCTCCCTGTTGCGTCGAAGCAGCTCGAAGTAGCGCCATCTTAAAAGGCTCAAATCACTTTCGTTTTCACTCATAGCCATGAAGATTTACGATCATTATAGAATTTACAGCTTTTCCAGGCAGGAGACCCAAACATCAAACCATAGACTCTTGGTAAATTAATGGATCTCCTTGCCCTATAGCTGAACTTAGCTTCAGGTCGCTGCTCCAATTTAAAGTGCGTCATAGCTCATAAATCCTCCGAACGCGTCCAGAACTCCTTCCGTCCGACTAGGGGGGGGGGGGCTTTTCTCATCGGCAACTCCACATCTTTAAAAAATATGCTCAGTAGCAACAGTTATAAAGTTCAACTCACACAGTCTTTTGCTTCTCTTTCACTCCAAACAAGCCAGGACATCGCGTCCGGGAAGGTACGAGGCAACAATATGAAGAAAAAATAAATAAAAACTCACTTCCCTTATCGCTCCGTCCCCATCAATCCTTCTTCCAGATGCAGTACAGTTTTTGACTCCTCTCCCTCAGCAGCATAAATTTCTCAGCAGTAAACAGCGCTTCTTCCCCTCCTTCTGAAGTATGTCCATAGATTTAAGCCTAATTATCTTCTTTAACCATGGAAATCCCCGCCATGCAGATTAGCGTCCGGGAGTCCTGGCCCTCGTAAGTGCTCAGCCCAAGCTCCCCCCACTCCAAAAACAGTCGGAGTGGGTCTGGGGGCATCGCGGGCCAGCGGCCCCTCTCCGTAACCCCCGGAGAGGGTAGGGGGTTGCCATTTACTCCCCTAGCAACCGCCAAATTCCTTACGAAGGTCAGAGAGATGGAAAACAGGTCCGCCATTCCTGCAGGCGGAAACCGGAACCCCTACTAATAATACTTCTAATTGGGTAAGTGTTGATAGTGCTGAACTGGGGCAGGAAACATTAGGAGCAATGTCTCAAGGGCCACATGCCTGTTGTAGGAGGGGCCAGAGGCAAAAGTGATTGATTGTTCTTTTTTTAAAAAAGGAATTGTTGTTTAGTCGTTTAGTCGTGTTCGACTCTTCGTGACTCCATGGACCAGACCATGCCAGGCACTCCTGTCTTCCACTGCCTCCTGCAGTTTGGTCAAACTCATGTTCGTAGCTTCGAGAACACTGTCCAATCATCTCATATTCTGCCATCCCCTTCTCCTTGTGCCCTCCATCTTTCCCAACCTTTCAGGATCTGTCCTTCCAGTGAGCACTCAGGGAGACTCAGGGAGTCTCCTCCCGCACCATAATTCAAAAGCATCAATTCTTCAGCAATCAACCTTCTTTAAGTAATAGCAGTACACAAATATTTTTATAACTAAAGACTGAATAAATAAATCCAGCCTTGCACCCGTTTCTGTCCGGGTAAGCGCCGTCAGCGTTGCTGCTAGGAGACTGTTACTGAGACACCTGCCTAATGGCCAAGCTGCTCCTGCTCCTACATTTCTAAGAAGAACAACGGGACCATTTCTGTTTGCAAAGCATATTCTCTCCTGCTGAGTGATGGTTTCTTTCCTCCTATAAGAGAAGTGGTTTGACAAATAGAGGAGGGAAGGGATGGTCGGAAGCAACCATAAGGAAACATATTTGCTGTGCTAGAAATAGAAATGGAGGAATAAACAAAATGGATACAAGCCAGGGCTCAGAGTGGTTCGTATCTTATATCTCTTCCCTGGGATAATTTGGGCTGTTATATTTTCTGATGTGGGGATGTTCACAATCAGAGGTTGATTTTCACCCTAGACACACATTTCAAATCAGTTTATTTTGTGTGTGTGTGTGTGTGTGTTTTTAAAAAAAGAAAATCTAAGGAAGCAGAAGGTATGGGGTTTACTGCACAATGTAGGCTGAAGCATCCCCTCCAATCTATAATTCAATCTTAGTTTATCACCCTTAGCAAAAGGCTTTCTATCAATGGAATGTCACTTTCTAACCACACTATCTGTGATATTAAATTAACAGCAAAAGATCCTTGTCCAATAAGAATACAGTCTTTTGCTGCCAAGCATACAGTCTCCCCCCCCCCCCCGGCTATCTTCCTTATCCACTTACAAACCAAACTTATTGTTCCATGTTATAACAATAATCTGGCTAAGGCAACAGCAGTGTTCAAATACTACTAATTTCAAAGACTTAATGTGCACCTAATGCATACATGGACTTGTATATATAGAAATATGTATGTGTGCAGGTGATCATATTCTATCAAATCATGTATTTAATTCACGAGAGGAAGTATCCTGCAACGCTTTTTCTTCTCTTTTCTAAAAAGGCTAATTGATAATGAACAATTGCTCCTTGTTGCAGGGCAAATGAACCTTTAAACCAGAGATTTAAACCTTGGGGAGAAGTAGCTGGTAATTACACTTGTCAGTATTTTCCCCAGATGATAACTTTTAACAGATCAGGGCTACTGACAGCAGGGAATACCTCTTGGCAGATGCTTCAGAGGAAGGAGGAGGACCAGGCAGTTATAAAGATAGGAAGAGAATGATAAGTCAAAGGCTGCATTTGAATCAGTTAATGAAATGTCAGGTGCTTTCTGTATAGCGTCCCAACGGGCATCGACCCTGACCTTTTAGCTGTGAGTTGAAGTTCAGAAATTCTTTATTCAGAAATGCCTAGTAATTGGATTAGTTGCCTATTTTTTAACTTACTTTATATAGAATTATCAGTGTATCTGAGGTTTGCAAAGTGACATTTTGCACAGTTCCTGTTCCAAGTTGAGAGGACTCTTCAAGCTAGAACCCTCGTGTGTGAGTTTCCTTCTCGCATGCAATTTTAGATCTAGTCAAACATTCAACTACCGGTAGCCATTCAGCAGAAGCTTTATAAGCTTCCATGGCCTCCAACATTTCTCTGATGAATATAGGGAAAATAATAATAATAATAATAATAATAATAATAATAATAATAATAATAATAATTTTATTTATACCCCACCGATCTGATAGGGTTGCCCCAGCCGTTCTGGGCAGCTTGCAACATATATAAAAACATCATTAAACATTAAAAAACTCTATACAAGGCTGTCCTCAGATGTCTTCTAAAGGTTGTATAGTTACTTATCCCTTTGACTTAGGGTCACATAGGTAACTCCATACCCCTCAGCATTTCTCCGATGAAAATAGGGACATCCTATGGAAAAACAGGACATTCTGGGATTAAATCAGAAACCAGGAAAGCTTCTGTAAATTTGGGGCTATCACTGGACAATAGGGACACTGTCGTTCATTGCCTGCCTGGCACTGTAAAAATAAGGATGTTTATGCACCTGGCAGGGCAGCAAACAATAGCAGCTGTTGAGCTGCTTGTTATCACATGTTGCAGAGGCCTGGGCCACAGCGTCTTGCATTCAGATGGAATGCATACACTGTAACTTGCAAACTCTTTTATGCGCTTGGGTAGCGTAATAGAAATTGTCTCAACACGGGTGGTGCTGTGGGTTAAACCACTGAGCCTAGGGCTTGCTGATCAGAAGGTCGGTGGTTCGAATCCCTACGACGGGGTGAGCTCCTGTTGCTCGGTCCCTGCTCCTGCCCACCTAGCAGTTCAAAAGCACGTCAAAGTGGAAGTAAATAAATAGGTACCACTCTGACGGGAAGGTAAATGGCGTTTCTGTGCGTTGCTCTCATTTGCAAGAAGCGGCTTAGTCTTGCTGGCCACATGACCCGGTAGCTGTATGCCGACTCCCTCGGCCAATAAAGCAAGATGAGCGCCACAACCCCAGAGTCGTCCATGACTGGACCTAGCGGTCAGGGGTTCCTTTACCTTTACTGTACCTATTCTTTACTACTAGAGCCCCAGGAGAGGATCTTATTCTTCGGCCTGTGAATGCAGGTTTTCAAACTTCAATCTGAGAACTCAGAGAAACATGCCAACCTCTGATGTTTTTAAAAATTCTTTTTCCAGTTCCTCTTTCCTCTTTCTCTTTTCTTTCCAGGCAAACAGTTGCAGAAGAAACAGCAGAGAGAGGAGAAGGGGGGGTATGTTCTTCATCCTGTCTCCTTCTACTGGCATTCCAAAAAGGAGGAATTGTACATCGCTCCACAAGAGGAGAAAAGAGGACACTTATTTTCATGATGTGTAATGATGCCAGGGCTGGTGCCTCCATTTAGGTGAACTAGGCAGTCACCTAGAGTGCCAAAATGGAGGGGGCGCAGGCCGTCCTAGCCCTGGGCAGCTCCACTCCGCCGCTTCGGCGGAGCAGGCGAAGGCGGCACAGCCCAGCAGAGCACAAGTTAAGCCTTCCGCCTGCCATGCTGCGCCCTCCCTCCAGCTCCCCATCGCGCCCTCCGGCAAGGCCAAGTGCGGCAGGCAGCCAGAGGGCACGACGGGAGCTGGGAGTCGCGGCACGGTGGGCTGGAACGCCGAAATCGCGCTCCGCCGGGCTGTGCCGCTTCCGCCTGCTCAGCCCCGCTGCTTTGGGGCAAACCATGAGGGAGGGCTGGGCAGGACGGTCCTGAGGAGACGGTCCTGCCCAGCTTCGCTGCTTCAAAGCCTTGTAGATAAACAATCTCCCTCATGGCTTGTTTTGGAGCAGCGGGGCTGCGCAGGAGACACTTAGCTCCTGCCTAGCCCCACTGCTTTGGGGCGAGCACCAAGGGAGGGCTCCGTCTGGGCTGCTTTCCCTCCCCTGCCCCACAGTGAGCCGGGGAGAAGGGATACGTGGCCGCCCCTCGAGAGGTAGCAACAGGATCAGCCACCAAAAGCGCTCCTTTCGGGGCACTCATCCTGCCGCTGCCTCTCACAAGAGCAGGCTCCCCCCTCTTTCCTTTTCTCTCTCCCTTCTTTCTCTCTCTATCTCTCTCTCTTACCCATCCCTCCCTCCCTCCCTCCCTCCCTTCCTGGGCTGCCACTGCTTTGGAACATGTAGCAGAGATCATGGTTACAAGGAACAGGTTGGATGTGAAATACTTGATTGGGGGGCGGGGCGCCAGAAGTTGATCTCGCCTAGGGCACACAAAACCCTAGCACCGACCCTGAATGAGGCTATCTTTGATGGACAGATGTTTATTTAGAAATAATTGTTATAAATTGCAATACAGAACATCTCACAGCAAGGTTGTGGGAAGTAAGGAAAACTGCTGTGGCCACATTCACACCATCCATTTAATAATAAGAAGAAGTTTATTATTTATACCCCACCCATCTGGCTGGGTTTCCCCAGCCACTCTGATGGGACAAGCGAGGAAGATCTTTGCTTTGCTCATCCCAGCCACAGCCTGGGAGCACAGAAGCCAAGCTGTGGCTGGGATGAGTGAAGCAAAATTTTCCCGCACTCAGTCCAGGCTCTGAGCAGCATTGCATGATATGTTATGTGACATGTTATGTGACACATCACATGATTGTGCCCCTTCAATGTGGGGGACAAGTCGGTGCCCCTGGTTGGTAGACTTCTATTTCCCTTACACACTTCAAATTCCTGGCATTCCTTGGAAAGAGGGATTGGTGGTTAAATCACTCTGAGCATCGTAGCTCTGTGAGGGGAATGCACACCTCCCTATGATCAAGCCAGGCAAGCAAGAGTCAATGCCATTGTTCAGGAACACATTCCAGGTGGGCAAAAGCACTTGAGGAGAACAAGGAGAAATTTGATGATGGGTTTAGGGTTTGATAATGGGCATGGTTTAGGGAGGATGTGGCCTGGGAGAGTCCCAAGGGCCAAGTAGAGAGGTCTGGTAAGCCACATTTGAACCCTGGGCCTGAGATTGTCTGCTCATGAATCATACTCTCCAACATGTCCCAGAGGAAAACCAGGATGCACGTCTTGTAGGGCCATGCTCCTGCCTAAAAAATGAGTGTCTTTCAGGGCTGTGATCTCGCAGGAGAGTATGGCCCGCCAAAACAGGATGTCCTGGTTATATTGGGACAGTTGAAGGGTATATTTTGTAAGAAGGACATACGGATACCATATTCCCCATTGCCCTGCGATGTCTCTGGAGCACAAGCCCAGGGGCTGAGGATGCAGTATTTCTTCCAAGGGATCCTGCAACTGGACTCTTGAGTGCTGCATCTCAGCTGTCTTCCATCTGGCTTCTACCACATATGTGCCAATGAAATTCAGAGCACATGTATTGCTCTTTCAAAGCAAAACTGTGTAATGTGGCAATCTGCCAGACTCCTTCTCTTATCTGTTATTCAGTGTTTTTTTGGTCCAACAAGCATCTAATGATCTTAAATGGGCAAGTTTTTAGTTCTGCTCTTTCAGCGTTTTTACACATTTACTGTTTATTTGTGTTTCATGCTATCATTTCAGTCCTCTGTAAGGAACTTTTCATGTTTCAACAGAAAAGTAGGACATAATAAATCATAGCAATGAGGAAGTACAAATCTTCAAATGGATGGCATCCCTCAGGCTGAAGATCTTTTCCACTGTTGCTCTGAATACTTTAAAGCAGGGGAGGGGAAACCTTTAGCCCATAACTAAATGTGGCCCTTCAGGCACTCTATCTGGCCCTTGAGGCTCTCCCCAGGTTATGTGCCTCACAGGCCCTCTTCTCTACCCGTCTTGAGTGCTTTTACCTGGCTGGAATGTGTTACTGAACTGTAATAATGCCTCTTGCTTGCCTCGATGGGTGACAGAGAAATGTAGGGGTGAAGAAAAACTCCTAACTTTTGAATGGTTGGAACACAGTCTTCTGCGCACAGGTAAGACTTACCTGCCTTACTGGGCCCACTGTCAGCTCTGGCAGCAACCACCACTGGAACCCTCAAAAGATTGTCCGCAACCAGGGGTGGACTTCAGTAATCTTTTGTAATGGTGCCCTGTGAAAGGCCAAAAATTGTTGCCCTAAAATGGATCTTGGCAATTATGGATCGCCTCAATTTTGCAACCCCTCATCTCAGCACCCTGTCCTCACTCCCCTAAATGTGCCTTTAAAAATGTTTCCCGATTCCTGCTTTCAAGGCTGTTTGCACCTACTCGGATTTTACTTTTAAACCCCTGAGTTCTAATGTGTCCTGGGACTCTAAGAAACATCTAGTTCACCAATATTTGAAGGAGGTTTCATATTAAAATGCTTCATTTCATTGGAAAATGCAAGCGGGGACCCTATGAGATCTTCCACCTTCGCAGATCAGCATCTTGGTAAACACAAATTGCTTTTCTTTAGGCTCGAGAGCTAGCAAACCTCACGGGACCTGAGGCTGCACTCTGTTTGCCTATTTGAAGTCAATGGGATAATTTTGCCCTGGAATGTTGTGGAAGCTGGTAAGGACACATAATCTGTGTGAGGTCCACAGAAGCTTTTAGGGAAAGCCATTTTGCCCTGGGTATCCATACAATGAGTAGCCAGTGTGGTTGTCTGAGAATGTGACCGAGCTAATATGGCTTTTGATAGTCTTGGAATTAGCTGCAATTAATGGTGGTTTCTCTGAGTCTCTCTCTCTCTCTCTGCCTTCCATTTTATTGCAGCAAGGAAAAAAATTCTGCCAAAATGACAGCTGCAGCAAAACTGGTTGTTGGCCTCTGGGGGAACAGTCACAAAAGTGAATCAGCGAAGTTACAGGAAAATTATGATGCAAGGGTGGAAAATTCAAGCTTTATAATAAAATAAAAAAGCGGAGTTTGATACAGAAGAGCAAATGGCTAGCTGCGCTCCAATTAAGAATAAGGCACTGTGATCTCACTCACAGTGCTTCTGTTTTATTCCTGGCCAATAAAGCAGGGTGAGCCTGAGGTCATAGAGATACAGATATCATTCTGACTCACAAAGAGGAAAGCTGCACAGGGCTTGAAGGAACAGTAGGAGCTAGAATACCGCTATGTATAAAAAACCTCCTAGCTCTGGAAAATGTTCTTACTGTGTTCATAGGTAGGGAAAAAGGTGACTGCAAAAAGTAGGCCCTATTGTTAAACAAAACAGGCCATGTAGATTTGGGGCCAAATGAAAGAATCACTTATACAGTGGTGCCTCGCAAGACGAATTTAATTCGTTCCGCGAGTCAATTCGTTTTGCGAAAAATTCATCTTGTGAATCGTGGTTTCCCATGGGAATGCATTGAAATTTCCTTTTTTGCCCATAGGAACGCATTAATTAAATTTCAATGCATTCCTATGGGAAACCGCGAATCACAAGATGAATTTTTCGCAAAACGAATTCGTCTTGCGGGTCACCATCAGATCACAAGACGCATTCGTCTTGCGAAAAATTCATCTTGCAGGGCATTCGTCTTGCGAGGTACCACTGTATTATTTAAGGTACTATAGCTTTACTTTGGGGATAGGGCAGATTTGGAATTTCTGCCTCAGGTATCAAAATACGTTGGGCTACTTCGTCATTTCACTCATACAGAGGTAGGCTACTGGTAATAGCTTGGCAGTAGAGCCAGAGTCACCCCTTATGTGTGAACCGAGGAATAAGCCAGGATGCCATCAAATTCTTAAGCATGAGTTGTAGTAGCCTGGATGCAAGTCTGCATATGATGGGAGAGTGCAATGTATGAAGCCTCAATCATCCCATCCAAACCACATGCGTCAAATGTTTTGGTTCCTTTGGTGCAAAGGAGATCATAACCCCATTCGCTGACTTTGACACTGTGCTAGTTTGTATGTTTCTGCCAGGCTGAGATGGGATCCTTTAGGAATTCCCTGAAATGCACCAGCTGCATGGAAATGAACGTACAGCTGGCTCTGCAGAGGAATGTATTGAATGGTGACAATGTAGATGGCCCATTGGTGCTTGATCTTTCGTCTGAGGTGCAGAACCTGATTGGTACAGATGTCAGTGCAAAGTCCAAAGAGGAGGGGAGTTATTTGAGCATGTTGCTCCCTGCATAATTTGCCACGATTCCTGCTCCTAAGAGCATAAGAAGTAGCCTGCTGGTTCAAGCAGTGGCTCATCACCAGTTCTCACAGTGGCCAATCAGATGCCTGTAGGAAGCACACAAGCAGGACCTGGGCACAACAGTAATCTACCCAGCTTTCGTACCACACTGTGAATGGTTGTTATAGTTCAGTGTGTAGATCATGCAAGAGGTCCCTGGTTCAATACCTAGGCTTCTGCAAGTAGCACTGAGAAAGACGCCACTCTGAAACTCTGGAGAGCTGCTGAGTCAATGTAGAAAATACTGAGCTGGATAGTTCCCATGGTGTGATACTATCCACATGGCAGAACTGGCTCAATATGCTAGCTTCCTCTCAGGTGGGTCGCTGTCACGTATTGGGAGGAGAGCAGCAAGGTGGTGGGGAGCTTGGCATGGTGCAAATACTCCAGCAAAAAACACTGAGTTGGCTCTGCACCACATAAATTTCCCTGGTATCTCACTCTTCCTCCTCTCTTCTCAGAAAGCAGGAGTGATCCACCTCTCAGGAAGCCAGTATAGTCAGGCTGTTTTCAATGGTGAGGGAACAGGCTCCATGCTTTGTTGCCCTGATGCAAGTTCCACTTAATTGACTAGGTAGGGCTGAATGGGTGCATTCAGATGTGTACCTAAGGCAGGCATCCCCAAACTGTGGCCCTCCAGATGTTTTGGCCTACAACTCCCATGATCTCTAGCTAAGAGGACCAGTGGTCAGGGATGATGGGAATTGTAGTCCAAAACATCTGGAGGGCCAAAGTTTGGGGATGCCTGACCTAAGGGTAGGTCTGCTGAAATTAACAAACATGACTATATTGGGTCCAGCTGAGTAAAACTTAGCTGAATACAGTGCAGACATACACATGACAGCATTGTGTGAAAAGTAAGCAGTGCTGATGGGAAATAGATTTGATGGGGCGAGGCAGGGCATGTTGGACCAGTTGACTGCCCAAGAGAGACATGTCCAAAGCAGCTACAGTTGGATCAAAACTGGCTGTAAGAGGTAAAAAAAGAGTGACGGCTGGTGTTTTTCAAGAACAATTTGTACCTCTCCCAAAATGGCAGTTTTAACAATGAGGTGAAGACTTCATGAAATTTAATCCAACATTCATTTAAAATGCACACCTATGACCCAATAAATTACACCTATTTGTTTAGGAACTTAAAGCTGCAATAAATTTGATTTGATTACACCTATTTGATTTTTTTAAAAGAAAGAAATTGCTATGTTCAGTGCTCACCTTGTGCACAACAGGAATTAAATTCTCTCTCTCTCTCTCTCACACACACACACAGACAGCAGAGAGAGAGAGAGAGAGAGAGAGAGAGAGAGAGAGAGAGAGAGAGAGAGAGAGAGAGAGAGAGAGAGAGACTTTTATTTCTATAGGGTTTTTCTTTGCATTTTGTTCCTGATTTTTCCATCTTTTGATAGAACTTGCATTGTGGTGTATTCCTTCATTCAAAAGAAAACATTTGGAAACACATTTTGGAAATAGTATTTCTCCAATGTAAATGCACAAAGTGATCTTACTTGAAACTGTCTACAGGATAAGTATCTTTAAAAGTCCCAGACGGACATGTATTATTGCACATATATAGTGATATCTACTGATGTGCAAAAGCAAAGACAGCTGAAATAGATTTGCTGGCGATTGTCCTTGTAACCATGGTTACACTATTCAGTCTCTGTGTTGCTAACACAGGGGTAGAAATTTTGGCCACTGCACAGTCAAACTTATCTCTACAACCACGAGGGCTAGAAATTTGTCTGCTCCTTTTTAAAATGAAAGCTGGGATTCTAATGAGAATCTCGGGATTCTGACAAGAACCTACAAATTGCAAAAACGCCCTCAGGAAGTATATGCACTCACTAATCCCTGATATAGAGGATATGCAGAGGGCTGTTTGATTCTCTTTCTTCTTTTTAAAGTGCTAGGCTTTCCCTTGAACCTTTCCTGTTCTGTATAGGAAAATATTAGATACCGGTAGTATTTTGCAAACAATTGTGGAAGGCGTATCTTGCTTCTTTGTTATTTCTACTAGGAACTTTCTAGATTATTCAAATATATTAGCTCCTCTTCCCAAAACCATTAGTGTGCTATTCTAGATCCAATGCCAGTTGTACGATATATGTTCCCCATATCTCCAATAATAGTCTCACTCAAGGAGAAATTTTTGCTTGCTTGCTTGCAAATCCACACACACACACACACACACACACACACACACACACACACTTTCTGTTTAAACTCTCCTGTTTACATTCTTAAATTAGTAGCTCTAAATGGGGCTCTATAAGAAACCATGGTTCATTGTATTTTTTAAAAAGTTGAGTATTACAGAGTTATTGTACAACAGGGTAATGGGAAAAAAAGGTTTACAAAATGGCGTCTGCAACATACCCCTGTCACTGGTGATGTCACAGATGATGTCACACTGCACTTATGACATCCATGCGGACATGCTTATCCGCACGGTTCAGAACAGTGAGTGATATATTGGGAGGGGGATGTGCACTGCATTTTCCTAGAAACAAAATATAATAGTTTGAGCGTTAGAAAAATGCTTCTTTGAACCAAAGGATTTGGTCCTGAGCAGCAAATGAGTAACAATTTACTGGATCTACACATTTATTATGCTAAAGCCTCATGATGTGGAATGGTCCTCAATTTCTTCTTAGTGAAAATGTGAGAGTGAATTGGCAAAGATGTCACAGTTGAACAGGGATTTGATCTACTTAGTCTATGTTTGACATTCTTTCCACCACACACACTTCTAATATGAAAAGCCACACAAGATGCTCATTCAAGGCCTACCTATCATACATCAGTTCTATTGAGTTCCAGAGAACTTACTCCCATAGGGGGATTGGGGTGGGAGGGAATTGAGTCACTTCACGTTTAAAGGAAAACCTACAAAATTTGTCCGTTTTGAAATAGTATGCAAATTGAAACACGGATATACTTTGAAATTCATACTCCTCTGAATTCTGCAGTACAGTTTTCCACCCAAGTGAAGTGTAAATATATATATATATATACTAGGGTAAAGTGTGCAAAAAACACATTATACTAGTTAAAATAATATACAAAATGCATCATGTTAGGGAAAATTGCTTGCAAAAATGTGCACATTAGCCAAACATGCATACAAAAATATGTTTAGTAGGAGAAATTTGCACCAAAATTCTGACAAATTTTCATGAGGATTTTTAAAAATAAAACAAACCCCACAAATTGCTGCAGAAATAGTAGATTGGGAAATCGAGAAACTCAAAGAAGTGAAATAGACAGGATAATCCTATGCACAAGGCACAAAGACCCTGTTATCCTCCAGATGTTGTTGGACTTCCTTCTCCTTTGGCCTTAATTGGAAAGGCCAATGATGAGGGATGATGGGAGTTGTAGTCTGGTGACAACTCAAGGCCTCAGGCTTTGCACTTCTGCTATGCACACTTATCCCTTGTGACATGTCCAGGTGACATCCTGGTGGTCACTTTCTGAAATAGTTGTCCTTTCCAGACACTAATTGAAGGTAGATCCATGTGGAGTTCCTTAAAATTTTAATGGCAGGTCATGGTAGCTATACAGCAGGCACCCCCAAACTCATCCCTCCAGATGTTTTGGGACTACAACTCCCATCATCCCTAGCTAACAGGACCAGTGGTCAGGGGTGATGGGAATTGTAGTCCCAAAACATCTGGAGGGCTGAGTTTGAGGATGCCTGCTTTACAGTGTTCCTACTGCTAGGAAAAACAGTGGGAATGGGAACAAAATAAAATAAAAAATCCTTCCAGTAGCACCTTAGAGACCAACTAAGTTTGCATTGGTATGTAAACATCGCTGGGCATTTTCCAGGGCTCGTTTTAATGCCCTCCCCTCAGCACTTTTAGAGGGCAGATATCATAATATACCAATCGATCAAAGATTGTGCCCATGTGATTGTAATAAGATTGAATCCATCGGGCACGTCCTCTTATACTGCCCACTATACCATGACTCAAGAAAAGAACTGATCGAACCGCTGTTGAGGAAATGGCCTGGTCGCTCAGAGGAGGCTTATATCAGGCACCTCCTCGCGGATAAAGATTTGGAGATCACCAGGCCTGTTGCAAAATTTTGTTTTATTGTGACAAGAGTAAGACAGGCTGTGGTGTGTCAACAATGACCAGTGACTGAGAATTGAATTTTAACCCTTGAAGGACTGCTGTTCTTAATGCCAATAGGTTGTAGAATTTCAAAATTCTAAATTTTAACTTTAAATGTAAATTTCAATTCCTTGAAGTGGATTTTAATCTTTTAACATAATTTAAATTTCTAATCTTATATTTGACTTATGGATTGTTTTATCTTGTTCTCTGGTCTTTGAACGTAATAAAGATTTGTTGTTGTTGCGTTGGTATGAGCTTTTGTGTGCATGCACACTTCTTCAGATACCTTCAGTGGGAATGGGCTGCCTGTAGGCTTCCTAAGTGCATAAGACTTTGGTTTTCTCCAATGGGGCCCTCTTAGTAAGTCCCAGATAAATCACCAGCTTCAGTAGGTGGTCAGACCATACAAAAGCATCTAATGCATGGGAGGGTTTCTCTTGGCGCTAATGTGTTTTCCCAAGTTGGTCTCTCCTTTGGTAATTGGACCAGTTATTACTTCAAATAAAAATTATACTTTAAACCATTCATCTCAAAAGCCTCTAAGGCACATTTTCCTGCATTGTTGGACTCCATTGTTTCATACAATGAACGATGCAATCGCTTAATCATTATAACAATTGAATAAAGTGCACCAGGAACCAAAATTGTACCAACATTGATTTCTCTCTCTCTCTCGTAACTCTAAGGGGGGGGGGGAGACACCAAGGGATGCTGAAATCTGTAAGGAGGGGGGCAAAACTTTTTGACAGCAAAGTCACATCTGAACAGTGACTCCCAACAGGGACATTAAATCAGCTCTATAAGGATGAAAGCAAACTGTAGATACACAGAATTCCCTATGGAGGTCTTCTTGGGAGCTACAGCAAACGTTTTGTGTGAGTTTTATAAAGAAATGAGGACTTCACAAAGGACTCTGCCAGAGCTTTCCTCCCACTGCTGCCAAACCGTGTTTAGCAGCAATGGGATAAAATGCCTTTCAGAAAGGCAGCTCTGTAATTAGGGTCTGATCCTGGCTCATTTTCAATGGGATTCCTCACACAAGCTATCTTTCCAACAGAGACACTCTAGGATAAGCTTTGGACCAAATCCATATTTCTCGTCTGAACAATTGAATAAATTAAAGAAGATAGTTTCAAGGATTGTGGTTGAAATAGCAGCAATAATGAATTCTATGTGTCAGTATGAAAAAAAAAAGGTTTGCAGTATAAAGCTTCTGTTTAAACAATAATATACATATAGAATGACTCACAGCACTCAGAATGCTTGACAGACATTATCCATACGCAAAGGTGTGGAGGTCAGAAAGGATCTAGCCTGTGCCTTCTGGTCTCACATGTCCCCCTAACATCGCATGCCAACATTACATGCCTGCCTATCTGAATGAAGATATCTGCAAAGGGCCACCTACGAAAGCACATCAGTGCAAGTAGATAAATAGGTACCGCTGTGGCAGGAAGGTAAATGGAGTTTCCGTGTGCTCTGGTTTCTGTCACAGTGTCCTGTTGCGCCAGAAGCTGTTTAGTCATGCTGGCCACATGACCCGGAAAGCTGTCTGTGGACAAACGCTGGCTCCCTCGGCCTGAAAGCGAGATGAGCACCACAACCCCATAGTCACCTTTGACTGGATTTAACCATAGCTGCCAAGTTCCGGATTGAAAAATCTGGGACCAGCAGTGGCGCGGCACCAGAAATCGCTTCTACGCGACTTCCGGATATGCGTAGAAGCGACTTCCGGTGCCGCTCTGCCCATTTCCAAAATGTCTGCAGCGCCAGAAGTCACTTCTACGCACTTCCGGACATGCGTAGAAGCGACTTCTGGCACCAGGCCATTTTGGAAATGGGCAGAGCGGCGGCAGAAGTCGCTTCTACGCACGTCTGGACGTGCGTAGAAGCGACTTCTGGCACTGCAGCCATATTGGAAATGGGCAGAGCAGCACCAGAAACATGGCCGCCGGCAGGAGCTGCTTTCTGGGGGATTCACGGGAGATAAATCAAGTCGGGAGACCAGCAGGAAACGGTAAGAAAATATGGGGGTTTCCCGGGCAAAATGGGGTACTTGGCAGCTATGGATTTAACCATCCAGGGGTCCTTTACCTTTACTTTTACCGGTTATCATGCATAGAGGGAGTCAAATGAACTGCCCTCTAGTTAACATATAGTCATGTATAGATGGATGAGGTTCAAAAACAGGCCATTGCCAATTCATGAGTGCGTCAGATTCTTATCATTTGATAATAAATTAAATGCCACTGCAATGTTAGATTTGCTTACCTGGAGAGATACACAAAAGCTAATTTTAGTGGCCAAACAACTGATTAACCAACTGCGAGAAATAGCCGTACATTCATCTTTATTGGTAGCTTCGGGCTACCAATATATTTATTCCCCTCCTCCCCTAGTAATTTCAATGCTACTCATACTGAAGCTGCTTGAAATGATACATTTGTGGATTTGCTTGCTGGAAAAGAACTTGGCCTCCCACAGCTTTTTTTGGAGGATCAGACTCAACTCATCCCTTTAATTCCATGCAATCTCCCCAACCCTCCCCCATATGCCATCTTTTAAAACAGATTTGTGTCATAAAGAGCTTTGTTCTAACGGGCATTACTTAAAATAGCGTGTCAGTAATATTTATTATTATGGCTTCAGCTATTATTCGTCTGATAATATTATCTTTGCTTCAGACAACACATAATCCTAAATCCCATATTCACGTCAAGGCAGCAGATAACTGTCTGTGAGGAGGTTTGCATACAAATTGGGGGAAGCGACTACAGAATGCATACGTTGAAAGCAAAGGCATTTTCATTCATTTTGATAAAGGGAGCACTTTGCTTCAAACCCCCCTTTTTTCCTTATTTAAAGGCAAGAAGCTGTAAGATTAATTACTATTGTTGTGGCTGGTCACAAAGGTGGCAATAAAATGAAATAAAATCTTGCCCAAATCCTAAACAGTGTGTGTGTTGTGAGACATTGTGATGAAGCCTGACTGACTGAAATGACCTTATATCCAAACACAGAATGCTTTGTGTTGACCTTAGCTCTTCACCATTTTCCTTTCATCAAATCATTGATTATTTCATATTGTTTTTAAGTATCCCAGCACCCTAAGTAATTTTATCACTGAGAGATATAAGATCCAGCAGGCTCCGAAAAATAATTGAATTTTGCAGAAATCCTCTGAGGGCCTGAAAAATCTATAAGTAACATTAAATATTTCAGTTTGTGAAGGCTGTTGAAATATTGCCCGTGCCTTTTAATGGAGAATTCATTTTTTAAAAGTTGTAAAATGATTGTAGTGTACGCAACAACTTACAGTGCAAACCTACAGATATCTACTGAGAAAGAAGCCTCACTGTGGTCAATGGGGCTTGATCCCAAGAATGTGGGTATAGGATTGCAGCCGAACAGAGCAATCCCAGTTACAGGAAGCCAGCATAATTTAGGCTTGTGCTACTTCTAGCAGTGTAAATTACCCCTATTCCATACTCCACTCTGGAACCTCTGGGAGGGGTTAGGCTGAGCAGGCAGGTGAGTGTGGCCCTGTGTTCTGAAGATTGGACCCTAAGTCACATGGCTGATCTGAACAGGGTTAGAAGAGGTGTGAGTCTTTAGTTGCCACACAACACTTTCGCCATTCCCTCAGATCATCCTTTGCGGGGGGGGGGGGCGACCTGTGGTGGCGTAAATTATGTTGGTTTAAATTTTGCTTGCTGAGTTCCAGCTGAACTGGCACAGTCCGGGTAAGGGACTTACGCAAGCATATCTAGTTTTTTTACAGCAGTGTTTAACACAGACAATTAATAATAATAATAATGATAATGATAATAATAATAATAATAATAATAATTTATTATTTATACCCCACCCATCTGGCCGGGTTCCCCCAGCCACTCTGGGCGGCTTCCAACAAAATATTAAAATACAGAAATCCATCAGACATTAAAAGCTTCCCTGAACAGGGCTGCCTTGAGATGCCTTCTAAAGGCCTGGTAGTTGTTGTTCTCTTTGACCTCTAGTGGGAGGGCATTCCACAGGGTGGGTGCCACTACCGAGAAGGCCCTCTGCCTAGTTCCCTGCAACTTGACTTCTCGCAACGAGGGAACCTCCAGAAGGCCCTTAGCGCTGGAACTCAGTGTCCGGGCAGAATGATGGGGGAGGAGACAATCCTTCAGGTATACTGGACCGAGGCCGTTATTATCCTGATAAACAAGCACATCTAGTAATTAAACCCCAGTGCAGTGCACAGAAGGTAGAGGAGATGTTTGAAATGTGACTCCAAAGAGAGGCCAAAAATTTGTATGAGGCTACCAACCCCGCTCTGTTTTGAACTACGCCTCACCACTATAGACTTGATGTGACTTTATTAAAATCACTGCACGAACATGGGGGTGCTCTGCATGGATGTCTTGCCAAGGAAGCAGCCTCCATCTGCTTTCATTTCACGACTACTAATTTGCCATTTGCATGTGTGAACCAGGTCTAATGATGGTAACCGATTATCGCAGGAATGTTTTTTGTTTGGCAAGGTTCCATTGCGGAGGACGATAGTCAATAATGGAAATGTGAGGGTTCACTTCTTTACTTGTTGGTTTCACCTGAAGTTTTGTTCTGCTGGCTCCTATCGCAATTTTTACCAGAGCTGCACCAGTGAGAAGGTTTACCTTTCGACATCTCCATACCAGCGGCGGATCTCAAAAGGGACGATCTGGATCCGACTCTGTGTATTTGTAATGATTTTTATTTTGGCGCATGCTTGTTCTGGACAGAAAAGAAGCATGGAAGTGTTAAAAGGAATAAAGAAATAGTGACCTTAATCTATATTTATCTGCTGAAAAGTCTGAGGTTCGTGCTGCTGCTAAAGCACTATCCATCACATTTGGAAGCCGAGTGGGCAAGTGTTTGATCGCACAGTGCAAACAATATTTTTCCTTCAACCAGACAAGTTGCAGCCCTGATGATTCAAGTTGACAACCAGCACGCAAAGATTAAGAAATAAATCTGCTCAATCCCTTACTCACCGCCTGAACACAGGCCTGCTAGCCATATGTGTTTTTTTTTGTTTTTTTTTAAAAAAAACCCGCACACACCAGAAAACTGGGAATGGGGAGTAAGCAAGAATTAAGAGCAAGCACATCCTACAATAATTTATTGCAATCTGATTTATTTATTTTTTAAGAAAAAGATACAGAACAGCAAGCTGTAAAACAATTTATCATGTCAAGCAAAGCTATGGCATTATAAGATGGATCATTTAATATAGCAAATGATGCCAGGGCTGTGTACTGTTCACATTCAGATGACATTTTTATCAGACAACTTTTTAATCCTTTGCGAGCTCTGCTTTGCCAGTTTGTGGTCTAGCAAATCTATCACGCCATTAGTCTTTGTTTGCATTCACCTCCTACAGATTTATCTCACTTTTGTTTTCTGGTAGAGAATCTCTCAGATGGCATGAGGTAGTCAAATAATTTATTTTTGGGGGGGGGAGCTAAAGGTGTGTGATATATGGGTATATTTATAGTAGTAAGTCTATTGATCAAGTGTTAGCAATACCGTCAGAAGCGGCTGAGCAGAGAAGACACAAGCCCATATTATTGATCATCCATTACCGCATTGTGTAGTTTCAAGGTGGGCATTAGAATGTGCCGCCATATTGCCATTGATCACACATAATGAGGAGAGCAACAATGCTTACTTCCTCCGAGTCTGGATCAATTCCAATTTTTTGTGCATGCTGTGCAACAACAGTGTCTTCTAGGGGGGCTGTTGTGACCAAGATAATGACTCAGCAGAAGTGATGGTTCATTATTTTTATTTATATCTCCTCTCATCCAGTTTTGCTACAGGAGAAAACGGCCTGTCCTAAGTTGGTCCAACATTAGTGCTTTTTTGTATAGTTCTAACAATTCGTATAGGAGATGCGGGTGGTGCTGTGGTCTAAAGCACAGAGCCTAGGGCTTGCCGATCAGAAGGTTGGCGGTTCGAATCCCCACGATGGGGTGAGCTCCCGTTGCTCGGTCTCAACTCCTGCCAACCTAGCAGTTCGAAAGCACGTCAAAGTGCAAGTAGAGAAATAGGTACTGCTCTGGAGAGAAGGTAAACGGCGTTTCCATGCGCTGCTCTGGTTTCAGCGTTCCGTTGCGCCAGAAGTGGCTTAGTCAATAGTCATGCTGCCCACATGACCCGGAAAAACTGTCTGCGGACAAACACCGGCTCCCTCGGCCTGTAAAGTGAGATGAGCGCTGCAACCCCAAAGTCATCTGCGACTGGACTTAACTGTGAGGGGTCCTTTACCTTTACCTTTTTTTTAATCATTCGTATAAAATAAAAAATAGCAGATCAGTAAATGCAGGCAAGGGTGGCAACTGGGTAGTGGCTGGATGACTGAGTTCTATTCCTCTTTTCTTGGGGGGAGTTGAACCTGATCAACCATCCACCAGAGTAGATACACTTCAGATGTGGAAGGTTCCTCTCACCCGGATAGATGGCTGATAGCTGGTTCCCTCATCTCTCCTCTAGAGGGAAACCCTGAAGAAGGCAAGGATGGGACAATTTCGTCTCCAGCCTGCTGGAAGTTCCAAAATCTGGTGGAGGACTTGTTTATGTCCCAGCCAACACTATCGTTTTAGGAAATGTAACCTTCAGCACATTTGTCTCATGTGCAGTTTGAGAACTTTTTAATGAATTGGAAAAGAAACCGGCTCTTTGTAGTTAACCAGACACAGGACCATAGCATACATTCATGTCAAAAATCCAGAACAAGGAATAAATAATAAATAAAATTTAAAAATCCAAGGAGAATCATAAGGTTCTCATTTTGGTGACATTTCGTTGGATGTGTCTTTTGCCTTACACTTCAGGAAAACAAAAACAAACACACAAAGTGGAAGAAGAAGCTTCATGATTTTCTGACAAGCAAGAAATGATTAACAGCATCCAGAATTCATACACAGCTGGACTGGAACTGATTTTTCAGCATCCTAAATCTGATTCTGAAAAAACCCTGCTGTAACTCTGCAGAATGTAAAGACATTTTTTAATATAAAAAGGTGATGGAAACAAAACAAAACAAAAAGGCACCGAGCTATTCATTTTCACTTACCTGAGATGGCACAATGCCATCTTCTCTGACTTTGCATTGATCAAGTAATAGATGAAGGATGGGGCTTGTACCAAAGTCATGAAAATAAATGGCATTATGTTAATGCTTCAAACAGTGCTTTGCACAGCTACTCCGAAGAGATTAATGTTATCTATATAGGAAGTGGGGGGGGGACTGTGGTCATGGGAAACTTCAAGTTTCTTAATGGAACCTACTATTTATGTCACCCTGAGAGAGAGAAGGAGAGACAGAGAACCTCTGATTGCTGCCAACACCTCCGTTGTGTGAATAAAAGAGCAACAAATTCAAAAAGTCTTATGCTATCTCTTCAGACATAAAGGCACATTAGGTTTCGCAGCAACCCTGGAATGACTGCATCTCCAGATTATGTCTCACATACTTGGGCACCTCCATTGTTGTCAGTGGAGGCACACAAGACCCAAACTGGTGCTCACAATGGTTTCCTCTTTGGTCTATGATGGGCGTTTCTCTCTGACATTATCCCGAGAAATGGCGAGGAGAAATATCCCTCATAAATCTAGAGAGGGCAAAGTAAGGTGGCCACGTGTCCTAGTTTACAGAGGGCAGTCCTCTCTTGGAAGGAGTTCTTTGTTTGAAAGGCTGCCCAGTTCAAGTCAATAACAGCAAAAGAAGATTCCTGCTGGATCAGGCCAGTCACCCATCTTGTCAAACATCCTGTTCTCAGAATGGCCAAGCAGATGCCTATGGGAATCCCACAAGCAGCACCTGAATGCAATAGCTCCTCTTCTGCAGCTCCCAGCAACTGACATTCAGGAACGTATGTTCCACAGGGAGGGTGCCACTACTGAGAAGGCACTCTGCCTGGTTCCCTGTAACCTCGCTTCTTGCAGTGAGGGAACCAGCAGAAGACCCTCAGAGGAGGACCTCAGTATCTGGGGGAGGAGATGCCCCTTCAGGTATACTGGGCCAAGGTTTTAAAGGGCTTTAAAGGTCAGCACCGACACTTTGAATTGTGCTCAGAAACGCACTGGGAGCCAATGAAGATCCTATAGGACTGGTGCTATATAGTCCCGGTGGCCACTCTCAGTCACCAATCTAGCTGCCAACGTTCTGGATTAGTTGTAGTTTCTGCATCATCTTCAAAGGTAGCCCCACGTAGAGCATTGCAGTAGTCCAAGCAGGACATAACTAGAGCATGCACCACTCTGGCGAGACAGGATGTAGGCAGGAAGGGTCTCAGCCAGCGTACCAGATGGAGCTGGTAGACAGCTGCCCTGGACACAGAATTGACCTGAGCCTCCATGGACAGCTGTAAGTCCAAAATGACTCCCAGACTGGTCCTTCAGGGACACAGTTACCCGTTTAGGGCCAGAGAGTCCCCCACACCTGCTTGCCCCCTGGCCCCCCAAACAGTACTTCTGTCTTGTCAGGATTCAACCTCAATCTGTTAGCCGCCATCCATCCTCCAACCACTTCCAGACACTCACACAGGACCTTCACTGCCTTCACTGATTCTGATTTGAAGGAGAGGTAGAGTTGTCCAATCCACTGTTGACTTCCATGAACAAAAGGGGGAGTGAGGTGATATTCACAAATGCCCCCTTTCTCCTTCATATCCCTGTGTTGCTGCTCCAAAGTTTTCTCCGACCCTCTGATGTAGTGTAGGAGGGTGCAGTGGGGAAGGAGTAGCAGTGAAAATATCCTCCCTGATTCACAGAATCCTCCACTGGATCAAGGAAGAGATACAACTGGATATAACCCATATAAAATAAGACTACATAGTATATTAGACATGCTTGCAACATAGAACTTCCCTGTCCATCTGAATATCAAATGCTGGGAACAAGCAACAGATGGGAAACAAGCTATTGCCTTCAAGCCCTGCAGGCTTTCTGAAAGCATCCTGTGGGCTCCTTGGAAGCAGGACATTGAACTGTATGGACCTGTAGGCAACTGAGCTCTTCACCTATTTAAAAATCTGTTGCCATAAGGATTTAGAAGTACATATCTTTGGCTGAATGGTGCCCTTTATGTTAGCACAGTATGTTTGTTTGTTTGTTTGTATGTATGCATTTATTTATTTAGTTCCCTCCCCCCACAAAAGCAGCAGCATTCTCTCTCTTCTCTCTCTCTCTCTCTCTCTCTCTCTCTCTCTCTCTCTCTCTCTCTCTCTCTCTCTCTCTCTCCCAATGCCATATCCTTTGCTTTTCAGACCCTTTGCTTTGCTTTCTCTGTCCCCTTAGGAGTACAGGTTGTTTGTTCCTCTTTCATTTCCTATTATCATTCTAGTCAGCTTAGCAAGGCAAGAGCAAATGGCTGGAATTCTACAAAAGGCACTTTGAATACCTAGATATAGTTTCTGGTGCTGTTAAATCAGAAAACTGTCCATTGGTGCTATCGGTCCCAGGTTGGAAACAACAATGGAATCAGCACAACACATCACCAAGGCTGGAAATGGCTTTCTCTTTTGTTCTCTTTACCATGTATCACACTGCAGAATATTGCAATTTTGTCTGACTTTCCTTCACCACCAGAGTTTAGTAACAGCCACCTGGAGTATTATCCAAGCAAATATCGCCTTTAGCGGTGGACATTTCTTCAGGACCACAGCAGAGGAGGAAAGGATTAAATTCCCTCTCCATGTCTGCTGCAGCCTCTGTAATTACCCATTCTCAGCTGATGCTAATTATATTTTTAAAGTCCACATGCATTTCTGGTCTTCCTTGCTCCTTAAGAAGTAAAAAAAAAAGAGATAGCTTTTTACATTTGAACTGCAGTTTATCAATACAGCACCATGCTTATCTTTCCAGGCATGCATTTTACTTGAAATGAGTCAGTGTCTTTTTGTGTCCTAATACTCTTCTGTCTTTTCTGCTGGATGAGAGCGGATTAGTGCTGCTGAGAACCAGAAAAGGAAATAACTTCCTCCTCCACCCCCATCCCAACAATTTGTGGCTTTGGTAGGAACTTCAATAGCAGAAGCACCTTCAAATGTATATCCTAAGTGCAGCCAGCAGATTCATCAAAGGGTGTAAGGATGCTACAGAAACATAATTGACATCCCCCAGTTTCTTTCCCAGTTCTGCCTGAATCAGTGAGGAATTATGGAATTCTAACTAATAACAATCTCCCCTGCCCCCTGCACACACACACACACGTCTAATTTATGTTGCTTTGTCTTTCATGCTAACACACACGTTTAAAAAATCACACTGGCAATGCATAGATTGAGGAATGATCACAGCACAGTAGCTAGGCTGTCTTTTACCAGCTTGAGCTGTTAAGACAGCTATGGCTGTTTCTGGACCAGGCTAAGTTCAAAGTGCTGGTATAGGTACACAAAGCCCTATACAGCTTGGGACCAATATGACTTCTTAGTCCTCATACACCCAACCCTGCATTCTGCAGGAGAAGGCAACCTGAAAACAGGCGTGGGGAAGAAAGTCAATTCAGGTCGCATTGAAAGATGAATCTATCAAGACTGCATTTTCTGAAACTAGATGCAAACCAAACCACAAAATTCACACAATCTGAATTTTTGCTATGCAGTTCACCAAAGTGTTTACAGCAGGGGTCCCCAAACTAAGGCCCAGGGGCCGGATGCGGGCCAATTGCCTTCTCAATCCGGCCCACAGACTGTCTGGGAATCAGCATGTTTTTACATGAGTAGAATGTGCCCTTTTATTTAAAATACATCTCTGGGTTATTTGTGGGGCCTGCCTGGTGTTTTTACATGAGCAGAATGTGTCCTTTTATTTAAATGCATCTCTGGGTTATTTGTGGGGCATAGGAATTCGTTCATTTTTATTTTATTTTTTCAAAATATAGTCCAGTCCCCCACAAGGTCTGAGGGACAGTGGACCGGCCCTCTGGTGAAAAAGTTTGCTGACCCCTGTGATAAACAAACATGTATGGGTTTTTCTCAACAAGCAGTTCTCCTCTTTTACAGAAATGCGTCTATTAAGGGAAAGAGTGCATAAAATGAATATATTGGTGAAATTAACAAACATGTACTATTTAATGTCATTTCTAGGCTAACATTCTGAGCAATGCCTGAAAAAATGCCAAAGTGGCTTACTGCAATAAAAAAAAATACAAAAAAGAGAAAATGGACAACACAAGAGATAAAACCATTAAATCCCACCCAAAATAGGAGCCGATAAAATATATTCAACCAGTCAATGAAACATTTTTCACAGCAGGAAAAAACAGTCCATTTTTCACATCCCAGTCAATAAAAATATCAATCATAAAACATCACGAAAAGCCAGCTGGAATAGATGTGCCTTTGATGCCTCCCAAAATCCCTGAAGCATAGTAGCCATAGCTGCCAAGTTTTCACTTTTCTCGCGAGGAAGCCTATTCAGCATGAGGGAAAATCCCTGTAAAAAAGGGATAACTTGGCAGCTATGATAGTAGCCCATCACAGATCCATGGGCAGGAAACTCCAAAATTGTGGATCCACAACGGAGTAAGCCCTCCTTCTTATAGTCAACCTCACTGGTCTAAGTGAGGGGCACACCAAGAGAGCCTCTGTTACACAGCTCAGTGTGAGACCACTTTGTCCAATGAATAGCTTGAGCCCAAACTGTTAAGCACTTCAAACCAGCACTTTAAACTGAGTCAAGTCATGTGGCACCAGTTTCAGTAATTGCAGTCTGATAATGTTGGATGAGTTACCATACAACATCTTTCCCCAGTCTTTCACTGAAGCATGGGAAGCCAGGGAATACAGCTATTGTGTGGCTGAGATTGTGGATGAGACACTCCCTGGTTTTGTTTTAAAGGGCCCTATTCCCTTTTACCTTTTACAAAACCATTGCCCCAGTCATAGCTGCCAAGTTATCCCTTTTTTTAAGGGATTTTCCCTTATGCTGAATAGGCTTCCTCGCGAGAAAAGGGAAAACTTGGCAGCTATGGCCCCAGTCCACATTTTAATGCAGGCTTTACACAACTTGCGCCTTTGCCCCCATTTCTTTCTTCTTTTCTTTAATCTGTTTATACAGATCTTTCTCATCTGGAAGATCCTGAAGCAGTTTACATACAGAAAAAAGTACAAAAATCTACATGGAATCAGAGTTGGAAGAGACCACAAGGGCCATCCAGTCCAACCCCCTGCCAAGCAGGAAACACCATCAAAGCATTCCTGGCATATGGCTGTCAAGCCTCCTATTAAAGACCTCCAAAGGAGACCCCACCACACTCCTTGGCAGCAAATTCCACTGTCGAACAGCTCTTACTGTCAGGAAGTTCTTCCTAATGTTTAGGTGGAATCTTCTTTCTTGTAGCTTGAATCCATTGCTCCATGTCTGCTTCTCTGGAGCAGCAGAAAACATCCTTTCACCCTCTTCTACATGACCTCCTTTTATATATTTGAACATGGCTATCATATCACCCCTTAACCTTCTCTTCTCCAGGCTAAGCATGCCCAGCTCCCTAAGCCGTTCCTCATAAGGCATCGTTTCCAGTCCTTTGACCATTTTGGTTGCCCTCCTCTGGACACGTTCCAGCTTCTCAGTATCCTTCTTGAACTGTGGTGCCCAGAACTGGACACAGTACTCCAGGTGAGGTCTGACCAGAGCAGAATACAGTGGTACTATTACTTCCCTTGATCTAGATGCTATACTCCTATTGATGCAGCCCGGATTGCATTGACTTTTTAGCTGCTGCATCACATTGTTGACTCATGTCAAGTTTGTGGTCTAGATCTCCTAGATCCTTTTCACATGTACTGCTCTCAAGCCAGGTGCCACCCATCCTGTATTTGTGCCTTTCATTTTTTTTTTTGCCCAAGTGTAGTACTTTACATTTCTCCTTGTTAAAATTCATCTTCTTTGCTTTGGCCCAGTTGTCTAATCTGTTAAGGTCATTTTGAAGTGTGATCTTGTCCTCTGGGGTATTAGCCACCCCTCCCAATTTGGTGCCATCTGCAAATTTGCTCAGGATGCCCTCAAGCCCATCATCAAGTGATTCATGGAACACAATGCATAAACAACATAAACTTAATATTAAATAAAGTCAGAGAGAACTACAAGGCAGCATAGAATGAAATTTCAGACAAAACAACATACATATATCCATTCATCCAATCTCAATCACCATCCATTTCACATAACCATTGTATCCATTCACTACCTTAAACATTACTTCTACACTCATACACAACAATATTACAAACCCACATACCAAGCATACAGAATAAGATAACACTCCTAATATCTGAAGCGGTAATGGACTCATACTGTACTGCCACTGAACCATCTAATTCTCCTCTCCTATCTCTCCCCTGGAGGATATAGAACTAGTTCCATCCATTCGCTCCAAACTACAGAATCATAACATACTACACCACCTGGTAACAGACACAAACATCAACTTCACACTCAGGGTGTTCATGAAGCTGATCACACACTTAAGTTGTTGCAGCCAATGAGATCACACACTTAAGTTGTTGCAGCTTTCCTTTTCCACCAGTTACTTGGCCTGCTCCATCTCATAAACAATGCTACCTTTCAAAATTCATTGTTTGCCAGCTGCTGCAATTCAGTTATCCAACATGCGCCCACCCCAAGTGTACATTTGGAGAAAGCATGCAAAAAATTATGCATATATTAGTAAAAATAAGACACAAAAATATCAAAGAACATTGCTTGCAAAAATGTGTCTCTTAAGAAAAAATCCACATAAGAATGCTGACAAATTTTCACAAGGACTTATTTCTTTTTTAAAAAATCAAACCAATGCACAAACTTACGACTTGAAAACTGAGAAACAGAGGGAAACCAAACTCGACAGATTCACACACACACCCAATTAAAGAACCACCCACAGTAACAAGAGGGTCATTCAACTGCTGTCCTTTCAGGTTCTTTATGGGAAAAAAGGTCACTGGTGCTATTGTCAATTAAGAGAAGGATTTATTCGTTTTATTTGATTTTTGGGGGGTGGGGAGGGAAACCTGATCACTACTCTTTTACACCGGCCACTGAAAAGATATAGAATCCGGAAGTCATCAATTTGGAGTCATAATATGATTTGACCTAGTGAACTAGAGAAGAAAAGACATATTCCAGACAAGTCACCCAGCTTTGCTTTGTGCATGCATTTAATGCCTAGCTAATAGATTTGAATGCCTTCCTCAACAAATTGTAAGTCTTTCGGTCCATTTTCTCAGCTCTAATGGATTCTGTCTTCTCCTTTTCCCATCTTTTCACTCTCATAGTGTTTCATAGTCAGTTAGATGCATCTGTGAAGGAGAAAGAAGTTTCACCTCCTAGCTGTTATGGAAGAAGCAATTGGGATTTCGGGAACTAATACACTATATCAAATCCAATTTCCCTATCTCTAAAGTATGCAGAAGACTCCAAGTTAATGCATTTTATGCCCTACGGTTGCCACTGCAAATATTTGTACTGTAAATATGCTGAACATTTTTTAAAAAAATCCTGATGCATATTCAGAGCATGTGCACTCCCTCGGTTTCTGCTTCTTGTAAACGTTGTTTTAGGCTGTGGTTCTATATCCACTCACCTGAAAGTAAGTCCCATTTAACTTTGGAGAACTCAGATTAGAAATAGGCACATATACTGTAGGATTGTGATGTTTATAAGTGTTGACAGGTGCTCAATGGCACTGGTAGGGCAGGAGGCAAGGAGACCAACAGTAGGTGGCGCCAGAGCCAGTGACCAGCAGAATCCATGGATTCTAGTTTTGTTTCCATTCTCCTCCTTGCTATGGGGGTACCGTGTTTCCCCCTTTTTAAGACACCGTCTTATAACTTTTTTCCTCAAAAAAGCACAAGGTGTCTTATTTTCAGGGGATGTCTTAATTTTTTATTAGGTTTTTATTTTATTTTATTATGGTACCTTCTGTTGCTCGTTGGTCTTATAAGGCAGGCAGGAAGGGTGGAATTTGCAGAGACTGGCTCTTGTAATACAGGAAGGGAGGAAAGTCTATCCGCTGCTGGGTGCTCCGCGGGCGCCGAGGCCATGCAGCCCACAACATTCCGGTGGGGCGGAAGGGGGCCAGCAGCGCTCCCGCCGCTGTCCGTTCAGTGCCGAAGCCGCGGCCTGAACCTGCGCACGCGGGAACCGGGCAGGTTCCGCGCCGGGGGAGCTTGGTGCTCGCCGTGAGCGGGCGTGTGAAGCGATGGCGCAAGGCTCCCCCAGCTCCAGCCTAGGCAGGGATTTTGCTAAGGCAAAGCCTTCAAGGAGCCAGGCTTGGGCAGCTGGCTGGCTGGCTGGCTGGCGGGGGTTAGGTCGCACAGCGGCTGAGGAGGCAGGGCGGGAGTGGGGCGGAATCTGAAATGGCCCACTCATGGGTGGCAAGGCGGATTGGGAGCGGGACGAGACGTTGCCGGGCTGCTCCGGCACAACATGGCTTTGAGGGAGGGGCGGGAGGGCCCTTGGCAGCTGCGCTTCTCACGCTTCCTCTGTGTGGGAGGTGGTGCTACAGAGCCCAAGGCGGAAGCCGGGAGAGCCTCTCCGAAGAACTGTTCTCCCGGCACGCGCTTAAACAGAAAGAGCCCAGGTGGACCAAATCAAAGGTCCCTCCAGTCCAGCGCCTTGTTTTTAAAAGCGATTAGAAAAAAAGCCGTCCATTGCCCCGGCAGCGCGAAAGGGCCCGCAGGCTTCCCGTCACCGCTCAGCCTTGGGCCATGCAGCCCACGACGCTCCAGAGGCGCGGGAGGGGCCAGCAGCGCTCCCGCCGCCACCCATCGCCCCGGCGGCGCGGAAGGGCCCGCAGGCCTCCCGTTGCCGCTCAGCCTTGGGCCATGCAGCCCATGACGCTCTAAAGGTGTGGAAGGGGCCAGCAGCGCTCCCGCCGCCGTCCGTTGCCCTGGCAGCGCGGAAAGGGCCAGCAGCGCTCCTGACGCGGGGGGGGGGGTTTCCCTGTCCGGGCGCTCGGCCCGAGTGGAAAAAAGTCCTGGGAAGAGCGGGGAGGCTCCCAGCGCGGCTCGCCTGGCAACGCGCTCAATTCATGCACCCCCTCCCACATGGTCTCAAGCCTCTCCGAGGTATGTCTTATTTTCGGGGTATGTCTTACGTTTCGCAAATGCCTAGAAATCCTTCCATGGCTTACTTTATGACTACGTATTAAAAAAGGGGAAACACGGTAATACTGAAACCGAGGAAGAAGCTGGCAGGCAGTAAAGGATAAAGGGACCCCTGACAGTTAAGTCCAGTCGCGAACGACTCTGTGGTTGCCGCACTCATCTCGCTTTACAGGCCGAGGGAGCCGGTGTTTGTCCGTTCCACAGACAGTTTTTCCGGGTCATGTGGCCAGCATGACTAAGCCACTTCTGGTACAATGGAACACCGAAACCAGAGCAGTGCACGGAAATGCTGTTTACCTTCCCACCTATTAATCCACTTGCACTTTTTGGCATACTTTCAAACTGCTAGGTTGGCAGGAACTGGGACTGAGCAACGGGAACTCACCCCGTCACAGGGATTCGAACCGCCAACCTTTTGATTGGCAAGCCCGAGGCTCAGTGGTTTAGACCACAGCGCCACCTGCCACCCCTTAAACTGGCTGTAAGTAAGACGGCACACAACTGGGGGCTGGCTGATGGACCAGCCTCCACTGCTGTTAGTGAATCAAGTCTATGGCTTATTTCAATCAAAGTACTGTGTGGGTGCGGGGTGTGGGTGGAATCTGCATACTAAGGGCGTGCATGAATTGACTTTATATGTATGTATCCATCTAGCCCAGATTAAATTATTTGCAAGAAGCAAAGTCACCAAAGGTATATCTGATGAATGGAATAATAAAATCATAGAATTGTAGCATGGGTAGGTACCTTAAGGGTCATCTAGTCCAACGCTCTGGAATGCAGGAATCTCAACTAAAGCATCCATGACAGATTGTCATCCAACCTCTGCTTAAAAGCCTCCAATGAAGGAGAGTCTACCAACTCCAAGGGAGTCTGCTCCACTGTTGAACAGCTCTTACAGTCAGAAAGTTGTTCCTGATATTAAGTCAGAATCTCCTTTCTTATAACTGGAAGCCATTGATTCAGGTCCTATGTTCTGGAGCAGGAGAGAACAAGCTTTGTTTCTCCTTTTCGTCCTGAATTTGTGCTTCTTCAAAGTCCGTGATGCCTTTGGTAAAGGCTGTTCTCCAATTGGAGCTTATACCACATTTTTTAAGATTTGCCTTGAGAGCATCTTTTAACCATTTTGGTTGCCCACCGGTATTTCACTTTCCATTTTTAAGTTTGGGATAGAGTAGTTCAGGCATAGGCAAACTCCGGCCCTCGAGATGTTTGGGACTACAACTACCATCATCCCTGACCAGTGGTCCTGTTAGCTAGGGGTGATGGGAATTGTAGCCCCAAACATCTGGAGGGCCGGAGTTTGCCTATTCCTGGAGTAGTTGCTTTGGAAGATGATAACCCACACAGGCACATTCAGATGCACTATATATATTGTGTGTAAACATACACTTAGGCAAACAGGCAGAAATATATGTGGCTTACTGTGAATGAATATTGCCTCTGGCTTAATGACTGGCAAACCGCAGTTAGTGCAGATAACTGCAGAACAATGGATATTGGAACAAAAGGGAAACCTAGCCCATCTGCTAAAAGCCTAGATGCTGCTGAATACTGATTAGGAAAGAGATCTGGGAGTTGTAGACAAAAATCTCCAAAGCATTCGGCTTAATATGCAACTGCAGTGAAAAGGGGGAAACGAATACTGGCTTTCCTTGCTAGCGGAAGACAGTGTTAAATCAAAGCAGCTGGCACTGCTCCTATAAGGTATTGTGCATTGGTATGTTAAAGTATGTTATTGATTCCTGCCTACTATGGGGCCAAAAAGAAATCCTTTGATATTGAAGACAATAAACTGCACAGTAGCTAAGATACCAGAGTTGTATTATTCTGATTACTCCATAGAGTAAGAAAGATTATCAATCATTAGGAAATGGGGGAAATGCTATCATGTGATCAAAATGGCTTTGTTGTTGCCAAAAATAGGTCTTTTTTTGTAAAAATAAAAGAGATCTACCATCCAAGACCCACATTTAGATTAATTTTACCTGCATGGATATGCTTTCAGGAAATATTAAGTAACCGGATGAAAAATTAACAGGGGTAGGCTCTCGTGTTCATCTGAAGGTACATGATGCAACTGAGAGTTGTGGCAAGGTCAGGTATGTGTGGGCACATGGATGAAGCCAATCCTGTACTCTTCCCAGAGCATCTGGCCCTCTGCCCCTACACTGTAAAACCAGACATGACCAATTTATTTTACATTTTTTAAACACACACACACACACACACGCACGCACACACACACACATTGTAAAGTTCTTGGTAGCAGACTGCTCTTACCAGCAATAGACCTCTCATTGCTACCACAGGGTACAAAACGGACACAGAATCTAATGTAATGGCGGGCAGGTTCATAAAACGATTGTCAGGTGTGGAGAGTCCTCCTCTCCCTTTGGTAACTTCAAAAATAAGAATGAACGAGCAGTTGATATATTTATAGTCCTTTTATTATAGCACCATGTTGCAAGCACAAATACATAGTTCTCCGCAAGGAGGGCAGTTGGCTACTCTAAATCCTCCTTCCAACTTCCACAGCATTTTAGGTGCCAATGGGAAGTTCCTTCCTCCCTCTGACTCCTTTGCTCTCAGATACGTTCTGAACTCCGAGTCTGTGGTAACTAGTTGAGACATCATCTCAAGTGATGTCTCAACTAGTTACCCCTCCCTTCTGGTTGCCTTGTCATTATCTCGTAGCTGGGTAACTCCTCCCTAAGCTGTTCAGCTTCTCTCTCTCGCTCTCTCTCTCTCTCTCTGCTTCTGAACACACTGTGGGCAAGGGGGCGGGGCGACTCTTCGCCCTCCAGCTCTCCATCGGAGAGAAGCTGGTCTGCCATGGAATGCATTCCCCAGTCCTCGTCTTCAAACCATTCCCTGACAATGACCTTTGTGTATGAAGCATTTCCATCTTTGAAATGTCAGGTGTTTGACACTGGCACATACTCAATTCTGAGTTAAATGAGTGCAGATCAAGATGAGTTTGAACGATCAGTTATATAACCAATTAAATCTGTATAGCTTGGAGGCTTGGTCGACAAAACAGGTTCCATTTGGATCAAATATGTGAAAACGTTGAACCGCTAAACCTTGCAGGAAAATACCGTAGCACACACGTGGAAGCAAAATGGCAAGCTGTTTGCATTAGGCATGCCCATTCACTGTGGAAGGACTATCTGCTAGGAGTTTTGCAAGAATTGTCATTTTCATTCCTACATTTAATCTTAAAGGGGTAGAAGATCGTGATTTCATTTCAAGTATAGACTAACTGTTGGAGAATTAAATTCTGCAGTGGAATTATTGGCTAGAAGGTGGGAAACCTTGCAGAGATCAATGTGTTCAGATGAAAGGGGTTCCTTATAATTTATAGAAGACAGTGGCATTCTATTATTTCTAAGTGGCAACAACACAATCATAAATACACATCTTCAGTATCAACTTCTGGATCATACATATTATTCTGTAGTTTGGCTTGCCCTCAGGACGAAAAACAACAAGAATAAATTAGATGGAATGCTGGTGTGATCGGAATGGTTTTTGCTGTAACAGTATTTTAATAATCAGAAAAGTCATTCATGTATAGTTATGATAAATTGCTATGCTACAGGGTAATATAAACCTTAACAAGTATGATGAATATTTCTGCTTCACCAAGAAAAGTGAAGTTATGAAAAACACTTAAAATATATGCATCAGACAGGATGGTGATGGGGAGGAGAGTGCTGAAAATAGCTCAACATGCATACTTCCGTATATTAAATCAGAAAGTGGATTTCCTAGATAAGCAATTTAAAACCCAATCCTTCTTCGATAAGGCCAAGAAAGAAAGAAAGAAAGAAAGAAAGAAAGAAAGAAAGAAAGAAAGAAAGAAAGAAAGAAAGAAAGAAAGAAAGAAAAGACAGACAATGCTACATTACCTTGAAATGTGTCCAGGAATGGAAAAAGAAAACAAGAGTTTCTTAAAATTGGTTTGTCATTTGGGTTACACTGATATTTGGTCACCTGACTTAATTAATTCATTCGTTTCACTGTTATGAAAGTTACTGGTATATCTGCACATGTGCAGATATTTGGAGTTTTCCTTCCTGCACTGTCCCATCTCCTGTTCTTCCCATAAACATGACGACCTAGCTAGTGTTGATTGTTAGAGCTTGTAAAAACCTATTGCACCTGATAGATTGTGAAATCACACTGGCAGTGTTGTCAAGGAAGGCTAATTAGGAGAAGAACTCTGTGGTGTGTGTGTGTCATTTGAAATTTATGGAGAGTTATGTGACCTCCGAGCCAAGGAGATAAGTAACTATACAACATTTAGAAGACATCTGAAGACACCCCTGTATAATTTTTAAAGTTTGGTTATGTTTTATATATGTTGGAAACTGTCCAGAGTGGCTGGGGCAACCCAGTAAGATGGGTGGGGTACAAATAACATAATAATACTATTTTAAATATTTAAATTATCATCATCATCATGGATGTCCCTGTTTTCATCAGATAAATGTTGGAGAGTCTGCAACTCACAACTTTTGCACGACTAGTTTGATTTACATATGCAAGCCTGGGTGAATAAGCCTTGTGTCAGAAGAGGACTCAGTCATGCTCCGAGCCCCTAACACAAAACGAGACAACACAAGGAAGGTCCAACGGAAGCCTTATGTCTTGAGAAATAAGTAAGCCAGGACTAAACTGCAGGGTAAATCCTATGAAGGGGAGGCTTGGACAAGGAACCTATTTTTAGCTACATAGTATGCATCCTGTTTAACTTCCCTAAGGACCCTTTTGTTATGGAACGGGCCCCCTAAAGGTCACTATCACACGAACCTTTTATGGGGCCTTTGACTGGCATTTGCAACCGCGGAGCTGAAGTAAGATGTGGTGGGGACATCTAGGAAAAGTCTAAAGGGCCACCCACTGAGTGGGTGCTGTGGTAAACGATAACAAAGAGCATAGTCACAGGCCAGGGCAGTCATTTATACTGTCACTGCAACAGGAAGTTCAAGAGTGACCTTTTTAATCTTTAGGCAGGAGGCTTGCGAACAATGCTCTCAAAGTATTTCGCTCGAGTTTATTGCATTCGTCGCTCTATATATTTCATTGTACTGTGCAAAGAATTCTAGGAGAGCAGCCTTTTATGCTTCTGTCAGATAGTTGTATACACTGGTAGTGCACAGAATACTGGCAGCCATTGTTTTATTCTCTTTTCCATCAGATTTCTCTATATTTCTGTGGTCCACATCGATTCCTCTTCCATTAGAGTTTTATATCCTGGCCATTACAAAAGGGAAAATAAAATAAAACCAAAGTGTGTTGGGAATCCTTTTCCTCAATGAAGACAGAAAGATGAAAACAAGGGTAAGCAGGATTTACTACTCCAGAGTCAAAACATCTTCCGAAAGAGGGACCAAGCAACCCTTTATTGGCTCTGCTACACACCCTCCCTGAAGGTTTTTGCCTGGCTGGAATGTGTCATTGAACACTGATAATAAGCCTGGCTTGCCTAGGGAGGTCGTAGAGATCAGGGGTTGTGGGTGGGTATAAAAACTAGCCTATTTTACAAAGGTAAAATCTGCAATAATTTCTCTGCCCACTTTTTCCTCTGGGCCCACCCACAGCCACTATTGGTATATGGCTCCTTTCTGGAAGACAATGTGGCCCACGACCCAGAAAAGCTCCCCCACTCATGGCTTAGAGGGCATACGAGTCAAAAAGCTTTATTGTCTGTTTTGCCATACAAACAGAACAAGGAGGTTCACAGTAACCCAACTCTCCATTGGAAGAGGGGACACAGGCATGCATGAGCTAGCCATGCGTAGCAGAAATGCTTTCTTACCATATACATGTTTTGTTGGTGTGTGGGAGGAGATCTGTGCCCAGATGCCAGAGAGTTCCTCTGTGAGAGAAGGTACCATGCCTGAACCTCGGAGCTTTACACGTGTCGGAGCTTGACATGTATACTGCTCGTTCCCACACCAGCCCAAAACGTGTTGTGAAAATGCTAGAGTACTATAGTCCAAATAAATGAAAGTGCATCAATTATCATGACTTGTGTGTACTGTGGGTGTGAACTTGTGCACACTACTTTGCCACATACAGCTCCAGCCCTCAACAAAAGGACACTTGAGGATGGCTACTGCCATCTTGCAGTGCTTTTGACAAGTGGATGCATTTATTTTGGTCCCCCAGTTCCCACTGTGCAAATGAACCTGATACCCAAGAACAGACCCTTTCCCATGCACTGAAGTACCTTTCTGAAATCACAGGTTCCATTAGTGAATGCTGAGAGGTGTTTATATATATATATATATTTATATATATATACACACACACACACACACACACACACACACACACACACACACACACATATATATATATATATATATATATATATATATATATATATATATATAATAAGGAGCATCCTCTCACAAAGGAAAGGTAATTGGGGTTGGGTTTTTATTAATTGTTCCCTTGGGTAACTCTACAAGACTCACAGGTTACCATCCAGAAGAGCCTAAAGTTGGCAACTGTGCCCAGAAAGAGTTGCTACTTCCCTCCAAAGAGTCAAGACAGCAAGACCAAGTTTAAATTGTTTCACTTCTTCTTTATTTGTTCTGGTTTTTAATTTGCTTGGAGCTGAGCTTCTGCTGAAACCTAATTTGCTCATCTTAATTAACTGTAAGGAGCTCTTATTTGCTCTGTCAGCTCAGGACTTGCACAATTTATTTTGCTTCTCCTACAAGCCAGTATTATTGTTCAGGAAACCTCAGTGAAGGAGTCAGTGTTTGGTAGCACAAGAGAAGAAAATGACCACAAGGAACACAAAGTACTAGGAGGGAAATGGGATTTAAATACATAGTAAGCAAGATGATTGACCCTAACACTGGTAGCTGACCAGCAGAGTTGAATTTTAAAAGGTAGAAAGCTCCACAGAGGATGAACTAAGCTCTGTGTGGCTTTTTGCCAAGAAGCAAAGTTTGAGATTGGCTAGCAAAGTGTAGTCTAGGAGCCAGGGCTGTTTGCTACCAAGACAGCATGTAAAGTAAGGATTTAACAGAGCCAACATATTGGAGAGTCAGAGGCAGGCAGTAGTATGCTGAGACACTTTGCAGGTCCACACAGGTGTGCCAACTTCTAGAGAGCCAAGGTGTCTTAGGCCCCCTCAATATTTGTTTGAAGGGAGCCTGCTCCCCCCCCCCCAATGTTGAGGGGTCATGCTGGTCTGTGCAACATCAGGAGACACTGTGGGGACCAGTGCAACATGGCACAAGAGCTGAGATGTTGGGAAGCACACAATGACACCACACGCTGCATGTTGCACGTGGGACGTCATGGGCAAGTGATGCACTCTGGAACCCCTCAATCTTGGGGGCAACCTGGCACATCTGAGCCCACAAGACCAGCAAAGCAGCCATAATTGCACCATTCTTACTTTGCAGAGACCATACAACAGGGTTAGAGGAAACATACACATTTCTCTGACTGCATGCCCTGCCTCTTCCAGGTAACAAAGGATACCTGACCTGAGGACCCCAGACATCCTAGAGCCAGCACTGCCATCAAACTGAATAAATAACAAAACAATCAAAAATAATGTAGACCTCTGTGTCAGGAGCTGGAGTCGGACGTAGGTTAGTAATAAAACACCTGGTGTCAGTGAAAATAATAATAATTATTATTATTTATTATTTATACCCCGTCCATCTGGCTAGGTTTCCCCAGCCACTCTGGGCGGCTTCCAACCGAATATTAAAAACAGTACAGCATCAAATATTAAAAACTTCCCTAAACAGGGGCGCCTTCAGTTGTCTTCTAAAAGTAAAATAGTTACTTATTGCCTTGACATCTGCTAAAGAGTGAAGTTAACTCTTTATTCAAAGGAACCAAAACAGTAGGTCTTGCCCCAATGGGGCAGTTGAGAGGACTTCCCACTGTTTTCTAAGGATCCTCCCCTCGTTCCTTCTCCAACAGGGCTCTGTCATCTTGTCTCTCTTTGCTTCACCCTCTTCATTTATCTCCACTCCATATTCTGGGAGACTGGGGGGGAGGAGCTGGTCACAGCAGGAGGGGGAGAATCCCTGGCTTCTTCAACAGCCTCCATCAACTCTGTCTCCTGCCTCTGATTCTGGACTGCTGTCTGCTATAGCCTCTTCCTACTCACTAAACCCTGTTGCCTCTTCAGCTTCTGACACCTCCCCCCCCTCAGTCTTCCCCCTCTTCTCCCTCTCACCATTCATCATCGTCCCACCACCAATCCCCTGGCTCTGAGCCTTCTTCCCCTGGAGGTTCCCTTGAGGGTTGCCCAGCTTGTTCCCCCTACCACTTCTCTGCATCCAGCCAGTCCGTGACACTTTGTGAGTCACCATCCCTGTCCAGGATGATAGTATTCCAGAGGGAGACTGGAAAGAACTCAATTGAGTAAAAATTGAGGGCTTGTTCAAATGGAGAAACCACTTGGGAGTTTTGTGCTATGATGAGCAACAGGCAGTCCTGTTGACTGCATGACAACATCTTTGGGCAACTAATCTGGTGAGCTGCAGTTGGTTGGAAGCCACCTTTTAAATCTCTTTTAAATACTATGGAGCAGCACTGTGCTGTGTTGTGCGGGTGCATTGTAGCAAATTAAAATGGCAGCTCTGTTGTGGATGGGAATATGGCCGCCTCTGCCACCAGGTAAGCCCACCAGGGCTCACTAATACAGATAGTTCTAGTTACAGGTAGGTAGCCATGTTCTGCCGTAGTTGAAACAAAATAAATTTTTTTATTTGTAGCTTTATTTTAAAATTTTGTTTTATTTTATATAAGGGTCTGATGTCTTCTGCTTCAGTGTATCTGAAGAAATGTGCATGCACATGAAAGCTCATACCAATGACCAACTTAGTTGGTCTCTAAGGTGCTACTGGAAGGAATTTTTAAAATTTTGTTTCTAATACAGATAGGAGAGAGGAAAACAATGACCTGGACCAGTCGGGAACTTGAGGGAGGGAGGGAGGGAGGGAGGGAGGGAGGGAGGGTCGGGAGAGAGACTTCTTGGATTACAACCAAAACATATTTAAATAACAGTATCCTATGAATGCCAACTATCTAAAGGTGATTCATGTGCACTTTAGCCGAGGAAAGAAGAAGCATCAAAAGGAGACAGAGCAGCATTTCTGAAACTGCCCATTGTGTCTCCCTTTTCATCCTGTTCAATTTTGTACCTGAGCTCTAACTGAGGTGAAGGTAAATGGCAGAGGAGGGCAGCCCACAATGGTATAGGAGAAATTGGCCACTTTTGATCGCCTTATCTGAGGGTAAAACAGACACTTTTTATTACAAAACAGGCTGTAGATTTCAAATATTGCTGCAGGCTAACCCACACTTGAGGGATGGAGGTGCTGCACATGAATTAAGCTGGTTCATAATCACACATTTACATAGTGAAATAGCCTTTGAATGGAGGATTATTATAATGCCTAAATACCTAATTGAAACAAGGTACCACAGTTAACACAATAACAGCTTAATTTTGTGCCTTTTTATCAACTCAAATGTAATTTAATGGGAGAGAAAAGAATCCCATCATAGGCTGTAGGTAAAAAACTAATAATGAATATTGTCTCACATAAGAGGCTTATGTAAATGAAGCCCAGAAGAACTCCATTTATTGGAAAGCTTTTAAATGCCAAATAGCTTATAGGTTGTTGTTGTTGTTGTTGTGTGTGTTTTTAAAAAAGACTTCCTTTAATCTGGTATGTTTTGTGAAACATCACATGTCACATGAGTGACCAATGTGGTGACTGCTCATTGTTGTTGGACCACAAGTCCTATCATCTCTGTCCATTGGCCATGATGTCTAGAGTGAATAGGAGTCGTAGTCCAACAATATCTAGAGGTATCACACCACAAGGAACCTGCAGATAACAGAGGCTAGTGGAATCCCATAGCCACCACTCTGCCACATCTTCCCAACCCACCATGTGCCACTTCTGTGTCTAGTTTCATACTTGCAACACATGTAAGAATTACTGCTAACAATAGGAACTAAGCCATAATGTCCTCCTGACTGAACTTCTTGGTGCAATTCTCTCTAGAACAGGGATGGAAAAATCTACCAGTTTCAGTTCACTCAGCTTCTCATTTTCCCATTATTAATTGATTCTCCATGTTGTGAATTCTCTTTTTTAAAATCCTTCAAAATGTTAGTGTGAATTTTTCATAATTAAACATTATTTTTATATGCAGTTTTCACTCATGAACGCATTTTTGCAAGCAGTCTCTTCCTAATATAAAGCATTCCATATGTTAGTTTCACTTCATTCATTTTGTGCATTGTTGTTGTTGTTTAGTCGTTTAGTCGTGTCCGGCTCTTCGTGACCCCCATGGACCATAGCATGCCAGGCACTCCTGCCTTGCACTGCCTCCCGCAGTTTGGTCAAACTCATGTTCGTAGCTTCGAGAACACTGTCCAACCATCTTGTCCTCTGTCGTCCCCTTCTCCTAGTGCCCTCCATCTTTCCCAACATCAGGGTCTTTTCCAGGGAGTCTTCTCTTCTCATGAGGTAGCCAAAGTATTGGAGCCTCAGCTTCACGATCTGTCCTTCCAGGGAGCACTCAGGGCTGATTTCCTTAAGAATGGATAGGTTTGATCTTCTTGCAGTCCATGGGACTCTCAAGAGTCTCCTCCAGCACCATAATTCAAAAGCATAAATTCTTCGGCGATCAGCCGTCTTTATGGTCCAGCTCTCACTTCCCATTTTGTGCATACATGTACCTAATGTGTGTATTTTTGTAAACATTGGTTGGTTTGAGAACTGCATCACAAAATTCAGATAGGTGTGAATTTTGATGGATAGCTATGTTTCAGTTTTCCAATTGTTTCAGAAAGTATGGATTTGATAAATATGAATCAAACTTCTCCCCATTCCTAACCCCAAGAGTACTGTTTAGATTAGGAGACAAATGAGATCACTGTAGCTCTGTGAGGGGAAACTACAGTTCCCATGATCCTTTGGGGGGAAATCTATGTGCTTTAGATGTGTTTTGGTTGTACTTTAGACGTGTGGCATGGATCGCCTATCAGAGAAGAAGTGTCCAGAATTCAAAGGAAATTCAAGAAGGAGCATATTTTCTACACTAGGGATTTGAAAGTAAACTCTTTCTATGTACAGGTAACTCACAACTTACACATATACATTCGGCTTTGTGTGCTTGGCAATAAATAAAAAGACTAAAAAGGAGATGGAATGGGGTCAAGCATCTAGGAAAGTTTTTTTCTCCCAATCCCACATCCCATTGAACCCAATGTGTTTTGACTATATGTGATTTTGGCTTTATGTGCTATCCCTAGAATATAACCGCAGCATAAGCTGAGAGCTGCCTATACTGGAAAAAAAAGTCCCTATGCTAGGTCATGTATATAAGTGCCAATGTAGGTTAAATGACATGACATGGAGGGAAGAGTTTCTATCCAAGAGGTTGATAATTTCATTTAAATCTCCAGTAAGGCTCAAGATCACATCTGAAGATAGAGGAGTCTTGGCTTGAGCCATAAATAATCCACAATACTGACCTTTTCAGCTCTACCTTTAAGTTGAATGACCAGTTATGACAGTGCAAATGAACTGTTGGAGATAAATGTTCAGAGTTATCCTTTGGTGCACATCTGCTGCCGACTTCCATGCATGAGCCAAGGCATAAAAGCTGAAGTGAGCTGTTGTGGATGGATACAGAAAGGCACTGAAGTCATTTCTTTTGCTAAGATTGGGTGGTGGTGGTTGAAGAGCCATTTGCCTGTGTTCTGGAGTGACTGACTAAGGTGTAGGAGTAGGCAGAGGCTGGGGGCTTGTGACCCTCAAGATGCTGTTGGACTCCAAGTCCCATCAGTCCCAGCCTGCAAACCGATGGTCAAGAATGACAGGAGGTTAACGGCTTCCTCATCCCTGCAATAAGGGGCGGCTGTTCATTTTGAAGCGAAGGGGGTCTAAAGTCATTTGACTATATTTTGGTTCAGGTTCACAGTGGGTCAGTAAGCATAGCTTCAGCTGTGGCTCCTGTTTAATAATATTAATTTATTTATTTAAATTACTCTTATTGTGCTCGCTAGCTTCTAGAGCAGCTTACATAAGATGAACAAGAACCTGAACATACAATTAAGACAGTAAACACGGGCTGTTCAAGGAGGTGACACCGAGGGCAGCTTGCTTCCTTTTTCCTCTACTGCTCACATGGCTGTTGGTCCTAATTGCCCGTGTAAGATGAGGAAGGGATCAGTTTCAGCTTCACAAAGCAGCAGCATGTTGAGAAGGCCAAAGATGGCAGCCAAGAAGGGCTACAGAGAGACACACCAGACGTATCAGAACGTTCTGAAGTTTGAGGGACTTCGCCTTTGTTGCAGCATTCCAGAGGTAACTGGCAGCGTGCCCTATAGAAATTGTTGGACTACAGCTGCCATCATTCCAATGCCTGTTGGTCAAGGAGGCTGATAGGCATTGGAACACAACAACATCTGATGGGCACCACAGGATTACATGATCTGAAAAGGATGGGCATCCTAATATTATCTGGGTAAGTCCTTGTAGTGACAATGTGTGATGCTGAATAGGCTTGCCGGATTGCAACTGGGATCTTTCTTTCCCCACCCCCACCCCCTTCTCTCTCTCTCTTTCTCTTCCCAGGACATAAAGCAGCTGCTACACCAATTTTTCAGCAGTTCCTTTCCCAACTCTTTCCCGTATTAGAGTCATACTTGCTACATTAGCCTGGCAGAAGAGCTTAGATGAAAGGATTGGTAGAGGAATGTGAACATGAAAACACTTCTACAATGCAATTCAAAGACTAAGCAGTTCTTGCCTTTCTTTCCCTTGCCAGTCAGAATGCATTCTATTTTTATGCCTCCCCTTCCTCCTAGACAACGGCCGTTGAAAACTGATTCCTGCAATTAGCACAATCTTGCTTTTGCATGGTAATCATTTCTCCAATGTGCCGTCTGCCTTGCGAATTCATCTTTGAGCAGAACTGATCCACGCGTTCAATAAAGCTTAATTTGGGGGAAGTCCTAGTTTTTAGAAGCAAACTTGATTAGAAAACAACAACAACAACAACAACAACAACAACAACAACAACAACAACAACCCAGACACACTGTTCACTGCTTGATGATGGACAGAAAGGTACTGACTGATTTTGAAATGCTAGATTTTAACAATCTTGTGCAAAAGTCCAAGTTGCAGTTTCTTCACAGATTATATAATAATCATTTCACATTTCTTTTTCCAAGTTACCCTTCACTGCTATATTAGTTTCTTGTGAACAGCTACGCCTGTTCGTCAGTTACTAAAAAGATAATTGACCATTGGTATGTTGAATATTCAGTTCAACATAATAATGAGGTTTGTGAATATGAACAACATTCCACTGGCATGTTCTTTTACAATGGTATATTGAGTCATTATCTTCTTATGTTGCATGGTGAACAACACATCAGTAGAAGTAGATCAATTGACTCTATTGCAGTCCCATTTAAAGTGGCCTGCCTCAACAAGATGAGAAGTGCTCTTTCAGCAACTTGGCATTGCTGAGCCAAGTAAAAAACAATTAGATAGGAACTGGACTTGCCACATGGAGCTATGTATATACAACATCTTATACTGTAAAGCTTCTGCCTCCCTCTCCCTTTGTCTCTGTCACACAACCTTGAGGATTTCTTAGAGTTTTTTTCTCATCAAACCATTGAACATATGCTAGCCTGGTTTACATTACATGGGAAACCACACTATGGCTTCCTGGGACTGCACAAATGTGCAGGCTTCTGGAGGGGAGCTCACACCCACTCTCCCATGCCATACTGAGCTAAACCAAGGGTGGGCATAGCTGGTCATCTGAACCCAGAAGCTTGATTAAGTTCTCTTCTTTTTAGCCACAAGATGTGGCCAATGTGATGAGTGACTGTCAGGAATGAGTCAGCTCCAAGTGAATGTTTGCAGAGAAATGCAGAAAGCAGCCAAGAACGGAGAGGTTTAGATGTTAGTCAGACAGGGGAGAGCCGGCAGGTGCAGATTTTGACTCTTCCTGGCCTTGATGGGCAGACTGATAAGGCAGTAGCTGAGAGCAGGCTAGAATACAGCCAAAGCTTGTTGGAAGCACAATCAGGCATGAATAAACTCAGAGACAGCCTCTCTGACCAGGAAGAGATTGGAGCTGATCCAATAAGTCTGAGGAGTTGGTGAATGGGAGGGTTGTTAGACAGGAAACAAAACAAAACAGCCAGTGTGGTGTAGTGGTTAAGAGTGGTAGGCTCGTAATCTGGGGAACCGGGCTCGTGTCTCCATTCCTCCACATGCAGCTGCTGGGTGACCTTGGGCTAGTCACACACTCTCAGCCCCACTCACCTCACAGAGTGTTTGTTGTGGGGGAGGAAGGGAAAGGAGAATGTTAGCTGCTTTGAGACTTCTTAGGGTAGTGATAAAGCGGGATATCAAATCCAAACTCTTCTTCTTCTTCAGGAGACGTAAGGGTCATAAGTTCAATATCTTCTGTTGTGGCTAGAAGGAGTCTTCAGAAGGGTCATCTTGAGTAATGATGCTGGAGGCTTTGTCAGAGCCCTCCGGAGCTATTTGTTTGTTTTTGCAATAAATCCTCCTTTTAATTACCTACGCTTACTGTGTTATCAAGCTGGGAAACTAGACTCCTGACAGTGATGGACAATCGGTGTGGGAGTTCCTGCTCCCCATCAAGATAACTATTACCAGTTAGGAAGAGACAATACCAGAAATTCTATTTAGGATTTCCAGAAATTTTATACACACACACACACACACACACACACACACACACATTTGTACCCCATCCATCTAATTGGTTTGCTCTAGCTACTCTGAGTGGCTTCCAGCATATATATAACATAATAAAACATTAAACATTAAAAAAATAACTTCCCTATACAGGGCTGCCTTCAGATGTCTTCTAAAAGTTGTCTAGAAACAGGTGTATGGGGGAATAGGACAGCTTGGAAACTCATAGATTTTTTGGCATCAATGGACTCTTGCGTGAATCTAAGCAGGGTATAGCATGAATTTTCAACTTGTAGCTTGTTTAGCTTGCGGCTCTTTCTCCCCAGCTATGATAATATGAGCTTACACTACCTTTTTTTCTAATTTGACTGGACCAATAGTGGAATTCCTGCATCCACTACAGGGATTGTCAAAACATATTTAAACTGTAATTGTATGTGCTGTTTCCATGTAACTTGAACGCTGTAAATTGTAACCCTGTGAAATAGTGTGTTCATGCATGATAGCCCACCTCTCTGATCATTTCCCCTCTCACCCACACCGAGATCTGCAAGCCACCAAACGCATGCATGTAGCCTTTCTATTTACAGGTCAGTTTTTATATGCAGCACAAGATTCCCTCAAGCCATTACCGTAATTGTCTTTTTTTTCTAGGAGACTGTGCTCTATTTTCCCTCTTCTCCATTTTTTATTTCCCACCCTTAAGATTCATTTCTCTTGCTCAGCATGCTCAAGCCTCATTAAGCTGTTTAGGGGTCCTTCTCACCTTAGTTCAAAAGCCACCCCATTGTCTTGTACATCTGCAAAGCTTCCTCTTTCCCTACACCTACTAATACCTCCCTTTTGTGTGTGGATCGTACCAGTTGGCTATATAAGGCTAGGCATTTAGAAAATGAGTTTGCTGTTAATACATGCTGGCATTTGCCAAATGGGTGCCCTCCAGATCATTTGGAGCACAACTGATTGGAGCTGTATTCCAAATCATCTACAGGCTAACAGGTTGTCAAAGGCTGGCATTTATGATAGGACAAGGATGGGGAACCTGTAGCTCTACAGGTGCTATCCTCCGAGTCCCATTGGCCCTAACCAGCATGGTCAATAGTCAGGGATGATGGCAGCCGTAGTCCAACAACATCTGGAGGGTCACAAATTTCCCATCCCTGATACAGGATGAAGATGGTCCTTACACCCAAATGTGCCTGCCCTTTTCAGGGAAGAATCCCACACTAGCAGTTTATCACTAAAGCAGTGGACTAAAAAACATGGAAAGTTGCCATGCAGACATACTCTGAAATGCTAAATTATATCTTGCAAATTGGCAGTTAAGCAAATTGGACAAAATTGCATCCAGGCTTTCAAATTTTTCAATGAGAAGTGGTTTTTAATTAAAAACAGCCTGAGCACACTGTGTCACCAATGTTGTGCCCTTTTCCTTCAATGACATCCCCTTGAGTTACTCTTCATTTACACCAGTGTAATCGATTTTGCAATCAGGCATCCTTGCCAATTTGATTTTCTCCTTTTCCAGGCTATTCTCCTCCCAAGATGTACAAGCGAGTGTGTTTTATACAGTACAGGTGAAAAGGGGATTGCTAATTAAGGCCTATTATTCACTGTCACTCTGGCATGAACTAGAGCTGGTGACGTTTGAACAATTCATCTTATTCACCATCACGGGTCACAATTCAAGCTACTGAACTCATCAGAATAAACAGCCCATAATCACTCCTTATCCACTTCATCACAATTCAACCCATATTTTGCTCCCACTTGCCTTTCCAAAGCTGCTGCTCTGAACACACTACATGATTTTTTTTTCCTGGGCACTGCAGAATGTATCAGAGTGGTTCACATACATCTTAGCTGAGAAGGATTTCTGACAGTCTCGGCAGCTGTTGGAAATTTATGATCTCTCATATTTCTGCCCGATAACCTATCATGTCTGCACCTTCAGGCTAAATGGAATGTTTTCTTTGGGTGAATGTGCAATTCATGTTCTCTTGGGAGATGGCCATTCGATTACACAAATTAATAGGACATGTCCAAAATCGAGTCACTTTAACATAATCCAGTACAACAACAGGAAGTACATGATTGCTGATTAATTAAGCTACAATTCACGCTGTGGTCTAAATCACTGAACCTCTTGGGCTTGCTGATTGGAAGGTTGGGGTTCGAATCCCCATGACGGAGTGAGCTCCCATTGCTCTGTCCCAGCTCCTGCTGTGTAGTATGGCATTCCTAGTAAGAAAACCAGGATACCGATTTTCATCTATGGCTGTGCACACACACTCCCAGTTTGTCTGCATCCACTGGTTTGAGTAGTGGTGTACACATGACATTGGCCACAATCTACAGGTATCCTGCCATTTCTTATAAAATACTGCATCTTATGACGATGCCTTATGAGGAACGGCTTAGGGAGCTGGGTATGCTTAGCCTGGAGAAGAGAAGGTTAAGGGGAGATATGATAGCCATATTCAAATATATAAAAGGATGTCATATAGAGGAGGGAGAAAGGTTGTTTTCTGCTGCTCCAGAGAAGCAATGGATTCAAACTACAAGAAAGAAGATTCCACCTAAACATTAGGAAGAACTTCCTGACAGTAAGAGCTGTTCGACAGTGGAATTTGCTGCCAAGGAGTGTGGTGGAGTCTCCTTCTTTGGAGGTCTTTAAGCAGAGGTTTGACAGCCATATGACAGGAATGCTTTGATGGTGTTTCCTGTTTGGCAGGGGATTGGACTGGATGGTCCTTGTGGTCTCTTCCAACTCTATGATTCTATTATTCTATTCTATGATTCTTGATGTGTTTGTTTCCCTAAACCAATTTCAGATCAAACTGAGAAAAGGGAACAACCTTGCTTCCTTTTACATTGGTGATGTTGGAACGTGCTGCTAAGGCTAGAAGATACGATGCATTGGGTGTCAAAATAGGTTATTTATGTATGCCACTACTGCGGCCTGTGTTTTGTTAGCCCCAGAATGGAAAATGAGTGAGGTCCCAACTAAAGAAGAATGACAACTTAAACTGACGGAATATGCAAAGCTTGCAGACTTAACATATAGAATAAGAGAACAAGAAGAACATATGCTTAAAGAAGATTGGAAAATGTTTATTGAATATATGGGGGGGTGGAATTGTGTACACTTGAAAACTTTGGCAGCACTAAGATAAATTCAACAGTGTAAAAAAGTTTTGATGGATGTAACAATGGAATAATGAATGGTTTAGTTATTTTAAATATGCAGGGATTCATGGCATGCAAAATGAACGATGGAAAGTGAAGAAGGGAAGTTAAGGTTGTTTAAATGGATATTCTAAAATGTAAAACTGAAAAATTTAATAAAAATTATACAAAAAAGAAGACATGATGCACCCCAGCAGAAAACAACGCTCCCTACAATGCTCACAAATATCCACACCTTGATAATGACCACTCTCCACATCAAATTGGGGGTGCCCTTTGCGTGCCTGCGTGCAGCACCCCCGATCCTACGTGACTCCTGGCACAGCACTCTTGGACCACCTCCCCAATTCGCAAACTCTTAGTCAGCTCCAGAGCTTCACCCACCCTACCCTCCCTTCATTTAGTTTTTTTATTATTGCATGTTAACTTCTTCTTTACAGGTATGTGGGCGCTGCTACAGACTTATGATGGTTGCTGTTAAAGGACCGGGAAGGAATTTCCCTGCATTGGCAGGTTTCACCTTCCCCATAGCAAAACGTCGTAGCAAAGAACTTTGGCAGTTATAGGCCTTGGGTGGAATCCTTTAGTCTATCTTTCCTAAATATGGGGTGGGGTGGGGCATAAAGCAGTGACACACGCCCCCCGCAGGCCGTTAAAGGGGTTGCATTGAGGGGAGTCACTGGTCATACGCTGAAAGGTTATCAGTGCACTCCCCTGTGTTGCGGCGAAATGGGGGGCAGGCTCTCTGCTTAATCATATGTCTCCAGAACAAACCAATCTCCAGACAGATTGGTTAACCCTGATGTGCCCCAGATCCCCAGCCGGGGACTGGGAGGGATAAACGCCCAATGTCTAAGCCAAGGTCTTCCTACATCTGAAAGTTGAATAAAGTTGTGGACAATTTTAATCCCATAACACGGTGTCACTAATCCATCCGGGTGTCGTCTGGGGTCGGGGGGGGGGTCTCTGTCTGAGCATGCAATGAGACCAATGAGCCTACCACTAATGCCAGTTCCCCCCTTTATTGGAGAAGAGATTGAAATGGTGGCATGTCTGCTGGCACTGAAAGCGGCCATGTTGTTGTTTAGTCGTTTAGTCGTGTCCGACTCTTCGTGACCCCATGGACCATAGCACGCCAGGCACTCCTGTCTTGCACTGCCTCCCGCAGTTTGGTCAAACTCATGTTCGTAGCTTCGAGAACACTGTCCAACCATCTCGTCCTCTGTCGTCCCCTTCTCCTAGTGCCCTCAATCTTTCCCAACATCAGGGTCTTTTCCAAGGATTCTTCTCTTCTCATGAGGTGGCCAAAGTATTGGAGCCTAAGCTTCACGGTCTGTCCTTCCAGTGAGCTGAAAGCGGCCATAGAGAGTGCTTTAAAAACTGGGCTTAACTAGGGGAGTTTGCATTCCAGTTCCCAGTCCCCAAAGCTGCCACCATCTTGAGCTGAAACATGTCCCTAAATTCTCTGCCATCTTGGATTTACAAAATTCCAGAACAGACCAAACTGAAGTGGAGAGTATTTCCCAAAGGCAGAGTGTTTGAAAACCTCCTTTGAGACTACTGCAAGCTGCCAACACTAGGAGCAGGATGCTGAGTGGCATGAATGTGCCCAAATGAAGACAGCAGAGTCGGAAATCCAAAGGCAACACAAGTGGTTTGAGTAGGAGTAGAAATCTGTTTTGTACTGAAAAGTGTTCTGCTGTGTGTGTGTGTTTGTGCGTGCGCATGTGCGCACATGCGCAAACACATTTCAAGTTCTGCTAGTTCTTTATCGGAGGAGTATCTGAAAGAAAATAAGTGAGTAAGAATATCTCATCACTCCTATAAAAGGTATATTCAAGCCATAAAAGTATGTGCAATATAACCGTTCAGGGGTTTGCCATAACAATCTCAAACAAAGCTCATAACAAAGCCGCAGAGATAAGGTGCAATATCGCTCAATTGTTTCAAAGCTTATTGCCAGCCTCCAGAGGACATTCTCAAGAGCTCGCAGATCCATCCATCCAAGGATAGAGATTTGCCCTGTAATAAGAACCTCTCTTTAGTGTACCTGCTGTTTGCATGTAATACTGTAGTCTGGATCAAAAAGGTGGGGTTTTGAGGAGGCAGGAGAGTCTTTTTAAAATGTGGGGTTGGGGGGTGGAAGGGGGGTTATTGGGTTGTTTGTATTTTGGTTATATATTTTGTCGTTTTATATTTTGATTTTGTTCTGTCAAGTGTCCTGAAACCCCTGGGTATAGGCCGGTATATTATTATTATTAACAACAACAACAACAACAACAACAACAACAACAACAACAACAACAACAAACAACCTTGAACCCTGAAATTGGACCCTGTGGCCTTAAAATTCTTTCCAGGTTATGACTTTGTGATTTGGGCCTATCATGTCTTAAACACAGGTAATGGTACTTGCCAGCCTGTTATATCCTGAGCAGCTTAATTAGATTCAGAGAGTCTGATATTGCTCATTGATTAAAGTGCTGTGTCTTTTCCTAGACATCAAAGGTTTACACAGGGGCATAAAATTAAAAACAGCTGCATTTTCCATTCCTTCCTTCTCTATTCCCCACCCCGCACAAGGTCATGGGGAGATTTTTCTCTCTCTTTTCTTTGCTAACCATATGTACTATTTTATTTTTATTTTTTAAAAAAATCTGTAGCCTTGGTTTCACGGGCCTCATTTGCCATGAGACAACCCCCCCCCCCAAATACTCTCACACGTACTCCCTCTCCGTTGTTCAGTAAATTGAATCTGCTGAAAAATAGTGTGGAAAACAAAGTAATCCATCTTCAGCAACCGCATGAGATCACATCTACTAACAAAGATAGAGGAAGCAGAGAAGAGGAGATACCTTCTTCAGGTGTGGGCAGGGGAAGATGGTGACTGAAAATAAGTTAATCAATTAGAGGGGGCTGATGAGCAGGACGGCACTGAAACTAAAGGCCAAGCTCGACGTGCCATTAAACCTGCTTTTTTGCATTTAATGCACAGGTCTTTAAAAATGCAACTAGCACCGGTTTGCTGGGGTGGGGGGTGGGGAGAAGAAAGGCTGATGTGGAAAAGAGATTTCACGTTTCCTTCCTCTGCTGCAGTCTTGAGCAGCACCCCTCTCTTGAAGCCAGTATTTGCTTTTGGGGGAAATCTGCAGTTGGTGTCAGTCAGGAATTTCCTCACAGTGCAAATAGCAGCTTCAGAGGAGGGTATTTTTGTTTGCCAGGGGAGGAAAAGGTTAAATTCTGCCCTCTGCACCTGCTGCAATCCCAATCATGCATCCCAGTAATGTCATCACAATGCATCTCAGTTTAATAATGTCTGATGTTTTATTGTACAGTGGTACCTCTACTTACGAATGTTTCTACTTACGAATGGAGCTCCGTCCGCCATCTTGGATGCGGTTTAGATAGGGTTTTTCTACTTACGAATTTTTAGATAGAGTTGCTTCTACTTACGAATTTTTTCTCCCAATGCATTTCTATGGGATTCAACTGACAATTTTTTTCGACTTACAAATGTGTATTTGGAACGCATTAAATTCGTAAGTAGAGGTACCACTGTATTTTATTGTAATGTATTTTAAATATTTTGTTGGAAGCCACCCAGAGTGGCTGGGGAAACCCAGCCAGATGGGCGGGGTATAAATAAATCATCATCATCATCATCATCATCATCATCATCATCATTATATCCCCATGCCCAATCAGATTTGTTAGTAAGACGTTACTCAAGTCATTGACAGACCTTTGATTTTTGAGCCTGTGGTCATTTTTCTTGGATATTTAGATTTAATTGCTAAAATATAAATATTAAAATATTTATAGCCCACTCTATATAAAACTGATCTCAAGGCAGGGTACATAGTCCAATCAGAACAAAAAAAAATCATTTATTGAAAATCCACTTTGAGGGATTGTATTTTTTTAATTAACAATCAAGGTGTATAAAACATTTATGAAATAAGCAAGCAAGCAAACAAACAAAGAACAGATAATACATGGTAAATGAGTGGAACAGCTCACATTTTAATTATAATATTAAGCTTCAGAGCCACATGTTGAACAAAAATATAAAGAGCTGGTGTGGAAATAAATGTTGGCAAAAAAAAATGGCATAGCTCTGAGGCTGCTACCCTATTAAATTATGGAACACAGCTAAGATTATGAAATGGATGTGTACATATTAGAAAGGGAAGAAATACAACTGGGACATTTTAAATAAAGCAACTTTATTTTATTGCTTGTGACAAATAGGTATCGTTTGAATGTGTTGAAACACAGAAGTTGACCCATGCTGTAAATGAGAGGTAGGATCTTTTTCTTGGTGACTTCTGGTGTGGCGGCCATTTTGGAACAGGGCAGAGCAGCATCAAAAGTAGCTTCTGAGCATGCTCCGCCCAGTTCCAAAATGGCGGCAGCGCGACTTCCGGTCTGCTACTTCCGGTCCAGTCCCTTATTTCTCAGGCCGGAACTTGGCAGCTATGACCATAGCTGCCAAGTTTTCCCTTTTCTCGCGAGGAAGCCTATTCAGCATAAGGGAATTTCCCTTTAAAAAAGGGAGAACTTGGCAGCTATGGCTATGACATTGTGAAATTTGCTATGTATCTCCCCTTTAAAAAGATTTTTTGCAATCAAAATTCAATACAGGATCAACTTTCATATTTTCTTTAATATTGGCTGAGAATGGCTAACTTCGTTACGAGTTCCTTGGGCATATTGTCTACGAGAAGAACTGGAATAACAAGAGCAATAAATGAAAATCTCCAGTTTAAAAACAACCTATAGTATTGTAGATGTTCTGTTGTAGCATTACCCAGCTGTTTAAATCCGATGAAAGACATTAAGAAGCTGCACGGGTGTTTGTAGTCTGTATTGTCTGTATCCTTAGCAAAACAATTGATTGCACTAAAAGGGTTTTGCAATGTTTCTGGTGTTAAAACTATGGTGGATATCGAATTTACAGTTACTTTTCTACAGAGACTCTTTCCATAGAGGAAAATTCCTCCTCACTGTCCTTGGTTCACAGTTCTGGTGAGTTGCATTCCTGACGAGAGTTTGAATGTTGGCATGGGAATTCTTTTTAAAATTGATCACCTAATGGATGTGGACAATTCTTTAAGTACACGGCATATGCTAAGTTCAGTTCAGGGGCCTTGCAACAGGTGGGCCCTGTCAGATTTCTTAATTGATACCTTGCTGAGAAACCAACTCTGGCATTTAGAGACACTACTCCTTTTTACGTTTTTTTCTTTTGTCACCAGTCCTTAAACATGCTGAATCTGTTGGGCAACACCATGTCTACAGCAGTAAGCTGGCTCCAAACATCCAGAGTGGGAGAGAGAGAGAGACATTAAAATTTCCAGAAAATATGAGTCATACTTCTATATAACATTCTGCTCCATTCTCTTAACAACACTGCAATATGTAGTGTAAACTCAGTATAATTCTGGCCTGTGGCATTAAATAGTGTGGAATGGCTATATATGCTATGAAACTTTCTAACATTATCCCCCCCCCCCAAGCGTTCCATGGCAGTTAATTTTCAAATCTTAGCTAACCAACCAGATGCTGGATATTAAAAAATGTTACTTCAGGATATATGGAATTTTGGGGGCAGTGTAAATCCATTCCTTAACTTTGCTGGCTTACTAAGATTTTCTACGCTTCCAAATAAGCATAAATTTGACAGACTAAATATAGGCTGTTGCACAATCTGTTCAGGACAATTTTGCAATGTATTATAAAGTTATTAAAAACTGTAGTTTTTGAGGGTTTTAGGTTGGGTTTTTTTTTTGCCTTATAAGTTATCTAAATTAGGGAGAAATTGCATAAATCTGTCTGCATGTGCCTGAATATTCTAGGAAGATTAAAGCATATGATGTAGAATCAAAGATGACATTGTTCTTTTTTATATATAATTTTTGTTAAATTTTTGTTTTACATTTTATAACATTGACTTAAACAACCCTTCCTCACTTTCCATGGTTCATTTTGCACAACATAAATACCTGCATATTTTATATAAACTAAACCATTCACACATGAAAACACAGTTCACCACAGCCAATCACAAACAAACAACCACACCCTAGGCGAACCCCAACCTCTCTCACCACCAAAGGAACACAAGCGAATAGCAAAGAGAACCTGCACAAGCGACGCTGACACAAAACCCCACACATACATTAAGTAAAATAGAAACATTGTCACCTGATCCCACCCCCACTTGGCATGCCCCCCTCCACCTCTTCTCCCCTTTTCTTCCTAATGTAACACTAATGTCTCAACAAATGAAACTGATCTGTAGAAAATGTAACTTGAAAAAGAGGCATTGCAATGTAAACCAAAGTAAAATAAAAAAAATTCCTTCAGTAGCACCTTAAAGACCAACTAAGTTTTTATTTTGGTATGAGCTTTCGTGTGCATGCACACTTCTTCAGGTGTGCATGCACACGAAAGCTCATACCAAAATAAAAACTTAGTTGGTCTTTAAGGTGCTACTGAAGGAATTTTTTTTATTTTACTTCGATCCAGACCAACACGGCTACCTACCTGTAACCTAAATGTAAACCAAGAAATCTTTAATTAAAAAATATGTTTTAAAAAAGCCTTATCCTCCATCTATTTGTCGGATCTTCTTTCAAAGTCACCATCATTGCCTTCTGTGGGAGTGAAATCCATAGTTTAACTATGTGCTTGAGTGAAGAAGCGTTTCCTTTTGCCTATCTTGAATATTGGGACACTCAGCTTCAAGGATATGCACTGGCTACTGCTGACAGGGTAGTTTCTGTCTGTGGAAGATGCATCTACTGGCAGACACTGGTGGAACTCCATATACTGAGCCAGGTGGAGAGATACCAACACCATGTACTAACTCACTCTAGTGCTGCTGATTAGATGTTGGTATTACTCTGGTAGTAGTAGTAGTAGTAGTAGTAGTAGAAGAGTTTTGGATTTGATATCCCACTTTATCACTACCCGAAGGAGTCTGATGATGATAATAATAGTAATAATAATAATAATAATAATAATAATAATTTATTATTTATACCCCGCCCATCTGGCTGGGTTTCCCCAGCCACTCTGGGCGGCTTCCAACCGAATATTAAAAACAGTACAGCATCAAACATTAAAAACCTCCCTAAACAGGGCTGTACAGTGGTACCTCAGTTTATGAACACAATTGGTTCCGGAAGTCTGTTCATAAACTGAAGCGTTCATAAACTGAAGCGAACTTTCCCATTGAAAGTAATGGAAAGTGGATTAATCCGTTCCAGATGGGTCCACGGAGTACTTAAACTGAAGCGTTCATAAACTGAAGCATGGGTGTAATTGGTTCCAGAAGTCTGTTCATAAACTGAAGCGTTCATAAACTGAAGCGAACTTTCCCAATGAAAGTAATGGGAAATGAATTAATCCGTTCCAGATGGGTCCGCGGCGTTCATAAACCGAAAATTCATAAACCGAGGTGTTCATAAACCGAGGTTCCACTGTATTCAATTGTCTTCTAAAAGTAAAATAGTTGCTTATTTGTGTGGCGATACCCCGACCCTCCCCAAAGAAGAAAGACACAGGACACAGTGATTAAGGTTAATGGGCATAAATTGGCCACAACTTTATTGATTACGGATTGTAGAGAGGTATTGGCATTAGGCATTGGATCTAACCGACTATACCCGATTCCAGCCCGCTGTGCTGGCAGTCTTAGAAGGGTTAACCACCGTTGGGTGAGTCCTGCGATGCGGATCCACTAGGAGCTCACCCTGGGGCCACCGGTAAGGGCGTGCCTTGGGCCCTCACCTTCCACGGCTTCGGACTTGGCCACGCCCCCGGACTCCTTAAGGAAGTACCCCTCAGCATTTTGGGGGAGGTGATGGCAGCAACCTCCCCCCCCCACCAGAGACCTTTTGAGATAATCCAATGCCTAACCGCCTAGAGGCCGAGCCCCGGCCACGCGCCCTCTTTTAAGGGCACAAGCCACGCCCCAGTGCACCCGGATTGGACACCGCGGGGGTGACACGTCCGGGGCCGACCTATGGCAGGAGGGATGGCAACCATCCCCCTGCCACGTGAGAGGGTCATAGTCGCCCGCAACCTCCCTCTCCAGCGATGCCGGAAGGGCCTTTCCTTGACATCTGATGGGAGGGCGTTCCACAAGGCGGGTGCCACTACCGAAAAGGCCCTCTGTCTGGTTCCCTGTAACCTCACTTCTCGCAATGAGGGAACCACCAGAAGGCCCTCGGTGCTGGATCTCAGTGTCCGGGCAGAATGATGGGGGTGGAGACGCTCCTTCAGGTATACAGGACCGAGGCAGCAAGGGAGTAAGATGCCACAGTAGAATGAATAAGAGAGCAAGAGTTGTACAGTGGAAAGAATCTTAGGTCTGGATACAGGAAACACTGAATCAACTAGAAATCACACCAGATGGCTTTGGGCATGTCACTACGTTCTGCCCAATTTACCTCACAGTCTGCATTCCACTCACAACATGGGGCTACTCAGAATTATTTATTCGTATATGAAATATCCAAGGAGCACAGAGGTGCAAAAAGAGAGTCACTTTTAATCATCACAGGTAAATTATTTACCTCTGAGATAAATTAGGTCAAACATGCTGGTACTGGGCTACATAAAATGGTGTGTTTATCGCATCTGTAATGTCCCTTCCTCCAAGGAATTGGGAGGAGTGGAAATAAGGTTGCTCTTAAAGTTAATTGCCTTAGCATCTCACAGGCAGAAGCATTTCCCAGCTTTGACTCTCCTTCCCTCAAAATGGAGGCTGCACACTTGAAAAGTATTACCCTGTCACTGTAGCAGAATCAGACACAGTGTGCTTCTTCTGAAGATCAGTTGCTAGAAACCGCAGGAAAGGAGAGGGCTCTTGTATTGAAGCCCTGCTTATGGGTTTCCCACAGTCATCTGGTTGGCCACTGTGATAACAGGATGCTGGACTAGATGTGCCCTTGGTCTAATCCTGCAGGATCTTATTATGCCCTTACCATAGTCCTTACCTGCCAGGGTCAGACAATGTCCTAGGAATCATTTGCTAAAAAAAAAAAAGTGTTGGACATGTGCTCTCACACATGTGTGTCTGCCAGAAACCCTTTGGTCTGTCATTCCACTTAGGTCATTCGAGTAAGGATAGCAATGACCTCACCTAGCTTGTGTTTCTAATTGTTCAGGCATTATCTAGCATTACACTGCCAGGATGCAGATGGACTGTAAATCTCTAGAACTGAGTCCTTCCTTATCACAGCATAAATTGCCGAGATCAATACCATGCTTGTGTCATGAGGCATTACTCAAGTGTGAAAAAATATATGCATGGGCACCTTTCCCAAGATAAGAACCAGCTGTGCCTGGAAGATCTGAGAAAAGTCAACTGCAAAGGTACCTACATCTGGTGTTCCTGCTGTATGTGCACATTTTATGCGATTTCTGTCAAATTGCTGAATCTGCCCAGTTCTGTCTTTTGCCTCTGGGAAAATTATTCTAGTTATGTGAAGGCAGTGCCTCCTTCATTTCTGGTGGAGATACAGTCCTTCCATCTCCTTCACCCCCTTTTCTTCCAAACCTAATCATTGTCATCTCTCAGTCTGTCCAGACTCCATAAGGGTTTTTGCTGTTGTTGAGACAGGTCTGTTTTAATTTACTTCTGCAAATGTTGGCATTGTTAGAATGATCCTGGTTCTGTCTTGGGACATGAGAGAGAGAGAGAGGAGACCTGGCCCCCTCCAGCATCCTCCAGCCTTGCAAAGAAAACCTGATTGGTGGCTCCTTTTGAGTTTGGAAGCCCCATTAATTTGGTGGCGCTCACTTCTTAGCAGATGTGATGAGGACCATCTGTAGCCCAAAAAGTACAGATGGGAGCTACTTGAGGAAGATGAAAAGTAGAGGGAGGGCTATTTGAGAATTAACAAGTCTGAGTGGAGTAAATTTGTAGAATATGTAAAAGACAACTCTAAAGATATGAAGACACTAGCCGGATTGGTATAAACCTTGCATCTTTGATATTAAGTATAATTAGGGAATTGTGTGAATGAAATGAACTAATCTACCTGCTGGAGGGAGGAGGGAAGTCAGGGCTTGGCAAAGCCGCTTGTTGTACAGTTGTTGTATATGTATCGCATGAGAATCAAGAAAAACAATAATAATAATAAATTATTTGGGGGGGGGGGTAGAGAGAGAGCAAATTAACAACTCTTTCTAAAATATTTCCACAAACTGGCCATAGATTCATCTTGACCATAGATTCAAAATATATTCTATTCTGGAGTGTGTGCCCTATCACATTTACAATGCTGAATTTGATCAAGGCTCTAATTCAATATTAGACTGACTGGTCAAGTCAGAATGGCTTTCGACCCAGCAGAGGTGTCTACTGACATAAGCTGAAGGAAAGCAGTTGTCCCATGCCTCCCTCCATGGCTGTTCTGGGTGATCCCTCAGTCCTCTGTGACAGATGGGGACACACACACAGGAGGCTGTGTTAGGAATGGCAGAAAATCACCTGCTCTACACTTACATTAGCAGATGCTGCTGCTTGATCAAAAGTCATTCACAAATGGAATGGCAGCATGGAATTCCACCATTCGTATGTTTCCCTTAAACATTTTTTTTAAATTATATCTATATATTTACTAGATTTATAGCTTGTTAAAGTATATTTCAATTAATTGTGCTAGGTTAATCTGTCATTTGATCCCAGAAATAAGAAATAAGAACGATTTTAGCAATCTGTTCTGTTCATCATGACATTTGTTAGCATTTGTGTAGGAAATAAGTATTGTGAAGCTCTAATTGGTCTGATGATCACTCTGAAAAAGTGAAGTAATTATCTTTTTTAAAAAGTATGGAACTGACAATTTTATATCCTCTGTATATATCCTTGAGTAGGCAAGTGAAGTGGCAATGGTTCAAAATTTAGCTCCCATTACCAAAAGGAATTACAGAGCTGACAAAAATGCCTGCTTTATCTTATCCTCAGTGGCCTTATGTTATTTTATGATGTTATCTTTGGCTACGTATTTTATGGTAATATTTAAATTTTCTTGAAACCATTTCCTGGCATGCTGGAAAGAATGAATCATCTTGCCAAGTGAATTTACAATTAAGACGCAAGACTTGTTTACCCCTCAAGTGTTCATGGTTACAAAACAGACATTGAATACTGACAAATAAATAAATAAAATCAAAAAAGTATTGCTACTCCAAGATAGGGCTACATTCTAGAGAACCACACAAAAGGTCTATCTCATTTAAAAATTGCATTTGTTGGAGGTGGATCAAAAGTCGATATATTTGTTGCTGATTTCCCCCCACATAGTAGTAAAGAACGCCAGATTTATTTTCTTATTTCTTTTGCTAGTTTTCCCAATGGTTGGGCTAATTCTAACATTTCATGGCGCTATTGCTCCAAGTTTGATTTGCTTGGCTTTTGGTTTCTTTGATTTACATGAGAGTGTTATATTTTCTTCTTCTAGGGCTGGTTAACATTTTATATTACGATACTTGTCACTGAGTGCAGGTTTTGGAAAGAGGGACATGCAGACATCTGCAAGAGCTGGCCCCCCACTCCATGTAAGAGGGCATTTCTTAAAAGCTGCGTTGCAGACATGCCTTTTCAGTATGTTTTATTGTTGATCACACAGTTCTACAGAAGCATCTGATTTGTAAGAGTGACTTTGATCTATACTGAGACACATGAATGGAGACGCACTGCTCTGGCAGGCAGATTTCCGAATCCTTCCTTTGAACCTCTCGGGCACATGGCCGCTGTAGGGCTTTTTGCTTAAAAGCACGCAGATGCCAACAGAATGTGTCCTCCGAAAGGTGAAAGGGGCTCTGATGGAAAGAGTCACTCCACTGAGGCTGCAAGTTTCTTCTTTCAGCCCAATCATGTTTGTACTTGGAACCCATGCTGAGAAGTTACTGTACCGTACCATTCAGCATTGAAGGGTTCTTTCAGAGAATGTCACTGTTGCTTAGTGAAACGCCCCCTACACATACACAAACACAGACTCACAAAAAGGCATGTTAAAGGTCTCATCTAGCCAGGATTTCCCTATCATCCCCCTCCCAATGAAGAGCTCTTAATTTGCAAGCCACGGTTGTGAGGTTTAGATCATGCATTTTGTTTCTTTTAAACCATCAACAGATTTCCATGGAAAATGTGCCATTTTCTGAGTAGCAAATAACTGAAAGAGCTTCATCCGTTTAATTAAAACATCACACTTTATTCTGATAATTATGGCTAAAAGATTCCAAATAAACTAAAGGACAGGGAGACACACACACACACACACACACACACACACACACACACACACCTTATGCTTTAGAGCAAGGCATCTTTACACTACACAGAGTTATGTTCATTTTCTTTCTGTGCTAAATGCTTGGAAAATCTTTTCCCCTGTTACTGTTGGGGAAGAGCTGTAGCTCACTGGCAAGGAACATGCTTTGCCTGCAAAATATCCCAGGTTCAATCTGCAGCATCTCCAAATAGGGATGGAAATGACCCCCTGTCTGGAGAGCTGCTGGCTTGTTGGTGTAGACATTGGCCTGGAATAGATGGACTGATGGTCTGGCAGGGGATATATGGCAGCTTCCCATGTTCTTAGGAAAATGGGATTTTCACACAGCAGTAGGGAAGAGCAAATATTTCCCCCTCTAAAATCAGAATATGTATATAGCGAAGCATAACAATACATTATGAACAAGATGTGAAGAGCCCCATAGAATATTACAGCCGTGCTTTGAATATTTTTCTCCTTATACACAACTCTTCACAGTGCCCTAAGATTTAGTGGTGGCCAGTGAGAGGGTTTTGCTAGGTGAATTGCCTGCTGTGCAATGACAAAGTGGTGGGTGAGAAATCAGTACACGGTTTCCTCTTTTCCACATACAGTTACCAGTGGTTCTGCCTAGCAAACTGCCTTACCAGTCACCACTCCTAACTCTACTCTTTGAGCTTCCTCAAATTTAGATCCTTAAGATCCTCAACAGAGCCTCTCCACATTTGTCCACCAATTAGATCAGGGAGGTTGATAGGCTCCCATGCTTTAGTTTCACCAGAAAGCCTTGAGACCCTAGCCTGCCTCAAGTGGCCTATACATGATAGGTGTTGCTTCTTTGTTTTGGCTGAGGTGACATGTCTTCTTTTCTTTATGCTTTATAATATGACATGAGTGTGAGAAGGGGCATAGCTCAGCGGTAGAACATCTGCTTTGCATACAGAAGGTCTCAGGTCCATTCTCTAGCATCTCCACGTAGGTCTGAAATCCTGGAGAGCCACCACCAGTCTGCGTAGACCAGTGTTTCCCATCTTTGGTCTCCAGTTGTTGTTGGACTACAACTCCCATCATCCCTAGCTAGCAGGACCAGCAGTCAGTGATGATGGGAGTTGTAGTCCAACAGCATTTGGAGACCCAAGTCTGGTGTAGACAATACTGAACGAGGTGGACCAATGGCCTGTCTCAATATAAGGCAGCTTCCTGGGTTCCTATTGCAGCTGGCTTATGAACGATGGTGGGATTGCAGTAATCTTCTTTTCCGATTATGTCAAGTAGTATTAGTATCCCAAATGTATTATGAAACCTGCACTCAGAAAAGTGTCCTACAAATGAATACAACTAATAGAGTTTTACATCATAACAGAATGTATACGCCGTTGGATGGAACCTGCTGTGGTAGATGACAACTTCAAGGATTGAATGGGGTGATTAAAAGAACGATTAATTTTTATTTTTTGCAACGTGTGTCAGTAATCGAACAGGCATTTTATATCCTGATCTTGCGACCTTCTGCTAATGGATTGCTTTGAGTCTTGGCCCGGACATTTCTTTATGCTGACAGCGGAACACAGTTTGTGCCACTCCAGATTAGAACCACTGGTTTATATATAGTAGCAAAAGGCAATTGTAAGACACTGAGTCAATTGTGTAATCATGCACTTCGTGGGAAATAAAAAAATCTGTCATGACCCCCTCAGGCAATCAATTTATGCCCTGAAGCATGAGATTTGATTAACCATGTTATTATCTTGGCTTGCATAGCTACAAATGTTATCTGCAGTCATAAAATTATCCAGGCCTTAAAATGTATATTTTAAAGGATCCCAGAGTACTTGACTCTATGACCTCATGAGACTGAATTCCAAAAGCTGTAGCCACCTCTAAAATGGCACCTCCTTTTATTTGCTGCATATTTTGCTATTTTATAGCACTGACTTCCCCTCCATTTTCTCTCATTCTCCAGAGGTATTAAAAAATATGCCCTGTTATTTCCCCTTTTGAAATTTTCAATAGTGCAATCAAGAGCCTTCTAAATAAGGCTCTGAGCCCTAGCGCTAAAGAGGAATAATATTCAATGATCATTTCCAAAACATTGCCAAGCTTATGAATGCTGCTTTGCTCCCCTCCCCTTCAGTTTGCTGTGCTATTTAAAGATCACTTCTTCTTCTTCTTTTGGCCTATTCCGCTTGTACTTGTTACGGACTTCTCCTTATGCTAGATGAAAATCTGGTTACCCACTCCTCATGGAGAGGTTTTAAACAATCAGTCTGAGCCACACAGAGAACCTCTTCACAAACAAATGGCTTTAACCACTTGAAGCTGTTTCCTTGCCGCTCCTACACTGACTGTAGAATTGGGCCAATCAATAAATAAATCGAGATACACGGTTAAATACCATCACCACTATAGGTAGACATACCACTGACAGAGTAGATAGTCATGTCTGTGTACTAGACTTAGCTGATTTTAAAAGTACATGGCTAAAACCAGTAATGCTAAGTAATGCTGAAATGAAGGGATAAAGACATATCATAAGCTTCCTTCATCTCAGCCCTCATCACATCACAATAATCACAGCCAATAGAATAAAGTGAAAGCTGTGAAACTTGCAGATCAATCACTTCACATGACACATTTGATGTTTCTGCACATTACTAGGGGAGAAAGGATCGGAGGAGGTACATAGTTGGCTGGTGTGATGGCAATATGATGCTCATATTGCTTACCTCTACCCAACTGTGTGAGCATTGGTATTTGTGTGTATATGTTGAGGAATTATCTATTTTTTCAAGAATTATTGAGATGGGCAGATTCACAGGAGAGGAGGCAGTTCTTCAAGCAGTTTGGTCCCAAGCAATATTTCATTTTCACGTCACTTCTAATTTATATACCGCCTTTTTATATTACTATACAACAACAGAATATGCAACAAAGGTCGCATGCCTTATAATAATCCGATCCAATACAAAAAAGTATTAATAAAAACACAGCTTTTAAATAAGCAGATTATATCAAATAAAGTAATAGTCAACAATCCATTAGAATATAATAGTATACGATAAAATCAACTATCAAAATATCAGCAAATAACAATTAAACAGAAATCCACACTTAACAATTACAATACATAAATACTAAATTATAATCAATAAAAATAACAGCCAGTCACAATGCATAATATACCACAATACAAAGAGAACCATGTAAAAGGGTGAAGTTGAGAAACAAAGACACACACCTTATAAAATTATTCTTTTTTAAAAAAAAGCATTATAGGCAATAACCAATGTCTTGAAGTGCACTAGGAAACAGGGACACTGAAATATTAATGGGCGTCACATGATCCCAGCACCTTGCCCTAGTCAAGATTTTAGCAGCAGCATTCTGCCATTGAAGATTCCAAGCTGTTTTCAAAGGCAGCCCAGCCCATACAGAGTGTGTTGCACTAATCCAGTTGAGGGGGGTGGACCTACCAAGATGGCCTCCTCTGCTGATCTCAACACCTGCTAGGGTCTGTAGGGGGCCTTTATTGCACATATCAAGGGCCCTTTATTTCGGGCAGACATCACAAACTTATTTCCAGAAGCTGTGGTGATGATCCCTATTATAGAAGGGTATTTAAAAGGAGTGTTCAAATTCCCAGACTAAAGCTTATGAGTCATGTTCATCAAATGGCACAGCCTTCACTTTCTGGATTAGGGTACTTCCAATCACCCAGTGCTGGACCATTTAAGAAGAGCCTGTGAGTTTCCCAGGACATATGGCTGCCTGCCTACCACTGTAGACAGGGTGCAAGGCCAGGTAGATATTTGATTTTGATCTGGGAAGAAAGTTATTCCATCCTCCTGATACTTTGAGACCTACAGTTAACCAGCTGCATTTGCTCTGAATGGTCCGCTCTGTTTAAAATGCCAAGTGTGAAGACAGAAGATTATTTTCTGAACAGAACTTGTTAAATTTGGGAGGGGGAAAGCAAGGATATGTCTGTTAAAACAAATTTTTGTTTTGCAATTATAATGCAATGCAGAATTGCTTTCTTATTAAAATGGCAAGGGAATTGCTGGCAAGCTTTCTAATGGGAAGCCACTGCTTCCTTCAGATGTTGTTTAAATAGATGCATTCCATCATTCTTCAGACTTCAGTGGATAATGAAATTGAACAAATGTCGCACAGGCTGAAATCATTCTTAATATGACAAAGACAGTCACAAGAAGAAAACATGGACAATTCAGCAGTGTCTAAACAGCTGGTTTCTCCCTTCCTGGACAACCTCCCTGAAAATTTAAAGAGGTATTTAATAACCAACACTATCCATATATGTTCAGATTGGCCCATTATTAAATATACAGAAGCTTAATGAATCTTATTTCCATGGAAGACATCTTAACATAGTTTTCTTCATCTTTGTTATAAGTGATACACTTTTATGGGAAACATTCAATAACCTAAGGGAATGTTGGACTGGACTCAGTGGAAAACATACCAGTAACGTTTACTTGTTTCTTTATTGCCTTGATATCCCACCTTCTTCTCTAGGGAACTCAAGGTGGTTTGCATGGTTCCTCCACTTCTAGGATAACTCACCTTGGCAGCGAAATTTGGTAGTCTCAAAATTCATTCCCCAAAATTAAGAAAAACTAATTCAGAAGCACAGGGATGCAGGACATTATGGTCGTTAAAAGGCTGGACATCACATTGCACTACACCCCACATCCAGCTGAAGCATTTTCAGAACTGCTGTCACCTTTTGCCTTATTGGCTGTGGGATTTTTCTGCTTTTAGCACTTTCTTTTTTTATTTTTAAAAGTGTATGTTATATACCCTTGTCAAAACCAATGTGCATTTTATTCACCTCATTCTACCTGCAACTAAGCTCCCTCCAACAATTCTGCCTGAGGTAGAAAAGAGATGCTCCCCTGTTACTTCAGTATGTTCTGTTGCTTTTCTGGATATTTAAATACCCCAGGAATAACAATGCCTAACCGTGCTTGCCTGATTCAATACAATGGTTTTATAATTCAAAGACAATGAACATTTCTTTAGGCCTAGTATCTTATTTTATATTTTTGTGTCAGACAGAGAGTGAGAACACTGGGCTGGGGAGGAGGTTCTGAGCAACCTTGTGGCAAGGGAAAGAATTATTAAAGGGATGAGGAAATTAAAGCTAGGAAAAGATCACCCAGACACTTTCTTATTTCAGTTGAGACCAAAGAGTTGGCCCAACCTGATAGAAAAATATTTCCTAAGGGATATAGAAGAAATCCAAACTGCTCATATGTGTATCAGAAAGGAAAGTTAAGCCTTCACAATCAGTTTGCTCATGTTTTTTTTTTGTTTGATCACAAAAACCAGCATTTGGACTTCCTGTTTGTGGGTGACTATGATACAGCACATCCCTGCCATATCCCCTTTCTTCGAGGCTCAGGTGTTGTTTTGGAGAGAATTCCCTCTGTGATTCCTGATAATTGAAGGCAGATAAGAATAGCAGATCCCTCATATTCTAAGATCCATCTCTCCCACTGGACAAATGAGTCACGATTAAGGATACCCAGGTCTTCTGGGACCACTCTACAGATGGCTGGCAGAAAGCGCTTTGCTACCTTTTCTGGCCACCTTTCTACTTGAGTTTGAGCTTCACAAAACCAGGGTTGTTGTGGTGTTGGGGTTTTTGGGGGGTGGGGGGGAGAAAGAGTGTTGCAGCTGATTCCATAGAGCAGGAGCACATTCCCAGAACACATCCAGGACACGATAGCATGAGACCATAATGAATAAGGGAATGGCTGCAGTATGTGATGTGCAAAGTAAGGAAGTACACAAGCATAGATGGGTGGATCTGAAGGAGGCGTGTGAAAGGAAATAATCAAAGACGTAGAATGAGTCCCATTTCTTGCCCTTGGTGATAGAGCATAACATATCTCATTTCCAATCTCTCAAGATCAACACTGCTTGAATAAAGCAGCAGGAGAAAATGTTGTGACAGTTGTCTAGAGTCATCCTATTCCTTCTCTGATGGGAACTCTGGCCCTCATTCCATCAGCGGATTGATTTTTCCATTTCTTTTCCCTTCACTGGTTTTAAGCTAATCAGTCCATTCCTTGACAATGTAGAATGGTTCCCTAATGGATATTTTTCCTAGTGAAGTGTCCAGTCTCATTTTAATTAGCTTGGATAATGGACTCTCGGCAAGTTCCCCCGGGAACCTGTTCCAAGGTTGTGCAGATTTTGCTGTTTGTAACTTCCCACTCCTTGCTCTTCAGCTTCACTTTCCACTTTCCCCTTTCTTGATTTTTATCGTATTGCTTTCTGATAAGGTACTAAAAAGAAACGATCAATGAATGGCTTCCTATAAAAAGGAAACACGTTTTAGCAGCTGGGAGGGGATACATCTAAAACAGGCAAAGGAAGAGGAGGCCAACATTCCCCTTGATGCAAACAAGTGTTCGAAACTGGTCATCTGTGGTGTGGTTAGAAAGAAGTAAGCCACAGACCACAAACCACAGTGCTTGAGATTTTATTAAGGAACAAGTATTTATTCTGAAATGAATTGCATTTCAAAAACATTTTTATGGAGCTCCAAGGATACAGGACATGCACAAGTTGGATAAGTCCCTCCTTGTAGAAAGACTGGACTGGGACTTTTTAGTTTACAAAACTAAGAGAAAACATGATCAGGGCAGTCTCGAGCAGGTCGTGCGCCCTGGCGCTGAGGGGCAGAGATCGCTCCGGTGCCGGTGCCCTTGCAGGGCGCAGCATGGCTTCCTACCAGCCCGGCACCCCACACCACCAGGACTGTACCTAGAGCTGGCCCTGCCTGAATTTATACATAAAAAACCAGTCATGCAGGGTGAAATGGCATAACTGCTTTCCGACCATTCAAAACGACAAAATTAATTTATTCCTCCTCCTCCCTACTGACACCACACACAATCCACTGCCACTAAATATGGACCTAGCCCATAACCTAGGGAGCAATCCAAACCCAAGATCCACTGGGATGAACAAGTTAGGATTCAGGAGATCCCTGTCTCAGCTGGCTGATTCCTGGCTCACCTGCAATGCACCACTGTAAGACAAACATCCTGGTTCTGGTGGAGATATGGCTGTGTAACTCCCTCATCCCAGGAGAGTAGTGAGAGCAGGACAAGGCAGGAGAGGGCTTGCACTGGATCCTAATGACATTCAGCTCAGCCATGTGAACTGGCAAGCCAGCAGAACACTCAGGCCAGGAAAAAAAGAGAGAGTGTAAGTTAAACTTTATTTAAATGACTTGTTTCCTTAGGCTGGCTCAGCCAGCAGTAGCCCCACTCCCAAACAGAATCTGGAATAATTTATGTGGGCTTAATTTCAGGCAGTTGTTGGATTTCTATACTTAGCATAGCTCTGTTGGACACTTACATGAAAGATGTGTCTGTAATGGAGAACCTTTTAATTACACCTTGGGAGCCCAGCTGACAAGGAATTGACAAGCGACTCTGAGATTTCCGTGTCAGCACATCACCTTACAAGAAACAGAAAGGCCCCCAAGGTTCTGCTCAAAGTGCAGAATTTTATTACAGTCTGTTAAGGCAACTATCTGATCCGACTAAGACTTAAGTCAGTTTGTTGTTAGCTGGGCTCTCAAGCCGGTAAGTGATTATTATTGTTATTTTAACATCCCTGTTAACACCACATGTGAAAGGATAACCTTTAGGACTATAAAAAGTCGCGATGGTTATGCTCTGCCTCCACAGTGGGAGACAGCAAAGCTTCTGAATACCAGTTGCTGGAAACCACAGGAGGGGAGAGGGCTCCTATGCTCAAACCCTGCTTGCTGGTTTCCTACAAGCATCTGGCTGGTCACTGTGAGAACAGGAGGCCATTGGCCTGATCCAGCAGGCTCTTCTGATTCTCTTTGTGCTCCTCATAGGTGGACTAGGCCCAGACTTCATTGCCTCCACCTTCCATGACTGCAGCTTCCATGCCACAAAGACAGCAGAAGAACACATTATTTGGAATGACAACTCCATTCAAAGTGTTGGCCTCAGCCTAAATGGCCTCAGTCCTGTATACCTGAAGGAGCATCTCCAACCCCATCGTTCAGCCAGGACACTGAGGTCTAGCGCCGAGGGCCTTCTGGCAGTTCCCTCACTGTGAGAAGTGAGGTTACAGGGAACCAGGCAGAAGACCTTCTTGGTAGTGGCACCCGCCCTGTGGAACGCCCTCCCATCAGATGTCAAGGAAATAAGCAACTATCCTACTTTTAAAAGACATCTGAAGGCAGTCCTGTTTAGGGAAGTTTTTAATGTTTAATGCTGTATTGTGTTTTTAATATTCGATTGGGAGCCGCCCAGAGTGGCTGGGGAAACCCAGCCAGATGGGCAGGGTATAAATGATAAATTATTACTATTATTATTTCATGTTACATTTATGGGAGCTTCCTATGCTATCTGAAGAATGGGAGAAGCTCCAGGTCACATGGGAAAAAGTGGTGCTGCAGCTGCATTTCCTCCCCACTCCAGTGTTGCCACAGGACATGGGAGAGGCATCACCAGTTCCTTTCAGGGCCCCAAGGCTTCCAATGGTACTTTCCTAGCATCAGAAGCAGCCATGCTGTACTTGATCTCAGGCCACAAAGGCAGAGAAAGGGGTGCAGCTTCTGCATAATGTGTAGATTGCCACTAAGTGAGGGTAATGGAAGATGGGGTCGAAGGCAGGGATAAGTGCTCTGAAAACAAGCTCTCTTGACAAGACTTCAAAGAAAGAGGCTCACTCCATTTGACCATCCCCATTCCTTGGGTAAGGATGGAACATTCTGCTGAAGAGCAAAACAAAGCCCACCCAAATTTTGCCTCAAGGAACTGTGTGTCCCGAGCCATTAAAATCAACGTCTTCAGTGGGAAGTCTATGTTTCATTGTATGAGTTTTGTATGGGCGGGTTTTATGTTTTATTTGTCAGAATTCAGAATATTTTGGTGAGGGCTGGATGGCAGGCAGACAAAAAGGAAGGGGGAAGGGGATAGTGAGAAGGAATCAAAGGAAGAAACGTCGTGGCTATTTGTTTCATTTGTGATTTGCTTCCTATGAAGCATCTCAAAGTTATTTCACAACAAAGCATTTACAAAGCAATTGCATAATTTTTTTTAAAAAAAGATTCAAAACTATTACAGACATAAAATATAGTTAAAATAATTACATATATAAAAACAAATCCTGTACAGATACCTGCTGGGATAAAAAAAAAATCCACTTGGAAGGTGGCCAGCAGACACTGGCAAGACATACAAATGTGCCTTCTGGTATTAGTGGGAGGGAGTTCCTATCACTAAGGCTACAATCTAACCATGTTTAGAAATAAGTCCCATTAGAGTCAATTGGGTTTACTCACAGATAAATGGGATTAGGATTGCAGCCTCTAGTTCAGCCTTTCTCCACCATGTTGTTGCACTACAAATCCCATCATCTGTAGCTAGCAGGACCAGTGGTCAGGGATGATGGGAGTTGTGGTCCAACAATAACTGGGGACCCCAGGTTGAGTAAGGCTGCTTTAGTTGACAAAATGATATTTGCTATATGCCACCTCCCAAAGAGCACAGGAGGGCAACCAAAATGGTCAAAGGCCTGGAAATGATGCCTTATGAGGAACGGCTTAGGGAGCTGGGTATGTTTAGCCTGGAGAAGAGAAGGTTAAGGGGTGATATGATAGCCATGTTCAAATATATAAAAAGATGTCATATAGAGGAGGGAGAAAGGTTGTTTTCTGCTGCTCCAGAGAAGCGGACACGGAGCAATGGATTCAAACTACAAGAAAGAAGATTCCACCTAAACATTAGGAAGAACTTCCTGACAGTAAGAGCTGTTCGACAGTGGAATTTGTTGCCAAGGAGTGTGGTGGAGTCTCCTTCTTTGGAGGTCTTTAAGCAGAGGCTTGACAGGCATATGTCAAGAATGCTTTGATGGTGTTTCCTGCTTGGCAGGGGGTTGGACTGGATGGCCCTTGTGGTCTCTTCCAGCTCTATGATTCTATGATTCTATCAGTTGGTTATATAAATTGGTGTGATATACACACCACACACACAAAGAATATGCATGTAAGGATAGATATAGATATAGATATGCACAGAATATATATGTGTGAATATATATGTAAGAAAGACATAGCAGGACATAGCAGAAGCCCTGATACTTTTATAGGTGAAAATTATTACCTAGTTTTTCTGATTTACAAGCCTTTCCACTTTACTTTTTTTTCTTCCATGAGAGCTAGTATCATGCGGGTTTTATGTTGATTCGTTTTTACAGCTGAGGGTCTGGGGAAGCTGAATTTTGCACCTGACATCAGAGTCCAGATGGTGCTCATATGAATGTTTGGAAACGGCACACATATAATCCAATTAACGTCTATCAAAAGTGAGTAAAGGTTTGTAGAAAACAGCACAGAAATGTGAAAAGCAAGGCTGTTTCCTTGCCTTCATCCTAGAAGGAATAATTTTTAAAAAGCCATCTAGGGATTGTATCAGAATAGTGTTTTTACTAAAACTGAGAAGAAACTACCAAATCAATGTGCATTTTTCCTTCAGATTTTTGCAAAAAGAAACACTGATGTTGTACATCTTTAGACTTTATCAATATTAATTGTTCAACATAATTTACAAACAGTGCAATCCTGACCATGGGTGGTATTCAACTAAGTTTTTCTCAGAGTAGACCTATTGAAATTTATGGATCTAACTTAATTGAGTGCATTAATTTTAGTGGGTCTTCTCTGAGTAAAATATATTTGAATACCACTGCATGTCAACTCAGAAGTAAACTGTATTGCATTCAGCGAAGTTGACTTACATTTAAATGGGATTAGGACTACAATATGGGCAGCTATCTTTTTTTACTTGGTATCTCAGAAATTCAGTTGATTTTTTTAAATTTAACAAAATGCCATCAAGCAACAAACAAGGTGGAAGGTACTTAGTTTTGTAAAAGGGAAGAAGCAAAAGTAAACATTTACCCCTGGATATGGAATATAATTTAGCATAGTAATATAGGAAGCTGCCTTCTGCTTTGACCAAGCACCTTTCCCCTCATCCACTGAGAGCCAGCTAAGGCTTTGAATGGGTGGTTAAATTACCCCTTGGATTTCAGCACTACACCCCAGTCTTAGAAATGCACAGTTTGCAAAGCTCTATTCTCTCAACTTCAGCTGCTCATCAAAGAAATTTGAAAATGATACTGATGTCCCACAGAAGGTTGTTGTAAGGACTGTGGCAAAAATATACCTGAACACCCAGGCAGAGTAAGTCAGATGAGAAAAGCATGGGAGTGAGGTGCTGTTACCATCCCAGGAGTCTGGTTTTTGTCCTAGGCAGCTGGAGCACCCAAATCATTTCTAGGTAATTTCTATGGCCATTTAGATTAAAAATGCATTTAAAAAGGTAAAGGTAAAGGGACCCCTGACTGTTAGGTCCAGTCGCGGACGACTCTGGGGTTGTGGCGCTCAACTTGCTTTACTGGCCAAGGGAGCCAGCGTACAGCTTCTGGGTCATGTGGCCATCATGACTAAGGCGCTTCTGGCGAAACCAGAGCAGCACATGGAAATGCCGTTTACCTTCCCGCTGGAGTGGTACCTATTTATCTACTTGCACTGCGTGCATGCATGATGCTAAATGGCATGTGGGTGGTACTGTGGTCTAAACCACTGAGCCTCTTGGGCTTGCTGATCGGAAGGTCATCAGTTGAAATCCCCACGACGGGGTGAGCTCCCATTGCTCTGTCCCAGCTTCTGCCAACCTAGCAGTTCAAAAGCATGCCAGTGCAAGTAGATAAATAGGTACCGCTGTGGCAGGAAGGTAAACGACATTTCCGTGCACTCTGGCATTTGTCACAGTCCTCCATGTGCCAGTAGAGGTTTTGTCATGCTAGTCACATGACCCAAAAACTGTCTGTGGACAAACGCTGGCTCCCTCGGCCTGAAAGCGAGATGAGTGCCGCAACCCCATAGTCGCCTTTATAAATAGATTTTAGCATGCTTTAGGCCAGCAAGTTGGTGCAAAATCACTGCCCAAACTCAATGCATTCCTATGGACATTTGGAATGACAAGCCTGTTGTAGAGTTTTATGCTGATGCTTTCAGGGCAAGGTGCTAAACCGCAGCCCACTCAGTGCAAGATGGCATAACACATGCATAAGGCCAACTGGAGGTATGCCTTTATTCTGAAGCTTTCTGTTTCTGAATGGGGTGTGTGCAGAATTACAGCTGAGGCTATGCACCCCATTCAGAAAGTCTACTGATTTTTATGCAGATAAGAATGGAAACCAGTTTTGAAAGGGGAATAGTTGAGGAGGATCCAAGCCATGCCAGTGAGTTGCAATCACCATTCAGAAACGCAGTTGCTTGCAATGGAAGGGACCAAAGGCTGCAGATGACTTCCCAGGACCAAACATATGCAAATGTTGGCCATTCAGAAGTCTACATTGTTGCCTGGGTGTATTCTGAGGTTGTAAAAGAGGAAAACTAAAATTGGCTACATCACAGGGTTGTTGTGATTTCTCTTGAGATCCTGTTTTAGTGTACCAAAATTAGTGAGAGTGGGAAGTGGGAGACAAGGTTGTAAGCATCCCAAGAGCTTGGGGGAAGGGGTCCCTGACATATCTGTGATTGGTGGTGGGTCTCAACTTTATGCAAGTCATTTCTCCATTTGCTACAACCATTTGAATACTGTTTTGCTGGCCACTCCACAATTCCGTTGATCAACATAGTGGACAATAATGCCTGCAGATCATTTAACAGGGTCTGAGCTTTGGGGAACGGCTGTAGCTCAGTGGTAGAGCATCTGCCTTGCATGCAGAAGACCCCAGGTTCAATCCCCAGCATCTCCAGGTAGGATTGGGAACACACACACCTGAAACCCTGGAAAGCTGTTCCCAATCAGTGTGGGCAACATGGGGCTAAATTGACCAACGGGCCAACTCAGTATAAGGCAACAGAAATTCCCTTGTTTTTCAGGCAGAGAAGGGTAGAAAGTGATGGGTTTGCAGCAGCAATTAAGCATGACATGATCTCTTACCAATGGATTGTAGTGGCAATTTGGAAAGGCAGGTTTTGGTCATCAGCCTCTCTGTGTGGTTAACCAATCAACCTGGAGTTAAAGTACAGTAGCTATTTAAAGCGGGTTTTTCAAATGGCAATTCTCTGTCACTTGTTTTATTACATCCCAAAATTAGCCCTGACAAATATCTCATGTATCCAAAACTGGATGCAATCTACTTGTTCAGAACAAAAGGGCATTTATTTTACTTGTGTCCTGCAGAGGAGATGCCCCTGTCTAAAGATTGCTCCAGCATGTCCTTTTTGTGGTGGTGGTGAAGTTGGGTGTAGAGGGGCATTATCATCATCATCATCATCATCATTTTATCATCATCATCATCATCATCATCATCACTACATAGCTGATCAGAGTGCATGCCCTGTGTCTCATCTCCCACTTCTCCTCCCACCCTGAGAGGGGTCTTCTTCTCCCACCCACCCACCCACCCACCCACCCCAATTTCTCATCCACCCCACATTGTGGGGCACTTTCCAAGCAGCACTTCTTGGCTGTTCTGGCTCTCTAAGCCCATTTTCGCTGGAAGGGTGTGGCAGATACCTGAGGAGTTCAGGGAGGGGAAGTGTGAGGCACTAGCAACATGCCAGGACTGGACCTCTTTACCTTTGGGCAGAAGGAGGAGGAGGCTGGCATGCAATCCCTCCTATCTCATGCAGTCTGAGGAAGAGGGTGGGAGGGGTGCGGGGGGGGTTGTGCGTGCGTGCGCTTGTAGGGGTGTGTGTGAAACGATTGGAGAGCAGGGCACCAGTGCCAAAGGAGACCTTTCTCCAGCCATTTGATGCCTGGTGGTGCCCACTTCCCTTCTGCTTCCTTCGCTCCCCTCTTCGTTTTCTCCCCTGTTGCAAGCAGCTGCTCTGAAGAAGAAGAACAACTCGGCTGCCTTTCCAAGGTACGGCGCGCTCCCGGAGGAGCTTCTTGTTGCTCTTGGTAACGCAGGGTGGTTCAGCATGGCAAGGATAGCTCTCTCTCTCTCTCTCTCTCTCTCTCTCTCTCTCTCTCTCTCTCTCTCTCTCTCTCTCTCTCTCTCTCTCTGTGTGTGTGTGTGTGTGTGTGTGTTCTCGTGCGGGAGAGGGAGAGGGTGATGTCAAACTTTACCACCCATTAGGGGATATTCGAATAATGATATATAACCCGGCGTTTTAGACACACACTTCTGCCCCCTTAATCTAGTTGGGTGTATCTCCTCCTTGCTTCTGACTCCTTTTGAGTTAAGGGAATGATCATTTCATTCTATGTTTCGAGGAAGAAGGGAAACCTGGGAGTGGGAAGCTGGGATCATCTCTCCTTGTTTTGTGTCTTCAGGGAAAGCTCATTTAATTTTTATGGCTCAATGGGAGAAGTTCCACACCTGGCTGTATTTGTGTGCATGTGTATTTTACTCGATATATTTGTATGTTTTACACACACACACGCATTTTTCTTTCTTTTTTAAACAAATCCAATATATAAATAATTGGGATGGTTATATCAGAAAACTCTCACTACATTCCACCCCCCCCCCGGAAGACAGTGACCATCACTGACCATTTATGTTCAGGGAAGGGGTTTCACACCTGCTGCAGTGGGAGGGGGGTCAGGTAAACCCCTTCCCAGCCCTCTGTTGCTCTGTAAATGGGGAAAAGACATTTCACTCTGGAAGACGTGTGTACGTCTCTCTCTGTGTGTGGTGCCCCCGGGAATTTTAAGGGGGGTGGGGATAATTCACTTTGATGGGTTTAACAGGGGCTCCTTCCCTAAAACACATGGTTCCCAGGTACCGGGAAACGTTCCTTTCATCACACCAGGTCGCCACAGGGTGAGCAGGTCCCTCGATGCCCCAAGACACGCATCACCCACCCACCTCTCTCCCTCTCCCTCCCTCCCTCTTTCCTAGGGAATACTACCAGCTTTCTCCCCCAGCTTTGCAGCGGTGTAAAGTGGGGAGGGGGGTTGGCTCTGGCTGTCTTTTTCTTCCCTTGAGCAGCAGCAGCAGCAGCAGCAGCAGCAGCGTGTGTGTGTGTGTGTGTGTGTGTGTGTAGAGCTGGGAGAGATTTGGGAGGTTTAGGGGCTCGTTGCCATGGCTCCCTTGAAGCTCTGCCGAAGGAGATATTGATGCCAGTCACGAAGGGACCCTTCTTCCTTTCTGCACGCTTGATATTTTCTTCCCTTCTTCTCTCCCTCTCTCTCCCTCTCTCTCCTCCTCCTCCTCCCTCCCGCCCTCCTCCTTTCCCCTTTTGGCGGAGCAGGCAAAGTGATTAATTTGGCGAGCCGGGACGGGGCTTCCTGGTGCTGCGCTCGCCTCCAGAGCAAAAACGGAGCCGGGCTCCTTGGCAAACTCCTGCTGCCTCTTCCCGGAGAGGTCCACACGCCCCCCCACCCTACCCCAGGGGCTGCCCAGGCTGCAAGGTAAGAGAGAAAAGGACGGATGAGGGGTGGTGGTGGTGAAGGAGCAAAGAGTGTGAGAAAAGAGGGGGGAGGGGCTGCTCGCTCCCTCTCACCTTGATGGGAAATCGATGGCCATTGGCTTCCTGGACGGAGCCAGCAGGCTACTCCGGGGCTGTCCAGTACGGGCAGGAGAGTGACAGGAGGAAGCCTGGGACGGGGTCTCCAAAATATGGGAACGGGGCGGCGTTTCTTCCTCACACCTTGAAATATGCAAAGATGAGGTGGGTGGGTGTGGCCGGAGCAAAGGCAAGGCTTACCTATGGCTCACCTGGAGGGCTGCATTAAAAACCACGCGCCCCTCCTTCCCCACCTCAGTTTGCTTCCCCTGCCCGATGGCTTGGGCAATTTAACAAGTGCTTGGCTTGGCTCTCCCAAGGCATGGGTTGGTGGCGGGGTTGAGCGAGGGAATTTCCTCGGAATGGTGCCGTGTTGAGTGTGGAGCTTTTCCTGCACGCAGGTGCGCGTGAGGTACCACCCCTTTTCTATCCAAGACAGAGGAAAGAGATGCTCCCTGGTTGTGGAACTAACTCGTATTGCCAAAGTATAGGGCGTGGGGATTTCACGTTTAAAGCCCACTATCGCCTCTCAAGAGATCGATCAATTGTGCAGTCCCGGGAAAGGGGGCGGGGACTCTCCCCTCCCGTTTGTCGGTGTCGCCTGGAGAAAGTTTGCATGTGGGCGCGGTGCGCTGGAAACATCAGAGAGACCGTTTCCTGAGTCTCTGAGGGTGAAGGGGGTCGTTTTGTGTTTCTCGACATCGACAAGTGCGAATCAAAGATGTATGCTGCTGAATTTGAGGATTGGATACCTTTAGTTGTTTGCGCTATATGAAACACTTAAATCTCAGGGGCGTGGGTTTGAGCCCCACATTGGGCAAGAGATTCCTGCGCTGCAGGGATGACCCTCGTGGTCCCTTCCAACTCTATGATTCTGCCATGCTGGATGTTTTGGATGCATTGTCTTGCAGGGCTTGGCTTTGTTTTCCAGTGGGAGCACAGCTCTTATTTATGGAGATAATATTTCATTCAAAAAAAGGCCAAATGTGCCTATTGATCTTTAAAGACGGGTCCTCTGTAACTGAAGAGCACCTGAGATGTTATGGTGGTATGGCCTATGAGTTGGAAGGTTGGCCTGGCCAACCTCCTGTACATTGGACTGAGCTGCAGCAGGATAAACCCTCCCTACACTAGTCCCAACTTCCCTCCCAAAAGCCACTTCCTCCCACATGCTTTCCTTTCTGGTAGAAGTTCCTTCTAGCCTTGAAGGCTTCTAAGGGAAAGCAGAACTGGGAAGTGGATCTAAGAAGGAAGAAGGCAGGCAGGGTGAAAATTTCACCCTCAACAAACACTTTTTAGGAATGTGGCAGCAACCTAACACAGGGTTGAGATGTTTGGGTGTATTTGCCTTGGATTTGAAAGCAGAGTTTCTTTTTTTTATAATAGAAAAGCAGGGTGGGAATCCATTAAATAACTCAAAGGAATTGGCTGCCCCTGAGTGTGTGTCTCAGACCACTGGATTGAATCCAGTCTCAATTTGTTTTTTTTATTTAATAGCAGGGAAAGGGAGGAGTGCATTGCCTATCCGACTGTAGTGCAGGAGGAGGAGGATCAGTTTAAACCTTTCCTCCCCCAGCCATGATCCACATGCAGGATAAGGGTTAGATTAGAAGAAACAAACAAACCCTGTCATTGGTGCCAATGAGAACCCCCTGTTGTTGCCCAAGGCTATTAGCAGTTTGTTGACACAGTGGTTCATTGACAACATCCTACACACTGCGGTCTCCATAAAAACTGTTTCCTCCTGCACCTGCTATTAAATTTTAAAAACTTGGTGCTGTTGCTAATAACATGTTTGGATTCTAGTTACAGGTAGGTAGCCGTGTTGGTCTGAGTCGAAACAAAATAAATAAAAAAAATCCTTCAGTAGCACCTTAAGGACCAACTAAGTTTTTATTTTGGTATGAACTTTCGAAAGTTCATACCAAAATAAAAACTTAGTTGGTCTTTAAGGTGCTACTGAAGGATTTTTTTTAACATGTTTAGAGTCAGTGTGTAAGTTTGGTGCTAATTTTGTAACACACCTGCTTGAAATCAGTGTGTAAAGTGAGCCATTAATAAAATCAAGTTTTGCTCATTTCAGTTTCACCTAAGTGTAAGTAACTTCCGTCTGGATCATCTAACATGTAGATAGCCAGCTTGGTTCCCTTCTGATATTGTTGGACTCCAACTCCCATCATCCCTGATTATTGGCCATGGTCACTGGTAGCTCTTGCCCTTTGGGACTGGGATGATAGAAAGCAGGAAGACCAACAGTAGGTGAAGCCTGAGCAAATGACTGCTGGAGTCAACTTCTTCCAGGTTGCTCCCTGAGTTCTGCATGGGCAAAATTGAAACTAAGGAGGAGGAAGCTGGCAGCCAGGGGTTCTTTTGGAGGACCACATTCAGCTCCCAGGCTGGAAGTTCTCCACCTCTGACCTAATCGACCAGAAGTCCATTTGCAGGGTGGTGGTCATGGTGGATAAAAGTGCAGACTCTGGCTCAGCTTGGGCTCAGCTATTTCCAAACAAAAGCTAGGGACTACTGCATCTCATTCCTCCAGCCCCCAAACCATGTTTCAAAATTCAGAAACCACATCAGGAGCAAGACAAGGCATGAATGCTTCCTCCACATGTGAGATCCTGCCTGCCTGCCAACTTCTCTACATCCCAAACCTTACATGATGGCAACTTGAGAGAGCATCTGCCTCAGCTCTTTTTGCAAATCTTTCCCTTCCTCAAAGGGCAGCAAATCCCTCACATTCCAGATGGAAACAGTGAATCAAGGGCCAGTGGGGAGGCTCTGCCAGTGACAGAAGAAGGAATTTACAGTCATACCTCGGGTTGCGATCACTGCAGGTTGCACGTTTTCGGGTTACGGACGCACCGAACCCGGAAGTACCATAACGGTACAAATAGCGCTTTGCGCATGCACAGAAGCACCGAATCTGTGCACAGACGCAGCGCTGTGGGTTGTGAACTCGCCTCCCGCACGGATCACGTTCACAACCCGAGGTTCCACTGTAGTTTCAGCTTGATAGAAATTATTTTCCCTAATGCTTTTCTTCCTCCAGACATACAAGCCCTTGAACTCCTGCAGGAAATGACTAGCCTCTCATTAGCTGGAAATGTCATTCTGAACTTCATTTCTAGTACCAGGAGACACCAAGAAGACTAGGGAAGGGTAGTTGACATCAGAGACATGTCACTGATCAGGCTCTTCTTCAAGGGTTCCTTTCTTCAAGCATTTGATAAGAGTGCTTGAGGGGACCATTTGATTATTGGACCAGCATCTCTTTCCCACCCATCCCTATTTGATTTCATTCTTAAGGTAACCCTGATGTTGAAGCAAAATGCCCAAGACTACTGGACTGAGGCATGCATATTTTTACAACGCTTTTGTTGCTGATGAGGCTAGCATTCCTAGGATAGTTACCTTTTAGAGAAAACCACTGTTCTAGATAGCCACATGGTTATTCAAGCAGTACTAATGGCCAACTGTCATCTGCTGCTGCTATCCTAAGAAGCTCATATTTATCTGGTACAGAATATTGATTTTTCCAGATCACAAGTTGTGGCTGACTTATACATTTTTGTGGCATTTCCTGAGAAGTTTTTTCTGGTTCAAAAGGCAAGCCAAATTTCTAAACTATGTGCAGTGGTACCTCTACTTACGAATAACTCTACTTACGAATGTTTCTACTTACGAATGGAGCTCCGTCCGCCATCTTGGATGCAGTTTAGAAAGGATTTTTTTCTACTTACAAATTTTTAGATAGGGTTGCTTCAACTTACGAATTTTTCTCCCAATGCATTCCTATGGGATTCGACTTACAATTTTTTTCGACTTACGAATGTGTGTTTGGAACACATTAAATTCGTAAGTAGAGGTACCACTGTATGGATCAGCAAGGGATTCCTGGAGCACGTGAGTTTTGTGTGACAAAGCATCCCTTCTACCCTTTGAACTTCCTAATACCAATACCAAGAGTAAGAAGCATGGCAACTATACCTACCCTGAGACTATCATTTGGGTTAAATCGGGCCACAACTTTATTGAGTAAGAGGTTTGGCATAGGCAGGAATCCGCATGTAGCAGAACTCCTTGTGTCTGAGCTGCTGGTGCCCCCTTCCTGAAAATGAAGGGTTTTTTGTCTTTTAGGGAATGAAAGAGAGAGTGGGGAGCTAAGAGCATGGATTGAATTGGATCGTGTTGCTACAGTAGTTGCTGGGAATCCCAACTGGGGAGAGTGTTGTGCTCAGGTTCTGCTTGCAGGTTTCTTATAGGTGTCTGGTTGGCCCCTGTGAGAAAAGGTTGCGGAGCTAGATGGGTCTTTGGTCTACTCTAGCACAGCTGCTTTTATGGTCTTCTGAGGCAGGGGCTTTCCTGTGGAGTATGCTCACCTGGGTTTTGGTTGCAGCAGTTTGAGCAAGGACACTAAGTTCTTCTCCAAACACAATGGACTAGTTCTTTCAGTATAAAATGAAAATGTTTCATTGAAACATTAATAATATTTGTTTCTTTCTTAAAAACATTGACACACAACATATTTGCAAATACAAACATTCTTCATACACAGAAATCATTTACAGAAAAAAGAAAGAATAAAGAAAAATAAAAGAAAAAATAAAAGAAAACCAAAAAACCAAAACAGTCATTAATTGAACATCATTTACATCTCTTCTATTTTGACTTCCAATTTACCTCTCTGTAATTTGCAGGCTTTAACCTTGCCATATCACACAATTCTTACCTAATTACATTGTTATCTGTTCCTTAGCTTAATTTGGGTTCAATTATGTTCTGCCGGTTGGATTATGGATATATTGTTATTTAATATATATTCATCAAAAATCCTCCATTCCTTTTTTTATTTTTGTTTTGTCTGCCCTCTGATTCTTCCAGTGAATTTTGCTAACTGTGAGTATTCTTTCATTAAAATTTTCCACTCTAGTATGCTGGATGTGTTACTGCTTTTCCAATTTCTTGCGACTAGTACTATTGCCGCTACAATTCCATACATTAACAGCGTTCTATTGACACTTTTAATGTCCTCTGGAAATATGTTTAAGAAAAACATTTCTGGTTTCTTTTTAAATGTAGTTTTTGTCATCTTCTTTAATTCTTCATAGATCTCACACCAGTATTTACCCATCTTTGGACATTGCCACCACATATGTATTTGTGATCCTATTTCCGCATCACACCTCCAGCACCTAGATGATTGATTTTTGTACATTTTGGCTAGTCTATCTGGTGTTTGGTACCACCTGTACATCATTTTAAAGATGTTTTACTTCAAATTATAACAGGCGGTAAATTTTAAATCCACTCTCCACAGCCTTTCCCACTGCTCCATGAGGACATTATATCCAAAATCTTGGGCCCACTGCACCATTACTGATTTGGTTTGCTCTTCAATGAGTTCCCACTCCAGCAACAGGTCATATATACGTGAAATGTGTTTTCCATCCTTATTCGTCAATGCTTTTTCAAGTTTTGATTTTTCTTTGCCAATTCCCAATTTTTTATCATCATTAAATCTCTGGTTAATTTGCATTGTACTTTGGGTATGTAAAAATTTATTCATAAATGGAAGAGCATACTACCTACGTCAGGCATCCCCAAACTGCGGCCCTCCAGATGTTTTTGTCGGCATGTCCAGGAGGGTGCCTACTCGTGAAAACCCCTTTTTTCTTACCGTTTCCCAGCGGTCTCCCATTTAGGTTAAAATCCCGGTATTGTCCCTTAAATCGGCTTCGGCCCGGCGGCCATTTTTCTGGTGCCGCTTTGCCCTTCTATGGGCACCAGAAAAATGGCGGCGCCGGCGCCGGAAGTCGCTTCCGCGCATGACCAGAAGTTGCATGACGCGACTTCCGGTGGCGATTTGCCCTTCTATGGGCATCAGAAAATGGCGGCGCCGGAAGTCGCTTTTACGTGTTTCCGGTCATGCGCGGAAGCGACTTCCGGCACTGGCGCCGCCATTTTCTGGTGCCCATAGAAGGGCGAAGCGTCACGCAACTTCCGGTCATGCGCGCGCTGCCGATCCCGGATCTTTAGGTCCCGAACTTGGCAGGTATGTAGCATAGACACATACCCAACTGGCATGTTCCCTCCCTCCTGGGAGATCGGAGCGTTCTTCAGCCCGAACATCACAGTGACTGGTGTGATGAAGCACCAGCACACCTTCCACATCTGAAGAGGCTTGCACACTTGCGTAACAGACCTCAGTAGCACAGCATTCTGGCTAAGCTAGTTTATTTACATATAAACAGACTCGGAGCTCTTCATCATGGCTCCCTCTCTCTAGCATCACAGGCAGTAAAAAGAAAGAACAAAGGAACAACAGTCCCACTTAGGAATACAGTAAGACAAACATCCTGTCTACGTCACTTCCACTCTGTGGAATGAAAACACATACAGTGGAACCTCGGTTTATGAACACCTCGGTTTATGAATTTTCGGTTTATGAACACCGCGGACCCATCTGGAACGGATTAATTCATTTTCCATTACTTTCAATGGGAAAGTTTGCTTCAGTTTATGAACGCTTCAGTTTATGAACAGACTTCCAGAACCAATTACAACCATGCTTCAGTTTATGAACGCTTCAGTTTAAGCACTCCGCGGACCCGTCTGGAACGGATTAATCCACTTTCCATTACTTTCAATGGGAAAGTTTGCTTCAGTTTATGAACGCTTACTCCGCGGACCGTCTGGAATGGATTAATTCACTTTCCATTACTTTCAATGGGAAAGTTCGCTTCAGTTTTGAACGCTTCAGTTTATGAACAGACTTCCAGAACCAATTGTGTTCATAAACCGAGGTACCACTGTACAGTCATATGATACACAATAAACCTATGACTGCAGACGGGGAATGGATCCTAACAGTTTTGGCCTACAATTCCCATGATCCCTAGCTAACAGGACCAGTTTTCTGCAGGGTCGTCTCAAGCAGGTCGGACGCCCTGGCGTTGAGGTGCGGAGGTCGCGCCGGCACCCCCGCCCTCGCAGCGCGGCTTCCACACGGCTTTGCCGTGCAGCGCCCCCCCTTGCCGGACCGGTGCCCTGGCGCCCCGCGCCACCGGGACTGCACCTAGAGATGGGCCTGGTTGTCTGGGAAGATGGGAATTGCAGTCCAAAACATCTGGAGGGCCGAAGTTTGGGGATGCCTGACCTATGCCATCAGCAACAGTAATTCTTTACTGTACTACTGTGCTGCCAAGAAATGAATAGTTGTATCCTTTATGAGGGCTTGAAACCAGAAAATTAGGATACTGTATATACGTTCAATTGGGGGCCTTTGGATTATAGTTTTCTATTCAACATAGTAGCTGTCACTCAGAGGAATGCAATTATTACAGGCATTTAGCATGTACTACTTTTATAATGAAATATAATGAGTGAAAACATAATAGCCCTGCTATTTATTTCAGAAAGCTCCAAGATAAATATTCCTATAAATAAGAGATTATTTGCAAGCATTTTATGTTTATTTAGTGGAGTCTGAACTGCAGCCATTTTGTTTGCCACTGAAATGCTTAATGAATCACCTGTCATTGGATGGGAGGGGGCAAGCCAACAAAAAGCAGCTTTAAGGTAGACTCAAGGATGTTGTGAATAGTGGGCATGATAAGAAAGCTTCTGTATTCCACAGCTTTTCTTTATTTTTAATTTCCCCACTGGGAGAGGACAGGAACTATTGCAAAACAGTACTAATTACTCCAGTTTATCTCACATGTGTTACATTGATGTGGTTAATTATTGCTTTTCCCATTAGCAGTGTTTTAAAGAATAATGAATTAACATATCACATTCATCAAAAGAGCATCTACAAAGTTTATCTTCTCAGAGCCAATGTGTTATTGCGTTACAAGAAGTTACGGAGCTTTCCCAAGGAACAAAATGTATTGGGATTCCTTTTACAAGGTGCTTTAGACCTTGATGAATGACTTGAATTGATCACCAACGAGTGACACGGGCAAACTATTGGTTGCTTAGCAACACGATGTAATTCTACAAATTTTGGGTGCATTTCTCCCGCAAGTGAGGAAATTCTGTTTTTGTTAAAGGAGCACTTTTTTTGTCAGTACAAAAGCCACCCCAGCAAGAATACGTTACCCAGAGGAATTCTGTGCCACTCTTTGTAACAGAATATATTTGAAGGATAAAGACTGATGGCTGTTTGCTGGAAAACCGTGACAATCTGGAGCCATTCAAATGTTTCCAATGCTTTGTAATAAGTCATAATTGCATATTTGTCCTTTCTGAGTCAGACGTCTGCAGAAAGACAAGTAGCAGTGGGAGAAATAATCCCACTGGAGGGATTCATCCAGTCAGTGCTTTTGAAATGGTTCATTCATGCTGTCTTGAAGTGTGAGGTCCTGCTAGGTCATGTTGAGTTACATGGTGTTTCATTATGAGTAAATGGAACATAGCATGGAGCATGCAGTTCAGTGATTGCCCAAATTATAACAGGGCAGCTTGGCACAGCTTGGGATTCATACAACATGGGACCTTAGCCGCCTAGTCCCAAGGACTGAGATTGATTTCTTGAATGATTCATCTTCTGTATTGTCTTCCCCAAAAGGGATGCTAGAGATCTAAATTTCAAGAAGAAAATGGGGTGAAATTGTGTAGCAATGCCGATAGAAGACAAAGATGGGATTTAAGGTAACTCGTCAGTTTCCACGGCAATTTGGACTTAAGGTTTGTTTAGAAAGAAGATAACTTGGTGGCTCGGCAACATAATGACACTATATTTGAAACCAGCGCAGCTCGTTGCTATATTCTGATTGGATAACTGTTTAAGTGAGCCAATCCACATCTCTCTATCTATACCACATCCTATCATTGATTTTTAGGTAGAAATTCTATTACTTTCCGCTGGAGGACCTTCATTTGAAAAATGGCAAAATATGACCTTAAACACTAGATCAATGCTGCCCAACCATTTCTGGCTCATGAACAACAATATTGAGCAAGTAAGCGACTACAGGCCGCACAGTACTTTATTCCTTATCTACCCTGGAGGAGAAACAAAAGAATGAGAATCTCAGGAGGGGAGGGAAGTACATGGAATTCCTTTCTGTCCAACCTTTCCTTGACAGCTACATAAAAGGAACGAAGGAATGATCGCACAGGTTCATTCAAGAAGCAGTTTATGCACTCTTGGGTATATTTCATGCAATTCTGGTTGTTTGAGGCTCCCCAATAATACAGTATGGGCAGGAGCTGAACTAAAAATAAAATAAAGGTAAATTGAAATGATTCAGTGAATGGGTTGTCTTCTTTATGAAGGATGACTTTAATGATTATATTTTTTAAAGTCATAAATAGGCTGATCTGTGTGTGAGACACAAAGGCTGTTTTTATGCCTTGAGATGGAGTGGAGAATAGATAAAAGCAAGGTACTATCAAGCTTCAAACACATGGGATCATTCACTTTTAAGACAGAAGCTTTAAGAGAAGGAAATGCTAGTTTACCTGGTTAAGCTAAATGGCCCGTGAAAACAGCAGTCTGAAGTACAACATCCATATTTAGTGACAGTATATCTCCGGCTGTGAAGTATAGGAAGAGAATTTTAACACTGTTGGAGGGGAGAATTTCCACTTGCTTGCCACCCACCCCAAGCTCATATGAATTAATTTTGATCTCAGAACATTGATGGCTGGGGGTGTGTGGGTCACCTACTATTCTCTGTTTGAAGGGCTGTCAGGTCCAAGATAAAATAAAGAACTATAAGAAGGAAATCAAGGGCTGTGATATTGCACATCAAGCGTTAATATCCAGACAGCAAAATAACCGCTGGTCACAGTGGTTCCGACAGTCTTCCCCACTTGGGTGGCATGTTCTGTATTTACTTTTAAATTATAACAATGATTTATAATTTTCTAGCACTACATATGAATTAGCACATGCAAATATACACACTCTTTTTTCTGCTCTGGTGATGTGTTTCCTCTCTTCTTTTTTGGCACGGTGTAAGTGGACACGCTAGAGGCTAGTCTTTCCATAAAAGAGTGGATTCCACCCTAAATGGCTCAGATCATGCCAAGGTTCTCGTCTAAGCCTGCGCAACATGTGGCCCCCAAAGCCAAATGCAGTCTTACAGCTGCATATTAAAAACTACCTGGCAGGCATAACGCAAGCCTGGGGGCCGGGAAGTCACAAATTATTCAGGCCTGTTATAAGGTATTTGTATTGGTTTGCGCAGGATTACCGGCAGTAAGACGTTACATTTTTATTATTGGTAGATTTTATTTGAAACTGGATTGCCCCCCCCCCCAAAATAACAATTACAAAAATCCCAAATGCACATATGTAGTATGGAGGAGAGTATCTGGCTTGGCAGTAGCATACATAAAAAGGATCCCGGGAGTGTAGCTAATCACAGGTTGAATGTGATGCCTTCCATAGTTCTAGTTACAGGTAGGTAGCCGTTTTGGTCTGAATCGAAGCAAAATAAAAAAAATTCCTTCAGTAGCACCTTAAAGACCAACTAAGTTTTTATTTTGGTATGAGCTTTAAGGTGCTACTGAAGGAATTTTTTTAGGTTGAATGTGAGTTAGCAATGTGACATGGCTGCAAAAAAAGTTAATGCAGCATTAATGGAACCAGTTTCCAAGTCGGAAAAAGTGCTACACTTTATTCTGTTTTATGGAGTACCATGCTCAGTTCTGGGTGTTGCCCTTTAAGAAAGGTGTAGTCAAATTTGAATGGGTTTAAAGGAGCGCAATGAAGCGGTATTTTTGAGAGAAGGTTGAAGAAACTGACTAAGTTCAGCCTGAACAAAAGAAGATTGAGTGTTGGAAGTGATAGACCTCTTCCAATCCATGAAGGCCTGTTGCAGTGAAGGTTCAAAGCCTTGTTTTCTGTTGCCCTAGGGGACAGGACCAGAAGAAGTTACAGGAGGGTTCACTTTCACCAGAGCCGGGAATGGCTTAGCTCTTAATTTCCTGCATCAAAGCAGGGGACTGGGCTAAATAGCCCGCAACGTGTCCTACAACAATATGGCCCGAAGTTCCTCCTCCAGGTAGGGCTGAAAAGGGAAGATTTCTGTCTGAAACCTTGGATAGCTACTTTCCAGTCAGTTCAGAAAACTCTAAACCAGATGGGGAAATGGTCCTAGGATATCTCTGGTGCTCACAAAGAAGTGTGACATTACTTTGATAAAACTGACGCAACACAATTTCTTTGTTGGGAGAGTGAATTCTACTTCACAAAAAACCCTTATGTTTCATTTATGAGAGCTCTAAGAGTGGCATTTTTTTTAGTTATGTTTATTCCTAAAGAATTAGAATGAACTGAAGTCACTGGCAAAGGAGAGAAGGGCTGGGGAGGGAGTTACTTAAGACAGTTACATTGTGCTTTTAGACATGTCTGCTTGCATTTGAAGCAAACCCCCATTAAAATGACTTCTGGCTTAATGATGCATGCTTCTAAGACTGTCATAGGACAACTTGGATTTAGGGCTCAATATTCATGAAGCTAAGGCGAAACTGTGTAAAAGCACATTCCTCTCCCCTCACCCCATATTTCTGCATGCTTTTATGCACGTCTACTGGCATGCACAGATGCCTGATTATTTCTGCCTGCAATTGCAGTAATTGCCTCTGTACAATAGCCAAGCAAATGCATTGCGATATAGGCCCCTAATTTAGTTCCTTTCACTTTGCTCAGTTAACCATTCGATGCATTCAGGATAGAGGGGAAAACCCCAGTTTCTTTGATACCTCTGATGATTTTTTTTTTTTTTTTTGCACATCTTCTGTCACCACAAGATACTTAGCGTTCTCCACAAAGATACTTAGCATATTGCCTTGGAAAATGGAATATGCATTGATCAACATAAAGACACTTTTCAATGGGCTCTGTTAAAGACTAGAGAATGGCCTGTATATATTATGTAGGTGACAAGACAACAGCGCAGATGTAATGCTGGTATAATTTTGATGATTCAATGGGTTCCCAGTCTTGTAAGAGGCTTCCTGTTGGCCCATGTTCCGTATATCTAAGCAGAGCTTCATTCAAATCAGCAGGAGACTAGATGGATGCACAGCCCAGCTTCCAGGAAGAGGTTTCACATGACTAAAGATGCAGATTATACACTGAATTATTTGTAACCACATTACTAAAGCACTGACAGCAGCAATATGTTTTTATGCTGAGCGCTTAATTCTTCTCTGCACCTTCATTTCTTTTTTAAAAGTATATTATCAGATATCTGTTTTTCTCTATCTCTCAGCACGTTAACTCATGGAACAAATTGCACCTAGGTATGCAAATATAATGGAAGAAGCCATTCATTAAAATTGTCTTTTGCGATATACCTGAAGAAACATTCTAATACTGAGGTCAGGGGCAGCACAAGACGTTTTTCTGCCTGAGGACAAGATGCTCCTACATTCCAGACACAGAAACAGACTAGACTGGCAGTTGTATTAAAATAACTCAGATTTCCTCTCTAGCAAGAACACCTTGAATGGTTAGCTAATCAAGGTGGAGGGACCTTCGCTATGCACCTGAGGGCAGCAGGCCCATTTAGGTGGCACAACAGGCTGTGTGGCATGCACACTCTTGTCCTCCATCAAAGACCAAGATGGCCAAGGTGTGGCCTTCATTCCTCTCCTCCTGCCTTTTGTTTATGTTGCCCGAGATAACTGCCTCATCACTCTGGCAAACCATAAGCCTGGCCCTGACAGAGAGATCACAATTCTCTCTAGAGGTCAAAAGTTGCCATGTGTCTCTTTTTTAAAAAAAATATCAATGAAGTTGGGCCGGACTGAAAATATTAAGCAAAGTAAAGAGGCAAGTAGCAGAATAATTCACCAGAACAAATATTCACAAGATAAAAATGCCCAGCAAATAGATGCTGAATCCAAATGGATGCTGAATCCAAAGCATAATTTGAGCCATGTCCATACATTGAAAGCACTATTATTTTGCTTTAACAGTTCCATGGTAAGCATATAAATTTGGGTCCCATGTGGGGGGAAAGGCCAGGGTCACTATACTTGCTCACTCACAGATTATAAACTCCTCAGAATGAAGCAGAGGGAGGGGAGGGGAATATGACTTTTTCACACGTAAGTCTGTAAAGTACTGTATAAATACATCAATTGTAAAATAATGAGAGAGAGAGAAGAGATCAACAGTAAATAAAGTAACAGTGCTGTCAATTATTTGATAAAAATGTTGATTCCTAAAAGTTTCTCGGCATTATACTTTGAAGAGTGTGTATGTAATTCAATTTTGCAGAGGGATTCTTAATCTCTGCAGTGTACACATATGCTGGATTGCCCAGTTTTGCTTTTTCAAGTCTGCTTGGCATGAGAAGATCTGATATCAGTCAGGTTATTAAACAGAGAATACTAAACAATATCAACAAGATCTTGCAGGCATAAAGGTATCTAATTTCCCATGTTGGCAAAACCTGTTTGTCCAAATGAATAGTTATCTGGAAACTGTATCGTAAGGGAGAGCCAAGTGAACTTTTTTTGGCATTGCACTTTCAGTCTGCCAGCAAATGAAGTTTGGAGGGTTGTGTCAGTAATAACGTGGATAGTAAGAGGCATCTATCCAAGTGCATAGATACATACAATATCCCCCAAAAGAGAAGTGCCAGACTGTGGAGTGTTTTTGGGTTAATGCCAGTTGGTTAAAAGGTGAAGGGACCCCTGACCATAAGGTCCAGTCGTGACCAACTCTGGGGCTGTGGTGCTCATCTCGCATTATTGGCCAAGGGAGCCGGCGTACAGCTTCCAGGTCATGTGGCAAGCATGACTAAGCCGCTTCTGGTGAACCAGAGCAGCACACGGAAACACTGTTTACCTTCCCGCCGGAGCGGTGCCTATTTATCTACTTGCACTTTGATGTGCTTTTGAACTGCTAGGTGGGTAGGAGCTGGGACCGAGCAATGGGAGCTCACCCCATCGCGGGGATTCGAACCGCCGACCTTCTGATCAGCAAGCCCTAGGCTCAGTGGTTTAAAATCAAAGGGAAAAGGAAGTATGTGGCCTACCATTTTCCTATCCATACCTAGGGTTGCCAGATTCAATAGAGGACAGGCCTTCTGTGTCTTTAATTGCCCTGCTCTCTTTTGAGTCTGGAAACCTTAAAGAGAAAACAGCAGACCCTTTGTTTAATTTCCAAGCAAAGGGTCTGCTGGTTTCTCTTTAAGGTTTCCAGACTCAAAAGAAAGCAGGGCAATTAAAGACACAGAAGTCCTGTCCTCTATTGAGTCTGGCATCCCTATCCCTACCTAAAAGAAAAAGAAAAAAGAGGGGGGCTATATCAGGAGGAAATTCATCATGAAAACTCAGTTAGGATCAACAACCATTTAATAAGGCTTACTTATTACATTATTGTGGCCCCTAAATGGCTTGGTCTATGGCATTTGCCATCTCTGGCTTAAGCTATTTGAGTTGTGAATGGATAAGGGCAGAGGAGAGAGGGTTGGCTGCATAGCTGGTGGAAGGCCGAGACCCTGCTTAATAAAGCCCTTTTTATTCAATGCACTCCCTACTGCTGGCAGTGGGGAGCCTATAAATGCAGGGCTTACTGCATTCTTGACAAATGTAGGTTTTCATCTGCCAATTGATTCCATGTTTACTCACTCTTTCATCTAAAAAATCTGCGATATTATTATCCCTGATTACTCCATTGAATTCCATCATCCCTGCTGTTTGCCTCCATGTAACATGCGAGCAGAGCTTCTGCATGCTCTATTGGAAGGTGATTTCATGATAATACCTGCCCCAACCAGGGCTCACCTGCTGTGAGGCAGTGTAATTGGAAATGGAATTTTGAGCTTCATTTCCTGTTACATCCTAGTGAGCAGCTAGAAACACACACAAAATAATCTGCATGAGAATACAGCAGACAATTTTAATCGGGGAGCATTAAGGCAGCGGACTGGCAGTTACAGAAAGTAGTATGTGGTAGGGGCCAGTCAAGCAGCCCCTGGAGTCAATAGGATTTCATTGACTGATTCCCAGGAAGCAGCATTTAGCGTGTACAGGTCTTGGAGCTCATTATAGTTTTGGTGCAGGGAGCTTTTGTGTTTCAGCAATGGAGTTGGCTTCCTCCTCACAGTGTAGTGGAAACTGTTAATGTTGTTGTGTTGGCTCCCTGCAGTATGCAAAGCTTTCAGAGAGCAATTCCAACTGCTTGTCAGGTTGAGAAATTAATCCTCCCTGTATCACAAATAAGCCTGTTTTCTCTTTCGAAGCAGCAGCATCAAGTCCAGGGAAAAATACGCTGTGCATTTAGTTCTGTTTTCCAATCCCAACCAAAATTGCAAATAATGTGTTCAAAAGGTCAGCAACACCGTAGACCCTGAGACAGAACATAATTCAACCAATTATGTTAACCATTGTCATAAAGACAGAGAAGTGTGTTTGTGATCTCTTTTGACTAGGCCTGTTTATCTTCTGTGCATGGTTTCACAAATGATGCTAACTATGCCATTTTACCTTTAGCAGGTTGGATATTTGTTTGTTTGTTTGTTTAACCATTTAGGAAGTATAGTATGGAAAATAACTATTGTTGTAAAATGGCCTCTACAGAAATGGAATTAAATTTATGCTGAATTAGCTTTTTTCTCTTCATATGAACCCTCACTGTGTTAAATACACATGTTACTGGTCAAAGATCTATGGTTAACACTGGGGGGGGGGCAGGACGATTAAAACTCACACAGGAGAAAGAATATATGTGAACTCTCGTTTGATACTTATTTCAGCAGCTGTGAAAAAATCGGATGAAAGAAGAAAATATTTTAGTGACTGGTGGGGAATGATCGGGATTATTTTGGATTTTGAGAGAAGATTTGGACTTTAGAAAAAGACGGCAGTAGACGGGTGCGAGGAATCCCCAAATTTTTGAAGCATGGGAACTCCAGAAAATATTATATGATTTGGCATAATATTCGGTTTAATTGATATGTATTTGTATAATTCGAAATAATGAATGTGATATAATCGTGTTTTAATTGGAAAATTAATAAAAATAGATTATATAAAAAAAAGATCTATGGTTAACACACCATAATATGGTAGGGTTGTTGAGCTTTTCTTAAGGAAACCACCAAAGTTGTTGAGCTTTTATGGGAAAACCCAAATGTTGTTGAGCCAAATGCCAGAAAAACCACAATTTTTCAAATGACTTGCCTGAGATCCAGGACAAAGCGCTACCTTTTGGGAATTCCGGATGTATGGCAGCCCTATAATATGGACATAAGAAGACGTCTTCTACTCAGGAAGACTGAGATGAGTGGACAGCAAATGCTGTGGTTTCAACTGCAGAGTCAGAAGGAAGCTGTGTTGAAAGGAAGCCATAATGAAACTTAATACGTAGTGCTGTTGCCCAGTAGCAGCTGTTGAGTCTCTACAGGTGGGCCTCCACTGGTCTTCCAGCTTCCCTACATAGTGAGTTGCTGGCACTTACCTTTCAACTCAACAATTCTATAATAATACTGAGTCACATCATTAGTCTTCCATTGTCTGCTTTGGCCTGTACATTTTCAGGATCTCAGACAAAGGTCTTTCCCATTCCCCTGCTATTTGGTCCTTTAAAAACAACTTGGAGGTACCAGGTTTTGAACCCGTAGACACCTGTGTTTAAACTGTGTACTTCATGACACAAATAACTGTTACATGACAAACTTAGTTGGTCTCTAAGGTGCTACTGGAAGCAATTTTTTTTTTTTTTTTTTGTTTTGACTACGTCAGACCAACACGGCTACCTACCTGCAATTGTCACATGACTAGATTAAGAACTATACAGTGTGATTACTTGTATCCACTGGATTATTAAAGAGCAATGTTCGGATGTCTCCCCCCCCCCCACACACATTATAATCAAATTCTGGAAGTAATGTATAAAAAGCAAAACTCATCAGCTTCATTTCTGTTTCACTGGAAATTCTGACTGAGCCTTTGCAAATCTAATTTGGTGCTATTACTTAGTCCGATTACTGCTTTGAGTGTGATATTGACTTGAAATCTTAACATGGGGTCTGGCCTTAATTTAATTAAATCTGCAGATATTTTCTTCTTCCATGTCACACAACCCTGTTTGGGCATTTGGAAATACACCATGATAGTTGCATGAGGGAGAGGGCGAGGCCAGACACTGCACTCTGATGCATAGAGCATGTCTGCAGGAGGCAGCCTGGTGAACATGCACAGGCTGTTCACATGAGCTGGAAGCCAAAAGAACAACCTACGTATGTTTGTCAGGCTGCCCTGGGGCAGACGTTCTTCAAAGAGGCAGACAGCACTGAGGAGAAACTGGTGCAGGACTCAATGACGGAGGAGAAATTTTATTCAGTGTGCATTTAAAGCCCAATTTATCAAATTTGCACTTTCTGAAATAATATGCAAACCAAAGCATAGCTCTCCTTTGAAATTTGCTCTCTTTTGAATTTTGTGATGTGGATATTATGGGAAATTTTGTATGAAAATGAATATGTTATTGGAGAAAATTGTTTGCAAAATGTGTACATTAGTCAATACAGGATACAGATTCACACTAAAATGATGCATTTTCACGACAAATTAAAAATAATAATACAGTGGTGCCTCGCAAGACAAAATTAATTCATTCCGTGAGTCAATTTGTTTTGCGAAAAATTCGTCTTGCGAATCGTGGTTTCCCATAGGAATGCATTGAAATTTCTTTTTTTTTGCCCATAGGAACTCATTAATTAAATTTCAATGTATTCCTATGGGAAACCGCGATTTGCAAGACGAATTCGTCTTGCAAAAAATTCGTCTTGCAGGGCATTCGTCTTGCGAGGTACCACTGTAATCACAAAGTTATGTCCTTAAAGATTTGTTCTTTGGGGTTTCATGGGGTTTCAAGTTTCCAGACTAGGTTTCTCATAGAGGAAGAAGAGGAGAAAAGAAAGAAGAGAGAAGAGAGAAAATCCTTCAAGCTGCATGTTTGGGTGTTTAAAACCCCGTCTCCTGTGTCCCCCTTGCCAGGGAAAAACTACTACAAGTACTAAGTATGTCACTTGGACATTTTCTCCTGGGTCCTTCTGACTTAACTTCTATTCTTTTCTCTATCTTTCCTCTTCCATTCTAAGGTATTTACTTTTAGATGGTGTGGGCAAGACCTGTGCTATTATTTTTTTCTTTTCACCTTGCAATTTTATTAATGAGATGTTTTAGGTGTGTTTCACATCATGTGGTAGCTGGGAAGCATGATAGCAAGTACTTGTGTGTGGGCACATACTAGTAAGCATTTAAATTTCCTTTGAAAAATGGGATATATATGGCTGCACATTCCGAAATTGTGAGAAGACATTGGGCCCTTTGTTGTGGCCTCCATAAGTGTGCATGTGTATTGACTGGATGCATGGTGTAATATCTTCCTTGCTGTACAATTTATGCCTTTCAAACAGTTCTTTGCTGATGTTGAACGTTGCATACTGCATTCCACATCTGGATTTCACCATCTCTGAGGGAAAACAGTAAAATGGCAATTGTCTATGCGTAGGGTTGTGGTAACACATTGTGGCACATGCCTGTAAACGAAGTGAAGGGCACGTCACATATTGCCCAAGGTGCATTTATTCCTGCTGGCAGTTGTCAACAGTTACTTTGACGGGCTATTATTGACAGCATCACTCCTGCTATATACCATGAAATCATCTTTTCATGGCGTGTCATTCATAATCCTGTTGCTTCACCTTGGCTTGAACGCAGGGTTGGTGAGAATATTAAAGCATTTCCATGCAGGCTCCTGTTAATTGGTGGCCTGTTGTAGTAGCTTTTTCTTATGGAATTATGTGAACTTTCTTTTTGGTCAGAAGGATCTCCATATATATCTCCATAAAGTGGAACAGAGATTGAGCCACAACTATGTGACTCTCCCTCCCCAACAAAATCTAAAGGGGAGATACTTTACATCAGGGGTCCCCAGACTTACCGGGCTTCGGGCCGGTGCCCGCCGCGCCGACCGCACGGCGGGCTGGAGGGCAGGGGAGTGCGCGCACAGCGGGCCGGAGGGCGGGGGATTGCGCGCCCGTGCGCATGCGCACACGCACACGGTCAAAAAATCGCCGGAAATCGCTTGTGCGCATGCGTATGGGCCTCCCCCAACCCGGAAGTGCATCGAAAATGACCTCTTCTGGGTCGGGAGAGGCCCATACGCATGCACACAAAGGATTTTCGGCGGTTTTTTGCCGATTTTGAAGATCGCCGCCGCGCCGCGCGCCGTAAGAGCGGGCGGCGGCAGCGGGCGGCGGGGGTCGTCGCGGGCCGGATTGGGAGGCCAATTGGGCCGCATCCGGCCTGGGGGCCGTAGTCTGGGGACCCCTGCTTTACATGCTTTGAAATAAACTGTTTAAGAGTACTTCCATCCTAGCTGTCATCTCAGAATTGAGTCTTTTTTCTTAGGCCATAGTTTTTGTCTTCTTCTTTTATATATATATCAGTGTCTATCAGGCAACTTGAAAGTATCCTGTTGACAAGTACAGCTCAAGATGCATTGGCTTAGGTAGCTGAATATGCACAAAGAGTCACTGCTGTTCTTAGAAGAAAAATAGTTACAGGAGCAGAAACCAAGACCTTCAGGAAGCTTATATTTCTTTAAAATAATTTTGTGCAGTCTTTGGCAGCATGGCTCCTGCCTGGGCTCATGCATATGATATTAGCTTATCTTTCCAGAAAGTAATCGGAGTGCTGGCAGCATCCAACATGATGGAAAGGAAAACAAACAGAAAATGAAAAAGCTTGATAGGTAGGTGCATGAAATTTTTACATCTCATCTGAGCGCATGCATTTTTTATCCCTGTTTAAATTTTGAGTGGATAAGGTTGGCCCATCCATCTTGTTGAGAGCACACCTTTAAGCATGTGCAACACCCATGTTTTATTGCTGCGGGCTGATTAGTTGCTTTTGATTATTTTTTCTGGCAATTACTTAGGCTTGGTCTTTTGAAATGTGGCTCATGTGAGAAGTATTGTCATGGGGAAAGACTTTCTTGCTAAATGAAAGCACGGCACATCAGTGTGGCAGTGTTTGCAACAATGACCCAGTTACTGACAGACTTTTCTGAGGAGACATGACAGGAGTACTTGTGACACTTATATTGCTTGGTATGCCTGCCCAGGCAAGAAAGTGTCAGCCGGTGAAGAAGTTCTTGGGACTGGGCATACAGACCAGAGTTCATCCTCAGGGTCAAACCAGACTTAAAGAAGTGCTGAATCCCAATCATGTATACAGTATAAGGGTCCCTGTGGGCCTCCAGGTGCAGTTGAACTCCAACTTCCACCATTCCCAGTTGGTATCATAGCTGCCAAGTCTCCCGTATTCCCCAGGAAATCCCCGTTTTTCCAGCTGTTCCCAGTTTATTCTGGTGTGGCAGCCATTTTGGAACTGGGCGGAGCATGCTCAGAAGCGACTTTTGATGCTGCTCTGCCCAGTTCCAAAATGGCTGCAGTGCGACTTCTGGCGCGGCGGCCATTTTGGAACTGGGCAAAGCAGCATCAAAAGTCACTTCTGAGCATGCTCCACCCAGTTCCAAAATGGCGGCAGCTCTACTTCCGGTCTGCTACTTCCGCCCGGTCCCTTATTTCTCCGACAGCAACTTGGCAGGTATGGTTGGTATTGCTGATTGTCAGGGATAATAGGAATTGAAGGCCAACAGCAGTTGAAATCCACAACCCCCCATTTCTGATGTATCTGATGGGATTGCAGGTTATCAGTTTTATGAGCAAAAGAGGTACATAGTAGAAACATGTTAAATTTTCAACCCTTGGCTCTCACAGTCTGTTCCCATCGGGCACTTTTATTTGAGCTTGGTTCACCTGGCATTGGAGCCCAGCTGAGGGATGTTAAGGAGGAGACTGCAGGGAGGTAAAGTTCAGCACTACTGCCTGGTCACCTCCATGTTGTCCTCAGCAGGACAGCAGGGGTTGCCAACCTGCAGAGGCATTCACTGGTGCCCTCAGGAGGTACCACAGACTCTGAGCTGTCTTTTTTTTTAATTTTTAAAGTAACTCTCTAGCCTTCCTAGAAAGAAAGTTTTGGCACAAAATGTGCAGGTGACTTGTAAGCAATTTCTGTGAAATGGGAGTGAATGTGGTGAAGGCACATTGTATGTTTTTCCTGGTTCTGAGGGATGCTCCCTTTTGGTATTAGATAGCAACATCATCAATTTTTGTGTTTTTATGTGCATGTGCGTAAAAGCAATATTGTGTAATATCCGCAATCAGGATCAGCAGAACGTAGCTAGCTTCCCATGGAAAGCATAAAGTTGTCGGGAGTGGTTTTCTCTCAAATTTTGTGTTATGCCAAGTCCCCCTATGGCAGGCATGTCAAACCTGCGGCCCTCCAGATGTTTTGGCCTACAACTCCCATGATCCCTAGCTAGCAGGACCAGTGGTTGGGGAAGATGGGAATTGTAGTCCAAAACATCTGGAGGGCCGCAGGTTTGACATGCCTGCCCTATGGTATTTCCAAAAATGGTTGGCGACCCCTGACAGAGTCCATTCCATCATTGATAAAACATTGATAAAACTCCTGATGGTGTATACAAGACCCTACCCTGTGTTCCTTCATGAATATGAGGACTCCTTTATGGCGTTGTTTGGGCTGCGGCTTCTGTGATGTTTGTAAAGACCTTGTGGCACACATTTATAAAGGCCAAATATTTATTATTCTAAAAAAATAGAACTTGTGTCCTCGGGAGGTGGTGCACAAAACCTGTCATGGAAACATAAAAAAACCCACCTGAAACTGTACAATTAAACTCTTTCAGAATGAGCTGCAAAACATCTTGAGGGTCTTTGGAAAAGTCAGTAGTCCTGCGCCCTTCATGCAGGACCGCTTTAAGGAAACTGAAAGGACAACACACATCTTCCCATAGGAAGAGAGCTGCTGTTGGTAGCCAGCAACAGAATTAAGAACAATAAATATATAGATCCTTTTAATTCTCATGGTGTTGTCTGCTGTTGGTTTTTAATGTGCCATTCTACCACACACTTAAATTGCATTAGACTCCAAAGAGGGCAGATGTGCAGGTAACATCATGCCCAAGAAGGGTGGAGATCTTCAGCACTGAAACCACCCAAGGAGCCTGCCAGCTTTGATATATAGATCAGCTGATGACTCATTTTTAAAGTGTACTTGACTCTTCTGGAAAAAGGCTTGCCCCTGGGCACACGTTGGCACAAAGAATGGTTCCATGTTTGAAATGAAAGACTAGGAATTCCCCCAAAATTGACTGTGTAAATCATAAGGGATGTTGCATACAGTTGCCAGAACTCTCGCTGAATAAGTGACATGGTCCTATCTCCAATTCCCATAATTTGCTCTATGCTGACCTTGACCAACCATCCCCTTTTGTCCTTCTTCCCTAGGTAGACATTCAGGGCCGTCTCTAGGCCTGGGCTGGGTGGCGCAATGCGCCAGGATGCCTGGCCACCAGGGGTGCTGCTGCACCTGCCAGACAGCTGATGTCTGAGCCCTATGGCTCCGCTGCCACCGCCTCTCCTTTGGCCGTGGGAATCCCCTCAGCTGCTGCCTGCCAAGCTGCGGGAGCGGCTCCCGAGGGGCCTCCTCCACACCTGGTGCCCGCCACCCCGCCATCACCACTCCCGGGGCACAGGCGGCGGCGTGGCAACCATCTCCTGCTCCTCAGGCCGCCGGGAGTGCAGCGAGAGAGCACAGGCAGAGGCAGCGGTGGACCGGTCAGCCAGCCGGGGAACAAGCGGCGCACTGCGGGACCCGGAATTCACCGCTCACGCTTGTTTCCTCTGGTGCGGATGGGGGCCGCTGGGCCATGCAGCCTCCAGGCCGGGGAAGGGGCGGGAGCTGCCCACACCCTGGCTGGGGTGGAGAGGGGTCAGCGGCATGACCTGGTAGTGGGGCACTGTGCAGCAGGTGAGGGGCAGCGGGAAGCCTGGGCTGGTGGCGCTGGGCACTCTGAGCCAGGGCGAGAGAGGGTAGCTTGGGGAAAGGGAGTGCACGCCAGAGGGACCTTTGATCCACGGCGCTAGATTTGCTTAAGATGGCCCTGGAGACATTGCAATGTTTTTGACTCTTTTTTTATATATTACTTATCTTTTACCTAGTTGTATAGTAAGGGAGAAATCAAAGAGAGGCCTCTGATAGTCTTTTGTCGGTAATAGGCCTTCTCTCTTGAGGAAGCATGCAGATTAAAAAGATGGAAAATCCTCTTGCAGATTGCCACTCAACTAATGATTAGATTGGCCTATAGCAGTGATACGGTTGATGCTTAGCAGGGGATGGGAACCAATTAGTCTGCTGAGGGAAATACTTGGTCCTTTGGGTAAGAATATTAAGGCTATTTACAGAGTAGACTTGGGACTCAGAAAAGTAGAGTATCACTTATGCCTTAGATGACCTGTGTCATCTTGATAGTTGAAAGGGTGACTAACAGTAGAGATGTTGTAAAGGTTAGCAAACTTAGTGATATATTTTCACAGTTGCATGTGGTGTGTCTGTGGTAAATATTCCCCCTCGTCAGTGAAAATACTTAGTGATAGTTACCAAGAAATGAATTACTACCAAGATCTGAAGAGCAGGTCAAAAGGTTTTTCCCTTTTATGGTAGTAGTAGTAGTAGTAGTAGTAGTAGTAATAATAATAATAATACCAAAATAGCAGTAGCATATCCTCCAGAACTTCCCACTTCAGACCCTTCATCATGGACAAAGAAAGGTAGGTATGCATGTCGCTAAAACTGTAATGTATAAATAAAAGTAATGAGTTTTCAGAAATCAGTTGAAGGTTTTAGCAAACAACTCCTGAAACAAAGCGAACAAATTGAACAGTTTTATTGAACAAATAGGTTCTAGATGTTATTGAAAAATATTGGACAACTGACACCAAATTCCAATCTAATAAGAGGGCAGAAGGAACAGCAGAATCCTATACATATTGACTCAGCATGCACTATCTAATGGGGCTCCCCCTATCAATTACGCAGTGAGTTCAAATCTACCTTTGCTGCCAATTATTGGATAAAAAGACTTACAGACTTATCATGTTACTGTCTACTCAGAGGGTCCATCTCACTAAGTGCAATGGAACTTACTCCCAAGGAAGTGTAGCCTAAGGCTGCTGTCCTCTATTCAATGAGTTGAGAGTAATGGGACTTAGTATTGTGTGTAGACAATGTATTTGATTGTTCTGTTAGTTTCTTATTGCCATCGCATATATTTATTATCTAGATGGAGGCACAAGCTTTTTAAAAAGATGTTGTTGTCTGAGACAGTTTTTGCAGGTTTTATTCCATAGACCTCTACCATTTTTACTTGATCTTGTGCAGAGCAGATGGAGCCAGTGTTGCAAACCCCAAACAATCCAAAATGTTTTAAAGCTCTTTTTCTAGCCTGGAATATTACAGGCTTATGTTATGAATGGATTCAAGAAAGGCTCACACCTTTTTGAAGAGAAGGAATATCGTAGGGTAAATGCAGCATTAAATTACTGTCCCATGAATGCCTGGGCAAGCAGACACCTTTTTAACTGGCACCCAAATCTGAAAAGTGTTACGGTAGTGCCTGGCATACTTCTCGGAGGCGGTCATTTCATAATTGGGGAGGTACCTCAGAGAAGGCCCTATCATGAGTCATCAGCCAAATAATGGTCAATGGCACCATTTCCTGTCTCAGAAGAAAATCAGAACATTTTCATTGCAGTGGAACCTTGGTTTCTGAACACCTCGGCTTATGAATTTTTGGTTTACGAACGCCGCGGACCCATCTGGAACGGATTAATTCACTTTCCATTACTTTCAATGGGAAAGTTTGCTTCAGTTTATGAACGCTTCAGTTTATGAACAGACTTCCGGAACCAATTACACCCATGCTTCGGGTTAAGTACGCTTCAGGTTGAATATTCCGCGGACCCGCCTGGAACGGATCAATCCACTTTCCATTACTTTCAATGGGAAAGTTCGCTTCAGTTTATGAACGCTCCAGTTTATGAACAGACTTCAGGAACCAATTGTGTTCATAAACCAAGGTACCACTGTACTAGAAATAACAGACTGCACAACAGTATACAGTGATTTCCAATTTATATGCTGTATAACTCCTTTGTGTTCCTGGCTGTTGAACCATGCATGATACCACCCCCCCCCCCAAAAAAAAAAAATCAGGCCATGGCATGTCTGAAGCATCTGATATGCCAATAATAGCATTTGGTCCCTTTGATATTGAGAAGCACAATGCTTGTTGGTTCTGATAATATATTGTAATAGTTCCTTCACTGGTGTCATCCACATGTTGGGTTGGAGATGTGGTAGTTAAATGGGGTAAAAATGTTCTTTTCAAGACAAAGATCCAAGACATTGCAGACTCTCCAGGGAACTCATTAAAGCGCTCTCTTCCTAATGCAGCCTAGTGCAACAGCAGATACTACCATAATCCCCCACAGTGCGCTTTTCAGATAGGTTAGTTTACACAGAATTAATAGTCTAATTTTGCAAGCAACTAGTGCAGCGAGCATTGATTTTGTTATATATATAACATAAGCCTTGAATGTTGCATTTGTGAATTCTGCCCCCGTTCTGCTTTTTTAAAGACAGCTTTAAGCTTTCAGTGCTCATCAATATGCCTTTTGTGAGATCATGTGTTGCATACAAGCTTTGGTTTATTCATTATAAAATTTTCTAACAAATCCATCATAGCAAATTGGCTAATTTAGAAGAAGGTTGCATAGGAAAACTGGGAAAAGAAAGTGAAAATTTAATACAGTATATGACATCCTGCTGGAAGTGAACACAGTCTAGCAATGAAAGGACAACTGGCTCACAATTTGAATCTTAAGCTATAGATTGGAGTGGTTGGGGCTGGTGGAAATTGGAGTCCATCAATGTTTGAAGGACCACAGCTACCTCACCTCTGCTATAGAGCTTAATCCTGTTCCAAACTTTGATTTGATATGAACTCTGAATTCAAATCCTGCAAGTATAACCAAAGAGAGAGTCATAGGGTAGGACAACCTTTATGGTGCAATCCACTGTGTTGGCAAAACCATTGAAGTATCCATAGGTAGCATGGGTTCTTAAAGATAATCTTTCTCTTGATAGTATCACAATAGAGTTTATAGCAGATTGGAATTCAAATCTGAACCCTTTTAATCACCAGTGAATATGGACTAACTGTCAGTTGATAGGCGTTGCAGATCCTTGCACTATATATTCAAGAATAGTCCCACTGGCTTCAGCTACAGTATATCAATGGAAGAGTATTAGCCATATTCTCAGATGAACCTTGTTTACGATTTTGCATTTGTTCCAAACAAAATTAGTTCAAGTTAAGTGCACTTAGGATCCCACCATAGTTAAATGCGGGTTGAACCCCAGTTTAAAGCCACACAAATTTCACATAGCTCCACGACAATTAAGTGATTGAATTGAAAACGATCGAGAAAACCATTTGTGTGAGATTATAGGAGCAAACCTGTTCTGGAACTGGTCCAAAGTGAAATGACCGAACACCTTTTAGATCAGACCCCTGAGCATGTTGAAATTGCTTGAGAACAGGAGTGCTAACTCCTGTTTGTGCCATTCCTCACAAACATTCATTTACATTTAAGTACTGAAAAATGCCACTGAAATCCAGCAAAGGAAGTCCAGGTTTAGAAAGGGGTTCCTCTTACACATTATCGTAAAGAGGGTGGCAAGAGAATATGCTCCTGTTCCGGTCAGCTATTCCCTCACCCATTATGTACCATTCCATGCCCCATACCCCTCCAACATTCTTCATTTTCCCCTTGCCATGTGTCCTACTTTACTTTTTTGCCCTCTATCTGAATAAAGACTATCTCAAGGAAAGGGCTATTCAAATGGCTGCCTGGTCCAAGTCCTCTTTAAACGTAACAAACCATTGGCCTGCTTTTGGGGGTTTCCCTCTGCCTTTAGCTTTCCTCAAGCTTGCTGATCCCTCTCTTGGGTGGTGTGTCCTCTCGACGTCAAAAGCATTGGCCATCCCAGCCTGAATATTGGATATATAGAGAGAGTGATCAATCAATATGCATTGGGTTAATCTTCCATGGCCCATGCTGGAGGATCCATGGTTCAATGGTAAATCACTATGCTTTGCATAGAAGAAGTCCCTAGTTCAAAACTGGTATCGTCTGTTAAAGAGGATATGAGCTAGCAGAGGGCTCAAAAGACATCCCAGGGAGCTGTTGCTAGTCAGAATAGTTTACGTGGTGTGACTATATTTAAAACAGATTCACCTGTTAATGAAGTTAATTATGTAGGTTTGAAAGCAGACTTCTGAGACGTTTGGTTTTAAATAGACTTTTAAATATACTGAACACATTTGTGAAAAATAAACATATCTGCATGTTATCTGCAGAACTCACTTGGAGGCAACAACTTAGTTGTTGTTTTTGGAAAGGAATTTGCAATTGTGTATGGGCTTGATGCAATGTTTTCTTTGGCAGTGGGTTGTGAGCCCTTCAGTACTAGGATTGTAGTGTCAGACGGATGCTCTCTCTGCATCTATTATATACTAATAAACGCTTTAGATTTTATTCAACACAGGCTGAATTGCTTACTGAAATACAATTAGGCACGTGAAATATGATGGGCAAAAAAATAATTAATAGCTCGATATGAAGCTGCCTCCTTGACAGCTTGCCTTGCTGTAATGCGACAGGGCACAAAACGAAATGTCAGCTTCTGAGTGGGCAAAATGATTTCAACAGATTAGCGCAAGAGCAGCAAGCCAAGAAAACCTGGTATGAAAACCAAGTGTGCGATGGATCCTAGACAATGAAGCCCAAACCAAAGCCCATCTGCTCTCCAACAATTGCCATATGGTTTTACGTCAAAATTAAAATTGGATCAGTTTTGGGAATCAGAACAAAACAATGCCTCATACAGCAGGTTTTTATTTGTAATGAATTGGGATTAGCGATTCTTCAGAGCAGTAGGAAGGTGCTAAAAAAGAAGCTATTCATCACCTCTTTGGCCTGATGTCCAAAAGTGCCTTTGGAACTGAATGAGAAATGGTTTTGGCATCGCCATCAAGCCAGGGAGATTGCATGCCACGTGTGTGGTATCTGCCATCTTGGCTAGCACAACATGCTTTTGAAGGACTAAAGAGATGGAATTCCAACTGCTCCCATTAAAGGAGACTTAATACAGCTAGGTTCCTCTAACCTTGATCCTAAATACCCTTAAGCCCCGTTGCTTTCAGAAGAGCAGAATCACAAAGAAATGTGTTTAGAATGGAGTGGGTTATGTTGAACAAAATGAGACCTCTAAGTCAATGTGTTTTGTTTAGCGGCAGCAGCTGTTGGCTGGTTAGGCCAAGTACAATGTTTGTCAATGCTGAACACTTCATGTTTCTAATGCTTTTCCAGAAGAGTAAGCACTTGAACGAAAGATAAGAAAGAGCTATGAGCTTGGTCCATTTCATTAGACTCTCTTGTTGCAGACAGTGCCAATGTTAAGTTGAAACCTTCATTTTTTTAATCACTGAAGGAATCAGCATTCTGTGTTGATCAGGGAGGATGGTGATGGAAGCAATATTATAATTTAGATGGATGTGGGCTGTCCATATATATTCTGTATATGTATATGTCCACACACACACACACACACACACACACACACGTGTGTGTGTGTGTGTGTGTGTAATAATTCTAAAGTTTATAGGTGCTCGCTTTAATTAACTAGATATGTGTTATCTGGAACTCCTTAACTAGAGTGTTTACATGTAAATGGATAAACCAGTGGGCGCTGGGTAAACTTTGTTAAGTGTGACATTACCAAGACATAAGAATAGGACTTCAAATGGCAAAAAATAGAGGTGTGCATGGTCACTTTGGTTTGAGAAGCAGTGGCCATATGAATACAGAACTGACAAAGAAGCCCTATGTAAGACAATAAGCACCATCATAAACAAACCAGGTCAGACAGCCATATCACTACCAGACACATTGCTTCTGAGGGATTCTATTCTTTTTTTCTATTTAAAAGAGCCCACTGTTTTATAGGGAATGCAGACCTAGCTTAAATATGCACAAACTGGAAATAAAAAAGGGAGCAATGAAAATCGGTGGTTACTATAGCCAATATTTTCAGATCCTATTTAATCTTTAAAGTCATACTTTCCCTTTGGATAGTCCTGATGGCTAACAGCATAAACAAACCTTGTTATGTATTGCCTTTTAAAAACATTGCTGTTAATGTGGTCAAGGTGTGGGCTTTTATATTCTTTCATGTTATTTCTGCTCTCTTACGGGTTGATGTGATCATGCTGCGGTCATAACAAACCCCTATGTATTAAACAAGAGACTGCTTCAATACGAACTGATCAAAGGGTATGGAAGAACAGAAGGGCACAAAGCATATGTATGCATGTGTGTGCACTGAATGCCCTGGGAGAGTGATAAACTGAGTTCAAAGGCTTTGCCTTTCAATTCTTAAATATTGTGCTTTGAGCATTTCTGGGACTGTCAACAGGCAACAGTTCGGGGTTTGTATGGAGCTCAAAACTCCTAGATTGGGAAGATTCTCATCCCTTGAACCTGTTTGCACTTTGAAATTCACTACCCCACTAGAACATCACAAACATTCTCATCCTTACACTTAAAATGGCAGTGGCAGGTCAAAAAAACTTACCGGTAAGCTACTGCAGCAACACTGTTAGACCTGGTGGGCTTTTGGGAGGTACTGTAGACAGTAGCAGACTAATAGCAGGAATATGCAGCAGAGGAAGAAGATAAGTGTGCTGTGGCTCCAGTTTCTAAACATGTGAAAAGCCCTCCCTGGCAAAAATTGATACTCTCTTTGGCTTGTATCCAGTTAAGTAATACTGTATCCAGAGTAGACCCACTGAAAACAAGTTAAGACAGTGCATGACTTAGTTGGCTTCCCTGAAAGTTCTTCATGTATTCCACATGGGAATGATAATGCACTGATAATTTAGAAGTGTGCACAACTCCCCTGGATAATTTCACTAAACCAGGGGTCCCCAGACTTACCGGCGTTTGGGCCGGTTCCCGCCGCGCTGATCGCGCGGCGGGCCAGAGGACGGGGGAGTGCGTGCCTGTGCGGGCCGGCAGGCGGGGGAGTGCACACCCGTGCGCATGCGCACGGGCGCTTACTGGCGCGGCGGCGCGCTTCCAGGGTGGAAAAAGCTTCGAAAATCCGTTGTGTGCATGCGTATGGGCCTCCCCCGACCTGGAGGTGCACCAGAAATGACCTCTTCTGGGTTGGGAGAGGTCCATATGCATGCACACAAAGGATTTTCGGCGCTTTTTTCCCGACCCGGAAGAGCGCTGCCACGCTGCACGCCATAAGAGCAGGCGGCGGGCAGCGGGGGTCATTGCGGGCCGGATTGGCAGGCCAATTGGGCCGCATCCGGCCCCCGGGCCGTAGTCTGGGGACCCCTGCACTAGACTGTGGCTGAGAGGTTTTTTAAATAGGAACCCACAAGTTCCTTATGGGACGTTGTATGGAAATTAGAAACCAGAATAAAGCATGCTTAGAGCCTTGCTATGCATTATTTTTCTTCTTCAGATGTTCAACTATATTGTTTTAAGTAGTGATGGGCAAATTCCCTCCTGCAGCTTAATTTGGAATGTGATTGGGTACAGTTATATACTTACACTGCTTACTTCCTCCCAGAAGTCAGAACATAAATAATTTCATTTCTGAGTCCATTCTAAACTTCGGCTCTGTTGTCCTTCCAGTTCCTTATCATTAACATTTTGATTTGTACTTCAAGAGCAAATTCATATCTCGAGCCAATAATTACAAAGTTCAGTGACATTAGGTCTGCATAGAGGAGGCATCACTTGTATTCCCTCTTACACGGACACCAGGATGTTTGTGTGGGACATGGCAATGGCAGGAAAGGGAAGGACTAGCAATGCAGCAAGTTCAGTGTGAACAGGGCCAAAACCTTGGAAGGAATTTGGGACCAATTTTGAATGGGCTAAAAGGGACCAATACGTGTAAATTAGTGTTCTGACACCCACTATCATGGAATTTGGCACCTTCACTAAGTAGAGATTGCAAACCCATCCATCTTGATTCAGAGTGGGCCTGGTTATCCATGCATTTTCAATGCTTAGGTTTTCCCCAACAATTCTATAAAATGTCAGAAAGACTGAACTGTGACAGCTTTCTGATAAAAAAATTCCTTCAGTAGCACCTTAAAGACCAACTAAGTTTATATTTTGGTATGAGCTTTCGTGTGCATGCACACTTCTTCAGATACATCAGCTTTCTGATAGCCATTCTTCCACTTTCCCCCACCTTCCTTGCTTCATTTCATCACCTATCCCTTCTCAGACTTAATTTTTGGGTGGGGGAGGTTTTGGGATACACAGGGAATCCCAAAGGCTCTTCTGGCTGAAATGCTTCTGTGTCAGCATTTGAGTGCCTAATTGAGTAGTTCAGACCTACTCAAAACTTGTCTATGCTTGAGACGTTTATTAGCAAACTAAATAAGAATACAACACCCTCAGAAACCAGGTTTCATATGTGTTTCTTCACCAATTTTTCCATTCTCTTGATGCCACTGTCTGATTCATTAAAAAGCAAAAAAGCAAGTTGGCATCCTTCATGGTTTAATTAGGAAGAAACTTGTTAGTTGCATTTTTATTATTTGTGTGTGTGACAGGTAGGCATTTTTATAGCTCACTAAACCTGAACAGAAATGGAGATTGAACAGCTTGCAGTAAGAATTGAACCAGATGAAAACAGATCTTTGTGATCTATTTATCTAGTTAAACAAAATATCAAAACAGCGGGAAAGAACAATTCTTTTAAAATAATACACTATTTAGGAACACTTTTCCCTTCTAAATAATCTAAGACAGCAAACATTACTCTTCCTATCATTTTGGTCTTTTGTGCAGGAAATGTATTTTAATAGCTGTCTCTCAGACTCCATATTTTCTTTGTGACTGCGTGGGAATGAGAATGAATAATAATAGATGCATTATTCAGTAGCCATAAATATCACTTGAGTAATTGATTTTTATCGCCATCCTGCTGTATTACTTGTCAGGCCAAGTTGATGGGTGAAAACATAACTTCTTAATCCACGGCTGAAGACATGTTTGATTAAACATTTTGCCATTCTTTCCATGAAAACATTTTTCAAGTGTGGTACCCTAATCAGATACATTTTTTAAAAAGTCAGATGTTACATTAAAAAAAAACACATTTTGCTTTTTCCATCGCCGGTAATACTGAGTGACCAAAATTATCTGACACTAATGATATATTTGCCTGGAGTTGAAGTCTCTACTGGCGAGAGAAATATTCATACCATAATGAGGACACGGTTGGAAAACTTCCAAAATGATTGCAACATTTAAATTCATGATCTTGATGATGAAAATCTATTTATTTATTATGTATCACTACAACCTTCACACCTTCTGTGCCAAGTCAGCATTTCCAGGATAGGAACATGGGAACATGGGAAGCTGCCTTATACCAAATCAAACTACTGGTCCACCTAGCTCAATATTGCTTACACTGACTGGCAGCAACTATCCATGTCTTCAGCTAGGGGATTGTCCTTGCTGTATTTGAAGATAGCAGGGATTGAACTTGAGGGCTTCTGCATGAAAACGGATTCTCACCCAGTGACTTATGATCCTTCCTCTAAATCAGGCGTCAGCAAACTTTTTCAGCCGTGGGCTGGTCCACAGTCCCTCAGACCATGTGGTAGGCCAGACTATTATTGGGGGGGGGGGGGAATGAACGAATTCTTATGTCCCACAAATAACCCAGGGATGCATTTTAAATAAAATCACACATTCTACTTATGTAAAAACACGAGGCAGGCCCCACAAATAACCCAGAGATGCTTTTTAAATAAAAGGACACATTCTACTCATGTAAAAACACGCTGATTCCCAGATCATTCGTGGGCCAGATTTAGAAGGCGATTGGGCCAGATCTGGACCCTGGACCCCTACCCATGCTCTAAATCAGGCATCCCCAAACTGCGGCCCTCCAAATGTTTTAGCCTACAACTCCCCTGATCCCTAGCTCAGTGTTTCTCAACCTTTTTTGGGCCACGGCACACTTGTTCTATGAAAAAAAAATCCCGCGGCACACCAACTCTGTGCCGCCCTATATTTAGTTTAGTTTGGAGGGGAGACGTAATCATTACACACACAGGTGCAAAAAGTGCATGGTGTAAAAGTTGGAGTTTAATGGCAAAAGACTGTTGAGGGGTTCCTTTGCGGGTCTGTTCTGCATTATGTCCTTGGCGGAGCCACTCGCCGCCTTCTCCCCGTGCGCGCAGCCCCTGCGGCGGAGTTTCTGCAGCGGAAGGGAACAAACGACGGACCGACCTCCGATCGGTCCCTGTCTGTGTGGGCTGGGGCTTCTTGGTGAGGCTCCCTTTTGAGGCTCCCACATGCGGCTCCAGAGCCGCGGGTTGCCGACCCCTGGGCTAGCAAGAAGAGCACCTCACCTTCTGCAGGACTCCTTGCCGAAGAGGCCGCTCACTCCCGCGCCGACCAAAAAACTCCCGGGCGCCGCCAGCAAGAGGAGCGAGAGCGAGACAAACAGCCGCGGTGGTGGCTGTTGAGAGCTGCGCTCGCCCCGCCCCCGTCATGACCCGGCCGGCTTCCTTTCCGGCAGGTCAGCGCCCCTAATGGCGGCCGCCAGTCACGTGACAGGGCAGCAAATCGCCCTTCTCGTCGCCAGCGTCTCCCGGCACACCAACCAGCGTCCCGCGGCACAGTACTGTGCCGTGGAACAGCGGTTGAGAAACGCTGCCCTAGCTAACAGGACCAGTGGTCAGGGAAGATGGGAATTGTAGTCCAAAACATCTGTGGGGCCGAAGTTTGGGGATGCCTGCTCTAAATGGTGGGTATATGTGCCATGAATGAATGAATGAATGAATCAATCAATCAATCAATCAATCAAAGTACAATAGCACAGGTAAACCAACACACCCTCCATTAAAACAGAAACTCATATGAGCTTAGAAGCCTCTAAGAGTTTTTACAAGGTTGGAGAAATATAGTAGAAACAAGTTATAGGTGCATTAAGTATTGCCATTAGGGTAAGACTCTGGGACAGAAAGTCCAGGGCTTCACCCTAACATAGCAAGGCTGACTTATCACATTTTAAAGCAATTGATTTCATATGTACTTCCATCTAAAGAACACCCCAATTCCTGTAAGATGTCGAAGTCCAGAGTCTAAAATTTCTGTTCAGAAAGAAACTGTGAGTTGCTTTACTGCAGATGCTGCCAGCTTTTAATGATCTTTCCTTTATATAACTGGAGAGAGGATTGTATTCTTTACCTGCAGTCAGGAACACTTTGTAAGAAAGAGCTAATTTTTTATTCCCTGAACTTCAATTCAAGTCCAGCTGCCAAAACGTCCTTTACTGCTCAAGTCGAACATGGGTGGGGAGGGAAGTGACCACTGTCAAAATCTTCCTGGAAGTGTCACGAGCAATCTGACAATTGTGTTAACAGAACCTGATACAGTTGTGTATTCTGGGAAGCACCTTGAATTGGGCTTGGAAGCACACCAGCAACTGGTGCAGGTCTTTAAGAATTGATGTATGCAATATGTGCCCAGCTGGTAGTGCTCACTAGCACCCTAGTGGCAGCTACAGCTTCCAAAACATCTTCAAGGGCAGCCTCATGTAGAGCTCCTTAAAATACGTCAGGCTTGAGCTAAGCAGAGTGTGGATTGCTGCGGCCAAGCTCTCTCTCTCTCTCTCTCTCTCTCTCTCTCTCTCTCTCTCTCTCTCTCTCTCTCTCGTGCCATCGCTGCAAACTAGCTGGATAACAATGATAATACTTAACATTTCCGTAGGGCTTTCAAGAGAAGAGGGCGACCAAGATAATCAAGAGTCTGTTTTGAATTTGATGTTTGCATTTTGTTTCGTTTTGGTTTTGAAATAAAATCATCATCATCATCAAGAGTCTGGAAACAATGCCTTATGAGGAACGGTTGAGGGAACTGGGTATGTTTAGCCTGGTAAAGAGGAGACTGAGAGGAGATATGATAGCTATCTTCAAATATCAAAAGGGCTGATACATGGAGGAGGGAGCAAGCTTGTTTCCTCCTGCTCTGGAGGGTAGGACTCGAATCAATGGCTCAAGCTACAAGAAAGGAGATTCTTACTAAACATCAGAAAGAACTTTCTGACAATAAGAACAGTTCAACAGTGGAAAGGACTCATAAAATCATAGAATCATCCAGTCCAACCCCTTGCCAAGCAGGAAATACCATCAAAGCATTCTTGGCATATGCCTGTCAAGCCTCTGCTTAAAGACCTCCAAAGAAGGAGACTCCACCACACTCCTTGGCAGCAAATTCCACTGCCGAACAGCTCTTACTGTCAGGAAGTTATTCCTAATGTTTAGGTGGAATCTTCTTTCTTGTAGCTTGAATCCATTGCTCCGTGTCCGCTTCTCTGGAGCAGCAGAAAACAACCTTTCACCCTCTTCTATATGACACCCTTTTATATATTTGAACATGGCTATCATATCACCCCTTAACCTTCTCTTCTCCAGGCTAAACATACCCAGCTCCCTAAGCCATTCCTCATAAGGCACTGTTTCCAGGCCTTTGACCATTTGGGTTGCCCTCCTCTGGACACGTTCCAGCTTGTCAGTATCCTTCTTGAACTGTGGTGCCCAGAACTGGACACAGTTTTCCAGGTGAGGTCTGACCAGAGCAGAATACAGTGGTACTATTACTTCCCTTGATCTAGATGCTATACTCCTATTGATGCAGCCCAGAATTGCATTGGCTTTTTTAGCTGCTGCATCACACTGTTGACTCATGTCAAGTTTGTGGTCTACCAAGACTCCTAGATCCTTTTCACATGTACTGCTCTCAAGCCAGGTGTCTCCCATCCTGTATTTGTGCCTTTCATTTTCATTTTATTTTTGCCCAAGTGTAGTACTTTACATTTATCCCTGTTAAAATTCATCTTACAGGTAGGTAGCCGTGTTGGTCTGGATCGAAGTAAAATAAAAAAATTCCTTCAGTAGCACCTTAAAGACCAACTAAGTTTTTATTTTGGTATGAGCTTTCGTGTGCATGCACACTTCTTCAGGTATCTGAAGAAGTGTGCATGCACACGAAAGCTCATACCAAAATAAAAACTTAGTTGGTCTTTAAGGTGCTACTGAAGGAATTTTTTTTAAAATTCATCTTGTTTGCTTTGGCCCAGTTGTCTAATCTGTTAAGGTCATTTTGAAGTGTGATCCTGTCCTCTGGGGTATTAGCCACCCCTCCCAATTTGAGTCCATCAGAAGGTGGCGGACTCTCCTTCCTTGGAGGTTTTGAAGCAGAGGTTTGCATGCAAGTCCATCCCCATGTCCATAGCCATGCAAAAGTAGCATTTCTTAGATGGTTTAGATTTAATGCAAATCAGACTGCTCGGTCAACAGTTAAACTGTTCACATTGATTTAAGTACTTCAGAGCTACATCGGTCTATTCTACTTACATATTTGGCCATTTCTAGACTGCATGGCATTTAATGTCTCTTTAGTCACTAAAAGACTGGTGTTAATAACCTAAATGCGTGTGTCTGAAACCAATATATTATGCAAATGAATGCAAAAACCACTGTAAAATAACCTACTTTGCAGCAGATGTAAAGGGGACAGGCATCCTCTTTAAAGCCAAATTTGTGCTCTTCAATTTGCATACAGGTTGAGTGCATATTGCCCACCAACTGTTAGCAAATACTACCGTAACTGTTAAATGGATTTATGGGTTGTAATGCTAGTCAAATTGAACAGAGGTGTGCTCTCTATGCAAGAGGGATTCTAAATTCAAAATCATTCCAGCCAATATAAGCAGATACTTACTTCACAAAATCCTAACCTCAGGTGAGTCCAGGCAGTCTTACTGTCAATGGAATGTACTGACTTTAATTGACTGTCAGAATTTATTGACCCAAGGGGTAAATATTGACAGAGGCAACTCCTGACAGTTCCTGGTTTCTGCAGAGGTGTGATAAATCTTGATGTTCACTGCAATGTATTATCCACTTGCAGAGGAATTTATTTTTGCTGCTCCACACAATGTATATTGCAATGAAAAAAATTCAGTGAAGGAAGGTGGAAAGAATTGTTTTGTTCCTTTGAGATGAACACTGGGATGGGTGTGGGAGGGGGGAATAAATGATGTGCTAGCTAGTATTATTTCTTTTAAAAATAATATTTATTTATTTATTAAAATTTTACATACTGCTTGAATGTAAAAATAAAACCTCCAAGTGTTTTATAAAAAAGAATGAAAAAAGGGTCATCCATAAAACAGCTATATAAAACATTCGAAATAATTAAACTATGAGGTAAAAAATATATAAAACACCCATCAACCTTGTACATAGATTTTTACAGTATAAGCTTGCCTAATCAAAAATGGTTTTTAGCAGATGCTGAAAAAAGTTCAGTGGAAGTGCCTGTTTGATGTCAATATTTAGCACTGTTAATATGCAACTGAAATGTAATAAGGTTTAAATTATATTGGGACTACTCTAGGAAAGTGAAATAAGTCTTAATCAATAGAAAACTAGCGATAAAGAAGCAGCAGATAGGGGAAAGAAATGGCAGTACAGGTGAATGAAAAATGGTTGCTGCTTATTCAGTGCAATTAGCAACACTGGGTACCATGTAGCTTCCTATCAGATCACTGCTCTGTGCTATTTAATATTAATTTACACCCATAGCTGCCAAGTTATCCCTTTTTTTAAGGGATTTTCCCTTATGCTGAATAGGCTTCCTCGCGAGAAAAGGGAAAACTTGGCAGCTATGTTTACACCTCAGGTTTCCTCCTCAAAGTTCAAGATGGTACACATGTTCTTTCTCTCCAACTTTCCCCATTGTTATACCAACTCTGGGCCCTCCAGATGTTTTGAGACTACAATTCCCATCATCCCTGATGGTCCTGCTAGCTAGGGATGCTAGCCACTGGTCCTGCTAGCTAGGGATCATGGGAGTTGTAGGCCAAAAACATCCAGAGGGCTGAGGTTGAGGAAGCCTGAGGTAGATCCTCATAATTGGCTGAGAGACAGCAACTGGCCCAAATCCACCCATTGAGCTTCATGGCTGAGCGGAGATTTGAACCCCGGCCTCCCCAGTCCTAGTCCAACACCATATTGACTGTACTTTGACCGGCAGCAGTTTTCCAAGAGTTCAGACAGGCGTCTTTCCCATCCCTACCTGGGGATGCTGTAGATTGAACCTAGGACATTTTGCATGCAAATCCCACCCCACCCCCGTGGTCTGGTCCTATTAGATCTTTCAACCTAAAAATCAAACTGGAATAAAGTTTGACACAGCAGGATTATGTGAAATCCATCCATGTCGCCAAGATGTAACACCAGCATGGCATGAGTTGGTTTGACTCATATGGCTTGGTGGTTCGACTGTGGAAGATCTGTGTAGCACGGTAGATGAGCCATGCCTTTCTGATAGTCAAAGCACAATGCCTGGCTCTAGTAGTCAGCAACTGGCTGTGGAACCGGGATCTTACAATGGTCCCTCATTAGTCCAACTCTACCGACCCCTGCCAAGTGCCGTCATCGCAACAAGGTACCTGGATTGTTGGATGGGTAGTGTAATGTACTGAATGGGAGATGTTCACCTCCGATGTATGGTGGCTGTCCACGATCAAATCACCCAATATGCAGTGCCCCATTCAGATATTGCAGGTTGGTTATTTGGAGAGCCTGTGCCCACTGTGCATGGAAGTTGAGCTTGCCTCGTGCTCCCATTCAAAAGCACCAGCACTACATACCCAGCCACTACACTCTGAACCGCTTCCATATTTGCGTGTTCAGACTCAGACACGTCCCCCCTAAATAAATTCACAATTGACTCAAATTTTAGTTTGGTTTTTGGCAGAATTTAGGCCACAAATTTATTGATTACAGAAAGTGAGTGGTTGCATAGGCTCTGGTTCGACTAGCTCCCTGCACCCTTGCATGTAGCACTGACCCAGGGCACCAGCATAGGTCAGCCAAGGGTGAACACCTGGATAGGCGGAAAGCCAGGAACAGACTATGTCCGCCACCCAGATGTCCCCCTGGACTCAGGCACGGGCACAACCCCCTCACAGGGTTGGCAAAACCATTGAGTCCCTGGATTTCTTTAATGAAATACCCTTCACATAGGGATGGTGAGAGCGTTTCCCCATCCCTATCACCTGAACCAGAGCCTATCCGCAACCTTACAAGTTGTGATGATTTGCTACACAGCAGGCGAAACTCAAATGGCACCAGGCAATCAGCCAAGTGCCAATCAGACACATAATCGCATAGCAAGGTCAAGCGCAAAAGGCCCTAAAAGTAGGGAGAGGTGGGCGGATATTTCAATGCACGCACCAAAAGACGAAGCTCTGGGTCATGTGCATGGGTATATATAGGTCCCTCAATCCATTTGGACTGCGCCCTTTGGCCAGATTTGAACTCAACATCGAGGGACCTACCAATCGGGTGTTGTGGCTGACCAATCTTACCCACCCACAAGACAGGAGGTTGGTCTCCAGGTCTCACCACAACATGTGCCCTCTTTGAGGGCGGACACGATATATAAAAAGGATTTTTTTAAAACTTCCCTTTACAGGGCTGCCTTCAGATGTCTTCTAAAGGTTGTATAGTTACTTATCTCCTTGGCTACGGAGTTGCATAATTCCATATCCTCCAACATTTCTCCGATAAAAATAGAGGTGTCCTAAGGAAAAGTGGGATATTCCAGGATCAAATCAGAAATCCCTGGGACAACTTCTGTAAATCTGGCACTGTCCCTGGAAAATAGGGACAGTCCCAACTTTGCTGGGGAGGATGTTCTGGATGGCAAGCTGATTTTCTCTCATTATACAAGCACTGCTTGGGTCATTGATGTGCTTAGTACCTCAAGCCACCTGCTCAGATAATAGAGCAAATAAAGCCATGTGTTTTAACTCTTCCTGCTTATCCAAATGCATTTAACACCAAGGCTCCTTTCATTTTTACAGCTCCGTTTGTCAGGAGTAAGTGGAAGATTAAAAGTATGCTTGTTAGCAGCAGCATCACAAGTTACTGTACTATAAATTATTTTTTGCCAGTGTGCATGTCAGAGATTTGGGCTATGTCATCTGCCATATTAATCTGGTAAATTAAATAGATGGCTGCTATGGTCTGGGGAAAGAATATCTGTCCCTGCTGGAATAGATTAGAAGCAGGTGGGATCTGGATAGAATCTAAACTAGAATCCAACAAGAGCCTTCAGTAAGTGACGTACTCAGTTTGCACCCTGAGCCATGTGCTTTTCCTATCTGATTTTAATTAGAAGTGCCTAGAAAAGTTCAAGGACTGTAAACTCCTGGTCAACCCAAGCTTTTTTCCTTTTCCCCTTTTTAAAGCAAACTTGAAACTTCCCAAAGCTTTGACTTAATCTGCCAAGGATGTGGGACATTTAGGATTAGACATAATACAAATAGGGAAACCTGGGCTCTTTATAATGTTGCTGTAATGGGTTATTGAAATCAGGCCAGGGTTTGATAGCTGAAGCATACATTTTCTTGAATTAAAAATCAGAGGTGCAAATCGGAGCAACACAATCAACCATGGTGGTTTTTTTTTGGCATATTATTAATCATATTATCAGAAATTTGTGATCCTGGTTCTTTATGTGATTTCTCTCTCTCCCTTTTTGCTGTTTCCTGTGTGAAGATTTAACAATGGGTGGTATATCCAGTGTTTTTTTTCTCTGAGAATAGAAAGTGCTTCTGTTCATGGAAGGAGGAGGTCTGGAGTACATTTCCTCCTTCATTCCTGGTGCAGAATCATTCAATCAGAGCATGGTGCTGATAATGCCAAGGTTGCAGGTTTGATCCCTGTATGGGAAAACTGCCTATTTCTGCATTGCAGGGGGTTGGACTAGATAATCCTCAGGGTCCCTTCCAACTCAACACCCTGAGGCTTATTTATATCCCTGTGAAATTAGGATGTGAGATTAATGGGTATGATCCAGCATGGAATCGTGGAATTGTAGAGTTGGAAGGGACCCCAAGGGTCACCTAGTCCAGCCCCCTGCAATGCAGGAATCTCAACTAAAGCATCCATGACCGATGGCCATCCAACCTCTGCTTTGAAACCTCCAAGGAAGGAGTCCGATCCACTATCAAACAGCTCTGACTGTCAGAAGGTTCTTCCGGATATTGAGTTGGAATCTCCTTTCTTGTAACTTGAAGCCATTGGTTCGAGTCCTACCCTCCAGAGCAGAAGAAACAAGCTTGTTCCATCTTCCACGTGACAGCCCATGATATATTTGAAGAGGACTATCATATCTCTTCTCAGTCTCCTCTTTTCCAGGCTAAACATACCTGGCTCCTTCAACTGTTCCTCATAAGGCTTGGCTTCTAGACGCTTGATCATCTCCTCTGCACATGTTATATATATAAAAAACAGGGCTTTTCTTATATAAATAACTAGCTGGCCCGGCCACTCATTGCTGTGGTTCTTTCCTGTGATTCCCCCCACTCTGTCCGGACATATGACTTATCCTGCCCCCTCCTCCCCCTACCCCTGGTTCATCCCTGTGACTGTCCGCACCCTGTCCTGACCCATGAGCTATTGAGTCCCCTTTTCCCCCACCCCTCCGGCACATCCCTGTGACTGGCCCCACCCTGTCCTGACTCATGAGCTATCGAGCCCCCTCCTCCCCCACCCCCCTGTCTGAGCCCTCTGTTGTCTCCGGGGAGTGTTGCCCCCCCTGTTTCTACATACCTTGGCCCCCACCCTTGGAGAAGGAACTGTCAGCTTCTGTGTTCTATTTCCCAGCATGCACTTTTGTCTGAGCCCTCTGTTGTCCCCGGAGAGTGTTGTCCCCTCCTCCCTGTATCTCCATACATTGGCCCCTGTGCACGCGCATCGTGAACATTTTTATGTACTGTATTTAGATTACTTTTTTAAAAAAATAATAACACGAGAAGCAGAAGTTATTATTGTTTAATTTTATTTTGGGGGTTGTCATTTATTTTGGTGGGTATTGTATGATTTGGGCGTTGTTGTGTGTTTTTTGGTTTTTTATTTTTGGTGTAATTTTTTGGAAAGTGGGATGGGATGTATTTTTCTTTTTTTAATGTGTTGTTTGTAAAGTTTTTTTTAAATGGTTTTTATTGTGGGTATAAGTGAGGAATATTTGGTGTTGAGGAAGGTGGGGAGAGGTCCGTTTGGGCAAAGAAAAGGATCGGGGGTGATGATGCGTCCCAGGACACAGAGAACTGGGGAGAGAAAGTGCATGGTTGGTTGTTGTTGTTGTTTTAAAGACACAGAGGCTTGCAATCAGTCATAGTATGAAGCCTAGGTTAAAAGGGGCATGACTGCCCTTACTTAAAATGGCCGCCGGAGCCTCACATGTGACACAACGTCCGCTAAATTAAAAAGCAAAAACCCCTCACCGTGCCCCCAAGTGCGTGTTAGGGGAAATGATGAACGACTGCCTAATGTTGCGAGGCACTTATTAAACAGAAGGCGCGTTCCGAAGCGCCCAAGCTGTTTGGTTCCATTAAAAAACTTGCAGTGGCTCAGTTTGTTAAATGGAGCCTCAGAATCCCACTTCAGACTCCCCTCACCTTCAGAGTCCCCCTGTTTTTTGTGTGTTATGTTTACATAGGTGCATCTCTGTGTGTCCCCCCCCCCCCGTTCTCTTACCTTCCAAGTCCCGGACTGCAGAATCCAGGACCAGCAGCCGTGTGACACCGGAAGTTGCATCGGCCTAACTTCCAGTGTCGCTTTGCCCTTCTATGGGCACCAAAAATGGCTGCCGCCGGCTTCAAAAGTCGCTTCTACGCATGTCAGGAAGTGCATCGACGCAACTTCCAGTGTCACTCCGCACATCTATGGGCACCAAAAATGGCCGCCGCCAACACCGGAAGTCACATCTATGCACTTCCGGACATGCATAGATGCGACTTTTGAAGCCGGCAGCGGCCATTTTTGGTGCCCATAGAAGGGCAAATCAGAAAGAAAAAAATGGCCGTCGGCAGGGGAAAATAACGGAGAAAAACGGTAGACAAAGTGATACAGGGGGAAAGGTAAGTAAAAACGGGGGTTTCCCGGGGAAAACGGGGTACTTGGCAGCTAAGCCTGTTCTGTCTTTCCTCCCCCCCATCCCCCGGTTCATCCCTGTGATTGGGCCCACCCTGTCCCAACCTATGACCTATTCAGCCCCCCCATCCCCCACCCAGGCAGGCCAGTGGTTTCAAGTAATTAGGTTTCCAACTGCATTGTAGTTTCCCATACTATTTCAATAAAAAATGATACATTCATTTTTATTTTCTGTTTTCAAGCAATAGAACTTTCCAGCTGTAATTATTAAAGACTGAATCATCACAATATTTAAAGATATGAAAGTCCTGTCAGCTGAGTGGCAGCTCTGCAATTATAGCTTGAATTCATAATGCAAATGTATGATGCCAGTTCCTTAGACTTCCGTCTTCATCTTTTGTCCTCTCCTAATTCATTCCTTGATATTTTTTTTGTAGTTGTTGTTAATATGGAGGCCCCAATCATGATATCCTGTCCTTTGTGTTCACATTCTTTAGATGGAATAATAATGATGATGATATTTCACTCAAGTGTTTTCTGTTTCAAGGACATTAGCCTTATTCATAACACTGGTTGATTCATGTGCCTTTGCAATATTTATAAATTTGCTGAAATTTTAACATTCTATGATATTCCGTTGATGCAGATTTCTATGTCATTCCAAAAAGAGTGATCATATTTTTCAGTTGAGTCAGTGGAGCAGCTAACCTTTTCCCCTGGCATGCATCTGATCTGAGCTGTCATTTTCGCTAGAAGTGAAAAAAGACAGGTGGAACTTGAATAGCAGGTTCCATTCAAAGTTTTTGAGCAAGGATCTGGATTAATTTTATGTGTTACTATTGGGGATGCATGAAAGGGGACAGAGCTGTCTTTGGTGGGATGGTACAGGGTAGTGCTATCAGGAGAACTCAGGTTGACAACATTTGTACCTGTACAGGTGTGAACACACCTGCAAGGCCACTCCTGCTGTCTTGGAGCTCCCCTGTTGACTCATGTTCAGCTTGTGGTCCACCAAGACCCCCAGATCCTTTTCACATGTAAGCCAGGTGTCCCTGATCTTATCTTTTTGCATCAGGTACTTACTGTCTAAGTGCAGAACCTTACATTTGCCCCTATGAAAATTCATTTTGTTAGCTTGGCCCATTCTGTCTTCCGAGGCATTAGCTACCCATCCCAGCTTGGTGTCATCTGCAAATCTACAGTGGAACACTTATTTTGAAGTGTTTGAGTTTGCAAACTCTTTATTTTGCTGCATTTTATAGTTGCCCCATAATACAAGTTATCTGGGCAGCATACAAAACAAATAAAACAGCTGAAATGCAGCATGAAACTATTAAAGCTTAAACACAATTAAAATGCTTTTTTTAAAAAATGGATAAGAGAACCAGACTATAAGGCTTAATTGGTGGTGATGGGGAACCACTAATATGGCATTAGGTGAATTACTCTAGGAATACTGCTCAATAACTGGGTGCCACTACGGAGGGATCAGCTTGGACTTGAGAATACACATGTGCTATTGCAAGCATTATAACTCTGATAAGTAGCAGCCATTGTGTTTTTCAGTCATCTTCTGCACTGGGTATTTGTCCAGCTACTCACATGGCTAACTTTGCTACTACCCTATTCCCCCCTATTTCTTTTCTAGGCAACCTCTGGGTCAGACAGAACATAGACTCCTGCCCAGTGAATATGTCGACATTAATAATAGTTTTCTGTCCTCAGCTGCTGACTGATCTAAATCCTTTTGACCCTCTAGAAAATGGAAGTCACAATGAGAAATTTCTAATAAAAATGAGTGTGATTGCAAAGCAAGGAACTGAAGAGGAGGCAGCATGGCTCCAATTAATGGCATAGACTCAATGGTGCAACAAATGCAAATTTACTTTCTGTCTTTGTTTAATCGTTCAGAGTCTTTAGGGCATTACCTTTACCACTCGCGTAACCAACACATATAAATAAGAGTATAAGCATTTTCCTCCAGACAACAGAACAGCAGGGCGATTTTTCAGGCAAGTTCTGAAAACAGTGAATTCTATCAAGGAATTCATTGTTTCTGGAAGCTGCCCTTTGCAATAACTTACTAAATGTGGCTGTTGATGGTGGGGGAGTGGGGGGATGATTCTTCGCAGCTGCAAATACACTTTATCCCAGAGCTGGCCATGCAGATGCTTTGCAAGACAATTGATGCCTATAGCAGTAATGAGAAAACATTCTTCTGCCCCCACATAAAGAAAACTGCCAGCGCATCATAGGGAACCCTCAGCATCATCTGTTGTGGCTCTTTGTGAAATAGTTAAAGGGTGCCCTTGACTCCAGTAAGCAGGTAGACTTCACTGCCATAGAACAGCAGCTCCCTGTTGTGAGAAAACAACGGATCTTTTGTGCTTGCTAGCTAGCTGGGTCTGACAGCCAGGGGAACGCCAAAGGAAAGCACTTCTCTGTCTGAACTGAACAAGAGCAAACTGATTTCCTGCAGAATTTGATCTCCTCTTATTGCGATAATGAAGTTATGACACCTTCTGGAGTGACTCCATCAGAATTGTACATAGAAATTGTATTTTCTGTAGCTCACTGGTATTGCTCCCCTGTTTCCAATGCCAAAGACAAATGAATGAAGGGTGCACATCCTGACACACTTATGGACACTCATTGGGTAGCCACGTCTCAAGCAGAACTTCCTGGTGTGCATTTGTCAGTATTTATGGACTTCTGTCTTTCATTCATATTGTTGTTGTTGTTTAGTCGTGTCCGACTCTTCGTGACCCCATGGACCACAGCACGCCAGGCACTCCTGTCTTGCACTGCCTCCCGCAGTTTGGTCAAACTCATGTTCGTAGCTTCGAGAACACTGTCCAACCATCTTGTCCTCTGACGTCCCCTTCTCCTAGTGCCCTGAATCTTTACCAACATCAGGGTCTTTTCCAAGGATTCTTCTCTTCTCATGAGGTGGCCAAAGTATTGGAGCCTCAGCTTCACGATCTGTCCTTCCAGGGAGCACTCAGGGCTGATTTCCTTAAGAATGGATAGGTTTGATCTTCTTGCAGTCCATGGGACTCTCAAGAGTCTCCTCCAGCACCACAATTCAAAAGCATCAATTCTTCGGCGATCAGCCTTCTTTATGGTCCAGCTCTCACTTCCATACATCACTACTGGGAAAACCATAGCTTTAACTATACGGACCTTTGTCGGCAAGGTGATGTCTCTGCTTTTTAAGATGCTGTCTAGGTTTGTCATTGCTTTTCTCCCAAGAAGCAGGCGTCTTTTAATTTCGTGACTGCTGTCACCATCTGCAGTGATCAAGGAGCCCAAGAAGGTGAAATCTCTCACTGCCTCCATTTCTTCCCCTTCTATTTGCCAGGAGGTGATGGGACCAGTGGCCATGATCTTGGTTTTTTTGATGTTGAGCTTCAGACCATATTTTGCGCTCTCCTCTTTCACCCTCATTAAAAGGTTCTTTAATTCCTCCTCGCTTTCTGCCATCAAGGTTGTGTCATCTGCATACCTGAGGTTGTTGATATTTCTTCCGGCAATCTTAATTCCGGCTTGGGATTCATCTAGTCCAGCCTTTCGCATGATGAATTCTGCATATAAGTTAAATAAGCAGGGAGACAATATACAACCTTGTCGTACTCCTTTCCCAATTTTGAACCACTCAGTTGTTCCATATCCAGTTCTAACTGTAGCTTCTTGTCCCACATAGAGATTTCTCAGGAGACAGATGAGGTGATCAGGCACTCCCATTTCTTTAAGAACTTGCCATAGTTTGCTGTGGTCGACACAGTCAAAGGCTTTTGCATAGTCAATGAAGCAGAAGTAGACGTTTTTCTGGAACTCTCTAGCTTTCTCCATAATCCAGCGCATGTTTGCTATTTGGTCTCTGGTTCCTCTGCCCTTTCGAAATCCAGCTTGCACTTCTGGGAGTTCTCGGTCCACATACTGCTTAAGCCTGCCTTGTAGAATTTTAAGCATAACCTTGCTAGCGTGTGAAATGAGCGCAATTGTGCGGTAGTTGGAGCATTCTTTGGCACTGCCCTTCTTTGGAATTGGGATGTAGACTGATCTTCTCCAATCCTCTGGCCATTGCTGAGTTTTCCAAACTTGCTGGCATATTGGGTGTAGCACCTTAACAGCATCATCTTTTAAAATTCTAAATAGTTCAGCTGGAATATCATCACTTCCACTGGCCTTGTTATTAGCAGTGCTTTCTAAGGCCCATTTGACTTCACTCTCCAAGATGTCTGGCTCAAGGTCAGCAACCACACTACCTGGGGTGTACGAGACCTCCATATCTTTCTGGTATAATTCCTCTGTGTATTCTTGCCACCTCTTCTTGATGTCTTCTGCTTCTGTTAGGTCCTTACCACTTTTGTCCTTCATTCATATACTGCATGTATTAACTGAATGAATGTCATACCCGTGGCATCCATTGGGACCAGGTTTGTCCCACCCATCTTCCCAGAGGAAGCAATGTGAACCCGGCAGCCAGTGTCAGTATGCTGGTGACGCTGGCCAATAGGGAAGGCTGTTATTGCCTTTCTACAGAGGGATGCAATCTTTCTCTTGAGGTTATTCTGTGAAGCCTGCTTCTCTTACTGGTTGGTAGATGGGATGACAGTAGCCAAGTATAAACTCCTTCACTCATGAGGCAGGTAATGTATGCATTGAGGGAGATTGAGATAGACTTCCCTGATGAGACTTCCTAAGGTGCTTTCATACTTCTCACTGCCACTCAGATCAAAGGGTGGTGGTACTTGTAAGGGCTGTAGATGAGTGGTTGAGCATCTGCTTTGCATGCAGAAGGTCACAGGTTCAAAACCCAGTATTTCCAGAACTGGGAATGTATCTGAAATCCTGGAGCCACACTGCCAGTAATGAGAGCTAGTGATGAAAGCCAGTAATGATCTGTATGTGGGCCACTAAATGGAAATGGAGTACCTAGAAGATGAAAGTTGAGATTGGTCTGGAAGCTGCTGCTGGTGGAGAATGCTGTAGCAAATTTACTCTTGAATAAGCTTTACTAGCTGCCAATGAGCTACTGGGCCATGTTCAAGGTTTTGTTTTTAATCTACAACGCTCCGAACAACTTGGGACCGGCATGCTTGCAGGGGCACCTCTCTCCCTGCTTCCTGTCCAAACAACTCTAGTTGGCAGCAACCAGAGAGAGGATCTTTGTGGTGGCCCCTTTTCTATGGAATCGCCTCCCCTCGGAGTACTGACAGTGGTGGTGACATTTTGTTATTTGTAAAAAACAAACAAAAAAAACACCAATCCCATATCTGTGCACAAAAGTCTTTTTCTGGTGTTTAATTAAGGAATTAATTAATGATACTCTTGGGCTATTGATTACATTTATAGGGTGGTATTCAACTGAATACACTGACGGAGGAAGGGAGGGCGGGGGGAGCACACCACCCCTGCACCATCGGGCAGGGGTGTACCATTGTGGCCGCCCCCTGGCCATGTGCCGCGCACCCCCTGTGCACCGGGTGCCACACCCCTGCAGGTGTTGTCACGCCCCCTGGACGCATGTCACACCACCCAGGATGTGTTCCAGCCATGCCCCCATCTGCTCTCTGCCCCCGGTACCGGAGCATGCAGCTTTGCCACTGACTGAATACATGTGATAATGCAAGAATTAGTGCTAGTGTGACAGGACTGTGCCCCCTTCTCCTCACTGTGTGCCCCGTGCCAGGCCCACATCATCTTTAACCTGCGGTCATCCTGGGGCTGATGGGAGTTGGAGTTCAACAATATCCAGAGGACCACAGATACTGCATTGTTGAGTTTAAGAATGAGATAGCAAGTGTTGCAAAGGATCTTGGAGAGATATCTGCCATCTTAAGAGAGATGCCACCACTATAGGGTTAAACGAACAAATAGTCTTACACTGGGGCTTCCTCATGCCATCTAATCCAGTATTATATTTTCACCAGTGACCAGTGTATTGACCCTAGAAGTTCACAAGCAGGTCATGAGGGAGGCACCCAGGCCCTGGTTTTGATAACCAGAATTTGCTATGCCAAGCTATACTGCTTCTGGATGGAGAGATTCAAGTTAATTATCATGGCCGATAGCCATTTTTAAGTATCCATGAAAGTGTCTAATCATTTTGCTAAAAACTACAGGATTATTGAGCAGTTATGTGGGATTAACCCTCGGAGCTACTGAGTCCTTCACAAGCATATCACCTCAGTTCTTGGGGGAGGGAGGCTGAGAATACTGAAAATATTTAAATATAAATAACTATTACCCAGATGGGAAGCCAGTGGGGCAGAGGGCATGCTGGTTCAAAGACAAACCCAGCTGCAGAAATGAAATACAACAGAAATTTAAAAATAAACCCTACAAGATGATTTTTTTTATTGCTATTACTAACTAAATCCAAAGCCTGTCAGAGATATTGACAAGTCTGACATTAATGTCCCATCTTTGCTTGTATTTTGTTTGTCTAAAGGGGCTGTGAAATGAGAAGAATGAAAGAGATTTGAATGTGTCATCTTATCCCAGGCTGGAAAAAAGAAGGAGCCGGCATTACTGGTTAGAATATTTGTATCCTCTTTGCTCTTTTTGAACAATCGAAAAAGCCAACTATGCTATTATTATTATATTTATTGTGATTATTATGTTTTGTAGTAGTAGTAGTAATAATAATAATAATAGGCATTTTTCTTTATTGGGTACTGTGCACAGATTTGGATTCATTTTTAACAGGCTTGGTATTTAAAGATGATAGAAATAATGAGAAAATTTCTCTAGGGTTTCTGTCATGTAATTATGAAATACTTCCATATTAAGACAGACTGTATGCTATATGTAAGCAAGGGTGCTTATTTTCGTCAGAATAATGTGATTGGATATTCCAAGGAAGGCAAATCGTCTACTTCATCTTATTGTGGCACAATCACACTGTGTTTCTATGCTGTGTTTTATTTCCCCCCATGAGCTAAATACATAGAAAGATGGTAGCTTGCTTGTGGGCTGCTGTGAGAGTGTTTTTTCTCCAGTATTCGACTCATTATATTTTAGAAGGCTCTACCTCTTAGGACTGATACTGTAGGGAGCCTGATCTACCAATAGGGTTGCCATACACATGAGAAAACCAGGACATGTCCTTTATTGGGGGGGAGGGCAACATGCCCATCTGGGGAGATTTTTAGATTGTAAAGGAAATGTCCAGGTTTTTTGGGGTGTGTGGTTATTTGTGAGCTGCTTGGGCTCGGGCGCATCAGACTTGGGCTTGGTTTTGGGCTGCTCTGCACCCTACAGCCAGTTGCTAGTCCAATCTTGGCATCCTGTTTTAGGGATGAACCAACATGGGACCAGGAGGTCTAAACACAGGAAGGGAAGTTCAATGTGGAGAAAGTTGAAGATCTTGGTCTACCTACTCCTGCTTTATCTGGATAGTTAAATCAGAAGTGCTACAGAATATTTCTAGGCTGCAGTATTGCAGCTGGAATAAGCAAGAATAGGCTTGCAGAGGATAAGCTACAAGATCAGAAGTCAGGAATGGGAAATGGCTGTTTACAGTTAACACATAGCAAATGAAATGTTTTAAGACTGCAATCCTGTACCCAGTTATTATACACACCAATATAGATGTGATAGCATGTAACTAAGGTGTTAAATTAGGGAAATGTTTATTTCCCTTTAAACCCTCTTTAGGAATCTTACATGAATGCATATAAAAATGTCTCAAAATGAAAGAAAATACAATAATAATGTAATGGGCACTGGGCACTTCAGAACAGATGCTTCTTTATTCTTTGGTTTAGTTGAATGTCAGACCATATGTGGTTTACCCAGGATTTCTTGTGTGTATGATTGTATGAATTTCTATTCTGTAACCCATGATTCCAAATATACAAAAATAGGATCAAGAAATCGGCTCTGATGGCTTTTAGACCATGGGAACGATGAAAAAAAAAGTGAAATGGTTAGGTCTGTACTTTAGTTCTGGTCAAGTGATGTTTGTTTGAAGAATAATGCTTTTAATCTGCTTTGCTACCTCTCCTTTGCTTCAAAGGGGGACAATGGTGACAGCTGAAATTTGTTTTGTTTTTTTTAAAGAAAACATCTCTAGCAATGGTTGCCATGTTTAAAACTTGAGGGGCATTTGTATTATTCTGCACATTAGAGAAGATTTGTCTGGGATGCAGTGGGTTTCAGATTTTTCAAAAAGCTTAGTTTCACATTAAAAGGCCATTGAACACAAAGGCTCTGTCTTGGTGTTGACATTGCCAAAACTGTTATTTAGTGAAAGAAGAGGCCTGACATTACCAGATTATTTATCTTAAATTAATGCTCTTTTTCGGCATAGCCTTCCACAATAGTGTCTAAGCCTTTCTGGCTGCTTTACAGCACAAATTACAAAGGTACTTGCCATTATTATGAAGCATATTATTAATTTTCTTTCACCCCCACAAGTATACAGAGGAATATGTGAAGTTAGGAGCTAAATCCAAGCTGCCTTTCCAACAAGAGATGTCAATGGCACAGTGTCTGCTCACAATGAAGCTTGCTAAATCTTTGCAGATTATTTATGATGTAACTTGACCTGAAGATGCCATTTATTGGGTGGTTCCCCCCCCCCAACCCACTTCCCAGCCAGTGCAAACAACTTCCCACGTACTCAACCAGGAAAGGTCCAGTGATGCCAATGACCAGGAGAATTTCTTATTAGCTGTGGCTCTGCCTGGAGAAGTCAAACCTCTCCTCAGTTATCAATGGTCTAGTCATTTCCAGATTTGACAGCAGCAATGTGGTTGCCTTTAATAGACTGCCTCTCCCCATAAGAACTGAAATGGACCCTGTGACTATCCTCCAAGGCCCTTCTTCATGTGCCTCCTCCAAGAGAGGTCCAGAACGGCCCTCCCTGCTTGTGGAATGACCTCCTTATGAAGGCTTACCTGGCACCTTCATTACATATCTTTAGGTGCCAGGCAAAGAGATACCTCTTCTACTTTGGCTAATTAAACAATCTATGGCCTTTTAGACTGGGGGCTAAACATGGGGGTATTGTTTTGTTTGTAACCATTTTGTTTTTATATTGTAAACTGTTCCGTGATCCTTGGATGAAGGGCAGCATGATAATAATGGTAATAATAATAATAGTTTGGAAAATTTATAGCCTTTGATGACAATCCAGAAATGTTATGACAGAGAAGCGGATAGACAGAAATGTTTACCTGTCTCCCAGAATACCAGAGCATTGGGTCACTCAAAATCAATTGGCAGACAAAATTGTTTTATTTGCCTGTGGAGTTATCTTTCAACTTGATGTGGTGATAGCCATTGTCCAAGATGGCTATTAAAAGAGGATTAAGCAAACATATGAAATATAGATCCATCACCAGCCATTACCAGTGATAGCTCAATGGAATTTCCATGTTCAGAGACAGAATAACTCTGAATCCTGGTTGCTGGGGGACAAACAATGGGAGGCATTTGTTGCTTTCATGCCCGACTTGTAGGCTTCCCAGAGACTATTTTGCTGGAAACAACTGGAAACAGGATGCTAGACTACTAGATGAACATTTGGTCTGATCCAGCACACAGTGAACGCCAACATGAAGTAACCTGATCACTTCCGTATGCAACAGGGTGCAGCTGTCCTTCAGATTTTGCACATCTTCAAAGTTTGGGATGTAGTTCTGGACTCAAATAAATCTTCAAAAATGCATATAAGAAATACATACTTTCAGAGAAAGTACATTTAGGTACTTTCTAGGAAGCACATATTTTGTGCATTTTCTAATGTAAATGAATACAGAAATGAGATGGGATGGATTTATAGATGAACATATGCAAAAGTGACATGGACTTGAAACAGATCTGTTTGTCCATGGTGGGAGAAAGCAGTCACAGAAAGCTATTAGCAATAAGAGATCCTGAATTTCAACTACCGGTACCAAAGAGAGAGAGAGGGGGGGGGAATTACTCCTACATTTTGTGTGTGTGTACTTTCCTGTTTAGGCCCGTTTCTTCAGTCACTCAAAGGCAAGTTTAGAGAACACTTTGTTCCCCTGTCCTGTCTCAGCTTTCTTCCTCTCTCTTTTTCTCTTCCTTTTACATGCTAATTCCCCACAGTGTTTAAACAGCTTCCAATTGCACAGACCTTTTCAAATGACCCGTGCTCTGCCTGACCAGAGCATGAACCCTTGCTCCAGTCATTTGCAGGGAGGTTCCCCATTCCATGCATATAAATACGTGCTATAAAACTACAGAGCACATAGTTAAATGGACACTCTTTTGTATGTAAAGCTTCTTTTTCTGCTCAGGCTAGTTTAGCGATTGTATATAAATTGCTGTTTGTGCTGAAAGGGGCTTCCAGGAATCTTCCCTTGTACTTAAAAAGATCTTGATCATTTTCTTTTCTTTTTTGAAAGGTACGTTTCAGTACATATTTGCAGCTGGTGCTTTCTAAGCTGCGGTATACAATTCTGTGCTTTAAAACTTGGAGCATATTTCATGCTGGAGTAGTAATCGACGTGAGGCGTCCAAACGGCCTTTGTCTCCTTCCTTAAGGAAAGCCACACCGTTTGGTTAAAGAAGTGGCCTTGGTAGTAGAATTGGCTCATTAAAAATTAGCTGATCTCGGATAAATAGGGCTTCGGTACACTTCATAAAGATCATAATAACTATAATAATAAATTAATTAATAATGCATGAAGGGAGAAGGGCTCTAGACAGATCCAAAGGCCCTCTCATCTCTGGAAATGGGATTTTCACAAAAGCAGGCTTACAAGGACAAGTGTCCTTGACGGCTGATGCTTGGCATTCTTACATTCTGGCATGTTTTCGATGTACCTTGGAGTACCTGGACAGAAATCATGTTTGTCATTTGCAACTCAAGCTGGCAGGATGCTTTGACAGTGAGAACCATCCCTTTGGCCTAATTTCAGAGGGGGCTCAGCTCCAAAAAGCAGCACTTGGCTCTGAAATCAGAACCACGTGTCGGCAAGGGATTATTTTTGTCTACTGCTTAGACAGGAGGATACTGTTAAGTCATGCGCCGTGTCTTCCTTGCCCCTGCAGCAGCATACTGAAAAGGCTCTGAGGAGAAAAGAGGAAGGGGGCTTTTCCAAGTAGACTTGAGTTCTGACACTTTCAAATTTAAGTACTCCTCATTTCCTGTTCCATCTGACATTCTGATTGCAAACTGTTAGTTCAAATCAATCATGCTTGCTCACATAGCGTACCCTTCCTGTTTTAGATGTGTGTGAGTTGGATTTGTAGCATGACGTTCCACTGTGGAGTGTTCCTGTTCACAACTGCAGCCAGCCAGCCATGTTCCCTTCCAGAATACGCCATTCCATCCTGTTTTCCAGACTCCCAGGGTTCTACTCCTTATCCAGAATTCCATGACCACTGAGCACTGGATTGTTTGGGAGTCCACATTCCAGGTTTTTTTGCCTCCCTGCATTTGTTCAGTGAACCCACTGAAACTTTTATGCATGGTTTGTACATCAGCTGGCTACATCAGTAAAGGTAAAGGGACCCCTGACTATTAGGTCCAGTCATGTCCGACTCTGGGGTTGCGGCGCTCATCTCTCGTTATTGGCCGAGGGAGCTGGCGTACAGCTTCCAGATCATGTGGCCAGCATGACAAAGCCACTTCTGGTGAACCAGAGCAGCACACGGAAATGCCGTTTACCTTCCTGCTTGGAGCAGTACCTATTTATCTACTTGCACTTTCGAACTGCTAGGTTGGCAGGAGCTGGGACCAAGCAACGGGAGCTCACCCCATCATGGGGATTCGAACCGCCGACCTTCTGATCGGCAAGCCCTAGACCCACAGCGCCACCCGCGTCCACCCAACTACATCAGTATCCGCACTCAAACAATTCCTTGTTCCGTGTTTGTGTTTGATATCTAGACACACATATAGAGATACACACAGAGAGATGCATACAATATTTTTGAATACAGTTGCTTCACACATGCACACATACTCACACATGCACACTATACTCGCACACATACTCACACATGCACACTATACTCGCAGGTCTCAGGGCGGTTCACAGAATGAAATCAGATTGTAAAACCACAAAGTACATGAGTGGTATAGAAATGTACATATACCTTAATCAACCCACACCCACACCTTTTTCTTGTCATTCTTTTCTTAGTTCAAATTCAAAATGCAATACACAAATGTGAAAAATCTGTTTTGCAGAGAGGGAAATCAGATTAGTACGGTATATGCACCACAATCAGTGGTACTTCCTTTCAGCTCTCTACAAAATCCATCTTGTTCCCAACCCAAAAGCATCTATGTGGGGATTAGAAGTGAAAAAGATAAAGTATGATAAGTGACACTGGCTACAGAGGCAGGGCGTGTATGAAGGTTAGGTATGGAGGATATATGCAAAACACACACACACACACACACACACACACACACACATCTTGGAAATATATTTCATTGTTTTCAAACCTTATGTGAAAATAGATCCTTTGAAATTACCCTAGGGAATACCCCTATTATTTCCCACCTTTCCTCTCATTTAGCAAGGACTAGTCAAATGTGTAGCATATATATGCCTGAAGGAAAGGTCAGTTCAGACTTAGCTCAGTCGCAGGTCTTCCTCGGGGACTGGGAACAGATGGTGTCAAGACCTCCCACCACCCGCTTCAATAGCTTTCCAGAGGTTCTCACAATTCATCTTGGTGGACAATGCTCCCCAGGAGACGAAGCACCTCCCAGAGTGCTGAATGGATTAGCAACGCAAATTTCGAATTGAACATTACTCAGGATTCAATGTTAATAGCATGACCTGAAAGAAATATTAGGTTGGCCTGTGCCTTTGGCCTTGTGTACACTGTCTCAACAATGAATTAGCCACAGGTCACACATCATGTGGTGGTAGTTGGCTGATCATGTTTGAAATCAAAAGAATCACACAGTGCTATATTGATGAAGAAATCTATGGATTCTCTTTTTGTGGAATAACCTTGAAAACTGGTTCCATTGTACAAGGGGCATGTCCCTCGTTAAACTGGTAGAAAAATTGCACATTTTTTTTAAATAAAAAAACCCCACCTTGCACACTATTTTATGATATTTTGCTTGACCTAATAAAGGTATTGTCCTATATATACTTTTCCTATATATACTTATGGGCCAACACAGCTACCTTTACTTTTTGTATTGATTCCCTGGTTCTTCATGAGATTACTTCAAAAGGAATGTATCTTTTATGGTGCAACCATGGTAGATGCAATAGATATTTAAATAATGCTCCTGGGTGTCAAAGCACCACCATTTCTGCGTTTTTCTTTTCATCTGACAGAACTGCATGACTGGGTGAAATAATAATAATAATAATAATAATAATAATAATAATAATAATAATAATTCAGCCGTCTTCATCTTTCTAAATGCAGTGAAGATTCTCCAGGGAAATAAAATGGAAAAATCTCATGCTTGCTGACTACAAATTACACCAGCTACCTCAACAGAGCTCTCTTGTCTCCAGATGTGGTCAGGTGGCTTAGACCTTATGTACAGCAGTGGAAAGGATTTCCCCTTTAGCGGTTCAACTACACTAGCTCCAGTCAAATTGGGCATCCATTAACAGATAACTAACTGTGCTAACGATGGGACACAGGTGGCGCTGTGGGTTAAACCACAAAGCCTAGGGCTTGCTGATCAGAAGTTTGGCGGTTCGAATCCCTGCGACGGGATGAGCTTCCGTTGCTCGGTCCCAGCTCCTGCCCACCTAGCAGTTCGAAAGCACATCAAAGTGCAAGTAGATACTGTATTTTCCTGCGTATAAGACTACTTTTTAACCCAGGAAAATCTTCTCAAAAGTCGGGGGTCGTCTTATATGCCAGGTCGTATTTCTTATATGGTGAGTATATCCCAAACTCTATATTTTAACTGGAAAAGTTGGGGGTCGTCTTATACGCCCAGTCGTCTTATACGCCAGAAAATACGGTAAATAGGTACCGCTCCAAGTGGGAAGGTAAACGACGTTTCCGTGCGCTGCTCTGGTTCACCAGAAGCGGCTTTGTCATTCTAGCCACATGACCTGGAAGCTGTACACCAGCTCCCTCGACCAATAATGCGAGATGAGTGCCACAACCCCAGAGTTGGTCACAACTGGACCTAATGGTCAGGGGTCCCTTTACCTTTAACTGTGCTAATGAGTGTGTTTGTGAGCAGATAGCTAGCATGGCTGTATGATGCTCGCAAATTGGTCGCTATCCAATTATAGGTGCTTTGTGAGAATCGCACAAAAATGTTAGTGCTAAGCATTAACTTTCATTAAAAGTCATCAGAATCTGAAGTGTCTACCTATTTCTAGCAGCTTTTGTGATTTTTGGGAGAGGACTCATAAGCAGTTAGCTTCATAAAGTGATCCCCGATTGTCTCGGATCAGCTATATGGCTGGAAGCACTGCCCTAATTCTAATGGACTTAATGGACTTAATTTGGCTATAGCATACCCTCCAAAGCCTTGAAGCCAGAATCTTGGACACCTTCTTCCTGTTTTGGCAAGGAGGCCATTTTGATTGTAGTGATCTTGTGTGATTTTGTGCCATGGTCTCCCTCACAAAGGGGACCCAGATGGCACTGTGGGTTAAACCACAGAGTCTAGGGCTTGCTGATCAGAAGGTCAGCGGTTTGAATCCCTGCAACGGGGTGAGCTCCCATTGCTCGGTCTCAACTCCTGCCAACCTAGCAGTTCGAAAGCACAATGAAGTGCAAGTAGATAAATAGGTACTGCTCCGGCGGGAAGGTAAATGGCGTTTCTGTGCACTGCTCTGATTCGCCAGAAGCAGCTTTGTCATGCTGGCCACATGACCTGGGAGCTGTCTGCGGACAAACGCCTGCTCCCTCAGCCTACAGAGTGAGATGAGCGCCGCAACCCCAGAGTCGGAAACAAATGGACCTGTTGATCAGGGGGCCCTTTACCTTTACTCCCTCACAAAAGTACTTTTTGGGGACACAAAAAGTACTTTGGTGCTGCAAAATTGTGAGAGATCAGGGCCACCAAAATGGCTGCCATTCTCTCATGAAGTGATAGTTTGAATTGTTTTTATATTCTAGTGAAGGGGTATCCAGGGCTGGTCTGGACATTTTTCTGCCTGTGGCAAAGCAGAGAATGTCATTATACCATCTGCCTAGTACCCAATGGTGGCCAAGGTATTTAGCCACCTGAGGCAGGAATTCCCACAAATGCCTCTCCACTTCCCTGCCATCAAAACCCTTTTTTAAATAAATTAACCAACCATTTCCTGCCCTTTCCTGACACCCTGCCTGAGGCAGATGCCTAACTCTGTCTAATAAAAGGCTCAGACCAGGTGGATATCAAACAAAAGAATGAACAAATGAACAAATAGACTTGAAAATCCATGCTAGAACAAGTAACAAAGGGACAGTCCTGGTGATTACAGTGTTCTGCTGACATAAGCATTTGTCCCTTAGAAAGTAGACTGGGATCACAAAGTCAAAATCCACCCCCAGCTGGCTTCCACCCGCTATCGACCATGCACATTTCTTCAGTTACATGCATGCACACGAAAGCTCATACCAAAATAAAAACTTAGTTGGTCTTTAAGGTGCTACTGAAGGAATTTTTTTATTTTACTTTGATCCAGACCAACACGGCTACCTACCTGTATCGACCATGGTTGCATTTGAATTGATAACCTTGAGATAAAAGACCCTTTCTTGCGTCCCCAATCTGCAAAGCCATCGAGCCTTCAATATGCCATGTAAAATCAATTTCCATATGACATTTTTTTATACAATCATTCCCTTTATTAATTATTATTAATATTAATGACTGCAATTGTCTTGATGGATGTACTCATTACTACCAGAGTACGTAAGTTCATTGTCTGTGTGCTTATTGCTTCTTGTGTCTCTTCCCCACAGTTGCTGTTTAGATAGGCAACACTGATAAAGAAAAGGCAAAGAGAATAGAAAACTAGGCTGCGTTCCTTTATGCATACTGAGTGGCAGTGAAATATTGTAAGGACCCCAGCAGTCAAAAAAAATAAAAATAAAAAGGAGAGTAATCCCATCAAAGGTGGTGTGTTATTTCCAGTAAATTGAAAGCTGGAATCCCATTTTGATGCGGAAATAAGCATGTCTGCAGACTAATATGTGAGAATGTTAAAAAATAGGTGACTTAAAATAAAATCAGTGAGAATATGCAACATGGCAACACAAATCACCAGAGGGAAAATTCAATGAAGGAAGCAAATTACATGCCCTCAGTGGAATGGCTTTTTGCCCCAAGGAAATAGAAAGCAGGTCATGTTAATGGGCAGGGGGAACCTTGGGAATTTGTCTGTCATATACATGCCCCTTCTAAAATTAAAAGCAATCATTATATAAGGGACAAAGAGCACAGGTTGGATAAAAATCTTAAATCTCTCTCTCTCTCTCTCTCTCTCTCTCTCTCTCTCTCTCTCTCTCTCTCACACACACACACACACACACACACACACACGAAATCAAACCCAGAAAGAAAGAAATAGTGGTGCATGTAAGAGATTTAGTCTGTGCAACCCAAATGCTGAAGTAATGAATGGATCATGCAGCAAACATCATAAATCAGTCTCTTTCATTCAGATTTAATACAAATGACCCACAAGCTCAGAGTTTAAGTGACTTCAAAGTTCAGTTGGTGCCCTTGGACAGGAAACAGATGTAAACAGGGCTAAAAATTACATCAAAGCGAGATTCTCTAAGCACAGTATGCATCGGCTCATGCTGCAGTGTGTCACAGTGTGTAAATTAAGCAGCCCAAAACCCAGTGGTGCCTTGGGATTGAGGTCACTGGGAGCTTTCTGGAAGCTTGCTCATGGGATCACCACCAAATGACTTTTCTCCTTTCTTCCATGATACCACAGCAGCTGCAAAGGGTGGGTCAGGTCCCTTTAGGGGCCCACTGAGAACCAACAGCACTGTTGTGCTTGATGACACTTGGTACTAGGCTTAGTTTGAACCAGAATCCTCCATAACAAGGTCACCATAATTTGGAGATGGTTGTGGGTCATTACTTGACTGGCATGTTAAGGAAATGTATGAGATGCAGGAGCTGTAGTTCCCCCTTATGACACCTCAGTGTATGTTCATCTCTGTGGCTGTGGGCCCTTGGCTTCTGTCTACTCCTGATGCTTCTAAAAGGAGGAAGTGACTCTTTTCAGGATCCTTTTCTTGTTTTGCACAAGAGACCTCCTTTGAATCCAGCATGATGATAAGATCTTAATTAACTGGCATTGTCCATTTCCCACTGATAATAGGCCTTTGAAATCTTCAATCATGCTTTGGAAAGTTCAAAGAAAGTGATAGCAGTTCCCATTTCAGTAGGCCAAAAGATAGATATCAACTTTCATTTTTCTTTAGAAAGAAGATTCATGTATGAACCACAAACGCATCATGTGCTTTAGACTTTCAACAGAGCTGTTCACCGAAATAGGAATTTTAAAGAGGCTTCGTGGTTACTGAAGGGGTTTCAGCCAAGAAATTGATTAATGTCAAGATGCCTAACCTTATTTATGGATCACACTGGTTGTTGTTGTTGTTTAGTCGTTTAGTCGTGTCCGACTCTTCGTGACCCCATGGACCATAGCACGCCAGGCACTCCTGTCTTGCACTGCCTCCCGCAGTTTGGTCAAACTCATGTTCGTAGCTTCGAGAACACTGTCCAACCATCTCGTCCTCTGTCGTCCCCTTCTCCTAGTGCCCTCCATCTTTCCCAACATCAAGGTCTTTTCCAAGGATTCTTCTCTTCTCATGAGGTGGCCAAAGTATTGGAGCCTCAGCTTCACTATCTGTCCTTCCAGGGAGCACTCAGGGCTGATTTCCTTAAGAATGGATAGGTTTGATCTTCTTGCAGTCCACGGGACTCTCAAGAGTCTCCTCCAGCACCATAATTCAAAAGCATCAATTCTTCGGCGATCCGCCTTCTTTATGGTCCAGCTCTCACTTCCATACATCACTACTGGGAAAACCATAGCTTTAACTATACGGACCTTTGTCGGCAAGGTGATGTCTCTGCTTTTTAAGATGCTGTCTAGGTTTGTCATTGCTTTTCTCCCAAGAAGCAGGCGTCTTTTAATTTCGTGACTGCTGTCACCATCTGCAGTGATCAAGGAGCCCAAGAAGGTGAAATCTCTCACTGCCTCCATTTCTTCCCCTTCTACACTGGTAAATATACCCAATTTGCTGGTTTAGATTTTATCTCATGTTATTTATCACAAAGGATGAGGGTTGATAGCCACACAAGGCCCAACATTTTGTTTAAAACAAAATCTAATCCAATTTAACTCTTATAATATTAAAAGCTGTCAATGCAGTTGCACCAGAAATACTACAGACAGAATACATATCACCAATACATAATGTATGTTTCTTAGGAGTATGAAAGATATAGAACCTGGACCTGAGAAAGAGGCACTTTCTGGGTAATCTATTGGGAACACTGTACAAAGTCTCTAGCATATACGTTTGATGTATGGTGGGTATGGGAGTCAGCCTTGGGCCCATGAAAGCCCCCAGTGAGTATGAAGAACATCATAGGAGATCTAAGTTGAACCTCACCTAACTGTGTGATCCATTCATCAAAACAAAAGAGAAAGACCATTCCCTCTATAGATACAGCTTATTATTATTCCTTGGCAGCAGGATGCGGCTTCGCTGTTGATCCATCATGTACAAATAGATGCTTCCAAAAAAAGTTCCTGCTCTTCCTCAACATGCATGTATACATGTATGTACACATGTATGTGCAGGCAACACAAGGAGCCATTATAAGGAATGGGGGCTGGTTGTGTGTGCCTTTAATATCCTGTCCTTCTCTACATGATTCAATTCATCAATGCTTTGTGAGTATCTGAGTAATTTGAATCAAGGAAGAAATGTTGGATGATCCACTCAGCAGATGACAGCTGAACCAGTCTTCCAAGGCAGGGTGTATCACAAACAGTGGAGGTAATTCCTGTCCCTCTGAATATAGTAGTGTCAGCAAACTTTTTCAGCAGGGGGCAAGTCCACTGTCCCTCAGACCTTGCGGGGGATTGGACTATATTTTGGAAAACAAAATATGAACGAATTCCTATGCCCCACAAATAACCCAGAGATGCATTTTAAATAAAAGCACACATTCTAATCATGTAAAAACACCAGGCAGGCCCCACAAATAACCCAGAGATGCATTTTAAATAAAAGGACATTCTACTCATGTAAAAACATGCTGATTCCCGGACCATCTGTGGGCATCGGATTTAGAAGGCGATTGGGCTGGAACCGGCCCCCAGGCCTTAGTTTTCCTACCCATGGTGCAAACTGACTGGCAGTGGCTTTCCAGGGTTCAAGATGTGGAGGGGGGCATTCCCATCCCTACCTTGGGATTCTAAGAATTGAACCTAGGACTTTCTGCACGCAAAACAGATACTGTAATTTGCCTCTGAGCAACATGGCCCAAATTCTATATGATATAATTCCGGAAAACGTTATTTTCTAAATAATTCCAAACATTGCTGCAATAGTAGAATGTATGTCAAAGAGGAAAAACAAAGGAAAGAAATTGAGATGATTTGGTATACTTGCAGATGATATGCAGTCTATTTTAAACAATTATTGATTAAGAAGGGCCAGCAAGTGCTTGGAATACATGAAAATTTACATAAGCAAATTGGCTGATCTAGATAACATGCATCTTTGGGGGGGCTCAGGGAATTAGTTAATGAATGTACAACTCATAATTGTCTTTAAAATACTTGGGGGCTATTTCTTTTAATCCTTGCTCAAGCAAAGTCAGTGGGGATCAGATACAGTGGGTTATTAGAAGGCGTGACATAATTTTTATCTTCATGCTGCTAATTTGCTTGTGCTGGTCTCATAAGAAGAGCTCTGCTGGATCAGACCAAAGGGCCTTTTGTCCAACATCCTGTTCTCCTACTGGCGAACCAGATACCTATGAGAAGCACATAAACAGGTCATGGTCACAACTGTCGTTCCCCAGAAACTGATGCAAGGCCCTCGGTTAGTGGCCACTAATGTATGGCTTTGCTTCGTTTTGTGTAAGCATGCAAGTGGGAAGTTCAGCACCCACTGAACTGTTTTATATGTGATCATAGTTGATGATAGAATAATTAAAGAATTAAAGTAGTTCCTTCAGTGGATGGACCTCTGGTTATCATGATAGAACTTCTCCCTCTCAACTCCCTTTGGGTTCCACCAATGCTATGGAGGAGATTTGAGGAGGGTAGGGGGCATGTACAGAGAGACTATTGCGCTATGCAAACTTATAATGGGGGAGCTGAATGGAAAATGGAAAAGTAGACAATATGGAAGGTGGCAGCTGCTGATTGTGTTTGTGTAGTATGGCAGATAAGAAACATAGGGTTTGGCAGGGAAGAGGGCCAAGGTGTTGAGGGTAAGAGTCTAGGTGGGGTCTTGGCATATTGTGGGTCTGGCAGGGTGGAATATTAACTCAGGAAGGAAGTAGGTCCCCGCCCCCCCTTATACATTTAGGGCTTTAAACACCAAATGAACTTAGCCAAGAGCACAGATGTGACTTTGCATAACTTCTGTTCTGTTCCACAGGAAGTCTCCAGGGAACTGTGATCTGTTCCATGTCACATATTAAATGAATGTGATTATGGGAAATAAGTCATTTAGCATTTAACATACACCAGCCCCTTTCAGATTTTGAACGAGCTGGTGGACAATGAATGGTGGCTCACTGAAGTGGCAGAACCAAACATTCCAAGAAATGAGCGAAACTAGTGATAGATTCTTGGTTGTCAGGCAGCGTTCCTGGTGGCTGAACTGAGATTTCCAAGAAATAAGTATAGAAAACATACCCTATCGATCTGATTATAAGTCAACAGAGCTGGAGTTCATCAAGCCAGCCATTGTGTGTAGCGGTCAAATGAAATCTTGGCAACATGTCTTCTCTTACTGGCAACAATCCTAGGTTTGTTTTATAAGATTTGCATGCTCCATTCAAAAGTGCTCAGGACTCCTACGTAACATAAAGCAAAAGGCTAATGTTGAATGCCTTGCCTAGATGTCTGGTTAAATGGTCCACCCTTTCCTGCTCTTTGCCATTTTGCAGTGCAGTGCTTTGACATGGATTTCTATTTCCCCCTGAAATAATACATTTTAAAAATAATAGGGGGAAGGAAACAACACAGCAATTGTCAAAAAACAGGAGCAAGATCCCCCCCCCCCGATTTTAATTCTTCTTATAGCTTTCTTCCTTCTCACAAACATAGATTCCATATCTGCGTGTGGAGAGGGAAGAGAGAATTCCCCCTATTCCTGATGAGCCATTGTTTCCCCACAAATCTGTTCCAAATGGTGTGGAGACCCTCTGGAGCAGCATGAGAAGTTGCACGAAGGGCTGAGGGGGGGGGGAGAGTGGGATTCTCCTTCCACCACTGGGAGCCTCTGCTGGATCAAAGACTGTGTCATCAATGGAAGAAGCTCTGATGCCCTAAGTGGCAACTCAGATCCAAGCCACTTAGATTGAGGGCGGGGGGGGGGCAGTGTGTTAATTTTTCTTCAGTAACATCACTGTGCAGGCATCATCATGCAGCCATATCTGATTGGCTATGTGCTAGCATGATGTCATCATGATGGCCTTGTGATCTGAGATTGGCCAGGACCACATAGTGGAAAAAGAAGGTTCTCAAGTAGCAGGTGAAGACAATGGCTCCAAATACATGGGGAAAAAACAACAACAATAAAATATCCTAACAGTAATCAGTAGTTTTTTCCATGCATTCATTCCCTCCCATCAACTTTCCCAGGGAAAAGCTAGTGTTTTCGTATTTGTTGCCCTACCCACAAGGACAGAGTTTTTAAGAGATTGTTTAAGGAGAACTCAGATGATAGAATGGTTAACAACTTTGCCATAGGATCCACAGTAGACAACAGTTTACCTGGAAAGAGGATAGACATCCGTAGAACACAGATGTTTAACTGAACACTGCTGTAGCTTGATTTCCCCATCATTTTTCCTTCTAAAGGGCTTTCAAGTTTGCTGTTGCCACTTAGAGCTTAGTGTAAATATTGCACTGTAATTATTTACCAGCTGGAATGAATTGGAGAGTATTTAATGTATTGAGTACTGAAGGGACCAGCCTAGTTGCCCTATGAGCACATTAGGAATGAATTATTTCTTGATATGGATTTATTAAGAGCCTTTAAACTAAATGACAGTAGCTCATTAAATTCAATAAGCTGGACACTATTATCAGAATAATAGGCAGGGCCCTTTCCCCCTGTTTCCCTATCGCTTTGCTGTTTCTGTAATCTGCATAACATTTGAAGGCACCTGACAGATGCTTCAGATATTCAAGCATTTGATCAGCCTTGTAACCTTTTGAAATTTAGAAGAGGGATTGTTGAAAAGCGCTACGCATGAGAACAGGGGGGAATAAATACACCAGCAAATAAATGCATGCTTTTGCTGAGGCTGACAAGTCATAGGGATCTGCTGTGAACAAGAAACAGTTTCTGCTCTAAGCAGTCGTTTGAAAAGCTCTGTCATTTGTTGGTTACCACATACAGTGTCTCTATCATCAGAAGAGAAATCTTGGCTCCCATCAAATGGTGAGAAAACTGCCTACTAATAATTCATTTGGCATTACAGTATATCCAAAAAATGTCTCATGCTGGAAAACAAAGGTGCACTGTCTGTGCTCATACTCTCTTGTTATGATTTTGTTGGGACAAAGAAGGGCCTGCAAATGTTCTCTTTTATCTAGGATGGAGGAGCCCTTTCTTCCCTAGAAATGCATTCTGATTTTTAGATTGTTTACTAGTACAAAGCCCCTTGAAATTTAGGAGACTTAGAGAGACCTGGAAGCTATAATGCTAGCTGGAGTCAGTGGAAATACCTGGGATTGAACTTGAGACTTTCTGCATGAAAAGTGCGTGCATGGCCCTTCTCATAGGACAAGGAGTAATTTACCTATAGGCCATCTATGCTGGACCCCTAAGGTACTTGGGAATCATCTGAAACATTACCCATTAATGAATCAAGCATTCTGCCTTTGGAAGTACATTTGCTTCCAATCTTCCCTCTAAACTAATTAATTACAGGTGGAGATGAATCAGCGTACAGGGGGGAGGTTCAAAAAGTATCTACATGGTGCCTAGAGAATAACTTGCACCTAAATATTAGTGCGGGTGGCACTGTGGGTTAAACCACAGAGCCTAGAGATTGCCGATTAGAAGGTTGGCGGTTCGAATCTCCACGACGGTGTGAGCTCCCGTTGTTTGGTCCCAGCTCCTGCCTACCTATAGCAGTTCGAAAGCACGTCAAGTGCAAATAGATAAATAGGTACCGCTCTGGCGGGGAGGTAAACAGTGTTTCCGTGCGCTGCTCTGGTTCGCCAGAAGCAGCTTTGTCATGACCTGGAAGCTGTACGCCGGCTCCCTCGGCCAATAACGCAAGATGAGCGCCGCAACCCCAGTGTCGGTCACGACTGGACCTAATGATCAGGAGTCCCTTTAACTTTATCTTTAAATATTAGCAAGACAAAGGAGATGGTGTTGGACTTTTGGAGGAAGAGAGGGGAACTAGCCCTGTTACATATCCGGGGGGGGGGGTTTGGGTGGAGAGAGTCTCTTCCTTTACATTCCTGGGAGTTTACTTTAGTGAAGACCTCACTTGGAAAAACAATATAAACTCAGGTGGTTAGGAAGGCCCAACAGAGACTCCACTTCCTCAGGGTCTTGCAAAAGAACAATATTAAACAACAGTTGATGACCTCCTTCTATGAAAGTGTCCTCTCATATTGTATCACAGTGTGTTACGTTGGCTTGACAGCCACGGACAGAAAGTCTTTACAGAGGGTGGTGAACACAGCACATGATATCATGGGCTGTCCCGTGAGCCCGCTAGATGACACCGCAAGGGATCGTTTCCTTAGGAGAGCGAGAAAAATTATCAGGGATGATTCACACCCTGGCCAGCACCTCTTTGATCTTCTACCCTCGGGCAGGAGATATAGAAGTATAATCAGTCTTACCAACAAGCTAAAAAACAGTTTCTATTTGTGGGCTGTTAGGCTGCTGAACGGAAAATAATATAGTGCAACTGACTTTTGGGGTTGGTGTGTTGTGCAACAAGCACACAGAGTGCAATGAGATTGAGTGTTTGGGGGGGAGGGAGGCTTGGTTAATTTCATTGTACACAGGCTGTACATTGACAATAAAGATGTTATTATTAAACAGAATCCTAAGGGCAGCCCACGCAGTTCCTTTGTGGAAGATGGTACTTTTGAAGAGTTTGTTGCGGCATTTGTGATGGCTGCCAGGAGCTCATGCAAGCTGTGAATGTAGCCATATTTAAAACTCCAGACTTCTGTATATTGCCTTCTATAATAAGATTAAACTGTGACAGTATTCTGTAAAAGAAAATAATAACTTGGTTCTCATTGCTGTTAAACCTCCATTGCCTGTGCTGCATCTTCACCAGTTGAAGACATTATAGCTCATGATGTTAGTCATTTATTTAAGAAATCTTTCCCGCATTTGTAAGATCACAGGAGTGATGAGCTGAGAGTGCAGTTAAATAGGTTTGCAGTGAAAGTTCTGCATGGATGACAGGCCCATGGACACCCCCCCCCCAACTGATATCAGCAGCAGTAGGACTCAATCACCACTCTTTTGCAAGGTCAATGAATGTGTTTTAGAGACATTTAGTTGATCAACATTTAAAACACTATTCACTACCACAAAGGAGATAAACAAAGAAATGGCATGGACGGGTGGGCAAGGGCCAGTACTATTCAGAAAGCAATTGCAGTCGTACAATATATGCCATTACCACTAAACATACCAATATGTACCATTACTCCTCTAGAACCAGCTCTAAATTCTGGTCACCATGGAATGCTTCCTTTAGCACAAACACCATCCATCAAATTCTAAAATGCAAATGCTTATTGACTCCCCCTTTTTTTAAGGTAATCTGTGGCACTGGTCCACAGATTTCCTGGAGTTAGAGCAGTGCTGAAACTGTATTTTATTTCCTCTGTGAGATGTGAGGCAACACATTGTCATTGGAATTAAAGTGATATTAAAAGCCTTCTCACTTTACTGTTTTATATTCAAAGCCAGTTGGACAGTTCCCAGAATTAGGCTGCTTTTTTGGTGTACTTTAGAAAACTAAGCAAACCCTTTTTGTTAACGTCACAACCAAAGCACATTTCCCTTCCACAATAGAATGATGTTGGCCTTGAAGAGGCTGTGCAGTACATCTTGGAAAACAAAACAGAAAGAATGAAAATCTGAGAATGTGAAGTATAAACAACTCAGACCTGCTGTCCTGAAAAGAGTTATCTTGTTACAGAGATTGATGCTCTGTGATATTTTGTCAAGTGAAGGCAGGTACAGTTCCACCATGTTGAGTAACAGTTCGACTCATCTTGGAACTTTTTCAGTTCATGCACAGAAGCAGAGATAGCAGAAATGACTTATGCATTGACTTATCTTGCACCCAAGATAACATCCAAACGAGGAACTTGGACATCTCTCTTAGTGACATGCAGGAGATTCAGTTACAGATCCACTTCATGCATTGATAAATGTGTTACTCCTTTGGAAGCATATTAAATAAATAAATGCACTATGCCTTAACAAAGTAACCCTAAATGAATAGCAACCTATATGTTTAAACAAGAAAAAAAATCACAGAGGCCGGAGTGTGAAACACTCAAAGTAAAGAATTATGGAGTTCTTAACCTATATATATACTTTCCCTTCAGTGTAAGGGAATATACAATTTACATTTAGATGTTTAAAAAAAGACTCTGTTCACAATGTTGTTCAAATGTAGCCCCCAAAGTTATCATTAGCAAACTTTTTAGATCAGTGAAAAGTAATGAGGAGACTTTTTTAATATGTCTGCTACCAAGGACATAAAGAATTAAAATTCCGAAGAAAAGTGGAGGAGAGAATTTTAAAGAATTACTAGGTGTGTTTGGTATCACACAAATGGTAGGTGGCTTGACAATTGGTGATGTGAGGATTACTCATTGAAAGTTAGATGTGGGGGGTCTTTGGAAAGTGTTGGTTTGCACCCAGGTTGGCCATGTGGGACCAATGTGGGGCCCTGTAAGTATTAACAACTGAAATTCCCATAAACCCTGACCCTCTGTCATGCTGGTTGGGGATTGATGGGAGTTCTAATCTGCCATTTGGAGTGTACCACATTGGCTATCCTTGTCTGAACCCTCTCTGGTGATGTTTGCAATACTATAATGCAATCCTAAACCTGTATGCTTAGAAACAAGCCTCAGATGGAATTTACTCCCAAATAAGTGTGTTTAGGACTGCAGCATTATCATCCTTAATCTATGGGAAAGCAACACGAAATATGTACTACTACATGGTTTTGCAATCATTTCTTTAACAAGAAGCCCAGAGATGAAAGAATTCTGAACCATTCCATAGATAGGGTTCACAGGATAATCCTACACAAGGCCTTGTGCTATAAATTTTATGCCAGTTATGATTAGTGGTCGCATTTGTCTAGGCTCCTGCTTGGGATGTGTGAGAGAGAGAAGGAGCTGGTTTCCTGCTCTCTTTTGAGGCTGCTTCTCAACACATTTTGAGATTCTTCTAATCCAAGTCTTCCATGAAATTTCAATATCTTCAGTTATCCAACGTTTTGGTTTGCATTGTTCAACAATTTAAGTCGTAATTACCTCTTTTAAATAAATAAGGGGGGTGGGATGGAGAATCTGCTGAAGTACAACTACTGTGATTACTGTTTCAGTGTAATTGTTAATTACACTGTGGGCTTTCCGGATTTACTTACAAAGAGTTTTCTTAAAGAGCAGCCACAACACAAGCAACATCAGCTTAAATGGGAGACTATCAAATGATTCATTATATGTGGGATTAAGTGGGGAAACTCTTAGAGGCATGCTCTGAGGGCATGGGATAAAACATATTTGCTGAAGTTGAGTCTAGTCAGTGTCTTGATTGGACAACACTTGAGAACCCCAAGCCTGCTGACTTGAGTTCCCTGATAGAATAATGATGGAACAGCAATGAAATATATGTGGCAGTACAGGGTCCCAAGAAATAGACAATGTGTGCAAATGAAGGGACATCAGGTTTTGTCTCCTTGCAGTGTAAGAAGCAATAGTAAAGACTTCTCAGAATATTTGGAAAATGTGACAAGATGATTTGAGCATATGCCACCAATCCTGGCCTGACTGCTCTGGCTGGGCTCCATTCTTTATTTTTGTTATTATGATTCATGTGAAATTCTTGGCTTGGTTGTGTACTTTTGGATGTTTTATTCATTGTTTATGACTATGTCATAGTTCATAGTTATGTAATTTTTTGCGTATTGAAAGCTGCCTTGAGCATGATTTCCGCTACAGGAAGGCGGCATACAATAAAATGATGTATGGATGTATGTAATGTAGGTAAGGAGGTAGAGGCTTCCAGAGATAGGGAGTAGCAGGGGGAGAGACCCTGTTGCTGCCACCAATGCTGTGTTACGATGTAGATTTGGGGAAGAAGGAAGCAAGGGAGAAAGAGGTAGCTTTCAAACCCCAGTACAAGAGAAGGTTGCATCCATCTTAAAAGAAGGCCCAGGAGCTTGTATTCCAAATTTGTATCCATCTAATTAAAAAATTGCCCCTCTTCCCCACTACAGATCACGTGCACTCATTAGAGCAGCCTTTTTCAACCTATGTTGTTGGACTACAACTCCCATCATCCCTAGCTAGCAGGACCAGTGGTCAGGGATGATGGGATTCCTGTAACACCTGGGGATCCAAGATTGAGAAAAGCTAAATTAGAGCCATAGTACATTTGTTGTGAAGTGAACAGGTCACACAGGCCTGTCACCCTTCCTGTGCTAGTGAGATGAAAATTGGCAGCTGATTTGGATATATGAAGAAAGCTATTTGATGTATAGCAAGATTTTTTCCTTGCAAATTATAAGTTATGAAGTGTTTAATTGTGCTTCAAACACCATTGTGTTCCATGGATGGTGTCCAGCATTAGTTCTTCTCATAGTATTATCTGTTGCTATTTCCTTTATTTCAATGGGTCCTCTCTTAGCAGGACTTAGTTGGATAGCAACCAATGACATTTGAGTTCATCTGTGACATCCTCTAAGTCACTCTACGTTGTGTGCAACTGAGTGGATACGCTCTGTGCAGATAATATTCACATTCATTGGCACTTCCTGTCTTTCTGATATGCTCATGGTCTTTCATATGAGTGAGCCTATATTGCGAATGTGTACAATATTCACAATTATCAAGGTTTTTAATACCTTTTTAATGTTAAGAGTGTCATATTGTTTGTAAACTTGGCGGGAATGTTTGCAAGGAAGAAACTAGGCTATGTGTGTCTTTTGCAGTGGGGTGGGGGACATTCATTTTAAATCTCTTTTATTTGAACCTGACTTGCGAAGGGATTTCAAAAGCAATAGCAGATTATGTTGCCTTCACAGTTATTAAAACTCCGCTGTCTCTGTTGTTATAGGCTTAGAAATTTCTCATTTCATAGTATGGAATTCACATTACACAACAGAAACTTGTGCAGACTGCAGATGTATACCATAGCAATGCAATATCTTGCCTCTAAAAAGTACATGCAAAGCAAATTTGCCCCAGGTGCATTTTTTCTTGGTGAGAAGATGTGTGAGGGCATTTGTCTGTCTGTCTGTCTATCTCTCTATCTCTATCTATCTTCTATAAAAAGATGATACAAGTCAGATGTCAGTAGGTTTTCATGTCTTTTGACGCTTGCAAACAAGAATAATCTAGAATAAGCTAGAATAAGCTAGAATAAACTAGAATAAACTAGAATAATCTCCTTTTCTAGAAATAAGAATGAGGTATGAAATAGAAGCCTATCAGTATGTTCCACAAAGGAATATGGTAACCTATCAGTATGATCTGCCAAGTATTTCACCATTTGAATGTATTTAACTCTGAAAAACACCACTGTTTTAAATTCCCCCCCTGTAATAGGTAGAATTTATTTTGTACAATGTATTAAAAGGGTAACCAAACAGTTGCTATTTTGAGTCACTGTTTGTTTGGTCTGTGTTCCTCGGGTCATTGTTACCATTTCCTAGCTAATGTCCACCACCTGTTCTGGACACACAATTCCACGAATAGCTGAACCTTCTGTTAACTTTCTTACAGAACTAACACATCAAGGACTACGATGCAATTGCCAAACAGATGGCAAGGCTCTCTGTTGTTTATCTATTCCAGGAAGACAAAGAGACTCAATTCAAGTATTGATAAGTTTATCATGAGTTGAGCTTAGTTCCTACTGATAACTCACTGCTTACATGCATTGGAAAATGATTTTGGGGAGTGTATGGGGGAAAGGTGGGACAGACAATGGAGTATAAGGTCTGGTGGCAGTCATCCAGTGATGAAGATGCCTTTGGAAGATGCATAAAGGTTAATCAAATGTGTTGGATTGTGCATTGGAGTTGAATGGCTACAATTGGTTTGGGGCCATCAGATCAGTAAGGCAGGCTACATCACAATGAATGGTATTTGAAATAAATATGAATTGACTCAGTGATGTGCATTATAAAATGGAACAGAGCTCTGAGAAAGAGAATGGAGATGGTAGGCATCTCTTGTGTCTACTGCAACTGGATCTGATGTTCCCTGCTACTGCCTCCATTGACTGAGGAAATGGTGGTAAAATGCTGTGGTGGGGGTAGGGGTCCAAATATTTAAATACCAGCCTTAGGATCTCATTATTTTTCTTTTTAATTTTTTTAGTTGCCTTTTTAATCAGGAGCTTTTCCAGATGACCTCTGATCTCCCTCCGGGCATTTATCTACAGCTATGTTCTGAGGGGTCTTTGTAAACTAGGCATTGCTCATTTCTTTGGCATTCTCAAAAGGCAGTTTCACTGCCTATCTCAGAAAATAATAATAATCTCTTTCTTTGAATTACCATTTTAATATACAGTCTCTTTTATTTGAAGTCAAACTTACTAGATGTTCCAGGCACAATGCAGCATTCTACAATGCTATTTGGCACTGAATTACATTATTTTGTTCCTTCCCTATACTGCATTATAAATTTGAACTTGTGGAATATGGATTTGCAGTGTGCCCCCTCAATCTGAGTATAATTAATCAGATTTTTTATATATATACAAGTGTCTCTTTTTATTGTGAATGTGAACTGCATAACTTAATGCAACTGGTCCTAATCATTGTGGAAGTCAATGCACATCTGATGATGAATAATGCAAAGATTGCTTTGACATTATATATAATTGCAGGGCTTTATTGCTGTTGCCTTGAAACTCCCACTTGTATTGTTGTGACATTGTATGACATAGATAAACCCAAAGCCTGTAATTGCTTTTGGGAAAAAAAAAACCTACTTAAAAAAGAGAATCATGCATAGTATTAAATGCAAAAGAAGACAACCTACCCTTCCAGCATTCCTATAAGTTTTATTGCTATGCAGATATTCACTGAAGGCAGAAAAAGAGGGAAAAGGGAAAAGAATTACACAACTTTAAATGCCTATGTCTAAAAATATGTGCATTCAAAAGAGTCAACTTACCAGCTGGTGGAAGTTATCATTTCATTGGTTGAAGGATCGAGCAGTGACTTTCCAGTAGAGGAAGAGGCAGGGTGATCATTTTTTTCTTGATTCCTTCTTCCCTCTGCACCCCCTCCAGGACACACTGTTCTGGAGTGTCCCAAAGCCTCTGAGCAGATTTTTAGGGAACAGGAGGCAAATTTCCTTCCCTCTGCATCCAGTTTACAGACTTCTTCTGTACACAACCCTGGACCAAATCTTAGGATTCTCCCCTCCCAATAAGTGGCAATTCATTAATGTGATAATATCAATAAAATATGTTAATAGAGGTTAATTTATTGGCAAGACAAAGAAAAACCCATATGGCTGTATTAAGATTCATTTATTTAGATGGGCTTTTCTGTTTCTTTTATACTTACACTTACACTTGCTCTGTCTATCACCACTATTCAATCAGTCGAGTTCTCAAGAGACATCTTTGGCCAAATTAGTCCGTAATCTGTGGTAATGCTCTCTCTAGAGACTCTTATTACTAAATGCTTTTGCTAAGTAATAGCATATGCAAACTAAGTCTGTAGTCCCACACAGTCAATGAACAATAGTGTGGTACAGTAAAAACTCCATTATGTACAGGACTAGAACAAAGGTCACTTTCTTGATTTATGTTTTAGGTTTGAATGGTTGCTGCTTTCACTGAAAACACACATGCAATAGCATCGACAACCTGGTGGTTTTTTGCTAAGCACACCCCATCCATCTTTTGCTAAATCATGTATCTTCTGGATTCACCCAGTACAAAAAAAGAAAATAGACACAGGCTAATTCATAGCCAACTAGAAAGTCAAGCAGGCAGGCAATGCTCTAGTACAAGCATCCCCAAAATGTGGCCTTCCAGATGTTTTGGCCTACAACTCCCAAACTAATACAACTCCTAGCTAAAAGGACCAGTGGTCAGGGATGATGGGAATTGTAGTCCAAAACATCTGGAGGGCCGAAGTTTGGGGATGCCTGCTCTAGTAAATGCTAGTGCCCAGAGTAGCATGCACAAAAGTTTCCATGCAATCTGATCCCTGGGCAACTGGGGATCCAAATTTCATGGAATCTCTGGCATTGAGCTCCCTCCCTGCAGACATTTTCCAGGTACACTCAGATACCAGGGAATGTGTCTGGTTGACATCAGGTCATTAATGGCAGGAAGCGATGCATGTGCAAAATGTCCACCCAGGGCAGTTATGGCCAGACAGTGGCTGGCTCTCTAGATGTTTTGGACTCCAAGTTCCATTATCCCCGGTCCTTGGCCATGCTGCCTGCAGCTGATGAGAGTTGGGAGTTCAAAAACATTTGGAGGGCTGCAGGGTAGCCACCCCTGGTATAAGGCTTTGATTTCACCCATATTTATTCAATAGCATGCAACAGTGCTCCCCTGTAACTTTGGCAAATATAAACCAGCACTGAATATTTCATTCAGGTTCTCCTTGCTCCTCTCGCATGGCCACAATGAGATCAGAAGCATTTGTTGTGCTCCCACCTTCCCAATGCTGTGTGTCACTGCTGCTCACCAAGAGGGGGTATGGCCAGGCAGCGAAAGCTCAATACAGTACAGGTGCCATGTGGGCACAGTATTGAGAATGTCAGATGCCTCTGACCTGATGCCTTTGTGAGCAGTAGGGACACAAAGCATTGGGAAAGCGGGGGAGCAATGCAGCCTCAATGACTGCTGCTAATGAGGTGAGATAAACCTAGCACTTTAAATTGAGCATGAAAAGAAGTAAGCAGAGAGCTGGTGTACAATGACCCCATCTGGTTATGCCCATTAGTGTTCTAGCATCTGCATTCTGCCCTGGTTGAAACTTCTAGGTCATCTTCAGGAGCAGCGCCATATACTATAATCCATTTGGAAGGGACACATCCTAATATGGGTACAGTCCATGTGCCTGACAAAGTTAAGACAAGGTCAGCTCTGTCCAGCAGCAGAGTGGTGTAATTTGTTTCATTTTGCTTTCATTTTGTTCCTTAGGTGAGTTTGGGATAGTAACAATGCATTTATTCATTTAAAGGTAAGTAAGCTGAAATGCTGGAGACCCAGGTGGCACTGTGGTTAAACCACAGAGCCTAGGGCTTGCTGATCAGAAGGTCGGCGGTTCGAATCCCTGTGACGGGGTGAGCACCCGTTGCTCGGTCCCAGCTCCTGCCAACCTAGCAGTTCGAAAGCACGTCAAAATGCAAGTAGATAAATAGGAACCGCTACAGCGGGAAGGTAAACGGTGTTTCCATGTGCTGCTCTGGTTTGCCAGAAGCGGCTTTGTCATGCTGGCCACATGACCTGGAAGCTATTCACTCTGATTTTAATCAATTTTGGTTGAAGAGAAATGATAAAATTCCATTAATGAAATATTAACATATTGAGCAATTGCCATTTTGTTTCATTTTTGAACATAAATACATAGTTTGTGTTTGCCAAACAATCTTCATATTTCTCTTTCCATACATGGAAGACATTTTCTATTGCTTTCTAAAGATTTGTATGGATTTATTTCACTGCAGCACAAAACCAGGCATTCATTTCTTAGAATGCATTAACTGCAGCACAGTGATTGCTTTTCATCTTCAATAATTCGACTGCTTTGTATAGTCCTAGTCTTATCAAGTAGAATAACTAATTTAGTTGTCATACAGTCCTGAATTCAGAATGAAAACTTCTTTCAAACCGCTTTTTACCACAGACCATTGTTCTGTCTTATACTTTAGGCTTTGCCATTTCAAAACAAAATGTGGCTGTTTAATGTTTTAACTAAGCCTGTTATTAACTGAAATACATTCTGAATTGGTTTTGACCAAGCTGCTGGTTTTGACCTATACTGTAAAGCCTTTAATGGCTAAGAACCGCAATACCTCAAGGATCGCCTCTTTCCATATGAACCTACCTGGACTCTGAGATCTTCTCAAGAGGTCCGGAGGGTGGCAACACGAGAACGGGCCCTCTCTGCAGTGGCTCCCCATCTGTAGAATGCTCTCCCCAGGGAAGTTTGCCTGGCAATTATACACCTTTCAGTGTCAGGCAAAAATGTTCCTTTTAAACCAGGCCTTTGGTTGATTTGATTGACATCCTATGCCCTTTTAAAATGTGGGGGGGGGGGTTGGGGGTATTGGGTTGTTGTTTTTATTTTGATTATATATTTTGTGATTTTATATTTTGTTTTTGTTCTGTGAACCACCCTGAGACCCTCAGGTATAGGGCAGTATATAAATTAGTCATAAAAGACCCTCTTCATACTTCCTTACAGTGTAAAAATATTAAATATCTTACACTGGTAATTGTAGGCAATTAAATTGATTTGGAATACCTGGAGGTTGTTGTCCAAATGGTCTGGACAATTATCTCAAAGCCTTATGTCCATGTATTTTATTTCATTATGTGAAGGGGGGGATAAATATCAGAGCCTAGGTGTGCCAGTTTTTAACAAAGCGAGTCAAAGGAGAAAAGTGGCAGCAGGGTGCAGAAACTCTTATACAAACCTATTTGGGGTTTTGAAATCTCTAACCATGTTGGTGATGCTCACTGGTTTGGGTCCGGATTGTCAGGAGTTTGTGCAGGAGCCGCAGTAGGGCTTTGCAGGACTGGGATCCTCTTTGGCTTGTTCTGGAGAGGCTGGGTGCGGTCGCACAGGTGAGGCCACTTGGTATTTGCTGCACCTGGTGGCAAGAGCCGGCAGGGGATATAAGGCCAGCATTTCCCCTCAGCTCTTTGCCACAGCAATGCACTCTCTGCCTCGCTGTGTGCCTCCTTACCTTTTGTCCGTGACTTTGTGCTTAGACCCTCGGACTGTGACTTTGTGCTTAGACCCTCGGACTGTGACTTTGTGCTTAGACCCTCGGACTGTGACTTTGTGCTTTGACCTTCGGACTGTGACTTCTTCCCTTGTGCTTCTTGACCCTTGGACCTCTGCTCTCCGGACGTTCATGCCTACCATCTTGGTCTCTTCCAACTCTATGATTCTAAGATCACTATGATCATTAGGTGTCCTGAATTGTTTTCAGCGGAGGCTTTATGACTTGCACACACACAATACTTAGCAAGGATCACAGTACTGGTTGCACTCCAGGCATGAGAGGAGTGAAGAAAGAAGATCTGAACTTCCTTTCCCACACTCTCCAGTATTCTGATGGCATGTCAGGAAGGGAGGACACAGTGGCCTTGGAAAGATGTGGCTTTAACATAGGCCAATGGGGAAGAGCATCCATCGTGTGTGCAGAAGGTCCCAGGTTCAATACCTGACATCTCCAGGTAGGGCTGCCTGGGGCCCTGAAGAGCTGCACCAATCAGTGTAGACCAGGGGTCCCCAGACTTACCGCGCAGTGGGCCGGTGCCCGCCGCGCCGACCACGTGGCGGGCCGGAGGGCAGGGGAGTGCGCGCGCAGCGGGCTGGAGGGCGGGGGAGCGCGCGCCCGTGCGCATGCACACACGCACACGGGCGGGGGAAAAAATCGCCGAAAATCGCTTGTGAGCATGCGTATGGGCCTCCCCCGACCCGGAAGTGCATCGGAAATGACCTCTTCCGGGTCGGGAGAGGCCCATACGCATGCGCACAAAGGATTTTCGGCGATTTTTTGCCGATTTTTAAGATCGTCGCCGCGGGCCGGATTGGGAGGCCGATTGGGCCGCATCCGGCCCGGGGGCCGTAGTTTGGGCACCCCTGGTGTAGACAATACAGAGCATGATGAACCAGTGGCCTAACTCAGCAGCTTCCTAGGCTTTGGCTTGCTATATGAATAAAAAGGTAAAGGACCCCTGGACAGTTAAGTCCAGTCAAAGGCAACTATGAGGTGTGGCATTCATCTCGCTTTCAGGCTGAGGGAGCCGACGTTTGTCCATAGACAGCTTTCCAGGTCATGTGGCCAGCATGACTAAATCACTTCTGACACAATGGGACACTGTGACGGAAACCAGAGCGCACGGAAATGTTATTTACCTTCCTGCCACCTATTTATCTACCTGCAGTCTGACGTGCTTTCGAACTGCTAGGTAGGCAGGAGCTGGGACAGAGCAACAGGAGCTCACCCCGTCGCAGGGATTTGAACCACCGACCTTCTGATCGGCAAGCCCAAGAAGCTCAGTGGTTTAGACCACAGTACCATCCGTGTCCCTTTTGCTATATGAGTGTTCTTGGGTGGATGGGGGAAGGTGGAGGGCTGGCTGGTTTACAGCCATTTCTCCTAAAACCAATACAATATATTCTGTGGAATTTCTGCAGCTAACCAAGAACACAGGCAGAATAGCAGAAAACGTGTTTTGTAGATCTCTGCACCTGATCAATGCAGCAGTGTTTAGGTACCTAGTGAAATGAATCTGCAGCCTTGTATTCACTACAGTCATGCCCATCCTATGAGAATTCTCTCCAGGCTTCTGCCTTTCCAGGTTGGTGGGGTGGGGAGAGCAGATGTGTTCTCATTAAGTGCCTGGTTGGGCAGTTCTTTGCTGCAAGAAAGGCAGAGGTGCAGGGAATATCATGAGAGTAAAGCTTTGTTGTTCTGAATACCACTGTAATATCTGTATTGTTGGATACATTTTGTTGTTTAATGAGCTCATTCCCAGTGCTAAATCACCCCAAATGGTTCTCACGCTGTCCAAGTTAGTTCATGTGCTGGGCAGGGGAGTTAATTAATCTTTTGGCAGAAAGAATAGCCGTTTTTATTGTCTATAGTGCTGCAATGCATCAATTTAATGGCTATAGAAGACTATTTCGCCGTACATATGTCTCTGAGACACTGAGGATATTTCAGCAGTGCACTAGCCTCTTTGTTCATCCTCTGGCACTTTGGAAAAGCTTTCTTTCTGTCAGTGTCAAAATCTTGCAGCCAAATACTACCTTGTTTCCTCTCTAGAGAAAAATTGCAACATTTCAGTTTGTAAGCACAAAACCCTTTATGCGAGAGCGCCTGAAAACAGCCCAGGAAGAAAATTTGGATTTGTATTTCTGCCCAACGAATCATTCAGGATGAGCTTCAGGATGAGCTTCAAATTTTGCTGGTGGACTTTGTCTTTAAAGTACTGTTATTTATTATTGAAGACACGGGGCTTCCAAAATACAGCATCACTTCCAAACAATGAATGCTCCATGTCTTTTCCCTATTTGAGGAGATAGCTAAGAGTCCATGGGCATTTCCAGAAATGGGCATCTGTACTCAGAAGCGAGAGGGAAAGTGTGTGTGTGTGTGTGTGTGTGTGTGTGTGTGTGCACGCGCACACTTGAAAGCTGTTGTAATGTTTCCCCTATGAATGCTGCCCAGGAAAAGACATCAGTTATGAATAACAAAGACTGTTTTCATTTGTTATCATACAAATCTAGTCCCAGAGGGCTCTTGGCCAATATCACACAGACAGCCATTTTAGCAAAGCTCCACCTCTTCCTTTCCAGATGTTTGCTTCCTCAACTAACCATCCTGGCATATAATCCTCCCCCTCCAGTATTAAAATAGATATAATTTCTATTTTAAATTCTATTCTATTATAAAATACTAGAAATATTATATATATATATATATATATATATATATATATATAAAATACCCCCCTCCGGTATTAATATATATATAATTTCTATTTTAAATTTTATTCTATTATAAAATACTAGAAATATATAAAAAAACTAGTTGGCCCTGCCACGCGTTGCGGTGGCTCAGTTTGTTAAATGGAGCCTCAGAATCCCACTTCAGAGTCCCCTCACCTTCAGAGTCCCCTTGTTTTTCGTGAGTTATGTTTACATAGGCGCATCCCTGTGTCTTCCCCCACCCTGTTCAGTCCCTCCCCCCACCCCCCCGGTTCATCCCTGTGATTGGGCCCACCCTGTCCCAACCTATGACCTATTCGCCCCCCCACCCCCCACCCAGGCAGGCCCCTACCTCCACTTGGCCTAGTCTGGAAAGTGGCCTAGTCTGCAAAGCTGAGGCGAGATACTGTGGAGAGGGCAGGTTTCATCCCTGTGTCCCGCCCCACCCTGTTCTGACCCATTACCTATCTCTGCCCCCTATTCTAAACCTCCACCCACCCCCCAGGCAGGCCCCTACCTCCACTTGGCCTAGTCTGGAAAGCGGCCTATTCAGTCTGCTGGGCAATGTTGGGCCTTGTTGCAGCAAAACGCCTGCTTTCAGTTAGTTGCTGTGGAATTTTGTGATGTCATCTGGTGTTGTGGCTTTGGAGGCAGCAGCGTGCAATCTGTCTTTCTATTAGATGCTGCTGGAGTCTTCAGACCTTCTGCTGGTGATGTCTAATTTGGGTGCCTCTTTTTTGCATTTAATCATTATTTTAGGTGTGAAAGGTGTGGTTTTTTGAAAAAAAAATTATGCCAGATCCCTCCCTGATGGGCAAGGTACACTTTGTCCTAATTTGATGCAATTTGGTTCAGCGGTTACGGAGCAAGGCTGTGACCTCCGCGAACACAGTGGGAACATCTATATATACCCTGTTTCTCCGAAAATAAGACGTAGCCATAAAATAAGACGTAGCAGGATTTTTAAGCATTCAAGGAATATAAGCCATACCCCGAAAATAAGGCATAGTGATAGGCGCAGCAGCAATGCCAGCTGCGGCAGGAGGAGGAGAAAATTAAGACACCCCCTGAAAATAAGCCATGGTGTTGTTTTTTTGAGGAAAATAAATATAAGATGGTGTCTTATTTTCGGATATATAGGTATATATTCGGATACATGGGTATATAGATATTTTTTTAAAAAAATTGTCCAGTCGCACCTTAGAGACCAACTATGTTCTTGGTATAAGCTTTCGTGTGCATGCACAGTTCTTCAGATACACTGAAACAGAAGTCACCAGACCCTTATATATATAGTGGGAGGGTGAGGTAGGGTTTTTCTCAGGAGGGTAGTAGGAGATGGGTAATTGACTCAATGGGTATGGTAAACCTGTTGACGATAGTTAGGAGAACACTTCAATCTCCCAGGACATTCAATACAGGATCTCAAAGCAGCTGTCTTATAACAAATAATTTCAGAAACAGACTTGAAAAAGAAGTTGCTGAATTACAATTTATCACCAAACTGAAAACTATGGAGAGAGCTGGTCTTAATAGAGATATTGGATTCCTGTTTCATTACATATGCTAATCATTTGCATACTGCCCCTTGCTTTTTCCTGTAGGACTAATTGCAGTCATTAACTATCATCAACATTCTGAAAATGGTAGCTGGGTTGTTATGTGGTGAATCTCTTGTTTGGGCTGGTGTTTTCATCAAATACTCGGACCTTTATGATGGATTGTACTATAGCATCAAACAACCATTTCACTGTGTGTGTGGTTTCAGCAGAGCATTTCCATCCAGCCATGATTCTCAACATGCTAACAGAGTTTGTGCGGGTTGGTCCTTGCTTGAGTAGGTAGGAAATTAACACACTTCTCAGATAAATGGAGAAAAACTGGAAAAAAGATAAAAATGGAATAATACTGGGAAAGCATTCCTAGTCCCACTGGAGCCATACAGGCTCATACTACAAGGGGCAGTATATCCATCTCCATATTCCCAGCTGTCTTCCTCATTGACTTTGGTGTGAGATGAAGTGGTCTACAAGAGAAAAATGTGAGGCTATTCAGATACTTTATGACAGAGAGAGGACACTTAATGATTGTGTCAAGTTGATTAAAAATACAATTTAAAAGAGCAAAGTCCATAGAGAGAGCATTTAAATGAGGATTTATTGTTTAGGTCAAAGTGTTTGGGTTTTGTGGTTAGCCAGTTTGTTCAAGAGAAAGAAGTAGTTTCTTTATTTTCTCTTCTAGACAGAAGAAATGGAAGGTTTTTACACTGGCTTCCCGTAGAGTTTTGCTTCTGAATACCCTTCTTTGGCGGGTGGGATGCAATATTATGAAACACTTTAAGACTACTGCAATTTGATGAGGCATTAACATAAATGACTATCATCCGAGTTAATGTATTCTGGAATTACACGCCTGTGCATATATAAATAAGGCGACAAAGTTAAGCAGTTTCTCATATCTTTGATTGTAATGGGCTTACACGCTGGAAACATTAGTGGGAACGTATAAAATAAGATAGGAAGAATGAGTGTTTTTTTTTAAAAAAAAACGAATTAGCTTAAAATGGTAATTATATTAATGAAATCATCTTATTATTCTGTTGGTTTTTTTGTTTTTGTTTTTTAAAAAAGAGAGCTTAGTACCTTGTTTCTTTCAAGTATGTTAGAAATGGCACATTCCTAAAGATCTTGTTGAGATATGCAGGGAGGAAAAATCTGGAGAGATGGCTGGCAACTGCAGGGTGCAGGGAGGAATTGAAATGAACTTAATGTTTCCCTTTGAGGATACCAGTCTTATCTTTTTCGCTTCTAAACCTTGTAGCTGAAGGCTAGTTGTGGCAGTCCACTTGATGCTACACTAGTGGCAGTGCCCCAAAGGCACTGTGTGTGTGTGTGTGTGTGTGTGTGTGTGTGTGTGTGTGTGTGTGTATGTATAGCCAGATTACTATAATTCAGAATTCTTATTCCATTACATGCTAAAGCTACAGTGTAGGAATAAAGAACCATCATTTACCCAAAAACATTATCATTCATATATATATATATATATATATATATATATATATATATATATATATATATACATACAATGATTTTCCACATTTAAAAGAAATAGCCATTTTTACAATTTCCACAGTATTATATCACTTTTTCACATAATATACATATATAAATTTCCAACATGTCCATAGCTACTTAGGGGAGGAAAAAGGGGGGGGGAACACACATACAAAAAAAAAAGGAAAAAAGGACAACAACAAATATTGGACTTCCACACTACCTTTTGCTGTTTTTTAAAGGAATTTTTAAGTTTTATGCAGTTTGTTACTCTTCATGTTACAATAGTCTCTTTCATATTTTGTTTACTATGTTCTAATTTGTAAATATATGTCCTCTTATCACTTATTTTCCTCATTATATATACATTGTATTTTGTCTTTTCCTGGAATTAGCCCAATAAAGAGTTTTTATTTCCAACTATGAGGTGTATTCGTTTGTCAATATTTTCATTACCCAATTGACTTGTCCATATATATCTTAACCTTTCTCCATTCTTTCTCAAACAACTCGCTACCATGCTGTCTCCGCAATTCCCACATACTCCATCATTCTCCTGCACCAGTCTTGTATAGTTGGGATTTTATCTTGCTTCCACACTTGTGCTAAGGTTATTCTAGCACCTGTGGTTGTGTATAAGAACCCTTTAACGTCATACTTCTATACATCCTTTCCAACCATTCCCAAGAAGAAGGCTTCCGGTTTCTTTTTTATTGTGTAGCCAAAAATCTTTTTTATTTCATTATATATGTCTTCCCAATATTTCTCTACCCGGTCACAAAACCACCACATGTGAATGAGATCACCTTCTTTGATGCCGCATTTCCAGCATTTTTTGTCCCCAGACTTGTACATTTTATATAACTTAATTGGAGTGATATACCATCGGAAAATCATTTTACATACATTTTCTTTTAGCATTGTGCATGCTGTAAATTTGACTCCTGAGTTCCATAGTTTGTACCAATCCGCAAAGTCAATGTTGTGGCCTAAATCGATTGCCCATTTAATCATAGTGTTTTTAGTGAGTTCATCTTTCGTGTTCCATTCAAGTAGGAAATCGTATATTTTGGACAGGTTTTTTAATATTACTCTTCAATACTGTTTTTTCCAATATTGTTTCTGTTTTCTCAAACCCTTTTGCTTTCCTGTCCTTTGTAAAAACACTATATAGTTGTTGATATTCCCACCAACCTTGTAAGTTCTCTTTAAGGTCTTCATATGGTTTCATACAAAATGCATTGTCTTGTTCTTTTATAATATCTCTGTAAGTTAGCCATTTTGTTTTCATATTTAATTTTTTAACCGATAGGGCCTCTTGCATGGACAGCCATCCTGAGGTTTCCTGTTCTAGCCACTCTTTATGTCTAGACCATACTTCATATAATGGTTTTTTAATACAGTGGTTCAGGAAGTCCTTATGCGCCTTAACCTTATCTTGCCAGAGATATGCATGCCAACCAAAACGGTTTTGAAAACCTTCCAGATCTAATATTTCCCCGTTTTCCAATTCAAACCACTCTTTTAGCCAAACAATACAAGCAGAGTCGTAGTAGAGTTGAAGATCCGGCAGAGCAAGACCTCCCCTTTCTTTTTTATCAGTTAAGATTTTGAATTTTATTCTGGGTTTCTTGCCCTCCCATACAAATTTTGATATTGTTCTTTGCCACTCTTGAAATTGGTTTTGCCCAGAAATAATCGGGATCGATTGAAACAAAAATAACATCTTAGGGAGTATTGACATTTTAACTGCCAGGACAATTTTAGTTTGTTCCACGTTCTCCATCTTACTTGTCAAATCTTTCCATACTGTTTTGTAGTTGTCTTTATACAGGTTTACATTCCTTTCTGACAGCCATATGCCAAGATATTTCACTTTGTTTACCACTGATATTCCTGTTTGACCATGTATTTCCTCTATTTGTTCACTTTTTACATTTTTGAGCATCATTTTGGTCTTGTTTCTATTTAGCTTAAATCCTGCCAGTTCACCAAACTCCTCTATCATCTTTAGGGCCTCCTGTACCGAAACTACCGGGTCTTGTACCCAAAAACATTATCAAAACAATACTGGAAAAGTTCGACAAACCCTTCTATCATTGTGTAATTATGCAGCCAAGGCCAGGATCTATCCCACCTCATGCAAATTGTGTGGTTTCAGAGGGCTCTATTATGCTCACGGCACCAAGATACCACCAGAGTCTTAGCATCCAGACCACTGCACTATTTCTACAACCACACAACACTTTTGACATCATCAGGTATCATGAAGCTAGAGAAAGCCCTTAGCCAATAAAAGACATTTATTGAGCATTTTGGTCTATTATAGTTGGCCTTATGGTATAGTGGGACGTGAGTGGCACTGTGGGTTAAACCACAGAGCCTAGGGCTTGCTGATCAGAAGGCCGGCAGTTCCAATCCCCGCGACGGGGTAAGCTCCCGTTGCTCGGTCCCAGCTTCTGTCAACCTAGCAGTTTGAAAGCATGTCAAAGTGCAAGTAGATTAATAGGTACCGCTACAGCGGGACGACAGAGGACGAGATGGTTGGACAGTGTTCTCGAAGCTATGAACATGAGTTTGACCAAACTGTGGGAGGCAGTGGAAGACAGGAGTGCCTGGCGTGCTATGGTGCATGGGGTCACGAAGAGTCGGACACGACTAAACGACTAAACAACAACAACAACAACAACAGCGGGAAGGTAAACGGTATTTCCGTGTGCTGCTCTGATTTGCCAGAAGCTGCTTTGTCATGCTGGCCACATGGCCTGGAAACTGTACGCCGGCTCCCTCGGCCAATAGAGCGAGATGAGCGTCGCAACCCCAGAGTCGGTCACGACTGGGCCTAATGGTCAGGGGTCCCTTTACCTTTACCTTTATGATATAGTCTAGTAGATTAAGTTTTCACATGTTAAAAATAGTCACATCTATCTGGCCTGTGTTTTCACAAGAACAGTTCCTGTGATGTTCTATCTCTTGCTCTTCCACCTATCTGAGAATGTGTGTCCCCAGATTGTCCCATATTCATTGGAATATGACTGGTGCATTTGAATAAGCAACAAATTTCCACCGGTGAATTTATATGGTCAGAATGGAACTCTGTAAGAGGTTTGGTGCTGAGATTGTGCTACATTTGTGAGCTGTTAATCAGATAAAGAACAGTAAGCTGTTGAGTGGCAAACTAGAGAAGATATGAAGCTCTTTATTTTGTATTATGTCTTAACATAATCAGTATTATGTGGGAGCAAAGGGAGGTTATTCCACTTTTCTGATTAGCCTTTTTAGCTTGAATGGGACGTGAACTCTTAAAAGGTGTGCTGCTTAGTAGAAAATATAATTCTTTGATCTTGCATTCATTGAGAGAAGCTTTTCCAGATATGTATCCATGACAGCAAATTATTACTTACAAGAGCTAAAAAGCTAAGTGCACAAGTATTTTTCAGCACAACCCATATGAAACTTCTCCTGCATGAAACAAATTACTCCCTAGTAGTGTTGTGGCAGAGCTCTACAATGAGGCATGTACTTGAGTAGATTTCATGAGCTTTCCCATCTGCCCATAATCAGTTTAGGCTTCAGATCAGGAACCTCTGGATTTGGGCAGAAAAATAATAAGTTTTCTGCACATTCTGATTGTGCATTTCTGAGAGTGTGCCTAGAAGGGGAAAACAAAACCCATGCTATATTCAGGGATCCAAAACAGGCATAGCTGATGTTTTTCACCTCCTGTTAGAAACTGATGAATGGTCTCCAGTACATGAAATAATTCCAGGTATTCTGACTAAATGCACTTGGGAGAACCAGCAGACTTCTCCCTCTGACCTGCGTAATTTCATTAAACATCTGTAGAAAGTCCCACAGGTACAGCTGTGCAATGCACTTCATGCTACCAGGGCCATCTTTACCCAGAGGTGCAAAGGGTGTGGGGCACCCGGGCACCGAATTCTGGGGGGTGGCAGGTGCCCGCCTCTGAAGCCACCTAAGCTCTTAACTATCTACCTGTTATGAAATAATAAATAATTTTGATCAAGCTAGAAAAAACATAATGCATATATACCTAGGTATTACCAAAATGTATACCTACTGTTTCAATAAAGGACTTTCGACTTTGTGCGCTCGTTTACCAAAGACGTGCCGTGCTTGTCATTCACAACGGCAGCGCTTGTCAGACTCAACGACGGTGCTTGTCATCCACAACAAGAGATAAGGCATAAGTGTGGGGCTTGAAATAAGCATAATAAAGGTTAATTTGGGGGCTAAACTAAATTTGGGGGCACTGGGCGGATCTTTGCACCCCGGTGGCGCATATGCTAAAGACAGGGCTGCATGCAATCAAAACTCTATGTTTCAATTCCCAGTCAAATAGAAAGAGCCCTCCCAGGGCATGTGTGTTGTTCCTGCTGGGACACACATTCTACGTATGTGCAGTTGGGGGAGGAGCTGCTTGCATGATGCTTTCCCCTCCTTGCATTCCATGCTGCATTTGGAATGCATGAATAATGACTAGGAAGGGCTTGTGTGGTGTCTGAATAGGCATTGCTAGCAGGTTGAGGCCAGGAGCCAGTCTCCTTGATGTTCTGGTGCCTAACGAGTCATAGATATCTAAAATACCAAATTATCCTATTTAAAGATCTTTATGAAGAGATATTAAACACCACAAGCAGGGAAAGTAAAATATATGTTTTCTTAACTGGCGTCTGATCTTATTTGTTTATGCCCAGGAGAGTTTTGCCTGAATAAGAACTCCAGTAATAAGCCCCTAAAAAGAGGGTTAAATATTCCTAAAGCTCTTGTGCATCATTCATGCATATATTGCCCAGAGAATCTGTGTGCTTTCTTAGCACAGATTTCGTAAGCTAAAGTAGGGCGGTGTTTCGTGAAGCTAGGAACTGTGCAATAAAAAAGTAAAAAAGAGCTTGTAGAAAGAGATTTATGTTTCCCATGGAGGATACTCAGTAATTATGTACTGGAAAAGCAGCAAGCTGGAGAGTGCATATGCAAATTTTAAATGTTAATTGTTTCTATAATGAATGTAGACTGTAGTCTTTTGTTTGGTTGTGTTCTAACAAACTGTTACTTCACTGACTTCAGCGTAGTTTACGCATGCAACATAGTCCCAGGTTAGTACAAGTTAAAGCAAACTATAGCTTATTGGGACATGAACAGGCCATCTCCAGGAGAGGAGCTAAGATTTGGCTTAGTGCAGGAGTGGGGAACTCAGGGATGGCCCAATACATTTTGGCACCTGAGGCAAATCACAAAATGGAGCCCCTCTCATTAATGGTGAAGAAAGGGGGAGTGAAGATTGACATCAGGAACAGGTGGGGAGCCCCTGTGGATCCCACCACCAGAGGTGGTTTCCTGACCTTGTCTCATGGGTGGGCCAGCCCTCCAGGAATTGGATCTGGCCAGTGGGCCAGATCTTAATCCCCACAAATTAACACACACATGGGCCACATTTGACTGGTGAGTCAGCTGTTGATTACCTGGATTTGTTATAATGTCCAATGGACATCAATCACCAGATGTCATTCCATTAAAACAGCTTCCAAAGGGTGTTCAAAGGGACAGTACTTTGAAGAGACATTGCCTTCGAAGTCCACTTCCAAGCGGTTTCTATTGAGACCAGTTGCATACAGATTTCGGACTCCGAAAGACTCCGAGAGATGTTGCCTTTGAAATCCCATTTCCAAGTGGTTTCAACAGAAATTGCTTACAAAGGGACTTCAAAATGGAGGCAGCCATTCCCCTCTACCTGCCTCCCACTTGATGTAAGAGGTGGAGCAGGTGGTCATGGTTTGAGGAAAACATCCTCATGGGCCACATTAGGACCACTGTTGGTTTCATTTGGCCTGTGGGTCAGAGGTTCTTCACCACTAGCTTTGTGTGTCATCCAAACATGGGCTCATGGTTAAGCTCTCTTCTTGCTAGCCATGAGCTGAAGCTGAGGTGTTCTTTAAACCAGCCCAGTTTCCACAGGTGATGAAAGATGGCCTCCTGGCATGAGATCTACTATGGACTGTGGCTGAAATGAGCCAAATGTATCACCACTGCTTCTGCCTCATACTTTACTTGCAGCACTCTAATGAGAATTATAATGGAAAATGAAGGCATCCCCGTTATAGATATGAAACAGGCTGTGTGATATGCAAGCTCTTGTTGGTCACTCTGCATTTGTCCAATTAATGTTTATTGCTTATGGCCTATGCCATTGCAAACACTCTGCCTTTGTAGAAGTTGCACACCTGGGTTGAGGGTGAGGGATGGTGGCATAAGGCACACCTCTGACCTAACTGACCTAAATTGTTTTCATTGTCTGAAATGAATGTACAAGCATAGGACCTCTTAGCCAGGGTGGCAATTTATGCATGGCCAATAAGAGGGAAGTGCATCACGGAAAGCAAAAGAGAACAAAGGAAGGCATAGATTTGCCTCAAATTTTCACAAGCTGATTTATATGTATAGATTGAGACTTGGAAATAATTACTACAATTTAAACTGGAATACAATACATCTCACCACTGTGGGAGGGAGGACTATAATCTGGTGACCTGCATGCCTTCTCAGTGCTAACTGTTAAGGGGCAATATCAAGGCCCCTGCTTTCCCTTTTTCATCTCGGCTTAGATTGGGCAGCCTTTTGAAGAGGGGACCCCTTCAACTACAGAATTAGCTTCTGACAACCCTTCAGTTAGAGAACTGCCCTCTCTAAAGGAAGACATATAGCTGCCACCCTACTCTCACTTCAGTCAGGAACTGTGCCTTTGAAGAATTCTTTGTTGTAAGGAGAGGTTACAAGATGGATACAATACAAGTACTGTATAGGAATACCCTCTGCTTTTGTGTGTTTATTAAACATAGACAGAATTATGGAAAAGAGCTATAATGACTGATATAACATCTCACTACATAACATTCAAATCCCAAATCAGCCACACAGCCTACAAGGTGACCTTGAGCCAGTCACCATCTCTCAGCTTAATCTACTTCACTGGGTTGCTGTGAGGATAGATTGGGGGAGAGTAGAACCTTTCTACTCTGAGCTCCTTCGAAGAAGGGCAGGATAATAAATGGAATAAATCTGTGCCTCTACAGCTTGATAAGGACTTGAACTCAGATTAAGTGAGTTTTGAGATGAGAGTGTATCTCAGGGGTGGGAAATCTCAGGCCTGTGGGTCAAGTATGACCAATCTACTCTATCTGGCCTGTGAAGCTCATGCTAGGCCATCCCTCCTTCCTAGACAATACTCCTCACTAGTTCTGCTCTGCATGCTTCTTGACTGCTTTTGCTTTGCTGGAAAGTGTCATTGAACTGTGATAATGACTGTTACTTGCCTGGAGAGAGGATAGGGAGATGCACATGCATGTAAAAACCTTTGACTTTTCTGGAGCCTGGATGTGTGTTTGTCAAATTCATATACCTTAACAAAACCTCCAACATTTCCCAGCGAAACCACAGCCCTTTTCTCTCTTTCTGTATAACATGACTTAAATCGTAACGCCAAGATTAAAAAAACTAGGTCAACATTAAAATTGCATCATGTTAATATACTTTACATCAGCATTAGGGGAATGCAATCAAGGGAAAGGATCACAATTTATCCTTTGTGGAGATTGTTGTGACCAGCTTAATGCAAAAGAAAACCTGCGCAAAGGCTAGAGATGATGTCAGTTTCCATTCAGGTTTACACTGGGTGGTGAATTGGTGAACCTGTGGCAGGACAGACTTCACCATGCATTTTCATGGTCTAAATGGCAATGTGATATCTTCACGGGACATTTGCACAAATGGTTTCTGCACTTGCGTGATGAAGCCATGGATCAAGCCAAGATCCTACTTTTTATTGTTTTTCTCTTACTATTTATGATGTACAGGTAGAAGCTGGATTCCGAAGCTCTGTTTCTCATCCTTCGCCCATAGATTTAGGGCCAAACTAGATGTGATACCATTCACACAGTTGTGGCTTGGGGACATGCCTGATTTGGCCTTTAGATTCTGGCAGTGCTATTTTTAAGAACACAAGAGCCAATGGCCCATTGAGTTGAACATCCTGTTCTCACAGTTGTGAGAAAGCTACAAGAGGGACCCGAGGACAACAGCACTCTCCGCTCCTGTGGTTTCCAGAAACTGATATTCAGAAACATTACTGCCTCCAACTGTGGAGGTCGAACATAGTCAACATGGCTGGTAGCTATCGATAGGCCAACCCCTTGACGAGTTTGTCAAATTTTCTTTTAAAGCTACCCAAGTTGGTGGCCTTCACTGCCTCTTGGGGGAGCAAGTTGCATAGTTTTATGTGTTGCACAAAGAAGTGATTTTTTTCCCTCCATCTTGAATTTTCCAACACTTCGTTTCACGGCATCCTAGTGTTCTGCAAGAGGGAGAAAAAAAAACTTTTCTCTCTATCCACTTTCTCCATGCCATGCATGGATATCGTTTACCTGACATAAGCCTCTGATAATGTCTGCCTAACATCCTTTGCATCGATTGATTGTGAAAGGTATCCAGTAAATTGATGGCAATAGTAGTCATGGTAAGTAAACAAGTAAACAATCAGAAGTTATCCTTCTGATAAAGCCAACACCACGAGGGCATTCTCCCAATGTTATACAGCTTGACAAAATTTTGTTTACAGCATTTAACAATGTCTAAGCATTCTATACTTACTTAGATTTTGACAACAGATGAACAAGCCATAGCATAGGGCTTATGTTTTGTCTAACTGATGGCCAAAGAGCTTAATGAGCTTTGAGCTAGACCAATAGCTTTAGTAACATATGCTTGCAGGAAGAATCCTACTTTTGCTGGCTGCCACATATTACTTTTAAGCAGAAATCTGCATTCCTTCGGTTAGCTTCCTTCCCATGTTTCAAACCCAACAGTGCAGTATAGACTTTTCATCCTATAACTAAGCAGATCATTTTTTTGTTTTTTAAAAGCTGGTTCTCTAATGAAGAGGGGGGGGGGAGCCATGAAATGGTTTCAATAGTGGAAGCTGCATTCCGTGAGTAAATTCTCATTTTCTTTTAAACTAACCATTTTCCATCAGCCTTCCACTACATTCTATTGAATGAGTGGATTCTGGCTTTATTAAATGTTTCCCCAAACCTTTAGCAATCCTTCTTTCACTTCTGTAAAAGAAAAGAGGAGAAAATGATTTTGTAACAAGCGATGGCTTTGATGCAGAGTAATTGTTTTACAGGTTTGCCATTGTACAGTGACATATTATATGATTATAGCTGTGATTTAAACTGAATTGTTTCCATGAGATGGAACAATTGCAAATTAAATGAGGTATAATTTACTGACTTAACCACTAATTATAGAATATTATGAAATCCGCTGGGCATATAATTACTACAAAACTTTCTTTTTCATGACTTCGTCACAAGATCATAATGCAATTGCTTAGATATTTATGCCCTATAAAATAAAGTAATGGTTGAGTGGATTTAAATGGAAAGTGCCAAGTTTTGAAGCATTCTGTACCCTATGTGATAATAGGCTATATTTTTCTATAGGCTAGTCTTCTGAGCCCTGTCTCGGCTTTGGAATTGGGAACCTTCCAGTTCTAGCCAATTCTCTAAAGGATGTTAGAGTAATTATGTACCGTACTTCCTATTAGAATGACCACCAATGATATTCTCAGCTGGACGTGACCTCTTCTAAGGTTGAGAAATAGCAGTACCAAACAGTTGTCTGACTCTTATCTGTAGACTATATTGCGTAGAGTATAAGTTACTGCTGTAAACACTAGTGCATAATTTAATTCAGCTTCTTCTACAAAACCAGAAAAGGCACTTGGTGTGTGAAATGCATGCATGACCCTTTTCCCAATTTCTGGGGCTTGATTGACATAGGTTATAAGGTTCCCCCCACCCCGCTAATTATTATTTTTAGCTTAGTAGAACATTACTTCAAAGGCTCAGTTGGAGGCTTGATCCCATGCTACAACAGTGTGATACTGTCTGATTTTCAATGCTAGTTCACCATGAAAACTCTGATAAAGAAAACTAGAACTCCTGCTCCTTGAAGGGGGCAGCATAGCTAAAGCCACCCACTGCAAAGAAAAGGAGAATATGCTGAAGCGCAGCTTATCTCCATGGTCTACACCACGGGTGTCAAACACAAGGCCCGGGGGGCAAATCCGGCCCGCCAGACCTCGCCATGTGGCCCGCCGAGCGCCCCAGCCAGCGGGACCCAGCAGCGGGACCTTGCTGCTGAAGCGCCGCGCCGACAAAGCGGCGACAAACAGCTGGGGCGGGGGGGTAGAAAGGCGGCCGGAGCAGCGGCGCACGGAGAGTCCCGAGCCTCTGCGACGCAGCAGTGCTTTGTAGCACTTTGAATCCTCCTCCTGCCATGGCTCGGCGCCTGGAAACGGCTGCTGTTGCTGCTGAAGCACAGACAAAGCACCCAGCAGTGCCGCGTGGAGGAGGAGGAGGATTCAAAGTGCTACAGAGCACTGCTGCATCCCAGAGGCTTGGGACTCTCCGCACGGCGCTGCCGGGCACCGACCCGGCAAGCCGCCTCCGCCTCCTCCTCCTCTTGCCTCACCTCCTCCTCCTCCTGCCGCGGCTCAGCCTCACAAACGTGCAACTCTGAGGCTTTATGCACTTCTCCTAAAACGGACACCCGCTGCCTCACGCTGCACGGGAAATGCCTTTTGTCCCTGGGCCCCTTCGCGCTCTTTTCTGACGCTGAATCAAGGCGGCGACCCCCCCCTTCCCTTTCTTTCTTCCCCTCTCTCGTTCTTATTCTTTCTTTCCCTCTCCTTCCTTCCTTCTTTATCTCTGTCTTCTCTCCCTCTTTCTTATTTTTTCCTTCTTTATTCCTTCTTTCCTACTCTTCTTTCTCTCACCTCTTTCCTTCCTCTCTCCCTCCTGCTCCCTCTTTTCTTTCTTCCTTCCTTCCTTCCTTCCTTCCTTCCTTCCTTCCTTCCTTCCTTCCTTCTTTTCTTCCTTCTGTCCTTCCCCTCTTTCTTCCTCTCCCTCATTCTTATTCTTTCTTTCCCTCTACTTCCTTCCTTATTTCTCCCTTTCTGTCTTCTCTCCCTCTTTCTTTTTCTTTCCTTCTTTATTCCCTTCCTTATTTCCTACTCTTCTTTCTCTCCCCTCTTTCCTTCCTTCCTCTCTCCCTCCCACTCCCTCTTTTCTTCCTCCCTCCCTCCCCTCCCTCTCCCTCTCCTCAGAAACATAGGATGCTGCTTTATACTTCTGGCCCTTAAACCCTGGAACCAGGAGAGCAGCTCCAGTGAGTCAACCTCAGCCAGTCCCTTTGGTGAAGGGTGTTGGCTCACTGCCAGAACATCTGTCCTGCATGCAGAAGGACCCCAGCATCTCCAGGTACTAGTAGCTCTGCAAAGGTCCTGCATGAAACCCTAGCGAGCCTCCACCACCCAGTGCAGTTACCAAAAATCATCTTTCAATAAATTGTACAATAATTGTACATTTGAATATCTACTTGCCATTATTCTGACTATGTTTCTGCTTTCAGAGCTAGTTATTACTTACATTATTACAAAAAACAGTAATAATTGAATGCAGTGACAATAATTTATGATAATAAAGAGTGGATACATAGTCCTACAGATACAACCGGCCCTCCCTCTCCCTCTGAGGGTGACCAAACTGCTGATGTGGCCCCCGATGAATTTGAGTTTGACACCCCTGGTCTACACTGTAACCACATGGAACCCATCCATCCTGTGGAAATTCTCTTCATCTACTCTGTGAGGATCTGAGCACCTTCTCTGTGGACGTGTGGAGTGTAGGAACATGAAAATGGTGTTCCTTTCCAGCACTGCCTTGCTATCATTGTATTTAAGTGTCAGATGAAAAACATGCTTATTCATCTAGGACAGGTGTTCCCAAACTAAGGCCCGGGGGCCGGATGCGGCCCAACCGCCTTCTAAATCCAGTCCGGGAGTCAGCATGTTTTTACATGAATTGAATGTGTCCTTTTATTTAAAATGCATCTCTGGGTTATTTGTGGGGCCTGCCTGGTGTTTTTACATGAGTAGAATGTGTCTTTTTATTTAAAATACATCTCTGGGTTATTTGTGGGGTCAGGGCCAGCGCGTCCATTAAGGCGAACTAGGCAGCTGCCTAGGGCGCCAAACTAGAGGGGGCGCTGGCCAGCCTGCCCGCCGCCCGCCATCCCCCGGTGCTGCCTGGGTCCGCCTCCACTGCGCCTCTCAGCTGTTGAGCCGCTTCAGGTCACTATCCGGAGGCGTGTGGGGAGCGTGGGCCTGGGGCTGCCTCCGCTGAACAGCCTGAGAGGCAGGCAAGGCGGGCAAGGCAGCCCCAGGCTCGCGCTCCCCTCGTGCCTCCAGAGAGTGGCCTGCAGCCGCTCAACACCTGAGAGGCACAGTGGAGGCAGCCCCAGGCTCGCGCTCCCTGCTTGAGCCTGGGGCTGCCTCCTCCTTCAGGCCGCTCTCCAGAGGCAGAAGCTCCGGAGGCGCGCGGGGAGCATGAGCCTGGGGCCACCTCGCCGCGCCTCTCAGCTGCTGGGGCTGTCTCCTCCTTCAGGCTGCTCTCCAGAGGCTCCCCGCGTGCCTCCAGAGAGCTGCCTGAAGCAGCGGAAGCCTTCTGTGCCCCTGATGGCCAGGCGCCCAGCCCGGGCCTAGGGACAGCCCTGGAGGCGTCCTCTTCCTCGGGCTCCAGAGGAAGCAGGGGAAGGCCACGCCAGAAACAGGGAAGGCCGCTAGCTGACAAGGTAAAGAGACTGCTTTTTACCCCTTCCCCTCACCAACAACCAAGGAACTGTCTTTTTAATTTTTTATTATTTTTTAATTTTTCTACTTTTTGATTTTTTCTACTTTTTAATTTTTTCTACTTTTTTATTTTTTCTACTTTTTTATTTTTTATTCTACTTTTATTTTTTTCTTTAAAAAGGGCAACCAGTCCGGGAAATTGGGGTGGGGGGGTGGGGGCGCCAGAAGGTGATATCGCCTAGGGTGCAAAAAAAAACCCCTAGCACCGGCCCTGTGTGGGGTATAGGAATTCGTTCATATTTTTTTTTCTAAATATAGTCCAGCCCCCCCACAAGGTCTGAGGGACAGTGGACTGGCCCCCTGCTGAAAAAGTGTGCTGACCCCTAATCTAGGATCTTAATTATCTGTTTATCTTCTCATGTGGGGGCAGGGTGGAGTTGCAAATCTCTCTCTCTCTGTGTGTGTGTATGTATATGTGTGTGGGGGGGTTTCAGATTGTTTTATCCTCAAATGCTCATTTTTTATAATAGTTCAGATGATTTTATAATAGTTCAGATGATTCCCCCCATACATTGAAAGAATGTATGTATGGGTAGTGTGGGATATTCCCACCCGCGCTGCCAAGGCATGTGGCAGCCACAACCCCCTGCTATCTGCACGTTTGGTCTAATAATTATCTCCCCCCTTGTATACACTCACACTCACATCAGTATGCTCAGATACTACCTTCACACAGTAGTTCAATGTGCTGATTGCGATGGAGCATGTCTGCTGCTGAGAGGAGCAGGGAGCATTGCTGCTGTACACCCTAATCTTGAAGGCAGGGTTAGCCTATGTAGCCTCATAACCTCCGTGGGCAAAAGGTGGTGGATAGAATTAATAATAATGGTACCCATCCAGCTGGATTTGTGCTGTGGAACTAAGAGGTACATTCAAAGGTTGAGGGCAGTAGAAATGAATATGGAATCCAATGATCCTTCGACTTCCTAATTGGCAATCAAAATTACAGGCGCTGGAGACCACAGAATACCAATTTAAAACGTACAAACTCGATTGCATCTCTAAGATATCTGGGTTTTAAATTCCCCAAGCAACCATGAATACCACACTTTCTAGGCCTGCATCTTTTGTTCTTTCACATTCCATTGCTATTTCCTCAAGATGCCATAAAAGGTAAAGGTAAAGGTAGCCTGAGAATTAGGTCCAGTCGCAGATGACTCTGGGGTTGCAGCGCTCATTTCGCTCTATAGGCCGAGGGAGCTGCCGTTTGTCCGCAGACAGCTTCCGGGTCATGTAGCCAGCATGATTAAGCCACTTCTGGTGAACTAGAGCACACACGGAAACGCCATTTACCTTCATGCCGGAGCGGTACCTATTTATCTACTTGCACTTTGACGTGCTTTCGAACTGCTAGGTTGGCAGGAGCAGGGACCGAGCAATGGGAGCTCACCCTGTTGTGGGGATTCGAACCGCTGACCTTCTGATCGGCAAGCCCTAGGCTCTGTGGTTTAGACCACAGCGCCACCCGTGTCCCTCAAGATGCCATATCTTGGTGCTTATGCTAGGAGCAGGAAACTTGGGTAGATTGGTTTGGTGCTGGTTCTTTCCCAGCCCCATTGCAAATGATGCATGCTTAGAGTTGCTTCTATGGAAAACAACATGGGTTGGGTCCTGCCCTCTTCTGGGAAAGGTGGCAACCCTACAAGAGAGGTTGCTTTCTCAGTAAAAAGACATGCAAATGCAGAGCATTAACTGAATTGTAATAATAATTAATTAGTGCTTCATGATGCATGAGCCCTTTGCGATTATTAAATGCACACATTCCTCCTCCTTTGTGAAGATGGGCTGCCGTAACAAATGTTGTACTTCACATAATGACATCAACCCTAATGGAGACATTGCCAGGCTGCAAAGTGAGGGGCCCTTAAGGCAAAGACAGAAGGCTCTTAACAGACCTGTTATGTTCACAAGAATAAATGCTGTCCACAAAGATGTTCAGGGGAGAAAAGGCACAGCGGCAAATATTTAATTAAAAGAACTGCATGGGCTGGCGAATGGAGGTAGCAGCTGCTTAAACAGAGATCTGGTCTTTAAATAAGGTAGACGAAGTCAGCTGATAAAAAAAGGAGACCATGTGAAAGAGCTCAAAGGCTAGGCTGTGTAATTGCAAAACTGAAGCCCTTCCTCCCAATCTTCTGCTGATGTCAGCGTCTTAAACGTCAGGCTGCTCTGCATTGCTTGGCTTTCTCATTTATAAACTCACAAAACCCAAAGCCTGAATGTATTTAGAAAAGAATCACTGTGGTAAGTAAAGCGTGGGGAAAATGAAAGCGCCAAAACAATATTGGAAGGATCTTTTGTCTTTAACACACTTGATATCCTCAAGTTATGATGATAGCTTATAAAATTCCCATTAAGATTCCCAGTGAGGGTGAATGAATATGCCGATTTTTGTTTCTTTACATTTCTTGTTTTCCTCTCAGTTCTTATTTGCAGGTTAGTTTGTATTAGAAAAAAAGGTCCACACCATCATCATTATCAGTGAATTACCATTTACATGTGTCTCGAAGCAATTTACAAATGTATAATAAAAAACAGCTAAAAACAGTTCTGTAAACAGAACAACCCTCTTCCAGCAAAGATTTAAAAACAATACAAAATGAACATTTATATCAGATACCCTTGAATCTAACTGGAAAAGAATGCAAACACAAAAACATATTTGATTGTTCTTAGAAAGTACAAAGGGTAGGCACATCTCTCTCTCTCTCTCTCTCTCTCTCTCTCTCTCTCTCTCTCTCTCTCTCTCTCTCTCTCTCTCTCTCTCTCTCTCTCTCTCTGTGTGTGTGTGTGTGTGTTTATCCAGAAGCCAGGTGCAGCCTCCCTGAAAGCTATGCTCCAATTTACTATGTAGCAAGCTTCTGATATTGGTGGATTTCAAGGAGATACTCTCTTGCACAGCACAGTGACTTGCAGGGAGTATGAGAGATAAGGTGGTCTTTCAGTTAATCTGGTCCTATGCACTTCAAACAATATGTCCATTTCTGTACACAATATCGTGTGTACTTTTAGCAAGCAATTTCTCTTCATACATTTATAATTTCACTAAAAAAAGTATTGCACACATTTCCCTAATATACACTTTGCATTCATCTTTTTCATCCCAAAATTTTGAGAAGTTATAATTTCAAAGGGTAGCTATGTTTCGGTTCATGGATTAGAACTGCCAATTAAGTAGGTTAAAGTGCAGAGCAAATGAAATTCTTCCCCACACCTAGTTCCTAGGCTTCAGTCTGGAGCATTTTCTTTTAAAAGCATTGATGAAGCCATGTATATGTGACAAAACTGTTGTAACAGTCTAGTATAATAGGATGTTCACAGTGTTTATAACACTTTAGTCAGGCACGGCATCCCTGTAAGTCTGTGTGTGATGGAACTGTACTGCCAATTTTAATTTGACCATGGAGACACAGCATTGAAAATACATGTGCAGAGTACACAATAAGTTGCCTTATACTGAGTCAGACCACTGGAGTGTCTAGTTTGGTATAGTCTACACCAGGGGTCCCCAGACTTACCCGCCTTTGGGCTGGTGGCCGCCGCGCCGATTGCGCAGTGGGCCGGAGGGTGGGGGAGTGCGCGCCAGTGCGCATGCGCAAACCCATTTACTGGTGCGGTGGCACGCTTCCAGGCCGGAAAAATCGCTGAAAATTGTTTGTGTGCATGCGTATGGGCCTCCCCCGGGATTTTCGGCGATTTTTTTCAGATCTGGAAGTGCGCCGTCGCGCAGCGCGCCGCAAGAGCGGGCGGCGGGGGTCGTCGCAGGCCGGATTGGGAGGCCAATTGGGCCGCATCTGGGCCGCGGGCCGTAGTCTGGGGACCCCTGGTCTACACTACAGTGACTGGCAATGTGTTGCAGGGTTTCAGATGGGATTCTTTCCCCTGTGTGAAAATCCCAGGGATTGAAAGTGAAACCTTTTGCATGAAACATGTGTTTGCTACCCTCAAGTATGTTCACATTAATTTATCCTGACCCCTTCAGTATGCATGCATGCATGAAGTTCCTGTTCCTCTTTCCCATGTAGACCCTTCTTCTCTCTCTCCACCCTCACTCCCCCTATTTTGACTCTTTTTGCCTGAACGCCCTAGCGCTAAAATGGTGTGGAGGAGTGGTGTGTCACACAAGAACTTGCACTACTGAGCATGATGGTTTGAAGAGTCTTTGTATGTACATTTTACTGAACACACAAAGGTCTTAGAGGAACCTAGCCAGGTGAGAATGTTCTGGGCAGGGAAAACACGGGTGCCCTTTTCCCTCTACAAACTTGCAACCCTTGTGGATTTAGACAAGCTCTGATTGGCTGCTTGGTGGTAGGAGTGTCGCTCAGAGAGCTGGGTGGCAAGGGGGCTTGCTGGACTTCTTCCACCCTCCTGCCCAAAAAAACACTTGCCATGCCAGTGCATCTTATGGAAACTCGCTGTAGGTTGTTAAACTCTTGAAGATGCCAGAATAAAGAACAGCAGGAAGAGGACTTTGAGGGAGTTCAACGGGGACAATTTTGTCCATATGGCTGAGATTTTGAATGACTGTTCTTTAGCATTTCATGCCACATCTTCTTTTTTTAAAGTGTTTAAAAAAAGAGAGAGAACTCCAAATAGAAAAAAAGGAACAATGAGAAAAATGTGAAAAGAGCAAATATGTGGTGTTCCCTGAAATAGAGTACAGTTTTAGAAGAACTTCACATTATTATCATTCTCCTATGTGAACAAAGCTTCAATAAAATATGATGTTGTAACAGTTGCTGTGCTCCATCCAGAGCACATACTTGCTGATGTGCTGGTTTACAAGATTGGGCCATAAGTTACTATTACTCATGTTCAGAAGTAATTTTCATCTTATTAAGGATTCAATTCCCCTGAAAGCTTCAATACAAAACATTTCCATTAGCTGGAGCTATTGAAACAAGATGATGACCTGATAAATTATAATATTATGCTACTTAATAGAACGTGTCAAAATCTTCTATTAAGATTATATACACTCCACTCCACTTAGATCTCAGCTGAAAAGTTATGCCATTATATTGTTCATACTATTGCACTGTGAGATCAAAGTGTTCTCATCAACACATTTGATGCGACCAAATGTCTTTGTCATGTGTGCTTACAAAAACCTGCTTTATCTCATCTTTGGTTTGTTGTTTTTAAAGGAATGCTTAGGAGTAGTATCTAAAAATCTCCACTGAACGAACTAATTTCAGTGCTTCTCTAATATGGACATTTGTTGTTTGAGACCCATGATCCACAATCTGCTTCAACAGGCTTTTTACCTTTAGACTGATGTAAGCTGTACAGTCATACCTCGGTTTAAGTAAGCCTCGGTTTGAGTATTTTCAGTTTAAGTACTCCGTGGACCTGTCTGGAACGGATTAATCCACTTTCCATTACTTTCAATGGGAAAGTTCGCTTCAGGTTAAGTATGGACTTCCGGAACCAATTACACTTATACCTCGGGTTAAGTATGCTTCAGGTTGAGTACTCTGCGGACCCATCTGGAACAGATTAATCCACCTTCCATTACTTTCAATGGGAAAGTTCCCTTCAGGTTAAGTTCGCTTCAGGTTAAGTACAGACTTCCAGAACCAATTGTGTTTGTAAACCGAGGTACCACTGTAATCTTGTATATATGAGCTGAAATCAACTATGGATTTCCTCATGGTGGTATATATCAGTAGTATTGCTCAAGCAATTCTTACAATTCTGTGAGGGTAGGTTTGCTGAGGGGGAAAAAAAGAAGAAACTTGCCCAATGAGTTTCAAGGCTGAGGAGGTCAAGTTCCACACTCTATTCACAATATTCCATCAGAATTCAGTGGGGTTTGATTCTGATTAGGGCCGAAGTTCTAATTCCTTAAATGTTCCAGGCCTTAACTCATAATAGCTAAGTGAATCCCTTGGAGACCAGTTTCATTGTGGTGTACTGTCTGCAGTATCATGGCATTAGCTGCTGAGAAGAGCATTTGGTTTAGTCTGCTACAGGCAAAACAACACTACTTGTGGCACCTTGAGAATTGTATTTATTGCAGGAAAGGTCTTCATAGGCATGATAAAGTGGCAGGTACTTTCATGCATCTTATGGCACAGGTTCTTGCCTACAAATGATTAGATCATGTTGACTTTTATTATAATGATTTATGAAATGCAGTCTAATGCCCATATCTTGATCAATGGGTTGGGTAGTCATACCTCCCTTATGACCTCAGTGCAAGACTGCCAGGCATGATCCAAGTGCATTCAAAATGTTCTGCATTTGCTCATACATCTGTTTGCAGTCATAGCTTTCCTCCTGAGTCACTTTCCTTGCCAGAAAAGGTACCATTGCCAAATTGGATTGGAGAAGAAGGCAATGGACCACACTTGTAGCCTTTTCTTTGAAAGTAAACATATCAAATGCCCTTTCAGAATGGGAAAATCTTTTCAATTCTCTTCCATATTATGTCTGTCTTCATCCTTTTTCCTGTTGAAGGTGAAGTGCCCGTGTCCTTTCAGAGCACATGTTAACCGGTAGCGTGCCAATGTCATTCGCTGAAAAGATAAAAACAGACATTAGTGACAATTATATGTCACATTTTCCAGGTCAGCTAACAGTGTTCTGTAAGAGGCAAATAGGCCTTGAGAAATAGGCCCCTTAAACGTCCTTTGTAGGGCAGCTGTTCTGCATGGATAAGAACAAAGAGAATCAAATCTAAATTGTCAGATACTTTTGGCAGCCATAAGGACAGAACAATGAGTGCGGTGAAAATAGCAACCTTATCATATATTGTTTTTTTTTAGAGATGCAAAGAATCACAGGTAAAAATAGCATTTTGCAAGATTGTAATTGGGTTGTATTTTAAGGTGGCGTGAGGTAGGTTTTGTAAACTGCTTTTGAGGTTTGATTACAATGAAGCTATCCATGTTGTGAAATAAACGAATAAATAAAATAGATAGAGATCAAAAGGTGCAGCAACAGCAACAGGAACACAGCCAAACATCTCTGTATCATTGCCTGAAACTATCAGGAAGGTATTTATTTATAGTCATCTAAACCTTAGCAGTTTAAGCTGAGGAGGTTGGGTGAGAAACACATCACCCCTGAAAGCTTTCCAAGCTGTTACTGACTCAAATTGCTGTCCATATACATACAAAACAGATTGTTTGAAGGTTTTAGGACAGAAATGGTAAATGGAAATCTATTTACAGAGATGAGAACAAATGTTTGGTTCAGCTTCAACTAGACTAGGCCAGGCTCCAAAGAGCTAAGTGAAATAGTGTTTCTTCATGTACCCAGGGATTCCCCCCCCCCCCAATGCTGTATCTTACACAGAATTGGTTTCTGCACTATAGAGTACTCCAGTCTTCTGGATGAGGGTTTTCATTCCCTTCTTTTGCAGTGGGGGCTACCAAGGGAAAGGAAGTCCTAGATTTCATTATGCAGAGACTAGAAATGAGTGAATAGGCAATTTAGGTTTCTCTCAGTTTTTTATTTCTCCGATACTTTTGCCACATTTCCACAATTTATTTTTGATTTTTTTTAAAAAAATATATTAAATATTTTCCTCGTTTGCAAAAGCACATGTATTGTTTCTTTCTTCAGGTTGTGTTTTCTACAGATCAGTTACATTTGTACTGGTGTTATATGCAGTACAGTGGTACCTCTGGTTAAGAACTTAAATCGTTCTGGAGGTCTGTTCTTAACCTGAAACTGCTCTTAACCTGAGGTACCACTTTAGCTAATGGAGCCTCTTGCTGCCGTCCCGTGATTTCTGTTCTCATCCTGAAGCAAAATTCTTAACCCAAGGTACTATTTCTGGGTTAGCAGAGTCTGTAACCTGAAGCATCTGTAACCTGAAGCATCTGTAACCCGAGGTACCACTGTATAGGGTTGGGAAGAAAAGAGGGGGAGAAGGGAGAGAGGGGGTGAGGTGGTAAAGCTTATGTTCTTTTACTTATTTTTTTATGGGTGTGTCAGCGTCTCTTGGGTAGGTTCTCTTTCTATTCGCTTGTTATGTTTCCTTGGTGGTGAGAGAGGTTGGGGTGGCCTAGGGTGTGGTTGGTTGTCTTTGGTTGGCTGCAGTGGGAATTGTTTGTGCGTGTGTGAGGGGGTGGGTTGCTGGGTTAATTTAGCCATTTAAAAAAACATTTTGAATATTTGCCAGAATTTTAATGAGCCTTCCTCCTAATATACACATTTTCCCAAACTATTTTGCCTAACACAACACATTTAGTTATGTTATTGGGAGGGGGCACTTTTTGTTGTTGGAGAACTGCATTGCAAAATTTGGGGAAGTGTGAATTTCAAAGGGCACATGCATTTCAGTTAACATTATTGCTGAAGTGATAGCTGCAGGGAAGAGTCACAGAGATGGGAAACAGCATCACTTAAAAACAGCACGGAATGTGGGAGGTGAAATAGTTTGCTTTACAGCTCTTGGCCCTAGGAAGATATTGGTACCTTGCCACTATTGCTACATTTTAGTTGGCACAAATGGCAATGATGGTGCATGCCATCAAAGTCTGAATGGCCCCAGTTTGCTAAAAGAAAAAGAAAAAGCCAAGTTATAGTAGGCTGGATAATGCAGATTGACCTAGCACCCCACTGTAGACATTGTCCTGGCATGGTATGCTTCCAATACCTAACCAGCTTTAATTCTTCATGCTAAGTAGTTATGTTCAATGACAAGGCAATTCTTACAATTGGCCTTTGAGGATGCTGAGGGTAGGAAGACAGGCAGAAGGTGGGCAGAAGGAAGAAATAAGTGAATGTGCACCTCTTCCCTATAACACTTGCCAGAAGAAAACACAAGTATGCTTGTTTTATGCCAAAAAATGATGGGTTACTGTGAAAGGGAGGCATAGTCACTTCCATGGGCTGTGATGAAATGTTTAATCAAAATGTTAGTGAAATAGCAGCTTCAAAATGTGCAATTTTGTACATCCCAGGATGCCCATTTCAACACTTAAATGAAGTTATAAAGCAACCTAGTCTTATTATCAAAGGGAGTCTCGTTCCTCAAACACCAAAATATTTAGAAACTAGAAAATTAGTACATGTTCATAAGGTTGTGATGTCAGAGTACTGTGTCACCCAAAACACAGTATGTAACAACTTGTACAAGGTTTAGAAAATGCAGGTGAAACTCGGAAAATTAGAATATCGTCGAAAAGTGTATATATTTCAGTAATGCAACTTTTTTCTTTCTTTTAACTTTTATAAATGCTTTCTTTTGGAAATTCCACAGTAATAAAACAAATAGCTACAATAATACAAAAATAAACATCGCTATTACATTTCATTAATTACATTCCATTTATAATTGAGCTGCCTAATGACAAATAATTACAATTACAACAAATAAAGGCTTGACATATCTTGCTTTGCATGTCATGCACCTATCTCATATATTGGTTTCACCTTTTAAGTTGCATTACTGAAATATATGCACTTTTCGACGATATTCTAATTTTCCGAGTTTCGCCTGTACTATACCATGCAGTATAAATTTTGCTAACGATAGGACATAGATTCCCCAACCCTTCCCATACGAAGGCAAATAAATTGCATCACAAGCCCTTGATTTACAGGTTTTAATTATTATATTTAAAGAGATAAAACTACTCATTATTTTACTGTCCTATCCAATTTAGCCACCTGGTCTCCAATTTGCTTGACTAAAACACGCAAGTCATATAAGCTATTTTTCAAAAGGACATCTGGCTTCTCAGTTGGATTGCCATTCAGACCAGTGTATGACTTAAATATCAGAATATTTAGAGGCATGAAATGAGGGCCAGGGCACACACCACACAGTCGCCACGTTGAGCTGGGAACACCTTAAATGGCTTCCCATGCTGGCTGCCTCTGTGCAGCAAGCTGTTCCTGCTCAATTGTTCCCATGCAGGCTGGGAAGTTTTCTCTACATCATCAGAAATGTGTGTGTGTGTTTCTTAAAAAAGAAAGAAAAGAGTTTGCCCTGCTGGGATGGGGGGTATTTATATGTTTACTAAATTTATATCTTGACCTTCCTCCCAAATGAGTCCAGGGCAGCAAACACTTCTGCTATATATATATATATATATATATATATATATATATATATATATATATATATACATACACACACACACACACACACACACACACATATACATATATATATGTGTGTGTGTGTGTGTGTGTGTGTGTGTGTGTGTGTGTGTGTATATATATATACATATACATATATATATATAGTTTAAAAGTGTAATAAAAACAGTGCTATTTTTCTAGAAAAGGGGGTGCTGGAACTCCCTTGTTTTCTTATAACGGCAATGGCGCCCACCTGAGAGGTGCCGGAACTCAGTTCCGATGAGTTCTTGCTGGGGGTAAAGAAAAAGCCCTGAAACATATTTAAAACATTTTAGAACTAAAACTAAAAACATGAAACATCTAAAACAAATTTTAAAACTGATCTAACCAATCCGTCTGCCTGGAGAGACCCACTGAATGAGAAAAGTTTTCAACAGGTGAAAGAATGCAGTGGTGGTACCTGTCTCATGTCAAATAGCCAAGGGGTTCCACAGTGAGATGTTGCCAAACAAAATGAATGACTCCTTACAAATGGAGAATGGACATTGCGTGGCACTTGCAGAAGTGCATGTTCTGCACATTGAAGTCAGTTCAGCCTGTGTGGGGTAAGACGGTCACTTAAGTAAACTGGCCCCAGCCAATTAAAGGATTTATATAGCAATAACAACATCTTAAACTCAGCCCAGTAGTTTGTGAATTGCTTCCTATGAAGTGATTTTTGCAGTACAATAAAAGCATATATAAAACAACTCTCTCTATATACACAATTAAAAACAATGAGATATACAAATGTTTCAAAATCAGTGACAATGGCTAAAAATCTTTACTTAAAAGACTTGTTGAAAAAGAAAAGTCTTTGAGAGACAATAGAGAGAGGGTGCCTCTATTTTATCCATTCAACGAACCACAATGTCCTAATGGTCTGAACATGGAAAGTGGCTTTTGCATGAGAGCTTTTTCACAGGCACTGCTTGAGTGTTGCTGCATTGATCTAAGTTCCATTTCGGAAGAAAAGAACCAAGCTATAATGAGTCTGCACAGTACTGCACTTGCTTGCCACAGCAGAACAGAGGCACTGGCAGCAAGGGTAGAAGTGATGGATAACTTGAGGTCCAGAATGCAAGGTCTAATAATGCTGGGTGGCTTCTGGAAAAAAACAGATCTAAGGGAAAAAAGAGCTTGCAAAATATAGAGGGTTGGCCCCATTGCTCTTAGCACTGGCACTATTTTTTTTAAAAAGACTCAGCTTTCTACATTGCATTGATCTTGTGGGATCACATGTGAATGGGATTATTGACTAGCTCCCACCGTAATCAAACTCAGACCTACACTGTCAAACGTAGTGACTGTTGTAATTTAGAGACACTTCCTTAGAAGGAGAATAGGGGTCGAAGTTTAGAAAGGATTTCTGGAGGAGGAGGGTGAAGCCAGGAGCAGGGTGAAAGAAGAGCTGCATTCAGACCCGTTAGAAGTAATTTCATGCTTAGTAAAAAAATGTTTGGTGTGATCTTCATGAGAGCGAACTCCTGACTTAATACAGCAAGGATATGGAATCATCTCTGCAAAGGCCAGTGTTCCCCAAAAGAGGTCTACCTCACACTCTGAGAACAGTGACTTTTTACTTGAGCATTTGATTTCAAAATTTCTCCATCCTAAAATTGTGCCGTCCCCATTTCCTGTTGTGGCCTATTTAATGCGTGAACGAGATCATATCTTGATGGATGCCTTGATTGACTGGAATTGATTTTAGACCTTCCCTTAAAGCATATCAATCCTTCTCCATTCTGCTTTCACTGGGGATGAATAAACTGTATCCTTGCTTCAGGAACCTACTCTGTCCACCATATTGCACTCCTGCTGTGCCCATCAGTTTAAAGCTAACCCCAAGCAAGAAAGAAGAGGAAATTAGCAGACACCAGAGGCAGAAATGACTAGATATGCCAACAAATGGGGGAGTTTGCCGGAGAGATACAGCCCGAGTTAAAGGAGAATGGTTGCTTTGGAAAACGCCGCATTCATTGGCACTGTTGGTAAAGCAAGTGAAATTGCAGCACTTCAGTAAATTTTAATGGGTGAGGACATGAAGGTGATTATTTATGGCAACCCGTGAAGTGAATAAAATGTTGAATGAAAGTTGAACAGGTTTTTTCTAGGCAAGATCTAAGAGCCCACAGAATTGCTGCACAAGTGAGATTCTGAATAAGTCTTATTTGTTGATTTAATAGGGGATAATCCAAAGCTTGTGGTATATTTTGCTGGACTGCTGCCTGCCATTCTGATCATTCAAAGTCAACTTGGAATTCAGGACTGCCTGTGGCAAAATTCCCCCTGTTGCCATGTCCCACATTTTTCATGATCTAGGTCTGTAAGGTCATATTTGTGGTGGTATTATTCTCTTTTAAAAAAACAACTTTAATTGAACATTACAAACAACAAATGTAACCTCAGAGAGTTATTTCATTTATCCACCAGCGTAATATCATGAGTACTCTGCTCACATGCATGTGAAAATTCATATTATCACAAGGAATCTTGTGCTTTGTGCATTAGCCCACTTTCAGTGGGCCTCTTCCACATAGGAGCTTGAGAGATTGGGGGATATAGAGTTTGTTATGAAAGAGAAGAAAGCAAGCCAAAGCGCTGTGGCTTGTTGTTTGCTTGCAAATCACAGTTCGCTTTTTAAAATTATGGTTTGCTGTGCATCTCTAAACAGAGCATCTTTCTTTAATTATGGTTTGTTTGGCCACCCCATTCCAGAACCTCACCAAGCTGCAAAGACACGAGGCAAAAACAGCTGGAAAGCCATAGATTCTTTGTAGAAACAAGCCATGAATTGTTTGCTCATCTGTGAGATGGTTTGTGGTCTATTGAACAAACCATGCCTTATCATTATGTGTGGATATTGTGATAGTTTGAATGAGGTGGGGTAGGGAAAGTACTTTGGATATCAACAAATCCTGTTTTGCTTTTGAAAGCTAAGGCCATACCTTAGCTCTGTCTAATTCAGTTTTTTGTCATGTCAGCTTCTTCTTCTTTTGCGGCCACTCGTATCCAAGTAAGATTGTCTTCCACAACACGGTTTTAACAATGGGTCCGTAAGTGACTGTGGAGGCCAATTCTGAATCCACAAGTCCTTCCGCAGTGGGGACATTGGTTTCCAGGCAGGAGTTGTTCACGGTGTGGATTTGCCAAGCGTGCCTTCCTCTTAGCATGTTTCTCCCTTGCGTCCTGAGATCGAGTGTCTTCAAAACCCATGACACCTTTGGTAAAGGCTGTTCTCCAATTGGAGCGCTTGCATGCCAGTGTTTCCCAGTTGTCAGTGTTTATACTACATTTTTTTTTTTTAAGATTTGCCTTGAGAGGGTCTTTCAACCTCTTTTGTTGACCACCAGCATTACACTTTCCATTTTTAAGTTCGGAATAGAGTAGTTGCTTTGGAAGACGATCATCAGGCATCCCACAACAAGACCAGTCCAACGAAGTTGATGTTGAAGAATCGTTGCTTCAACACTGGTGATCTTTGCTTCTTATAGTACACTGATATTAGTTCGCCTGTCTTCCCAAGTGATGTGTAAATTTTTTCAAAGACACCATTGATGGAATGTTTTGAGGAGTTGGAGATGGTGTTTATAAGTGTTCCATGTTTCACAAGCCTATAGTAAGGTTGGTAGTACAATAGCTTTGTAAACAAGCACTTTGGTTTCCCTGTGAATGTCCCGGTCCTCAAACACTCCACTTCAATTGGGAGAAAGCTGCACTCACAGAGCTCAGGCAATGCTGGATTTTGGCATCAATGTCATGTCAGCACAATGTAGCAGTGCATACACTTTGCTTTTGGTCACACAGAACAGCAACCACATATCTCGCACTTATTGTGCAATATTCAGCACGTTTAATTTCTGAATTAGAAAATTATTTTAGAAGGTTTATCTGGCCATTTCATTTATCTGGCAGCCCTGAAGCTCTAATTTCTAATTGCCAATGACTTTTCTGTAGCAACCTTTTAACATGGCAAATTAAATCTGTATTTAGCTAAAGTAAAGGTCATCTGTAAAATTAACTATTGCCAAACTTGCACAAATCCAATTATATTGTTTTTTGTTTGCTGCACTGTATAAAAGCTTACAAGATCTAGATTTGAGAGCATGGTTTTTTATGAGCACTGGCACAGCAAAGAGACGAATATCTTAGAAGGCTGTATTTAGTGGGACAATGTAATTTAGTTTTCTTGCAGCAAAACTGTAATCTGAGATTTTGGCTTGTCATGCTGTTAGAATTTATGAGCTATTTTTAATACAGCAATTACATGTGGTGAAAATTGCTCAGGAGCTTTAGGAGATAAATTGAATTTTAATATTTTCTTTCCTGTTTGGTTGTCCAATATTTTTTTATGATGTATTCCAGGAAAAGGTAATGTACAATACTGGAATCAAGAACGACATGGCTCCTTTATAAACTGGTATATTTTGTGGAAATGGCAAGCTGCAAGCAAAGGGCATCTCATTAAACAAAGAAATGAGCTGTCCTCAAAGCAATCAGTATTTACTATTAGTCAAAGGGTACGGTAAATAATGAATTGTAGGTGAGGAGTTATGGGTAATTATCCACAGTGAATTCAAATTATTTGCTTTTTAAAAAAACCTTGAGCTGAGGAAATGGGAGAGCACAGCAAAGAAAGAGTGATACATTTGCTGCATCTCTAATATTGCCTTCGTAAGAAAGAAAACATTTTTACTGGAATTGGTGACCTTTTGTTGATTTAACACCACAGGGTCTTCTCTCCTGTGCAGGCTAACTTATACAAACAACTTCATAAAACTGCACAAAGGGCTCACCAGCCATTCTATATTCTACATTCACTGTTGCAGAGGCATTTAGAGGCCAGGGGCATCAGTGGGGCACTGGAGGTATGAATAGGGTTGCCAGACTCAATAGAGGACAGGACTTCTGTGCCTTTAATTGCCCTGCTCTCTTTTGAGTCTGGAAACCTTAAAGAGAAGCCAGCAGACCAGCAAAGGGTCTGCTGGTTTCTCTTTAAGGTTTCCAGACTCAAAAGAGAGCAGGGCAATTAAAGGCACAGAAGTCCCATCCTCTATTGAGTCTGGCAACCCTAGGTATGAATGGGCATCAGGCTTTGAAAAGCTGGTATCACTGGATCAAACTCGTCAATTTTGTTGAATTAATTAAATTAAATAGTTTTAATTGAGTTTCCAATGAAAGTGCAATTAGTTTTTTTAGTGTTTTGAGTTTTATTGTGTCATTATCTTCCATAGTGGGTCGTGCAAGCCACTAATCAGAATGCTATTTATGGGGTATGGTATTGGGGATGGGTTTATTGAACCAAGCGGGTGGTGGTCTAAAACCGTTTGGGAACCACTTCCTTAGAGCTGCTCCTTTCCACCTCATGCAACTACTCAGCTCATGCAACTACTCAGCTCATCTTCCCAAACCATTTTTCTCCCTTTACTCTGCAGTCCCACTTTGCACCCCCGTTTTTCCCCTTCCCCCCATGTTCATGCTTCCTCCTTTTGTGCCACACATCCTTCTGCGTCTCCCACACATTGCAACTACTATGCGCACTATCCCTTCCACCCAACTATGAATCCACCACCCCCTCCTATTATTCTGAACCTTTCATGCCCCTGCTTTCATCTTCAACCCCATTCCCATGCCTCCTGCTCCCTCCTTTTTCACACCCCCATTTTCACTCCCTTCCCCCCCTCCTTACATTTCTCAACTCTCTTTTGCATACAGATCAGACCCATTTCCATTTCTCATCTTCTCTCCTATTGTGCAACCCCCTTCACAACACACTATTATCACCCCCACCCATTTCTCCCCATCTTCTCCTTTGTCCAACTCTCCCTTGCACATAGTCCTGGTTCCATGTTTTAGGTGGCTCTTGGACCTTGAGTACATCCACTTTCTTCTTGTCACCATCATCATAACTGTTCATTCACTTGTCCTTTTCCTCCTAGCCTAGTTTGCACCACCAGATGGAGGAAGCAAAGCAGCTATGCTTATTGTCCTTCCTGTTGCTGTTTGCTTATAGGCTCCAGAAAGGCAGTTGAGCAGGTAACAACAGCAAGGAAGAGTAGCAGCAGTTACTGGAATCTAGCAGTTGGCAGCAGGACCCGTTCCATGGCTTGGGCCTTAGCAGGAGCCCAACAAAGCTATTCCCTGACTCTAGCCTCGTATGCATTGATAATCAAAGCGGTGACTTTCTTCCCATCTAGCTACCCACATATTAGCAGCAAGTGTAGAGGAAAGTTTTGGTTGGGGGAAAACCACTGACAGACTTAACTTCCCTTTTATTTTGTTGAGCTCTTAAACTGAGTACTGTAGCTTCCTGAAGATCAAAACAATTGGAGTAAAGGGCACATTTAAAACGTCTCTAGAACTGTTGAAAAATGTCACAGCATTGCAATTTTCCTGCTATGCATGGAGGCAGAAAGTTCCATGTTGTTTAATGTCATGCTGCCACTTTAAGCTACACTAAATACTTGGATACTCGTAGCTGAAACCATAGCTGCCAAGTTTTCCCCTTTCTCGCGAGGAAGCCTATTCAGCATAAGGGAAAATCCCTTAAAAAAAGGGATAACTTGGCAGCTATGGCTGAAACCCATATCTGGAATGATACTAAAATTTCTGCTGTTTGGGTATAATTGTGTGTGAGGCTTTTTTTGGTCGTGGTGGGATGTGGGGAAAGGTTTTCTCTCAGATTGGACTGGTGGGTGGAACCTGTTTGAAACTGTTCAAAAGCTTAGGAGCCAAAGGCGAATCCTGCAACAGGTCAATTAGTGAGCACAGTCAAACTTTTCATTTATATTGAAAGGCATGTTACTTTTGGAAGAAAAAAATGGAAAAGAAAAGAAATGGGATAAGGTTTTCAAAGAGCCTGCTGCTGAATTGAAAAGTTGCTGCATACTTATTGCCATTTGAAGCTTCATTTCAGTATGTAGAATTTATTCATTATTGCCTTGTCTTTTCCCTGTGGAGCTTAGGACAGCATTCATGAATTATTGCAGTCCGTGTGTAGGTTAAAGTAGTATTGGAATAGGACCTGGGAGACCAGGGTTCGAATCCCCACTCACTGGGGCCAGTCACTGCCTCTCAGCTTAACATACCTCATGGGGTTCTTGTGAGGACAAAATGGTGAATTGGAGAACCATGTACACCACCTTGAGCTCCTGCAAGGATAACAGGAGGAATGGAGGAATAAGAATAAATATTTTTTTTCCAAAGGTTAGCACTGTAGGGCAGCTGCTGGCTGCCCACACTTTTGAAGAGCAGCTGCCTGCTCAGGCTATGTGAGAAGCACAAGGCATTGAAGAGCATATGAGCAAAGGTACAATATTAACTTTTGCTTGCACAATGAACCAGATACATAGCTGCGCCATCATGAGGGGGCAAGGTGGTGGTGGCATTAACAGAACCAACTGTGTGCTCAGATACACCAAGCAGGAGCGCCAACACAACCAGTTGCACCTGCATAAGGTGGCAAAGAAATGCCTTGCCTGTGACACTGCATTACATTGGGTATGGATGGGCTGGCCCAGACAGACACCAGCTGCTAATGAGGGAACTGCTTGGCCATTCCCTGTGCTGCCTGGTTACTGCAGCTGACTGTGACATATGGAGCCCTGTGGCCCTCTAAATATGTTGGACTCCAGTTCTCATCACCCCTGACCATTAGCTATGCTGGTTGTTGCTTGTGGGATGGAATTCAACAGCATCTGGAGGTTCACAATGTCCTCATTCCTGATGTATAGATCCATAATAACTTGCCCAAGCCTATCTAATAAACACAATGGCTGGAAGATGGTGTACATTCAGGTCCAAAATAATATGTGCATATGCTTATACTGTGATCTAGTTTGAATCTGCTCTGGTTCAAATCCCATATCATTTTCAGCTTTGATTTTTACCGTAGGGAGAGGGGTGGTGGGAGGGAGCCTCTGAATATGAAATTCCATCAAAGCCCCACTCATTTAATTCTGGCATTGAGTCAAAAAACTGCTGAGATCTCCATAATTTCTACCCAGTTATAAACCAATGGCCTGTAACACCCTCCCAATAATTGCTGGTCAGCCAGCTGTTTCTTGCTGTCTCTCTGGGGCTTTATAAGTGTCACTTTCTGGCTGCCTGCCTTCTTCCTCTGAATGATAAAAGCAAAAGGTAAGTCTGCTTCTCTCTAGTTCAAATTGTACTCCGGAAAAATTTCTGGGATAAATGGGCACTAAACCTTCCATTAGGATGGCCGCTGGCTGCCAGGCCAAGACTTTTCCTTCCTTAGCTTGGGGTATTTTTCTCCTAACAGCACTTTGGGCTTTTAAATGCTGGTTGTTTTTTATTATTGTTTAGTAACATTCGTATTCTGCTTTTCTTCCAAGGAGCCCAGGGTAGTTAATGGCTTCTTGCCTGCACTCATTTTATCCTTAGGTTAGGTGGAGACTGAGTGAGCTTATGGGTGAACTTAACGACTGAGGCAAATTTTACTGGGGCAAGTGTGACAACCACACACACATACACAAAACTACTGTCAAACAATTATTCTTCCTTAGAGAGACAGTGTGGTGTAGTGGTTAAGAGCAGTAGACTCGTAATCTAGGGAACCGGGTTCGCTTCCCCGCTCCTCCACATGCAGCTGCTGAGTGACCTTGGGCTAGTCACACTTCTCTGAAGTCTCTCAGCCTCACTCACCTCACAGGGTGTCTGTTGTGGAGGAGGAGGGGAAAGGAGATTGTTAGCCACTTTGAGACTCCTGAAGGGGAGTCATAGGCGGCATATCAAGTCCAAACTCTTCTTCTTCTTCTTATGGCGTTGAATATTTAGCAGAGAGACCCTTGAAAAGCTACAGAATCCCCCCCTTAAGCCTGCATTTTATTTTGAAACCTTTTTGGAAGGTTTAGCAAGCGATGCTAAATAGGAATGGTTGGCCAGGGAGGTCCACTGCTGCACACCTGGCCTCCTGACAGCAGCATCATGGTCACTTAGGAGGAGGGAGGAGGGGGCTGGGAGGTTGGAGTTGTGTGGCCACATTGGCAAGTAGTGCCAGATTCGCTTCCCTCTCTGCCATCCACTCTTGCTGTTAAAGGGTTATTGGAGTTTTGACATTTGCTTCCTCTGTTGGCAGCAAGTTTGATGTTTTGGCTTTTTGCTGCCTTGCCCTTATTATGGGACACATAATAAACATACCCGTCAACTCCCGGATTGAAAAATCTGGGATCAGCAGCGGCGCGGCACCGGAAGTCGCTTCTACGCATGTCCAGACATGCAGAGAAGGAGCCTCCCTGGCCGGCAGGAGCGGCTTTGAAAATCTGGGGGAATTACGGGATATTTCGCTATTTGGGATAACAGCGGGAAATGACTTTAAAAACGGGGGTTTCCCGCAAGAAACGGGAGACTTGGCAGCTATGATAATAAGGTCTGAAGGCACATGGGGACGCCACCTTGCTGAAGTTAAGCAAGTCTGGGTGCAGGTGTGGTCAGTGGCTGGATGTGAGACATGCCTTGGGTTCAAGAAAGTGGGATACAATTGTAGGAAATATCCATATCCATTGATATATCTATATTTGGATTGTATTGTGGGTGAGTGTAGGGGACCCAGAGCTTCTTAATAAAGTGGTTTCAACAACCAAATGAGGCAAACTTTCCTGCCTGAACAGCACAACTGAAAGAATATGAGCTATGAAAAATCTTATTTATGATCCCTATGTTCTTCTTTAGATTCTTTGTAATTACTTACCAAATTGCATTTAGCTGAGAAAAAAATGAATGGAAACTATTACAAATGAGGCAAAAAAATTAGCCACTTTTTCATGTATGCAAGCAAAAAAAAAAGTAATTAGATTTCTGTGGTGTAATTGGTTTTGTTAAGCCCCCCCTCCCTTTCTGAATGTGGGATCAGAAGTGGAGGGAGAATAAATTAGAATGTATATGTTACTATGATTTATGTTTCAGCTTATGAATCTTGACTATTTCTTCATTTTCCTAATAAAATTAGAGCTGATGCCTTGAATTTATTTATGTGGCTTTCTCTCTGTGCTGCCATTTTTAGGCTTCGCTCTCCAGGAGTGTTTTAAACGGGACAGGAGGAGAACTGCAAAGCACTTTCCAATCTGTTTGGACTCCCTGTTTACAGAAGAGAGATGGAAATGCCATCAAACACAAAAGGGGCCGCTGTGTGCCTGCTTCTCTTTGTATTAAGTTTGGCAGCGGCCATTGAAATCCCTCTTTCTGGTAAGTTGTAGCTATTTACTGAATGTTCTCCTGCAGGAGAACAGATTAAATCGTCCAAATGTGCTGTTTCCATTTTGAGCTTTGTTGTGCTCCAGTGTGGCCTCTGGGGAATTTGTATGCGATAGAAATGCAAGTTTTGATTTCTTCTCTCGATTGGTTCATGCAGTGCAGTAAACAGGTGCAAACAGCTCGTTGTTGGCTACAGCGGTCACTTTTGCAGCTCCTAAAGAATAAGAGGGCAAAGGAGCACATAGATTTGCAATAGTCATATGTGTGGATGCAGATTTAGAACTAATTGCTATAATTTAAATAGAAATACAAAGCATTTCACCCTAGTGAGATTGCCCAGGTGGCTTGTGGGCCTGCTGTTGAGGTGCTAACTGTGATGGACAACTATGAAGACATTTCCCAATGTGAGAAATAGTTGCAGCATTTAGGATTTTTTAGTTTAGAGAAAATGTAAGTAAGAGGTGACATGGTAGAAGGCAGAATTTATAAAATTATACATGGTGGGAAGAAAGTGGGTAGAGAAAAAGCTTTTCTACCTCTCTTGCAACACTGGAACTTGTGAACATTCGCTGAAGCTGAATGTTGGAAGATCCAGGACTTCTTCATGCAGTGCAGAGTTAAACTATGGAACCTGTTCCCACAGGAGACAACGCTGGCCACCAACTTGAATGGCTTTAAAAGAGGGTTAGACAGATAAGCTATCAACAATGACTAGGTTCTACCGTGTCCGTCAGAGGCATTATGCATCTGAATATGATTTGCTAGGAATCCCAAGTGGGGGTTGCTGTTGTGCTTATGGCCACTGTGAGATCCAGCCTGGCCTGATCCAGCAAACTCTTTTTATATTCTTAAGAACCCAATTACAATTTGCTTGGTATCCCAGTGAAACATAGACCCCAAGGTGGCTATATCAGTGCCAAAGATTAATTATATAACCCAGTGGTTGAAAGTTCACCCCAGAAAATATTGCCAAATAACTAAATAAATTTATGCATGTTTTGGTCTTGGGAATCTCTCCGGGGCTTCTTATGCCATCTCTACTTTGCAAAGATAAGGGTTTTTATGGTTTGTAGAGATGAGCAACAAGAACAGAGAGGCGTGGGAAGAGGGGAGAGTTTCAACACCCTTCTCAGTGTGTAGCTGGACAGGCCCAAATGGGCTGCATTTTTTAGTGTTTGGTCTTTGGGGTTTCCATGTTCTTTACATTTTTGAACCCTCTTAGTTCAAGTATTCTCCTCATCACTATGAATAAGACTGTTGGTGCCCAATAGTGGACCATTCCAAGAGCCCCATAAGACAGTAATCAGTGATGAGTTGGTCTCTGGTAGAGTGGATCTCAGGGTAAGAACTTCAAACAAAAATTTAGGAGGTGAATTGGGAGAAAGAAACCCTTCTGCAGTTTACCATATTTTGTTGATGCCTCATGCCATGCAGCATGCCATGCAGCTCTCATCTGTTTCTACCCACAATGCACCTGCACACTGTGACCCAATTATGTACATATGTGGCCAAACTAACCCAATCAAAGTACTTCAACCTGAGCAACCAACCAACCAACCAACCAACCAGAGAAGGCAAAACAAACCACACCCCTTGGCCAATCAGGCAAAAGCACCAAAAGTTCCTTTTGGATTCTCACTGGGACCACCTAATCCTACCCTGCTACATGTGAGGTGGGCAGGCAGGTTTCTGTCTTCCAAACCACTGCTAAAGGGAGGCATGCATGCTTTCATTTAATGCTTCAATATACTTCTCCATCCATGAGGTCCTTGCTAGCAAACACCTCATATCAGCTTCATGCCTCATCCCGGTTAAAAGAGTGGTGGCAAAGCTCATAGGTAGTGGAGCACTTTTTTATTTTGATACACAATGCCATAACTAGATAACAGTGTGCACTTGCAATCTACTTTGAACATGAAAATATTGAGATTGGGAAAGTGCAACCCCATTTTAATAGAAAACAGATTTAGCAATTTTTTTAAAAAAATGAATTACCGTATATTCTGGCGTATAAGACGACTGGGCTTATATGACGACCCCCAAATTTTCCAGTTAAAATATAGAGTTTGGGATATACTCGCCGTATAAGAAATACAACCCGGCGTATAAGATGACCCCTGACTTTTGAGAAGATTTTCCTGGGTAAAAAAGTAGTCTTATACACAGGAATATACAGTAATTCCTTTGGTCTCCATTCACTAAGAGAATGAATTATTTCTTGAGATCATATTCAAATTCCCTGATAAATCACATAATTGGAATTCTGGTCTACCTGTTCCCAGACTATTTGACTTTTCTCTGACCCTACGTTTCCATTTGATTCTTAATTTCTGTTAATGAAGCTTTTCATGGTTTTAATAAACATGAATTATATTTGGCTATAAACAAGCTGGGCAAAGCATGGCGGCCTTGGAGATGTAGAAGACGAGATACCATATGGTGCAGCAAGATACCACATTTCGTGTGAGCACCGAGTTTTCTGGTTCACTGGGCTTAAAGAGTTTCTAGCCAGTACCCTAATATTCATTCCTATAATTTATAACGGAGTGGTAATTCTATTATGGTCAATTACTCTTCAGGGCCCAATTTCCATTTTTATAGTTTGGTTATGTGGAGATTCACAACACTTTAATTTCTTTAGGATTAAAAAAATGTAAATGCACGAAATAGAGGATTTGCATAGCAGTAAAGCCCAGTCATCCATCCATGGAGAGTGGGTGGTCCTGAATGATGATGCCAATGGTAACTGAGGTTGTTTATGTCGGTATCTTGAGCAGCACATGGACTTTGGTTGGGTAACAGCTTCCCTTCTTTAACTATTAATTTGAATCCAATCCTGGTGTTATTTGTAGGGTTTTTTGTTTTGTTTGTTTTTTTAAAAAGAATGAATTACATTTAATGTGCACACAATAGAAGAATGCAAGAGCAAAAAGAAGAAAAGAAATAAGAAAAGAAATTTACAACCTCTGTAACAATGGGAATAATGGTTTCCTGCCACCCAAAGTCTATTATCCTTGAGTCATTTGTTTCTGCTGCATTCCTTGGGGCTATATGGCAAACCCAAACAAAAGGCCGTGTATTACTCGTAGGGATGTTTACAGAATTCAGTTTTGTGAATTCCAGTAGGAACAAAACTGATCTACCACTTCCCAGCTCTGTGTGGAGGCTGGAACTTCGTGTTTTCAAGACTTAGTTATTTATTTCAACATTTTATATACCGTTTAACGCTGCTTACTTATCAGGTGGTGTACAATGGAGACACAAAAGCAATACAAAAGATAAAACCAGTTTAACCATAAAATCAGGAAAACCTGCTTGAAATGCTTGGTGATTTTTCTAAGAAGTCTTCACCAAGAAATACAGTTGGGAGGGAGTTCCACAGAACTGGGCCCATGATCAGGGCCGGCTCTAGGTAGACCCCCGGTGGCGCAGGGCACCATGGCGCCGGCCCGCCAGGAGGGCGCCGTGAGCTGTGCTCACCTGGTCCGCTGGTTTGACAACCGCGCTGTGCCTGCCTGCCCGTCGCGTTGCGGCGCAGCAGCGCTTGTGGCAGCCGCGCTGCGTGCTGTGCCCGCCCGCCCACCGCGCTGGGAAATGGGGCGGGGGGGCGCTGGAGGGAACTGTCGCTCCACGGCGACAGGGGCGCTTAAGACGGCCCTGCCCATGATGCCATGTGCCTGAGCCATGGGGGATATCAGCACTGTCTCCTGCAAAAGCCTCAGTGATTAGGCAGGTATATACCATATTTTCTGTTTCCCAGTGCAGTTTTTGGCCCATCCTCCCCCAAAGTATCAAAATGTGTTTGAATAGAACTCTGGTTATTCACTCACTCCCAATGCAAAGAAACTATTTGCAAACTATTTACATATGGGTTACTCCTCCATTTTTCTTTATTTGACCACCATGTCCTGGTTCTGTTTCAGTACGGCAACTCCCGACAATTACAGAGCACCCAACCGATCAAGTTGCATTTCCTTTTGACGAAGAGTTTACAATCAAGTGCGAAGCTATAGGGAACCCACATCCAAGGTAAGTGTTTTGCAAAAGCTGGTTTAGGACTGACTTTATGTGCCCCCCCCCCCCGCATGCCACAGTTGGGGTGAGAGAGAATTGGCGGGCATCACTGTAGCGAGGCAAGGTATGCTATCATAACTTGCAGATATATGGTACTCATTTAATTTTTTTTATTACATTTCTATATCACCCTTCATCTGCGGACCACAGGGTGGTTTAAAATATAAACACACCAAAAAATACATACCATAGTAGCAAAGCAAAAACAATAACCCACACCCACCCAAAGTTTAAAAGGCCATAGGTTATTTAATTAGCTAAAGGCCTGGGAGAAGAGGAATGCTTTTGCATGGCACCTAAATATTTATGATGAAGGTGCCAGGTGAGCCTCCCCGGGGAGAGCATTCCACAAGCTGGGAGCAACCACAGAAAAGGCCTGTTCTTGTGTTTGCTGTCCTCTGGACCTCTAATGGAGGAGGCACATCAAGAAGGGCCTCAGAGAACGATCGTTGTTACCCTGATGTGGGCCTGAACAACAAGAAAAACCAGCCTCTTAAATTCCCTGGTGCCTGCCCACCCTCCCTGTGCTGCAACATAGCTTCACGGCTTACACATTTTAGGGGCCAAAAATGAATATTTGGCCTGGAAATGGAATTAGACAATGTTTAGGGGATTTCTTTTTCTTTTGGGGGGCCTATCTGTACTGCACTGTGCACTGTGAGGAGTTTAGGTTGGTCACAATTTGGGCTGGAGAAAGACAGCGATAGATGGGGTGAATCTGCCTTAAGGTGAAGGCAGATTCCAGAAATTTGCCTTTCACATAAATAAACAACTGCGCAGTACTCAAGATCTCATAGATTAATAACCAAGAGTTAAAACAAATATAATAGTGATCAGAGATAGTGATATTACAGCTTAAAAGCATAGTTCCACTTTTGAACCACTGGCCCTGACTCACTGATCCAGTTCAGGCACAACAGCCTCAGCCTAATAAACACTACTGATCTCCACTTCATAATGCAGTTTGCACTAGTGAAAGATTAAAAATGAATGTAGTGGGAGTATAAAGGCGTCAAAGCTGGTGCAGGAGAAGATGGGAAGATTACATGGGCATGACAGCATTCTTGGCTTAATAAACCATGGTCTATTAGGCTGAGACGGTTTGAATCACCCCTGAGGTTCCTATTCGGGAAAGACCTGGTGGCTAGTACAGGTATAATGCCATGATTTACTGTGTGCACCCTTAGCAAATTATATGAAGTGTATAATAGAAATCAGAGGGTAGCAGCTGTCTACATGCCTTTTGCATAGCTTTGCCTTTTGCACGTGGGCGCGCGCACACCCACACCCTCTTTGTAGTAAGAGGTCTTATGAAAATCCCCATCATTGAGTTTGTTTCCGCAATCTTATTAATCTCATTTATAAGCACAGTGAAATACATAGCTGCCAAGTTATCCCTTTTTTAAAGGGATTTTCCCTTATGCTGAATAGGCTTCCTCGCGAGAAAAGGGAAAACTTGGCAGCTATGGAAATACAGTTTAATGCTATGACACAGTTTGTGTGTTATGAGGATTCCAAATCACTCATCCACAGCATAAACAAACTTTAACACACATTGTTAATAAAACTACCATAATTGCAAACAGAGATGTCACATTCTCCAGGGCGATGAATGAAAAACCTATTACTGTTCTGATCTGACTTTTTGGTGACTCACAGCTGATAGAAATACTAGCTCAGACCATTCCTGTGGAGCAATTTTCCATTTGATTTATCTTCTACCTCACTTTTTTCCATTTTCTTCCATGCCTCAAAAGAGAGAGTCTAGCCTCACACACTGCCCTTCCTATTTATATAACTGACTTTACTGATCTTAGGATGTAGAGGTGACAATTTTCTCTGAAGGATGCTTGAGTTCATAGTCCAAGAAATCCTGGATTCAAGAGGGTCACTGTTCCCCCCCAATGATTTCTGAGCATGCAGCCTCCTCTAGCTCTGCCTATTGAAATCCATGAAGGCACAATGTCTTGCTTATGGTGGGGGAGATTTGTGAACAGTTGCAGAGAGTCTTGAAATCTTTGAAGCAATGGCCACAAGTCCCAATGGTTTACAAAGTAAGCAGATGAGAATTCACCCATGTTTTCATGTTATCCTATTTTACACATACAGAACTAGTGATTAAAAAAAATCAGTCTAGGTTTCTTCGCAACAACTGATTTTCCTATGTGCAGATTTTTTTTTTTGAAAAGCATTCATCCATTCATCCCACCAACTTTAGCTGGTAGTGACTTATGTGAGATATAGTTAGAAATTAAGACTACTCATTAATTTTAGTTTATTTATAGAGAGCTGTCTTGACCCAATTAAAGAAAAGAGGAATATCAATGTTTTAAATGATTTATTGATAAGATGAGATAAAATAAAATAAAATAGAACACACATTCCTGCTACTGCTTAAATCTTCACCTCATGGGGCAAAGGTGTTGGCACATTAGTGAAGTTCTTCATTGTATACTGTTGTCATTTCAGCTTTACTTGGAGAAAGGATGGGAAAGTATTTGATCTGCAAGGTGACCCAAGGATACTTACATCAAACAATTCTGGAACATTTGTTGTTCGGAACCGTGGAAACATCTCCATTTTCCAAGGAAGGTATCGCTGCTTGGCTTCCAATGAACTAGGAACTGCCATGTCAGACGAGATTGAACTAGTAGTTCCAGGTAAGCATTTATTTGTGCTAATTTGATGCATATCCCAAAGAACACAACTACAGCTTGGCCTTAATATACTTTTCACTGTGCTGTTTGTTTTTGCTAATGATATGTGGAGTGATCTGGGATTCTCAGGAGCACTGCTCAGGAGCACTGAGGAGTTAAAAGCCACACTTGTTTTATTTTGGAGAAGTTACACACTTTTCTTAAGGACTCCCTATACTCTAGTTGAGCTTTGAGTACTCTGTTCAGCTGCTTTCTCCAATGAGTATTTGAGAGTACTTCAAATGGGACTAGGTTAACCGTCCCTGCAAGAGTCGCTGCAACAGCACAAAGCAATATTGGTGTGGCAATAAACACAAGCAAATGGGTTTTTTATTTCCTTGACCTGATTCATTAGCCAGCTATCTAGCAAGAAAGTGACAGAGTAGAGGAAGATAAGACACCACCCTAGGAGGCTTATGAAGAACAACAGATGGACAATACACAATATTGAATAAGATATGTGAGAGGCCAGCTATGTTTTCATGTTCATGGTCTTTAGGTCCCCCCCCCCCCCTGGCTTTTTTGTTAGAAACATCACGAAACAACCCCATGGATATTTTGTGGATCAATGTGATTCATTAAATGTGAAAAAGTTGATTGTAAAAAAATTGACAACTAAAAGATATCAGGGACAGCTTGGTATTGTGTGACAACGCTAGTCATTGTAATCATGTCCATTGGGGGAGGGACATAACCCAGGGTGAGGCATCCTTGGTTTGACCCCCAGCGTCTTCAGGCTGGCTTTGGGATGTCTCCTGCTTGAAACCCTGAAGAACAGGTGTCAGTCAACATAGGCAATGTGGAGCCAGATGGACCATTGATTTGTTTTGACATAAAGCAGCTTCCTATATTGTTATGTTTACAGTACGGTAACTCTTAAAATTCTCAAGTAGTGTCCTTTTCTAATCCTACTACCTGAGATCCTTTAAACTGGATCAGGAATTGGAATTGAAATCTCACTACACTTAAGCTACTGTAATGTGTTCCCAAGACCCTTCCTTGTGGGTTCAAATCCTGCCTCATTCATGGACTCGCTGCATGGCTTTGGGCAAGTTGCTGTTTTCAGTCACAGGACAGAACTGACATGTGACAGGAGTAGATATTTGAAAGTGGGTTACCACCAAGCAATGCTAAAGGATGAGCAGAGAACAGTTTTCCAGCAAAGGGCAACAAGTTGCTGCTTAATCCTTTGTTCTGTGCACTATTGATCCCCCAGGGTTCCCCTTTGTCCCTAGCTGTGATACTTTTCTGGCCAAGGAGAATTGGAAGAAAAGTAACTGGCAGGCAGAGTTACCAAAGAAGTTTTGAGGACAATTTCAGCATCTTCTCCCACCACTTCTCCACTTCCCTATCAGTTTGCTGTGCAGGGTTTGGTGGCAACTCATGTTCAGAGTTGTGGCCCAGTATCCCAACATCAATCTTGATTCCCCAGCTGTAGAATGGGAACAGTAACAGGCTGTGTATTAGCAATATAAAGGTGAAGGTGAAGGGACCCCTGACCATTAGGTCCAGTCGTGACCGACTCTGGAGTTGCAGCGCTCATCTCACGTTATTGGCCAAGGGAGCTGGCATACAGCTTCCAGGTCATGTGGCCAGCATGACAAAGCCGCTTCTGGCTTGGAGCGCTACCTATTTATCTACTTGCACTTGACATGCTTTCGAACTGCTAGGTTGGCAGGAGCTGGGACCGAGCAACGGGAGCTCACCCCGTCGCAGGGATTCGAACTGCCGACCTTCTGATCGGCAAGCCCTAGGCTCTGTGGTTTAACCCACAGCACCACCCGCTGTGCGCACCAAATGTTTTGAACTACATAACAACAGAGGCTCATGGGAGTTGTAGTCCAAAACATCTTGAGGATTCTGAATTGGAAAGTTTTTCTTAGAGTCACAGATACTTTCATCTTAACTTTAGTTATGTTCATGCTTTCGAAGGATGAGGAAGAGGCTGAAATGACAGAGATAACACTGTCAAGTCCAAGTTCCTTAATTCACTTCCCTTTCAGTCAATAGTAACTGATCATCAAAAATACAGGACATGTTTCTACTTCCATAGAAAGGCAAGGGGAACTGTGAATAACCCAGTGCAGCAAGAAAGGGATGTGCAGGAAGAAACTGTTGCTGGTGTAGGCAGAAGACTAATGCTGGGGTAACATCCTTAGACTCTTAACTGTGTAAACAGTTAGATAAATCATGTTGAAGTTTGGTAAATATATTGCAGTGGTGTGAAGAAAGAAATAGTTTGGTAAGATTGCTGGTTGGTAGGATAAAGAAAAACTAAGATTTATTATGTAAGCAAACAAAGCCATTCTACATATAGGTTTTATTTGTGGCCAAGAAGCAGCCAAGAAGTTAACACTCACACATGCTAACATATACTGATTAAACTTGGGGAGAAGCAGGAAGGAAGTAAAGCCTGAAAAAAGTGATCTACATAACCAGCAAGTAGTTACTCAAAGAGAAGGAATCAGTGAGGCAGAAGAACAGGTTGCTTTTCTGTCTATCACCACCACCACCTCCCGTTCAGGTAAAATTTTGCAAGCATTGTTGCTTTACTCCCAACAAAGCCTTAGTGAATCTCATTGTGACCTGCTTTGTGAGCATCTGTGGGTAATTAATCACTCATTACTTTTTTGTATGTGAAATTAACATGGAACAATAATTTCCCAGCATAGAACTCAAACATCAGTCCCAAAGCACTAAGTTGCAGAAAGTGTGGTTGATTGTATGCATGCATACATTTTCCTTCCTGTGTAACATTTGTTGTTCTCTGGGACTTGCTGACTGCCTTCGATCACGCATTCTCTCTGGGGTGTAGGTTGGCAGGCATATTAATATACAGCCCATTTTAAACAGGGGGCCCTCAAGGGAACAAAGTTTTCTCGGTGGTGGAGAGTTATTTGATTTAGGTAGACGTTTAATGCGGTATTCCTTCTTTTCCTCTCGAGGTTCATTTTGCATTCTCCACATAGTTTTACATAAAACCATAATGGATTATTTAAACACTGTTTATTTTGGGCAATGTTTTCAGAAGAAAAAATATTAGAAAAGGTAAAAAACCTGAGGGGAGAAGGCACATTTCCCACCCACCCTCATCCATATTCCTTCAACCCACTTCTTTCCCCCACCCCCCAGGTCAATTTAAAGTGTCTCTGTACCACATTTTAGTCTTTCCTACATAGACTTGCCGCATCAGTCCAAAGGCAAATGGTCCAATAGATGGTACACATATAATGGACTTCATGCAGGACTGGCCCGTCCATGAGGCCAACTGAGGTAACAGCCTCAGGCAGCAGAATCCAAGGGGCACCTCTGTAGGCATGACTCCCACCACCAGTGGAGAAGTGATGAGAAGTAGCAGTGGCAGTTTCCAGGTTCTGGTGAGATCTGGTGATAGCCTCACACAATCTCACGGGACTCTCACAAGATCTCACCAGAACCTGGAAGTCTCAGCCACAGAGCCCCAATAAGGGAGGCTTCGGCAGGGGTGGCAGTGCATGGCATATGTGCAGGGCAGAACCTTCCTGTTTTGCCTCAGGTGGCAAAATGGGGTGGTCGGTCCCCATTGCATGTGTTGGTGGCATGTGGGGTTGGAGAGGAAACCTAGCTGCTGTTCCTTCTGCCTTATAGAGCAAGTGTGGGGAACCTCTGATTTGCACAGGGAGATGGGGCAGACTGTGGCTTCAGTAGGCCCTTGGCTGCCTTGCTGGGTTTGCATAGTCCCAGGCAGAAGTTCCCAGGTGTTCCTGGGTGGCAGTGCTGTTTTTCCAAAAGGAGAGGTACCGGAATTCACCCTGAATGCCTCACTTGTTCTCTTATAATGGCAATGGCGACCACCGGAGGGATGCCAGAACTGAGTTCTGGTGAGTTCCAGATGAAAAAAAAGCTCTGCTGGGTAGGAATCTCATGAGTATTGCGAGTAGCTACCCCTCTAGAGTGTGATCTGGCCTTCCAACAACATATGTGTCAACAGACACCACCAAACAGAGCACCTCTTCCTTTGGGGAGAGTTCGCCCTCACCCTCATCCAGAGCAAGCATATTGCTCCCACAATGGCAATCCACAAGACTTCCATCTTGCCAGGATTCAGATTCAGCTTACTGATCCTCACATGGTCCATCAATGCATCTAGTCTGGATCTTGCACAGCCACACCAGGCACAGATGTAACAGAGAAATAGAGCTGGGTATACTCAGCATACTGGTAACACATTGCTTGCTGCATCATTTAGACGTGACCCTGTACAAAGACTATGGCAGGCTGTTTGATTTTATTCCACCGGCACACAGGTTTGGGGCATATGGCTTGCCTTTTAGGTGCTTCTTTTGACTGCAAAGGATAGCATTGACTCCATTGACTGCAAGGAAACCTGAGCACCTGTGGAAGGCTCCTCTCCTCTCCTCTCCTCTCCTCCCCACCCCACCCCCATTTTGGCCATATCGCAACCCAATACTATGACACACTGTGTGGCAACATTTGATAAGTGCTGCTGCAGAGGAGCTTGAATAAATCAATTGTGATGTGTGTGCAAATATAATCAGAGCCGAGCTCTGGAAACTGTGAGATCACTGTGTGCATTCACGATAACAGTGTGGTGCTTGGCAACATTCTGCTGGCAGATTTCAATGGGGATGCAAGGTGCTTGGCAACTCACCACCTCAATAAAAGTGGAAAGAGCAACAAGTCACACTAGGTGATGCTTTGGAGCATAAATTTTGCCCTGCGAGCCATTCAAATCCACAACAGTGGGATGCCCAAGTCAAGCAAAGGGGTTCTGCTGGCAGGGAAGGCAAAAGCATTGTTTAAGCATCCCAGTTCTCCCAACAACACAATGGAAATACTATTTTATATATATTAAAAAGCCCACAACACTTTACTATTAAACTGGTTTTCAAGGGAAAAAATGACTGCACATTTGTTGAAGATTAAGATGCAAAACCTACAATGAAATGAGTGTTTTTTTAATGCAGCTTCTCCTAAACCTTGTGAATGTTTAATGCTCTTTTCACAGTATTGGGAAATAAAGGAGAAAACTCCAGTAATTATACGGTACCTGCATAATTGAAGCCAATTATGAAGGCAAAGGCACCAACCGCTGAGCTACTTAGCCAAGAGAATCTATTCCTTTTCATTATCAAAATGTTCCCAGAGCCAAAAGGGAGTGGGGAGGAGGATCTGCTCTGGGATTGGGTAGCTAAACATGCCGTTTCATTGACCATAAAGCTGCACAGCAGTTTCTGTGACTCTTTTCCAAAATTTCACGCTCATATCCATAGTCCTTTCTAGGGCTTACACAAATCAGGCACTCTAAAGGCTGGAGCAGATTTCAAGGTCAGATTTAAATACTTTAGCTTGGGATTTACTACACAAATGGGGTGTTTAAACAGGTCTAGCTTGGAGAGAGAGAGAGAGACAGAGGTCAAGTAAAACCTGAGTTCATACTGCTCCAAATTATGTTATGGTAGAAAGTACAGGTAAGTATCAGAATGGATATTCAAAATTTAATATTCAAAGCAGCATATGAACAAGTATTCTTATTATATATGGCGCTTATTAATACACTTCTCTTCAAATAAAGGCAAGCACATGTTTTTATGCACCTCCAAGGTACAGATGATCTGATTTAATTGTATTTGTTAAATAACCAATTGATTAATTACATAATCCCTGGGAGTCTCTGGGGCTACTGAATGGTTTGCCCTCTATGGGCAGATATGGGGTTGTGTCCAGTGGTGCCCCTTATCAGTAGCTCTACCTCCTGTGCTACCTCCCACAGTATTCCAAAGTGACTTCCAACACAGTAACCAGATTTGGGGCAACACCAGGAACCACTGGAGGCAAGGACATGAAAGTGCAAAACGGCCTTAGGAACATAGAAAGCTGCCTTATACTGAATCAGACTATTGTTCCATGAGCTCAGTACTGAACACACTAGCAGCCCTCCAGGATTTCTGGTGGGGGTGGGGGATTCCCGACCATATTTGGAGAAGCTAGAGATTGAACCTGGGACTTTCTGCAAAGAAGATGCTCTACCACTGAACTACAATCCTTCTCTTCTCCATTCTGCTGAGGGACATCTCCACTCAATCAGAGAACCTTTCATTAGTGCAAGAGACACAGATAGAACCCAGAGTATCGAGTATGTAGAGGGGAGTGACTGGTGTCGCTGCTATATACACTATGACCTTGCTCAAGCATTGGTAGTGTCTCTTCGTAGGGAGCTAGTGGCGCTGTGGTCTAAACCACAGAGCCTCTTCAGCTTGCTGATCAGAAGGTCGGCAGTTCGAATCTGTGCAATGGAGTGAGCTCCCACTGCTCTGTCCCAGCTTCGAAATCATGGCACTGCAAGTTCATAAATAGGTATCACTGCCGTGGGAAGGTAAATTGCATTTCCATGCACTCTGTCTTCTGTCATGGTATTCCTTTGTGCCAGAAGTGGTTTGGTCATGCTAGCCACATGACCCGGAAAACTGTCTGTGGACAAGCGCTGGCTCCCTTGGCCTGAAAAGCAAGATGAGCACCATACCCCATAAGTCCAGTCACCTTTGACTGGACTTATCCGTCCAGGAGTCCTTTACGTTTACCTATTACCTTTAGTGTCTCCCCTTTCCTTTGTTATAACTAAAAGGCTACTCACCATCCCTTTTCTCCCATCATCAAAGCTGTCAGCCATTTGTAAAAAAATAAATAAAATCATTCCTCAAATAGCACATATAAGAAGAAGAAATGATGAGAACCAACAAAGTGATTATTTAAAAAATCTGAGCATCTGAATGTTAATACTTCTAAGATCATTTTCACATCTGATCTGCCACTGCCACTACTGCCACCAGGAATTGAATCAAAACACGATTCCGCATCCTACAGGTACATGCCCTTCATTTCAGAAAGCAAAAGCTTTTGTTGTTTTAGTGCTCTCAACTTGTCAAAATGACATCTCAATGACATCTCAATTCTAGCCTCAGTGCAGCTGAATGACACCTGGCAAGATTATATATATATGAATGAGCTGGAGCTGCAACTTGAATCTTCGTGAAGTGAATGGCCTTTTCCCTCCCTCCTCACTAACACGGCTTGCATTATCAGAGGGCTGGCACCTTACCTGTGAGAGCATGTGCTGTGAAATGATATTTCTCCATCAGATGGCTTCCTTCCACCAAGTGTCGGTGTAGCACCACTACTAACTTCCAGATGGACTCAGTGTTCTACAACGGATAGCAAAATGCAGGGTGCCTCCGAGAATAGTGGCTTTCAGACTTTGGTGACTACATGAGCGTCTTTTATCTACCAGATGATGAGCCAGATTGGACCTCAGCAAGCAAACCTTTAGGAAGATGACCTAAATTGCATCGTATTATCATTGCCGGGCAATTTTCCTGCACGGTCAGGATGCATCATGGAGTATAATTTCAGCACTCATGAAAAAGAGAGAGTACATTACCGTGTTCTTGCCATTACCCCCTGTAGGGCTCTCAAGGAGGTTCATGCACATTTGCTTGATTTCTATCAATTCATTCACACTTAGTCCAATGAGACGAGCTTGTCACATCCACAGCTCAGTTAGAAATGGGGCATCCCTCCCACCGTACCAGTTTTGACACTTCTCTTGCTTGTAGTATGAAAGAAAGAAGAAGTGTCGGCAAGATTACTTGGCTATAAATGCTGCTAAATTCTGTTAAAGGGTATTCTGTTGCTTTGACTTGAGAACTAGCAAGTATGGAATAACCGCAACACGCAATTTATAGAAAAAGTCCAGTCACCGCTAAGCACTTTTAAGAGCTGTTGGTTTTTAATGTGCTTAACTTCATTTTGATCACTTCCATAATGTGTAGCCTTAATAGTTACTTGCCAGAGCGAGGTGCAGATGAGTTGCAGTTCAGGTTGCTAGTCTGGATGAATAGGCCTGAATTGTTTGACATGAGTACCTTCCCTCCTACAGTCAAAGACAAAGTTTACTTGAATTGATACTAGTAATTTTTAAAAATGCAGGTTTTCAAACAGTTTCCTTAAACCTTCAGAAGCGTCATTTTAAATCTTTGCTGAAATATAGACATGTTAGGCTCCTTGTGATAGAGGAGATAAAACCACAACACCTTTATATGTCCCAAAGACTCCAATCTCCAAAGGCAAAACATCCTGCAAAGGTGGAGTGCCACTTGCTAATGGCTTACAAGCTAAGTTCGTTCCTTTTCTTTTTGCTTTGTTCCTGCTGTTTTTTTATTCTTTTACGATACTATGGCTTAATTACACAATGAGCTGATGGAACTGCAACAATTTCTCACCCGTTTCAACTTGCCTGGAATGTAAGGGGAAAGTGCCCTGAAACAACCTCAACCTCCTGGGGAAGATTTTTTTAAAAAAAATCTTGCAGGTTGATGTTTGCAGAGATCCCTGATGGGAGGCCTGGAGATTTGTGACCCCTTTTCCAACATTAGGACAGTGAAATGTGATCAGTCCTGGCAATGCTGATTCTTGTTTAAGCAACTTCACTGTTACCTTCTCTTGTATTTGTTAAGGCTCTGTTGGAAATGTGGAATGGGATGGAGCAGTACAGTCATACCTCTAGTTACGTATGCTTCAGGTTGTGTACGACCCGAGATACGTACGCGCAGAACCCGGAAGTAACGGAATGAGTTACCGTACTTCCGCGTTCGGCGATTCACGCATGCGCAGATGCACCAAATGATGTCACACGCGTGTGCAGAAGCGCCGAATCTCGCGGGGAGCATGCACATGGCGCTTCAGGGTATGTACTGCTCTGGATGCGTACGGGGCTCCAGAATGGATCCAATTCGTATCCAGAGGTACCACTGTATAAAATTGCAGCCTGCACAAGTTTGGTTATTCTGAAGCAGATGAGATTTGCATTGTCTCTGTAAGGCATTAGAGCAGTCAGACTCTGTCAGAAGGAGCCAGGCACTTTCCACATTTTTGAGGCAGCGATAATCCTACTCTGCTTTGGCAGTGCTATTGATGTCCAGCACTGTTATTTCTGCCAGCCCAGTGCAACTTAGGTGTGCGTCTGGTGATCTGTAGAAGCCAAATGGCAAAATCAGTGTCAAATGATTCAGCACCATGTGCATAGCAGAATTCGTGCTTGTTCTCCACACAGAAAGAAAATTGTTTCAGGATTCCTAGGTAAGTGGCATTTCTACACATGCATCCCTCCTGAAATTGCCCGTGGAACTATTTTTCAAATTCAGAATGTATGGCTGCATTATTTTCCCACATAAATTTGGTTATCTTACATTGTGAATCATAAGACCGCACAGTCATGGGAAAGCTAGACAGGTAGCAGTTCATACAGAGAATGCCAGATATAATGTTCATAGGTGCTACTCAGTGACTTCTGAAAATGTTTCTTTTCCATTATGTTAGGTATTCCTAAATTCCCCAAGGAGAAGATTGACCCGATAGATGTAGAATATGGAGATGCAATGGTCTTGCACTGCAACCCTCCCAAGGGAATCCCACCACTGCACATTTATTGGATGAACATTGGTGAGAACCATTTCATTCCTCTTTGCACCATTTAAAAATCAAATCTCTCTTTGAAATCCCCCCCCCCCGATAACATGAACTTAATTAAAACTGAAACTGTTCAGATGCCTCTTCGGTGTGCAAAAGTATGCAAAAATGAACTGCAAAACTGCAAATAATGGATTAGAAAGTGCTAAAAAGTTGTAAGGGAATCATATAAATGGTTAGTGTATGTCAGCATGAAAGAAAACATGATAAAAGGATAAGAAGGTAAGAATAGCCCTGCTAGGCCAGACCAAAGCCATACCTAGTCCTGCATCCTGTTTACATGCTTATGGGAAACTCACACAGCAGCAACTTATTCCTTTCTTACTTACGGTTCCCAGCAACTGGCATTCAGATGTGTATTGCCTCTGATACTGGAGGTAATACAGCCATCATGAGCTTCGTAGCCATTGCTAGCCCAGTCAGAGCTAGTGGACCTGAAGCTTCTTGACATAATGTCATATCTTCATGTGACAGGACGGATGAAAGTGAAAGAGAAAAGAGAGAAATGGCTACTGGTTAGATTACAAGTTCAGTGCTGAAATGAAGCCTATCGAAAGCAGAAACAGCCAGCACAGCTGACCTCCTGGCACCAGCATCCCTGTGCCATATTGGGAGTGGGGAGGCGGGGAAATGTTGCCATGGTGTGGATGTGCTGGTGGAAACACCAGATTGGCTCTGCCAGTACATCCTCAAAGCAGCAGTCTTCCTTCCGCCTTGTCCCCCTCTCTCCGTGTCACCAGTACCTGGATGCCAGATGCAGGCTGCCACCTCGCTGCACCAGTGGCTCCTAATCTTACGTTTCCAGAGAGGACTATGTTGTGGCTGTCCATGGGCCTGTGACCTGTGTTCAGTTGTTACTGCCTTCCTTTCCCTCCGTTCTCCGAAGCTACCTAAATGGAGGGGGCATGGACAGAGAGATAGAAGCCAGGGTGTTCTAGGGAGAACAGATTTCTTCCTCTGCCCAGTCTACAGCTCCCATCTTGCCATCAGGTAAAGGCCTGCCAGGGAGCGGAGGAGCTCTTCTGCTCACTGGCATGCTTCAGTCTTGGTCTCACTTTCTACTGTCTTTCCTAGAGTGAAATGAATGCCCAGACTGCCTCAACAAGAAGAGGATCTCTTGCTTGTGCACTGAGATCTCTCCCTCCCTCACTGTCCAAAAACAAAAAGGGGGGAAAATGTGGAAGGAAGCAGAAATTGGCAACTTGAGGCTATGGTATCCTCAGGAAGATGAAGGATACAAGTTACCATTTGCCTACCAAAGCCTACAGAAGCCTTCCCCTGTCTGGTATGCTCCAGCTGGTTTTTCTGGACTAAAAGTGCAGTCAAAACCAGCCAGCTTGGCTGGGATGATGGGAGTTGAAGTCCAATTCAGCTGGAGGTTAACTGGATAGGCATGACTGTCTGATTGGTTTGGAAGAACTTGATCCAAGGGGATTACACCTCCAGAACATGACCTTGGAATCTCATTTGCTGTGACAGTTACCGCTTCTTGATTAAAAAAAAATATCATAATTCTTCAGCTATCAAAACAGCAAATTAAAAATGGAATCACATTATGGAATGCAGGCTATGTGTGCACTCTGTGTGACAGGAGCAAGGGGCTTCTTGACAGCCATGACGCCTGTAATGTAGGCCTTTGTAATATTAATAGTTGTGCTGGTCTGAACGATTAAAATGATGCAGTCTTCATGGCAGTTGCTATATTGTCTCTGCAGAATATTTATGCAGAAGGCAGTTTACATTTGGTGGGTGTGTACTGGGACAGGAATTTGTCCTGCTTACAAGATGGCGGCCTTTTTTTGTCTTAAAAAAACCAAAACCTGGTGAATATCGAAATATACTTTCAGACCTCATGACTCTTTAACATCAAAGAATTATTCCCTTACCTGGGAACAAGTATTTTGACAGAACAGTGAGCTGCCACCTTTTTTCTTTTCTTTTTGTGGAGTGGGGGGGAGGAGAAGATAATTATCATACTGTGTCATCATTATATTATTATTATTATTATTATTATTATTATTATTATTATCCTTGTTAGACTTGCAACACATCCCACAAGATGAAAGGGTCTCCATGAGCCTTAAGGGGGATCTTTTCTTTGCAAATGTGGATGAAAATGACAGCCGGAGTGATTATTGCTGCTTTGCTGCCTTTCCGAGGCTGAGGACTATTGTGCAGAAAATGCCAATGACACTAACAGTTACACGTTGTAAGTCTGGGGGTTCAGTTCCCCCCCTTTTTCTTTCATTCTTCCACCTCTCTCCTCCACCTGCCTTAACGTCTATCCCAAAACCTACTCCTCTGAGAATTCTTATATGTGACGTATGTCTCTAATATGATTATTCCTAACAAAAATATATGCGAATGTATATTTGTTCCTGCACTATTGTTTTTGTTATGAGAGCAAGGTCCCGCTCATAAAAAGATCTGCAGCTGTTGGCCCTACAAAGCTCTTCTGTTGTTTTGCTGAATTTGCTGAACTGATACAGGAGACATTCCTCAGGGCACTTGCCAGCTGCATACCTGCACATCTTCCTTTGTTTGCTAAAACAAAAACAAGAAAACACACATATCTGCTTACGAAATTGGATCCAGTCAAAAATCACAGAGATCAGCTAGCAAAACAATTTTTGCAAATCAAGGTTTGGCGCTACAGCAGCAGCCTGTGGAGGAAAGGCTGTCATCGACAGCTTGCAGTGCCGTTACAAAAGGTTGCTCCCTAGCGACGGGCGAATTTGTCAGTTTTGATTTCTCACAGTTTTTCTTTACGTTTTCCAAATCTTTAGTCTGGTTTGCCACATTTCCGTATCAGTTTGCTAATTTCAAAAATGTTATGAAAATTCCTCAGCACTTGGGTGGGCATTTCTTCTGAAATGCAATTTTGCCCCAAGTGTGAATTTCAGTGGGTAGCTTTCATTTTAGTACTCATGTTGCTTCGGGAAGTGAGAATTAAGGAGGTTTGCATTAAAATGTGTCACAGGCAGAATTTCTCCCCCTTCTCTGTTGCTACCAAATGGGGCCTTTTTCAGAGTCTGAAGACTTGAAGGACTGAAGATTCATTTGAATCTTCTCTGCTCTCGCTTCTCTGCTCTTCTTAGAATTGTATCGTTTGTCAATGTTGACATAGAATCATAGAATCATAGAATCGTAGAGTTGGAAGAGACCACAAGGGTAATCCAGTCCAACCCCCTGCCAAGCAGGAAACACAATCAAAGCATTCTTGACATATGCCTGTGAAGCCTATGCTTAAAGACCTCCAAAGAAGGAGACTCCACCACACTCCTTGGTAGCAAATTCCACTGCCGAACAGCTCTTACTGTTAGGAAGTTATTCCTAATGTTTAGGTGGACATGGTCGCCTCTGTATCTGAGGCCTTTGAAGATGGTCTACAAAAGAGATTTCTACTACATAGAACAGCTGTGGCTGAAATGCTGTTAGGGAATATGTAGTCATCTCCACAGAGATGTTCAGCCCCTGACTAACATGCACTATGCTATGTACAAACAATCAATATCTGTTGCCAGCATTAGCAGGGCAGTTCTACACTAGGGTACTGGTGCAATGCCTACACCTGGCATTATGCTAGTGAAAGACCTCAGTTCCAATCGGCATTCTTACTTGCTGTTGGAACAGTTTGTAGGTTTGGCCATAAATGGCTTGATTCTGCGGTCATATTTTAGCAATATGCTGCAAATAATTCCCTATATTTTAGAGTAGCTGACCTGTTTTCAACATGGCTCAGAAGCATGGGCTCCTGGAGGAGCAGTAAGAGCTTAAATCGATCACTTTTGACTTTTAAAATGTGCTCAAGTATTTTCTTGTGGAACTCCCCCACCTCCATCAGAAAAACGCTGTGAAGAATGAGCCACCATATGAGTGGAAACAGGCTTTCCATCCATGGCGGATAGAACTAATTTGTTTGTCTTAATACTTTGACTTCGTAAATAGACTTTGTGAATAGTGTGCCATTTCAGAATTGAATAACATCCTGATGCATTTTTTAAAAGCAATGTTCAGCTATCTGCTTTTGTGTTTTATTGCCGAGGAGATCAGGTTTACCATTGCATTTTTCACAGTTGTCAATCTTACTTTCCTCAGATCTGCCAAGATTGAGAAAAATCTTAAATAACTCAAGGAGTTACCACAGACAGCATGCAGGCAATCTGGCTTGTGCTCATGTGGAAAGTACACCAGGGCAAATAAAATAGAAACAAAATTGTTAGGGGATCCAATTGTATTAAATTATCTAAACTGGATAGGTGAAGAATCACTCTAGACAATTTGTATTTAACAGCAGCAACAACTAAACCATCCCTTTGCTTCCATAAACCTTCCTGAGATGTTTTACTTGAGCAGATACCTTAAAATTTACCTTAAAAATTGTTTTTAAGCAAAATCAGCAGACGCCATAAGTGAAATGAAGCTAAATTAAACTATCTTTCCTGATGTAACGAATCAGGAAGAATGTTCAGCTGTGTAGGGAGACAGCCATTAGCCATCTCCATGGCTGATGCTTGATGTTTTGATGCTTGATATAGCACAGTATCACTGTGCTCTATATGTGTGCAGCCTGGTTCCCAGTAACATTTCTCCATGCATTTTTGGACATGTGGTTGGCCAAAAAGGGGAGAGAGGCTATGTTAACTAACCTGAATCTTGTCCTTTCAGGATGGATACTGTTGATGTTTTCTAAATGGCCAACTTAATTTTACAACACAGGTTAACTTAAAATGATTTGAATTTGACATCTTTTCCAGCATTTACATTGTTTATACATCAGTTCATTATCACTGTGCATGCTTGCATTACATGTTTAGTAATTATATTTGTTGTTTTTTGAAAAGAGAGAATACTATGGTTACACAATCCTGGGATATACTGTATATACAGTGGTACCTCGGTTTATGAACACAATTGGTTCTGGAAGTCTGTTCATAAACTGAAGCGTTCATAAACTGAAGTGAACTTTCCCATTGAAAGTAATGGAAAGTGGATTAATCTGTTCCAGACGGTCCACAGGGTACTTAAACTGAAGCGTTCATAAACTGAAGCGAACTTTCCCATTGAAAGTAATGGAAAGTGGATTAATCCGTTCCAGATGGGTCCGTGGAGTACTTAAACTGAAGCGTTCATAAACTGAAGCATGGGTGTAATTGGTTCCGGAAGTCTGTTCATAAACTGAAGTGTTCATAAACTGAAGCGAACTTTCCCATTGAAAGTAATGGAAAATGAATTAATCTGTTCCAGATGGGTCCGCGGTGTTCATAAACCGAAAATTCATAAACCGAGGTGTTCATAAACCGAGGTTCCACTGTAGTGGCTTCGAATCCAGGTTTTCTTTTTTTCTTTTCACTCAAATTCATTGCATTCCCTCTCACTCCATGTGGAGAGTTTGAAAAACTACTTAATGTGCAGCATGATTAGGGTGAATATTTGGGAGAGTGGGATGGGATGAAGAGAAAATGCAACAGGCAAACACATTTGCAACACCGTGGTCTGAAACCTGAATTAAGTTTGATTGCTTCCATCAGATCTTCAATAAATTTCATCACCATTCATGTTTCCATTTGGTTTCCATTTTTGTTTATTTCAGCAAAACATACTAATGATTCCAGTTCACCTAGCGCTGCCAAGGGTAAGTTGTCACTATTTAGCATTTGCACCCGCAATGTCAATAATATGGAATAAAATAATTTACCCAGCTGAAATAAGAGTTACCATGGCCTCGGCCCAGTATACCTGAAGGAGCGTCTCCACCCCCATTGTTCTGCCCGGACATTGAGGTCCAGCGCCGAGGGCCTTCTGGTGGTTCCCTCGCAGCGAGAAGTGAGGTTACAGGGAACCAGGCAGAGGGCCTTCTCAGTAGTGGCACCCGCCCTGTGGAACACCCTCCCACCAGATGTCAAAGAGATAAACAACTACCTGACATTTAGAAGATATCTGAAGGCAGCCCTGTTTAGGGAAGTTTTTAATGTGTGACATTTTAATGTATTTTTAATCTTTGTTGGAAGCCGGAGTGGCTGGGGAAACCCAGCCAGATGGACGGGGTACAAATAAATTATTATTATTATTATTATTATTATTATTATTATTATTATTATTATTATTATTATTAGAAATGTCCAGTGTCTTAAATGCTATTTCACTTTTCAGAATAAAAAATAATGGTATATATTTTGGTTCTCAACCTTCATACCAGGTGTATTGCTATATAAGTAAAAGGGCGATATAAGAGCTATGGGCTGCAATTCAGCATGAAACTGTTTTGTTTTGTTTCAGCCTATGATTGTTTACCTACTTACCTGGGAGTGAGCCCCATCAAACTCAATGACACTTGTTTCTGAGTAGACATGTAAAGAATTCTGCAGCTGCTTATTTATAAATTGCAAGTCATGAAACACCCTTCTCCAAGGCATACATGGTTCTCCCACTTCCCCTGTCCAATTCCCCCCCCCCCCGACAGCAACCTGTGAGGTAGGATTTGGCTGTGATACAGTGAGAGGACCAGCTTTGTGGCTGAGTGGGGATTTCAACCTGGTTTTCCCCCAGTCATAGTCTAGCATGCTAATCACTGCACCATACATACTCCACTATCTGGTAGGCTTGTTGCTTACTGACTTCCATGTAACCACCGCAGCTGGTTTGTGCCGCGTCAAAAGCTGTTTCCAAGGCACTCTAGTAGACATTTTGACTTTCCTCAAACACAAGACTGGGGAAGAAATGAAGCTGAGCAGTAGAAATCCCCCTGCTCTGAGGGAGACAGCTTTGCCTCCAAGGCTATGGCGTGACTGTTGTCATTTCCCTGGTTTCAACCCTATATTTAGCCATATGGTTTTAACCCTATATTCAGCCAGAGCCAGTGTGGTGTAGTGCTTAAGAGCAGTAGACTCACAATCTGGGGAACCGGGTTCGTGTCTCCGCTCCTCCACATGCAGCTGCTGGGTGACCTTGGGTAAGTCTCACTTCTCTGAAGTCTCTCAGCCTCACTCACCTCACAGAGTGTTTGTTTGGGGGGGGGAGGGAAAAGAGATTGCAGACTCCTTCAGGTAGTGATATCAAATCCAAACTCTTCTACTCTTCTTCCAAGTGAATGATATGGAAATTTGTATGGAGCAAGACTGTAGATGTGTTCTGCTTTTTGTTTTTACTGGTACCCAACTGCATCAGCAGGCACATAGGGTCTGCAGTGAATATCTGGCATACACTACAGAAATGGAAAACCAGTGGTATTTGCTGCACTCCTAAAATAGATCCACAATTTTAAAATACAGTGATGCCTCGCAAGACAAAAGTAATTTGTTCCACGAGTCGTTTTGTATTGCGAAAATTTTGTCTTGTGGTTTTCCAATTTAAACAAATCAAAGCAAAAAAAAAATCGTCTTGCGAAGCATGGCCATAGAAAAATTCATCTTGCGAGTCAACAAAAAGATCACAAAACGCTTTTGTCTTGCGAGTTTTTCATTGCGCGAGACATTCGTCTTGCGAGGTACCACTGTACCACATTTTGATATAGACTTAGTGTACATCCAAATACATACCCTGAAATCAATGAGAAAACTGTTGCCGATCTAGTCTGATGCCATTCAGTTTTTCCAGTGCATTAGCTATACAGGAATCAATTGGCATTAAAATTTCTATCGTTCATAAATGATAAATATTAGGAAGAACTCAGCTCATTTCAAAAGCTCTGAAATTACTTCTTTCTCTCCCCCCCCCCCAACTTCATTTTCAGCAAATTTAATCAAGGAAAGAAAACCAAAACTTGTTATCCCTGAGTCTCCTGGCCACAGTTCAGAAGTGACTGTCATAAAAGGATCCGATCTTTTTCTGGAATGCATTGCTGAAGGACTGTGAGTATTCCCCCCCACCCCACCTACCCCTTCCCCCCCACCCAATTTCCACCATGAAAAAATTGAGGTTGGGGGAGTAACCGGGCAATGTTTCTATACATACACTTTTCCAAGAATGACCCTAGTATGCAGCATGAAGTGACCGTCTTCAGGCCGGATCATGAAGGGGCAAATAGATGAAGGCAGTGATTGGTGTTTGATTGGTATAGCAAGCCCTTTTAAAGGGTTGGCCTCAGTGAGGAAGACGGCAGCATTTGTTCTCCGTTTCAGGCAACAAGGAGCAGTGAGTCTGCACTGCACTTCTCCAGTTTTAAGCTTGCGTCCTTTATGGGGAACATGAGCGTGTTAGCAGCCCTAATATTGCATATATGGCATGCTGCACATGCAATAAGAAGAAATGTCACATAAGCAGGGGCAGCCTTTGGGCAGAGTGAGACACTGGGCCTTCTTGGTGTGAAAGCCTAAGTCTGGCAGGCCCTGACCAGCTTAATCCTCTAAGGATGTAACTTGTGTACCTGGGTCTACCCCACCCCCCTCTGTACAGGCCTGCGTTGACACTGACCTTGAGGGAAAGCTGTACAGAATTTTCTCTTTCCCTTCTGGGTGCTGTTTACACTGATTGTTGTCACAAGGAACATATTATATACATGAAGCATCCTTGGATGTTTTCTAAAGATACATCTATTTGCCCAGGCTTTGTCTCACCATGAGACTGAGAGTGGATCTACACACAGGGGAAAAAAAACCCTCTATAAATAAGTCAGAAATTAAATGGTTAAAACAAAAGGGGGGGAAGCATTATGGAAAATCACAAAGAATTATTTTTTTGCTCTCCAGCACCATCTGGTGTTGCATGTTTATAACACATTCAAATCACTTTTTTTTTTTTACTAATGTCGCTGAGACCTGGATCTTGTTATGTCTGAATTCCTATTTTTACCTCTTCCTTTTATATATACATGTATATATTCTCTCACACAAATATATCTGTAACTGTTCTGCTTTTTTGTGATTGCGTATGTGTGCTTGTATAGTGCTAAATAGTTTTTCAAACATTAAGTGGATTAGTAATTCTTTAAAATAAATAAAGCCTTCGGGAAAACTTGGAAGTTTCAGGGGGGGGGATGAAAGCTATGCCATCTGAAGAAAAGATATGCCACTTGTACTGTGAACATTCTGCTCCTGGAAAGCCATAATACATTTTAGGAACCAGGAGGAGAGAGTAACCTGGGTCTCGGCATGTTGCCATCTCAACAGATGGACAGAAGAGTAAACAGCCAGGACTTGGGTCTATGTGTGCCATGTAGTGTGTTGGCATCGGGGAGGCCAGCTGGGAAGGTGAAGTTAGCAGCTTGCCCTGAACTTCTGTCTGCTTTGTTATGAGAGTGCCCCATTAATTCTGCATAACACAAAGTTTCTTTTATATCCAGTTGCCTGGAGAATTAGCTCTGGCTGGGCAAGCACACAATTGATTAGTGCCATCGCGATGAAAACTTTAACCCCGTTTATAGCTGCAAAAAAACTGTCATGGAATGGGACGAAACAAGTTTCCGTACCTCTATGTACATGCTACTGCCTTTCTGTGGTGCTCCAACCAATTTCCAACGTTGTTGGCAGTGGGCCATGCTTTGCACATTCACCATGTCCTTTAATGAGGAGGCAAAGCATATTCCAAGCAATGCATGCCTCTAATCTGAAGTTTAACAGATTGTGTCTGTGTATATATGTCTGTATATGTAATTTATTGAAGTCAAGGGTTTGATAGAACAAAGGTAAAAGATAAAACAAAGGTAAAAGGGTTTGATAGAACAAAGGGTTTGATAGAACAGAGGTAAAACACTCTGTTTGATAGAACAGAGGTAAAAATATTCAAACCATCCATCTGTTTTAAAAAGGAGAAAATGTCACTTAGAAAAAAAAAGTTTAATCTTTTCCTGTTTCTTCTTCTCTGGCCATAGTCCAACACCACATCTAACTTGGAGAAGGGTTGACAGAGGAAGGGATGACAGAGGAGTCAGAGAGAATTTTGGGAAGATATTGAAGATAGAACAAGTCACTACAGATGATGGAGGGGTCTATGAATGCGTTGCCAAGAATGTTTTGGGAGAAACAAAACATCAGTTCTCAGTGGACGTCGAAGGTACTGTGATCTTATTAATGATGCTCTTTGATACATATTTGGTAGTTGAATTCCATCCTCCCAGGCAGTGCTACTATTCTCATTCATAAAGGTAAAGGGACCCCTGACCATTAGGTCCAGTCGTGACCGACTCTGGGGTTGCGCGCTCATCTCGCATTATTGGCCGAGGGAGCCGGCGTATAGCTTCCAGGTCATGTGGCCAGCATGACTAAGCCGCTTCTGGTGAACCAGAGCAGCACACGGAAATGCCGTTTACCTTCCCGCTGTAGCGGTTCCTATTTATCTACTTGCATTTTGACGTGCTTTCGAACTGCTAGGTTGGCAGGAGCTGGGACCAAGCAACGGGAGCTCACCCCATCACAGGGATTCGAATCGCCGACCTTCTGATCAGCAAGTCCTAGGCTCAGTGGTTTAACCACAGCGCCACCTGGGCCCCTATTCTCATTCATAGAATAGGGACCCAGGGTCATTCATACCAGACTCTAAATCAGGCTTGTCAAACAGGTGTTATTCCTGGCAGGATAACAACTATATCATGTTCTTTTCCCAGTATTTGACACACCTGGGTGGTGGGAAGCTTTCACCTTGGTGGATCTCAAGTTGCTCAGGCCTTATCTAAACCGGTGATTTTTTTAAAAGGCTGTGCACCGTAAAAAAAAATAAGTAAAAATAATTTGAAATAGTTTGAAAAGCAGATTACATTTATAAAACAATGTGATCAACATTCTGTGTAACTTCCAAGTTCTACACTGGAGCTAAACCACTCAGGGGATCTGGCAGATGTTTCAAACCTTCTCAGAATCATAGAATTGTAGAGCTGCAAGGGACCCTGAGGATCATCTAGTCCAACTTCCTGCAATGCAGGAATATGCAGCTGCCCCGTATGGGGATTGAAGCTGCAACCTTGGTGTTATCAACACCACACTCCAATCAACTGAGCTATCCAGTTGGTCCCATATTGATTCTGCCACGAATTCATGAGAAATTCTGTGTGGCATTGCATGTAAAACAAGGTAGACATAGCTTGTATTTATTTATATTCATATAACATACCCAAGAAAGCATGCATAGGATGGCAGTGCCAGTGTAAAGTAGCCTTTTTCAACCTTGCGCCCTCTCATTGTTGAACGCCAATTCGCATCAGTCCCAGCCAGCATGGCCAGTAGACAAGGAGGATAGGACAGGTGCTCAAAAACACCTGAAGAGCCCCAGGTTGGGGAAGGCTTTATTATGTGTATATGCTGCCCATAAAACTAAGTTCTCTGGGCAGTTTACATAATATTAAGGTGGTTTACAAACCATTGATTCTAAAGGATGCCATGTGATTGGATTTTTTTTCTGGTTCCATAGCTTGAAAATAAAAATATGATAATGCTATCCTGATGCCGGCATCATGGATCATTCTTTCTAATTGCCTGAGGAAATTACCTCAGAGAGGGAGGGAGCCAGGGAAGAGAATTGCCAGTTATATTACCTATCACTTAAGCGGAGAGTGTGAACTCATGCTGCGTTGCCCCAGTATGAGTGCTATGTCGTCAATGGATTTCAGTCGTGCAATTTTGCTATAGTAATTCTATCAATCTGCAAGCTCAGCAAATACATGTTCTTACAGTGAATAGCCTTTGAAATGACACACTTAACGGGAACAGTCCTCCAGCCGTGTATTTCATTGCTGCTTCTGGAATGAGTCACAGAAGTGTTGCAGCTGTACTGCTGTCAACTAGACCTCAAAAGGGGGGAGCATTATCTGAGGTTGAGAAAAAGATCAAGGTTGAAGTGCTTCCGTTCCAGATAAATAGTTCAAATAAAGCAATATGGGATTATCGTCTTAAGTTGTATGGGGAGAGTTTTCTACCTCATACCTTCACAGGAGTCAAAAGCCGTATCTACACATGGAAAATTAGAGAGGCAGCCACTACCACAGGGGAAGTTGCAGGGATGGGTTTGTTGTTTAGTCGTTTAGTCGTGTCCGACTCTTCGTGACCCCATGGACCATAGCACGCCAGGCACTCCTGTCTTGCACTGCCTCCCGCAGTTTGGTCAAACTCATGTTCGTAGCTTCGAGAACACTGTCCAACCATCTTGTCCTCTGTCGTCCCCTTCTCCTAGTGCCCTCAATCTTTCCCAACATCAGGGTCTTTTCCAAGGATTCTTCTCTTCTCATGAGGTGGCCAAAGTATTGGAGCCTCAGCTTCACGATCTGTCCTTCCAGGGAGCACTCAGGGCTGATTTCCTTCAGAATGGATAGGTTTGATCTTCTTGCAGTCCATGGGACTCTCAAGAGTCTCCTCCAGCACCATAATTCAAAAGCATCAATTCTTCGGCGATCAGCCTTCTTTATGGTCCAGCTCTCACTTCCATACATCACTACTGGGAAAACCATAGCTTTAACTATACGGACCTTTGTCGGCAAGGTGATGTCTCTGCTTTTTAAGATGCTGTCTAGGTTTGTCATTGCTTTTCTCCCAAGAAGCAGGCGTCTTTTAATTTCGTGACTGCTGTCACCATCTGCAGTGATCAAGGAGCCCAAGAAGGTAAAATCTCTCACTGCCTCCATTTCTTCCCCTTCTATTTGCCAGGAGGTGATGGGACCAGTGGCCATGATCTTGGTTTTTTTGATGTTGAGCTTCAGACCATATTTTGCGCTCTCCTCTTTCACCCTCATTAAAAGGTTCTTTAATTCCTCCTCGCTTTCTGCCATCAAGGTTGTGTCATCTGCATATCTGAGGTTGTTGATATTTCTTCCGGCAATCTTAATTCCGGCTTGGGATTCATCTAGTCCAGCCTTTCGCATGATGAATTCTGCATATAAGTTAAATAAGCAGGGAGACAATATACAACCTTGTCGTACTCCTTTCCCAATTTTGAACCAATCAGTTGTTCCATATCCAGTTCTAACTGTAACTTCTTGTCCCACATAGAGATTTCTCAGGAGACAGATGAGGTGATCAGGCACTCCCATTTCTTTAAGAACTTGCCAAAGTTTGCTGTGGTCGACACAGTCAAAGGCTTTTGCATAGTCAATGAAGCAGAAGTAGACGTTTTTCTGGAACTCTCTAGCTTTCTCCATAATCCAGCGCATGTTTGCTATTTGGTCTCTGGTTCCTCTGCCCTTTCGAAATCCAGCTTGCACTTCTGGGAGTTCTCGGTCCACATACTGCCTAAGCCTGCCTTGTAGAATTTTAAGCATAACCTTGCTAGCGTGGGAAATGAGCGCAATTGTGCGGTAGTTGGAGCATTCTTTGGCACTGCCCTTCTTTGGAATTGGGATGTAGACTGATCTTCTCCAATCCTTTGGCCATTGCTGAGTTTTCCAAACTTGCTGGCATATTGGGTGTAGCACCTTAACAGCATCATCTTTTAAAATTTTAAATAGTTCAGCTGGAATATCATCACTTCCACTGGCCTTGTTATTAGCAGTGCTTTCTAAGGCCCATTTGACTTCACTCTCCAAGATGTCTGGCTCAAGGTCAGCAACCACACTACCTGAGGTGTACGAAACCTCCATGTCTTTCTGGTATAATTCCTCTGTGTATTCTTGCCACCTCTTCTTGATGTCTTCTGCTTCTGTTAGGTCCTTACCACTTTTGTCCTTGATTATGGTAATCTTTGTACGAAATTCTGACCATGTAGTAGTAGTAATAACAACAACAATAACAACAACAACAACAATTTATTTATACCCCGCCCATCTGGCTGGGTTTCCCCAGCCATTCTGGGTGGCTCCCAACAGGATATTAAAAACACAATAAAAGATCAAACATTTAAAAACTTCCCTAAACAGGGCTGCCTTCAGATGCCTTCTAAAAGTCAGATAGCTGTTTATTTCCTTGACATCTGATGGGAGGGCATTCCACAGGGCAGGCGCCACTACTGAGAAGGCCCTCTGCCTAGTTCCCTGTAACCTCACTTCTCTCAGTGAGGGAACTGGGCTGAATGATATGGGCGGAGACACACCTTCAGGTATACTGGGCCAAGGCCTTCCCTCACTTCGAATTGTGCTCGGAAACGTACTGGGAGCCAATGCAGGTTTTTCAGGACTGGCGTTATATGGTCTCAGCGGCCACACTCTAGCGCCACACTCAGTCAGAAGCTAACCTACCCAACTCTACGACGTCATCACATCGGCTTTTAACATATGAACATGTTCATTGGAATTCCCTCCCACACAGTCAGTTAGTTGTACAGACAACGTAACAGGTGGAACTCCACATGGGGCCAATATGATTGTTCCACCAGTGCAAGCATTTCTTTTTGCCAAACAGAATGCTCTTCTCTTTCCTCCATCAATTTCGTTTTCTTCTCTTCTCTTGCCTTTCTATATATCACATTCTGCTGGATGACTTAGCCCCTCACCGCTGCCTTCCCAGCATCCCAAACTGTTTTTAAATCTGCCTCTCCATTACAATTTAATTCAAAATACTCTTGCCTCAGTTTGCAGGCTCCTTGTACTATTTTCTCATTCTTTAAAAGGAATATATTCATCCTCCATCTTCTGTTCACTTCTTGTTTTCCTTTTCATCTATGATTAGTGTTACCGGGTTGTGACCTGCCAATGTTTTGGGTAATATTTCTACTTTACCTATTCTTGTTTTTAAATTTTTTGAGATCCATATTCCATCTATTCTACTTGCAGACTGATGTAGCATTGAATGAAATGTATATTCTTTTCGAATGGGGTGTTTATATCTCCATGAATCAATCAAATCCAGGTTTTCCATCATGTCAAAGAATTTTTTTGGTAATTTATTCCCCCCCCTTTTTTTTGCTTATTGATTTGTCTAATTCTGGGTTTGTTACACCGGGTTCTCCAGATGCGCCAGAGCAGATTTGGGTGACACAAGTGGAAGAAATGGGGAAATATCAATATAGCACAAGCATGGGTCCTTGTACTGGCTTCTACTAGCACACTGGGTTTGTTGAATCGGGGCCAATATGTCTAGGTAGATGGCAAATAGAGTGTCAAATATAGTACTATGTGGACCCACCTTTGTCACAGAGGTTGGGCTGTCTGGCTTCTAGGCCCAATGTGACCTGTGAGGCTTAAATCCTTTCACCCTCCTGCCTCTACACAGAACAGCAGTTGAACTTGAAAAAAGCATTCCCCTCCCCCAGACCTAGTCCCTTGTGGGGAGCAATTTCTGGGAAGGGTTGCAGCTGATGAAGGAAGGACTAGCTCTCCACTCTCCACACAATGTGATGTCCCTGCTTAAAATTGGCCACAATAGGAGTCTTTTGCCATGCCTAATTATTGGGGGGGGGGGCACCTGTCATTGTGGAAACTACAGCAAAGACAAATGATTATACAAGGTGAGCCATAAAAGCAAGTCTCAGCCACCTACCTTCTTTTTTACGTCCCACCTAAAACAGCCACGTAACAGATGTAGGACGTCCCGCAAGATGGGTGCCACCACATAAAAGATCCTTTTTTTCTTGCAGCTAGTCATTGGGCTTTCTAAGAATTAAAAATCTGAAGTAAGGCCTTTAAAGATGGACAAAGTATGGTGAGGCGGAGGTGGGTGGGTAACATATGGCAGAAAGCAGTCCCTAAGGTACCTTGGTTCCCAGCCGTTTGCAGTGAGCAGTGATATCAAATAATAAAACTGCCCAGCCTTCTGAGGAAATGAGCACAGAGAGCATTAAATTGCACACATCTGTCTCCTGCTTGATTTTAATATTTATCCCACTCTTTTCATCTCCCTGGTATCAGAGGAAATCCAGGAACAAAATAAGCATTTCAAATATTTATGATGCATCTTCTTGCTACCTTTTAAATTGCTGGGACACTTTTTTTAAAAAAAAAAAAGGAAAGAAAATGAGCACTGGCATTGCTGTGCTTTTCTATTTGACTTTACATGGCATTTATCATGCTGCACAGGAGTGTGTGTGTGTGTGAGAGAGAGAGAGAGAGAGAGAGAGATGTGGGTAGGGAGAGTGCATAGGGCAATTTGCACTACTGCAAATTGCTGACTTAGAAATCATTCCAGATGGCTTGGAATGTCTCTACAGTCATTGAATATCTTAACAATCTGGCTGAGGATTTTTTTTTTTTAAATATTTTACTGAAAAACTGAAGCCGCCTTCAAAAGCGAACTGCAGGAGCTGCAAAAGCAATCAAATGCCAAGGAAGTCGCAGCAATTAAGCGGCATAGAATAATGGCCGCAGATTCAGATGAAAATTATTGCCTCTGTTTGTTAAGATGCACAGATGCAAATGAATCCATACCACCCCCCTGTGCCCAAACAGAGCAGTGTGGATAGTTCCCCCACCACCTTCTCTTTCTGAGCATGGAAATCTATTAAATAAGATCAATGGAATTGACAAGGATTCTGTGTATTATCAGGCATCTCCCCACCTATGGGAAGCCCGGACAAAATTGAGCCCGACTCATTTTTTCCCTCTCCTGAGTTTCCAAACGGCAAAATGTCACCGTCATTAATCATGGGCTGACACCTTCCTTCCCACTCCATCACGTGCTAAGAGCCGGTGCTCCTTTGGTGTAAAGGAACTTAGCTGTGCTGACCTCACTGGCTTTAATTGATTCCATTGGCATTGCAGTCAAGTTACAACCAGGCTAAGCTGCTCTGGCTCCCTTCTCTCAAGCACATGGGTGCGGATAGAACATATATTAAACCTGGAGGTGGGTGACTGGCACTCACAATTTCTTCTTTTTGCACCATGTCTATTCTCTCTCCTGCTGATAACAGAAAAGTGAAAGCCTAGCTATTCACATGGTTTCCTATCGTGTCATTGTGTTGAAAGCACAAGACGTTTTCAACAGCTTGCATGCCTCTCACACACCATCTTAGAATCATTTGGAAACAAAGGCTGCCTGGTTATACATTTTAAGGTGAGTTTGCAGCTAACGATTGATGGTTTGGTCACCCAGCATCCCCCCCTTCCTCCCTCTCATACAGGTATTTTCCTAGGGATTTTCCGCATGGAGTCATTCCTAATAATCCTGGGCTTTTGATTAGAGGTCACATGCCATTGCCTAAGGTTGCCTACCCAGTTCTTCTGACAGCAAATCTAGTAAAGCTGAAGGGGCTGTTAAATGTGGCTTAAGATGCTTCCAGATAACCTGTTTTGCAGGGTGGAAAAGATGTTCACAGGTACCGAGGTCTGTGCATATTTGTGGGCGCCCAAGATCTGTTTACCTAGGAACCTCTTAGGTTTATAATGGATGCCATACGGCCATTTCATACACCACACAACGGTAATGTAGGGTGATCATTTTTAGCATATGCTCAGTAGGGAATTGTAGCCAATCAAACCTCCGAGTGTAGTTACATGTTTTATATTTCCAGGTAAAATATCTTTGACCTGCATTTATGCACTCCACTTGCAATTCTATGCAATCATTTCTCCAAATCTCCCTTAACTGTAAGAGCTAAGTTGGGAAGTTGAGTTGTTGCTTAGTTGTCATAGTCGTGTTTGGCTCTCCGTGACCCCATGAACCAGAGCATGCCTTGGAAACTCTCACTTCCTTCTCAAAGCTTCTCCTTTTTTATGCCCATGGAGTCCCAGGCAAAAATCTCCATATCCATTTAGTTGGGGTGCTTTGCTTTAATGCTGAGGTCCCCAACATGGTACCTGTGGGCAGCATGGCACCCACCAACAGCTTCTTGGTGCCTGCCCAAACTCCCTTTACCCTCCCAATTTCATTTAATTCTTTTCTTTTTCTTCTTTCTTTCTTTCTTTTTCTTTTTTTGCTTTGGGGGAGATATTGGCTTATTGTTGTGGGAGGTTGCCTTCATCGTCTATGTTTTATTTGTTTTTATGGGGAGTGTATAGGTATGTTGCCTGATTTGGATGGGGTTTTTTTCCACCCTTTTCTTCTGTGAAATGGGTATTTTATGGTGCCCACCACAGTTTCTTAGATTTCCCTGGTGCCCCCAAAAGGCTGAGGACTCCTGATTTAACATGATGAGCTGCACTGAAATCAGTAACAGGGTGTTTTCTGTGTACAAAGACTCTAATTGTGCCTGACAGGTATGCAAGACAAGGTGATGGTTAACAGGGAGCTCGAGAACTCTCATAGTTCTCAAGATTAATCCTCTTATATCTAAATGCCTCTTAAGCTACAAACAAGGCAAGAGATTTAGACTAATGGGAGTCCTTTTTGAAAGCAATCTCAGTATTTAAGCCAAATTTTCCTGTGGTTGTAAACAAGCAACCAACACTAAACTACTGAAAAGCACCAATAAGCCCATGTTGGTTAGGTTCCCAGATATATTTTTTTAATGAGCTATTATTTAAAAGAGGAAACCGACTCCTGACATGAGGTTTAGGCATCGTGCAAGTGGATGCATGGCATGCCAAGAAGCAACTTGCTAAAGCTAGCTGAAGGCTAGGGGATTGATTACTTAAAAGAATGTCCAACCGATTTCTCTCCAGCAGTTTTTCAAAAGCATCCATGGTCTGAGATTCCAAAATCACCTTAGGCTGATCAATCCATTGCTTGCAACACTTTTCTTGTATTACGATTAGGATGGTGCCAAATGTAGAAGAGCCATTTCTGACCTTTTTTTTTTTTAGCTGCCGAGAAATCTGCTTGGCTTTTTTTGTGGGTTTATAGAAATGGGTTGTGTGCAATACTAGTCCTGCTCAGTGTAGACATGTTGAAATCAATGAATTTAAGTTAGACAGGTCTATTCACTTCAGTGGTTCTTCTCTAAGCAGGACTAACGTTGGATACAACCCAGAAAGTGCCCAAACCCACTACTGATCACCATGGATACATTATTCTTCCTTTCCCCCCCCATGGATATAATTGAGGTTAAATATTGCAGGATGATTAAACGTTAGACAAAAGTTTACAACCCCTCCCTCCTTATATCTCGATTACGTGTGAGTCTCTGGCATTCTCAGTTTCTGTAGAGGTAAATAATAATTCCCCTGCTCTCTTTTCAGATTTGTTTGGTGAGATTAAATGATTAGGACATTCTGTGCTCACACCTTGCTCCCATTCTCAAGTTTCATTTACTGGAAAATCTCTTAGTGAATCAAGTCAAGGGTGAGGAGCCATTCTCGGCTGGAGGGCCTGATCTAAGTGTGGTCAACCTTTTATGGCCCACTATGGCACAACTTTGAGAATTGGGAATTTCCATTTTGCCTACTCTAGAAGAGAAGTATGCCTGCTTGTTTTTAGACTGCAATGTGTTAATCTATCATTTATTTATTTTGAAGATGTACCCTCTGCCTTTCAATCAAATGATTCTCAAGGTGGCTTTCAAGCACCAGGTAATGGCATCCCCACACTGCAAAAATAACAGTAATTCAGAATTCTGTTACAAATATACTCAAACACACACAGCAGCCCTTAGTCCTCAAGCTGGTAGATGGGGATTCCCTTTGCTTCTGCCGTCATAGGGAGGGCAGTTGGAGGCAGTGAAGTAGTGTGGGAAGTAGCCCCAGATGCAAAATTATTAGGGGTGCAAAATTTCAAAAAAGAAAAAGAAAAAAAAGCATGGTCTGCTCTCAGTCTGTGCCTCTTTCTATAGGCAGAGAGCACCTCAAATACCACCAACCCTGGTCCCACGATTGCACTCCCGCACTCTTTCCCCTCCCATGGCCTTTGCTTCTTCCTTTAGGACTGTTTATATATTTTCTTCTAAGGTTGGGGGGCAGTGGCTGCGATCCACATTGAACTGAAGGTGTAAAGGGAGAAATGGGTGGGTTGCAGTTGCCATGCCAGTGCTGTCATTGGTTAGGGGGCACAATACTTGTCTCGCCCCAGGCACGGGCAACCCATGCTATGCCACTGGTTGGAGGCAGCTGCTGCAAGGAATTACAAGTGGGGATGGGCACAATTGCACTCAGGTGCTGCTCAGGCACGATAAAGCTGCTATGCTAGCTTCCTGGCAGGTGGGTGGCTGTTGCCCTGGAGAGGGTCAAGATGGTGTTGTGGTCGGCATGGTGCAGGAGTGCCGGATTGATTGCACCAGTGGATTTGCACCGCACCAATCACTCTGAGGCCTCCCCTCCTTCCCGGTAAGCCCAGTGAGGAACGTGGCACAGCTACTATTCCTTGTGGACTTCCCACAGTCATCTGGACAGGTGTAGTGAGAACAGGATGCTGGACTAGGTGGGCCACTGGCCCAACCCAACAAGATCTTCTTACGGTCTTAAGATTTGGGAGGGAGGAAACAGAAAAGCAACACCCTGCGGCTGCTCCTTGTCTGGCTGGTGTGCTAGGCCGGGTGGCTTTCCTGCTTGCCTGTGTGGGTGTCATGGCCAGACCCTTTGTCCCTGGCAAAAGCCAAAGGTGCCTCCCTTCTGCTTTCCAGTGCCAGGACGACTTCATGGCCCTGAGGATCACAATGTTTGATTGCAAATGCAAGTTGTTCCGGGAGCGGAAAATACCACCCTCCACCTGCACGCCATTGTGCGTACTGTTACTTCGCTTGCTCTGCATGTTTCAGTCTTCCTTTCATGATTTCGGAGAGGGTCACCCGGTGTTAGGAAACTTGGCAACCCCTGCAAGCAACAACAAAAATTGCAATCATTGCCATTGTCATTGAAGATGCAGTGAACGGGGTTTGGGGTAGCAAATCACAGGATTTCTTAGGTATGTTTCCCCACCCTTTCTCCTTTGATACAACCAGAGCTGAAAAGGTAATAACAATGCTAATAGCATCACTCCGTGTAAAAGCACAGCCTTTTGAATTTCCTTTCCTTTTGCAGTTGTTGCCAGAGAGTGCCATCTGCTGGTAACCTGGAATAAAAGAAGGAATATTTCCTTAGAGAAATTTTTAGCTGCATAGCTCTTTTTGGTCCTCCCCCAGCCCAATTACTATTATTTTTTAAGGTCAAGCTACACATTATATAGGAACACAGGAAGCTGCCTTATACTGAGTCAGATCATTGGTCCATTTAGGTCAGCACTGTTTTCACAAACTGAAAGCATCTCTCCACAACTCCAGCCAGAGGAGATGCCAGGAATTGAATCTGGGACTTTCTGCATGCAAAGGAGATGCTCCACCACTGGCCTCCAAGGCTTCCTTCTTTCATTTATTTATTATTCATTATTACATTTATATACCACTTTTATCTTCCAAGGAGATCAAGGTGGTGTACAGTGGCACCTCGGTTTATGAACACAATTGGTTCTGGAAGTCTGTTCATAAACTGAAGCGTTCATAAACTGAAGCAAAATTTCCCATTGAAAGTAATGGAAAGTGGATTAATCCGTTCCAGACGGGTCCGCAGAGTACTCAACCTGAAGCGTACTTAACCCGAAGCATGGGTGTAATTGGTTCCGGAAGTCTGTTCATAAACTGAAGCGAACTTTCCCATTGAAAGTAATGGAAAGTGGATTAATCCGTTTCAGATGGATCTGCGGTGTTCGTAAACCGAAAAATTGTAAACCGAGGTGTTCGTAAACCGAGGTTCCACTGTACATAGTTCTCGTCCTCCCCCCTTCATCCTCACAACAATCTTGTGATCTGAAGAAGTGTGCATGCACATGAAAGCTCATAATAATGACAAACTTAGTTGGTCTCTAAGGTGCTACTGGAAGGATTTTTTTTTTTTGACTATGGCAGACCAACACGGCTACCTACCTGTAACTTGTGAGGTAGGTTAAACTAAGAGATGGTGACTGGCCCAAAGTCATCCAGTGAGCTTGATGGCTGAGTGGGGATTTGAACCCCACCCCCCTAGGTCATAGTCCAACACGCTAACCATAAGGACAGCTTCTCTTAAGAGAATGAGGGGATTTGGACGAAGGCTGTGGTTTATGGGGGAAAGGATCTAAAAACCTGTACTCCACATTGATTCCCTCATGAACATTTCTGCCATATTAAGTTTCTATTATTATTCACAGAGAAGAAAACACACAGGTACAATGTGGGGGCATATATACAGTATTTCCCCCTCCGTGTCTAATAGGAACTTCAGGGGAATGGAGAGTTTTTATTCTGAAATGTGTGGGGGTGAGAAATGTGTATTTTTGAAAAACCATTCCATCAATCCAAATCAGATTCCCCCAGTGGTTTCTAAGAAAAATACAGCTGGTCATGACTATTGCATGTAGCACAGTAGCTCCTAAGGTGGGCAGTAGAATTACATAGGGAGACATTAACAGGTAAGTGGGCAGCAGGCGGCGCTAGAGGTGAAAATGACTACCAGTATTTGAAAATCAGTGCATCAAGTTCATCAATTTTGTTGAATTAATAAACTAGATAGGTTTAACTGGATTTTGAATAAATGTGCAATGAAATTGTTACTGTTTCAAATTTTACTGTGTTACTATTTTCCTGAGTGGGTCATGCAAACTGCTACTCTGAATAATGCTATTTATAGGGTAGGGTAAGGGGCACTGAGGAGTTTATGGAACCAAAGGGGGGGTCCAAATAAGTTTGGGAACTATTGATGTAATGTTTAACTTGAATGATACAATATGCCCCCCTTTTTTGCCTAATTGCAAACTATATTATATGCAATTTCTATAGACATTCTATAATTGTAAAGCGCCTCATCATTTTAGGTGCCTTACTGTGGTTCTGGTGGTGATGTTGATCATGTGTCGGTTTGCCTTTGGCTCACAGCCATGGCTGAAATATGACTCTCTTCTTTCTCGACAGAGCCACCCATATGGGTAACGAAACCCAAAAGTGGAGTTTACGGTGTTGGTGAAAGTTTTGTGCTGTTGTGCCAAGCCATTGGCTATCCTGAGCCAACTATAAAGTGGAAAGTGAATGGCAGGTCTCTTGATGGTAAGGACAAGGTGCAAAACTTCCAGTTTGTTCTGCTGGCAATAATAATAGCAGTAGTAGTAACAACAACAACAAGGGGCAAAATGGATGAGAGCTTCTCTCTGAAAGCCCACTTATTTCCACATTCCCAGGAAGGCACAATTTGGCTTACCGTGATCCTGTATCCTATTGTTGTTTTTTTGGCAGAGGCAGAAATAAAATCCAACAGGGCTGTTTTTTCAACAAGGGAGATCAGTGTCACCGACCTAGAGCTGCAAGACAGTGCCGTGTACCAGTGTGAGGCTACGAACAAGCACGGCACCATCCTCGCTACAGCAAACATTGATGTGCTTAGTAAGTCTTTCCAGCTTTTTGCAGCATGCATGGATCTCAGCAGAAGAGTGCCTCTGCATGTAAAGACCCTGGGTTCAATCCCTGAATCCATCTCTAGGCAATGCTGGGGGGGGGGATCCAGGTCAGAAACCCTGGATTGCTATTGCCTGTCATTACAGAAGACAATATTGAGCTAGGTGGACCAGTGGTCCAACTTAGTATATGGAAGCGACCCAAGTAAACTAGGCCACTCTAGGACTCGGTTTCTCTTCCAACTTTGATAACAATAGGGCCAACGGGATGAAAGTGCATCTCACCTGGAAGATCCTCGGGCGCAGCTAGTGGCTTTATTTATTTATTAGTAGTGACTCATATGAGTATGGTGACTGCAAAGAGTGCTGTCATCTGCCCCAAGGAAGCAATGGGTAGGACTCCCTTCTGTCTTATGACACTATTCCGTTCCTTCTTTCCTTTATACAAAACTGCTTCAGAAGGCTCTGAGAGGCTTGTGACAATATTTAAGACAGGCATGTCCAAAGTCCATTTCAGGGGCCTAATCCGGTTCACTGGTCAATTTATTTTGGCCCCCATGGCAGTATATGTCCTGGGGTAAAATCCTAAAAAAAGCTCAACAACTTGGTTGGCCCTCACACATGTTCACTTCATCAAATCTGGCCCTCTTTGGAAAACGTTTGGGTACCTCTGATTTAAGATTTTGGAATTAACAAGGAGGTGGAAGGGGAATTCCCCCCATACACCAGGTGGCAGTTCATGAGGCAATTTGCTGAAGGTCTAAAGCAGAGAGAGGGTACCTCAGGCACACGGACCAAAAGCAGTCCTCCAGGTCTCACTCTCCTGCCTTCCACAGGCCCTATCCCTCCCCAGCCATCTTTTGCACCCACCTTGAGTGTTTCTGCATGGCTGGAAATCATATCTGCCAAGTTCCGGCCTGATAAATAAGGGACTGGACCAGAAGTAGCAGACCGGAAGTAGCGCTGCCGCCATTTTGAAACTGGGCAGAGCATGCTCAGAAGCGACTTTTGATGCTGCTCTGCCCTGTTACAAAATGGCCGCCGCACCAGAAGTCGTGCTGCAGCCATTTTGGAACTGGGCAAAGCAGCATCAAAAGTCGCTTCTGAGCATGCTCCACCCAGTTCCAAAATGGCTGCCGTGCCAGAATAAACCGGGGAAAAACAAAAAAACCCTTTTTTCTGGCTGGGAACAGCTGGAAAAACGGGGGTTTCCCGGGGAATACGTGAGACTTGGCAGCTATGCTGTAAATGTGTCCGTGAATTCTGGCAATGCTTCTTGCTTGCCTGGAGAGATATGCTGTGTGGGAGTATATGCAGAAACAAGCCAACTGTCCAAAGGTTAAATATACATTTGTTGCTCCACCTACTTTTGCTTCTGGCTCCTCCCACCATGGACACGTCCCTCCTGGAAGTTTGTGGTCTATGGGCTGTTAAAGGTTTCCCACTCCTGGTCTAGAGGCAGCTTCCAATGGGAAACCCTTGGTTAACTGACTAACCAATACCCAAGCAGGAGAGATTTCCCATCTCCTTATGAGAGGATGCCCAAGGGTACAGCAGAGGCACGGGATTGGTCAACACATAACAAGCATGGCAGCTGTTCGGCGGTGGAATTTGCTACCAAGGAGTGTGGTGGAGTCTCCTTCTTTGGAGGTCTTTAAGCAGAGGCTTGACAGGCATAGTGTAGTGACAGAGCCAGTGTGGTGTAGTGGTTAAAAGTGGTAGACTCGTAATCTGGGGAACCGGGTTCGTGTCTCCGCTCCTCCACATGCAGCTGCTGGGTGAACTTGGGCTAGTCACACTTCTTTGAAGTCTCTCAGCCCCACCCACCTCACAGGGTGTCTGTTGTGGGGGAGGAGGGGAAAGGAGATTGTTAGCCGCTTTGAGACTCCTTCGGGTAGTGATAAAGCGGGATATCAAATCCAAACTCTTCAGGCATATGTCAAGAATGCTTTGCTGGTGTTTGCTGCTTGGCAGGGGGTTGGACTGGATGGCCCTTGTGGTCTCTTCCAACTCTATGATTCTATGGTCTAGCATGGGCCATGATTTCAGCACTTTTCACTGGACACTGCTAGCCACTCAGCAACCACATGCCTAAGCTAGCAGCTGCTATCTTGCAACACCTTCTGTCCAAGGCATAAAGGCCCCATCAGCAGAGTTGCCTCACTCAGCATCCATAATCTGACCAGATTGCAGCAATGCAGCAGTGCACTTGAGGGGGCAGCAGGCTTGCCTGAAGGGTGCCAGTCAGTCTGCATGGCATTCAAGCTCAGTCTTGCAACCACTCGCTGCTGCTCTTCCCAGCATCTGCTGCCTGAGGTGGCCACTCACTCTGCCTAATGGTTGCACCAGTTCTGCCCCCTCAGCCTTGTTTGCTGCTGCTTTCTTCCTCCAAGAAGCTGCCTCATGAGTTGTTACTGCTGCCCACAAAGATAGGGGATTTCTTGCTCAAAGGGACAGATGGGATGCCCTGTCTCAGTAGTTATTCTTCCTCAGGCCAGTGAGTATGATGTTAGATTGGGCTGACCACTAGCAAGTGATTTGTAAACATATGAGCCAACTCCTAAGTGCAACTCACTTTTGCTGGATTCTAGATAGCAGTGTTTTCCCAACCCCATGGGATAGCAGGTGTTTCTAAATCCAAACTATTTATAGATCTGTAGTTCTAACTTTTTTGTTGTTGTTGTTGACATTTGCAGACATTCCTCCAGAAATGTTAACTCCAGATGGTGAAGAATATGTTGCGGTTGTAGGTTACCCAAGCCACCTATACTGTCAGTTTTTTGCTGTCCCATCTCCTGATGTTACTTGGTAAGCTCATTTTAGTTCTTTCCTCATGTTCATAGGCCGCTGTTGGCATTTCTGGCTGCAGAGATGTAGCTGCATTAAATCTCTATTGATTTTTTTTTCTAAAAAAAAAAACCATCAATCCAATAAAAATTGCTGTCATAAGATGCCAAAGATGATCCAAATATACTTATACTTTAAAAGTTTCAAAGAATAATATGCCAAGGTTAATGAAACCCCACATTGTTTGTTAGCAATGGGAATGATAAGGTCCCCCATGAGGTGGTGTTCTATTTCCTTTATCTTCAGAAAGGCAGAGGTCAACAGAGCTTAGTTTGCTCAGAGAGTTTTCCTGCTCAGGTGCAATTTAGATGGCTTAATAAAAAGCAAATGTTAGTTTTGAAAAGATAACAAAGAACACTTCAGAATTTAACTTGTGTTGCTTCATTCTTTAGGGAACGTTGTTGTGTACTTGTACTAGGCCCGTTTTCCTTGCGTTTTCCTACTCAGGATCTGTTATTGTCCTCTAAGAGGCCCTGTTGGCCTAAGTATAACTCTGGTTGGTTATAATCTTGGTTTCCATGAAAAGCTAGCAGCAGCTCCTCCGAGTACCCAACTGATTGAGTACCCTAAACCAAACCACTAAAGGTAAAGAGACCCCTGACTGTTAGGTCCAGTCACGGACGACTCTGGGGTTGTGGTGTTCATCTCGCTTTACTGGCCGAGGGAGCTGGCGTACAGCTGGTCATGTGGCCAGCATGACTAAGCCACTTCTGGCGAAACCAGAGCAGCGCATGGAAACCTTCCCGCCAGAGCGGTACCTATTTATCTATTTGCACTTGGACATGCTTTCGAACTGCTAGGTTGGCAGGAGCAGGGACCGAGCAACAGGAGCTCACCCCGTCGCAGGGATTCAAACTGCCAACCTTCCGATCGGCAAGCCCAAGAGGCTCAGTGGTTTAGACCACAGCGCCACCTGCGTTTCAAACCAAACCACTAGACACCTGATAACCCAGAGAAAGAGAGCGAGGTTGAGAGCAAAATGCACAAACACCTCACCATTCCCCCCAAAATGTGTCAATAAACTTAGTCACTATTGTAAGTGGATATTTATGAAGGACCAAGGGTTTGCAAGTATACACAGAAAATTCTTGAAAGGCACCCTGCACCTCTGCCATCTCCCTCCTTATTGTCTTACACAAAACATATGCAACAGAAGGAGAAGGCAAAAGCAGCAAAAGCTGGGTCTACAGCAGAACATCTTTTCTCACATAAAGACTTGTCTGCAGCAAAAAGAAGAGGCTTTGCATGCCAACTCTTGGCCATAAGTATGCTTATGAGGAAGTATTGATTAAGGAGGATCCAGAAATCCCACTACTGTAATTCTGTAATGGCTAATGCTCAAAACAAATACACTGAATTTAATTAAATGAAAATATTGTTGAGTAGCATTCAAAAATACATTTGAAAGAATAATAATAATATGTTGTTAGAGTATGGAACTAGTCAATCATCCTAGATATTCTGATGTGGTGGTGAGAAATTTCGGGACATGGCCACTGTGGGAAGAAGGTGCATATGCATTCTGACAGTGAAGAAAACCATTTCTGGGGAAACAAAATCTAAGGTAAAATCCACACCATACATTGAAAGCACATTTATAGCATTTTAACAGAGACTCATGGGAACTGTAGTTTACTCCACAGCACCCTTAACAAACTTTGGTTTTCTTTGGGTGAAGCCATCCATGTACTTTAAATGCACAGTGTGGGTGTGACCTTAATTCAAAAGTATGTAACTCCAGCTCATTCAAAGACAAGTCTTCCTTTATTTATGATCTGAAGCATCTTTTCAGACTGAAAGGAAGAAATGTCTATATTGATTTATAGCCATTGCCTAGTTTCTGCTTCCTATCATGGTAGTTAAGTTAAGACCTGGCTGCCCTGACATTCTCATAATCTCTAACAGCATGTAATGACCTGTGGTTCTGGTTTACTTCTTAGGACTAAAGATTATGGCATGCAGCACCTTGATCCTGATCAGAATGGAACCCTGGAAATCAGAGTAACGAGAAAGGAAGATGCTGGGTCCTATACTTGCTGGGTGAAAAATTCCGCTGGGAGACGCGCTATCACTGCTACCCTTACTGTCAGAAGTAATTCTTCCTATGAACACAAGTTACTATTAAAAATCTGATTGCTTTAACCTCATGTATAGATATGGAAAATGCCCTGTTTAATTCTGAGGAGAATTCCATCTCCCCAAACAATGGTATCAAGCATTGTATCAGAAGCAACTATGCAATTTTCTTAATGAATGTGCTTAACTCACATCATTCCCTATTCAAATCCACAAATATAATTGCGTAATGCACCAAAATATGTGTAATGCAGTATAATGCTGTCTGCACTTTTGAAAATTGGCATAATTGTATATCGTTCCTGATTTAAAGGCTGGTTGATCACTATGGATGTTCCCCATTCAAAAGCAGAGACCTGATGCTGATATTAATAATGGTTGTGGAGTTTCCTCAATGAAATACTATTTTACACAGTGAATGGAACAGACTGCCTTGGGAGCTGGCAGCTCGTCTTTGGTGGAGATATCTAAGCAGATGCTGCACAACCCAATTTCAGGGACGCCGTAGTTGCATCCTGAATTGAGCAGTGGGTTGGATCACTAAGGTCGCTTCCAACTCCATGATTCTATGTGCCAGCACTTTTTTGGGGTAGATCAGCAAAAATTATTTGCGAACTTATTGCTTTCCTAGGTCACATATCTGCAAGAGCAAATTAATCACATTTGCTGACATAGAGTAAAATGTTGCTCATCTTCACACCGGTGCTTTCAATTCATGGGAGGTGGGCCAAGGGACCATGAACCATTTGCCTTTTGTGATTTCTCCCTTCTCCCTTATCTCCCTTATCTACTGTTCTTAGCAAAGTTCAGGTAGGACATGATTTGGCTAAACTGGAGGTGGGGTGGGAACTCGGGAGTTGGGAACTAAGAATTTCATAAAAGGCCCTGCTATATTTCCTACCCATAGCGCAGTGCCATCCCACACTGCAGGGGCAAACATGTGAATAACTAAGATCCCACCACACAGGTGTGTCTTTCACTCTAGGGATGGCAAAGGAATTCAATTCAGTTTGAATTTTAATGTGAGCATATCCAATTCGCATTTTCCGTAACAACTTGTGAACCAAAACAAAGCTGTCCTTCCAAATTTGCAGTTCTTCAGATTTTGCGATTCAGTTCTTCAACTGATTGATGAAGTAAAAATGGAGGGGGAAAGCTACAGAAATGCATTTTATTAGGGGAAATGGCTTGCAAAAATCTGTATAAGAAACAATGGCATACAAAAATGTGTATATTATGCGAGAAACTGGCACAAGGATTTCTTTTAAAGTATACGGAAATATGGAGGACTGGACTTAAGACTGGGAAAGCAAGAAACCTAGAGAAGCCAAAATCGACAGATTCACTCACTCTGTTTTCATATGTTTCACTGGAGAGCTTTTCAGGAGTCAGTCTGAACAATGAATGATGGCCAAATAACTCTGGCTCAGTTATAAAATGTGAAACTAATTTAGTACTTCTGAGGAATGTCAAGGGGAAAGTAAAGGGTTTCAAAAGGAACAGTGACATTTCTCTGAAAAATCTGTACAACCCTCAGTTATCCTTGGAGTTTACCTAAAGCAAAATTTGAAGCAAAGCTGTTAGTCATTCTAGGGTGAAATATACAAGGGCAGCCAATAGTATTTCAATAAGACAAGTGAAATTGCTCAAAGGGAGTGTAATGCATCATTATCATATGGAAACCGGGATTGAAAGCTACCCTGTTCTTATGCGAAGGAATGGCACAAGGACTGTAAAGCAATTTGCTCCTTATATACATGAACAAACGGCAAATGTCTTTCTCCACTTATTAGATGCTACCAAAATATCTGTTCTGCCTAAGAACCCACAAATTTTGAAATCACATCCAGTTGCATTGAAATGCCATGCTGAGTTTGACTCCCATTTGAAACACCACTTTCAAATCTCTTGGAGAAAGGATGGAAAGGAGCTTGTAAAGAATGACACAGAGGATGGGAGGTAACAAATGAGAGTTTTCTCCTTATTCTGCTTTCTTTTCACATTATTTAATTCATGGGAACATGATCGTGCATTTACGGTCCTGCCCTAATGGGCGGCTTCTAATGACTGTTGATTCTGGTAGTTGTTTCTTGTGCTATAATCCTTTGCAGCAGAGAGCCAGGCACAGTGAGGTCTTATCTGGGACTTGCCATTGATTTCCATAGGAGTGCTTAAAAGATCGCCACCCCTTTTGCAGGAGTAATAACATAGGCAAGCTTGGACATACGGGAGTTCCTGGATCAGCAACAAATAAGTGGAATGGGATGTTTTACACCATAGTTATATGTGTTGCTTTCAGAGTGACAGTGGATCAGAGAGAGGCTGTAGTGGCCCAATAGCAGAACACATCTGCTTTGCATGGAGAAGGTTCCAGGTTCAATCCCTGGCATCTCCAAGTTGGGCTCAGTTGGGAGACTAGTATAGACATGATTAAACTAGAGTGATTCAGTATATGTTAGCTTCCTATGTTCCTAGCAGCACCCTGGGTTTGGGGAATTACGCTGTGCCATTTAGCAGGTGGATGTTGGAGACAGTATCACATACAGTGAGGCATGCCACTTGCCTTTCTCATGGCCTCATTTTATTTTCTTAAAATTTTTTTGCAACGCAAACATAATGGATTTGGAGAAGCATCTGTTGGGAAAAGTTGTACCCAGCAACAGAGAAAGTGCCTCCTTCGGAGGAAGCTTCTCATCCTCCAAGCCAATGCAGATCTACCTAACAGTGCTGAGCACTACTGGGATAATGTGCATTGAATGAAATCCAGGCTTCCCAAACCTGGTATAGTCTCCAGATGTTTTGGACTACAGCTCCCATGATCCCTGACAAACCATGCTGGCTGAGTCTGATGAAAGTTGAAGGCCAAGATATCTGGAGGGCACCAGCTTGATGAAAGTTGCTCTAAAAGTATTACATGAACCTTTAAAAAAATAAATAAATCATGTACTTGTAGCCCGCCTTTCTGCCCACTTGAACCCTCCAGAAACTTTCCAGTGCAGAACCATAAAAATAACGTCCAAAACCCCTGAGCAATAAAATATAAATAACTATGCAATATAAATCACTATGCAATCCTATGCTGGTACAGTCAACTGGAAAAGTAGAGTATGGGATTAAGGATTCTTTTGGCAGTGGCCCATTTTAAGTCCTACAACCCATTGGTTGTCCTTGTATTTTGCTGAGAATATCTTTTTTTTTCCCTAGCGGGGTCAATAGAATATCTCTTGTTGACCTTGGCAAGATGTTGTATAAGTCATTGAAGCACAGGGGACCAATCCTTGGCCCTCCAGAAGTCGTCAGACTCCAGCTACCATCAGACTCAGCTAGCATGAGCTCTGGTCAGGGATTATGGAAACTAGTCCAGCAGCCTATGGACTGATACAAAAGGGATAAAATTGGAAAACTGGTAGTCGGAATGGCATGAGACTCTTAGTCTCAGAGCTGTGGGTTTGAGGCCCACATTGGGCAAAAGTTTCCTGCATTGCAGCTGGTTGGACATGATTGTTGTGGCCCCTTCCAACTCTACAAATCTATGATTCTATGAAACTGGAATGACTGAATGACTTTCTATCTCAGTAAGATATAAGCAGCCTTACAGGCCTGCACATAATTTCATAGTTGTCCTGGAAGGACCTCTAGTGGTGAAAGCACAGCTCTAAATCTAGATTTTGTATCCAGTAGGCCAGATGTACAGTTATTTTGAATAGCTGAGCATTGAACAAACCAGTAAAACCCACCACATACAAGTCGTGTTTCGCTGATATAATCACATGTTCAGATTATGTGGTGTTTTATTTTGTTAAATAATGTAGCCAGAACAAGTAAAAACAAACAAACCTCCACCTTGTTCATTCATTAAGCATTTACAATGCGGTTTACCAGATTTTGGCCTATGGGCCACATGTGTCCCTGAAATAATTGTCTATGGTTTCTAGACATTCTACCAACAATGTTTTGAACATTCTTTTGCATTTCTTTTCCTTTTTTTCCTTTTGAGTTGTGTGTGTGTGTGTGTGTACACACACACACACACACACACACACACACACACACACACACACACACAATATTGATGTGCAACAATATGCATGAACAGATTGTGCTGCTTATCTGCTAGAAAGCCTGTGAATTTGGTTGTGTGTGTTTTTTAAATTTTGTTTTTGTTGTGGTGGTTATGAGACAACAGCTGATCATTCCTGGCTTAAAAGGTGCAGATGCTCTTGTCTAAATCAGGCACAGCCAAACCAGGCACAGCCAAACTCGGCCCTCCAGATGTTTTGAGACTACAATTCCCATCATCCCTGACCACTGGTCCTGTTAGCTAGGGATGATGGGAGTTGTAGTCCCAAAACATCTGGACGGCCACGTTTGCCTGTGCCTGGTCTAAATTCAAGTGCCAATTAGGGAACTACCTTTTCTCAATCTAGTTCAGTGTTCTCACTTCCAGTACTGACTGGAAGTGGTTCTCCAGAGTTTCAGAAACGGTGTTTCCCAGCCCTATCCTGGACTGAACGCATTCCTTTTGACTGCAAAGCTTGTGCTCTCCCACTGAGCTGCAGGCCTCCTCTGCTTCACTGTCACTCTGAAAACACATCTGTGCAGATGTCCACTCTGTTGAATCACATTTAAACATTCTGTTCCACGAACAGGACCTTTCAACATAGGGCAAAGTAGATGAGACGTGGAATATCTTTGATTGGATCCCCCAACTTTCCTTTGCATTTTTCATGGGGAAAGGGAAGAATTGGATCAGGACTTTTGTGACTCTTAGGCAGGGCCATCTTAAGCATATCTGGTGCCCTAGCGCCGTGGTGCGAAGATCCCTCCGGCGCCCCCCTGCCCCGTTTTCCAGTGCGGCTGTCTGGCGGGCGCAGCACGCAGCACGGCTGCCGTGTGCGCCACAGAGCGGTGCCCCCCCTGGCGGCCCGGCAGCCTGCGCCACCCAGCCTTGCCATAGGGCCGGCCCTGCTCTTAGGGAAGAGAAGATTAGCCCTTCCCTTGTATTGCTTTCCCAATATCAACCCCTCATAGGTATTATTATGTATGCCCCCCCCCAATGTTACAAGCAACAAATTGGGAGGCCTTTGATATTACATATATAACCAGTGCTTTTTTTTTTCTTAAAAAATGTTTAGGGATATGCTCATTTTGACTCAAGAAAATCACCATTTTGTAGTTCAAATCGGGAAAAATAAATACAGTAAATGGACAAATGGACAAAGATTCACAAAATGTTTAAGGGCATGTGTACCCCCGCATTCCCTCAGAAAAAAAGCACTGTATATAACATAATTTTATTTGTATGCCACCTTCCCACAATTCTAACCATGCTCCAGGTGGCTTACGACACGAAAAAATACATAACTACAACATCACAAAAGTAGCCATGAAGAATAAATCAAACATTAAAAATATTAAAAGCAAACTGGACAATTTCCACATAAATCACAACAAAATCTAAAATAAAGATACAAAAAAACCCCAAAACAAATATAACAGCGACAATCCCACCCTCCATCCCCCCACAACAAAACACTCCAGCCCAAGAATTTGTTCAGCAGCCTCAGCTTTTGTAGCTGGAGTCAGTCAGGCCAGGTGGAAAAAGGCAACTGAGGTGGTCTCTGACCACGCACATGGGAAAGAGCATTGTGGGAAGGGGTTAAACTTCCCCTTTCCCTAGTCCTATGGTGCTGATCCAATTTATATCTTCCCCTTGACTTCTATAAAGTGAAAGGAAATGAAACAGTGGAAATTTAGATCTCATCCATTTCTCATCTTGTCTGGATTGACCCTTAAGAACTTAGTCATTAGCACTCAGTCTAATCTATCTCACAGGGTTGTTGGAATGATAAATAAGAATTGTCTAGCACTTTGTGGACTGGGGACCGTAGAGTAATAATCTCCAAATTTCCTGAAAGCAGATTACTAGAACTATGGCTGTTATAAACTGGTAGGATCAGTTGCAGGTGTTTGAAACTGTGCTGGTAGTTAATGCTAGCAGTGTGTGTGTGTGTGATGAATTTGCTACTTAAAATATAACTTAAGCATTATGGCGAGCTGCCTCGTTATGAGAGATTTCCATGTGCAGGCTTGACAAGGTGAGGTAAAGAAAGCGGATTCAGGATGCTAGTTTTATTGTTTCTCTGTCATTTGTGTCTAATTTATACTTTCCACCGCAGAATAATTATGGAGATGGACACCTTGATTATATCGAATGTGGAATTAGAAGATCAGGGTGTGTACACCTGTGTAGGCCGCACATCTCTTGACAGTGCTACAGATGATTCCCGCATAACTGTCCTTTGTAAGTAAATTTTAAACCAAGTTATTCTGATGTTTTATTTAAATCCCTCTGGGGAAATCTGTTCTTACTCCTTCTCTGCCAATTACAGCGGTACCTCGACTTACGAAGGAGATCCGTTCCGCGGCGCTCTTCGTAAGTCGAAACCTTCGGATGTCGAAGCGTCCATTTTGCACTTCTGTGCATGTGCAGAACGCGCGCGGGGGGCGAAAATACTTCCAGGTTTTCCGACTTCGTAAGTCAAAACCTCCGGAGGTCGAGGCATTCGGAAGTCGAGGTAGCACTGTAATGGCTTTTGTTCTGAAGGTTTGGGCCCATTGCAACATCAGTCAGATTCAGCACGATTTATTCACATGCACATTTCACAAATGGCCGCTTTGCCGTCTGACCCTGAGGGGTTTGGACAGGGACGGTGTTGCTTCTGGGCCAGAGGGAGGTGAGTCATGGCTTTGGGGCATATGCCATGTGGAAACCCAGGAGAATGTCTAAAGCTCCTCCACCTTCTGCCCCCTTAGCCTCTCTTCTGATTTCTCAGTGCAAGATTTTCCGTTCGCTTCAGGACTGTGTAGGATTGTTTCAGGCATGTCTGTTTGTGTGCCCTGCTGGCATATTCTCCCGACTCCCTGACTACTCTGAAATATGTACCAGGTTGGTGAGGAGCAAGTATTGCAGGCATGCCATTGGATTAGGTTAATTCAATGGCCACATTTAAGCTGGGATAGAATCATTGGACTGTAAAGTTGGAAGGGACCCTGAGGATCCTCTAGCCCAGCCCCCTGCAATGAAAGAATATGTAGCCATCCCATAACAGGGATCAAACCTGCAACCTTGGTGTTATTAGCACCATGGGCTTAGGCTGAATGGCAGCTCCATGGTTTTAGGGTGAATGTTGTTGTTGTTTAGTCGTTTAGTCGTGTCCGACTCTTCGTGACCCCATGGACCATAGCACGTCAGGCACTCCTGTCTTGCACCGCCTCCCGCAGTTTGGTCAGACTCATGTTCGTAGCTTTGAGAACACTGTCCAACCATCTCGTCCTCTGTCGTCCCCTTCTCCTTCTGCCCTCCATCTTTCCCAACATCAGGGTCTTTTCCAGGGAGTCTTCTCTTCTCATGAGGTGGCCAAAGTATTGGAGCCTCAGCTTCACGATCTGTCCTTCCAGTGAGCATTCAGGGCTGATTTCCTTCAGAATGGATAGGTTTGATCTTCTTGCAGTCCATGGGACTCTCAAGAGTCTCCTCCAGCACCACAATTCAAAAGCATCAATTCTTCGGCGAAGAATGGCAGCTCCCAGCACCTGCCAGTCAGGGCTCTGGGACCCTTGAGCAGGATATGTCTCACCTTTGGGGTAACCTCTCTCATTCAGTTGGAGTTGTAAGGCTCTAGGAGGGGTGACTTTCAAAGTCTCCTGCCCAACTGAAAGGGGTGTTTTTTCAGTGCAACTCACATATATATTGATGAATGAGCATCACATAATAGGGGTTCATTTTTAAACTGGATGAAATCCACCTCTCCCCCCCCCATTTTTCCTTACACGAATTAAAATCCTCCTGGGCTGCCAGTCTCATTACGGCCCTACAAATGCTACCCCCAACTGCGAGCCTTCTTCTTTTCCATACATTGTCATTTCAAATCTAACTCCCAGACAACCTCACACTGCTGCCTTTTAAAAACCCTGCACTTCTATTCTTAGCCATCTATAAAAACCACATATTTATGTAGAAATCCTCCTCCAGCTCTGCCTCATTGCTTTCCTGCTACCAGGACAGTTGCTTAATAAGAATCCTGCTGTGGCTGAGACAAGAAATAGAATTTGACCTTTGTTGGGGAACGTTTCTGGCTATTGGAGCAGAAAGAAGTATCATATGCAATGCATGAGGGACAAATATTGGATGCCAGTGCCCATCCCACTAGTATTATAGAGCGGATGCCTGAAATACATTTTGAGCCTGGCCTTGGAAAACAACTGTATTTCTCAATGCACACGCCTTGCTCCCAACTTTCACATGGAACTGTTTTATTCGCTCAACAGTCTTTTTGTGAAGGAAGTGGTGAATGGCAAAGTCGGCCTTTTAAGTTCAATAGGACAGGCCACGTTCTGCTCTGCCCCTCCAAAACAACATAGGAAGCTGGCTTAAAGTGAGCCAGACCATTGGTCCTTCAAGCTCTGCATTGTCCACACGGACTGGCAGTGACTCTCTGGGGTTTCAGACAGTGGACATGCCCAGCCCTACCAGGGTTTGAACCTTGGACCCTTTGCCTGCAAAGTATGTGGTCTGCCACTCAGCTAAGGCCCAGGTATTCTGGCACACTAGTATAGATTACATAGCATTACATATTTCCTACATTTTTTGCCCTTCTCTTACATGGGACTCCAAGTGACCACAGAGCTGATCAGATCTGTACCTGTTTAGCATCTGTATGCAACAATGCTGCAATTTCAAATACTCCTAGTTCAATCATTGGACCCCTATAATGTGGGTGTTTTTAATATTTCTTGTAGGACCCCCCTCACTGTATAGTTTTGCTAAAAACAACAACTGTGCATATGTGCAAAAATCTGCAGATTATACTTTCTAGAGCAGACAAATTCATGCAACAGACAAATGTTGCTGTAGTCCTCAGAAGCCTATGTCACAATAATTGTGCCAGTCTTTAAGGTGTCAAAGAGCTCTTTGCAGGCATAGCTTTTATTCTTGTGAAATAGGCAAAGATGAAGAGTGTGGCATGTGGCTATGTTGGCACTGGGGGGCATAGTTGGCTGGTATGACTTTTCTCTCATGTATTCTGTGAGCAGATGGACAGGGTCATATGTACAGCCCAAATGTCAGAAGTAGCAGTGTGATTTCCACCTGAAAATATTGCACATGTCTCTTGCTCAGAGTGAAGCACAGCAGCCAAATGCCGTTCTTCTTATGTTTCTTCCATTTCTTGTACAGATGTCCCTGACCCACCAGAAGACCTCCACCTCTCCGAAAAACAGAGCAGAAGTGTGAGGCTATCATGGAATGCTGGGAGCAGTAACAACAGCCCAATTAATGGTAAGCAGGAGTCTAGTGCTACCACCTCACTTTTATAGAGTGACAGCAACTGCTTGGAATTAGATCAAAATTACCCTAAAAGCTGCACTTAATTAGTTTTATTGGTGAAGGTTTTATTTGTCTCTGATCATTTCCTTCCCTTCTTTCCAGTTCGTTTCCGGGGATCTTAATTGTGTCTCCACTCCTTGTCCTTTCTAGAATCAATTGTGGAATTTGAAGAGAACCGATGGGAGCCCAGAAAGTGGCAGGAATTAATCAGGCTCCCAGGGAATGACAGTACAGTTGTCTTACCACTGTCCCCTTATGTAAATTACCAGTTCCGTGTTATATCTGTCAATGCCGTTGGGAGAAGCCAGCCTAGCGAACCGTCAGAACGATATGAAACACCACCAGCTGGTATGCTTTGCTACCTGTTTCTTGTGTTTAATTATATCATATTGAACAGGGTATACTAGCCTAGAATACATCTGATGCATATTCAGGAGCATTTGCTTTGATTTGTGGGGGAAACAGGTTCCCAAGCTTTGTTTTGTTTTAGACTAATTTATAGGCTTGGTTGGAGGTGAGCTGCTTTCTCCTATCCCACTCAGTAATTGCTGTCGAGGCTTGACATTGTGAAGCCAGACCCTGTTGTGGATAATTATCAACATTGTTCAAAGCAGCCTTCCCCAATCTGTGTTCCTTCAGACGTTTTGGACTAAAACTTCCATCATTCCTGACTATTGATCATGTTGGCTAGGTCTGAAGGGAGTTGTTCTTCAAGATGTCTTGAGGGCACCAAGTTGGGGAAGGCTGGTTTAATGTATGTGTTCCTCTCTTTTCAAAGTGTGGTTCTTAAGGAGATAACATATTATTGATTTATAGTTTTTTATTGAAACTTTTTCATCACACAAGGCAATAAAAAAACAAACAAAACTAAATTAAAAAAACAGAAAAAAGAGTGAAGAAAATACAAAGCCCCCTCTCAAAGGTAGATCTTAATCCTTGTTTCACACAGAAGAGGGTGGGCCCTACCCTCCCAGCTGTCACCTAGGAGATTCCCTTTCTTCTTCACGCCTCCCACACTGGGAGATCTTCCCTTCCCTGCCTCTAGAGAAGGCGTCAGCAACGTTTTCTGCCCGTGGGCCGGAGGATTCCCATGGACTATCGTCCGTGGGTCAGACATGGGCCGCCCAGGTGCAGAAGCGATTTCCGGTGCCGCGCTGCCCATGTCCCAAACACCAGAAATGGCTTCTGCACATGTCCACAGCTGCACAGAAGCAATTTCCGGTGCTGGCTGCCCATTTCCAAAATGTCCATAGCACCAGAAATTGCTTCTGCGGCTGCATAAACGTGATTTCCGGTGCCGCTCAGCAAGTCCCAGCGCCGCGCTGCGCCAGTTTACCACAGCGCGTGGGGGACTTGCCAAGCGGGTGGCTTGGTTCACGGGCAGCCTGTGGGCCAGATAAATGGCCTCCATGGGCCGGAGGTTGCTGATGCCTGCTCTAGAGTCCTTCACCAGCCAGCCATCACCTTCATGTGCATATAGAGTCTCTCTCTCTCTCTCTCTCTCTCTCTCTCACACACACACACACACACACACACACACACACACACACACACGGGAAAAAGAAGCATAAAAATAAAAATAAGAAAAGAAGCAAAAGGAAAAGGGTGTTTTATTTAATTGAGGACACAGCATTGTACATTAAAAGTACAGGTAGCTGTGTTGGCCCATGAGAAACATTCCAAAATTTGTTTTAGGGCGAAATCATTATTAGCCTTAGCCCTATCAATCTGTCACAAAATAGTGTGGCAGCTTTAGAGTTCTCCACAAGTCTTTAGCTGACTAAATGGTAAACAAAGGGGGGGGGAGGCCTGATGGTTATGGTATGGAATTCCATTCCATTCATTGTCCCAAGATGGAATGTGGAATGAGGCATTCTTAAGGGCTATGCAGGTTTCAGGTTGTACCAAAGACTGCCAAAAACAAGACATAAATGATGGATGGTTAAGCCCCAATCTTTGGGAATATAAGATCCAAGGAATAGAAGTTATTTGCACATGGCAATGCTCCATACAGGTAGGACAATAGGTAAGACAGCATTTGGAATACTTTGTACAGTTTGGGTTGCAACACCTCAGAAAAGGCTGTTATACAACTAGAAAACAAATGTACTTAAGGATTCTATTTTTAAAATATATTATGAGAAACTGCACAATTAACAAAACATGTAGTTAGGCTCCAAATATACTGCTTTTAAGACTCAGGCTAGCTTTCCTCTTCTTTTATGTAGACACCATGCCTTCTGGATGGGCTATTTAGCAAGATTTATATTGAGTCTCATAGCAGCACAGGACTTTGGATAAATTTCTATTCACGACCAATTTCTCCTGGTATAACATGAAATAACTGGCTCCTGAAAATCCTTTTATAGAACAGCTGTTCTGCAAGGTTTCTTCATTTATATTCTCCTAACATTTTAAAAAACTTTTGTCTCTGTACCTTCCCTAGCTTTCAGACTCTGTGCCTCCTTCTAATGATACACCTTCTGTTTTCCGAGTCCCAATGGGCCAACTCTTTAAAATAATCCCATTAACATCTGGTGCTTTGTGAAACTACCATTTAGTTCTTATTCAATCATTTCAACCAAAATGACTGAAACCATATCCATTTTATGGTGGAGGGTTTTTGTTGTTGTGCTTTTTACATGACAATTGATCATATTATCCAAGGGTGTCCTGGCATGAATTTATTTACTGATGTCTGTCATAATGCAATCCTTTCATCTCAAAAATGGCTCCTTTAGATAGTGGAACTCCTTGGGCTCATTCCCTCATGTGAGCCAGCAAACAAACTACAGTAGGAAGGCTTTCCATTTACCAGTGCCGGATTTACATATAAGCTAAACAAGCTATGGGACATGGGTGGCGCTGTGGTCTAAAGTAAACCACTGAGCCTAGGGCTTGCCGATCGGAAGGTTGGGAATTCAAATCCCCATGACTGGGTGAGCTCCTGTTGCTCGGTCCCAGCTCCTGCCAACCTAGCAGTTTGAAAGCACATCAAAGTGCAAGTAGATAAATAGATACCTCTACAGCGGGAAGGTAAATGGTGTTTCCGTGTGCTGCTCTGGTTTGCCAGAAGCGGCTTTGTCATGCTGGCCACATGACCTGGAAAAACTGTCTTTGGACAAACATCGGCTCCCTCGGCCAGTAAAGTGAGATGAGTGCCACAACCCCAGAGTCGTCTGTGACTGGACTTAACTATCAGGGGTCCTTTACCTTTACCTTTAAACAAGCTATAGCTTAGGGCCACACTCTCTTGGGGGGCCCCCAAAAAAATTAAAGGAAAAAAATGGATGTACATTTCCAAAATATAAGATAAAAAACAAATGAAATAAAACCTATATACAGCAACAGTGGTTTGTGTTGTGTCGGCTCCTATGATGTAAGTAATGGGCCCCGCCTGCTAGCCTGCTCCCTAAAATATCACTGGTTTGCTCATTTCTATATATAGGGTGCCTACATTCTGCATGTGCAAATAGCTTTGGATACCTATTAGGTCCCTAAATGACCAAATAGCCTATATTCAACACAAAAAAACAGCGACAATTTGTTGTTGACAAAGGACAGCTGGACATATTATTATTACTTGGTTTTGCTGAACTGGCAAACTATGGTTAATGGCTGGACCAAAGTGAAATATTCAGCCATCTTCACATGATAGCATAATCTTGTTCAGAAGCTGTTAATCACAGTTTCCCAGTTTGGACAAAATGAGAAACTATAGTTAATGGAAGAATTACTGATCTGTTTTTTTGCAGGTGAGAAGGGGGGGAGTGGAGAAGCTGTGCGCATGGCCCAATAGCTCAGCTTACTAAACTGAAATGTAATAATTTGAATGTAGCTGATATATCCATTCTTTGAAATCCAATTTGCAAGGAGTTGTGTGTGGTTATCATGGCATGTCACAAGCCACCATGAATGGTGCAGTGTGTTAAAAATGATAACTTTATTACACAGTGAATGTGAAATTCATCTGAAGTTTTTTCCAAGTTTATTTCGGAATACTGCTGTATAATAATCATTACTAGGAAATTCACATAATTACCCAGCAGTTAATCAATTTACCATATAAATAAATGTAGACATATGAAGAATAAGAAACAAAGACTGGTTAATTAAAATACTCTTGCATTGTATTTTATTGATGCATAGCTCCAGACAAGAACCCGGAAAACATCCGAATTGAATCTTCTGAACCACATGAAATGAACATGACATGGGAGGTAATGCCTTTTTAATTGAAGATATATAGACACAATTGCTGTAGTCCAAGTGAAGTCACCTGGTTCATTTTTTAATAATCTTCAGAGAACACAGTGGACTTTCAGAGTGTACGTGCATAGCGCTGGGCTGAATATGTGATTTAAAAGCAAAACAAAAACAACCTTCATTGCAGCTGAAAGAACAACTGTAGGATAACATCTAGGAAATAGCTTTAATCTCCATTGTCATTGATTTTGCCTTTTATTCCTTACATGCCCCCTTAGCTCCTGTTTTCTAATAATTTCTTACTAATGATTCTGTTTTTGAAAATATGGAAGTAGCTAAGAAGGTCTAAGGAAAGAATTAAGTTTAATTAATTACGTGGGTGGCGCTGTGGTCTAAACCACGGAGCCTAGGGCTTGCCGATCAGAAGGTCGGCGGTTCGCATCTCCATGACGGTGTGAGCTCCCATTGCTCGGTCCTGGCTCCTGCCCACTTAGCAGTTTGAAAGCACATCAATATGCAAGTAGATAAATAGGTAAACGGGAAGGTAAACGGCATTTCCATGCTCTGCTCTGGTTCGCCAGAAGCGGCTTAGTCATGCTGGCCACATGACCTGGAAGCTATATGCCGGCTCCCTCGGCCAGTAAAGCGAGATGAGCGCCGCAAACCCAGAGTCGTCAATGACTGGACCTAACGGTCAAGGGTCCCTTTACCTTTATTGCTTTGGATTCTACCTGCCTGCACCCTTAATAATAGTTTTAAAGGAGGTTGTTTGAAATTCAGAATCCCTTGGGTAGAAATGAGACTGTGAGCCCATAGCATCTTCCTTTGCCTCCAGTTTTATGTGAATTGATGCTTGGCAGTTTCCATCATATCCTCCATTTTGGCTTCCTTCATTACAAGGACTGCAAATGTAGAAATTATGCCATGTATTCATTAATGCAGGTGCTTTTTATAAATCACAACAAGGAAGCTTAACTGTTTTTATTCATCCTCATTCTCTTTTTCTTTCTCCTTTTTCCCTCTGGCAAATTATTTTACCAGCTATTATTATTTATATTAGGACATCAGTAGACATAGAAATTTACAGAGTATTATTATTATTATTATTATTATTATTATTATTATTATTATTGCAAAAAGGCAGGTCCTGCCCACAAGGAACTTCCAATATACATCTTTGACAGAGGGAAATCAGAGAGGAGGAAAAAGAGAAGTTTATGCATATTACTCTTGTGTAACTGACTGAGCTAAATGAGTGCCTCAAATGAGCCATGAAAATATTATTATCCATTAAGTCATTCAGATATAGTTTAGGATTTTTGTTGTCAGTTGTTTAATACTCTGTAGGGTAATCTTATGTTTTAATGAACAAATTTGCAATGGAACTTTTTTTTTTATAAAAAAAAGAGCTGTCATAGTGTAACCACAGTACAAATGACACATTTTCATGTGAGTTGATTGACATTGTAAAATGTACTGCAAATTGAGAGGTAATGCCTCCAACATTAAAGTATATGATTTAATAATCATTGTGCTTTCAAGCCACCTGTTTTCCTCTCTTGCTGGCTTTTAAAAAGCCATAACGTTCTGTCCTTCACTTACCTTAAGCCTATATTTGTGATGTTTGCCTTACTTAAAGCAATTTTTGTGATGCACTTCTGAATTATATAGCCAACTGTTTTGTGGGAAAGTGTTTCCCGTAAGCCAGCACAACAACAACAGCAGTACGTACCTGATTCCATTTCTTCTTCATTTGCAGCCACTAAAGCCCATGGAGCAGAATGGACCAGGCCTGGAGTACAAAGTGAACTGGAAACAACAGGATAATGTTGAATGGGATGAAGAAACAGTGAAAAAACATTTCTTGGTATTGAAGAACACCCCCACCTTTGTACCTTATGATATCAAAGTTCAGGCAGTGAATAGCTTTGGGTCTGGCCCTGAGCCCAATATAATAACTGGCTACTCAAGCGAAGACAGTAAGTAATGGGAAAGAAAAAATCTTTATACAAAGAATGGTCTGTGGGTGATTTTCAAGCTGAAGGGTGAGCGAGCTTAGAGTTAAGAGTTGGGAGTTAAATTATTAAAAAGGCAGCAGGCTGAAAAATGTGGAGATACAGAAGCTTTTTGCTTCCCAACATTTGGCGGGGGAGGGGGGAAGCAACCTAAAGCACAATTTTCAAATGAAATGCAGAAAAATATGGTCAGTTGTTTGTCTTTCATGATCACCCCATTTTGCGATAGTATGCAACACAATGCTTTACTTCAGTAACAGAATTCCAAACATTTTTTGTTGTTGTTTAGTCATCTTAGTTGTGTTTGACTCTCCATGACCCCATGCAGCAGAGCATGCCTTGGAAACTCTCACTTTCTTCTCAAAGCTACTCCTTTTTTATGTCCATGGAGTTTTCTTGGCTGGAGTGGATTGCCAGTTCCTTCTCCAGGTGGATCACATTTACCGTAGTCTAAACTCTCGGCTATGACCTGTCCGTCTTGGGTGGCACTGCACGGCATAGCTCATAGCTCCTTGGAGTTATTCAAGCCCATCGCCACGACAAGGGGAAACATTTGTTATTATGTAATTAATTCTGATTTTAAGGGGTGAAATAAATTTTAAAAATTAAAAAAAATGTTCAGTAGCACCTTAGAGACCAACTAAGTTTGTTCTGGGTATAAGTTTTCCTGTGCATGCACACTTCTTCAGATACCATTTCGTGCATGCACACAAAAGCTTATGCCCAGAACAAACTTAGTTGGTCTCTAAGGTTGTTGTTGTTTAGTCATTTAGTTGTGTCCGACTCTTCGTGACCCCATGGACCAGAGCACGCCAGGCACTCCTGTCTTCCACTGCCTCCCGCAGTTTGGTCAGACTCATGTTGGTGGCTTCGAGAACACTGTCCAACCATCTTGTCCTCTGTCGTCCCCTTCTCCTTGTGCCCTCCATCTTTCCCAACATCAGGGTCTTTTCCAGGGAGTCTTCTCTTCTCATGAGGTGGCCAAAGTATTGGAGCCTCAGCTCAGGTCTCTGAGGTGCTACCGGACAATTTTTTAAATTTATTTTGACTGCGTCAGACCAACACAGCTACCTACCTGAATTTAAGGGGCGGGTTTGAGGAAGGTGAATTTTCACATTCATTTTTGAGAGGTAAAAAGCTTCACATGGTAACTTTTCTCAGTTATCATCCTAAGCTCTTCTTATGAAGATTTATCCCCCCACAAAAACTTTACAAAAAGTAAGCATCTTCCTCCCAAAATAATATTGTGAAAGCACATCCTAAATGTGTCTCAAGCATATTGCTAGTTTCTTTAATGATGGTGATAGTGATGATGATGATGATGACATAGCTGCCAAGTTTTCCCTTTTCTCGCGAGGAAGCCTATTCAGCATAAGGGAAAATCCCTGTAAAAAAGGGATAACTTGGCAGCTATGGATGATGATGATGATAAATATTTATATGCCATCCGTCCTTGAATCTTCCTGGGTTGCCCCAGCCTCTCTGGGTGAATCCCAACAAAATATGAAATCACAATAAAACATCAGCTGTTAAAAACTTCCCTGAACCTTCAGATGTCTTCTAAAAGTCATATAGTTATTTATCTGTTTGACACCTACACACACTTACCTGGGGGTATGGTCCCGACTGAACGAAGTAAGATTTACTTCTGAAAAGACATCCATAGAATAACACAATTAATAAATTTACAAGGATACAACCAGATTAGCTGCCCTTTACACCTAAATGACACTTTACGGCCAAATTGCAGTCACACATAAATATCTGTATCTGTTCCAGCCGGGACTTTAGAATTCATTATTTAAAAAGAAGCGGTTTAGTTTAGATTTTAAACCTCCAACAGACATTTATCCCTGCCTAATCAATATTGTTCACTTGAAACTTGCAAGACATAAAATACCCATTTCCCATCTCAACATCCCAGAGTTATATTCTGTTATTACATTAGTCTATGATTGCTACATCCTCTTTCCTTCCCTCCCACTGCAGGCACCACAGTCATAAACCACTGTACAGAATTTTAATATAAGTGCACAGGAAGTCATAACCCTAATAAAATAACTGTGAGTGTACAGTAATAACACAAAGCAATTGTTTCTTGTGTAAAATATGGAAGACTGAGAACCTCTGCTCCCCTGTTGAGAAAATTGGACAACAGTCTTTCCAGAAGCCTTGCTGCTGTTACACTGCATTTTTCTCTCTCTTATCTTGTTTAGAGAATGGAGATACACACACACACACACACACACACACACACACACACACACAGACACTCTATATATATATACTTGGAAGATCATAAGCCCCCTGCTGCAGTACTAGGAATCAAATACTTCTGCAAGCAGAACAGCCTTTTTTTTTAAAGGGGCTTACTTCAAGAAAGGAAACCAACCAAAAACCTAGCTTTTAAGGATTTAAGCCTTAAGACTACAAAAAGGGGAAGCGCCACAGTAGTCATTTGGAGCAGGATACCTCAAAGTCCTTGATGTGACTGGAATATGCACACTCTATTAGCATGTGGCAGCAAGTGATTGAGATGCAGACAGCAATATGTTACCAAATTGTTTAAAATCTTACGTTGGCATTCATGCAGGTACTGAGACTTCTTAGTTCAGCCAGGAAGAATAATTATTCAAGAAGGCCTGCTAAAATGCTTCCATGGTAGGGGTGGTTATACAGGAGGCTTCTGAGGTTGTACTCAGAAAGAACTTTCTACAGCCTGCAGGCACATTTTAGAATCTGAAAATCTGAGCTTTCAATAAGGGGGGGGGGGAATGCCAACCCTTGTAAAAATATATTTATTTTTGCTGTTAGAAAAAGTAATGGTCAAGCTAAAAATGGTGGAGCCTATTTTCTGAACATTTTTCTCCACTCATCCCCATTTTTTGGAATTTGATACAGAAGTATGAAAGGGGGCTTTATATATATGCAGGCTATGCCAGGCTATGGCGTGCTATGGTCCATGGGGGTCACGAAGAGTCGGACACAACTAAACGACTAAACAACAATGCCAGTATCAGGGCACCCTGGTGTATATTACTTGAATCATAAAACTGAAGAGTTAGAAGGAACCGTAAGGGTCATCTAGTCAACCCCTGCAATTCAGGTATCTCAGCCAACATTCATACAGCAATTAATGTGGTGTGGAATCTCTGACTCCAGAACCCCACTTCTCATATCTGGTATTTATTGGCTCTCCCCTAGAGAAATATCCTATACACTGGAGCAGGGCAATTGGATCCGGCCAGCAGGCTAGCAGCAGGTCCTGTGGTTCGACAAGTGGGTGCTACTCACCTATCATCTGAGATCAGATGACCCATTTTCTCACACATTCTTTGAAATTAAACCATACTGTGTGTGTGGCACTTTGAACCCCGGATGATCATTGGGGCTTGCAGAGAACCATGCATAGTGTTTTGCAGCCCTGACAACCAGCTGACCATTGGGATTTCAAAGGGTCTCTCAAGAGTCTTGCAGGCACAGATTATCAGCTGGTTATCAGGGCTCTCTGGGAATTGTGCTATGTACAGGGCTTCACAGGTGGTTCTTTGCCAAAGCTCCCTGTTCAGCACTGTTGTGTCCTTACATGCCCTCTACCTGCCATCATATGTGATGCCCAAAGCAGCTTTGAAAGCCAAATAGAGAAGCTTGGTCGTCTAATTAGACTAGCAGGCCTGAGGTTCCTCACCACGACTATATACTAATATGAGTGACTATCCTTATGTAGCCAAAAAAAGAGCACTATTCAACAGGCTTGGAGTGACTTTGCAGAAGTACAATAAATATGTGGTCTGGGGGGCAGTATTCCAGGCAGGGAAACCCAAAAAAATAGCCAAAGGAGGACAGAACCAGTTCAGTGGGCACAGAAGGCTGACTGTTTGGAGAAATGGGAAACCAAGAGCAAAAGAACACAGAGTATCATGGAATATGGCAGTGACTAAGCAGAAGCCCTTCACACTGCAACGTTTTTTTGTAGGCCCCACTGACAGCTCATATAGCACAATTCTGTGCATATTTATTTAGAAGAAAGCCCCGCCAAGTTCAAGCTGAGCCTGTTCCTATATAAGTGTGCATAAGACTGCAGGCTTCAGCTCACAAGACACAGATGGAGGCTTAGTTTGAATATGATAACCTCTAAATATCACAAACAGCTTGCCTGTAGGAGGGATTTGATGGGACCTAAAAGTAGCCGGCTTTTGAGTAATCCAGAACCATCATTTAAAACTCAGATCAGTACCTGGGCGTCAAAGAGCCAAGTCAGAGAAATTCCTTCCTCCCCAGTTGCAAATGAGGAGTTGAGGAAGATCTTACCAGGGCATTTTAAAGGAGTAGTGTGGGAAACTCTGGTTCATTAACTCTCACTCTCTTCTCTAAGTGGCCCACCAAGAGAGATAGTTAGCTGGCCATCCTTTTAAACTCATCATCCATGCTGGTACAACTTCAAAATATACGATGCTGAGCACAACAATTAACACAACCCTGTCACCTTCCTGCATTTCCCAGTTCCGGAAGCTGCTCCTTCAAATGTGATTGTACACGCTATCAACAGTACTCTCGCTAAAGCCATCTGGTCTACCATTCCAAAGGACAGAGTTCGCGGCCACCTCCGGGGCTACAAGGTGATTATGGTTCTTCGCACTACCCTCTCCCTGCCTTACATTCCAGAGGCCTCTTCTAAGGGTTTTGCTTTTGGTAGGCTATGTAAGGGCCCTGGTTGTTGTCCCCTGCCTCAAATGTTCAGTTGGATCTTCCCACTACAGGTCAGCTGGTGGAAAATACGAAGCCGTTTAGATGGAAAAAGCCATCGCCAGGAGAAACGTTTCTTGACATTTAACGCAGACCGAAATGATGGAATGATTCCCGGCCTGGAGCCTTTCAGTGAATACCTCTTAACTGTTTTGGCTTTTAATTCGAAAGGAGCTGGACCAGAAAGCAACACATACAAATTCCAGACCCCCGAGGGAGGTAAATGAGGGAGGGGAGGGGAGGAAAAACAGGTGTCAATGTTCCTAACTGTATTTTCTCTTACTTCAGCTGTGTGTGGTGTGCTAGCTGTTTTCCCCATGTCTGGGTATTCTCGCAGCCAGAACCATGACATTAGCATCTTTCAATTGCTACTTATGTGTTTCTACAACCAGATTTTGTTTATAGTCTGCTTCCTGCACCCAGCTGGACGTGAATGAATGTGGATGAATGATTACCAGCTTTACATAAATAATCACTGCAATTGTGCATTCATTGGGCCTCACACAATTATTACCATTGTGTTTCATGGGAATATGTTTGATGTCATTCTCCTGCCTTGGAAATCTCTTAAGAGCATAATGGGCATGCATCTGTCTGGATGGCCCACGTGAGTAGCTTCAGACAATCAAAATTGCTGCTGGAATGAGTCACACTCTCTCTTTTCACATTTCCTGGCTTTTGCATCTCCATCCAGGGCTTTTGCATCTCCATCCAGGGCTTTTGCATCTCCATCCAGGGGACGTTGCACAAACACACTGCACTGTGGGTATGGTCCTGCAGTCCTTGGGAGTTCATTGTCAATATCTGGGGGCCCCTGTGAGTTTGTGAACTCAATCTCTTGGGTCAAATATGGTACATTAGCTTTTAAAGGATCTATTAGGCTGTGTAAGGGAGGATAGCATACCTAGGGAAAACAAGTCGGCTCTGAAACTTTACTTAATGTGTTTCAAGTGGTGCAGTGTGTTTAATAAAGGAGGGGGCAGAACCAAATGGAAATATACTGTAAGCTTATCCAAGATCAAATGGAATGATCTAGTATGAAGAAAGTTTATAATGTGTTTTTTGGTTGTCTTTTCCAGTACCAGAAAAGCCACACTTCCTAAAGATACTAAACGTAGATAAAGACTCCGTAACATTATCATGGGGACCACCAAAGAAACCAAATGGCATTGTCACTGGATATATTTTGCAGTACCAGATAAGTAAGTACATAAATGGTGTGGTTGGATGTAGAGCTTAATAACAAGCACATTTTGGAGACACACTGTTGTTATCCAGTGCTCAAAAAACAGAGGGGAACCCAAGCTCCTTTGTTTTGCTTCATTCTCGTTAATCCTGGTTTTTTGAAAGCTACAGAGGGAACAGAGCATGGTTTGGTTATAGGTGGGAGGAATCACAAACTAAAGAACTCTGTAGTTTTAAAAAACCCATTCAATAATTTACAGCATTTCAGCACCTTCTATTACATGGAATCTTATATAATATATACAATACCAAAATAATAATAATGACACACACAACTCAGTATCTCAAAGCCAAGCAGTCCAAATATTCCTGAAATAAGTCCATGAGAGAAACCTTCTATGTGTATATTTGTGCTGGTGTGGTCCCAACGGAACTCCGACAATGAGATACCCGGGTTTAAATCTCTGTTTCGTGAATCTTCTCCTGGTCAGCCCCAAAAGGAACTATACAATGGCAATTCAATGCTCCACCAAATGGGTCGGCTCCAACCTTAGAATGGCACTTTGCTGCTTTTTGTAAACTACATACAGAGTTGTTTAGTTTGTGATTCATCTCTCTGTATTTATTGGGCGTACAATTGGGAGGAGTCAGGGAATGGAGCTTGTGAGTTTCATTAAGGACATTCTGGCTTTTCTCCCACAACTCAAGCACCGCTGTTCTGTTTTGGAATAGCTAGAAGGCTGAGGCAATGAAGGGGGGCTTGTGCAAAAATCACATCTGGAGCTATTGCATTTTAAACTGAGCAGAGCTGGCCCTGCCACTAGGCAGAGTGAGTCAACTGAATCAGAAGAAAGGTGACGGCAGCAGTTCCTTCTGAGCCCCACAGCCATTCTTCATTGCTAGATAGCTTCTAAGGCAGTGCTATTTTTCCACATATTTTTGGGTGGTACTCAGAATGAAAACTGCACCGATATTTCCCCTCCCCCCATTTAGGGAAATCAATTGGCATGTCATGAAAGCTATGTCTTTCATAATGTGTCCATAGCGATTTAAGTGCCTGTTTAGCTTAGTGTTCATCAATGTTCATGGATCAGGGACCTGGTCCATGAGGCATGCTTTTAACAAGTCAGTCTGCTTCCAGATGATGGTGTCTGACTGAATACTATTCTTTGATTCTTCTTTTTCCAGTTAATGAAACTGATGACGTTGGGCCCTTGCATGAAATCAATATTACCAACCCATCATCATTCAACTTCAGGCTCTCCAATCTGAGCATCAGTACAAAGTACAAGTTCTATGCAAGAGCCTGTACTGTACAAGGCTGTGGGAAACCAATCACAGAGGAAGCAGTAACAGTAAGCGAAGGCAGTAAGTTACAAATAGAGTGGTGCTGAATTTCCATGCACTTTTTTGCATTGAATTCTGTAGGTATAATGCCAATGACTCCCCCCCCCCTGCTTTTCACCCAATTCTTGGATACAGTTAACATTTAAGGCTTCAAAGAGCAACAGAGCTCTGAATGCCGTTTAAGGATATGACAACATTGCCATTTTGTTACTGTTTCACCATTACCATTCTGAAATTGCTTCCTGTGATAATTCTTTGAAGAAATGAATTCGCATTTTATTCAATTTGTGAGCCTTCACATTTAGGAAGACCTGGGCTTTAAGGGACTGAATACCTGAATTTTGCATTCAACTGTCTCCTGGAATGAGAGAGAATGGTATCTCAAACATTTAGAGGTGAGGATGAATTCAGTTCCCCTTAAAGGTGAACCCGTCTAATGCACACTTTATGAAACAATATGTGAACTCAAACACAACCATCCTTTGAAATTCATACTTCTCCGAATTTTGCAGTGCAGTTTTTCAGTCAAGAAATGCATACAAAAATGCAAATACTGGGAGATGGGATGGGGGTGCGCATTAAATTTTATTATATTGGTGAAATTAAGAGACAGCAGTGCATTATATTAGGGGAAAATGGTTTCCTGAAATGTGAATATTAAGGGGGAAAGTACACAGGAAAATGTGTGTATTAGAAGGAATTCACATTAAAATAATGATGAATTTTCATGAGGTCCCTTTTTAAAAAAAATCGCAAAGTGATGCGGAAATGTGGAGAACTGAAGACTTGAAAAATGGGATACTGTGAGAAACCACAGTTGTCGGATTTGCCTATATGTATGCAGTATGAAGCAATTCCAGGCTGAACAACTGGAGGGCAGTCTAAACATTCAATTAATCAATGGACATTAGCAAACTTCATAAATTTGTTCCTAGTTAGCTCAATGCTGAATTCAAAGAGCTAACGTGCACCACCTAACTTTGGGTCAGACTGAAGCCACCAGGTATAAACTTGTGACTTGTATAATACAATGCTTGCTGCCGGCAGACCACTACTTTTACCACAGATGTGTCCCAGAGTAAAAAAAATAAAAATCAGTTTTGAATTATTCAATCACCCCTTCAATGGTAATATTCAGTGGTTCACTTGCTGATCTGATACCCCCCTGCTAATACAATTACCCGTCTCACTCATCTAAGAAAAACAATCAGAAGAACGGCTTGACCAGTTCACAACTCCAGTCCTGTTACTGAAAACCAACTAGATATTAATTGGTACAATTAAGTGAGATTGGCACACCAATTTGCCAAAGGGAATGAGATAAGAAGAAGATGCCCAAGCTTATCAGTGTGGATAATATGCAATAGCAGTGTTGACAGGGAAAAGTCAAATATTTTCTTGCACTTTCTTGCATTTAATAGACTCTGACTTGCAAGTGGCACAACCCATTTAGACTACAAATCAAGTCTATGGGACTCTCCCCAAGGTTCCTCATGTTAAGATAAAATAAACATACAGCATGAATGGTTTCTTTGAATGTCTGGTCAAATATACTCCACCCCCTTTTACAAATGGTTTTGTCTGTGCCTGCCAGCCAGACCTGGCATGTGAGGATCCTTACTCTACAATATTAAGTCCCACTGAAGTCAGCAGGACATATTGCTGAGTAGACCTGCATAGGAATGCACAATTAGTGTCTTCCACTTTGCATGCTTGAGACATCTGAGCTATTTGTTCTGCAGGTCAGTTCTGCAACCTCATCAATAGTTTGTCAACTTTCCAGACTAGGGACCCACCTGCTCACAGCTCCTCGGTCTTATCAGAATTCACCTTCAGCTTATTGGCCCTCACCCAGCCCTCCACTGTGTCCAGGCACTGATTCAAGACTGGTTCCTAAGGCACCTAGGGCCACCCATAACATCAAGCAAGCAAGGAGGTTGGCACTCTCAACCTAGTAGGGCTGCACCTTTGTGTGTCACAGTGTACTCCTTTAAACTTGCTGTCCTTGACCTTGCTCAGTGTCTTGGTACTACATCTCTCCTCTTCCTCCCAAGTAATGCAGATTAATCTAGCCTGTGAGGCAGTTGGGATCTGGGAGTGGGGATGAATTCAAAACCCATCTCTCTTCCCCCTCAATGACAGCTTAATTGTTTCCTTTCAGGGGATCTGCAGCAGGTCTCCTCAAATCCTATGGTCCCTTTAGTTCATAGAGAATGCTAGGAGTGGAAGAAATACGACTTAACAGTGTTTTGTTTTTGTTTTTGTCATGTAGGCAGATTCAGGTAGTCAGAACTTCCTCTACGTGATGTACACAGTCTGTCCCTAGAGACGCAATTGCGTGGAGGTCTTAAATTGTTATTTGGGACAAACACAGTGGCAATTTTCATGATCATGGCAACACCTATTTCTAATGCTGCAATCACAGCAATTGTTTCTGGGTAGATGCAGCTGTGTCTGTGAATGGCTCAGATCATATACTATATTCATAGCAGTGATGTATCTGCTAAGAGAGCTTGTATGGAGAAAGTTCTGAATGCCTGAAGCAACTATCAAAAGCTATCTTTTGTTCAGAATGAGATATCCCAGAGTTAGCCAGGAGGTAGTTCTACTTGCACAGCAGATCACTACGGTTTTAATAGACATTCTTTAGAGGCAAATTTCACCAAGACTGCCTTAACTTTCCATTTGTCATGTGAAGTTGTTGATCAGAGACCAGCTGTCCAACATTTTGTGATAAGTGTGTTGAATAGCAGCCACATATACTATGGGGAAAATTGTATAATAGCTCATCTTTGGGGAAGGTTTAGCTCATTTTCCCTACAGTATCATAAGTTCTCATAAATCTCCAAACCCGAGAGAAATCTTCTGAAATTGCAGTCAGGTGTTTAAGGTTCATGTGCTTCCCTTGGTACAGCAGAAAAATGAGGAATGGTGTTGGCTGGTTTATTTTATTATTGCTTCTATATTTCTGTATATTAAAAATACATTTAAGCTGGCCGCTTTTGGTTTTCTAAAGCAAATGCCTATAGCTCAGTGACCTTTCAATTTATTGACCATAAATATGTCCTTACCAATTTTTTTTGCTTTTTATTTTTCAGGTTTCTCCATTTCTTTTCCTGTTCTAGCTACAAATGCCTACCCAATTATCAATTATTTCTCTTGTGATAGGCATTGTGTGCCTATCGTATAATGAATAACTCACTTATTTGGGAGGGTATAGATGCTCAGATCTTCCTCAGTGGACTTCTGCATTAACCAGATCTTAAGACCTCCCAGAGAACAAGTGGTTGAATCTCAGTACAGTCATACCTTGGTTTAAGTACGCTTCGGTTTGAGTACTTTCAGTTTAAGTACTCCGCGGACCCGTCTGGAACGGATTACAGTGGTACCTCAACATCCGAATGACTCAACTTACGAAGGTTTCGACTTACAAAGTCAACAACCCCGGAAGTCTTTTCGGCGTGCACGGTCTGCACATGCGCAGAAGCGCAAAATCGTGCTTCGTGCATGCGCAGAACGGGCGCTTCGACATCCAAAGACCTTGACTTACGAAGAGCACCGTGGAACGGATCGTCTTCATAAGTCAAGGCACCAATGTAATCCACTTTCCATTACTTTCAATGGGAAAGTTCACTTCAAGTTAAGTACGCTTCAGGTTAAGTACAGACTTCCGGAACCAATTGCACTCATACCTCGGGTGAAGTACGCTTCAGGTTGAGTACTCCGTAGAACCGTCTGGAACGGATTAATCCACTTTCCATTACTTTAGGAAAGTTTGCTTCAGGTTAAGTACGCTTCAGTTTAAGTACTCCACGGACCTGTCTGGAATGGATTAATCCACTTTCCATTAATTTCAATGGGAAAGTTCGCTTCAGATTAAGTACGCTTCAGGTTAAATTCAGACTTCCGGAACCAATTGTGTACTTAAACCGAGGTACCATTGTATAGAAGTCTTCTGGAGGGCAATCCTGAAATCTGGCAAATTACCTGAATGTTTGGTAGATGTCTTTAAGATTCAAGGCTTCCCTGGCATCCAATCTCATAACATCCACTGCCCTTTTCCTCTCGGATGGATAGGGGGGAGATACACTATCCATTTCAGCCCTTTCATGCCTACTTCAGACAGTTGAAGTCCAAAATGTCTCTTTAAAAATCCCCTTCCCCGATCAGACAGCTGGTGAATTCACAGTTCATCATGATTTGTAGGCCAGGAAGCCAGCAAGGCTTCAGTTACTCGCTGTGGAAACGACGCCCCAGAAGCAGTGCCGGATTTATGTATAAGCTAAACAAGCTATAGCTTACGGCCCACTCTCTTTTTTGGGGGGGGGGACACCTGGATGTACATTTCCAAAATATAAGATAAAAATAAAATAAAACCCTACATACAGCAACAGTGTATTGTGTTGTGTAGGCTCCTATGATGTAATGGGCTAGCCTGCTCCCTAAAATATCACTGGTTTGCTCATTTCTATATCAATTACTTTGATAAAATACACATTGTGTTATGTGCAAACGGCTTTAGATACCTGTTAGGTCCATAAATTACCATATAGTATATACTCAACACAAAAAAACAGCGACAATTTGTTGTTGACAAAGGACAGCTGGACATATAGAGGGCCCCATTACCTTCAGTAGCTTAGGGCCTCATCAGACCTAAATCCGGCCCTGCCCAGAAGTTTTTTAAGTACAGAATTTGCAATGGAGAACTCTCTTCTACAACCATAAGGATATTGACCAGTGGCTACCGTCTAGAAGATCATAAGTGCCACAGCTAAATAATGGAATGGCAGGTTCTGATCTTAGAAAAGAGACATGTGATCCTTTTGATTTTCCCTTGGCTCCTTTGCATAGTGATGCCCATGCACTGCTGTCTTTTAGATCACCGCCTTAACCACTGATTTATTACTATCATGATAAAATTTGCATCCTGCAACAAATATCTCCGAAAGGTCACATATCCAAATAGAATGTGGGTGTAAAATTACCACCATACTTATTATACCAACTGGAGTACCCTTGCTACTTTTCCTTTCAGTTTTTAATCTCACAGAGCTGACATTATCAAGTCTTTTGCATCATTCAGTATGACAGAAATTGACACAACAGAGTTTATTTTTTGCCTTGTTGCCTTTTAGACAGCATTTCTATTAAGTGGACCATTTAGCGTTTGAGTTTGTGGGGGGGGGGCATAATTAAAATATGACTTGTAATGACCTGCTGCTTAATTTGTGGTTTGATTAGAAAATGTAGTTTCAACTTCGCAAAATTCATTTAGCAAAATCTACTCTGCTAGATAGTTTTAATTATGCTAAAGCCCTTCTCATCAAATTTTGGTTAATGTGCTGATCAACATGTTCACTCTCTCTGTGGTGGTATAATAATTAAAGTAGTGATTGTGATTGATGGATTGTTGTCTTGGAGAAACGTATCATATTCTGCTCTCTTTGACTATGCCCACAGTGTTCGTAATCTTTTCTTTTTTCCTTCAGTTGTCTTCTGAGTGTTAATCTCTCAAAGCTTCTGTTTGCTTGCTTTGTAGTTTCAGAACTAATGATCATAACTTCAGCACCAGACGGGCAGATTGTCCAAGAGTTTCCAAGCTCCATATTATGTGACTTAATAACCACCAAATATCTTGTTCATAGTGGGACCCAGAATGTTAAAATACATGCAGTGAATTAAGCCCCTGAACCCCTTGTTTAGAAAAAGTGCAAAAGAATCAGCGCTATCTAATTTATTTTATATACTGCTACATATTCACAAAATATATGAGAGCAATTTACAACAGCAGCTTATAAAACCATGCAGTAAGAACCACATTAAAAAATAAGAAGTTTAAGAAGTTAGTTGGGTTCAGATTGCTGGGAATGTATTGAGGTTGCCTTGGGCAAGTCAACACTTCTTGGCTCATTTTAAATAGGATTACATCTCTGTTTGGGACCAACTTCTCACATCTAATCCTTGATTGATAAATAAATAAAATAATCTAAGTCATTATGCCACTACCTAATTAAAGTACATCTCAAGGTTGCTGCTGGGAATTGAAGGAACCACATAGAAACATTTGCAACTTTCTGACAGTTCATATTCTGTCATATTGAAAGTAGAGATAGGTCAACACATTAAAAAAAAGTCTTGTGGATCAATTCTTTTAGTTATCCTATTTCACATTCAAAGTATTATGTATTTTAATAGATTTTTATTAATGAGCACATGGCCATGTTCAGCTTAAGGTTAGTAATGATTGTCGCTTTTTAAAGAGCAACAAACCAGGATCTCTATTTTGCACATAATGGGAAGCCAAGTCTTCTTGGTTTGTGTATCTAACTCACACAAGTGGAAGAAAAATAAAAAAAATCCTTCAGTAGCACCTTAAAGACCAACTAAGTTTATATTTTGGTATGAGCTTTCGTGTGCATGCACACTTCTTCAGATACAGTGGAAGAGTGAGAATAGAATGATCAAAGAGTGTGCACGTATACACTGCTTGTTCGCAGTAAACTAGGAAGTCTCATTACATACCAATCTGGCCCATACCTTCTTGTTGATCATAAGATGAATTGAATCTGACCAAATAGCCCTATTCCACTGACATTTAAACCTGAAACTCAATGGAATTTAATTTAAATCAATAAGACAAAACTCACTTTTCATGCAAGGAATTCATACTGAATTCATACCTTAGGCTGCGTATTAGCTCAGGCATAGGCAAACTCCATATGTTTTGTGACTACAACTCCCATCATCCCTAGCTAACAGGACCAGTGGTCAGGGGTGATGGGAGTTGTAGTCCCAAAACATCTGGAGGGCTGAGTTTGCCTATGCCTGTATTAGGTAGATTCTGTTTATACTGTTTTGTGATGCTCAGAAACAAAGCTTAACGAGAACAGAGCAGTTAGAAGCAGATGTTAGGGGAAATTTTTTCCAGCGTTTCTTAACAGATATAGATTTAAATATAAATGCTATCATATGAAAGTGATTTATGTGATACTAAAATTATTTTTATTTATGTGAATATAAAGATTACCTAGAAATAGAAAAGTATAATTATATTTCTAATACTGACATTTATATTCAGTGTTGTTCTCCAGAATACTCCAGAAAACCTGCTTGTTTAGGTTATTAGGAGTTTTGCCTTATAACCTAAACAAGCAGGTCTTGTTCAAAATTTTAATCAATATGTTATCTAAGATAGATGTAAACCTCATCAGGTTATATACTGTTAGTGCTGACTTCTGCTCCATATGTTTTGTGTTACATCGTACATTGCAATATACACAATGTATTTCTTTTAATTTGAATCCTAAACAATCCCCAAGGGAAACACTGATGATGTTCACATAATCACTTACCTAATCCTTGGAAGGGAATAGCTAAACATGTTCATATTTACCTGTATTGATTTTGTAACTGTGCCTTCCAAGGCCCTAACCCAATTCACATATTTTACTTAACTCTGTACATTTCGTAGGTAAAGCTGTCGGGAAGATTTCTGAAGCAGTAAATCCCACCCCAAAGACTCAGCCTCTTGAGGCACTTGAGCCTGAAACTGCACACACAGTTCGACTAGTAACTAAGAATTGGGTTGATAATAATAGCATTTCTGCAGATGTAATAGACGCAAGGGGGAGAGGTGAGAATTTTCTAAGGCCTCTAATATGGCCATTATTTTTGTAAAGCAAAGTTTAGCAATATAATTGCAAGTTGCTTCAGATAGCGAGCCTTATATAAACACATTTGGAGAATACAGACCCACTGCCAACAATCTCATTGAGATTTCTACCATCGACTTCAACAGAAGCAATGCTCACTCAACTCACCATTCTCAAGCCACTCTCTGTTGAGGAATTTCAGGCCGGGCCTTGGCCATAAAGGCTTCTGCTGATGGAACCAGAGATCAAGCAGTGAGTCAGTTCCATTTGTGAGCTGCTTCCTTCTTCAGGAGAACCTTGAGTCATGAGGTCCATCCCAAGCAGGCAGCTGTATGAGCCAGTGTGGTGTAGTGGTTAAGAGTGGTAGACTCGTAATCTGGGGAACCGGGTTCGTGTCTCCGCTCCTCCACATGCAGCTGCTGGGTGACCTTCGGCTAGTCACACTTCTTTGAAGTCTCTCAGCCCCACCTACCTCACAGGGTGTCTGTTGTGGGGGAGGAGGCTCTCTTTTCTGCAGCCACTCTCGGAAAGTCTCCAGTATGGGCAGCAAGCTGAGTTTCACCCCGCCAATGGAACCACTCTTCTGTCCAGTTCAAACACCATTCAGTTAGCCTTATGCAGAGGTTAAGGGTACTCTCCCTGCTTTTGTAGCTTTCCCTAAGCTCGATCTCCCATAAAACTCACTTGTACCAGTGTAGGTGAGTCTGGCACTGGCCGATTTCCATTTGTACTCCAGAGTGAGTGGCTTGAGAATTACAGTCTAGATTTAAAATGCAGCTCCGCACATTGCATTCCCAATGAGGGTGAAAGTGAAATGATTTTTAAAATGTTGAGTGTGTATTATCTACAGACTTTAGCTGCTATGCCCAGTCCCCAGCGGGTAGGTCTCTTACTCCTTGCATCTTAAATGCAGCTAGCTAAGCACTTGCATGTGTTCTGTATACTTTTTAACTCTGTCTCTATTTCAAAAACTGCTTTTGCATGACAGGCTTACCTAAGATCTGTATTGGCTTTCCTATTTGGCATGAATCTCTTTAATCAAAATCTTTGCTGGAATTGTCATTCCAGAGATCAGTTGTGTGTGCTGCAAACTATTTCTTTGCCTTTAATATAAATGTTGATCCTCAATTCTGTCCCACTTGGAATGATGGAATCCGTTCCTCTATAGCAAAAAAGGTGTTTCATGCAGAATCAGTTTTAAAATGCTTCATTTAAGTTACTGTAAATTAGAATATAATGATTTGGATATTCTTCTTTTCTGATGCACTTACCCCCCCCCCCCATTTCTCTCATTTGAAGCATCCATTGGGATTTATGAAAGAATCTCTACGCAAGGCTGGTTTATTGGACTGATGGGTGCCATTGCTCTTCTGACTTTATTGTTGCTCACAGTCTGCTTTGTTAAAAGGAACAAAGGAGGGAAATACTCAGGTAAACCACGATTGTGCTCTCCAAACTGAATGCACATCCTCTAACTCATGCTCAAACCATTGTTAGACTGCCACAAGCTTCATGATCCCCTCCAAGAAATGGTGCTCTATGGGTCAATTCCAGCCATTGAGGGGCCTTGCAGAAGGGGCCTTCCTCTCTATTGTCCCATCTCCTTATCCCAATGTAAGGCTTCCAAAGGGGGTTTGTGAGAGGAATCAACCACAGCTTGTAGTTGGTGCCAAATTTGAAAGTGCTCCATTCAAGCCCAGTTTGCTGGGGAAGGCTCCAGCTTCTTCCTCTGCAGCCACATCACTACCTGCTCACAATGTCACATATGAGCAGAGGTTAATTGAGCAAATGGAATTTGCAGAGAACAACTGAGAAAGTCTTATCTCTCTTTCTGTACAGTGAAAGAAAAAGAAGATTTGCATCCGGATCCCGAAGGCCAATCCATAAAAGATGAAATCTTTGGTGAATATAGGTTAGTGTGTGCTTATAGCTCTTTGCATTGAACTATCGATTGGAATGTCTTTTAATAAAAACAACACAAGCAATCATTTTTTCAGAGGAAATCTCGTGAGATCCTACATTGACATGAAATGCATCTAAAATACTGAAGTTCACACACATTTTGATGAAGGAAAATGGCTGGTGGAATGGTTCTTCAATGTGAATTGTTTCTTGTCTAGATCTTAACCACATATTAAAGGTGGTTTTATTTCCAGATTGGGCATTTATTGTTGGTGGCAAGGAAAAAATAGGTATAGAAGGAGGATTTCCTGGATGCCAAGATCCAGGTTTGGGAGAAGAACTCTTTGGTAAGAGAACCCCAGCAGAGATTTAAAATCGTAACACATGTAGCAAGGTGAAACTTAGAAATACAGGCTGTTAGACCTTTAAAATGTGTCATTATGAGTTCCAAAACTTTCTTCTTCCCCTAGCATAGAAAAGACCACACTTTTGGTAAGTTAAAAATTGTTTACTTACAAAGTCTCCAAAGGTCAGGTTCATGCATTTTTCCATACATCAGTTAGAAAACATAGGCAGTCAAACTTGGCTTAGTTACAGTGGTGAAAGTTCCTAAATTATTGGTATAAGAACACAAGAGTGGCTTGTAAAATCCATGTAGTCTGAGCTTCACACACTGAGCTTCTTGGGTATCTGAAGGGTTACAATAGGCTTGACTGCCCTCCTCCCAAGCTGAGGGGGAGTGACCTAGTTAAGCCTGGCAGGACAGCATTCTGTATGACATTAACCCCTTCATGCATTGATTAGACTTAAGCATGTTGATTATATGAGGCTGGTTATCCCACATTTATCTCGTAGGCAGGTCTTGTTGCTATTATACAATGACTCTGGTGCATAGGGTTCTACAAAACTGCTTAGTTGTTATCTTTAAGCTGGAGAAACTCGCTACATATGCAGTGCAGATTTCCCGTTGTGCACATGGACAATCCCTTCCATAACAGAAACAAATGAATGGAGCCCTCTGTTTGAAATTTGCCACACTGTTGTGAGCAACGCAAGTTATTATACATATTAAAATGTATGTCAACTGTATGTAATGACTGTTTCCTGATCCAGCAAACCAGCTGTTCCTCATGGTGAATTTAAAAGTTTTCTGACTAAATCTAAATGATCCACATAAGGTACAAAACCACATAATATACCATTTACAAGTTCTGCATAATTCCTTGTATATTTAATTTTTAATGCTTTCTTAATGGGACAGATAATTAGAAAGGTAAGCAAGTCATGTAGGTGGTATCTTTCAGTCCCCAGGTAAAGTATCAGGTTCACCTCCATGCCTTGATTATCCCTCCAACATTGGTATCATCTTCCCTTTCCTTGGTTTCTGCTCAAAGGTAGATGTATCAGACTATCTCCTTACCTTCCTATTTATTCCTTCTTCCCTTCTCTTCCTACTTTCTGCATAGAAATTGCTCCTCTGATTCAACATATTGGCACCAATTTGGGTGATCTAAGAATCTTTATTACCTTGTTGTAACTTGAAAGTAAATAATGTTATATAGACAAGAGTGTAGTGAAAGGATATCTGTAACCCAGGAACTTGTGTCAATGAAAAAAAATAAAACCACGCATGTGAAACATTCAATCATATAGATCAGGAATGGGAAATCTGTGATCCCCCAGATATTGTTGGACTCCAGCTTCCATGAGCGCTAGCTAGCATGGCCAAAAGTCAGGGATGATGGGAGTTGTAATCCCACAACATCTGGAAGGCCATCAGTTCCCTGATCGATTGTTTTCCTCAAGAAGCTTCCATGGTTCACAAAGTTATTAAAATAAGCAGATTTAAAATGTAACTAGATTATGCTGGACCCTATTAATAACTATCTAATTTCCTTTTTACTTGGATGAACCAGCAGCTTCCAAAACTAAGCTATAATTAGAGTTGTGCCAAAATCTGTCCTCTGGTTTTTTGCTTTTTGCATTCTTCCCCCATGAAGGAGACTTATTTGTTTTTCTTCCCCTTTGTCAGGACACTTTAGAATTTCCTTGCATTTCTGTATCATGGTGTGGTGGTTGAGGGTGGAGTCTTTGTTTTCCATCCCAGAAAACATTTCCTTAGCATTCTGCAGCCACCCCAGCTGCTCATACTTCCTGATGTGAAAAAGCCACATGGGCAGAGCGCTTGGCTATCGAGCTCCTAAGTTTGCTGTGCTGGCTGATTTTGTTTTTGTTTTTTTTAGTTCTTCTCTTTCTTTCCCTTTCTCAAAAGCACTTTCTGCCCTGATTTCTTTAAAAGTAAAAAGACTTCAAGGTTAAAGAACAATCATGGACACTATCTCCCCTCCTTCCAGTTAAAGTCATCATGGGATTTTTCAGGAAGTGCAAGCACTTAGGAAGGTTGCAGGATGCAGAACACAGGAGACATGATTTGCAGAAAGAAAGAAATGATGCTCAGAAAACCCCTTGGCCATCTCGGAAGAGACAAACTAAAATTGACAGTGTTCTTGCTCCGAATAGTTTTCCCAATTGCTCTTTTCCCTTGATGTGGCTATGTGGAAAATGCCTGTTTGTGCTTCTCATCCATGCTTCTCCTTTTCTAGTGACAGCGATGAAAAGCCACTCAAAGGGAGCCTGCGGTCTCTCAACATGGACATCAAAACTGCAGAAAGCGCTGACAGTTTGGTGGATTATGGAGACGGGGACCACAGAATGTTCAACGAAGATGGCTCCTTTATTGGAGCTTACACGGGCTGCAAGGAAAAAGCATCGGTTGAAAGCATCGGCAGCTCTACAGCAACCTTCCCTCTCCATGCATAAGATGTTAGCATGAATAATCCATTTCAGATCACCATATTTATCGTTTACTAGCCATCAAATATCATACAGGTCAGACGTAGGCTGCAGGAAAGTTCAAGACCTTGACATCCGGCCTATGTAGAAATAGGTGGTTGACTTCAAAAGCTGGTTTTTGAGACTCTTCTTCCTCAAGGCACGGTTGTTTTCAGTTAGTTAAAATGTGACTCAGACCTACAGTTTGGTAAGATATATGCCACTCAGTCTGACCAAAACCAAGGCTACTTCAGTGTTATATATGTATATAGGGATCTGGTGTCCTCCATGTTTCTTACGACCCGGTCCTTTAGATATGTGTGGCTGCAACGACACTCAAACAGCTTACACTAAAATGTTTACTATGGTGTCTTTGGTTTCGATGGTGGGTCATAGGAGTCCTCCTGCACTGCCTCTCAGATGCAATCGCATTTTAAAAAGTGACCACCAATTACTGGATGCTTAGGATTGTGCTGGCATGACTCACCCTGGGTTGGCCAATGTCAGGTAGGATGCTATCTGACCAAATCATTGCCAGCCCTGCCTCTGCTAAACCCACCTGGTGCTCAGTTCTCTGCTACACAGCAACACTATGTTATGCCATGCCATGCCATGCCAGTGTGTTGCATCTGCCAATGGTGTGCTAACACTGACCCACAGTAGCAGTGTGGCATCTTGTATCCAGAACAACCCCAGTGCAATGTACTCTACTACTCACCCACTCAATTCCGAATGTTTGTTGCCACACTATAGCTAAAAGGTTTGGACCTTAAACTAGAACTTCCTTTGTTTCTCATTTCCTTTGCATAAACATTTCAAAGCCTGTTTTCTAATACTATCAGAACTTACAGGGATCAGACTCCAGGCAGAGAAATCAACAGTTACTTATAGTAAAGTCCGAGAGAGAGAGAGAGAGAGAGAGAGAGAGAGAGAGAGAGAGAGAGAGAATTTTAAATGAATGCATTCCAAATGCTACATTATTTAATGTCCTAAAGGCAACTTCCCCAATGATTATGGAATTTGTATTCTGTGTTGATGGCAGAGGCTTAGAAATGCAGCATGGTCTACCTTCTGCCAAACTTCCTGAAACATTGGATTAAAAGTTTTTCTCCTCTTTTCGACCACTAGCTGGTGCTCTTTCTTTATGAATTCAGCTGCAACAGCTTTCTTCTGGCTGGGGAAAGCACAGGTCTGATTTAGAGCAATTGAGTTCCCTTCAGTTCAGGGGGGGGGGGTAATAGGTTCTCCCGCTGCTTAGCACCCCTTTTAAGCAAAGTGCTGCCTTTTGAAGCAAACTGGGTTTATCAGTACCCTATCTGTATATTTGTACACCCACACACCTTTTTGTACATATTCTGTTTATATTGTTGGAATGGGGGCAAGACACATTTTTTTTGTTGTTCTGGGGTATTTTTGCAGCAAAACACAATGGTTTCTGGGACCATGGAGATGAGGAACAACTGGGTTTCTCTTGTCAAGTCCAGTTTTATATGAATGAGGTCCATTTTCCATACAAAACATGTTGAGAAGCATTTCTGCTGTACTCAATTTCCCCCCTCCTGTTCCATCCACACACACACACACACACACACACACACACACAGATATATATATTCAAAATCCCCCAGCCATGAATATTTAAAAATTCATTGCAGGCACAGCTTATGTGCTACTGAATCAAAGGAAATGTCATTACTGAAAAAAGTCTTTTATATATTATTATTATTTAGTCCCAGCAGAGTTGTTGTTTTTTGGGGGGGTGGGAGGGCTTGTAGAACAACTGTTACCCAGTAATATAATTATTCCAGTGAGTTTCATGCACACGTGGTCAGGTTAATGACAATGATATTGGAGGCTGCTGCATGAAAAATTATCCCAGGGTGAGATATCTCAGCATTTTGTGTGAACATATAGTCAGTTTGTTATTCAACCTTTCCCCATATTATTTGGTAAGCATTTACATATACAGACTGATAAATCTGGTGCATGCATTAAAAATAAATAAATTCTGAGCATGTACAAATATTATGCTACTATTGTTCTCTTTTGAGGTGATTATGGAATTTAACAAATAGTGATGGAGAACTGGCTCCACTTACTCCAGGGAGGACTCAGAATCTTCATAGGGCTTCAGTTTAGTGCAAAGGGCATCCCAGTTGACGACACTTCGGTCAGTTACTTTGGGGAGATTATTAGAGCATTTGGTGCCAAGATGACCGAGATACTTTAGGCTCTTATAACAGTTCACACAGGTAGTTCTTCTGACCTGTTCCACAGGTGACAGAGGAGACTGCATCACCAAGATTGGCTGTGTGTTATTCTTTATCAACTGAAAATCTGGCACAGTGTGTGGAAGCTTGTGTCATTCCTTCAGTGGTATTTTGGAAAGTAGTAAAATCTGAACTAGATACACAGATGCACCAATCCCTTCCTTGTGCAAATGCCACAGAGGAAAAATCTGAGCCAAAGTCTCATGTGCCTTCTTTAGGGGGACTGAGGAGCTGGATGGATGCAAAGCATTCTATGCCCTTCAGGGCCCACCGTATGATGTGGAAAATTGCTAGTCCTCAAGGACTCTAAAACGCAAGGCTGACCTCCCAATGTGGATACAAAAATCTGCTGGGGGACACACACGAAAGCCCTGTTAAGGCATTCTGTTACCTGGGAGCAACTTGTTGACCATCACATAACAGCAGTATGTATCAGACTTTTTACAAATGCTTTATGATGCTACGGCAATATCCCTTCTGTTTCCCATTTATCATATGCGTGCTTTTATCTATTCCAATTTTTCCTTCAGAGGGTGTAAACCTTGGTGTCACATCTCAAAGCTAGAAGAAATCATAAAATGCCAAATGAAAGTGCACAATGGAAATGTTTAAAAATTTGCATTAAATTGTTAAATATGTGTTAGCTGAATATCAATGAATAGTGTGAGCTTTTGTTTGTTTGTTTTTTAAAAAGGCTGCCTATTAATATCTTTCCATTGACACGTTCTAAAGACTTCTTTAAAAACAAAACAAAACTCCTGAACATTCCTGAACATTCTCTTGAGCAAAATAAAAAAATTCCTTCAGTAGCACCTTAAAGACCAACTAAGTTTTTATTTTGGTATGAGCTTTCGTGTGCATGCACACTTCTTCAGATGGTATCTGAAGAAGTGTGCATGCACACGAAAGCTCATACCAAAATAAAAACTTAGTTGGTCTTTAAGGTGCTACTGAAGGAATTTTTTTATTTTACTTCGATCCAGACCAACACGGCTACCTACCTGTAACCATTCTCTTGAGCAAGAGAGGGAGGAAGTTGTGAAAACGAAATATTAATGTTTTCCAGTATGAGCTTAATAGTTGAAGCCAGAATACATGCTGTGATTTTAGCAGGGATCTTGTTTCCCCCCACAATAAGTGTAAATTTGAGGTGACAGCAGAGTTTATTTATCATCTTAAAAGCAGAGGTTATGTTGAACCTCTTTCTGCATTCGGAAATATAAAATTCCAGTAATATTAAATATTTGCCACTTGATATGCAGAGCTGATAAATTGACATTGTATACTTAGATTTTCGGAAAGCTTATGTGAAAGGGCTATGCCATACTTGGAAACTTCTTTTCTTCATATGATTCCTGCCCCAAGTCTACAGACTTGGAACTGTCAGGGTAAACCAGATTGTATTCGGCACAGCCTGAAACCGCTAGCAATGATCAAGGCCTCTGGAAAAACATAGTGAGAACTGGTATATAAGCTACAATTGGTCCCAATATCTTACTACGACCACCACCAATCACTATATGACTGAATAACACATTTGCAAAATATAGTTGCCATGCAAAATTAAAATTATATATAAAAAGCATCTCATGGTGATTTAGAATGTGAAATTGGCCTAAGATTACAAAATGATATGGCATTAAGGGTTTCAAATTGTACAAACAATGCAACATAGGAGATAACACATCATAAGCCACTATTTACTGGAAAGGGAGAAATAACTAATTCTTCTTTGTTTCATTATATTTATAAATATTGTATGGAAAGCACTTCAATAATAGAGTAGTTCTAGCAATATCCGTGAGATTATATAGCAGCTGCTTTGAGGATTTTGATTTGTTTCGGAGCTCTTTTCCATAGGATGTGGACCCACCCTATGTTTATAGAAAAAGAGGTGCCAGAACTCTTGTTCCCTTATAATGGTAATGGTGTCCACTTGAGAGGTGGCAGAACTGAGTTCCGGTGAGTTCCAGCTGAAAAAAAAAGAGTCCTGTTGTAGAGCCATGGTTGTGCAGAAATGGTCCGATATGCAGGACAAATCATTCTTGCCATCTTCCTAAAATTTCCATTGACTTGGCAACAGAGCAGGCCCTCTCAAACAAGGATTTATTTCAATTGGAATATTAAGTCTTTCACCTCTGAATGTGCAATCATGTGCAGACTCCTGTGGAGGTAAACTGTCTTAAACCAAACCCTGTTCACGTATTTGCCTCCCCACCCCACCCATTAAATTAGAATCATATTAAAAAGAAAGCTCTGTCTCCTCTTATCATGTACTCACATGCTGTTGGTAAACATTTCTCCAGTGAGTAGCCTGTTCTGCACGACAATATACTGGATGCAAACTTCTGGGTAGAAACTCAGGGAGTTCAGGAGGAGTGCAGGTTAGTTAAAAGTGTGACATTGGAGGTTTATTTGCAAATCATCCCTATGCACAAATGGGAGACAGGGTGGCTGCAGATCAGGGTTCTGAATTGTTTAGACCAGCTGCAAGTACAGAGCAGGCAGCTCCTCCAACACATGGAGGGTGATGGAGCCAAGCAAGGCAACCATGGAACTTTTTTCAGAGTAAACACAGAATTACACTCTAAATCTGCTATTCAGAGTCTTAAATGTTTACATCTCAGTCCCATTCCTATTCACCTCAAGTCTCCAAATTTGGGATCATCTGTAATTTTTCAGCTTTTGCACAGAATTGGTCAGAGCCAAAGCATAGAATTTGTTTTTATATATGCATATATATATACACATTTCTTCATGGAAAACAAATAGATGGGGACATGAATACCAGGCGCATACTGTTACTTTTTGAAATCAATGTTAGTGGAGATTTATTAAGGCTTAGAGAAGTGTGTTTGTATTGTAGTTGCTGTTTGTATCATGCCGATGTATATGTATGGTTTTAAAAAAAATATTTTCATTCTACATGAATTTCAACTTTGCTAATAAAAGTTTGACTTGATGTAATCTTCAAAAGCCTGACATGTGACCAAGAATATTTTGGTATCCTCTTATCCTATGAAATATGAGAGTAGCACAGATTTTTGATGGCTCTCAGCACTCCCAAAGCAGAGTTCCAGAGGCTGGCAATTCCATCTATGAAAGTATGTGACCAAATATTGCTGTGTGTGTATTTTATAGTGATGCATCTGCCAAGACAAAATAATGCCTTCATAACACTTCAACACCATGCCTGGAATTTTCTTCCAAAAAGATCTACCAATAAGCCCATCTTCGATCTTGTGCCATTGGGACCCCTATTCTCATCACAGAGCTATACTCTCCATTGTGGTTTAACAACCAATCCCACTTTGCAGGGAACTCTAAACATTGTAGCTCTAGGAGTAGTGGTCTCCTTACAAGTCTCAGCACGCTCAACAAACTACAGTGCCCAGGATTCTGCAGTTAAAATGGTAACATAGTGCTCTAAATGGATGCAGATGTGCTATTAGAAAGAAGTCGCTGTCCATGGTAATGCTTCCTCATAAAACTGGGAGTTTAGACTCTTTAAAAATATTTGCAAGATTTCCCCAATTCCCTCCAAATTCACCAATTATGAAAGAGGCAGGGAAATGTAAGAGGGGATTTAAAAAAAACCCAAAAGGGAGATTATGTCTCTAAAGCAAAGAAACTAAAAAGCAAATGACAGATACTGTGCAAGGGGGAAAATAAATATATGTGTGTGACATCTGACCAGCAAGCTGTTGTGAACTGCAAACTGAGCCATAATACTTATTGGATTGATGAGAAATGGGAAGAGGATATCATTCAATTTACAACCCATGCTTAGCACCTTCACCTTGGTCCCCAATTCACTGTGCTATCAAACAATTCCTCTGTGCCACGCACCCGTCTCTCTGTGACTGTGACTGTGCATTTAATGTTTTCGACCTTTTTACCTTCATGAACTAAACACTCACAGAGGCCAAACCATCAGTGCAAATACAAATGCACCTTGGAAAGGTATGAGCCTTCCAGGGAGGTCTCAAGGGCATTTGAAATTTTGCCATTACTATTCATATTCCACATATAATGAGATTGATACTTTTCTCAGTATCATAATGGGGAGGGGGGGGGGAAACTCACAATCATGTGCTCCACTGGGCTGAGAATAAAGATGCTACTTCTACCTTCAGATACTGAAAGCACAGGAGTTCAGATTCATTGCAATATCATATGCTCCATGACTGACTGAAACCAGGAGATGAGGAGAAATGACCGCAGAAACGCAAAGTTAGGAGTGCAATATGGAACCATAAGATCAAGCCTGAGGGACTCAGAATGAATCAAGGTGCCATCTTGTTTACTTTGCCAGCAAGGGGATTCCAGCTGTCCCCTGTCTAAAACATGGTAGTAAATTACAAGGAGGGATTGGCACTGCTCTAACGGAGAAGAGCAAAAGAACATAAGAATAGCCCACTGGATCAGACAAAGGCTCATCTTGTCCAGCCTCCTGTTCTCATGGTGGCCAACCAGATGCCTGTGGGAAACCAGGGAGCAGAACATGAGCACAAGAGCCCTCTCCCCTGCTGCAGTTTCCAGCAATTGGTATTCAGAAGCATAGCTGCCTCCCGACTGTGGAGGCCAAGCATAGCCATTGATAGCTCTCTCTCCCCATGAATTTGTCTAATCCTCTTTTGAAGCCACCCAAGGTAGTGACCATCATTGCCTCCTGGGGGAATGGATTCCATAGTTTTACTCTGCACTGTGCATCATTGGATGTCCACAAGTTCTGGCATTATGAGTATTTCTCTATCCACTTTCTTTATAAATGTCTGCCATGCTGTCTCTGGCTCACCTTTTCTCTAAACTAAAATGTCCCAAACACTGCAGCCTTTCTCCCTAGAGGAGTCACTCCATACACCTGATCATTTTGGTGACCCTTTTCTGAAACTTTTCCAACTCTACAATGTCCTTTTAGAAATGAGATGACCAGAACTGTAAACAGTACTCTAAATGTGTTTGCACCATAGATTTGTATGACAGCATTATGATATTGGCTGGTTTATTTTCAATTCCTTTCCTAATTATTCCTAGCATGGAATTTGCCTTTTTCATGGCTGCCACACACTGGGTCGACATCTTCAGCAAGCAATCTGCTATGACCCCAAGGTCTTGTTCCTGTTCTGTCACCTACAGTATATATCCAATGAGCGTATATGTGGAATTCAGGTTTTTTTGCTCAAACATGCATCACTCTACACTTATTTACATTGAATTGCATTTGTCATTTTACTACTCAGTTTGGAGAGGTTCTTTTGGTGCTTTTTGCAATCACTTTTTTGTTTTAACAACCCTGAACAATTTAGTGTCATCAACAAACCTGGCCACTTCCCTGTTCACACCCGACTCTGGAACAAGTTATGAACAAGTTTAAAAGCACAGGTTCCAATACCAATCCTTGGGGGACTCCACTTTCTACTCTTCATTTGGAAAACTGTACATTTATTTCTGTTCTTTGCTTCCTTCAACTTAACCAATTCCTGATCCACAAGAGGACCTCTCATCTTATTCCTTGACTGCTAAGATTACTATTGGGAGTAGGGTCAAGGCTCTGCACCATTTCTCATGTGCAGGTATACTGGTCATTGATCTAACTAGAGCCACAATTTCACTAACTTGAAATATACCAGAGATCTGGTGCAATGGGACTTCAGACACTAAGAATGTTGGCAATGCAACTATGCCTTGGGCATGGGAGAGATAGTGTACTGCCTACATCCACCTTGTCTGGACACACCTTTCCAGGTGACCTTCCTGTCGGAGACTTCCTGAGCAAACTAGACATCAGCTCTCAGAACAGTCAGGCAGATGCCGGTTCCCATAAGTCCTTACAGGGACCACTGAGACTGAAACCATGCCTTCTGGGCTCCAACCAGCACTTGCCACCGCCATCCTTCCTCTCAGCCATTGTCATGAAATGACTTGCTCTTATTGGTGATGGGAGGTGGCCATTTTTTTAAGCCCCATTGTGCAATTACCAGCATGGCAATGTTGTGCATTACTGACTCCACCTGTCAGGATGCTGTCAGCAGCTCCTGGCTGGTTGCCCAGGAAAGTATAAAGACAATGAAAAGTTTCTTACGGTCCTTTCTTATTTCATAAGAGAGGCTATAGAACCCAGCCTCTTGGATAATGGCATTGTCCCGAGTGAATTTCCATCCCCCCTTCTCTCCCACTTTCTCATTCATTATCACCATCATCTCCTCTATGGGTGCTGCTAAGTGCCCTCTGTCTTCAAGCTCTTTGCTCTCCTACTTTGAAGGCTCGCCGGCTTCTGGGAGATGGAGGGTCTGGAATGCTTTCAAGTGACAACATGTCAGCCAGGTATTGCTCTGGCTCTCCCATGATTTCCCAACTCCCCCCTCATCTGCCTCTGAACTGTGACCTCCCTCAAACCCCTGTTATAATTCTGTACTGTCTTCCTCCTCCTCCTCCCTGGAAGGGTCAGGATGGGGAGGCAGTTGCCACCACTCCTCCTCTGCCAAGTCCCTGACACCACCATTGTCACCACCACAGCTGGATAAACCTGCCAATCCACCCAGAGAAGGAAAATATGAGTGGCAGCTGCAGCAGGATCACTATTGGGGTTCCTTTTCCTGCCCTAAGATCCCACAGCCCTCAGAAGCTGGCCTAGGAAATCACCCTTAGGAACACGGGAAGCTGATACACCATTGATCTATTTAGCTCTGTATGGTCTACATTGACTTGCAGCAGCTCTTCATGGTTCCAGGAAGGAGACTCTCCCAAGACTACCTGGAGATGCTGAGGATTGAACTTTGGATCTTCTGCATGTAAAGATGCTCTACCACTGAGCTATGGCCTTTCACTTTCCTCAACTTGTTGCCCCTGGGTCCTCACTGATGATGTTCATGCTTAATTTATCAGGGTGTAGGATGGGGGCAGAATTAGAATTTGTTGGCTCTGCCTTCCATTGGCTCTACCTCCGCCTGCTGTTTGGGCTCCCTACATTCTGTCCCACTAGTGCTGATAGGCACCAGCCCCCACTGGTGCACAGACTTCCCCCATGTCCAATTGAGGATGATTTTATACTCAAAAGGCAATAAACAGAAAACAGCAGCAGCCTGTTCTGTTCTTTCCTTTTTAGTGGCTTCATAAGTCTGATGAGCTTGTTCTGCAGTTGTTTATTTCTATCTTGGCTGTTTATTTTATTCGATGCTCTGCAGCATCTTGGCATCTGCACTGGTGAAGGGCAGATTCTAAACCTTTTGAATAAATAAACAACTGAGGTTGAATTGTCCAAAGCACTCAAGAATTTTGCTCGAAATGTTCAAGGTGAGAGAGTATCATTCAAAATGTTCAGTGCTAAGAACCTACTGGGGGAAGGACCCACTTTTCAAATTAAATAAAAGGACTTTTTTGGGAGGGGGCGGAGTCTGCTGAGCCCTATAAGCATTGCATAACACAGAAGGGAATCAGTCTGCTATTTGTTCATAAAACATTGCCACCTGCTCTTCACCATAAGGTCCCAGAGCAGGTTACAACAATAGAACACAACATTATTAGAACAAATAAAAATATTGCAATTATAAAACACATAAAGACATTCAAAATACAGCAATATAAATTCAGCAAAAGATATATGTGCCTCAAAAAACCAACATAGAATGTAAAGCTAGGCACACCAATATGGGGTGAGAGCATGTTGTATAATTTATTTAATCTGTTTTCACATTCCAGACATGCTGAGAATTGACAACCTCCCATGCTCTCCCCTTGAAACTGGTGTGCCACAAGAAACTATAATCCCACATTAGTGAAAGATGTGGGATCCATTTGCATAATGGTGACTCTAATTCTTTGTCATCTTACCAAGCTTCTTCCCCTATGGAAAATGGGGACGCTCTGTCATTCTGCTCATGCTCTTCATATATATGGAATCCCAAATCTTTATGAAGGCAGTAGGCAAGAGTGATGTGTCTTCTAAAGCAACCTGAAGGGTGTCATGTTCACATCGCTGCGGAACAGTGGACCAGTGATCACATGATGGATTATATGTCAGTTTTACAACAGGGTAGAAAATGTTAGCCTGTTTGGTCTCTGCTGTCTGAATCTAAACATCGTCTCATTCTCTTTGTGTTGTTATCATCAAGCATCCACATTGTATGGGCTGCAATAGAACGGGTGGCAGTACACAAACAGAAAAAAAGAGAAAATAGTTTCAAATTAACATTATTAAGAACTTAGGAAGAGCTCTGTCCCATCAGTCCAGCATCCTGTGGCCAACAGTGGCCAACAAGATGCCTATGGGAAGCCCACACACAAGCAGGACTTTAGTGCAACTTGTCAGTCCCAGCGACTAGTGTTCAGATGCAAACTGCCTGTGACACCAGAGCTATAACATAGCCTGCAAAGCTGATGTATACAGTCTTTATCTATATATATATATAAATGGTGAAGGTGCATGTGTTTTATTCCCCACTTTTCTCCCACAAACACTTACCCGATCGTCCTGAAATTTGGCCACAACCTCAAACTCACATGTGAGCAGGTCATTATGCACTTACACTGACCAGCTGACACACCTAAGACAGGTATAAACCTGGATTTGTGGTCCAAAAAATTGCACCCCCCAGTGGACACTCAATGAACAACGGACAAACATACTCCCACAATCCCTAAATCCCCGGAGACCACACCTCCAACAGAGAGCAAACCGCTAGGAGACCAAGCCACTCCTCAGGGAACCAAGCCCGCCTCGGAGATCGCACATCCGAGACCAGGCCGCTCCCCAGGGACCTGTGCCCACCCAGGAGATCACGTACCAGCAACCCCCTCCCCCCGACCAAGCCCACTCCACACACACACACACACACACCCCCCACGGATCGCGCCTCTGCCGATTCCACCACCTCCCACTACCTCCTCCCACCCCGAACAAGCCCACTCCACACATACCCCACCCCACGAATTCCGCCCCCACCGATCCCGACATCTCCCGGGGACCAGGCCATCTCCCCGACCACCCCTCTGATCCCGACACCTCAGGCCTACCTCACCCCACCACCTCAGGCCACTCTTAGGCCTCTCCACAGTCCCCGAGCAACTCCAGACACACACACACACACCCCACGGGTCACGCACGCGCCGATTCCGCCGCCTCGCACGACCTCCTCCCACCTCAAACAAGCCCACTCCACACACACACACACACACACACACACACACACACACACACACCCCACGGATTCCGCCCCGCCGATCCCACTGTCTCCCGGGACCCTCCGACTCCGATCCTAACACCCCCAGGGACCAGGCAGCCTCCCCGACCACCCCTCCAATCCCGACGCCTCAGGCCTACCTCGCCCCACCACCGCAGCCTAAGCCACTCTGTAGCCTCCACCTACCCCACGGGTTCCGCTCCCGCTGATCCCGACCTTTCCCAGGACCCTTCACCGCCGATCCTACCGCCCCCAGGGATCAGACCGACTTCCTGACCACCCCTTCAATCCCGACGCCTCAGTCCTACCTCACCCCACCAGCTCAGGCCTAAGCTGCTCTGTAGCCTCCACCTACCCCTTGAGTTCCGCTCCCGCCAATCCCGACATCTCCCGGGACCCTCCGCCGCTGATCCTACCACCCCCAGGGACCAGGCCGCCTCCCCGACCACCCCTCCACCGACCACCCCTCCAAACCCCACCCCCTCTGTATTACCCTCAATCGGTTGGGGGGATTCAAATAGGGGTCAGGGATAGGTAAACCCTTCCCTGGTTGGGGTGGGTTTTGGGGGCCAAAATGGAGGACATGGATAGGTAAGTCCTTCCCTGATTGGGATGGGGGGGTCTGTCAATAGGTGACAGGGATAACTAAGACCTTCCCTGGGATGGGTCGCTACAGAGTGTGGGGAGACACAGGTATCCCCCTATCTAAACATAACACAGGGGGGACTCTGACAGTCTGGGGAATCTGAAGGGGGACTCTGACCCACCATTTAACAAACAATGCCACAACAACGCGTGGCATGGCCAGCTAGTTACATATATACAAGAAACAGCTACAGTCCAGAATTACATGTCCGAACCCGTTGAGTCAGATTTGGGGAGTGGCTTCCTACGTACGATTTCCACGCCAACAAAGTAGACGTGGGAATCGAGCAAGACATCTTTGATCCTTACATTTCATTTCCTTCCTTGTCTGTGCTGATTTGAAAGCCCCCTCCCTTCCTGAGTCTAAGCTTTCTACCCAGGCCTCTGGGTGTCTGCAGGGCTCTTTAGCATCCCTGAGCCCCTGCTCTCCCTGGCTACTCTCACCCCTCTCTTCCACTCCTCTGTCTCTGGGCGGTTGTGGGGCTCTTCAGCATCCCTGAGCCCCTGTTCTGACTCTTCTGGCCATTGATCCTCCGAATCCTCCCTGACATAGCCATAACGGCTGGCTGCCAGCCATAATTGGTATGTTTTATCTCCAGTGTTAGAGGCATCATAACTGGAAAGCTCTGGTACCCAGGTCCTGTATAACACAGCCATCAAGTCACAGTTCCAGATCTGTCAGCTCTCATTCACAGCTTTCATGTCACCAAAACTGAGATGCATATAATTCAAACAATGAGCCTTGCTCCCCCCGCAACATTCATTGGCATCTGCAATTGTCATGTGGCAAAACAAATAGAACCAGAATAGTATAAATTAGAGGTTTTTAAACAGAGGTTGCATGACCATCTGTCAGGAATTCTTCACCTGTGATTCCTGCATTATGGGGAGTTGGCCCAGATGACCCTTATGGTCCCTCCCAACTCCTCTATAATTCTACAATTCTAGGAAAAGAGCAATATTGCAATGGGAAATCACACCTGGTAAATTATTCTAGCACCCCTGAGAGTTGCCTGCAGTCACATATGGAATCTCACTCTCCAGAGGTTTTCAAGGAGATGAGCAAACATTTGTCAATAAAAGGTTTCAGTTAGAGCTTTCCCCCCTGAGAAAATGAGATTTTCTGAGACTTGTCTCTTTCTCTCCCAGAAAATTCTCCAAAATCTCTCTATGACAGTTTCTTTTGGTGACAATTCCCATTCTCCTGTCCCTGCCCCCAAGGACATGGAAACATGTGAAGTCAAGGGCATAATGCAAAATGGTGGCCAGGTAGCCAGCATGGCTCCTGCTCCTGCTTTCACTGTTTGCAATGAAAACAATACACACATACATGGTGGGTGTGTTAACAAGGTGTGCTATTCAGGTCTGTGCAGAGGAGTGAGACAGCTGGGTACACTTGCCCCAGGCCTCAGAGGGCTATGCCAGCCAGAGGGGTCCACCAGGGGCCTGCTGGACGGACACTGTCATGCCAAGAACAAGGCCTCTGGCCTCAGACCAATTCTGTGTGTGCTTGGTGCTATGCCACTGCTAATGGTGTGTAGTGGAATAGGAATGTGGCTCTGGGAGGTAGCACTCAATGGAGGAGCAATGATAACATATGTTATAGAGCATATGATGGAGGTTGGAAGATAGGTATGTCCTGGAACATGATTCCAGGGCCGTCTTTACCATACCTGCCAAGTTGCTGTCAGAGAAATAAGGGACCGGGCCGGAAATAGCTGACCGGAAGTAGCACTGCCACTATTTTGGAACTAGGTGGAGCATGCTCAGAAGTGACTTTTGATGCTGCTTTGCCCAGTTCCAAAATGGCCGCTGCGCCAGAAGTCGCACTGCAGCCACTTTGGAACTGGGCAGAGCAGCATCAAAAGTCGCTTCTGATGTGCTCCTGCATTCAACATTTACTACTGTAAGATTGCGGCGAGACCCACTTCTGATAAACTGTTGGAGAATTTGTCCTTTCCCCGAAGAAACCTGGTGAAAAAGTTCTCTCTCCAATTTCTCTCCCAGTAAATAAGTGGAAAATTTTGAGAAGTCATTTGCAAACAGCTCTATTGAGTTCTATTAACACTGCTGGGTTTATTGATGGTGACCCTGAAGGTTGCTTTTAGTGTAATAATTCTATCAATAAATAAGACTAGAAAGACATTTGTGGTAGGATTCAGATTTTACAGGAAAACTATGCTTATGAGGGGAGAAGATTGAAAATATGTGAATGAACAGCTGAAACAGCAAAACAACACTTTCCATTGTTGCTTCTCCTAAACCTGACTTCAGTTATCAAATAATTAAGCTAAGATGAAATTCACGCGGCAACCTGAGAGCCTGTGAATCACTGAGCCATGTTCTTGGTAAGTTTGCTGATTGTCTGGGAAGCTAAAGCATCTCTTGAAGCAAAAGACAAGACGCTTTAAGGTTAATTGAACCAATAATCAAGGTTTCTGTCTGTAATTCCTGGGTGATGCAGTCAATTACTAAAATAAATCTGACAGCAGGGAGATGATAATTGCGTGCAATTACTCTGTAAAGACTCAATTATGTCAACAATTAATGGGTATTTCCCATTGTGGTGAAATCTATCAATTTTTAGGGCTTATTATCTTGATTATAGGAAGAAAAGTATTCAGCTCAAAGTTGTCAAGCTGTCCAGTATTGAGAAATCAGCTTGAAAAACAAGTTGAACCAACTTAGAGAAATGAAGGTTCATTTACATGATTTTCAGGGCAGTGAAATTGGAGCTGAGAGTGCATCTGAATAGTCAAGCTGCAGTCTGATAGATACACAACTACTGTAGGAAAGTAAGCCCCATTGAACCCAATGGCAATTACTTCTGAGTACATGTGTATATGATTGCACCATTACAGCATGTTACATGTTCAGACACAGAAACCTCCCCCCTAAATAAATTCACACATGACTGAAATTTTAGGTTTGGTTTCTGGCAGAATTTAGGCCACAACTTTATTGATTACAGAAAGTGAGTGGTTGCATAGGCTCTGTTTCAACTAGCTCCCTGCACCCTTGCAGGTAGCGCTGACCCAGGGCACCAGCATAGGTCAGCCAAGGGTGAACACCTGGATAGGCGGAAAGCTGGGAATAGGTTATGTCCGCCACCCAGATGTCCCCCTGGACTCAGGCACAGGCACAACCATTTGAGCCCCTGGATTCCTTTAATGGAATACCCTTCACATAGGGATGGCAAGAGAGTTCTCCCATCCCTTTCACCTGAACCAGAGCCTATCCGCAACCTTCCAAGTTGTGACGATTTGCTACGCAGCAGGCGAAACCCAAGTGGCACCAGCCAATCAGCCAAGTGGAGAAAACCCACAAGATCACTTCACTTCATAATGGCTTCTGTTCTGATATTTGACTTCTGAATTCATCAAAGCTATTCATCTGGGCAGGACATTACCGTGTTTCCCCTTTTTTAAGACACCATCTTATAACTTTTTTTTTCTCAAAAAAACACAAGGGGTCTTATTTTCAGGGGATGTCTTAATTTTTTATTACGATTTTTATTATGGACCCACCCTGGGGAGCAACTTCTTTTAAAAAGAGACAAGGAAAAAAGAGCAAAGGCAGCGGTGAGGGAGGCACTTTGTGCATGCTTAGAGACCACCCCATCCCCAGCTATAAACCCACCCCGGCTTTCCAAGATGCCTTTTCCCCGGCACTGGACTGGCGGGGGGGATGTGAAGGGGGTTTCTCTCTGTGCATGCTCAGAGGCAGCCTCGTCCCGGGTGCCGCTATGGGAGGGGAGGGCACTCACCTAACCATGACCCAGATCCCGGCCACGACAAGGCGCCGTGCGCCGGCAACGGACTGAGCCGGAGCCCCTGGCGCAGGCCGGCGCAGGCCAGCGTTGAGCTCACTACCGGCCCCGCCGAGCGCAGCCACGGGCCCATTGCCCAGCCCACCTGCCTGCCTCCCGCTTCCCTGCCCACAAAATTCCGGCGGCGGGACATGCAGCCCACGCCGCTCCGGCGGGGCGGAAGGGGCCAGCAGCACTTCCGCTGCCGTCCGTGCCCTGGCGCCACGGAAGGACCCGCGGGCCTCCCGCCGCCGCTCTGCCTTGGGCCATGCGGCCCACAACGTTCCGGCGGCGCGGAAGGGGCCAGCAGGGCTCCCGCCGCCGCCCGTCACCCTAGCAGGGCCAGCGGGGCTCCCGCCGCCGCTCTGCCTTGGGCCATGCGCTCTGCCTCGCCGCTCTGGCTCGGCACTCCGCCCGGTGCTGCTGGACGTTCCGAGCGCTCGGCGCTGCGGAATGCTCCACTCTGCAGCGGCCTGTTCCGGCGGCGGGGCGGCAGGCCTCCTCGGCCGGGCCAGGAAGAGGCCAGGCCACTGGCTGGGCGCTCCGCCCGGCGCTGCTGGGCGCTCTGAGCGCTCGCCGCTGCGGAGCGCTCCACTCTGCAGTCGCCTGTTCCGGCGGCGGGGCGGCAGGCCTCCTCGGCTGGGCCAGGAAGAGTCCAGGCGGGTGGCTGGGCGCTCCGCCCGGCGCTGCTGTGCTCTCTGAGTGCTCGGCGCTGCGGAGCGCTCCACTCTGCAGCCGCCTGTTCCGGCAGGTGGCTTGCCGCTGCAGCAGCTGGTTCCAGGCCCCGCTGGTTGGCTGGGTCCCGCTGGCTGGCTGGGGCGCTCGGCGGTCTCGCTGTACACGGTATGAGAGGAATGTCTTATTTTCGGGGGGTGTCTTAGATATAGCAACTCCTAAAAAATGCTGCCATGGCTTACTTTATGGCTACGTATTAAAAAGGGGGAAACACGGTATTTCAAAGCTCAGGTTTCAGCATATAAATAAAGGGTTTCATTGAAATACAATGTTTGTATGGAGGCATTCATTAAAATAGTGTTGCATTGCACCAAGGGAAAGTGGTTTTAGAAAGATGTGAATGAGGATGTGAATAATAAGGTCTGATGTTTTCTTGTAAGTGTTCGCCCCCATCCCATCCCCTTAAAGATGATGTTTGGCTATCTTTTAGAAGAGATATGTCCGAGTCAATGCTAGCTTTATTTATCCAGAGTTTCAATTATATGTGAATGTCCTGTGTAGTGCTGCTCTTGGACATCTCTTAATCCTGGACAGGATCAAAAGGAACACACACCATCAAAAAAAAATGAGAGTACTCCACTCAGAGAGAAATTTAGAATTATTTTTTTCAAATTTCCAAGAACCTGGGGATTTGTGTGTGAGACACTTTTTGAAGGGCATCAGCGCAATTGTTTGGTACTGGAGCAAATTTAGAGGGCACAAGTAGCACATGGGAGGAGGGGAGAGAGGAAAATCTTGTCGTGCAAGTGGAAGAATGGTAAAAAAAAAAAAATGTAGAAATTAAACCCAACATCGAGGGACGGACGAATCGGGTGTTGTGGCTGACCAATCTTACCCACCCACAACACAGGGTGTCGGTCTCCAGGTCTCACCTCTTTGAGAGAGGACACGATATCTTAAAAGCAGGTGCTATTCTAGGCTACATCAACAGAAGCGTCCTGATCAAGGGAAGTAAGGGTACTACACTATTCTGCCTTGGTCAGACCACACCTGAAGTACAGTACTGTGTCCAGTTCTGGGTACCACAGTTTCAGAAGGATATTGACAAGCTGGAACATGAGCAGAGAGCAACCAAGTTGATCAAGGGCCTGGAAACCAAGCCTTAGGTGGGACGTTTGATAGAGTTGGATATATTTAGCCTGGTAAAGAGGAGGCTGAGAGGAGATATGATAGGCACCTTCAACTATCTTAAGGGCTGTCACATGGAAGATGGAGTGAGCTTGTTTCCTCCTGCTCTGGAGGGTAGAACTTGAACCAGTGGCTTCAAGTTACAAAAACTTCTTTAGCAGGTGTCAAAGCGGGAATGTGAAAGTGCCTGCCTAATATTAGTGGGTATGCAGCTCCAAAATGCAGTTGTTGTCATGCTGAAGGATCAGTTCCTTGCAAATTCAGTATGAAAGTTAACGTGGCACTTTTAAAAGTGCCAGTTTCACAGATTGTTTCGCCATTTCTCTGTTGGTCCCCAATGCCTTCTCCTCTGCAAGATCCCCCAGAGCATTTTGGAATCTGTCAGGCTCCATCAGGCTTCAAGGCTGGTCCATCTGAATGTGACCACCACCACTGCAGGGTGGCGGAACAGCCACCAGTTACTTGCACTGTGGAAGTTCATTGCTGGAAACAGTCTGCAGCAGGTGTGTGTGTGTGTGTGTGTGTGTGTGTGTGTGTGTGTGTGTGTGAGAGAGAGAGAGAGAGAGAGAGAGAGAGAGAGAGAGAGAGAGAGAGAGAGAGAGAGAGAAGTTTTACAGACGAACTTAAACTTTCAGGTACCATTGATGTAGTATTGAAGATCTTCCTAGGCAAGCTGTTGGTTTTTTTTTTAAGCTTTGGAAGCCTGTCTGCATCTTTATCCTCAAGATAAGGTAAAGGTAAAGGGACCCCTGACCAATAGGTCCAGTCGTGACCGACTCTGGGGTTGCGCACTCATCTCACATTATTGGCCGAGGGAGCCGGCGTATAGCTTCCAGGTCATGTGGCCAGCATGACAAAGCCGCTTCTGGCAAACCAGAGCAGCACATGGAAACGCCGTTTACCTTCCCGCTGTAGCGGTTCCTATTTATCTACTTGCATTTTGACGTGCTTTCGAACTGCTAGGTTGGCAGGAGCTGGGACCAAGCAATGGGAGCTCACCTCGTCACAGGGATTCGAACCGCTGACCTTCTGATCAGCAAGCCCTAGGCTCAGTGGTTTAACCACAGCGCCACCTGGGTCCCTCTTTATCCTCAAGATAAAGGTAAAGGGTAAAGGGACCCCTGACCATTAGGTCCAGTCGTGACCGACTCTGGGGTTGCGCGCTCATCTCGCATTATTGGCCGAGGGAGCCGGCGTATAGCTTCCAGGTCATGTGGCCAGCATGACAAAGCCACTTCTGGTGAACCAGAGCAGCACACAGAAACGCCGTTTACCTTCCCGCTGTAGCAGTTCCTATTTATCTACTTGCATTTTGACATGCTTTCGAACTGCTAGGTTTGCAGGAGCTGGGACCAAGCAACGGGAGCTCACCCCGTCGGCAGGGATTCGAACCGCCAACCTTCTGATCTGCAAGCCCTAGGCTCAGTGGTTTAACCCACAGTGCCACCTGGGTCCCTTTTATCCTCAAGATACATAGCTACAAAAACAAGCAAACATACATAGCTACAAAAACAAGCAAACAAGCAAACAGATATTACCAACCTGCAAAACTTCATTCTGATCAGAAAGCACAGAGAGCCAAGTGCTCCCGCCCTTTTGACACAATATGGTTTGTTGGAGGTGCCCTTCACTAGAAAGAGTCATTCTTTCCTCCCAGCTCATTTGAATATGTTGTGTCTCTGCAGGCTTGTGTGAAATCACATGGCCCACAAGTGCCCCTTAATTGCTCTTGGCAATACTTGTTGCTCCATTTCTTTCACTGTAAAAAGCCTTGCCCTCCCTCTCTGCAGATGGTTGGACACATGGTGACTAATTCACTCCTTACAGCTTTAGCGACAGTTATTTTTATGGCCATTTATTAAACAATTAAAAGTACCTATTCTCTATCTGTTACTAAGTGTTTTCATGAAACTGCTGCTTTATCTGCAGAAATCGAGCTCAGGTACTTATCATTCTGGGTATTTATATTCCTCTAAGTAGCAAATTCTTTAAAAACATATCTGAAAATAGCTAAGCTAGTCAAACAGTTACAATGTGCTAGCAATTTACCATAAATCACAAGCCCTGGCTAATTGTTCCTAATAAACACTTAATCCAAACTCAGTGTGGAACAAAGATAAGATTTAGTAAATGAATCACCTGGAAGCCCTTTGAAATCAAATTGCCCAACACTAAAGTGATACATATATTGTAGTGAGCACATTCACACAAAAGACTCCACTCTGTGACCTAGATCAGAGCTTGCCAAATAAGAGAACACTAATAAACAACAACAACAACAACAACAACAACAACAACAACAACAACAACAACAACAACAACTTTATTATTTATACCCTGCGCCTTGGGCTGGGTTTCCCCAGCCACTCTGGGCAGCTTACAACATATCTAAAAACATAATAAAAACATCAATTCTTAAAAATTTACCTAAAAGGGCTGCATTCACATGTCTTCTAAAAGTCAGATAGTTGCTTATTTCCTTGACATCTGATGGAAGTGTGTTCCACAGGGAGGGCGTCACTACTGAGAAGGTCCTCTGTTTACTCCATTCTTTCCAATATTTTGCCGAGTGGGAAACCAGGCAGAGGGCCTTCTCGGTAGTGGCACCCACCCTGTGGAATGCCCTCCCACCAGAGGTCAAAGAGAACAACAACTACCAGACCTTTAGAAGGCATCTTAAGGCAGCCCTGTTTAGGGAAGCTTTTAATGTTTGATTGATTTCTGTATTTTGGTGTTTTGTTGGAAGCCGCCCAGAGTGGCTGGGGGAACCCGGCCAGATGGGCGGGGTATAAATAATATATTATTATTATTATTATTATTATTATTATTATTATTATTATTATCACTAGGCAAAACCAGTTTTTGGTCCTTTAATTGGGTGGGTAAGTACCTACACCTGCAGCTTCTTTGTCGTGTGCTCGTCCTTATGGAGAGTGGGTAAGATTTTCTATTTATTTGGGTGAGCACTTTAGGGTACAGGTTTTTTAATATACATTTACAGTGAAATTCTTTGCAGCGGGAAATTATCCAATATCCAATATCCCCATTCTGTGAATTCACAACAAAGGCCATCCAAGAGAAGGAGCATCCCAGGAAGGAATAAAAATATACCCGCCCAACTACGAAGAATGACTATAATGTGCTAGGCACCAACAGTTATGGTGTCCAGAAGAAGAACCTGCTGGGTCTGGCCAATGGTCCATTTAGTCTGGGATCATGTTATTACAGTGGCCAACCGGTTGCATATAAAAACCTGCAAGCAGAACCTGAGCAAAAGAGCACTCTCCTTTCTCATGGTTTTCAGCAACTGGTTTTCAGTACATGGAGATTTCATGGTCTAACATTCACCCTGAATGTCACTTATAACAAAATTTTAGGTTTCTGTTTTAAAAAGAAGACAATTTTTCATTTCTTATTACCGAAATGGACCAGAAACAGATTCTTAAGTGGCAGGCAGCCACCATAATTAAAATTTACACTGACAATTAGCCAACTAAATATTTTTGCTGTTTAATCTACCGGTATATTCATCAATATTTGCTTTTTTTTAATTTTTGTGTGTGGACTTTATATACAATTTGATTTGCAGACCTCTTGGGAAACACTTTGATTAAGCAGTTTATTTAGGGAGAAGAGTTATACCATTCGCAGCCCTAATAATTGCATGTTCTTGCTGCCTCTCAAGTAAGTAAGCAGGTCAAAAGTTCATAATTTTGTTGTGTCTGGTTGATATTGAAAAGGCACATCTTTTACGACACAGCACAAGAGACAACTGCAAGAAAGAACATGGAATTCCAAAACGTCTTCACTTCAAACCAGGTACTAGTTGCTGCCCTGTTGCATCTCCCGACAATGCTGGATTTAGGAAGCAGTGACCTGCTGTGTAATGAAAGATTAGGGTGGGAATTACAACAGTGAGGAAAGGTCCCCGCTGTTAAGAAAAAGAGCAGAAGATCCTGCTGTGTCTGGTGGAACCGAAGAACCAACCAGAAGGATTCCTGATGGGGAGTCAATAGAGGAGAGAAATTAATTGTCGGTGCCAAAGAGACTCCCGAGAGGTACCTTGGGGAAAGAGGAGGGAGGGAGATGGAATAAGAATTGATTGGAACATATTGTTTCAAAGAGGAAGCAATTCAGGAGACCACAGCAGGCTCATTTGTACTCAATAGGTCCCAAAGACAGGCAATAAGAAGGCTGTTATGGCTTTTCTTTGCTGAAGAGTAGATTTGTAACCAGTACGGTAGTAGCAATAGAGATTTATGGAAGAGCTCGCAATGATAGCCCATTGTCACATTATAGGGACTCTTCTGCTGTTGTTCAATAAACAATTATTGTTGTTCTTTCTTAATTATTGTTGATTATGAGTTGTTATATATGGGCTTGTTTATGCAGGTATGATGTAATGGTGAAAAATACCGAGGCCTCATCCGTGCTTTAGATGTATATCGAGCTTATACCACTTGAACAGTCATAGTTTCTCCAAAGAACCTTGGGAACTGTAGTTTGTCAAGAGTGCTGCAGCACTACAATTCCAAGAGTTCCCTGGGAAAAGGAATTTTGTTAAACTAGTTTAAGTCTATGATATGGATATACCCCAAAGCTGTCATATGACACCGCTATATGAAAGTGCAATAACTATCATTTTATTCAAAAAATTTTTTTTTAAAAAAAACCTTCCAGTAGCACCTTAGAGACCAACTAAGTTTGTCATAGGTATGAGCTTTCATGTGCATGCACACTTCTTCAGATACAATTATACATTTTGGTATGGTTGTCAGATTCTTCCTAGACTCTTCATGTGTCTAAAGATGCCTTTTATATATTAAACAGTGCAGTCAACAGGAAGCTGACTAACAGCATGTGAAATATATCCATACTTTTAGGATAGACCTCGAAACGTAATGAGTCGCCTAATAATTTTATTGGGCATTCAGCATCACCTTCCTGTCCCTGCTCCACTTTAAAAACAAAGCAGGGAAACTGCTTTGCACCATGGTGTTTTGGGAAAGCTTTTCCTAATGTGTTGAAGAGAGTCCTGAAATAAGTGACATGAAACTGTCAAGGCAAATTCGGCAGAGCCGTTCTCAATGCCTCAGAAGCAATTGCTTCTTCAGCAAAAATAAAAACAATAGGAAAAAAGAAAACCACAGACAAACCCCAAACTGCAACACATCCCTGTCCCTTCATGAGAAAAGAGGTTAGCTGTATAAATCATGTTATTGCTATTATATGTTCGTTCAGTACTTGGACTATATCAAGGTGCATTTCAGTGTTTAGCTTATTCAGCCTAGCAAAACTCTTCAGTTTTTGACTGACAGATGGAAAGCTTACTGCTTTTACACAGTGTATGTTAGCAACCACTACCACCCTAACATAAATGCTTAATGCTGTCATTCTGAAGTCTGCATAACAGTTCCTTCAATGGTGGAGAAGAAAAGAGCAAAGACACCCATTCCCTTCCAAGCAAATTGACAAAATGAGAAATGCTTTACATTCCAAATTACAAGCTGCGGTTTCTGAATGGAACTATTTTGATAATGATTTGCTAAACTATAGTTCGCTAGCTCTCTAGGACGGTATAAGAGCATGTGAACTGCACATATTGCTGGTATAGTTTAGCTTTTGCAGCTCAAGTGTTAAACTGACCAACCTGCCATTTTGCTTATTCTTTGCAGAGTCTCTGCAATGGTTAAACTAGTGGCAGGACTGGAGGTTCCTGTGCCTGCCTCTGGGGATCTGCCAAATGTGTGTTTCTTTATCCCAATCCTAAAGACAATGCATAAAGGGACCCCTGACCATTAGGTCCAGTCGTGACCGACTCTGGGGTTGCGGCGCTCATCTTGCTCTATAGGTCGAGGGAGCCGGCGTACAGCTTCCAGCATGGCCAGCATGACAAAGCTGCTTCTGGCGAACCAGAGCAGCACACGGAAACGGTGTAGCGGTACCTATTTATCTACTTGCACTTTGACATGCTTTCGAACTGCTGGGTTGGCAGGAGCTAGGACCGAGCAATGGGAGCTCACCCCGTTGCAGGGATTTGAACCGCCAACCTTCTGATCGGCAAGCCCTAGGCTCAGTGGTTTAACCCACAGCGCCACCCATGTCTCCAGGTGTTTTTCAACGTTGATGGTAAACAGGTGAAAGACAGCATAGGGAATTACTAGCCACACAAACACACTCTACAGAGCCTTTTGTGTCTGTGGAGGCTCCTCATACATTTGGGAACACCATGCAACCTACACTGTAAAACCCCTAATGTGTTTGCTCTCACCGTGGTATTGGGGGGGGGGTGTCTGATGACGCACGCCGGAATGCATGAGAGATGGGAGGAGCCAGGGGCAGAGCTGAGCGCAGTGGCAGCTGGGAAGGCACTGGACTTCTGTGGCAGTTCCTCCATCCTTTTATACACAGCCCTCTCTTTCCACCACTGCCCCTTTTGCCCTACCCACCAATGAAGGAGAGGCAGAGAGACCCCCTCCACTTACGTGCAGGTTTGGTGCAGATGTTGTTCTCTAGCTCCAAAGGACAGGTCCCACCAAATATTTTATTGGGGATGCTGAAGGGACCTGGTGTCAAGAACGAGGTTTGCAGCCAACTGAAGGAAGCAGCCAGGAACAGAGAGGCTTAGCTGGCATGCAGGATGAACACCAGCTAGTGCCAACTCCCCTGCCCCTTGGAATGCTGGTTAATAAGGGAATGACTGAGAGCAGGCAGGAACCCAGCCAAAGCTCTCAGGAAGTTCAAACAGGCGCGAACAGAGAAGGAAGTAGTCTGTCAGAATGGGAAGAGATTGGAGCTGATTCAATCCCTCCTAAGAGTCAGCTAAGGGGAGGGCTGTTAGACCAGAAACACAGTGAGATGCAAAGTGCAAAAGTTCAAGATGACCCTTCTGAATTCTTCAGAAGGGTCATCTTGATTGATGATGCTGGAGGCCATCCGGAGCTATCTGTTTGTTTTGACAATAAGTCATCCTTTTTAATTAACTACGTTTACTGTGTGATCAAGCCGGGGACTAGACTCATGCCAACTCCTTAGAGTTGACAGCCCCTTTGATTTCATGGTCCCCCACCCCTGTACTTTGTTTAGCATCCAGTCTGATGAATAGTTTGGAGAATTTGAAAGCTTACTCACTATTTTGTGACATTTTTGACACTGCAATCCTCCTGAATTCTAGTTACTGGAAATTGCAGTGGTGTGTGTGTGTGTGTGTGTGTGTGTGTGTGTGTGTGTGTGTGTTCCTTTGCTCAAATCCTGCTTGTGGGTTTCCCACATGCATCTGGTTGACCACTGTGAGAACAGGATGATGGATGAGATGGGCCCTTGACCCAGTACAGCAGGCTCTTCTTCTGCTCTGATATTTTGCTTGGTCCTAAGAAAGGTAATGCCTAACAGTGGATTTTGGATTCCACTCCCCCCCCCACACCTTAATGAACCAATATGTCTGCTTCCCCTCTGATCAACCCCCATTTCTGTTTCCTGAGTTGCACGGGCACCTAGGAGTGTCAATCCATTTATCTGTACCAAACCTGTGCATTGCTGTTGCAGGACACCTTGAAGTACTAACCATTCTGGGCTGGATGATTAGGGTGTTAGCAACCAATATTTATTTATAGGATAATAAATGTGCATTGCATACATCACTTTCGTTATCCTTTGTGCAGCGGGTTGGAGAACAAACATCATCAGCACCTATACTTCCCAAGAGTCATATCTCCATTATTCAGCTGCAGTTCTATCTACGATACTAAACATTATTCTCCGGACGATGATTTCTCTGTTGTGTCACAACATCATTTCTTTTCTTGGAGGAGAGGACATCCCTATTTCCTTTGCTATGTTTTAAGTATATACAGGAGAGAAAGGGGGAGAGAGAGACTGATGGGTTCTGGGAGTAAAACGGCTCACTTGTATGCTACTACTGGCAGTAAAAATGGATTTGATAGGTAGCGACATTCCAAAACCCTCATATGGAAACAAGATTCGAGTCATGTCAATCATTTACTTTTCAGCAATTCTAAATGTGCCAGCATCAAACAGCTACATCCATCTACCCCAGTACAGAAATGGTAGCATCAATATGACTGTTCCTCCTAGAAAAAGGAGCACATCAGAAGCGGAAAGAAACTAGATCACATAGTCAACGGCATCCATTCTCAATGTGAATATCCACAGGGGAGAAATATAACGAGGACCCAAATGAATGACATCTTTCTGAATCAAGGAGAAAGGGGCAAGCTACAAAAGCCCCTTCCATAGGATCAGACTTCTGGGGATCACGAGACAGAAAGATGCATTCACAATACATATATCAAATTAACTATGATGTGTCAGAAAAGAAAGCAGAATTTCCTGATTTTTTTTTTGGCCAAATGTAGCATGAATTTACCAAGGTTAGAGGTCTTGGGTTTTTGGAAATTTAGCAGGCTCAAACCTCACCTTTTTTCTATGCAGGAAATTCAGGACAGAAATGGAAATTATTTTTTGCAGCGGGATAGATTTATTATGCATTAGTCACATCAGAAACAATCCATAAAATACAGCTCACTACTTATTTACCTATTTCTATAACACTTCTAATATAATCCATACTTGACACCTTAATCTCATCCATTCTAACAGCAACCGTGTCAGGAACATTGATGTTATTACCATTTTACAGATGAGAAATAGAAGATGAGATGAGACAAGTTGGCCAAGGCTTCTCATTCACACCTGCAGCCTTCTTGCTTTTCCAGCCAAAGAGATGATCATGCAGCAGTGCTCCCCACCTCAAAATAGGACTAATCACTAGTTAAGTGACTTGCAGATGAGAATGAGGTACCGATACTTCTTTTTCCTCCAATAGGACATGCGTAGAAGCGACTTCCGGTGCCGCGCCACTGCTGATCCCTTATTTTTTAATCCAGGAATTGATGGCTATGATTACACTGTGCATCAGCATGCGCACTGTGGTGCTCATCCAGCCCCTGTGGGGCTAGCAGATTTTATGCACAGCTAGGTAGACGTGGATTGGGATTCATACGGTCAATGGGTGTATACAAGCTTTGTTGATCTCAGTGGGCATTAGACAGGCCTTGCTTTCTCTGAATTGTGCTCATTATATTTTAGTTTATGTATATTGCTATGTCTCAGTGGAGAAACAGAGCTTCATTTTTATCCTGATTGTTACTGTGTGTAGCACCTTTACAACATTTAATGCTGTGTTCCAGGGAAGAGGCAGGTAATGCTTACCAACTGCCCACCTCCATAGGGCAAATTGATCTACATGGGTGGAAATGTTATTGATTATTGATTAATTCTTACTATAAATAACCGGGTGTTTTTGAAGCAGACATGCTCAGCATCATTGTATATTGACAAAATGTTCCTATGATAGATAGCCTACAAAATATGTTAGGCATGCATCCTTATCTGAAGGAATAGTGTTCATTAGCTTTTGTATTATAGAGGAGACCATTAATATTCAGCTCACAGAGAACTGCTGCACACCCAAGAGATTAATATTTGAATCCCTGGCTGATAGCCAGTGGGAGTGTGCCATGGGCATTATCTTTCTACAACACATTTAATACTTCCCCCGGAGGAGTTCATTCAACCAAGCATTGTATGTACAAGAAGTCCTAAATAACATGAACATAAAATTGCTGGCCTGAGAATTGTCTGCCTTTGTAAGAGCCTTTCCAATTAATCAGCTGTCAGTATGATGGGATGGTTCTAGACTGCCTGCAGTTCCAGCCTATTGGAGTTCTAACAGGCTGGCCAATCTTATAGTCAGATGTCCATATAGTCAGCCCATGCTTTATTTATTTATTTTAATAGGCAACTGAAGGTCTTCCATCATTTCCTAAAATAACAGAGGCAGTAAAGTTACAGGTAGGTAGCCGTGTTGGTCTGAGTCGAAGCAAAATAAAAAAAATTCCTTCAGTAGCACCTTAAAGACCAACTAAGTTTTTATTTTGGTATGAGCTTTCGAGTGCATGCACACTTCGTCAGATACACTGAAACGGAATCAACCAGACCCTTATTTATATTCAGGGGGTGGGGTGGGGGGTGGGAATGGGTGATGGGCTGATAGGAGAGGTGAACCTGTTGATGACTGATAATGACTGCTGATTACTGCAATTGGTCCTGCGGGGGGGGGGAGCAAGGCACAAAAGAAAGCTGGATCATGCATAATGAGGCACAAAAGAAAGCTAGATCATGCATAATGAGATAAGAATCCGATATCTCTGTTCATCCCAGGTGGCTCCATGGTTTTAAGCTTGGTAATGAGTCCCAATTCAGCAATTTCTCTTTCTTGTCTGTTTCTGAAATTTTTCTGTAATAAAACAGCTGCTTTGAGATCTTGTATAGAATGTCCTGGGAGATTGAAGTGTTCTCCTACTGGTTTCTCTGTCTTCTAGTTCCTGATGTCAGATTTATGTCCATTTATCCTTTGGCGTAGGGTTTGGCCTGTTTGTCCAATATAGAGAGCTGAAGGGCACTGTTGGCATTTGATGGCATACACAAAGGCAGTAAAATTAGCTTTAAGCACACCACCACCCAAAAGTCCCAAAGCAGGGGCGTAGCGAGCCGCCGTGAAACCCGGGGTGGCAAATTGCCATGCCCCCCCGGGGGGCGCATCATCACTACGTAATGACACATGTGTCGCTACATAGAGGGGGATCGCACCCCCCCGATTTCTAAACGGAGCCTAAACGGAGCGTCCAGGCTCCAGGTAGATAGCCCACTGGTGCGTCAGGCGTTAAAGTTATTTCTGAGACTGGCTCAGGACCACTTTGCCTGCACCTCAACAGAAAGAGTGAGGGAGAAAGAACACAACGTTCCTGGTAGAGGGCAAGGTGGAAGCCCCATGTGCAGTATGATGCAGTATGATGCAGTCAAAAAGAATATTTTTTATAGGCTGATTAGGTTAGACTGACTGTAGGAGGAGGAAAATTGCAAGCGGGACTACAACATACTGTGACTGCAAAGCAATAGCCACTTTTCTTTTTGAACCTATAAATGCCAGCAGTCATTTGAGCTTGTTGATAACACTAACCAAAAGTCTTGGGTCCCGTGTAATGTGGAGAACAGATTTTAAAAAATGAAAATTTAAATACTGAAGTCCAAATATCTACATTTCCCCCCCCTCTGTGTGACGTTGACATTTGTCCCAGTTTCTCTATATTTACATTTTCTTTTCTTTTCTTACATCCATTTGCAAGTATGTAGCATTGATTTCTGCATCGATCAGAACATCGTCCAGATATCTACAAGGCCTCCTCCAACTCTGCAATTGATACTTTGCTGCTGTATTGCATCAGAACTACAGAGGAATTCATTTAAAAATGTTTGAATGGTGAAAAAGCTCTTAGCAATAGCCAGCTTTCTCAAAATATATGATAGTGTTAAGTAGAAAAGAAAGCATTTGTAATTCCCCCGGTATAACTAATTGATTAGTTTACTAATGTAAGATCTAAAATGTAAACTTGAATTGGAATAATGATGGCACAGTTGAAAACAACATAATCTTTTCATTCAGCTGCACTTAAAATGAGTCTTCAGACAATGAATTATTTGTCTCTGGTATTTGTTCAGAGAAGCTGTTATCATCATTAACTAGCCTCAAATATCTTCTGCACTGTGATACTGGCATGCTCATTTTTAATTGGTTAATTAGTCAAGCAAAAAGCAAGAGAGCCAATCAATTAAAACTTATTAAGCTAAATAAGAAACATTTCTATGTGCAGACATTTCTGACGGTTTATAGGATTAAAGCTTTCTGAAATCTCATGCAGGGTCCTGAAACACGTTCTGTCCAAGAGAAAGCAATGAGCATGCATATATAATCTCCTATTTCTGTTTGACATGTTGTCTGGCAAATGCCACAAGGCCCTCACATATCTTTGAGAAGTTGTAGAGGTGTCTAGTGCAGCCTAGGTATAATGTTATATTGCAGTATTTCAGGTTAGCAACCATCCTCTGCAGACATAAAAGTTTTATCTGTTACAGTATATTAAGTCAATTTCAAAGCATATGTTTCCCAAGTTTCTTTTTGTTCTGTTTGCCAGAGATGCTAGGGATTTTTATTATGTTTGTTATTTGGAGGAAACTCTCCCTCCCTCCCTCCCTCCAACTCACATAGATATACTGATTACTTTACAGCACCTACTGGGTGAATTTTAGTGAAGTCAAGTAACCAGCTGAAATATAAAAATAGATGTACCTTTAAAATTCATGACCTAGTATATGTAACAACATCACAGAAATAACATTACCAAATCTTTCAACAAAGACATCATTACATAGATTAGAAATGAATAGATTTCACTCCAGATTGCAGGTCACTCAGAATTTAACTTGGTTGCATAGATATGTGACTTGGAAGGCCACCCAACCATAATGTGTTAGTTGTTGTAACCCACCTTGGAACCTTGGGGTGAAGGGTGGGTAATAACTTGTAATAATCATTTTTGCTTGGAGTATCTGAACATGGTGCAACGATAGGTAACAATGGAAATCTCCCGTGTTGCAAAAACAGACAAACTTTAAGCAATAACAGGCAACACGTGGCTAATAATGGTCTATCTACCGTATCTATATCTTGTATTGTTTCACAATTCTTAAACAGAGTGTCAGGAGTATGGGCAGGAGTCAGGCTCTGGGGCCTGTAGTGCTTTGCAGGGCTGGGGCCTGCCTCAGCTTGTGCTGGAGAAGCAAGGAGTGACTACTCAGGTGAGGCCTCAACTTATGCTGGAGAAGCAAGGAGTGACCACTCAGGTGAGGCCACTTGATACCTCACTGCATCTGGTGGCATGAGCTGGGAGGAATAAAAGCTCAGCATTTCCCTTCAGATCTTTGCCACAGCAATGCTATCCCTGCCTGGTTGCCTCTGGCCTCTTGATCCTCGTCTCTTGGACCCTTGCCTTGCCGCCGCCTTGATCCTCGACCCTTGGACCTTCGTCTTGCCGACGCCTTGCTCCTTGACTCCCAGACCTTCGCCTCCGCCTTGCTCCTTGACCCTGCGACTGCCTGCTGCTGGACCCTCAACCCTGAACCTGTTCCTGCTTCTACACCACCATCTTGCCTCTGGTCCTGACGTCCTCAGCCAGGGCTTCAACCGCCCGCCGACCGGACCGTGACACAGAGAACATATGATGGAGATACAAATAATAAAATAAATCAATATTGTATGAACACAATTAGAGAAGGTAGTCAATCAATATCATTGAGGCCAAACAAGCCTTTCTATGTAATAGAATCACAGAAAATAACACTGATGCATGAACAAAATTATACAATATAGTCCATCGGTATTGAAAGAGGCAAACAAGCCTTTCAGCAGACACAGTCCTCTACCCATGCAATGATGGATGATCCGAAAACGTAGTACAGTTTTTCCGGATGACAAACTGTTTCGATAGTGATTCTTCATCAGCAAATGAATGGTCCTAACAGGTACCTCAAGTAGCATAAGATCAGCACTCACTAAGAAGTGCAGAAAGCTTTCAGAAAACCTCTAATAATTATTATTTATTCATTGCAAAAGGAACTACTATTGGGAATGCACACCTGCTTGAAGCACAGAGTGTCTGAGGAGCAGGACAGTCGTAGGGAAACCGAAATGCTTGTTTACAAAGCTATTGTACTACCAACTTTTCCATATTCTTGTGAAACATGGACCACTTATGAATGCCATATCCAACTCCTCAAAGGATTCCATCAACGGTGTCATTGAAAAATTGTACACATCTCTCGGGAAGACAGGCAAACTAATGCCAGTGTACTGGAAGGAAATATCACCAATGTAGAAGCAATTATTCTTCAGCATCAACTTTGTTGGACTGGTCATGTGGTTCAGATGCCTGCCTGATTACCGTCTTCCAAAGCAACTCCTCTATTCCCAACTTAAGAATGGAAAGTGTAATGCCGGTGGACAACAAAAGAGGTTTAAAGATGCTCTCAAGGCAAATAAAAAAAAGTAGTATAAACACTGACAACTGGAAAATACTGGGCTGCAAGCACTCCAATTGGAGAATGGCGTCTACCAAAGGAATCATGGACTTTGAAGAAACAAGAACTCAGGACAAAAGGGAGAAACAAACTGAGAGGAAGGCCTGTTTGGCAAATCCCACCCAGAAACCTACGTCTCCACTGTGGAAGGATGTGTGGATCCAGAATTGGCCTCCACAGTCATGGAAACACCGTTAAGACCGTGTTCATCGAAGACGATCTTACTCAGCTACAAGTCATCACCAAAGAAGAAGAAGAACACACTAAATGTAACAAGGGAAAGGCAATGTGAGATCCAGTTCTGCTTCTAATCTGCATGTAAGTCTATAAATGAAACGTATGTCTCCATGACACCACGTTTTATACGGCCCAAGGAACAGAAAACTTGGTCAAGAGGCCTATATCTCATGCAGAATTGGAAGGCATTTAAAGGAGAATGGAAAAAAAACAATCAAGACACATTTCCCCCCAACACCAGCACAGCAACAAAATGGTGCCAACCAAGCCCTAGTTGTGTGTTCACACTAAAAAAAAAAATTGTGTGAGGTGGAGCCGACTGGACTGACAGATGAATCATATTCCAACACTGGCACCAGGGCAGCACCTGTCACTCTACCTGTGGGCAGAAGGCTTGCTTAAGAGGTGCTATGCAAGTCATGTAGCACAGAGTCTGGCCTTTAAAACACACCTCAGTTGTCCCTACCTGTCTGAGGCTACCTCATCCTGCATCATGGCAGGGCTGCCCTAAAGATAGGGAGTGTCTGGTTCCAATGAAAGAATCCTAATGGGAATGGGGAATCCTATTGAACAAGATGGAATGAACTCATGGGCGTAGGCAGGGGGGCAGGAGGGGGCAATTGCCCCCCCCTAGAAGCAAAGGCTGAGGGACGCAGCAGTGTGGCTGCCCCAGGCTCCCGCTCCCGGCGCGAAGCTCCAGAGTCGCGGTGGGAACGCGAGCCTGTGGCTGCGTCCTCCGCGCCTCCCAGGTCTTCGGAGGGGCCGCCTCCTCCGAAGACCTGGGAGGCGCGGAGGACGCAGCCACAGGCTCGCGTTCCCGCTGCGACTCTGGAGCTTCGCGCCGAGAGCGGGAGCCTGGGGCCGCCTCCTCCGAAGACCTGGGAGGCGCGGAGGACGCAGCCACAGGCCCGCATTCCCTGCGCGACTCTGGAGCTTCGTGCCGGGAGCAGGAGCCTGGGGCCGCCTCCTCGGAAGACCTGGGAGGCGCAGGCCACGTGCTCCCGCCCACATTTCTGCTGTGGCCCCTCCCCTCCCACCCCTTGCCCTGCCCCTTGCCCCCCCCTAATTTTGATCCTGGCTACGCCCCTGAATGAACTTGAGGGGATGCCAAACCTCTGATTGGGTTAGTGGCCACTTTTTCTTCTAAGCTAGGAAATCTGTTCTTTCTTGTATCAATTAGTTGCTTTTGTCAGATTAGATTGAATGTCATGGGCATATTAGTTCTGAGATCAACATATGTGATACTCCAATTGCATTTAAATATACAATTAAATTATCACATTATGTTCCATTCCGAAACTGCAGAAGGATGATAATCCTGCTGGGTCGTCTTTTTTCTTTTTTGAAGAAAATCTGTTTCCCTGTTCAGATTTCTTAAGAACTGACACTGAACCCACGTCCAATCAAACTGTTCAAGGGTTTGGGGTCATGACTGTTGCGACACAGCAGGTTGCTGCAGAGTTTAACGTAGCGTGCATAAGCGAGCCAGTTGGGAATATTCTCTCGAGATGATTTGCAAGATCTTTTAAAAGAGCTATTTGAAAAGCCTAGAAGATCTCAGCACTATATATATTTTTCATTACTTTCCTGCTGTTTTGGCAATGTTTCCAAAGTGTCAGTGCATTCAAAACAATGACAACGGCGACCGTGGAGAGGAAACGATGAAATAGTGCAGGGGAATGGCTGCTTTAGGCAAAATTAAAATCGTTTTCAATTAATTGTAGAATCAATTATTAAAGAATCCCCAGAAATCGTCACTGGTATACCCAATTGTTTTCCGGCTTTTCTTTTCTTTTTTAATGCCACCATACAATTTTCAGGGGTTTTGTGTTAATCGTTATTTTCATCCTCAAACCTTTTGCATTATTCATATTGTCTGCTCTGTGAGTTCCCTCCACTCTCAGCACTGAGTGAGGTCAGGAATGGGAAGCTGTAGTGTATGACCAGATAACGTAATTTCAGGTTTGCGTTCATTTATTCATATTGACTACTCAGTCAGGTCTTTGCTTTTTTAAAATAAAAATACATCTTTGCTTCAGTCTTAGTCTCCATACTCAGTGGGGTGGACCACCAATGACATAAGCTTTATTCATTTATGGAATACTGCTTCGAAACATCAAATCCCCACAAATATGGATAGAACTCAAAGGCTTTAATCCATCCAGCTGTCAATTTTCATTGTTCTTTCTTTCCCCGATAGCAGAGACTGGGTTTGACCTGGCAAAGAGGGGTGAGGTTTCTTCTTTAGTTTGCTAGTTTGACTTGATTTTGAAAGCAACGTTTCTGAGCATTCAGAAGCTTTAGGTTGCAGTCCTATGTACACTTACATGGATATAATAACCTCAATTGTGGGTCTTACTTCTGAGTTGACATGCATAGAATTGCACTGCTTATATCATTTGTTTTTTTTTTAAAAAAAGCACCAGCCTTTATTCCCATAGCTTGCTGTCCTATGCCTCAAGAATCCCCAAATTTTCTTGCAAACCTGCAAGGAGGAGGAGGAGGTTTGTAAGAATTTTCTTGCTAAATGATTCCAAAGGCCACCTAGCCTAGTCCATGTCTCTGACAATGAGCAATCATGGCTTTCAATAGAAAATGAATAAGTATGTTTACCTGTCACCCCCACAACTTCTAAATGGCAAGAGCATTCCTTCCAAATGGCAAGAATACTTTAAGTATGGGTTGTTAAGGAATGCCCCCCCCCCTTCCCTCAACTGTCTGGTAGTTAGAAAGACAAAGGGCAGAGTTGAGAGTGGAGTTATGTGAGCTAGAAGCTGGAAGCTGGAAGCAAGCTGGGAAGCAGGCTGGGAAGCCAGAGAGACAGAGCCATGCCTGATTTCTGTTGGAATCCAAGGCTGTGGCTATGGAAGAAGCAAGACCCTCTTGGGGTGTTCATGCTGTGAACCCCTTCATTATTAGCTCAGGATGTATATTTGTGTAAATAAACCATATATCATAAAGACACTACAGTCCCTGTTGTACCTCATTCCAAAGGAATCATGAACCCTGGGTAAACACCTGGCTCCTCTGGAATCTCGCACCACTTGGGAACTGAAGTATCATGCAACAGTGGTTCTCCAGCAAGAGCATTTCAGAGCTCTACTGATCCTTCCGAACCCTGCAGAAACCACTCCAAAGAGCACAGATTCCGGACACCCTCCCTCCTGCTTGGAGGTTCGCCTTCTTCTGTGGTGCACTGTTCAGAAAATCAACTGTAAAACAACCCACCTCCAGGGAAAGGTATGGAACAACAGTGTTTCTGAATGTGTGTTTGTGGTTACACCCCCCCAAAAAAAATACAGGTATAGTAAAGGTAAAGGGAACCCTGACCATTAGGTCCAGTCGTGACCGACTCTGGGGTTGCGGCACTCATCTCGCGTTATTGGCTGAGGGAGCCGGCATACAGCTTCCAGGTCATGTGGCCAGAAAGCTGCTTCTGGCGAACCAGAGCAGCACACGGAAACACAATTTACCTTCCCGCTGGAGCGGTACCTATTTATCTACTTGCACTTTTATGTGCTTTCGGACTTCTAGGTTGGCAGGAGCTGGGATCGAGCAACGGGAGCTCACCCCGTCATGGGGATTCGAACCGCCGACCTTCCGATCTGCAAGCCCTAGGCTCTGTGGTTTAACCCACAGCGCCACCCAGTATAGCTAACAGGTCTAGCCAACAGAAATTCATTCTTCACATCTGTTCTGTTAGGCATTCCTGTAACCCCTAATGTACGTAGTCTAATTTCCATTAGCACATTGTTTGCTTTAGAAGCAGGGTGGGAATGGGGGTGGGGGTGGAGAGGGAGTCAGGGGTCAGCCAAGGCATCAGAAGAAAGTTGTGACTTGCAAAGAAGATGGTTTTAAAGGTCTAAAGTTTCTCATCTGAGATCATCTCCTTGAAATCGTCTCCATCAGCTTCCCCCACACACCAATTTCAGTTTTATAACACCCCTCGCTGTGCTAGTCTTGGCAGGGAATTTGCCCATCTTGCAGAGCTGTGCATGAATAATTCATTTAAGTGTCATGCTGATTCTCAAAAGGTTGGCCTCTACTCCTTTTCCGAGTGTGCAGGAAGAAGTGTTTAATGGGATTCTCTCTAAACAATCCCAAATATAGTGTTGTGTGAGCTTAATGCGGCATCCTCCTTTAAAAGGATTCTGGGCGATAACAGATTTAATGAAGGGAACGACTTAAAGCATATGGCTCCCTCTCCTCTCATTGCTCTGATACATTTCAGCACGGGGCAGGGATGGGAGAAGGGGCATCTTAGGAAGGGATGACATTTGGATCACACATATCTCCCCCAAAGCTTGATGCAAACATTAAAGGTTGAAGCTGGTTACTGAGTTAACTTGTTGACTTTTGTTGTTTTATAGCAGAGTAGCAACAAGAGACGACTCTCCGTGGCCTAAAAAGGTTCCAATATAAGCAGAAATATCACTTCCCGGAAAGCAAACAAACCCTATGGGCTTTTGTACATGCTTGTGTTGGCAATATAGAGGTTTATTTTTAAGGCATGTTGGACCTGCAATAATCCATCAATAGGCCCTTAGTTGGTGGCTGCATGTCCTTGGTCTGCAGTTAAGGCTCACTGCTGGCAGAAATGCTTTACACTTTCTCACATTTTCTGATGCAGATCCCCAGCCAAATGTTGTATGGAAAATGCATGCATTAGAGGAAAGTGTGCACTAAGATGCATTACGTGAGGGAAAATAACGTGCAGAGCTGCATTATATTAGTGGAAATTGCTTGCAAAAATGGGGTATATTAGGCAAAACTGCATACTTATTATGATAAATTTGCACTGGAGTGCTGATGAATCTTCATGATGATTTAAAACAAAAACAAAATTAATAAAACCCCAAAACCTCACACTGTTGCAGAAATGTGGAGAAAACTGGAAAAATGAGAATTTAGAGGAACTGACATTGACAGATCTCTGCTACACACAAGGGACCCTGTACTCCCACCACCATCATTCCCGCAATGGGTTCTGGGGAAAAGAGGAACATTTCTTAGATCTATGGAGACCCACTCCATGGACTAGCTGCCACTGGGACAAACTTCAGATCCCACATGCATACTTCGTGTGCATTGGGCTTTTGGGTAGCTCTGCAATGGAAACTCTGGGAATTTCTACTTCTACGAGGGGAATAGAAGTCTCCTAACAACTCTCAGCACCCTTAACAAACTACAGTACCCAGGATTCTTTGGGGAAAGCGGTGACTGTTTAAAGTGGTATCATAGTGCTTGACTTGTGTAATCCAGATGGTACCTGAGTCCAACAGGCTTAAAGGATTACACAGTCATTACTGCAGGAATGTATTATTTCAACACCTTGGGCTCTTCCAGGGAACCGATTTCAGAATATCTGGTTTTTTGCAGGCATGTTGTCCAAACAGGAGAGCCTTATTAGTAACAATCAAAGGAAGCTGAGTTCCTTGACTTCACTGGCTCTTGTCCACCTCACCCTGAGTTGCCATTTAAGATGAAATTAATGTAGTGGTTGCTCTCTCTAGAGACTTTAGAAGTGCACCCATTGTATTTATAAAAAGTAATAAGGGGTGATGTGTGACTAATGCTGTTTGCTTTGGCATTTCTTAAATAACTACAGTGTGTGTCAACCTTGTCTCTGTGAGAAGGAAAAATAGCTCCCAATTTCATACCACATCTTCCTTGAGGGGATGCTGTCTTAAAATTGCTATAATAGGGAGGATTATAGGTTCTGACTTCTTTGGCAGATCTTTCCCAGATAGCAATCCAATTTCCATATGCCATTTATAAGGAATAAGGAGGATGCAATGCATCTCAGACATAAAACAGACTTTGCATATTTAATATATCCAGTGCCACCTCACTGCACCCCCAACAAAGTTTTAAATACCATGCAAGGTTCACTTTCTTAAACTATTTCTTAATATCAAGTTTGAGCAGCAGTTCACGCGAACATTTTGCCTGTGATTGTCTTGAAGTGTAGCCACCATAACTTTGGGTACAGCACAGCCACAAGGCCCAAGTGAAACTAGATTTTTGTCAGGACATGTTTAGCTGTAGTCTTGATCATGTTTTGCTGGAAAATGGAGTTCACAAGGCTCTTCAAAATGCAAACATGTCAACCCCAGTTCTTCAGGGGAGGGGGACACAGTTTAGTGAAAGGACACATGTGTTGCATTCAGAAGGTAATCGATTTATTCATTGGCCTTTTCGAGGAAAAACATCAGGTAGCATGTGATAGGGAAGTTTTCTGCCTAAAATCCTGGAAAGAGGTTGCCAGACAGAGCAGAAGAGATAGGAAGCTGCATTTTAGTGAGTCAGACCACTGGTCCACATAACTCAGTATTTACACCGACTGGAAGAAGCTCTCCAGGGTTTTCAGTCTGTCCCATTAGCATTTTAGTACAAATCTCTCCTTTTGTCTCTCTGTGCATGATATACACATTTTTGCAAAGCGATTTCCACTAACATATTGCATTTTCTTAAGTTGTTTTCAATAATATATGCATGTTTATGCCCACTGAACCATAGTATATGCATTTTTGCACAAGTGATGTGGTTGGGTAGCTGCAGTGCAAAATTTCAATAAATGTGAATTTCAAAGGAAAGCTGTGTTTCATTTCACGTTTCAGAAAGTGTGGATTAGGTAGGCTAGCCTTTAAATGTGAACGGAATCCATTTTCTAAGCCAAGCCAAGCCAACCAAGGGTCCAAAGAAGGTCCCTTGCAGCAGATTATTTGGAAAAAATGACTATAAAATGTTACCAGCCTACAGTGGTACCTCGGTTAATCTGTTCCGAAAGTCCATTCTTAAACTGAAACCATTTTTAAACCGAGGCACGCTTTCCCTAATACGGCCTCCCGCCGCTGGTGCCCTTCCACTGTTCGGATTCCGTTCTTAGACCAAGGGAAAGTTTGCAAACCGGGACACTACATCTGGTTTTGCGGAGTTCGTAAACCAAATAGTTTGTAAACAGGGCTGTTCTTAAACTGAGGTACCAGTGTATTAACTTGTGTTCCAAAATGTATCTGTGTCAGACATTTGTGGTACATTAACAGCAAAACATAGGTGCACACCTATGTCAAAGTTGTTAAGAACTAGAGATGCCCTTTGAGGTGTCTTTTGTTCAAATGTGACCTCTATTATTGCTTCAGTTTGTGTCCACAAGCAAGCCACCCAAGATGAGCAATATGGAAATAATGATACAGAGCTGCCACATACGGGGATTGTAAGATACCAAGTAAATAGACAAGCTGTGCTTTGTTTTATTATCTATTTATTTTTATTTTATGGAGCTGCATCCTGCCTTTAAATATCCCCACAAAGTGGCGGAGTGTGCAAAGAAACAACCAATATCAATGCCAAAAATACAATTTTAAGCATTTTAAATACCACAGATCCTTAAAATAGCCCACACATAAACAATGATCAGCTCGCATAGACATGAACACATAATACATTGCCAACATTTCTGCCGCTTAATTAAAATCAGTGTATAAAAGTAGCAAAGAAGATATTAGTCTTCAGAACCAGCTTTAACACATGGGGAGATGTGACCTGGAACACTCTAAGCACTAAGGATGTCCAGTGCCACTCGAAGAAGTTCAAAGTTTCATTGTTCAACACTGCATGTACATTGCAAGGGCATGGGGTCTGGAAACTAAGCCTTATGAGGAGTGCTTGAAGGGGCTGGGTATGTTTAGCCTGGAAAAGTGCAGACTGAGAAGAGATATGATAGACATCTTCAAATATCTTAAGGGCTATCACATGAGGAGGGAACATGCTTATTTTCTCTTGCTCTTGAGGGTAGGACTTGAACCAATGGCTTCAAGTTGCAAGAAACAAGATTCCGACTGAACATTTGGAAAAACTTTCTGACAGTAAGAGCTGTTCAGCAGTGAAACAGACTCCCACGAGAGGGGGTGGACTCGCCTTCCTTGGAGGTTTTTAAGCAGAGGTTGGATGGTCATCTGTCATGAATGCTTTAGCTGAGATTCCTGCATTGCAGGCAGTTGGACTAGATCACCCTTAGGGCCCCTTGCAACTCTAAGATTCTATGATTGCACTCTAGGGAAACAGGAACGTACACAGATGTATTCTCAAGCAAACTGATTTTGTTGAGAATGTAGGAAACCACCTTCTATCAAGTCATTGGTCCAGTGATTGTCCACTCTGATAGCCAGTGATGTTCCAGGGTTTCTGACAGGGAAAACTTTCAGCCCATCTCAAGATGCCAGGAATTGTAGACGCTCTACAACTGAACTACAGCTCTCCCTTCTGTTTTCAGAAGGGAATATAATTAGGTCTGTAAAGATCTTTCATGGCTACTTGGGACTGTCTAGCCTATGGAAAGAGTGTGGTGCGCATGAGGGGAGCAAGAAAAAAAATGGTGTCCATCCATCTTCAGTACAGTAATTCACTGAACACCCTTTCCCTCTCACTTGAAAATAAATGGTGTCTCTTCCACTTCCTTCCCAGGGTGAAAGCAAAAAATCCCAGTTCAACGGTTTAATCTGTCACACCACCATCTCTTGAGGCCCTTGTTGAATCCCATGTTTGTTAAGTCAATTGACAATACAGTATGTTACATTGCGGCATTTGTGTGTCCAGTTACTCTTTGATTCCCTGCTCACTCCAAGGATTTCTCTTGTGATTCAAATGACTTGAAGAAACATATGCCAGGTGAACTCTGGCAGCCTTTTCTGCAGCTCTTCATGAACTTTACTTTTCTTTCTCTTTCAGGATGAGAGCTATTTGGCATGCTGGGCTGTCCAGGGATTTTGTGTTTGTGTTTTTTTTAAAGAACGTAGTTCTGGATTCACGCTTTGGCTCCTGTGCCCTCCTCTTCTTTTTCTCATTCTCTCAGTGCCTCAGTAATTTTGGTGCAGAGACTGATTACTGTCAGTCCTGCCTGAGGCTCACCTCGCATATTCCTGCAGAAAAGCAAAATTCATGCTCTAAATGAGCTGGCTCACACCTCACAATCTGCTCACTCTCTCAGCATTATATGTAGTTCAGCACCTTTATTGGCTGAGTCCAAAGTTATAAAAGTTTAAATTTCAGAGCTGTTCAGAAATAGAAGGCTGTTCTGAATGCCATGCGTATAATTGTCTCCTCCATCACCTTTGCTAGGATTGACACGGGTGGGGGAAATGTAGCAAGTAATATGAGCCCCACACCACCCTGTGTAGAAGTTACCTGAGGGCTGAAGGAATAATCATAGCTCGGTGGCAGAGTATCTGCTTTGCATGCAGAATATCCCAAGTTCAATCCCTGCTATCTCAATGTAGGGCTGCAAATGCCAGTTAGTGCAGACAGCAGTGACCTAGATAGGCCATTGGTCTGCCTCAGTATAAGGCAGCTTCCCATGTTCTTAAGGAAACTGGAGGGAGGGAAAGTGAAAAAAATAGCATTGGAATGAAACTTTGTACAGACAAGAAACTTCAGTGGCTTTAGCCTGAAGTGGTTGAAAACCCACGGCTTAGCCCAAGTTCACCCAAGACTTCCAGAGAACAGTAGGAACCAGGTAAATGTATGCCAAACCCCTAGTGAAATTAGCATTTGTTATTGTTATTGTTGTTGTTTCCTTGGAAATGGAAAGGCAATAAACAAACCAAGAGCAAGAATGAGCCCTGCCCAAAACTGGGGAAAGCATAGAAGAAGCAGAAGCAGATGTGGCTTGCAAGGAAGAGGAAAGTGCCAACTGAAGAAGCTGGTTGCATTGAGTTCCTGGCTTGTTACCTCAATATAGAGGTAATGCAGAGGATTTAATGGGTATTTTTTGCTTCGGCTTTAAGAATGCATAGGTAGCAGCAAGAGTTAGCAGCATGGCTCTGAATTTGAAGTCAGGGACTCAGGATGAAGAATGTTGTGTGAAAGGAGACGTTCTGGATGACAGTAAAGAGGCTCTGCCAATGCCATACTTCAGGGCTGGTGCCCAAGGATGCCCTGGGTAAGAACAGACTCACATCTCATCTGTCTTATCTGAAGGGAGCATCTGTTAATTATGCTCCAGAATTATGCTCAGTTGAGCATGCATCTTTTGACCATGGTGCAAAAGGAACCCCAGAGCTCTTTTGGCCAAGTGCGACATAAAATCTCCCTTCAAGCTTTTGCCTGTGCATCATGATGACTTTGATCTGTTGGGATTTGCATTTGAAGGTGAATTCTGCTTGGGCAAGGCTCTCCCGATGAGACGCTCCATTTAATTTTTGGAATGGTGCTTGAGGCAGAGAATGGAAAATGCAGCAGCAACACATTATTTTGAGGATTCCCTATTTGGACTGATAGACTTCAGCATGTCAGAGTGCTGTTAGCTGTACACCCAGAAGTTAACTGGCATGGTGGGGTGTCCCGTGATACAAAACAGGACAGGACGTCCATAATCAAGCTTGTCTTTTTGGTTTTTGAACCAGGGGCCACCAACACATTTGGCAATTCTCATGGGCACCCCAGAAAATGGCTATTCACAAACTTGCCTAAGAAATTGAGTGCAAGGCAGAGGCTGGCACTCAGCCCAAAATGTCAAACAGAATATTTGACCCCCGTTAGCAGAACAAAATACCCATTGCTCATCAGACAAACTGAATAGGATAAGAGGCAGTCTTACCCCAGAGTGCCATCCACCATTGCCTCCCTTCCTTATTCTCTCACTCACACAACAATTACTGCCTTCCTTCCTATGGTTGCAATACTATGCCTGCCTGCACGGGAGCAAGTCCCACTGTGCAAGATTGCTCTGTCTAGCCCACTACTCTCACCCAGTCAAACACCCTCTCCTCAATGTTATTCTCATGGATGGCATTCTTGCTCCCACTTGCCAAGCTCAACTAGTCCTGTCACCCATTCATAGGGACATGAGAAACTGCTTAATATCATCAGACGCATTTGTCGACCTACCTCAGTATTGCTTTCACTGACTGGCAGCAGCTCTCCTGGGTACCTGAAGAAGCCAGGGATTGAACCTGGGACCTGAGATCTTCTGCATGTAAGGCATAAACTCTACCACTGAGCTATGGCCACACATTCCTTCCCTGGGATGTCCTTTGCCTGGCACCTCTCAATGAAAGTACAACAGCTAATAGCACACTGAAAGCAGAATAGCAGCAGCGGGAACTGCACACAACCAGGAGGCTGCAAATGAATCCATGCATGGTGCTTGCAGACAGCACAATGGATATCACAAGTAATTGTGAAGCACCATTGAACAGTGTTTGCAACTCTCATTCATGACCCCAGTATTATACATTGTGAAAGGAGTCTCTAAGTTACCAGTGAGATTGAGTAAACAGTCTGAGAATGCTAAAAAGACAAAAAGCAAGCAAGAAAATCACATGTGATGGTTCTAAGGGGGGCTCCCATGCCTGATTATACGTATCCACAGTGGGTAGGGGAACTCCACATTATTTTATGAGTGCACCCTTAGGGTGGGAGAGATTTCTAGCTGATTATCATTGAGAGTTAGCAATAGAGTTGGATGTGCTTCCAGGTGTTGCAGAAAGGTCAGGGTCTGAGTTATCTTTAAGGGACAAGTACTATGCAGAATGTCCACAAACACACAAACCAACTATTGATTGCCACGGACTCAAGAGAGCATCCCATTTATCACCCTTGGTGTTCAAGCAAACAGAAATGAGTAGAACCATTTGTGCTGCATCCAAATAGTGAAACAGAAAGGTGTAGATCTGAAGCAGAATATGAGAGATTGTGTCCTTCAGCCCTTTGCACTGATTATTAGCAGAATAGCATAACAGGAAACCACTGAAGACGGAGGGCAAGAAATAATGAAGAGAAAGAAAACTGTACAGTATATTATCACATATAACACACAGCACCAATAACCAATGAGCAAATATTAACTAAAAGGCAGTGAATTTATGGCCTAATGGTTTAGACCTCAGTGACCATATTTCTTCTCATTTACCATTACAGATAGGTGAGTATTAAAAAAGAACGGTTGGTCATCAGATCTACCCTTCAGCAGCAAACTGATCTGTATCTTTCTGCAAAGACATACACTGACAGCTGAAAACTGGTGCTTAAATATTACCTCCCAGAAGTGACAGGAGGGGAAAAAATATACGCTTCCAGTGGAACTGAGTCAGCACTTGCACTGTTAACCTGAGAAAAAAAATTGAAGGACATCTTCAGAAGTGAAGTTTGTTCTTGTACAGAATGAGTGGATAGTCTTCAGGGAGGGAGCTATGGTCTGAACGTAACCATGTTAACTTAGAAGTCCCGCTCTAATTCAATGCAATTTAGGCTGCAATATTAGCCCCACTTGGCTGGGCATAGGCCCTGCTGCACTTCTAAGTAGACATGGTTGGGACTGAAGTCTTACTTCCTAATAGGAAAGTTTAGGATTGGAGGCTCAAAGTAAAGCATGACCAGTAGCTCCTGAAAAGTGAGCTTCTCCAGGACATTCAGCTCTCCTAGATTTTTCTTTTCTTTTCTGTTGGGTCAGGAGGCTGTAGACAGCTTAAGAGCATAGCATCCTAGAACTCTAGAGTTGAAAGGGACCCCAAAGTTCATCGAGTCCAATCCCCTGCAATGCAGGAATCTCAACTAGATCATACATCCAACCTCTGCTTAAAAACCTCCAAGGAAGGAGAGTCCGCCACCTCTTGTGGGAGTCTGTTAAACAGCTCTTACTCTCAGAAAGTTCCTCCTAATGTTTAGTAAGAATCTCCTTTCTTGTAATTTGAAAGCTCGGGCCCTACCCTCTAGAGCAGGAGAAAACAAACTTGCTCCCCCCTCCATGTGATAGCCCTTGAGATATTTGAAGATGGCTATCATATCTCCTCCCAGTCACTTCTTTGCCAGGCTAAACATACCCAGCTCCCTCAAGCTCCCTCAACCTCATACTTGCTTAGTTTCTACACCCTTGATCATCTTGGTCTTTGCACACATTCCAGCTTGTCAATATCCTTCTTAAATTGTGGTGCCCAGAATTGGATACAGTACTCTAGGAATGGTCTGACCAAGGCAAAATAGAGTGATACTATTACTTCCCTTGCTCTGGACATTAGACGTCTGTTGATGCAGCCTAGAGTAACATTAGCTTTTTTTTTTTTTGCTGTTGTATCCCACGGTTGAGTCATGTTAAGCTTGTGGTCTAGGTCTACAAAGACCCCTTTTCACATGCACTACTGGCAAGCCAAGTGCCCCCCCCATCTTACATTCATTGCCCTAAACAGATAATATTTGAAACACTCAATTTTCTAGTTACAGGTAGGTAGCCATGTTGGTCTGACGTAGTTGAAAGAAAATAAAAAAATTCCTTCCAGCAGCACCTTAAAGACCAACTAACCTTAAAGACTCAATTTTCTGTACATGTTCCCCATTAGTAAGACAGATGTGATGATAGATATGAGACACATTTTCAAGTGTCTCTGGATTTTAACAAAAGTTAAAGGATTGTTCTGAACTTCGAAGAATACCATATAAGCATGACTGTGGATAATATAAATTACTCATGAATATTTTGGGTGCTCCAAATGCATTCCTATACAGGCTTACCTGAGAGTAAGTCTCACTGAACTAAATGAGACTTCATTCTGAATAGAAATGCAACAGATTGTGCTGTTGCTCAATTATTTGTACCATCTAGCTAAAATATAAGCTAAATACCACTGGGGATAGTGAGGAGTATTTAGCTGGTTTTGTGTATGAGACTTTGCTTTAAATGGTGTAATAAGACTGCAGATATCACAGCAAAAATGCTTCATGGTACTGGATTTTCTGATGGTTCAAATTGGAATAATAGATATAATAACCCAAGACACATCAACCCCAAACACTCAGTTACAGTCCCTATTTATTGCAGCCAGAGAAGTCGTCTTTTTCAAAGCAAGGCTTTGCTACCAATTTTCATAGACATTTGCTTTGTCTATTATGCTTAATGTGTTTATTCCAGCAGCGAGAGGCACTTCTGTTGTTGATGATGTATTTGTTGCTAAATTGCTTTGAGCTGTTTTATGGGAAGTGATTTCTAAGTGGAAATAAATAAATAAATGCCTTTTTAAAAAAAAAAACGTTTTCTTTACTGAAGCATGATTGCGTGTTATCTGGACTATGAGGTATGGAGACCCCTTCCTAAATGATACTACAAGCATTCTGACTGGACACAGGAAAACTGTTGGCATTGAATATATTGCGGTCTAAGCTTAGGGAGTCAAATCTATTTCTCAGAATGCAATGAGCCGGAAGTTAGAAATCTTTTTATTTCCAGTCAAGGTACTTCTCATTAGGAATGGGGGAGAATTTCAATTCATTTTGTAGTTAAAGGTGACCTTACCTACCACTTTCTAAAACAATACACAGACTGAACCATAGCCATCCTTTGAAATCCACATTTCTCTGAATTTTGTCAGCAAGTTGTCTATCCAACTGATATGAACAAAAATGTCTATGTAGCATAAAAATAATAGAAAAAATAACATACAAAATTGCATTGTATTAGGAAAAATGCTTTGCAAAAACCCATTAGGCAAAATTGCAATCAAATTGTCTATCTATATTAGGAGAAATTCACTGGTGGATTTTCATGATGACTTTTTTAAAAGAAAATCATAAAGGAATTTAAGTTTGAAAAAATGAGGAATTGAGGGAAACTTAAATTGACATATTCACCCATTCCTCCTTTTCATGAATAAAATTGATTTAACTCTAATTTCTAAATACCTTCAGGAAGGACTGATTATTGCTTCCTTTCTGATAATGTCCTGCAAGCATGTTGCTTTCAAAGAAAACCTTGAAATGTATTGGGTCTGACTACAAATATGAACTCTGTCAGCCTGCACAAGAAATTCCAAGCACAGAGCTTTTGCGAAGCAGACTAAATATAAGAAATAAACAGTAGAGGGCACTGATCCAACACTGAATGGAATAAACTTTCAGCTTCACTTTCTCTTGTCCAGGACAATCATAGACTAATCTAGTAATATCAATCATTTTCTCTCTTTACCCATCCATATTAATTGCTAGAGCAGGCACAACCTTTCCAATAGGTTATAGCAACACTCCAAAACACTGCTACAATGCATCCAATCTTCACGGTGACTGGAAAATTAATTGCAAGGCTTTGTAGGAATTCAGGAGTTTCTAACATTGTTGTTTGTGGGGGCAAAAGCAGCATGCAATTTATTCGAAGCCAGACACATTCTGCTGTGGAAACTTGGAGGAATGATTAGCCATCATATCACAGTCATTTCTCCACTCTTAGTCATGAGACATTGCACACAAGTAGGGTTCTCCAATAGAGATGAATGTGTTAAGAGCTCCTACACATGAGTAGGACCCTGGCAGAGACACATGCCCAACTGGCATGTTCTCTCCCTCCTGGTTGATCGTTCGGGAGCTACAAAAGCTTTCTCTAGCCCGAACATCACAGCGACTGATGCCAAGAAACATCAGCACACTTACAGATCCGAAGAGTTTGCGCAGTTGCGTAACAGAACTCAGCAACTCAGCATTTTGGCTAATCTACTTTTATTTACATATAAACACACATGGAGCACTGCACCATGGCTCCCTGTCTGTCTAGCATCAGGCAGCAAAGAGAAAGAGCAAAGGACAATAGTCCTACTTCACGGCACACAGTGACACAAACATCCTGTCTTCATCACTTCCCACTCTGTGGAGTCAAAACATACACAGTCATGTGATAGACAACAATCCCATGACTGCAGAAACGGGCAATGAATCTTTAACAGAATGGACCTGTCCTCTTCTGTCTCAGTGCGAGAAGTGAAGCTACAGGGAACCAGGCAGAGGGCATTCTTGGTAGTGGCGCCCGCCCTGTGGAACGCCCTCCCATCAGATATCAAATAAATAAACAACTATCTGACTTTTAGAAGACATCTGAAAGCAGCCCTGTTTAGGGAAGTTTTAATATTTGATCTTTTATCGTGTTTTAATATTCTGTTGGGAGCCGCCCAACAGAATGATGCAGGAGGGTGGGACTGTCTGTCTCATCCCATTTCCATGTGGGTTTTGAAGGTGAAATCTTACACACAAGATACTACATCTACACACACACACACCCCACCCCACTACATATAAAACCATTTTTGGGGGTGGTGGTGGTGTAACCAATGCTGGCTTTTTCCTCTACGGTAAACACTCTGAATAAGGATTTGCCTTACCCCTGAACATCAACCTTCACACCTACTATTTGTCACCTTTGTCACCTATGAATAGACTGGTAAATTTAAGAATCCTTGTAGATTTAGAACTGATATTTTTTACTCCGTTTTTTTTATATATATTTGATTAGAAAGATTTACAATCCACTTAATGAAGAAAACATAGAGCTTAAAGTAGATTACATAAAATAGTATAAGGCATTCATTAAAAAGAGGAATTAAAAACAAACATTAAAAACATTATGATTAATACAATTATTATAATATAGGTAAAATCAAGGTTTTTTGTAAAAGAAAAATACATAATGGAAATTCATTTTTGAATAGGTTTGCCTAAACAATCTTTGAATTTAGGATAGAAGCCATGCTGCTGTATCTTAAGCTATGTTTACCTATCCATCTTCCTTCCAATGGATGGACCAGAGTCCACACAACCAGTATTTTTTTAACGGAGCTTGGATTTAAACTGGGGAAGTTGACCTCTGCTCCCACTGAAGAAGAAAGGGGAAAGAACAGATTGAATGGCCTTGGCTAAAGTGAAAAATGTCCATTGAGGGCAACAGAATCTGACAAGAATACACTGCTTCTGGCGTTTTAAGTGCCAAGTGTCTAACAAACCTTTGAACTGCAAAATTGTCAACGAAAGGATTGCAAAGCAGTCTAATCTTGACACCGAGGAGAGCTTGGCACATCTTGAAACTCATTGATGGCAAAGTTCCTACAAAACCCAATTTGATACACGAGACCATTTTGAACTTCTAAAGACTTTGCCCCATCGCTCCTCACCACCACCACCTCAAAGCTGAATGGAGAACGGCTTAACTAAGGACATATAAAGGTATTCAAAAATCCTTTAATCAAACACACAGACTCCCAAAACAAGTTGTAACCCAAAGTGACACAAAAGTGTCCTAGTTACAGGTAGGTAGCCGTGTTGGTCTGAGTTGAAGCAAAATAAAAAAATTCCTTCAGTAGCACCTTAAAGACCAACTAAGTTTTTATTTTGGTATGAGCTTTCGTGTGCATGCACACTTCGTCTGACGAAGTGTGCATGCACACGAAAGCTCATACCAAAATAAAAACAAAAGTGTCCTGTTAGCCTCAGTTGCAAAATGTTGGTGCTTACTGCCTCTCTTTACATTGGAATTACTTCACCACCAAGTTGTTGTCCTTTCCTCAGTCCACCAAACCAGCAATAGTCAAATAAAACTCAGACCAGACTGGCAATCCAATTAGGTAGGGATAAATAACCCTTTCCAATGACCACCTTCCTTTCTCGGTAACCTTTCTGTGGCTACATACCAATGATGGTTGAGAGTGGGGAAAAAGTGAGCAGGGCAGAGAATGTAAGTTTTACCTTTGTACAGTAGGCTAGTTTCCTACTCTCGGCTTAAAATGCATCTAATTTTAATTCAGATCAAAGCTGGCTCGGGAGAAAACACATCAAAGTTCAGGGTTTCAAAAGAAATAACAGGCTAGATGAAGGATAGACATGAAGCTGGTGGTGGGACACTTGATGCAGAGTAAATGGGACACAGCCACACACACTTGCAAACTTGCAGGCAGGGGGAACATTATCAAGTTACTGCCTATTTCCATTCACAAACAGATCCCTCAAATTCACAGGACATCAATTTATGCTCCTTCTTTCACCCCAAAACTCATTCCAGTAACTCCCTAGATCAAGAAATAAATCTCCCTGATCCCCTCCCATTAATCATTCCAGTAATTTCCTTGAATTCCCAAAGGCCAAAAATACCTACCTTGGGAAATGTGATGGCGAACTGTTGGTTGTCAGTGCCCCTGTGAATGTAGGGAGTTTCTTTGACCGAAGTCTTTGTGTTCTTGTGGCACATTGAGAGATCTACTGTAGAGATTAAAAATCTCAATTCACAGTAACAATGAGCTATAACAGTTTATGAAAATATGAAGGATCAGCGCTAAATATAAGTGCCTCATTACTTTCCATTACATTCGTAATATCTTAGAAGATACCACCCTTGATTTTTAGGAATATCTTAATCTTTCTGTGGAATATGACTTCACAATAGCCCTGTGGAATTCCTTCTAGTGAACAAGCAAGCACTGCAGATTCCCCAGCCACTGGTGTCAGCCCTCTCTGTCTCATAGAATCATAGAGTTGGAAGAGACGACAAGGGCCATCCAGTCCAACCCCCTGCCAAGCAGGAAACACCATCAAAGCATTCTTGACATATGCCCGTCAAGCCTCTGCTTAAAGACCTCCAAAGAAGGAGACTCCACCACACTCCTTGGTAGCAAATTCCACTGCCGAACAGCTCTTACTGTGAGGAAGTTCTTCCTAATGTTTAGGTGGAATCTTCTTTCTTGTAGTTTGAATCCATTGCTCCGTGTCCGCTTCTCTGGAGCAGCAGAAAACAACCTTTCTCCCTCCTCTATATGACATACTTTTATATATTTGAACATGGCTATCACATCACCCCTTAACCTTCTCTTCTCCAGGCTAAACATTCTCTCTCTCTTACACACACACACACACACACACACACACAGTTTCTCTCTCTCTGAGTTTTTATTTGGAGGCGATGGGGAGCTATTTCTGTTTCAATTTTCAACTGAAGACTCATGCTGTTCTCCCAGACGCTTTTCAGGCATACCCATTCAGTGGGTACTTGGTGCTATCATGATGCTGTTGGTGAGGCCTACACTACTCTGCTGCCACAACAAAATAATTGGATTAGCAGTAACTACCTCTCAGTTATCTTACCTTTTCTGACTTGCCTTCAAGCTGGGCAGGCAGGACAGGAATCACTAGGGTGGAGTTGTAAGAATGATACTAATGAAACCACTGAGCTGCAAAAGACCGCTAAATGTGTATTTGACCCCAAAATGTAAATTCTCTTCTGACCAATCTGGGGTATCATTCAGGCATTTACTTATTTTTTAAAGCAGGACAATAGACTCTCATCCCACATCCTATCTGACCTGGAAGCAGTGTGCAGAACTAGTGTGTACAGGTGTACAGGATACATGTATCCTATTCAAAGAACTTTTTCAGAAAGATATTCACCTTTAAGTATAGCTAACCACATAGACCTTTCAGGTTTAAAATGATGTTCTTGCCTTAAAAGTAGGTTTCCCCACTATACCTTAATCACATTCACTAAGTCCACAAACCTCTACATCATCAAACCTCCCCGCCCCCTGTGACCAGGCAAACCTACCTTAACCTTACCCAATCCACTTTTATCCCCACATTTTGATCATTTTTCATTGCTCAGCATGTCAGCAGTCTCTTTTTCAAAGTGGGGAAAACCAACAGTACATGACTGCTCATTCTTGACCACCCACTCCCTAAATTGTTGTTTTTAAAGTGTCTTTGCCCCACCCCCAGACAAATCCCACTTGAATTAAGGGGTAAAAGCAGAATGGCACATATATTTCATTGTTGTTGTTTTCACATGGCAGGGATACATTGACACAAGGATTTAAAACTGTCAAGCACAAAATTATGTTCATTACAAATACTTGAAACATCAATTTGATTTAGTGTTATGTTTCAGCAGCTACATAGACACATCCATTTTCTGTATAAAATCTACAATTTGGAAATAAATTGTTACAATACAAAAATGACTTATGTGTGGTTAAGCTAGCAAGACAAGCTGCAATCCTAGGCCCACTTACCTGACAGTAAGCTCCATTGGATTCAATGGGACTTACTTCTGATTAAGCATGGTCATAACTCTGCTATTGTAGACATCATTACCACTGCCACCCAAGTTAAACATTTTTTTTTTAAAAAAAAGAGACATAGAAGAAAATCACCACCACAAATGTATCAGGCAGCACTTCCTGAAATAATAGCCCAGCAGAGGGGAATGCCCCTAAAGGTCTTATCCAAATATAGTATTCTGAACATAAAAGCAGCACACCTGTGAGCTTCTTCAAACAGTGAAAATAAAAGAGTTCTTTCCATAGTATAAAAAAATCATACCACATAAGATATGAGCAATCTAAAGTTATGGCCAATGACTGTAGAGCAGGAACAGATCTGAAGGTCATCTCATTGAACTCTCCGCTCCAGCTGCTTCCTTCATAAGTTAACCCACTGATCCCCACACCCTGCCTTAAAGAATCCCTCTATACATCAACCCCCATTCATATAAAAATGCCCTGTAAAAATGTGGAATGCTCCATCACAGGTTTGACTGCAAGGAAGGAACGTTAAGCCAAACTAGGCTCTGATGCTGGCTTGTTGACTGACAGAAATATTTCCCTGGGAAGGAGGAGAGAGCTTCACTCCAAGTCAATTGGTTACATAAAACATGGTTCAGTGATGCTAGAAAATACCTCCTGCAATTTCCCATCTTAAAAGTTAAACTCTATCCCCAGTGTGCTTACTAAAAATAGAGATTTGAAGTATTGTGATTGTACAGTCTAAAACAAATTGCTTCCGATTATGATGCCCTCTACTTTAAATTGTTCCATTGTTTAGAATAGAGTTGGATGACAGATTCCTCGTTTATCTCTCCTGGACTATCACTGTAGGGAACATGTTCAAGGCATTAGCCAGGCATTGATTTGTCAGCCTTGACCTTCTGCCACATTATCTCACTGCAAAGTGACACTCTTCATTTCTCAAATCTAGAGTTTCTTCTAGAGTGCCCACATTACACGACTGTTTGACTGTTTATGTGAAAGATAGGTGGGCAAGTATCCATAAGTCATGTTCAGGAATGGACACCTGGTAAGTACGATTCATGGGTATAAAGTGGAAGTGGAGAACCTTAGGTTTAAATACCACCTCTGCTATGGAATCTGTTTGTGGCCTTGGGCCAGTTCATCAATTCCTTATCTGTATATGTTATACTTCAAAGGTCAGTTTTAGCAAAAGAACACTGAAACCACTTTACATATGGGTGCAATTCCACAGGGTACCTCCAATGGCAGAACAGACACCATTGGCACAGTGGATTTCCTTCTTTCTCTGTGGACCACCAAAATCTCCTCTGCAGAGCTGGGTCTTCCCCTGGGGAAGATTTGGGAAGTGGAGGGGTGCAGAAGGGAGGGAGGCAAGGGGCGGAAGTCCACTTACCAATGTTAGATGTGGCCCTATATTTATTATCTATTTATTGAGATAATGTATATCCTACATTTCTATGAATATAGTGCAGAGAGGTAGCGAGCACCATGTACTACTACTACTACTACTACTGATTTACTATTTATACCCCAGCCACCCTGGGTGGCTTCCAACAAAATATTAAAATACAATAGTCCATCAGATATTAAAAGCTTCCCTAAACAGGGCTGCCTTCAGATGTCTTCTAAAAGTCAGATAGTTGTTTATTTCCTTGACATCTGATGGGAAGGCATTCCACAGGGCGGGTGCCACTACCGAGAAGGCCCTCTGCCTGGTTCCCTGTAACCTCGCTTCTCACAGTGAGGGAACCACCACAAGGCCCTCGGAGCTGGACCTCAGTGTCTGGGCAGAATGATAGGAGTGGAGACACTCCTTCAGGTATACTGGACCGAGGCCGTTTAGGGCTTTAAAGGTCAGCACCAACACTTTGAATTGTGCTCAGAAACGTACTGGTTAGTGTATATGATTAAATGAGATAATAATACAAGCAACCTAATGCTGAGGTGGATTTTTACTCATTTTGATTTCTATGCACAATCCTGCGATTCCCCAGGAGGGTGTCCTGGGGTTATAGTGGACTTCCACCTTTTGGGGCAGAGAGGAAGATCCTTACACCAACAACCATCACTCCAACACCGCCCAACAGCAGTAAGAGCCTAAAGGAGATATTCTGGGTGGCTCAATTAAGGCCTTTGATTCAAATTCCTTTCCACCCCAGACTTGCCCCCAGAAGGGTAGAGAAATATTTCCCCCTGCATTGGAACCAGAAAGGGATGGGGAGTCTGGGGAGGAAGCACTTTACCCCATGGTAGCATGAACCCAGTAGAGCTTCTGAGCTGGTGGTTCCTTTGCCACATATTGTATTTTTATGTTGTGAACTGCCCTGAGATCTATGGATGAAGAGTGGCCTACAAATTAGGAGGAGGAGGAGAAAGAGAAAGAGAAAGAGAAAGAGAAAGAGAAAGAGAAAGAGAAAGAGAAAGAGAAAGAGGAGGAGGCTCCCTCTCCCATCCCTGTAGGATTTCTCTGCCCTTCTGGAAATAACACAATGGGACTTCCTTCCTATATGCATAGCATTGTACTGCAGCTGAAGGAACTGACTTTGTTTCCTATGGCAAGCTGGTTTGGTTAAGTATCTCTCTCTCACTCTCTCTAAAATAATCAGTCTGAAAGCTTGCAGGAAAACTAAATCGCTCTTGCAGTGGCATTTTCTCAGTGGTCAGTAGTATGCTTCAGACTTTGACGGACAACGAGAGTATGAAAAGGGTCATCTTCTGTAGGGTGAAATACTGCATCATAAATTTCTCCCCTTTATGGTCCTTTATTTCTCATAGCATGCCAAACTGACAAAAGATAATGACACATAATGATAACTTATCCTTTCTGACTTACACACAGAAGGAGGGAAATCAGATTGGAACAATCGAGATTTTGATTCATAGGGTGGATACCTTGCACATTTCTGAAGGGAAGCTTCCAAAGACAGAAGAATCACCTCTACATGAATGCAGATATTTCATGGCTTTGTTGTGTTCTCGCAAACTGCCATATTTTTTGTGCACAGAGGCAAGAGCAGCTATATTGTAATCTGGTGAGTAGGCTGAAAGCACGGGCAGAAAACCATGGAAAGGATATAGAAAGAACAGTAGGAGAAATTGAAAAAAGAGAAAAGTATACCTAAATATCAAGGTATTAGGAAATCCTGGACAACATGTTTGACACTTGGCTTATAGTAATGTCAAAGCTTTGTGAGCTCTTAAAATGTTACTTTCTGAATGACCTTTCTGTAACTGTTTGAAAGCTTATAGATTTCCTTTCCTTTCATTGCCCAGCATTCCCAATTGATTGTTAAATGCTTACACATCTCTGAATCATAATCTCACTAAACTCTACAAGTGATAACTTTGATACTTTCATATCTTCTCAATCCTCTAAGGTTCTTTTGGGATTGGTCCAAATTTTTGAGAAATAAAGTAATAATAATAATAATAATAATAATAATAATAATAATAATAATAAGTGGGGGAATCTAAGCGGGTTGAAGAAATTGACATCCCCTATCCACCCCAATTTTATTGCCACCTGCCCCCAAAAGCAAACCCCATTATGTCCTGTGCTTTCCCCCCTTGTCCTGAAGAGGAGCAAAGGTGGCAGCTTTAAGAAAAAGTAGAGGGGGCAGGGATATTAGAGGCTTTGCAAGTTCACCTGAAATGACTACATTTCCCATAAAACACTGCATATGGTCATTTAGATGGGAGGAGAGAAGATTTCACTGTTACTGGTGTTGCTCCTGGAAAGGAAAGGAAAGGGGGAGTGTTTTAAAGAGTTGGGGATAACTTTGGAAAGTGTGTGATTATGGGAGGTTGGTTGGTGACAGCAAAGCATGGTAGGGGCAACAAAAGTTGCAGACCGCATCCAGTTTGGGGCTCGTGAGAAGAGCCTTCTGAAACCCTGGAGTTGGTTTCATTAGAACCTCTGCAATATACCTACAAACACCTCATGTCTAATTGGGTACAGTATTTGCATGTGCATGCTATCCACTGGCAAACAAATTCATGCACATTCACTCCTATGCATCTATGGAAAGGTGCACAGAAATTCTACAGCATTGAAAGCATTACTCCTTTGTTTGTTACATTTACAGTAAACCCACAACTTACACACATTTAACTTTACATGCTTGGGGGGAAATAAAAAGTGGGAGCAGAAATATGGGGGGCATCTGGGGAAAAAGACTCTGGCAATCTCACCTGCCATTGCACCCCATGTGTTTGGACTATGCATGATTTTGGCTTTAGTCATGGTCCCCGGAATGTAACCCCCACGAAAGTTGTGGGCTTACTGCATATTCCATCTTTCCAGAAAAAAATACCCAAGATGGCTGACAATGAAGTGAATGCATAAAAAAAGTAACACACATCATTGCAGAGCTTCAAAGCTTCACTGGATTCCCTACAAGTGTTGCTGCTGCTGCTGAACTGGCTGTGTTGGTATGAACTTTGGAATGGATAGGAGCCACTTCGTCAAAGGAGCACAGATGAATCTCTGCAGGAGGACTACTACATGTTTCCATAATCGCAGCAACATAATCTTCACTATTCCTATATGGAAGACACACTTCCCTGACCTGATCACAAGAAGCTGACTGCAGGAGGATGTTCATGGATCCAGATTCATGAAGTTCACGGGTTGAAAAGAGACTCAGTGGAACTATAGCTGTCGTTCAGTCAGGCCAACTGAAAGTAGTAAGCATGGGGTCCTATTGCAATTTACTGGAGCTACAGGAGCTTGGTAATTCTCAGAAACTGGCAACCCCTGCCAACAAGATCTGGTGCCAAACTGAACTCTTACATCTGCCCTTGCCTGGTTATCCATCCCAGACTCTACTTCATAGATGAGTAGAGACTTTTAAAGGGCAGCCTTCCTGTTTAGAACTTGCACTTATTCATTGCATTGTCAGCTCTGACAGACAGGGCATGGAAATCAAGAATTCCTCAGGGAAGAGGGTCCTCAAGGTGTTTCAGCTCAGTGGTGCCACTAAAGGAGGTCCTGTAGAGATGTCAGAGAATTCTGACAAAAACAGAACTGGGAGTAGAAATTGCCAATGCTTGCTTATTCATCCAATGTCCAGAACAGAAATCAACCCAGTCAATAAGATAGGTATACACTGTTGTTGCTTTCAGTCCATAACTGATAAATAATTGGTTATTCCCCACCCCCAGCAATTTGCATTGTGTTTCCTTTGCACTGATATGAATGGGGTGAAATAATGTAGTGAAGACATAATTTATGTAATTTACATAATTAATTGCATACATTATGTAAGTTTCATAATTTCATCACAGTTGACAGAGAGGTGAGTAATGTCGTTTTTGGTGGAATATAAATTGCAGTAGAACAGAGACAGTTCTGCATGCAACAAACAAAGAGCAGAACAGAAAAGCATTATTATTATTCATTTCATTTCTATACTGATTTATATTTTTAAGAAAAAAAAATCTCAAAGCAGTTTACAACCTACATCAAAACATCAAATCAAACAATCCAGAATAAAACATTACAGAATAAAGTCAAAACTAAAGTATACATTCAAAGCAACACAACTTACAGGAAAGTAAAACAATATCTTAAAGATTTCAAAAGAAAACATTGCAAAGGAGTTCAAGTACAGAATGCACATATAATGCAGCAAAGCTAACAAAAAACCCTGCAACATTTCAAAAGAAAACATTACTAAAGGAAGTCAAATAATCAAAGGCACATTTAAAACAATATAATCAGCAAGAGAATAAAAGACTATCAAAAGCATAGAATATATCTGCTGCTGTTGCTGTCAGTTCTGCCAATGGTGGTCCATGGCAGGTGACAGCTGTGGAAGCTCAGGCTCGATGACCTGGGTCTGCACTGAGAAGCAGCCATGATGGTTGGCTTTGTACATTTCTATTGTCCTGAGAGCATAGCTTTCTTAGGTGGTTCCACGCTATTAGGTACTGGATCAGCATATCCCACGGCTTGCCAAGACAGTTTGGACCTCTCATGTTGAACTACTGCTCTGGCCACTCTGGTCACACATAAGGATAATAAAGTCATAGGCATGGATAATAATAGATGATAATGACATTATTGAAAAGTGAAGTGTTGTCCTATAACCAGATAAAGGGGCGAGGCATATGTCGCTTCTTTGACCTTTTAATAATAATAATAATAATAATAATAATAATAATTTATTATTTATACCCCGCCCATCTGGCCGGGTTCCCCCAGCCACTCTGGGCGGCTTCCAAAAAACAGAAATTCTAAAATACAGAAATCCATCAAACATTAAAAGCTTCCCTAAACAGGGCTGCCTTGAGATGCCTTCTAAAGGTCTGGTAATTGTTCTCTTTGACCTCTAGTGGGAGGGCATTCCACAGGGTGGGTGCCACTACCGAGAAGGCCCTCTGCCTGGTTCCCTGTAACTTGGCTTCTCGTAATGAGGGAACCGCCAGAAGGCCCTCGGAGCTGGACCTCAGTGTCCGGGCAGAACGATGGGGGTGGAGACGCTCCTTCAGGTATACCGGACCGAGGCCGTTTAGGGCTTTAAAGGTCAACACCAACACTTTGAATTGTGCTCGGAAACGTACTGGGAGCCAATGTAGGTCTTTTAGGACCGGTGTTATGTGATCTCGGCGGCCGCTCCCAGTCACCAGTCTAGCTGCCGCATTCTGGATTAGTTGTAGTTTCCGGGTCACCTTCAAAGGTAGCCCCACGTAGAGCGCATTGCAGTAGTCCAAGCGAGAGATAACTAGAGCATGCACCACTCTGGAGAGACAGTCACTGGGCAGGTAGGGACTCAGCCTGCGTACTAGATGGAGCTGATAAACAGCTGCCCTGGACACGGAGTTGACCTGTGCCTCCATGGACAGCTGTGAGTCTAAAATGACTCCCAGGCTGCGCACCTGGTCTTTCAGGGGCACAGTTACCCCATTCAGGACCAGGGAGTCCTCCACACCCGCCCGCCTCCTGTCCCCCACAAACAGTACTTCTGTCTTGTCAGGATTCAATCTCAATCTGTTAGCCGCCATCCATCCTCCAACCGCCTCCAAGCACTCACACAGGACCTTCACCGCCTTCACTGGTTCTGATTTAAAAGAGAGGTAGAGCTGGGTATCATCAGGCTTAACACAAGCCCTGTTTATTGTAATTGCTTTGGGCAAATAAGGCTGAATGGCAGGTATTAAGGAAGCGAAATAGAAGCCAGCCGAAAGTAAATTTGCAAAGCAAAGCTGTCTTGCCTGTTCATGTTTGCTAATTGCTGAAGTCTTTGAAATTAAAATGCTATCATTCCTCATGTCTGGATGTAGATACTTGTATATCACTGGTGAAACCCTAGGAACACACCGTTTATCTGATAAAGCCTATTAAAAACAGAAGGCATTAAACAGAATTATTTCAAGCAGAATTTATATACCGGGAAGCGGCAGGGGCTTGAATATTCACATTACAGCTCATTGAAAAGCCAATGGACTATGCGACAAGATTGACAACAAAGAGAAAAATGATGAGGAAAATTGCCTTACTTATCTGCTAGAATGCTCTTGACTGCCAACTGTAATTTTATGTTCATTATATTAAAAATACCATTAATGTTAGTATCTGTGTATCATAATCAGACAAAGAATAAAGAGTTAGCTGAAATGTGCTCCATTTTTAATCACGGTGTCATATTTGTATGCTTTTCAGGCACCATCAGTTGCCATTATTTTTATGTCTGCAAATGGAATTTGTTGTAAACATTCTCCGGAAAGGTTAGTTTTTGTGCACTGTGTCTTTCCTTCAACAGTTTATGCGGTAAACAAACAAGGCGGCATAACCTGTGTTTGAATCTTGTCTGTTATCCCTAGCAACTTGGATAATTTCCAGCTTTGTTTTCCTATTCTACTTTTCTTCTGCTCTTTCACTCACTGTGTCCTGCATCTCATGAAGAAAAATAAGTACCCTCCACCTTTCTCTCCTCAATTGCTTGCTTAACAAGACAGGGCAGCTGGTCCATAGACGGGCTCCCATATCTTCTCCGCATCCACTTTTCAGCCTTTAGCACTCTTATACAAATGCCCATTTTCATAAACTGTCTTGCCCCTTGCTTTCTATAGAACTACTTTGTGTCATTAAATTAATTACTGAGATCTTCGTGCCTCATTTATTCTACTAATGTGGTTGAATTTTCAATGTTGTGCTGGCGCAGGTACTCTTGGTAATAGCCTGCTCTCTTTGCACACTCTTAGTGTTGAGGATGGTGGTGACAGTTTTGGTTTGGGAGTCTTTTCAGATGATTCTGTTTCCCCATTTCTCCCTTTACACTTCCTTTGTTGAAATACTCCCTTCACCCTGTATATGACTTTTCTTTTCATGGCTGGAAAAATAGTGACTCTTGGTCTTGTTTAGTGTTTGTTTCTTTTCTTGCTTCTCTGAATTTGAGGTTACCTCCTTTGGTCTAAACCGTTGTTTGTGCCTGATCTTCCATTTTGACTCCACTGGAATTTCTCTTATCTCTTTGACTTTGGGTTCTCCTCTGAACACAATAAATTCTCCCATGATCTTCTCTGCCACCTTCTGCTCATGTCATGACTTCCCAATATCTGCAACATATCTGATTCCACACATACTGTAAGCTCTTTACTACTGCTGAGGCGTTGCTTTTCTGCAATCAGATAAAAGCAGAATTAACTCACTGGGTTGTATTCAGTGTAGCAGATTGCAACGGAATGCTCTCCCCCTCTCTTCCCCTAAATTTGAGGTTTCCCCAAACCTCTGGAGCAGATTTAGGGAGAGCACAGTACACAAAGGAGTGAAGATCCCATTGTGCTAGTGACAATTCTTGCACTAGTGCAACTATTTATTTGAACACCACCTGGAGGTGGTTCCTATTCTTAAATTATCAAAAGGAGACTATCTACATACAAGAAGCTTGGAAGAGCTGCAACACACACACACACACACACACACACACACACACACACATGATTCTGAGGGGTGGGAACCTCAAAACCAGCCCAGTGCTGACTGAGAATACTCAATGAGTACAATGACTCTTGGTGGTGGTAAAGGAAAATCAAGGAAGAAGTGGGAATCGTGTATCCTGGAAAGGGGCATGGCTGAAATTCTGAATATGAGCACTCTACACAGAAAGGTTTTGTTGCAGGCCCCACTTCCAGTACAAAATCATGCAGCAGCATATATCTCCCTGGTCAAGAACCATCTGTAATGTTCCTGTAATGTGCCATTCAACAAAGTTCCCTCTTTGGAGGCAGCTAGGAGAAACCCAGGTGGCCATACCTCACTGGATCCAATGATGCTTGGTGGGTTTTTGTGTTTTAATATTTTTTTGGAAGTCGCCTAGAGTGGCTGGGTCAACCCAGTCAAATGGGCAATATGTTGTGTTGTTGTTGTTGTTGTTGTTGTTGTTGTTGTTGTTGTTGTTGTTGTTGTTGTTGAATTCAATAGCACTTTAAAATTCTTAACATTTGCTGGATCATGTTCTTAGCAACCCTAAAAGAACACAATGGCTTCCCTTTAAGATATAATGTTACTAAATTTGTCTCTCCTCTTTTCCAAAGAGAATCACAACATAAATATTTCTTTTAGATTAACCTTGAAGGATTCAAGCCTCTTGAAGGTATTTCTGCTGGGCAGCTTATATTACAGAAAATATATCATAAAAATGACACTACTTTTATTATATATTAGTGGAATACTTCATCTGTACCACTGTAATATACTACAACTCCTGTGTTGGTTTGATGATGGATGGCTTGGTAAAATAAGGTCAGCTGTCGAAACCTCCTTCCAGAATCTGAAAGTTTTCTTGAGATAAAAGGAGAGTTATTGTCATTCCTAAAGAATACATTTCAAATAAACTGATATGTTAGATTCGTTTCTCTCATGTGTGTGTGTAATCAAAACAAGTATTGATTAATTGATGGGCTATATTTCTGTATATCTATATAGATATAGATATCAATTAGCAAGGTCCACAAACATGAGAAATTAAAAGCTAAGGCTCATGCCTTAGCACAGGAATGGGAAACTTTCTAGTTCCATGAGCCAGATCCCTATCAGCCTCACAGGCCAAATTTGGCAGGCGGGCAGGGCTGGTAATTCAATACCAGGTCCTTCATCGTGCATAACACACATTAAGTGGTTTGCAATATGTCCCTGGCAAGTATTGTCTTATATCTAATGTGGTTCTTAAATCAGCCCTTACGTTTGGCCTCTAGACACATAGGCTTGAACTGTCTGGGATCAAAGTTTCAAACTTGGTGCAATACAAGCTTTTAAGGCTCTAACTGAAGAGCCCTCAAAATCCAAAGAAGTTCCCAAACTCAAACCTTCTTCCAAGCAGAACCTTGAGGGGGAACTCTAGGGAATGGGCCCTGCCCTATTCCATGTGCTCACTGGATGAATGGGGCAATCCTCTCACCTGCAGCAGCATTGGGGCTGGGTGGGGCCCGCCCTACTTTATTCACATGGATGTTGTGTGCACATTGAAGAAGGCTTGAAATGACCAGAGAAATCAGTGCTTTGGGTGTTCTTCAACTTCTGTAAGTGGCATTGATATCACAACTAATGAGAGCTCCTGATTATAAACCAATCCTGAACCAAAAGAGAAAGATACCTCCGTTCTTGGAAAATATATGAGTGATTTCTGTGGAATACACAGAACATATGTGGTGGCAGTTTGCAAAACCTGTCTGAATGCCATGCAGTTACGCACAGTCTCTTTGCATGCCTTCATGTGCCACATGTTACTATATAGAAGCTGATGATGTAGTCTAAATCTTTGACACTTCTGTTTGCAAATCTGTTCATTACTATGCCCATAATTGAGTTTCCTGTTAGTGAATTCACTAATTGATTTGTCTTGCATGGTTTCTTGCCATTCTGCAATGTACTTTTCTTACTGAAATCTAAGCATTTATTTCGATGGAAGAATAAAATTACATAATTTGTATAAAAGGATTCTAACCTCAAGGACAGGAAAATAACAATATAGTTTTTGTTCAGGCAGGCACATTATGTGACCCATGAGAGCAGTAAAATAACCAGACTGCTCAACGGTGATGGGGGAAAAACAGGCCAAATATTTTAATAATAATAATAATAATAATAATAATAATAATAATAATAATAATTTATACCCCACCCATCTCACTGGGTTTATACATAGCATAGCAGCAGGCAGGGCAAGGGTTGGCATGGCATTGGGTCCCAGGATCAGTTCATCATTCCACAAACCCCATGTTGATAGAAAGGATCCACTGGGTTTGGATCGCTCCAAACCTGTAAGATGGGAGTTGGCCAGTGTTGAACCTTGCCTTGGTGCAAGCCAAGCAAACAAGGTCTCACTGGGGGACCAGGGTGCAGGTGTCCCGTGCTATTGGGCACAGAACGGGGCTTATAGGGTAAACAAATGTAAGTTATTACAAAGACCCAGCATGGGTTTCTCAAAAACAAGTCTTGCCAGAGAAATCTCATTTCTTTATTTGATAGGCGAATGCTGTGGGTGCAGCATATATTGATTTCAGTAAGGCTTTTGACAAAGTCCCCCATGTTCTTCTTGTATCCAGCTTCTTTGATATCCAGCTTTATCACTACCCGAAGGAGTCTCAAAGCAGCTAACATTCTCCTTTCCTTTCCTCCCCCACAACAAGAACTCTGTGAGGTGAGTGAGGCTGAGAGACCTCAGAGAAGTGTGTGTAGCCCAAGGTCACCCAGCAGCTGCATGTGGAGGAGCGGGGAAGCGAACCCGGTTCACCAGATTACAAGTCTACCGCTCTTAACCACTACACCACACTGGTTCTCAGGGACAGCCCCATGGAGGCCATGCTTTCCATGAAGTCCCAAGCGGCCCCTTGTAATGTCGTGTCAGCATGGATGTTAAAATCCCCTAGGACAACCAAACTAGGTGTCTCCAGGAGATCATCCGCCACAACCTGAAGCAGCTTGGGCAGGGAATCCTTGGTGCAGCGGGGAGGTCGGTCAGGCCCCACTCTGGCCAGGTGGTGAGTGGCAGGGGAGTCCTCCTGGGCAGCCATCATAAGTAACTGCTATACCTTATCTAGTAAAAAAAGACATGTTGGATTACTGTTCGATACTGCTACTAAATCAAGGAATGGCAATAGATACTAATACAATGGAATGCTCCATAGTGCCCTGGCAGCCATATTCTCTAACCTGGGAAATCAGCAAAATGATAGGGAGTTGCTCAGCACTGAACCCTGTTGTGTTGCAAGCCAAGCATCCAACTTGAGTTTAGGATATGCCATAGCTAATCCTCTCCTCCCCCCCTTCATGGATCAATGCCTTGTCGTGGCGAAGGGGCTTGAATAACTCAGAGAAGCTATGAGCTATGCCATGCAGGGCCACCCAAGATGGACAGGTCATAGTGGAGAGTTTTGACTAAACGTGATCCACCTGGAGAAGGAACTGGCAAGCCACTCCAGTATCCCTGCCAAGAAAACTCCATGGACAAAGACAACAGGCATATAAAAGTTATGACGCTGGAAGATGAGCCCCTCAGGTCGGAAGGCGTCCAACATGCTACTGAGGAAGAGCGGAGGACAAGTACAAGTAGATTCAGAGCTGATGAAGCGGCTGGGCCAAAGCCGAAAGGACGCTCAGTTGCGGATATGCCTGGAAGCGAAAGGAAAGTCTGATGCTGTAAAGAAAAATATTGCATAGGAACCTGGAATGTAAGAACCATGAGTGGAGGTAAGCTGGATGTGGTCAAAAATGAGATGACAAGAATAAATATAGACATCCTGGGCATCAGTGAACTAAAATGGAAGGGAATGGGCGAATTCAGTTCGGGTGACTATCGTATCTACTACTGTGGGCAAGAATCCTGTAGTAGAAATGGAGTGGCCCTCAACAAAAGAGTGGCAAAAGCTGTAATGGGATGCAATCTCAAAAATGACAGAATGATCTCGATACGAATCCAAGGCAGACCTTTTAACATCACAGTAATCCAAGTTTATGCACCAACTACCGGAGCTGAAGAAAGTGAAATTGACCAATTCTATGAAGACCTACAACACCTTCTAGAAATGACACCAAAGAAGGATGTTCTTCTCATTACAGGGGATTGGAATGCTAAAGTAGGGAATCAAGAGATAAAAGGAACAACTGGCAAGTTTGGACTTGGAGTTCAAAATGAAGCAGGGCAAAGGCTAATAGAGTTCTGTCAAGAGAACAAGCTGGTCATCTCAAACATTCTCTTCCAACAACACAAGAGACGACCCTACACATGGATATCACCAAATGGGCAGCATCGAAATCAGATTGATTATATTCTCTGCAGCCAAAGATGGAGAAGCTCTATACAATCAGCAAAAACAAGACCTGGAGCTGACTGTAACTCAGATCATCAGCTTCTTATAGCAAAATTCCAGCTTAAACTGAAGAAAGTAGGAAAAACCACTGGGCCAGTAAGATACAATCTGAATCAAATCCCTTATGAATACACAGTGGAAGTGAGGAACAGGTTTAAGGATTTAGATTTGGTGGACAGAGTGCCTGAAGAACTATGGATGGAGGCTCGTAACATTATACAGGAGGCAGCAACGAAAACCATCCCAAGGAAAAGGAAATGCAAGAAAGCAAAATGGCTGTCCAACGAGGCCTTACAAATAGCGGAGGAGAGGAGGCAAGCAAAATGCAACGGAGATAGGGAAAGATACAGGAAACTGAATGCAGATTTCCAAAAAACAGCAAGGAGAGACAAGAGGGTCTTCTTAAATGAGCAATGCAAAGAAATAGAGGAAAACAATAGAATGGGGAAAACCAGAGATCTGTTCAAGAAAATTGGAGATATGAAAGGAACATTTCGTACAAAGATTACCATAATCAAGGACAAAAGTGGTAAGGACCTAACAGAAGCAGAAGACATCAAGAAGAGGTGGCAAGAATACACAGAGGAATTATACCAGAAAGACATGGAGGTTTCGTACACCTCAGGTAGTGTGGTTGTTGACCTTGAGCCAGACATCTTGGAGAGTGAAGTCAAATGGGCCTTAGAAAGCACTGCTAATAACAAGGCCAGTGGAAGTGATGATATTCCAGCTGAACTGTTTAAAATTTTAAAAGATGATGCTGTTAAGGTGCTACACCCAATATGCCAGCAAGTTTGGAAAACTCAGCAATGGCCAGAGGATTGGAGAAGATCAGTCCACATCCCAATTCCAAAGAAGGGCAGTGCCAAAGAATGCTCCAACTACCGCACAATTGCGCTCATTTCACACGCTAGTAAGGTTATGCTTAAAATTCTACAAGGCAGGCTTAAGCAGTATGTGGACCGAGAACTCCCAGAAGTGCAAGCTGGATTTCAAAAGGGCAGAGGAACCAGAGACCAAATAGCAAACATGCGCTGGATTATGGAGAAAGCTAGAGAGTTCCAGAAAAACGTCTACTTCTGCTTCATTGACTATGCAAAAGCCTTTGACTGTGTCGACCACAGCAAACTATGGCAAGTTCTTAAAGAAATGGGAGTGCCTGATCACCTCATCTGTCTCCTGAGAAATCTCTATGTGGGACAAGAAGCTACAGTTAGAACTGGATATGGAACAACTGATTTGTTCAAAATTGGGAAAGGAGTACGACAAGGTTGTATATTGTCTCCCTGCTTATTTAACTTATATGCAGAATTCATCATGCGAAAGGCTGGACTAGATGAATCCCAAGCCGGAATTAAGATTGCCGGAAGAAATATCAACAACCTCAGATATGCAGATGACACAACCTTGATGGCAGAAAGCGAGGAGGAATTAAAGAACCTTTTAATGAGGGTGAAAGAGGAGAGCGCAAATTATGGTCTGAAGCTCAACATCAAAAAAACCAAGATCATGGCCACTGGTCCCATCACCTCCTGGCAAATAGAAGGGGAAGAAATGGAGGCAGTGAGAGATTTTACCTTCTTGGGCTCCTTGATCACTGCAGATGGTGACAGCAGTCACGAAATTAAAAGACGCCTGCTTCTTGGGAGTAAAGCAATGACAAACCTAGACAGCATCATAAAAAGCAGAGACATCACCTTGCCGACAAAGGTCCGTATAGTTAAAGCTATGGTTTTCCCAGTAGTGATGTATGGAAGTGAGAGCTGGACCATAAAGAAGGCTGATCGCCGAAGAATTGATGCTTTTGAATTATGGTGCTGGAGGAGACTCTTGAGAGTCCCATGGACTGCTAGAAGATCAAACCTATCCATTCTTAAGGAAATCAGCCCTGAGTGCTCCCTGGAAGGACAGATCGTGAAGCTGAGGCTCCAATACTTTGGCCACCTCATGAGAAGAGAAGAATCCTTGGAAAAGACCCTGATGTTGGGAAAGATTGAGGGCACTAGGAGAAGGGGACGTCAGAGGACAAGATGGTTGGACAGTGTTCTCGAAGCTACCAACATGAGTTTGACCAAACTGCGGGAGGCAGTGGAAGACGGGAGTGCCTGGCGTGCTATGGTCCATGGGGTCACGAAGAGTCGGACACGACTAAACGACTAAACAACAACAACAAATCCTCTCCTCCAGCCTCTTATGTGGGGCACCTTCCCTCGGGCCATTTCTGCCTCCAGATATAACAAATGTTATGATGACAAACAGAAGTAAACAGTAACTTCTGTGATGGAAAGGTGAAATTAATTGACCAGCCAAGGGTCAATTAAAGTTGAGAGGAGAGATAAAAAAGCCTTTCCAGCCCAGTCAACCAGAACCCAAGTAGAATAACTCAGTAAAGGCCCTAAGTTGAGGTTGGGTGGGAAGCTCATAGGGTAAAATTGCCTCCCCACCACCTGCAGGTGAGGCCTTTTAAAGGCATCTTCCCTCTCCCCCTGTGGGCCACAAGCCACATGGCAAAGTTGCCCCACATGGAGTGCACCCAGAAACAAGGCTTCTGGAAAAGTCACTTATCACCACGGTATTGCAAAACCCGGTGGGGCCTGTGTGCGTAACTGTGTGCATTATATTCTAAGAGTTATACACTGCAGAGAATGCTCCTTTCATCACTGTCTACTGAAGGCACATGATGAGCGTCTCAGATTAATAGCCTATCACTTGCTAACTGCAATCATCCTGCGGATAGCGTGATTGTATGGATCTACCCAAAGAATACTGAGCTGGCTAAATGGATGGGATGGTATTCAGGTGTCATTGTGAGGTCATGTTATATTTGATAGATACATGAAGCAATAAAGAGGCATCTATCTGCCTGTCACCCTGTATCAGGAAAGTGTACATTTTTCCAGGTCTGTCCTACCATCTGTAAAACAAATGTTGACAGGAAGTATTGTTTGATTGAGGCCTTAAGAGCAGCGTTGGAAACATCCATCCATCTGTCTGATGCAAATACATATTGCTGGCTGGGTTTCTTTTCAGCCAAAGAGCTGTAGGCTGTCACTGCACTGTCTCTCTACCTTCTTCTGTACAGCTACCATGTGCCATGCAATATGTCTGCAACAAATATGTCCCGAACCTCCAGAGTGTTAAGGGTGTTGACTAGAGCAAGGGTAGAAGTCTCCTTTTTTAATGTGCCAGAGTACAGAGCCAAGGAACTCTTATTTCCATCTCTAATTGAACACATGGATCGCCTGAGGCACCTATCATCTGAATGGAAGAGACAGGTGCTATCCTGTCAGACTCCACGAATATAATCAAAATGATGCATGCATGGTAAACCTGAAAGACAAATCAAGTAAAAGAACATTAAAGGCTTGATCTTATTCCTGTTGAATTTAGTTCGAGTCCTTTCATTGGTTTTAATATGCATTTGGTTAATAGCCTATGGCAAGTCCCATTTTAAAGGATAGGAAACTGAGATTCAGGATTTGTGACACTTACAATGCAATCCGCAACACCAGTGTTTCCCAAAATGTGGTACACGTACCCCCAGGAGTACATGAAAGGGTTTCAAGTTGTGCACAGTTTTGTTTTGTTTTTACTTTATAATACATCAAATAGTATTGTTAAAACCTTCTCCAGATTATCTTCACCTGAGAAGGGGCATGCCAGTAAGACTACAGGGGTACATGATTATTGTAAGTTTGGAGAATACTGCTCTGCTCGAGTAAGCACCATGGAGTTCAATGGAATTTACTCCCAGGTAAGAGAGAATAGGATTGCAGCCTTAGTGGTTCCCCAGTGAACCCTGAACATGGAATTGGGGCATCACTAACAGAATATAAATTGAGGTGGCCTCTGATGGGCAAAGTTATTGTAATAATATTAAAGTTAAAAGAAAATTATTTTAGTTTAATAGCATTAAAAAGGGGCCTTGTGTTTGTCAGTTATCACAGCCAGTGTCAGATGTATGTATAAGCAAAACAAGCTATAGCTTAGGGCCCCACTTGCTGGGGGGGGGGATTTAAAGAAGAAAAAAACCTGGATGTACATTTCCAAAATTTTAAGTTAGAGCTTATTAATTATTTCACTATTAATATACTTCTTCTTAAATGTATTTCAGTTCAACGATTACTTTGAAAAAATTCATTTTTTGTTATGTGCAAATGGCTTTAGAAACCTATTAGGTCCATAAATTACCATATTGCATACATTCAAAACAAAAACAGCCACAATTTGTTGTTGACAAAGGACAGCTGGACATATAAAGGGCCCCATTACCTTCACTAGCTTAGGGCCTCATCAAACCTAAATCCGAGCCTAATCACAGCACCCTTTCATAATAACTATTCATTCCCAGGTATTCTCCCTGAGCATCAGTTCCCCCCCAAAAAACAGAAGCAATTTGGAGCCACCGCCAACCACCACTGTGAATCTTTATTTACACCCCACTGCAAAACTGCAAACTCTTTCTTGTCCACTGCCCCCCCCCTGCAACTCTTACATTATTCTTTCTCCAGCCTCCGCCCAAAAATGTGAGGTGTGCCTAAGACAGTCACCACGAACCAGCTCTACATCTTCTAGCTAGAATAGTTGTTGTTGTTGTTTAGTTGTTTAGTCGTGTCCGACTCTTCGTGACCCAATGGACCATAGCACGCCAGGCACTCCTGTCTTCCACTGCCTCCCACAGTTTGGTCAAACTCATGTTCGCAGCTTCGAGAACACTGTCCAAAAATCTCGTCCTCTGTCGTCCCCTTCTCCTAGTGCCCTCAATCTTTCCCAACATCAGGGTCTTTTCCAGGGAGTCTTCTCTTCTCATGAGGTGGCCAACGTATTGGAGCCTCAGCTTCACGATCTGTCCTTCCAGGGAGCCCTCAGGGCTGATTTCCTTCAGAATGGATAGGTTAGATCTTCTTGCAGTCCATGGGACTCTCAAGAGTCTCCTCCAGCACCATAATTCAAAAGCATCAATTCTTCGGCGATCAGCCTTCTTTATGGTCCAGCTCTCACTTCCATACATCACTACTGGGAAAACCATAGCTTTAACTATACGGACCTTTGTTGGCAAGGTGATGTCTCTGCTTTTTAAGATGCTGTCTAGGTTTGTCATTGCTTTTCTCCCAAGAAGCAGGTGTCTTTTAATTTTGTGACTGCTGTCGCCATCAAGGAGCCCAAGAAAGTAAAATCTCTCACTGCCTCCATTTCTTCCCCTTCTATTTGCCAGGAGGTGATGGGACCAGTGGCCATGATCTTGGTTTTTTTGATGTTGAGCTTCAGACCATATTTTGTGCTCTCCTCAGTCACCCTCAAGGTTGTGTCATCTGCATATCTGAGGTTGTTGATATTTTTTCCAGCAATCTTAATTCCAGCTTGGGATTCATCTAGTCCAGCCTTTCGCACGATGAATTCTGCATATAAATTAAATAAGCAGGGAGACAATATACAACCTTGTCGTACTCCTTTCCCAATTTTGAACCACTCAGTTGTTCCATATCCAGTTCTAACTGTAGCTTCTTGTCCCACGTAGAGATTTCTCAGGAGACAGATGAGGTGATCAGGCACTCCCATTTCTTTAAGAACTTGCCATAGTTTGCTGTGGTCGACACAGTCAAAGGCTTTTGCATAGTCAACGAAGCAGAAGTAGACGTTTTTCTGGAACTCTCTAGCTTTCTCCATAATCAAGCGCATATTTGCTATTTGGTCTCTGGTTCCTCTGCCCCTTCGAAATCCAGCTTGCACATCTGGGAGTTCTCGGTCCACATACTGCCTAAGCCTGCCTTGTAGAATTTTAAGCATAACCTTGCTAGCGTGTGAAATGAGTGCAATTGTGCGGTAGTTGGAGCATTCTTTGGCACTGCCCTTCTTTGGAATTGGGATGTAGACTGATCTTCTCCAATCCTCTGGCCATTGCTGAGTTTTCCAAACATGCTGGCATATTGGGTGTAGCACCTTAACAGCATCATCTTTTAAAATTTTAAATAGTTCAGCTGGAATATCATCACTTCCACTGGCCTTGTTATTAGCAGTGCTTTTTAAGGCCCATTTGACTTCACTCTCCAAGATGTCTGGCTCAAGGTCAGCAACCACCCTACCTGGGGTGTATGAGACCTCCATATCTTTCTAGTATAATTCCTCTGTGTATTCTTGCCACCTCTTCTTGATGTCTTCTGCTTATGTTAGGTCCTTACCACTTTTGTCCTTTATTATGGTAATCTTTGTACGAAATGTTCCTTTCATATGTCCAGTTTTCTTGAACAGATCTCTGGTTTTCCCCATTCTATTGTTTTCCTCTATTTCTTTGCATTGCTCGTTTAAGAAGGCCCTCTTGTCTCTCCTTGCTATTTTTTGGAAATCTGCATTCAGTTTCCTGTATCTTTCCCTATCTCCCTTGCATTTTGCTTGCCTCCTCTCCCCCGCTCTTTGTAAGGCCTCGTTGGACAGCCATTTTGCTTTCTTGCATTTCCTTTTCCTTGGGATGGTTTTCGTTGCTGCCTCCTGTATAATGTTACGAACCTCCATCCATAGTTCTTCAGGCACTCTGTCCACCAAATCTAAATCCTGAAACCTGTTCCTCACTTCCACTGTGTATTCATAAGGGATTTGATTTGAATTGTTAGAATAGTTAGAATTGCTAGAATAGTTAGCAAGGAGCATCTCCAGAAATATCAGTTGGCCATCACCGGCCATTAGAAACCAATCAAGGACACAAGAGATGGTCCTTAATACAGTACAGTCACACATCAACTGCAGAATGCTCTTCCATCTTTCATTTTTGTAGTAAATATGGTAGACAGCACGTGAAGGGGGTGGTGTGAAGCAGCAACTCTCCTGGTAGTTCCAACTGCTTTTCACAGGGATGGGAGGCACTCCATTTAACCTTTACACTGCCACCACAGATGTATTTAAAGTTTAAAAAACCCAATTAACTAAAAAGCACACACACACACACACACACACACAGTTCTTTATAGGTTTTAAACTCTACTTGTAGTTTAGAATTTGTCATTCCCTTCCCCCACATCTTATAACTTACAAGCTATAAATAAACTATAAATAAGTTATAACTCTGGGCTCTAGTACAGGCAAGCCCTCCAAATTTTAATATCTCCAGCAGCACGGAATCATTACAGTTATGCTATACTGCTGTGGCAAATGTTCGCAGCGCAGCTAGCAGTAATGGCCTCAATAGGGTTGGTGAGGTTTTTTTCCAGTTGAGTGACCATCAATAAGAAGCTATTCTCAGAACAATTCAAATGATTGTTACCTTATAATGATGAAACGTTTCCTTCCTAAAATAACTCCATTTGGGGCCATTTGTAGGTGAAGGCACATCGTGTATTTTGTGGGTAGATTTGATGGCTTAACAAACTGCAGTGTGCAAGGCATGATAACAGAACTGTAGCCTTGGATTGCTTGACTCTTGGGCTAATGTTCTGAAGCGTAAAACATTCAGGTTTACATATAATAGGGAGCCCAATAACAATGTCTTTATGTTTGAACTTTGGTGACAAATGTTTTCATAAACACTGATTCAGTTGGGATGTTGGGCTAAAAGTTTCTTTCTCTCATTAAAAAAAGGGGAGTTTTCAGACAACTTTATTCCTTGCTTCCCCTTATTAAAAACCTCCCTACCTGTGAACACATGTTTTTCTAGGTTTGTGGCTCAGTCTGGTTTATATCCATGGATTCCTTCCAGGCCTGTGATTCTGAATCAATGAGGTTTAGAACCTAGTAGAAGACATATGAAAGCAGCCCTGTTTAGGGAAGGTTTTCATGATTGATGTTTTAATGTATTTTTAATCTTTTGTTTGAAGCCGCCCAGAGTGGCTGGGGAAACCTAGCCAGATGGGGGGGGTGTAGAAATAATAAATTATTGTTATTGCTAGTAGTAGTAGAAGAAGAAGAAGATGAAGAAGAGGTCGATGAACCAGTCAAACCAGTTTCTTTGTAAAATAATGGCCTTAGCTGACTAGTTAGCCGGCAAAAGCTTTTACATGTTAAAGAAGTTGTGGGTAGCTCTCCTCCCCACGCACCTGGCTGGAAGCAACATCCACTTGCAAAGTAGAAGGACAGTAGCCCTGAGTCTGTGTGTAAGTTTTGGCTCGTGCTGGAAGCTGGAAACACAGTGGCTTTCTTTCTCTGTGCTGAACCCGAAGGTGTGGCTTGGGGTTTCCCTGGAAACCTAATGCGGAGGCAAGACCTGTTGGAGTGTTAATCCTGTGTGCTACTCCATCCTATGCTCAAGTTATATATGTGTGTCAATAAAACCATATTACCTAAAGACACTGTTGCACTGTGTTTCAAGACTTCAGACATAGACCAGGTGAAAGAACATTTCAGGCAGCAAAATTGGTCAAGCCTAGCACTTGGTCAGTTTGGCTCGATGCCACAACACCACAGTATCTACATTGACCTTCATTCCAAGGAATTGGGATTTTGGGCAAAACACAGAACCCCTGGATTTCTTCGCTGCTCAGAGATTGAGATACAGGCAGCAATATACGTAGTGTTGGTTGTCTATATACCTCCTTCTCTGGGGATCATGTGAGATTGTGACTTCGGCTGTCTGGCTTAGATTTCAAGCGTACTGTGGAAAGGCACATTTGCACAAAAGTGTTTCCTTTTCTAACCACCTTAAGATGTCTTCATTGCATGCTAATTAGAGTCTTTTCTATGCACTTTCCCCTCCACATTCAGTTGAAACAATTGAACAATCATGCTGCTGTTTAAGTATTCTAGGAGAAGAAAAATATTTGGGTAGATCCATAGCTCTCCCTTGAACCTTATTTGGGTTGCTGCGACTGCACAATTTTCATGCATTTTGAAAGGTTTTTTGTTTTTAATACATGGGCCACCAGATTTCTGAACGGTTAAAACCATTACATAACCCAGAATCTCAGTGTGGTTGACACAATAGGGTTGATCCAGACTATATAAATCCAATGCTTTTTTTCCCTTTAAAAAATGTTTAGGGGTACTCTCATTTTGACTCAAGAAAATCTGCATTTTATAGTTTAAATCGGGAAAAATAAATACAGTAAATGGACAAAAGTACAAAGACTCACAAAATGTTTAGGGATATGCTTACCCCTGCATCGCCCCCCCCAAAAGAATTGTATAGATCTCATTCATTTCCTATTGAGATCAATGTGAAAAGCTGGTGCCATGGGTCACTTTGGTCCTATTTATTTCAGTGGCATCTAAGTGCAACTAACTTAGTCTGGATCAACTGAATATGTTTTAAAATTGAAGATTCCATTGTATATTTCTAACAGAATGATTGCATGCCTGCATTATTTAAGAGTAACATTCTTGGCAGCCATTGACAGGCCATAATTAAATACTAAACATGAAGATTGTCTCTTGTTTAAATCTCTTTTCCTTACAGCTATAATGAAACTGTATATATGCAAACCCACACATCAGATATATTATTCAATTCCTGCTGTGCTTAATGTTATTAACTGTCTTCTTCAACTACATAAACATGCCAGATAGAGAAAAGGAGTTTATACTGACTTGTGTTCGAACCCCTGACTTCTCTTCGGAGAGCAAAAAGATGATTAATATCATGGGATTTCTCAGTGACACTGGAGATATAGGGACATATTCTGATTTTAGCTACCTGCGCTGTTATAGGAAATAATTTCTACCAGCTTTACGCCACTGTGAATGACATCAGAATCCGCCCCAGAGGAACTTGTTGGAGGTTAGGAAACTTCTCTAGTTTCTCTAGTGCCATTAAAAATAAAATATGCAAATGTATCCAATTAAAAGCATGTCCGTTTGAGATTAATTTGAAGACCTTAGCCAGAGTTTTTCTCTGGAGAAATTCAGTGATTTTAGCTTTTTGCTTTGAAAAGTCACAACAAATCTCACTTCAGCCGGCAGGATCCCTGAATTACACCATGTCTGTGGAAGCACACAGTGCCTCTCAGTGTTCAATGGAGCTTGAAAACATATGAATTTTGTACAAATATAGTAGTGAATATCATATGAAGAAAACGGGTTGGTAGTTATAGAGGAATTTGTTTTCCTTTGGGCACGAGTTTCTTTCTGTAAAGAGGACTTTGGAGATTTGTCTATTTAAAAAGAGATGTTTGCTTCCATGCTAAAAATAAGAAAACATTAGTTTAATGATTTTTAAAAAATTTATAAAGCCCCCCCCCCCAAATAAAGAGTAGATCTGGATTTTCTGACACAATATATTTTTGTATTTCTTAATTCAAGGAGCATGTGCCAATGGGTTTCATATTGTGGTAAAAGGTATAATATGTAAACATTATGGTAATATAGGACACTAAGTGCTAATTGCTCAAGGTTAGTTAATATTGAAGCAATATTATTCCTGATGCTTTTATATAACAACAACAACAACAACAACAACAACAACAACATATTATTATTATTATTATTATTATTATTATTATTATTATTATTATTATTTATACCCCATCCATCTGGCTGGGTCTCCCCAGCCACTCTGGGCGGCTTCCAACAAAATACAGTATTAAAATACAGTAATCCATCAAACTTTAAAAGCTCCCCTAAACAGGACTGCTTTCAGATGCCTCCTAAAAGTCTGGTAGTTTTTGTTCTCTTTGACATCTGGTGGGAGGGCATTCCACAGGGCTGGTGCCACTACCGGGAAGGCCCTCTGCCTGGTTCCCTGTAACTTAGCTTCTCGCAGCGAGAGAACCGCCAGAAGGCCCTCGGCGCTGGACCTCAGTGTCTGGGTAGAACAATGGGGGTGGAGATACTCCTTCAGATATACTGGACCAAGGCCGTTTAGGGCTTTAAAGGTCAGCACTTTGAATTGTGCTCGGGAACGTACTGGGAGCCAATGTAGGTCTTTCAAGACTGGTGTTATGTGGTCTCGGTGGCCGCTCCCAGTCAGTAGTCTAGCTGCCGCATTCTGGACTAGTTGTAATTTACGGGTCACCTTCAAAGGTAGCCCTCACATAGAGCTCATTGCAGTAATCCAAGCAAGAGATAGCCAGAACATGCACCACTCTGGCGAGACAGTCCGCAGGCAGGTAGGGTCTCAGCCTGCGTACCAGATGAATCTGATAAACAGCTGCCCTGGACACAGAATTGACCAGCGCCTCCATGGACAGCTGCAAGTCCAAAACGATTTCCAGGCTGCGCACCTGGTCCTTCAGAGGCAGAGTTACCCCATTCAGGACCAGGAAGTCCTCCACACCTGCATGCCTCCTGTCCCCCAAAAACAGTACAGTGGTACCTCGGTTTATGAACACAATTGCTTCCGGAAGTCTGTTCATAAACTGAAGCGTTCATAAACTGAAGCGAACTTTCTCATTGAAAGTAATGGAAAGTGGATTAATCCATTCCAGACGGATCCGCAGAGTATTCAAACTGAAGCGTACTTTACCCGAAGCATGGGTGTAATTGGTTCCGGAAGTCTGTTCATAAACTGAAGCATTCATAAACTGAAGCGAACTTTCCCATTGAAAGTAATGGAAAGTGGATTAATCTGTTCCAGACGGTCTGCAGAGTACTTAAACTGAAGCGTTCATAAACTGAAGCGAACTTTCTCATTGAAAGTAATGGAAAGTGGATTAATCCGTTCCAGACGGATCCGCAGAGTACTCAAACTGAAGCGTACTTTACCCGAAGCATGGGTGTAATTGGTTCCGGAAGTCTGTTCATAAACTGAAGCGTTCATAAACTGAAGCGAACTTTCCCATTGAAAGTAATGGAAAGTGGATTAATCTGTTCCAGACGGTCTGCAGAGTACTTAAACTGAAGCGTTCATAAACTGAAGCGAACTTTCCCATTGAAAGTAATGGAAAGTGGATTAATCTGTTCCAGACGGTCTGCAGAGTACTTAAACTGAAGCGTTCATAAACTGAAGCGAACTTTCTCATTGAAAGTAATGGAAAGTGGATTAATCCGTTCCAGACGGATCCGCAGAGTACTCAAACTGAAGCGTACTTTACCCGAAGCATGGGTGTAATTGGTTCCGGAAGTCTGTTCATAAACTGAAGCATTCATAAACTGAAGCAAACTTTCCCATTGAAAGTAATGGAAAGTGAATTAATCCGTTTCATATGGGTCCTCGGCGTTCGTAAACCGAAAATTTGTAATCCGAGGTGTTCATTAACCGAGGTTCCACTGTACTTCTGTCTTGTCAAGATTCAACCTCAATTTGTTAGCCGCCATCCATCCTCCAACCGCCAACCTCCACCTCCTCCTCCTCCTCCAGTCCAGTCTTCACCCTTTCCAAAAGAAAACTGACCCAGTAAAAGGCTGCCTACAGCTTTCCACTGCTTTGGGAAGAAGAAGCTCAAAATAATAATAATAATGAGGGAAAATATGACCGTAGATAATGAAGAAGTATTTGACTGCATATGACGAGACAATCTTATTCACAGTGCCTGCATCTAATGAACTGAAGTACATTTCCCTATTAATTCATTCAAGCACTTCTGATGAATTTTGATATGATGACTGAACAATAACCAGAGAGTATAAAACCACATACACAGACTCTCCATCAGTGTATGAACTGCATTAGCGAGGGTTTTTTATATATAAAAAAAATCATAAGAAAAGAGCCCAGAATGCCCCTCAATACACATTAATACTTTATTTAACTTGATAATCCTGTCTCTGTAAATGAACAAATAAAATGCTACAGAGACAGAACAGTGCAACAATAAATATATTTATACTATTCAAAACTCTAGGGAGAATTAAAGAATTTCTTTCCTACCATCAATGAATGAATCCAGTTCTTTTCAGACTTGCCTACTTTGACACATGATGGCAGGTCTCAAATGTCTATCTGCATTATAATTTTGCCACTGAAAATAAATGTTTGGGGTACAAAACCCCAAACAACTCATTATTTGGAACTTCAAAGCCACTACCCTTCCAATTTTGCTTACCCTGAGCTATCTATCTGATAGATATTAATTTTTCATATTCCAAAGGGAATGTAGAAGTATTTGCATTGCCACCATGCTTTTGTGCCAGCTACCACAGGAAACAAAACTAAGCATAAAGTACTAAAGACACAAAGCATTGTTGACCTATAAAGCCTTAAACGGCTCAGAACTGCAATGCCTCAAGGACTGCCTCTTCCCATATGAACCTCCCAAGACCCTAAGATCATCTTCTGATGGCCTTCTTCATGTACCTCCTCCCTGAGAGGTCCAGAGGGTGGCAACATGAGAATGGGGCTTTTCCGCAGTGGCATCCCATTTGTGGAATGCTCCCCCGAGGGAAGTTCGGCTGGTGCCTTCATTATATTATAACTACCCTGAAACCTGTGGGTATATAGGGTGGTATACAAATTAACAACAATAACAACACGTAGATTGAAGGTGACATCTTTAATCTCAGCTGATAATTAATCACCATCATCCTTTATTTCATTTATGAATCACTTGCCATGAGGCATCTCAAAGCAACACGATGTCCATTACAACACAATGGAATATATAAAACTGTTATGTATATAAGAACAGTTAAAAACAACTTATTTTCTTATTCCTTGACTTCTGTTTTATTGTGATTGTCTCACGACTTCCCATATCTCTCTCATTCTGTACTAGTTAAGGCAAGAAACAGCCTTGGGCAAACGTGTGGATGTGACATTGTTTTGGAAAAACCAACACTTCCTTAAGACCAGCACGTGCAATATGTCTACTCAGTTCCTTTCATCTTGCTTATTTTGAATATATGCAGGAGGCTTCCCCCAAACCCTGGACCAGTATCTTTACCTCCACACCTCTACACTTGTACCCGACAAAGGTGGGTTTGTTGCCATGGCAAACAAGCATGCTGGGCAAGTTGGTGGGAGCAGCAGTGGCCCATGTTGCCAGGGCACCACATGCTGCCAGGTGTCTTTCAAGAGGAGTAGGCGAAAAGGTTTGGCCATTGTGATGTCTAATACAGTGGTGCTTTTCGAGTGTCTCGGAAGCCGAATGTTTTGGTTTTCAAACGCTGAAAACCCAGAAGTAAATGCTTCCATTTTCGAACGTGCCTCAGAAGCTGAATGGCTTCTGCAGTGTGTAGATGTAATTTTTTTTTACAGTTTTATGCAGACTGCCCTTTTTGCCTCTGTTTTCAAAAGTTTTGGAAGTTGAACAGCCTTCTGGAATGGATTATGTCCAAAAAACGAGGTACCACTGTATTTTAGTGTCAGAAGGTTTGAAATGAGGAGGACTCCCTTGGACTCTGCCAGTTACCCCAGCCCAAGCTGATCCCAGTGAGGGAAATGAGGAGACTGGATGTCAGCAAACCCTCTTCCTTCTTTGAAGGAAGCTATTGTCAAAGGCCAGGGTAAAGAGATGTGTCTTCAGCGTTCACCCAAAAGCGTATAGAGGTATTTCCACAGCTTAGAGGCTGCCTGTTAGGGAGAATGGGGCACTGTCACACCAACCCCAGTGCTCCCTTAGCCAGCCCCCACCCCCGCCTGCCATCTTACTTATAAGCAGTCAGGGGGTGGCTTTGCCTGAGATGGGCTCTGGGTGCACTGATTGCTCTATCCCTACTAGTCCCAATGGACAGCAGCCATTGTAAGACAGAACATATGAGCCTCCAGACGATGTTAGACCAAAACTCCCATCATCCATGATCACTGGACATACTGACTGGGGCTGATGGGAACAAGAGTCCAACATTTGGTTCCCTACTGCAAGATAAGCCCTATAATTCTCTACCACTAACAATAAGATCCGAAAACATTGCCCAGGTTGCATAAGATGGAAGTAGCATACTTCCAGTCCTGCACTGAAAATGAAAGTGGGATTTATCTTTTGCTATTTTCTTAATTCCATTCCACAAAAGAGATTCCTGAGCTTCTGAATGAGAACAAGAGCCTTCTGGGGTCTTGGATGTCATGTTAAACTTCAGAAGTCTGACAATTCCCATTGCACTTTTTAATAAAGCATGACATATAGCTTTGGAGCAATCTGTCTTTCCTCAAGAGAAGTAATATTACACATTATGTCAAGAAAGCCTGAATGAGTCTTGTCAGCATAAAGATTTTGCTTTCAGTGCCCCTGCTGCTATCACCACTAACATTGGATATTGATTGATAATAGAGGGTTTATTTCATAGAAGAGAAATGTCATTATTATTATTATTATTTTAAAAAACAAATTTTATATGGGAGAAGAACTGAGGGAGGAATGCAGTGAGATGGCAGGATAGATTTCGAGTTCTCTCTCTCTCTCTCTCTCTCTCTCTCTCTCTCTCTCTCTCTCTCTCTCTCTCTCTCTCTCTCTCTCAAATTAATAACTGCATTCACACTAGCATTTCCAAAATCTTACTTTTTCAACTCAGTATCCATAAACTGCCTGATGGGGTAAGAATTTTAAAAGTAAGCTAATAGATGCCATTTTGCAAGCTTGTCTCTCTCACTTTTTCAAACCTCTCGAGTTGAAAACATCTAAACTTTCAGAGGAAGTGTTTGGAAGGCTTTATGAAATTGCAACTACTACCCAGTCAGTGTTTATCTGTTTTTTAACCAATTACCTGGTGGTTTTTTATCTTCTCTAAGGCCTCGCAGGGGGTGGGGAGTGTTGTTCTTTTTGGGGATGCCAGGAACTCAGTGTTATTAAATAAGGAACTTGGTGTTATCAAATCAAGTACATCATCTAAAACAGTGGGTATCTTTGTTTCGCAAGTTGGGAAGGAATCAAAATATACCTATGCTGGCATGCTTTCATGCGGACATATGGATTGAGCAACTTCCCACCAGGCTATAACAGATTATAGAGGGAGGCTGCAGAAAGGGAAAGCAGTGGTACTCTAATCACATGCCATACCTGCGAGGATGATGCCTGATTGTGCAACAAAACAGGTGTTTACTGTGCATTGAGAGACTTCCCAAGCACAGTACGTTAGTTCTGCTGTCCCTGTAAGCAAGCATTAAATCCAAGGCAAAAACAAAACAAAAAGCCCAGCAACAATACCTTCATGTAGATCAAACTTTCCAAAACTGGTGCCCTCCAGAGTTTTAGTCTTCCATCAGTCCCAGCCATGCTGGAGGGCATCAGGTTGGGGAAGGATAGTGTATACCAGTGTTTCCCAACCAGTGTGCCTCCAGATGTTTTTGGACTACAACTCCCATCATTCCTGACCACTGGTCTTGCTAGCTAGGGATGATGGGAGTTGTAGTCCCAAAACATCTGGAGGCACACTGGTTGGGAAACACTGGTGTATACGAAAGCAGGTACCCAATTCTGACAATGCAGCGAAAAGAAAAATCCCTTAAACCTCCATTCCTTACCCAGCTTTATCTTAAGAGTCTTTAAAGCTGGGCAAGAAGAATCCCCGATGGGTGCAAAGATGTTTGACAATTCCAATTGCACTTTTTAATAAAGTCTGACATGCAACTTTAGAGCAATCTGTCTCTGCTCAGCAGCAGTAATATTATGTGTTTCATCAATGAGCTCTGAATGGGTCTTGTCGCTGGAAATATTTTCCATCTTGACACCTGCACTTTGAGAAACACTTCTTGGGAATCGACTGGTGCTTAGAAACATCTCATGTGAGAAGAGGGTGTTTATTAAATGAAAACCTTTGTACTTCTGTGAAACTATTAATGAAATCATTTTCTTTCTCTTTGGCATCTTCAACTGATCCATAAAAACTCCTTTAATTGACTACACATTGTTTGCATTTTTGGACGACACTCTACCCCCAATTTAGCCTTGTTTCAGAGCTGGTTTCAGGCCTGAATTGCCCTTGGTCACCATGATGGATGACCTCTGCCAGGAAAGGGACAAAAGGAGTGCAAATTTGCTTCTTCCCTCTCTCTCTACAGTGTTTGATACCATTGACCATGGTACGATGGCTGTTTTTATTTCTTTGAATAAAGAGTTAACTTCACGGATACCTCGTGAATTATTGCTGACCAGCTCCTGACTCCCACATTGACACTCTGACCAATCCCCTCTCCCGTACTGGCTTCTGAGCATGGAATTTTGTCCCAAAGAGAACAAAACCCTTGGCATGAAAGAGATTCCCTCTTCTTGGAGCACAGGGTATGAATGGATGTGCCAAGTGAAATATTTCTTTTTCATCTATACAAATAACACTGTCTTTTGTAGCAATGAAATGCAAACAAAATATGACTATTTAGCAAGGAGCGAAAGAGGGAAATATAGTAGCAATTTCCTCTCACTTCCCGGACCTCAAAAACTTCACTGCACTATCTATACATGGTAGGTAGTAAGTGTGAGAATGATTTAAAATAGTGACATTCCTAGAAGATGAAAAGATGTATGTCAGTATGAAAAAAACACTCCTTACATTCCCTTTGGTAGGTAATTTAAGATTATTCTTTCTCCATTTTATATCCCATCGAATCTATTGCCACCTCCCTCAACCTTTCTTACCTTTGTAATTTAAAGTGACAGGTTAAATGCTAATGCAATAGATAGGGTTGAACAACTGGTCAAGGAACAACCTGAGCTGACTGCTTAATATATCTACGAATTGCAGAAATATGCAGGTCAGGTCTAATTTTGACAGGGAATGGTTCACTGCAAGGCTTTATGTCTCCCTGGATAGCCATTAAGAGACTCATACTAGAATAACGACCTCATTGCTTAGGGTGGGAAAATCAAGTTCATCTTAATAGGGGGAAAACCAGAGCCAAGTTCCTGATATCCTCATTTTTAAGTGCCATTTTGTTAAACATTGGATCTAATATTATAATATTAGATTATAGAATTCAAGGAGGAGGAGGAGGGGATCAGTAATAACCCAGCAGATGTGTACAACCCAAGGCAGCCCTCAAATTTTCCCATAAATAAAGCATGCCTGTGAAAACAGCAACATGCTGTTGTTCTCTTTATGTGAAGGATCCTCTGTGGAAACCATTTCATACAGACGGGTTCCTCGCTAAATCACTAAGCAGCTAATTCCACCCTGTTTTGGTCTTGCTGGGTCCGTCATGTTCATAGCTGCCAAGTTATCCCTTTTTTAAAGGGATTTTCCCTCATGCTGAATAGGCTTCCTCGCGAGAAAAGGGAAAACTTGGCAGCTATGGTCATGTTCCATTCCTCCCTATTGCATGCTGCCGAACCCTATTCCATTCTGTTGCATGCCTTTCCACTGTAACAGTGGAATGCATGCACTTTAATGTAAAATGCACAGTTTTCAACATATTCACCAGTAAAATAAAAGGCACAATTTTGTCCACACATTTTTCCACATCGAAATTGCCATGCAAAATTCAGAGGAGTGCATAATCTGACTGATGGCTGTGTCCTGGCCTCCATGTAATTTCAGGAGCATCAGATCAAGTTAGACCAGTGTGAAAATCAGATCAAATGAATCCCTTCCTCTAGCTGCTGCATCATCATCATCATCATTCTCTCTCTCTCTCTCTCTCTCTCTCTCTCTCTCTCTCTCTCTCTCTCCTTTCCTGCATTCTGGAACACAAGTGAGTATACAGTTTGTTTCTACACAGTCACAATTCCAGGCATTGATCAGACCCAGATTTGTTTAGCTTCAACCCATACCCTGGGACCTAATTACTTGAGTAGGTAAATGAGCTATCACAGATCAAGTGTCATGAACCGAATTTAATTTTTGAAAAAATAAATGGGGACCATTCCCAAACCCAAACAGGAGAGCTCCTTATTCAGGGCTTCAGCCTGCTGTCTGGCAGATAATGTATTGATTCTTTTCCAGCCTCCTGAAACCTTTCCCAGCTGAGCTCCTCGAGGTTGCTAGCCGAGCAATTCATCGCTATATTGTCAGGAACAGACTATAGCACAGGGAGTTTTTGTTTTTATTTTAACACCGTGGGGTGCATTTTCCTGGTCCAGTTACTGCTCACACCTAAGACATAATATGACGAAGCAGCAAATTCTCTCCCCCCCCCTTTAATGAAATTATATTCACCATTCTAAGGCTCTATCACTCTCAAGCATGCACTTAATTGTTAGACTCACCACCAGACTGAAATGTTCTTCCCAAGTCCCATGGCTCAACCACCCTCAACTATTGTCTTGATTATTAGACCAGACCAACATGCTATGCCTAATTTCCAGTTCCGCTATAAACCCCATCCTAGCATGGTTCTTCATTGGGGAGGGGCATGAAATCCAGGATTTTAATGTAGCTACAGCTGAATAGTATGTTTCATTCCCTCATGCAAAGGTGCAGGAGCTCCTGGGATGGATACAACATTGTCACTCCATGGACAGAAGGTGCCTCCAGTCATTGCAGCACAGCTGGACTCATGAAAGAGGGACTGCAAAGCCCCTTTTAGCTCCTAGTTGGGACCAGTTGCAACTACCGGTAGTGAACAATTATGGAAGGGTTGATGGGCTGTGAAGTATCCTTGTTCTCAGGTATCCCTGGGGTTTGCCAGGGTTCACTGCTCCTGGCACACCTCATCAATATCAGATTATGACATCCTTGCAATTGTCCTAATACCAACTCTTTTTAAGAGACTCAACTTTTGGGTTAGGTTCATAGCTGCCAAGTTTTCCCTTTTCTCGCGAGGAAGCCTATTCAGCATAATGGAAAATCCCTTTAAAAAAGGGAGAACTTGGCAGCTATGGTTAGGTTATTTCTTTGGGATGATATAGGAAAGGGCTGAAGCTCAACAAGAAAACATCTGTTTTGCATGCAGAAGGTCCCAGGTTCAATTATATCAGTATCTCTAGATAGCTTTTGGAGACCTCTGTCTGAAATTTTGGAGAGGGGCAGCTAGTGTAGACAATCTGAGCTAGACAACCAATGTCCTGACTCAGTATAAGGCAGCTTTCCATGTCCCTCTGATCCCAATATATTTGCTGTACATGTTTCTCAGGAGGATCCCAGGGATGCTGCAAAATCCTACTTTTGCAATAGGCTCAGGATTTTGTCAGTACAACAAGGTATCTTCCTTCAGTGCCAACAATTGATTTAATATGACTCTTCTGAAAATATTGGATTGCTGCATTTGTATAAAGCCTGTGGTAAAATGGATATAAGTTGGCATCATTCTTTTAAAAAGGAAAAAAAATTCATTGCCCCAGAAAACAAGACACCTGATTATCTCCTGTGCCCCTTCTCTTTTGTTCAGGACAGTAGAAGAAGAAGAGTTTGGATTTGATATCCCGCTTTATCACTACCCGAAGGAATCTCAAAGCGGCTAACAATCTCCTTCCCCCTCTTCCCCCACAACAAACACCCTGTGAGGTGGGTGGGGCTGAGAGACTTCAGTAAAGTGTGACAATCCATATTTAGGAAACATAAAGCAGTAGGATTTGAGGAAAAGGGATCAAAATTGCAGGAAATTTTATTAGAAAATCAGGGGAAACAACTGGCAAAAATGTATAAATTTTTACTTGAGTGGGAAATGAAAGATGAGCTAGTTAAACATACAATGATAAAATGGGCTCAAGATATAGGGAGGGTAATTTATGTAAAACAATGGGAAAAATTATGGAGGAATGATATAAATTTCTCAGCGTGCATGGCAATAAGGGAAAATATATGGAAGATGGCATTTAGATGGCACCTGACACCAGCTAAATTAGCTAAAATTTATAGAAATGAACAAAATAAATGTTGGAAGTGTAAAGAGAAATTGGGTGATTTCTATCATTGCTGGTGGGGGTGCAACAAGATTAGTAATTATTGGTCAGATATATACGAAGAACTGAAAAAAATGCTTAAGTTCACATTTGAAAAAAAGCCAGAGATCCTGCTGCTGAGCATGATCCCGGAGGATATACCGAGGGACAGAAGGAACATTCTCCTCTATGCATGCACAGCAGCCAGAGCGCTGATCGCCCAAAATTGGAAAGGAGATAGGATCCCAACCATACAGGAGTGGTATATAAAGCTAGCAGAATATATGACCCTAGCGAAATTAACCGCTTTAATTAGAAAGACACCTAAACAAAATGTAAAAGAAGAGTGGAAATATGTAGAGGAGTATTTTCATAAACAAAAGATCAGCACAAAGTTGGTGATATGTTTAGATTAAGAGGCACAAGTGGATAAGAAATAAAGAAATGGGAAAAGGAAATTAGCTAAATGTATGATAAGAAGGAGAAGCCTAATTGAATTTAATTACGAAATGAAACCGGTTATAAGTGTTTGGAAGTCAAATCTTATTCTGCACTGTTTCTTTTAACCATTTTCATCAACTCTTGCCCGTCTATTTATCTCTTTCCCCCCTCCCCCCTTTTCCTTCTATCCCACTTCATTTCTCCCTCCCGCCCCCCACACCGACTTACCTTAGATACTTTCCTTGCTCGATTCTCTTCCTCTCTCTAGTTCTCTTTCTTTCCGGTTCCTTATATCCAAGGCTTGGAGCATTTAGATTCTTAAGTTTGTTTAGTTATATCAATTGATATTTTTGAATTGTTGTAAAGTTTGTTTTTTCTTATATATATGTATTTTCTTTTCTGTATGTCTTTGAAATTTTAATATGCAATAAAGATCTTTATATTAAATAAAAAAATAAAATAAAGTGTGACTAGCCCAAGGTCACCCAGCAGCTGCATGTGGAGGAGCGGAGACGCGAACCCAGTTCCCCAGATTACGAGTCTACCGCTCTTAACCACTACACCACACTGGCTAGGTTAGCAAAACATGATGTCTCAGCTATCACATAAGTAATACAAAATACCACATTTAGTACTGAACTGTGATAGCTCCCCAGAACATCTGATTCCCAATGTGTGACTCTGAGCAGCTACCAGTCAGTCTCGGGGATCCTGAAATTAAGATCAGCTAGAACGATTGACAGGATGAAATATCAGAGAAGAGGCTGAAAGAGATGTGCCTCTTAAGTTTAGTAAGAGGTTGAAAGGAAGCATGATTGCACTCCATTAATACATTAGAGGTGTTAACCTAGCAGAGGGGAGAAAATTATCTGAATTAAAGACTATGGAAAGAAGTGGCGATAACTATAAATTGTACATTAATGCATTTAGAATAGAGATCAGGCAGTTTTTAACTCCTAAAAGAAGTAAAGATCAGAAAAGGATTGCTGAGTTACAGCATCCCAGAAACATGCAGATTTCAAAACAGTATTAAATAAATGGTGAAAGATGTTTGTGATTGTTAATATTGGCTGGGGAGCCATGGATGTGGCTATTTACATGTCTCTCTGTGTGTGGAGGGGTGCTGCCCTCATGTAAGTCAATTAAACCCACCTGCCCATGCATACATAATTTGGTCATTGTCTGGCAGGTCTTTGATTGTTATATTTGAATAAATAAGGCATGACATTTCCACAGTTACTCTGTCTCTCAAGTCTTCTTCCATGGTGTGTTGGCAAGGTTAGATCAGTTGCATCACAAAACAGGGCCAATGTTCACCCTACCCACGAAGAGAAAGTAAATGGTGCCTTCAGGTGATCAAATGGCTAAAGACTCTTCCCAACTGGGAATTTTTATTGCTGTACATTCCTTGGTTTCACAAGCTCTGTTCTCACGACCTTTCAACTTTAAAGAGAAGAAAACTCAAAAGGTGTTCCGTGCCCTCACTTTGAAAGAAAGTTGTTACAGGCAGGTCTACCATTGTTCTCATTGTTCTCTAACATTGTTGTCTCATTGTTCTCTAACTCCTCAGATTAGATTCTGAGCTATTTTTATGTGTCCAACAAATGATGGCAAGATTATGAAGGCTATTTTATCTTTCAGCAAATATGTCAGAATGGTCTAGATATCTGGCTTCAGTATCATCTGATAAGCATTGTCAGGCTGGAACCGATTACACTGTCATTCTTGGGTTTTCACAACTAATGTGTGTTACTTTCAGCTCACAATATAATATGCTTGAACACGGCTCTTCGGGGAGACGACTTCCCCCCTTCTTTCTTTCCACATCTTATCTGTTAACAAAATGTGCATCTCATAATTTAACTGTTCCACCTTTCCGAAGCTCAAGGTGGCTCGCAACCCCAAATTAAAAGCCAACAACATTACAATAAAAACAGCTCCAAAGAACAAATATCCTGTTGATACAATAAAACTCATCACAGTCAACAGTAGATGGGCTAGATATCTTCCAGGTTCTGCATATTAATAGCCAACAGTGTCTGGGAAATCAGATGAGTCTTTAGCAAGCAGTGGAAGCACATCAAAGTTGGTGCTTGCCTTACTCTGGAAGGGAGGTGGGTCCATATGGTGGACATCAGAAGGGGAATGACTCTCTGGGTTTGAAAGATGGGCTTCAGCTGACTGTGGTACAAGCAAAAGTGGATCTTAGAACATCGGTAAGCCTGTACAGAACAAGGTATTCCTTCAAGAATCCATATCCCATGTTATTTAGAGCATTATATGTCAACAAATCCCATGTTATTTAGAGCATTATATGTCAACAAAACAAGGGATCCAGGTGGTGCTGTGGGCTAAACCACTGAGCCTAGGGCTTACTGATCAGAAGGTTGGTGGTTCGAATCCCTGTGACGGGGTGAGCTCCCGTTGCTTGGTCCCAGCTCCTGCCAACCTAGCAGTTCGAAAGCACATCAAAATGCAAGTAGATAAATAGGAACCGCTATAGCGGGAAGGTAAACGGCGTTTCCATGTGCTGCTCTGGTTTGCCAAAAGCGGCTTTGTCATGCTGGCCACATGACCTGGAAGCTATACGCCGGCTCCCTCGGCCAATAATGCGAGATGAGCGCGCAACCCCAGAGTCGGTCACGACTGGACCTAATGGTCAGGGGTCCCTTTACCTTTATGTCAACAAAACAACTTTACATTTGGCTTGGTAGTAAATGGGCATTAACAGCCAGTACTGGTGCACCAGTCAAAGCGGGTAAAAGGTGCTCCTAGCTGCACTGGTCACATGAAGGTCCAGTGACAATGATGGATAGATGACCACACCCAGACTATGCACTTGATCCTTCAAAGGGAGTGAAACCCTGCCCCAAACAGACAACCTTCTTTATACAAATTTATTGTACCCGTTTTTATTTTTTGTTGCATTTGATACAGTGTTTAAATGCACACATTGCTTCTGTATAATAAAAAGTGATAGATTTTTAATCTTTATTCTATGTAACATTTATATCGAACCAGTGCAAATAAACACTTCTCCCACCATAGCTAAACCATCTTGATAAATACTCATGTATACACTTCAGCAGTTTTATACCTAAATGCTTGGATTAACTTAATGGCTACTAAACAACTACAGCTGTAGTCCTTGAATGGATCAAATTTTTGTAATAATGATCCTATATTTTTTACCTCTCTCAAAGAGTACTTTTCAAGTGGCACTGCCATTTATCTATGGTATTGATATAGCAATGCACAAATAATGTATATTGCATTGCAAAGATGTTAATAAACTGCTTGGAATATTGCTCTGCTGCTAAGGATGAAGCGAGCTGGAAAAAGCTGCATTCTGCAATCAATAAAGACACGTTTGTTGTGACTTTTTCCACCAAGTTATGAAGACACACACCTGTTTACAGAGGCACTCCCTCGGGTTTCTTTTCTTTTCTTTTTACTTGAGTGTCCTGTTTTAAGCACTGTACTGTTTTAATGGCACTGTTTTATTATGTTTTTGAGTATGAATATTTATATTTTAATGTTCATAGAACTTTTAATTCTTTGTAAATTGCTTAGAAGGCTATTTTGGTATCATTTGGTATTTTTAAATGTGTTTGTGGGAGGGGGTGGTCGAGGGGAGTTATTGGTTTGTGGTGGGGGGTTTTGCTCTTGGTTGGTTTTTTTGTGCTTTTATATTGTGTTTTTATGTTGCGAACTGCACTGAGATATCTGCAGGTGAAGGATAGTCAGATAGATAGATAGATAGATAGATAGATAGATAGATAGATAGATAGATAGATGGCAACAACAACAACAAGTATTAATAATAAAATGTTGAAGTGTTTCAGCCATTTCTCTCTCTTTAGCTCTTCAAGTTACTGACTCCACATATAGCTTAACTTATATTTTCTTAATTGCCAGGTTCCTAGGATGAAACTTTGTCCCTCCTGTGCATAACTTCTATTAAATATTTGCCTCTCCTGTGAACAACTTTCTGGGCAAAACATCCCATTGTGCTTTTAACCTCCTGTGAACTTTGGGCCCTCTTTTGTACTGGTTGGGAGAAGAGGTGGTTTTTTTAAAACAATTATTTTATTCAATTTTACATTATACATTTGAATTCAAACAGTAGTCATAATCAAAAACATATAGGATTCCCTGAATCCTTAGACTTCCCTCCATTCCTCCAGGGGTTTCCATTGTCAATCTTTTCTTACTGCATCATGTAATGTCTCCATTTTTCTTTAAAAATCAATTCTTACCTTAGTTTCTGTTACATTACATGTGTTTTTATAATCCTGCCAAAGTTTTTAGTCGTTTACAGTGTTCTCTTAAGTAACTTATAAATTTTTGACATTCCTTATTAAAGTCTCTATCATCTTGGTTTTCTAGTTTTCCCGGTCATTTTCGCCATTTTGGCATAGACCATCATCTTTATCAACCATTTGTCTCTGGTCAGGATTTTTATCTTCTTTCCATCTCTGGGCCAGTAGTATCTGCACTGCTGTCGTCGCATACATGAATAATCTTTTCTGGGGAGCAGAGGTGGTTTTAGGGTATTGTGACCAGTCGCATTGGGTGTCACCCTGTAGGGGGTGCCAAAACAGTGCTGTAATACATAGCATGAGAGGTGGGGGGAGCTGAATTTTAGTGTTGCGCAGGGCACCAATGAAATTTGACAACCCAAAGTCTGCAACTCTCAGGAGCCTAAAAAGCAAAAAGAAAGCATTCTTAAAACCCACATTTTACAGCCCAAACCCCAAAACAAAATGGCTGACAGTCCTATTGCTTTACATATGCATTTTTTATTTTTCTGGTAAATTATCCATTGTTGTAAAGCATATTGTCTTTGAGAACTAGGTATAGAACTGGATTTTCAACATGGAACTCATGTTTTACAAGAATGGAGGAAATATTTATTAGAGGAAAAGCAGGATGGAGAGTTAGACGGCCAAATATGTTTCCAAGAAGGCCAATTCTAAGCAACAGAAAGGGCACAGCAGGAAATAATTAAATTTGAGTGATCAAGGGGCTTAATTCTAATTTGGAGGCAATACGTTCATTAGCTGTGAGCAGATTTGTGGATAAATCACTCAGTAGCTTGCAGCATGACTTAGATGGAGATTAACTGAATTAGCAAAGGCAAATGAATTCTGATGCTGTCCCCAACCCAACCCCAACACAATCACATCATTTTATACTCTTTTTTCCATATAGTGAAGAAATGGCATAATATGAAGTAACTTCCAGGACAAACTGGAAGGAAAACATAGTGAAGGTAGTCAGTAAGGGAGGCAAGGAGAAGGGATTTGTGTGTGTGCCTGCGCATAGACAGCATGGTCAGCAAAAAATAGCATACACATCATCCCCCCCCCCAAAGAATACCTTTGAGTCTTGACTTGTTAGCTTTAAAAATAATAGTGGGAAAGTGATGACATATTTATTCTTCCCCCATGACTTCAATGTTTGGAGGTTTCTATAGTTGCATTTTATGGTATGTGACATGTAGCTTCTGATAGTGGGATGCGCTAATGCTTGCCATACAACATTTAATACCCTGCATCTAATATTTAACAAGCTATATTTGGGTAACATACATCACACTTTTGTTCTAATTTCACATGGGGTGCCAACTCTTACCCTTGCAAGGGACTTGCACTCCTGTATGGACCCATCTGTGTGAAATGGAAGAGCAAGATTGTGTCTACTGCCACTATGCCATGATCAGTGTTCCAGACAAGCACTATTTGCAGAAGTGTCCATGCAACCATGTGCTCCACAGTGCCCTGATTGTGGAACATTTCACCATTGACATTCTTTTGGTGCAAAACCTAATTAATATATTTTAAACACACAATGATGGCTCTTTTATTCACCCACATTTTAAAAATATGCTCCTTGCTGCTGATGCCTTTATTGGACTGGATTCAGAATAACTTACTCGCACTCAAGCTCCATTGATTTCAATGTGAAGTAAGCCATGACTAACTTGTCCCATTGACCCAAAATTCAACTAATTTAGCCAGGATTCAACCTTTCAGTTTTTGTTTGATTGTAGTGTTGCTTCTTGTTAAACCAGGAGCTGACCTATTTGTGGTCCCCAGCAGCTGTTTCCCAACAGTGTTGAACTTACTGCGTATATAAAGTGTACTGTGACCATTAGAATACAATCTCTTGAGATAATGGGTCTGCCTCTATAGTGGCCTTTCAGTATCTGTACAATTATGTGGCTTGCTTGCCTCCGGCGGCCCTGGAAACAATGCAAGTTTAGTCCAATCTGGATTTCCAGGCTCATTTCTGAAAGTGTAGCTGTGTCTAAAGCTCCCTCACTCCAGACAGTTCACTCAGCCAGGCTGCAAACTTGGATATATCACAGGCCTCTGAAAGCACCCTTGGTTTGTTCCATGAAACACTCTTAAGTATTGATGGTGCAGTTTAAAAGACAAATAGCGATGCCAGCAATACTATATTGTCACAAATTTTAGCAGAGTCTCATCACTCTGGGTTAATGAGTCCATGGATGAGCCATGCATTACATAAATTGCCACAATAAGAAATATAATTGCCACATTAAGAATAATGCCAAATAGCAAGTTCACCACAGGCACAGCTGCTTTACTTCGCCACATCTGTTAAGTTCATGCAATTGCAAATGGGCTTGCCTTTCATTTGGTGTACATACACCAGTCATGATAATTTATTTGACTCAGATTATTGGGCCCAATCCAGATTTCCCAGCATATATCTGCACACTGCAAAGATGTGGACGTGTGTAGCAATCAGCACTGTAAAGTTTTAGAGAGCCTACCATCCCAGAGGAGAATAAAGCTACCATTTAGTGGATTCTTTCTCCTTTTGAAGATGATGTTGCTGCTGGCTTTATGTACTCAGTCCAGTCCCAAGAACCACATGTATAGCACATGTTTGCATGTGGTTCCCATTCAGGGTGGTTCCCATTCAAAACGGATTAACAGTATGGAACAAGATGCTCAATGGCAGCAGTGACCAACCTTGTTGGCTTGAAGTCCGTATCAACCCATGTTAGGATTCATTTCCTGTCTGCAGTCATAGGTTTATTATGTATCATATGACTGTATGTGTTTTCATTCCACAGAGTGGATGTGACGTAGACAGGATGTTTGTCTTACTGCATTCCTAAGTGGGACTGTTGTTCCTTTGTTCTTTCTTTACTGCCTGTGATGCTAGAGAGAGGGAGCCATGATGAAGAGCTCCGAGTCTGTTTATATAAACTAGCTTAGCCAGAATGCTGTGCTGCTGAGTCTGTTACGCAACTGCGCAAACCTCTGCAGATGTGGAAGGTGTGCTGGTGCTTCATCACACCAGTCACTGTGATGTTCGGGCTGAAGAATGCTCCAGAAGCTCCCGAACGATCTCCCAGGAGGGAGGGGACATGCCAGTCGGGTATGTGTCTCTGCCATGGCCTTACTCACGAGTAGGCACCCTCCTGGACATGCCGACAACCCTAAGTGGGCATGCATTCTTGCATCTTCTTCTTCTTTGGCGATCACTCATAGCTGAGTAAGATTGTCTTCCATAAACACAGTTTTAACAATGAGTCCATAAGTGACTGTGGAGGCCAATTTTGGATCCACACGTCCTTCCACAGTGGGGACATTGGTTTCTGGGTGGGAGTTGATCACGGTGTGGATTTGCCAAGCGTGCCTTCCTCTTAGCACGTTTCTCCCATGTGTCCTGAGTTCAAGTGTCGTCAAACCCCATGACACCTTACATACATGCACATGCACACGCACTCAGCCCCTGCTCTCCTAATTGGTTGCAGATAAGCTGAGGAGGGTGGATAATTGCACCCTCTTTGCTCATTAGATGATCAATGACTGAGACATTTTGGTGTAAAAGAGATGGATAAATGTTTCTTTACTTACTTAGAAAAATGTTTATATACTGCATTTTAAAAAAATCAGAGCAGTGTACAACAAATATAAATAGAATAAAAAAAACCACATAAAAATCCAATTCACAGATCACTGGCTAACTGTTACAAAAAAGTTTTTTTTCTTTAATTGTCTGTATAAGCCTTGTGGCATAGAAACGTTTTCTTCAAAGGTTTAAAAATTAATGTAGAAGGCACCTGCTGAAACATTTTTAATATCAATCTGAGGAGGTTATATAAGAATCCTGTAAACAGGGAAGTCAATGTAGGTTTTGCTGCACTTGCTTCAATGCCTCTCCATCCCTTTCATTAAAAAAAAAAAACCTCATTTCCTGAGGTCAACAGATTTTCCTGGACCCACCAGTGTGGTCAGGGTCAGTCATATACAGCTACTTCCAGTAACTTGTGACTCTCTCAAGAAGTGGAGGGCTTCTAAAAGACCCTGGAGTTTTTCTTTCAGAATGACTGTATTTCCCCATCTAGAATTTAGTAATAAATTGGACACAAAATAGAAAGCCAGGAAGAATGCTGGATGGAATGACTGCAAGCAGGAAGTAAGAAATATACACATTTATAAATCAACTCAGCGGATTGAACACAGGTGGATTAATGGGTGGCAAAATAACTGGTGACATATTTTTCAACAGAAGTGGTGAAATATGATGGGATTCAATATTTTTAGGCAAGCTATAATTCAGTATAATGCACAATGAGAAACTGATGGCATATGAAGTACCAGAGGGGATTTGGGTATTCTACCTCTGTTACTTCCCAAGCTGCAAAGTCCAAAATTCAAACATTTCCAAAACTGATTTATCACCACACAACACCAAAGCTAACAATAGAGGAAGTTACTCCTTAACACTCTTAGTGTGACCAATTAACAATTCTGATTAAATGAGGTAATCTTAAAGGCAGTTTAATCATTTAAAAATCATTAAGATGCCAGAGAACTTAATGCAATATCTCAGGGATACAGCATTGGATATTAATATTTGGTTTTAAAATAAAGAATATCAACTCAGAGAAAAGAGCCAATGTGGGTGTATTGAGAATTAAATAATATCCCATAAGACTTAGCATATACAAAGAACTTGACTCCATAATGTAAATGCTTCCTAGCCAATGAGGGAAAGAGTTTGACTTGATTCAGTCCTTGTTTCCCTTCTTGGGATTGGGGAAAATTCAATTTGTGAACCTACATACCGTATTTTTTTCCATGTATAAGACTGTATTTTTTCCAAAATTTCTGAAGTTTAAAATAAGGGGTCGTCTTATACACATAGTGCATTTTCTGAATTTTGGGTTAAAAAATGGGGGTTGTCTTATACATCTATACTCGGAAAAATATGGTAATTTTCACTTCCCAAAACAATATGTTAAATGAAATAAAGTCATCCTTAAAAATTAGCACATCACTGCATTTTGCAATACAGTTCCCAAGGCAAGTAATGTGTACAACAATGTATATATTGCAATGAAGTGTTCGTAAAAATGCAAATATTTGTGGAAGTAGAACACACAAAATTAGGAAAATTGGTTTGCAAAAATGTGTATATTACACAAAATTCACACTAATAAGCTGATAATTTTGTATTAGCACTTAAAAGAAACTTGTGAAACTGATGGAGAAATGTGGGGAAAAGAACTTCCATCTGAAAAATGAGAAACTGAGAAACCATCCCACCACATCTCCCTACTTTCTGCTTCGACAATATCTTGCAATTATGACAGTTAGACACTGGTTCCTTGAGACACTATTGTTTAAGAGAATCTCGCTTCCATAGGCAGCTCAGTGCTAAGTGTATGTTTTGTATACAGGAAGTCTCAGGTTCACTCCCAGCTTCTACAGTGAAGAAAGGATCAGGTTGCAGGTGTTGGTGACTCTAGATAACTCTGGATAACTGCTGCCAGGCTTAGAGTACATAATGCTTGGGTAGTTTAAGGTTGTATAAAGCAGTTCCTATGTTCCTGTTTGGCTTCTGTTGCATATTAATCAGGGGTTGATAAACCTGTGATGGCATTAGATTCCAATGCTCATTAGCTCCAGCAAGCAGCATGACCAATAGTCAGGGGTGGTGGGATTTGGAAGTCCCACAACATCTTCCCCATTTCTTTCCCAAATGGTCTAATGAACCAGCCTTCTGTCAAATCATTTTCAGAAATGAAACTTACCCACCATTCTTATTAGCCTCCACCCATCAAGCTCAATTCAATCCAGTTAACTTTAGACTCCACTGTACATACAACCTGTCCTCAACAGCAACCAGTTATGGTGTGACAAATCATAACAAAAGAATCCAAAACAGAATTGGGAAAGTGGAAAGCGGAAAACAAAAAACCAGCCAAAGCTGTCAAAGCTATTCTGTCTCAATGGGGAAAACCAACTAGATTGAGGTTGAATCCTGACAAGACATGAGTACTGTTTGTGGGAGACAGGAGGCGGGCAGGTGTGGAGTACTCCCTGGTCCTGAATCGGGTAACTGTGCCCCTGAAGAACCAGGTGCGCAGTCTGGGAGTCATTTGGACTCACAGCTGTCCATGGAGGCACAGGTTAATTCTGTGTCCAGGGCAGCTGTCTATCAGCTCCATCTGGTATGCAGGCTGAAACCTTACCTGCCGGCAGACTGTCTTGCCAGAATGGTGCATGCTCTGGTTATCTCCCGCTTGGATTACTGCAGTACGCTCTACGTGGGGCTACCTTTGAAGGTGACCCGGAAACTGCAACTAATCCAGAATGTGGCAGCTAGACTGGTGACTGGGAGCGGCCACCGGGACCACATAACACCGGTCTTGAAAGATCTACACTGGCTCCCAGTACGTTTTCGAGCACAATTCAAAGTGTTGGTGTTGACCTTTAAAGACCTAAACGGCCTTGGTCCTGTATACCTGGAGGAGCATCTCCACCCCCACCGTTCAGCCGGGACAATGAGATCCAGCGCCGAGGGCCTTCTGGTGGTTCCCTCATTGCGAGAAGTGAGGTTACAGGGAACCAGACAGAGGGCCTTCTTGGTAGCAACACCTGCCCTGTTGAATGCCCTTCCATCAGATGTCAAGGAAATAAGCAGCTATCCTAATTTTAAAAGACATCTGAAGGCAGCCCTGTTTAGGGAAGCTTTTAATATTTAATGCTGTATAGTTTTAATATTCAATTGGGAGCCGCCCAGAGTGGCTGGGGAGACTCAGCCAGATGGGCAGGGTATAAATAATAAATTATTATTAATTATTATTATAACTGAGAAAATATGGAAAATATGGTTATGCACGGTTATTGATTCACTTGGTTTGGTTTAAGGACAGAACTGGTGGGAAGGGGCATTCTAATCTTCAAGTAGTCCTAAAACATTCTGGCCTTCAAGCAGAAGAATGAGATAACTGACACCTTTTCCCAGTCAATGATGCTTAGATCAGTGTGAAACTGAGATCTCATTTCACTGAGTGGGCCTTTCTGGGCCCAAATTAGTCCTCCTTCTAATATGCCTGGGAGGATTGTGGGGTGATTTGGATTGGAATTATAACAGCACAATGTCATTATTCAAGGGATCCTGCATTGCCACAAATGATATTGGTGCCTTCCTTTATGGGTTCAGGGTTAAGAATAATGTTAGCCGCGAAGTAAATTACAGGAAAGAAAACGGAGCTTCTGAAATATATGTCACAATAATGAAGTGGAAGTAGATGGCTTTTCTGAATTGCTAACCTTCATCAAGTGGGGAAGATCATTTGCAACAAAGTCACGTGAAGATTTATAGGATGACGAATAACTGGAGTAAATCAGCAAGAAAGCCAGGTAGAATTCAGTAAGGAAGCTAAAGCTTTCTTTTCTTTTTTTAAAAAATTACATCCACCCCGCAATCATCTCCTACTCTCTTAGGATTGAAAGTCAAAAAAAGAATTTCAATGGGAAATTACTCATGTACCAAACAACCATATCCTCTTAATGTATTTACTGTGGGGAAGAAAAAAAACATGCAGGAATGCTGATTGCTTTGCTTGAAAGAGATAATATCTATATTTTATTCAAATCATACCATGTACTCTCTCTCTCTCTCTCTCTCTCTCTCTCTCTCTCTCTCTCTCTGTGTGTGTGTGTGTGTGCGTGCACGCGCTGGAATTCCAATTTCTAGAATTTTACCAACATTTCCCTGCCTTCACATAGTAAATTTGAGATAGGAAAGCCGTCATCAAACGTGTTGCAAGGCAAAATAGAAGAAAGACATTATGTTTGCTGGCACACCCTGTGGTGCCTGCAAAAACAGTCCCCCGGAAATCCACAATGCATTAGTGGCTGTTTGCTCTACTTCTCTCACTTCCTCTTTGCACTGGCTCACCCTGTCCTAACTCCATTTTGTGACTGGCAAACACTTCCTTAATATCCCAAATGTGCCTACTGGACACCAAATGTTGGCAAGTCCTTATAGTGGATCTATCACTACAGATGATGCGTGGGTGGGTGGGGGTGGGGGTATTTTCAGTCATGTGCATGACTGAAAGTTCTGAAAGTGCTACTATTCTGTTTCAAGTACAGTGGTACCTCTGGTTACGAACTTAATTCGTTCTGGAGGTCCGTTCTTAACCTGAAACTGTTCTTAACCTGATGTACCACTTTAGCTAATGGGGCCTCCCGCTGCCACCGCGCCACCAGTGTGCGATTTCTGTTCTCATCCTGAGGTAAAACTCATTAACCCACATAGGGATTTAGTGAGAGTTGCGAACAGGCCTATCAGAAATGATGGTGTTTGTGTGGGGTGGGCTTAAGCTAATTGGGAGAACCTGATTGGAGGGGCTGGCTGTCTCTGGGGAGAATGGCATGTATCCAATTTTGATTGACAGGGGGATCCTTTAAGTAGTCAGCGTCCCTGGGGTTCAGCTCCATTCCTGCTAGTGAATTTGATCTCCCACCCACCCTCCTCCTTTTTTTCCTGCAGGTTTAGGTTGACCTTGCTATGGTACTGCCTGTATTCAGGGGTCAGTAGGAATTTTTTCCATTTGGCTGATTGGCTGTTGCCACTTGGTTTTTCGCCTACTGCTTAGCAATAGTCACAGCTTGTTAGGGTTGGCAGGTTAGGCTTTGGTTGAAGAGTTTGGGAGGGGCATCGCATGGAGGTGCATGCCCCTCAGTGGTTGCTCTTATAGAAGTATTCCGTTAAAGGAATCCTGAGGCTCCGGGGCTCTAGTCTTTACACCCCCGCACGGTGCGGGGCTGGGGGCTATACAGAGCACGAGCCTTGGGGAACATTTCTGGAGGGGGAGATTGCCTGTTGCGCAGCTATCTCCTCCACCATGCAGTGTTTACTTGACTTTCCTATTGCAGGAAGTCAGAGCTGGTCCTGTCCCACCGTGGGGCAGAAGATTAACCAAAGCCTAAGGCCAACACTCAAAAAATTAATTGTAATTTTAAATAAAGTTGTGGCCAAAATTATGCCAAACAAAAACCTAAAATAACGTGTCTGTCTGAGTTATTGGTTGGGATTTTCTGGGGGGGGGGGTCTTGGCTCGCAAAGTTCTTAACCTGAGGTACTACTTCCAGGTTAGCAGAGTCTGTGACCCGAAGTGTTGGTAACCCAAGGTGTTTGTAACCCGAGGTACCACTGTATTTTCTACATGCACAATACTATTCTCTCAAAAGCTTAAAAAAAAACCATTTCCTAGCTGAAGCTTGGGTAACGTGATGGGCAGTAGCTTCTAGCTGCTAGTCACACACCCACGCACCCACACACCCTACTTGGGTGAGAACTGAATGGCAAACTTTGGCTGTTTTGAACGTAGCCTGAATTTAATGGTTGAGTGGCATGAAGGACTCCAAGGGTTTCTAAGAGTATGCTATTGCTTCTGGCAGAAACAGTGCTTCTCTAAACACACTAGTGCTATCTGTGAGAGTATCGGCCTGCTCCTGCATGCTCTACACATATTATTTGTAAATGATCAAGCCCTTAAAAAAGAGCAGGCTTCATTTCCCCCCACACAGAATGAGCACCCTCTTAAATGTCTATACAAATTGACTACTGCCCAGGAAGTCAGGAATTGAAAGCACATGTTTGGGAACAACCTGCCACTCAGGTCCTTCAGATTCAAAACTGAATGCCAAGACAGCCTTCACCCTCCACTGTTTCTATGTCTAGCTTAGTTTTCCCTCTCATTATCCTAGAAATATATGTCATATGTGTGAAAAACAGTTAACACAGACTTTGGGACTTCTTCCCTAGAAAAGTTAGACTGGCTTCCTCCTTGTTGTCCTTCAGCCAGCAGATGAAGACTTTCTTGTTCCAACAGGAATTGACTGCTTTTAATGAAATGGCTGGTACATGCTATTTTTATTGTAGCTATTTGTATGGTTTTAATATTTTTTTAATGTGTGTATTAAAAAATAGGGAAGAGGAAGACAGTTTAGAATAACAAAAATGTTTTGTGGGAGGTCACAGCTCAGAGACAGATGAGGGGGAAAGTTGGGAAATAATGGGGGGAGCAGGCAGAGCTGGAGCAGCAGCTGCCTGACACTTCACTAGAAAGCATTCCAGACCCACCATCTCCCAGAACCCGGCAAGCCTTAAAAATAGGAGACCAAAGAGCTCGAAGACAGATGAGGAAGTGGGAGAGAAGGAGGTGGGGTGGAGATTCACCTGGGACAATGCCATTATCCAAGAGGCTGGGTTCTATAGCTTCTCTCTGTAAAGTTTGAAATTAAAAAAAGGACTGTAGGAAACTTTCCCTTGTCTTTATACTTTTCTGAGCAACCAGTCAGGGGCCGCTGACAGCATCCTGACAGTGTGTGTGTGTGTGTGTGTGTGTGTGTGTGTGTATTATTTTTATTTATTTTTATTTGTAAGCTGCCTTGAGTCCCTGTCAGGGGAAAAGAAGGAGTATTAACAACAACAACAACAACAACAACAACAACAACAACAACAACAACAACAACATGAAAATGCATGAAGTTAAGGGATCTGATGAAAGCTTTAACCTCACTTAACTGGGAGTAAGCTCCACTGAATTCCATAGGGATTACCTTTGAGCAGGCATGGTCAGGCTCACACTCTTGATTGCAGCCATGTGCTTTCTTCAATCCTCGCTTATGAAAGCCAGTCCTGAATCCAGTGACAGCAGGTGAAGTGGGAGATAAAAGGCAGTAAGTGGTTGCCTTTTCCAAGGTGCTGATTACAGCCTCTCACTTCTTCCCCCATTCCCTTGCATCTTTTGCCAGAAGGAGACCATGTGCCCCAACCTCCTAAGTCACCACCCATTGGTAGCTTTCTCTCATCTTTTAAATTTCAGTGCACCACCTGGCCAGCTGCTGCCACCTACAGATGGCTGAACTTTAACTGCCAACCAATGCCACCCATCAAGGATGGAATTGAGCCAGATTAGCTTTTTTCCCCACTTGAACATAACTGCTCTATGTATTCAACTTCTGCAAGGCAAACAATAGCCACAAAATTGGCTCAGCTCATGAAAGGTCAGTATAGACCTTCATCCACCCATCTCACACAGATCAGCATTCTGGTCCTTGCACTGCATACTTGCTTCACACAGTGGAAGGAAATCACTGCAGGCATGAAGTTTTATAATGCATGGAGACTAACTTATGTGAAGTGTTGAAAGGGATCACCTTGCCTTTTATTTACACATCCATCTATGAAGCAACTGAATTTTGTCTTTTGGTGGCAACATGCCCACACCTTAAATGCTTAATGGAACTGGAAGAGGGTTTTTTTATCCCAGGTCTCAGCCAGGATGCTTGCACTGATACCAGGACTCGGCCCTCATCTTCCTGTTAAAAGGAAACCCTTATAATTATTGACAAGAAATTTTCAAAAAGCCTGACTTACTGAATGCAAATTTCAGTTAAAGTACAGAACTGGCTTGTGTGCCTCCAGATGTCAAAGTTCTGCTCACTTGAAAATGTGGGTCATATATTCTTCTAGAGCAGCCTTTCTCAATATGGGTCCCTTCAGATGTTTTGGACCGGCATGCCCAATTGTCAGGGAAGGTGAGAGTTGTAGTCCAACAACATGTGCAGGGAATACAGCCAGAAGGGATATTTACAGAACAATATGCCTAACTTTAGTCCATAACTTCATAAAGCTCAAATTTAAAAGAATGCTCCCTGAGCATCTACTTTGGTTCCTGAAGCATGAGATGAGTGATGATTTTGTGCCAATATTACGAAACTGCTTTCCAATGCCCTGGGAAAAAAGCATGTATAACAAGCAAAGTACTTTGGACACATCTCTAGAGCCCTTAATACTTCCCTTGAAGAGGCCGAATAATGATAAACTAGCTTATTTAAAGTGGTGTGTGGAGGACTTACAAGACAGCATTAATGATTGCTTTGCTGTTAAGTTAAGCTGGCCCATGTTTCCTCTAGGCAGAACAAGTATTCATGGTAAATAAGCTAAATAAGCTTTTTATACCCCCCCCTTTAATGTCATATTAGTTACAGAAATGGGATTGCATTCAATGAAGTCATTCTGCAGGTGAAAGTCACAAAAAATTCCCTCCCCCTCCTCCAACCTGCATCCTCTGAAATCTGCTTTGTGTATCCCCCCCCCAATCACCAAGAGTGTATGGGGGGGGGGGGTTAGGGGACACAAAGACAAAGAAGAGCCAGGGATGTGCAAACAGAATCTGTTCAGCTCATGCAGCAACTTTGTTGTATTCAACCCATGCACTCGGAAATTGTGATTGGCCACTGTTTAATCAGTTTTCTGGACAGAAAACACTTCTGGTCTGTCCTATTGATGCTGTAGTTTCCTTTAGAAAAACAGAGACTTAGTGAAAAACACAGCAGTCCCCCAAGGACAGTTCCCACATGGGTAATACAATATTGAAGAAGATTGTACCTGACAAGCTCGAGATCATTGGATGCAAGTTTGTTTCATTGCTTTTAGAATGTTTTACACTATAACGTGTGTGTGTGTGTGTGTGTGTGTGTGTGTGCTGGTTTTAGAATGTTCTGAACAGTTTTAGAATTTGCTTTCTTTTTGGTTTTAAAATTACATTATCTGCTTTCCACTCTGGGCTCCTTAAGGAGGAAGAAAAGGATATAAATTCAATCAATCAAATGCCAGAAATGGCACTTCAGCCTAAGTGACCTGCATTTCACTAATCTTAATAATGTTAAATAGTGCTTTCTATTCACTTTACTGTCAAAAGGGCATCATTTTCTCAACAACAACAAAAGGATTGCCTAATGTGGTTTGGTACCTTTGCCATCTCTCACACCCCTTTTCAGATATGAATTTACTATCATTGCTAGGATTCACTTACCACACACTCACACATGCCCAAAACAGCTGCTGAAGAACTGACAGAACCAAACTTATACAGCGTTGCAGTGAATGTTTGCTATTTGATGTTAGCCGCCCTGAGGGATACAAATAAAAGATTATTATTATTATTATTATTATTTGCATTAGTAGTAGCAGGAGTAACGGTAGTAGTAGTAGTAATAGTAGTAATACTTACAGCTATCAAGGAGTGTCCCCAGAACATTAGCCCTGATGGCTATGCTCAGCCTCCACATTTGGAGACACCAATGCTTCTGGATGCCAGTTGCTGGAAACTAGAGAAGGGAAGAGTATTCTTGTCCTGCTTGCTGCTTTCCCACAGGCTTCTAGTCAGCCACTGTGAGAGCAGGATGTTGGGCTAGATGGACCTTTGGTCAGCATGCTCTTCTTACATTCTTATGTTCTTAATATGAAATAACCATATGTTTTCTGATAATCAGCATTTGGTATGGAGCTTGGGGAGAGGGGTATACAGAGTGACTCTGCACAATGTCACTCTGCACCAGTACAATAACTACTTTCCATGGGGACTAGTGAGCTTTGTAAGACCACAGTGTATATTACTGATGGTAAAAAAATGTTGTAAAGTACAGTTACTGACTCACACTTGCATGCATGAAAGGGTTAACCTGAGCCCGTATCTCAAGTTGCCAGTGGGTGGAGATTAGCAGGCTCCCAGCAGCCTTCGCTTCCCTTCTCCTCCTCCCACCCCTAATCCTCTCTCTCTCTCTCTGCTATTTCTTTGAAGAAAAGAGCCATGTGGAACAGCGCCCCCCCATCTGAAGTGAAACCATGTGAATAACATTTATCTAAAGGGTTTTTTTTTACTGCTTGCCTCTTAGCTGACACAAAGACTGCATGGTTGTTTTGTAAGGAAACCAAATGCTTTTCTTTTTATAGTCATTTGGAACATTTTCCTCTTCTTTTTGGAGACTCGTTTGCTGTAACTCCTGAAACCATAAAATCTCCGCTTGTTTGCAAAGCTAGGTTTTATTCTAGACTTTTTTGGGGAGGGGGATCCAACCAAGTTTTAATGTCCTTGGAACAATGACTGTACTAACTCTGCTACATGAGAATAAAGAATCTCTCTTCCAAAGCTCTCTTGCCAATGAATAAACTCATCCAGCATTTTAAACTCAGGACCTGTTACAGTACATTGATAAATAAACTGTGGATACCGCTTCATACACAAATGAACAATCACTGTCATGTCAACCATTTTGGATTAGACAACATGTTTTGTGATAGCTAGACCTGAACTCTCTCCATCTGGACAAGACCTGGCGAAGAGGACATAAATTCATAAAGGAAACTCTCCCTAACTGACCAGGGTGGTAAAAAAAAAACAGGCCACCTTCTTGCGTGGGGAGGGGGGGAGAGAAAAGTAATATCAAGTTCAGCTGTGTATGGGAGAGATAGCATTATATTTGGACAGTGATTTATGATTGATGATTCCCAGTTCAAGATAAGAACATGATTCTTTGTTTGTTGTACATGACAAATCTGATAGCGTGTATGAAAGATACAAATGTTTAAGGCTATCTTTGCTATATTATTATCTGACAGCCCTGAGTCTACCAAGCAAGCATATTAATGAAACAAACGTTAGTCCTTGTAGTTAATTTTTATTCCTGAACAGCTGGAGGATTTTTCACTGCTTCCCTGCATTTGCTAAAGACAGGCATTAAAAGGTTTGACCTCAGTTGCTAATATCAATTAGAATAATAAAACACAAGATATATAAACACATCTAAGCGATAAGAAATCAGAGAACCCTCCTAAGCCCCCCCCCCCACACACACACTGCCCAAGTCAAAGACACAAGACAAAACTAATCTACAAAGCAAGGCAATCAGCTGATAAACTGTAGGGGAGCATATCAGTTGTAATGGAACCCCCAATAAGCAATTCAGAATATTCTCCAAAAATGGACCTTCAAAAATATGGGTCTTACAAGAACAGAGTTGCTTGTCTTCCATCTGTACTATGAGGAGTTCATTCCCCACCCCGACTGCTTCTGATTTCCCCCACTCCATTCTCATTGAAATCATTCCCCCCTCCCCCATTATACAGAGATGGAAAAGTTTGGGGTATGTGGCAAATATCTGATCTCTTTTGGTGGGAAAATGATTAGGTTAACAGAAATGAGATGAGAAAGTGACTTCAAAGTGATTCTCTCATGTTAAAAGTAATTGTGAGCATTAGGGTTCACAAAGAGATGAGCAATGCAAAGTTTGAAGAATGGTTTTGTACATCCGTATTTTCCTGGACATTATCGGGATTCCAAAGCCGGAATTGACATCCGGGGGGAATTTCCAAAGCATGGTGCTTTGTCCTGGATCTTAAGCAAGTCAATTGAAAAATCTCAGGGGTTTTGTGTGTGTGTTTTAGTTAAAAAAAAAAAGCAGAACAACAACTTGGGGGCATGTCTTTAAAAAGCTCAACAACATTTGGGGTGTCCTGGTTTTATGGCAACTCTAAGATTGTGTATTGTTTTGTGTATTTAAAGGTTTGCCTTTAAATGCAGGCCAATTTTATTTTTCCCCTCCATCTCTAATTTCAGCTACATCATGCAGAAAGTGCCCCGCTTCTGTCTACTAAAGCTAGGTTTCCCTGGTGTGAAAAAATGAAGCATTGAATATTGAGTTCAACGACTTAATATAATCCCTCTTTAGAAGTTTCCCTCTAGGCCTGTGGTGCAGTTGCAGAGTATGTGCTTTGTGAAGAAAAGGTCCCAGGTTCAATTCTCCAGCATCTCCAGCCAGGGCTAGGAAAGACTCCTGCCTGAAACCATGGAGAGCTGCCATCAGTCACTGTGGACTGACCGAGCTAGCTGGACTCAGCAGCATGCACAACCTCCTATATATGGGGTAAATGCATGTAGGAGTACGTGCAAGGGGAGCGTGGCCATGCCTCTTTGACTCATCCACATATCTCTTTGCAAAGGACAGCCTGCAGTTGGAAAAAGAAAGACGGTTTGGTTTGGGGCTCAGAAATGTTACATAGTAGCATATTCTGCACAGGGGCGTAGGAAGGTGGGGGCGGGCCGCCCCGAGCGGCGTGGCTCCAAGGGGTGCCATCGCGGGCGCCCGTCCCACCGCCAAAACGTGTGTCATGCCCCTCCGGGAGGCGCGGCGTGCCCCCAGGAGGTGCGCCACGGCCCTGGAACGTGCGCTCCACCCCTCCGGAATGTGCACCATGCCCCTCCGGGAGGCGCGCCCCCAGAACGGGTGCCAGCCCCACCCCCGGTGCCAGAGCATGAACCGGTGCCAGAGCATGAAATCTGATGTGGGTGCAGTGTATCCTTGCTTGGCTGAAAATATGACCTATAACAGGAAAGACACCTGCAATTACAAGTCAGTTCCTTATAGAATATCTGATCAGCTGTTTTGAAGTGTTGAAGCTTAGGCCACAGCTTAGGGGGAAGAGCATCTGCTTTGCATGCAGAAGGTCCCAAGTTCAATCCGGGCATCTGGGAACTTGCATCACGTTATATGCAAGCATTTATAATAGTTCAGATGATTGTCACTTGAACTAGATCTATCAAGAAGGGCAGATCAAGTGAGCTTGGGGTTTCCATGCCTGGCCTCGTGGTTGTTGTTGTTGTTTAGTCGTTTAGTCGTGTCCGACTCTTCGTGACCCCATGGACCATAGCATGCCAGGCACTCCTGTCTTGCACTGCCTCCCGCAGTTTGGTCAAACTCATGTTCGTAGCTTCGAGAACACTGTCCAACCATCTTGTCCTCTGTCGTCCCCTTCTCCTAGTGCCCTCAATCTTTCCCAACATCAGGGTCTTTTCCAAGGATTCTTCTCTTCTCATGAGGTGGCCAAAGTATTGGAGCCTCAGCTTCACGATCTGTCCTTCCAGGGAGCACTCAGGGCTGATTTCCTTAAGAATGGATAGGTTTGATCTTCTAGCAGTCCATGGGACTCTCAAGAGTCTCTTCCAGCACCATAATTCAAAAGCATCAATTCTTCGGCGATCAGCCTTCTTTATGGTCCAGCTCTCACTTCCATACATCACTACTGGGAAAACCATAGCTTTAACTATACGGACCTTTGTCGGCAAGGTGATGTCTCTGCTTTTTAAGATGCTGTCTAGGTTTGTCATTGCTTTTCTCCCAAGAAGCAGGCGTCTTTTAATTTCGTGACTGCTGTCACCATCTGCAGTGATCAAGGAGCCCAAGAAAGTAAAATCTCTCACTGCCTCCATTTCTTCCCCTTCTATTTGCCAGGAGGTGATGGGACCGGTGGCCATGATCTTGGTTTTTTTGATGTTGAGCTTCAGACCATATTTTGCGCTCTCCTCTTTCACCCTCATTAAAAGGTTCTTTAATTCCTCCTCGCTTTCTGCCATCAAGGTTGTGTCATCTGCATATCTGAGGTTGTTGATATTTCTTCCGGCAATCTTAATTCCGGTTTGGGATTCATCTAGTCCAGCCTTTCGCATGATGAATTCTGCATATAAGTTAAATAAGCAGGGAGACAATATACAACCTTGTCGTACTCCTTTCCCAATTTTGAACCAATCAGTTGTTCCATATCCAGTTCTAACTGTAGCTTCTTGTCCCACATAGAGATTTCTCAGGAGACAGATGAGGTGATCAGGTACTCCCATTTCTTTAAGAACTTGCCATAGTTTGCTGTGGTCGACACAGTCAAAGGCTTTTGCATAGTCAATGAAGCAGAAGTAGATGTTTTTCTGGAACTCTCTAGCTTTCTCCATAATCCAGCGCATGTTTGCTATTTGGTCTCTGGTTCCTCTGCCCTTTCGAAATCCAGCTTGCACTTCTGGGAGTTCTCGGTCCACATACTGCCTAAGCCTGCCTTGTAGAATTTTGAGCATAACCTTGCTAGCGTGTGAAATGAGCGCAATTGTGCGGTAGTTGGAGCATTCTTTGGCACTGCCCTTCTTTGGAATTGGGATGTAGACTGATCTTCTCCAATCCTCTGGCCATTGCTGAGTTTTCCAAACTTGCTGGCATATTGGGTGTAGCACCTTAACAGCATCATCTTTTAAAATTTTAAATAGTTCAGCTGGAATATCATCACTTCCACTGGCCTTGTTATTAGCAGTGCTTTCTAAGGCCCATTTGACTTCACTCTCCAAGATGAATGCAGACAAATGTGATTAACTCCTATAGCAATGTTAAATATGAACTCTGATCTTATGATGCCACAGTACTGTATGGGGTGGCATTATTTGAAGTTGGTAGAGTTTACCTTTTAACATGGTCTGCCCGGTAAAAAGTATCAACAGTCAAGATGTCTTGTTTACTGTTTTGAAATGCTAATCCTTCATTCTAGAAATCATTTAACTAGTGAATTTTACACATTTCCCGAATCTCAGTGTGACTACTATTCCACAGCAAGATATAGGGCCATTCCTCTGCAATAACAATGTCCTGTTGGATGGGGAGGGGGCATTTGTGAGAGCTGGCTCTTCACTCCCACTGCTTTATTTATGAAGCCTTTGGCATGTTCCTTCATTGTGAACAAGGCCTGGAGAAATAAACCACTGCTGGTAAAATAAATGCAGTGGTTTTTCTGCTTTTCTAATCATCCGCTTTTGCCAGGAAACCTAAAGAAGCAACGGTTGCTCCATGTTTGCTCAAACTGGCATCAAGTTCTGTGTCTGAAAAGGAAACTGCAGTTAACAGTTATTCTATTTCAGGTTCCACTGCAGACATTTCATGCTAATTTAGAAACAAACTTTGCTGGCCCATTTACTTTGTAGATTTACTTGTAAATGGTCCCACTGTGCTTTGCAATGTACCCAGGGCAAACCCTATGAACTCTTTCCCCATTGATTAAACTGATTGTGCTCAGCTTAAATCTCTTTTCATGCCTTTGCAAGCACACTCTGGTTCCCTTTCCTGTTTGCAGCAACTTCTCCATCATGTTGAATCCTGTACGCGGAACCTTTACTAACCTCCACTAAAAACTCCACACACTCTCCTCCCCCTCCATTCCCAGTAGTGCTGTCCTTTTCTTGAAATTTGTTGTCCTGTCAACTGTGAGTAGACGACTACTGGTTTAGAAATGCCTTTGTGCACCGAGGCCTCATTCTAGTTAATGTACCATATGGCCCAAATTAAATTAACTTTAGATGCATCAACTCAAAGTTTTTATACCACCATGGAAGGTTTTTCTGTTTTTGTTTTGCTTTAAAATGCCTTTTTACTATTCTATTGTTCCTCCTGGCAATTTGGACATAAGTGCAGCTAGAAAATGTCCCTGCACAATTTCCCTCCCTCTTAACTAGAGGACAAGGAAAATCATTTGGTGATAGTGGGAAAAATATTTGCTGTTAGTTCAATACATTTAGATCTGTAAGTGTTGAATCCGGCTAATAGTGTGCAAGGAATGACTTCCATGAGTCCAGTGGAACTTCCTACCCTTCTCCTAGCCTCATCAGATCTGCTCTTCCAAGCCTCCACAACAGATTTGGGGGTGGTGTGGGGGGGGGGTTCAGGGGGAGAAGAGGGAGGGGAAGGTCTGTTGTGCTCACAGAAGTTATTTTATGCATAAAATGATTTAGTTGGATAAAACTATACTATCTAAATTAGAGCTGTGCACAGATAGCTTCTAAACGTTCTCCACTTTATTTGTAGGCAGAGAACTTAAGGGGTGAGACAATTTCAATGTCCTTTAGCAGTTTCTCAGGGTGGGGCTTACCATTAGCACCTGAACTAGCACAGTTTCTTCCTTCCTAAGGTTTTTGACACTGCAGCAACTGTGTTAGCACCTGGGTACCATTTGGCATCCTCCACAACCTTCCAGACCTAGTGAGGCCTTTTTGTGTATCAGTGGCACTGTTGTGTGGCTGCAATAAAAAAAGTTGGAGGAGAATTTTTGGAGAATAGTTGGTAAAGTGGCTTTTTCTTCAAAGACAGGAAAAGAAAAATCTTAGAGATTTCCTCAGAAAAACTTTGAGAAATTTCAGCTCAACTCTATATTCAAAGGAAAGGAGTAGCATCATCAACCAGTTAAAACTAAAGTACACTGAAAAATCACGAGGTGTTGTAATCATCTGTGCTCAAAAATTCTGCTCACCTGACTGTGGGCAGCAGTTGCGGTGCCACATGGCTCTCTGGTGTTATGCTCTTTTTCAGAATTCTCAATAGCTGGTGAGAGACATTTACCTCTGCTACTGGCTGAGAAAGTTTAAATATGCCCACCTGTGGATTTAACCAATTGCAGGCTGGCTGACTGATTCAGAAATCACCCAATGCCTGGGCCAAAACTCACTCATATCTGCAACCAATAAAGTTGTGGCCTATTTTGAGCCAAGAATGTTGTCTTGTGATTTCTTCATTGCGCATGCACCATACCAGTGCAGCAGGTTCACTGTGCCTGGGCATGCAAATAAACAGTTGAGTTTATGAGTCATGAAAGAGAACTCATAAAACATATCCTTACTTTTTGTTTGGGAGAGCGTGGACTGCCACTAGCCAATTGTGCAAGTCCTCAAAGTGACCTTCTGTATTACTTAATTTAAGGGCATTATATTACAAATGGAAAAGAAATTGTGAGTTTGCTCAAAAGCTGCTGATGTGGCTCCGTAATAAATGTTTGTTTTCTTGTCAAAGTTGGAAGAGGTCATGTGGGTAGTGCCAGAGTCAGTCTGTCAAAAAGAATGTTTGGAAGCAATAGCTGCTCATTTTCACTTATCTCTGAAGAGTGTCACTCAAGCTATCATAAAAGTGCAGCTTACCGCACACCAAATATTGATTCGCCTATAAGTGACTCAGGCAGAAAAAGGTTCTATGAGCAATGTGCTTTTAAACAAAACGCCCACATTGATTCATTTACCAGGAAGCTAGATCCTTCAGAAGGGGGGTGGGAAGATCTAAGCAATCCTTTTATTAAGAGTTTCAAGGGGAATTACTTGTTCGTTCCTCACAGGCAGAGGGAGACGTAGAACATAAGAATAGAACTATTGGCCTAGACCAAAGACCCATCTAGACCAGCATGCCACAGTGGCCAACTGGATGCCAATGGGAAGCCCACAAGCAGCACATGAGTGCAACAACACTTTCCCCATTTGTTTTCCTCAACAACTGGTATTCAGAAACATACTACTTCCTGTACTGGAGGTAGTACATAGCCTCCATAACTAGTAGCATTATTTTCCATAAATTTGTTTGCTCTTTTATCAAGAGTATATTCAAAATATACTGAAGGGCTATCCAAGCTGGTAAGCCATCAGTATATTTTATGGGAAATGAGTTGCAAGATGTGGGTCTCTGCTTTGAACAAATTCCATTACCCAAAGATGGGTAAATTTTAAGTAGTTAGGCCAGTGATCTTATTAAGAAACTGAAGGGTCCCAATTGAAGGAACTTAAGCCTTTTTTTAAAAAAAATAATCTCTGAAGCTCCTCTTATTACAAACCTGGGGATCAGACAGTTGTAATTTGCACTGTGGAAAATCTAGTCTAGTGTCTTTCACCATATGAGAATGTCACATAACTATAGCATGCTTTTCAGCTGCCTGATCTAGTGATGGAAAATAATTTTATTCGGTCTACATTTCTGAGTGAACTTGTGCCTGCTGGACTAATGCATGGATCACAACGTAAATATCCTTCAATTTTTGCAAGTCTCTGTATTTTGAAATATTGCTCATAATTACCAAAATGTGTAAAAATAAATAAATAAGGGGAAACTATGGTTAGAAATGCATACACTGAGATAAAATATCTATTATTGCTTATTTTTGTGGATATTACAAGGATATTTGTTGAGGTTTTCTTCATTTTAAAAGAAGTAATAGATCAATGCAAATATGGGATGGGATGGACTTATGAATGAAGGCATGAACAATTGATGTGGACTGGGAATGGATGGATTCATCCATCCATAGACAACTTCTTCTGAAAACTTCTTCGCAGGGAGATTCCATAACCCCTCAAGATAAACAACTGCAGACACTCTTTTTATGATGATGATGATGATGATGTGGCTATTTCTGTGCACGTTCTGTTTTTCTTTCTTGTCAGCCTCTGATTTACTCTTTTGCTACGGGAGAAAACAACAACCCAACACCTCATATTGTCCATAAAGAATTTGCATAATATGTTAATACCGATATGGATCCAGACATCTGGATGGTATTTGAATATCTCATTTACATTCAGACAAGGAGAAGCCACACAGATGGTGAAGAAAATAAGAAGAGCATTGTTTTAAACAAATATGGCATCCAGGAAATCAAACATGATTCAAAATAGGAATTAAAGTATTAGTAGAGCTCTGTCAGTTTCAGAGACAGACTATAAAACAGGGAAGCCGAGAAAGACAACTATTTTCCCCACTGCTATCACAGTTATACTTAGGGAAGAAGTGAGGCCAGACAACCCTGGGCTTTTATATAGTCAGTCAGGAGGCACCTTCTTCCTCCTCTGCTCCAACCCTACTTTTTGCATCTTTATTGGAGCAAGCAGCTGAAAAGCTTTTCTGGCTCAAAGCAGTGTGCAAACAAAATATAATATTGTAAGTACATGTATAAATCTAAAACATAGCCAGCAACTAAATATAACAACAGAAGAATCAGAAATTTAGGCGACTTAAATCACTCCATACTTGATATGCTCGAACATGTGCCCCTTGGCATTCATAACAGGCCAAATGGATATCAGCATCTTTAATGAGGGAAATGAATAACTGGGTGTACCAATAAAAGAATGTTCTGCTAGAAACCCTTGAAGATATCTCTCCTCCTCCTTCCTTTTCCTACTATTAATACAGGTAATTATTGCAGGGCAAATACAGGTATGTATTACAGTACTGACTTTATTTATTAAATTTGTATCCTGTCCTTCCTTTCCAAAGGAGCTCAAGGCAACTAAGTCTCTTCTGCTTATGCAACAGAGTGCCCCTTCCCTCTCCTACCCCATGCATTCCCTGCACCTCCCCCAAAATTTGTTCTGGAGGGTTCAGAGAGCGTGAGAAGGGGGGGGGAGAAAGAAGTTCAGTTGTGCAGGCAGAAATTGTTCTGCTTGTGCAAGTTTCACCCTGGTTAGTTATCACACCAGGTGATCTCAGCAGAGCTGAGAATAGGGCTGTGCACAGACCCACACAATCCGATTCAAGGCCCAATCTGGCAGTTTGGAGTAGGTTATTTGGAGGAAACCTGACCTGGATTTGGCCCCCTGACTGGTTTTAGGGGCCTTGCACAGTCATGTGGTTGGGCGGGGGGAGAGAATGAATGTGCCTCTTTCCCCACCTGACCATAACTAAACCCTCAGTAAATATGCAGTTAGGAGGGGGCAAGGAGGACACACAATCTGCCTGCACATCTCATCCCCTCACTCAGGGCCGTCTTAAGCATATCAGGCGCCCTGGCGTGAAGATCGCTCCGGTGCCCCCCGCCTCGTTTCCCACCGCAGCTGTCTGGCGGGCGCAGTGCTGCTGCAGCAGGCGCAGCCGCGCGGCGCCCCCTGGCGGCCCAGTGCCCTGCACACCCAGCCTTGCCTTAGAGCTGGCCCTGTCCTCACTTTTTGCCACCAGACAACCCTCTACTTTTGACAGGCTCAGATTTCTCCAGGTGAATCTGATCCAAACTGGGGTGATCTCAGGTTCATGAACCCGTTGAACTTCTTTGGACTGCATAGAACTCTGTGAAACTGTAAAACTGAGTTTTAAGCAAGCTGTGTGTGATACTGAGTTTTAAGGAAGAAGGTTGATGTTTGGAGCATAGGTGGGAGAGTCAGAGTTACCTTAATGGAATGATCCCTGGACTATGAGGGTCTTGCCAGAACTATACTGTCCTAATGTGTATGAAATATATTTTCTCAAACCACTGTGAAGAAACTCAAAGCATTTCTCTCTCACAAGACTATGCCTGTGGAGCTGGAGTTATGAAAACTCATGACTCATTGAAGCAGCATCTCAGTAGGAAGACTTCAAAGCCCAACTCTGTTGTAGCTACAGCTTGGAGGTACATTTCCAGAAAATGACTCTAATGGGTTGTCCTAATCAGCATGGCTGTCAGATGCCTTGGCAAAAGGAGAAATAATAAAATCGAAAGCAGGAACGGAGAAAGTGATATCAGGAGATCACCATGGAGAAGAAAGGCATAATAGAAACACAGAATATGTAATTTTACTTCACATTTGTCAGGTTCATATGGCTTCGCTGTGGGCCACGTACAAGAGCATATCTGTAACTCTATTCAAGGCTCATAATGCTGCAGTGGTTTTATCAGGAGTTTGGAATTAAAGAGCTAAAAGTCTCGCTTCCCCATATGAGGATTAACTAATTAATTCTTAATCAACTTTCTCTTACATTTTTGGTAGGACGGAAATGTCACTGCCAGTATAACTGCTATAATAGAGAGCCAGTGTGGTGTAGTGGTTAAGAGCGGTAGACTCGTAATCTGGGGAACTGGCTTCGCTTCCCTGCTCCTCCACATGCAGCTGCTGGGTGACCTTGGGCTAGTCACGCTTCTCTGAAGTCTCTCAGCCCCACACACCTCACAGAGTGTTTGTTGTGGGGGAGGAAGGGAAAGGAGAATATTAGCCACTTTGAGACTCCATTGGGTAATGATAAAGCGGGATATCAAATCTAATATACCATAGGCATCCATCATGGTGCCCTTCAGATACTGTGTACCACAACTCCCATCATCCCTGACCCCAGGCCATGCTTCTGGCTAAGATTGATGGGAACTGTATTCCCAAACATCAGGAGGGAATCTTTTTGACTACCCCTGTACATGGATGACCACAACAACTTGAAACTTCCTGTCTGTATATGATTTCTAGGCATCATATTTGCACTGATTATAAAGACCCAGTCACAAAAATTATTGTCAAAATTACCATTCTAATACCAGAGTTGCGTTGACTTTAAGGGGAATTGTTCGCATTTTCCTTTAGCAGATCATAGTTCTCCCTGTCTGTCCTTCATGCGTAAACCATCTGCCTGTTATCTTTTGGCACCTTCCATATATATTCCGATAGAAAGCCATCTGCTTCTCTCCTTTAAACTTCTCTCTGTGCACGCACACACTCTTATCTTCTTTACAAATCTTTGCATATGTCAACATTTTAATTACACAGTGGCATATTACAATGTCATTGACTATGGGGGGTTCTTCCAACAATACAGCCGAGGAAACTTTAGCAAGAGTTCACCGTGAAATTTTACATCTCTTTGATATATTGTGTTCATGAAATTTACAACAACTTCGTCAACAGAAGGAGCCAGATGATGCATGAGTCAATAATTGTGCTAAGTGATTGATGTCGACATAATTCCAAAAGCACTGTGGCTTTATTAAAATACAATAACAATATTAATTTATATGAAAATTTGGCTCAGCCAACTGCTATTTCATTTAAATTTTATATCATCTAACAATATGATCTTCCTGTTGTCAGCCTAAACAAAGGGATAGTTTATTCCTTGGCCACCAGAACAGTGTCTGTGGTTATATGCAAAACATAGCTAATATGTAATAAACATATGTGGGTGGGTGTACAGTGTATATACTTTATAAGAAAATGGACAGTGGTCTCTATCTCAGCATTACAACTAGAAAACATTTATAAAAGCAAGTGGGAAAGCATGGGGTGGAAAACACCTGACACCAAGAACTTCTGGCTCATTGCAGCTTTTAAACACACACACACACACACACACACACACACACACTGCATAAAGCAAGCAAGTAAATGACCCATTGCTGGATCTACTATGGGATCAGAAATATTTAGAGTACTATGATGATCCATTAAACCAGATTTATTTCAACATACTTACTGTAAGTACAGGTTTAAGGTTGAAATCCTAAACTCATTTACTAGTAACACAGAGGCACCATCTTTTACTGTTAGTACCACTGTAGTGGAATGTTCTCCCTACTGTAATGCAAGAAGTTCTATCTGTATTGGCATTCCATGGGCTCTTAGAGGCTCATCTGTTTGAATAAGCATTCCCCTGATCTGTTGACTAGGACCTCCTGCCCTGATCATTTTAATTGTTGCTTTACCTGCCATAATTGTTATGCTTGCTTTTAATTGGATGACAGAGAGAATGAGGAACTGTTCAACACCTACTTTGTCTCTGCCCAGGCTTGTGCCCCAGGGAGGTCGCTTTGGTGCTGCTGACACAGTGGTTGGACTTCACCCCCAGAGGCACACTCCATTGTATTTTGAGACAGACAGATGCCAACAACAAAATTCCTCTGCAAAGAGCACAGAAAAGATTGCCACTGTCCAACTATGATACAATTCCAAAGCCCTGAGCAAGCCCTGAGCTCAAATGCTTTGTCTGGCTATAATACGCTTGTTTTTCCAGACTGCTGTCTTCATAGTGCACCCTGATGTGTAAGTTTTTTACAGAGCAAAGTCTGTGAACCTTTGATGCTTGTCATTCAGAAGGGCAACAGAACTATACAGAGAAAATTACAGTAAATGTTTTTCACAAAAAGTTTTGTTTTCTTCTTCTTCTTTGGCGATCACTCATAGCTGAGTAAGATTGTCTTCAATAAACACGGTTTTAACAATGAGTCTGTAAGTGACTGTGGAGGCCAATTCTAGACCCACATATCCTTCCACAGTGGGGACATTGGTTCCCAGGTGGGAATTGATCACGGTGTGGATTTGCCAAGCGTGCCATCCTCTTAGCACGTTTCTCCCTTGCATTCTGAGATTGAGTTTCTTCAAAGCCCTTGACACCTTTGGTAAAGGCTGTTCTCCAACTGGAGCGCTCGCAGGCCAGTGTTTCCCAATTGTTAGTGTTTATACTAAACTTTTTTTTTTTAGATTTGCCTTAAAAGTCTTTTGTTGACCACCAGCATCATTACACTTTCCATTTTTAAGTTTGGAATAGAGTAGTTGCTTTGGAAGACGGTAATCAGGCATCCGCACAACATGACCAGTCCAATGAAGTTGATGTTGAAGATTCATTGCTTCAACACTGGTGATCTTTGCTTCTTCCAGTACACTGATATTAGTTCGCCTGTTTTCCCAAGTGATGTGTAAAATTTATCGGAGACACCGTTGATGGAATCTTTTGAGGAAGCATAGAGTGTGACTGGACCCCACTCCACCCCACCCCATCATTGTCTTTAAGGAAGGATATTCTAGGCTAAATATAATCCTAGCACTACTTTGCCTTATTTAATTGGATAATGTACCTTTACTTGTGATATATTTTATTCATCCACCATGATGTATATTTTTGTGGAAGCTGGTTCTCTTATTATACTTTCTCTTGGCATAACTGTGTTTACAACTGGATGCAATGTTTCTTTGGTATTATTTATCCCCCCCCCTTTATATTATTTGACGAAACATCATTATGTATGTTGCATATGTCTTGATGAAATTAATTTCCTTGTGTCCTTCAATCCCATTCTTTACTGTAATGAAAACCTTTAATAAAAATATTGGGTTTGTGCACCTCTTTTCTAAAAGATGAAAAGTTTTGAGAAACTGGAGGGCAAGTTTCAGCACAGCAATAATGCTGTGATTTGCTAGTAGTTCTGAAAGACTCCTGAATAGGTCCAGAGGTGCTGTTCCCTAATTGTATTTTGGAGGCTTAAAACCCAGAGAATATTGTGGGAAGGTTTACTTTAGCAGAGTTAAACAATCCCCTTATAAGTTTATGCAGCTATCAGCTTGTTGCTGACTCGTCTTGAGTTCTACTAATAAAGATGCCTTTCTGGTTAAAAATCTCTTTGAATCCCTCTAAAAGAATACACACATGAATCTGATTCATGTTAATATGAATCTATTTTACTCTCAGATTCATTCAGGTTTACAGAACTGTACCTGAAGGAAGGCTTAGGTTACATAACAAGCAAATAAACTATACCAGAGGAAAGTTGGTCCTGAGGTGACTGCAACTGAGCAGTTATCTTTCAAAAAACCTACCAGCAACCGACAAACTGGTTGTCACAGCAACTGGTTAGAACATTGAGGCCGTTGGTTCTCTGTCGGAATGTTGCACTTGACTGCACCTTTACATCCCACAAATATTTGGCTGTAGAACATAATATAGCTGCTATATTGATTTATATGTAACTTCTATGGTCCATCATGAGCCTTGAAAAGACAGTAGTTTCACCTTTTAAAGCAATACGCAAATACTTCTAAAGAAACTATTAGAGGTTACCTTCCGCACACTTTCACTGCGCCAGATACTGGTGGTTAGGTAAAACCTCTTTTAAACTATTTTAACATAGCTTCTCTCTCTCTCTCTCTCTCTCTCTCTCACACACACACACACACACACACACACACACACACACACGTGGTGAACAATGACCAAGTAATTTTAAACTGTGAAGTCTCAGTCAAAAGATTTTATTCCCAGACCGGGAACAAGCATTAAGATTGCAAAAGAAATATTTCAACTGTTAACATAAACAGCATGCTATCCAACAAAAGTCTTATCTCCAGCACGTTGTAAATCACAGCAACAGTCCTTCACAGGCAGCACTCAGGTGTCTTTTTATTAGTACTTCCAGCTGACACTAATAAAGGCCAGAGTGCCACTCCCAAATTTAAAGGGGGGGGGACACCTCTGGAACCTTCTAGAAACCTTTTAGTTGTTTCTTTGCAGAATGATTCCCTAACAGAAATGCACAGCGGTTGAACAACCTGAGCGATAAAGCAACCTCCTTGTGTTAGCTCATAAGGAGATGTGAGCAAACAGGCACCCCAAATGGAAACATAATGCACCTCACTTTCTAAGATGCAGCCTGACCTCTCACCAACCTGGGAAATTGCCTGCTTACAAACACAGGCCAGTCAGCTGAAAGATGGAGAGGATGTACACCCCATCCTATTCTCCTGAGAGACATCCAAACAAAATTATTTGAACTTTGGACCAAGTTGATGGTAACTTTTGGTTCTGCTTTTCCTTCAGTGGGGGGGAGACTATTTGCAGCTATGAAGAGTAAAACCTACCTTATGCTTGTGGGAAATAGTGTTAATACATTCAAGGAAAGGTCATCCTTACTCCCCTTGCAACCTTACTAAAATTGAGAAACATCATAATTTCTACCCAGGCTGGCACACCTTTGCTTGACAGAGGGAATCTGGTCAGTGCCACCCATGCTCTGATAAATACCAGGCTGAACTATTTTAATGTGCTCTATATGAGGCAGCCCTTGAAGACTATTTGGGGTTTACAACTAGTGCAAAAAGTGGTGGCAAATGTACTGGGGGGCACTAGAATGTTTTGTTGATTGATTGATTGGGAGCTAGTGCACATTAGAGAGGTGTCTAGCACATATTAGAAGATTTTGTGCTGAATAAGAGCATAATATGAGCCTGCTGCATCAGGGCAATGGCCCACCTAGTCCATCATCCTGCTCTCACAGTGGCCAACCAGATACCTGTAGGAAACCTACAAGCAAGACTTTAGCACAAGAGCACTCTCTCTTTCTGTGTTTTCCAGCAACTGGTATTCAAAAGCATACTGCCTTATTTTATTTTATTTGCCTCAACCTGCATCACTTTGCACTGGTTTACATTGTTCCACCCTTACACTCAGTTTAGAAAGGTCCTTTTGGAGTTCTTCGCAATCCCTTTTTGTTTTAATGGCCCTGAACAATTTTGTATTGTCAGCAAACTTGGCCTGTTGATTTTGATGGGAACAGCCCAAAGGGATTTGCTTTCCTTCCAGTGTTTTGCTTTGCGGGCACCAATTTAGTGACATTAGATAGTGCTCCTTGGTTGTACTACACAGAGAGCAAGGATTCTAGTAGCAGCAGTAAAAGCACCGGTGATTATGTAACAAATCCTTAGCTGATAGCCTTAACATCTTGTGTACAGTTTCAGTATAGATGTTGCACATATTTTAAAGACTGTGGTTTATACTGCTTTTCGAAAGACATGCCACAAACTATATTGCTGCAATACATCTCCCTTCAGTGTCTGGTAAAGCTTGATTCCAGATGATAAAAGAAGTCAAGGAGAAGTACCAGTATGGGCTAAACTGAAAAAAGGAGAGATGAAAGGCAGGATAAACTCCAGCTTTTTCAAGCGAAAAGGGAGAAAGTCAGCTAAGTTCATCTCTCTGAGAGTGGCAAATGCAGGGTTCCAGTCCAGGCAAATGGATGATAAATTCACCAACATCCCTGAGATGGGGGAAAAGATGGATCAATGGGAATAATGTTACATGATAAGAAACTAGCTGTGTCCTGAGTGAATGAATAAAGAAATATATCATGTTTAAATACAAGAAAGAAAATTCCACCTAAACATTAGGAAGAACTTCCTGACAGTAAGAGCTGTTCGGCAGTGGAATTTGCTGCCAAGGAGTGTGGTGGAGTCTCCTTCTTTGGAGGTCTTTAAGCAGAGGCTTGACAGCCATCTGTCAGGAATGCTTTGATGGTGTTTCCTGCTTGGCAGGGGGTTGGACTGGATGGCCCTTGTGGTCTCTTCCAACTCTATGATTCTATGATTCTATGAAATAAGAAAACTAGGGAAGATGACAAGAGGCAGGAGCATCACTGAGCAAAAATTATAGCTGGGAAAGCTAAGAAACAGCCCAGAGAATGCTAACAAATTGTCTTACACGAATGAGGCAAGATCTTTTACAAAGTGTTTTTCAGGCTATACTGTGAGGATGGGAGCAAATTGGAAGTAGGACCGAATGGACATGTCATTAGACTTAACAGGGGGGAAAAAACATTCTCTGGTTCACTGACTGTTTAGGGATGGAGGAGACATTTGTTCAGGCCACATTTTAAAGAAAACTGACCTAATTTACAGATCCTGGACATATATGCAGAACAGCCATCTGTCAGCTTACTTACTCCTAAAAAAATGTAACACAGCTTTGGTTTTAGATCTAGGCTTACATACACAAAATGCATATTTCACATGGAAAATGTGTACAAAAACGTATTTTATGAGAAAAGGCAAGGAAAAGAAGACAATGTCTTAGGGAAAGAGTGCATATGAAATGTGTATAAAATGCATACGGTTTAAATGCAAAATGTTCATGTATTTCTAATCTCTAAAAGGGGAGTGGAATAAAGCTACGACTGAAGGCATAAGAGACTGACACAGAATGGACATTGACTGATCTGTTCATTCTTAGCATTGTTTCCATTTATTCAACCCTCATACTTGGATCAGGAGGAAGAAGGGCTAGGGAGGAGAAGTTACCAGAAGTGACAATGGCAAGGGACACCAGCAGAGAAAGACAGGCAGAGACAGGCCTGGCAAAGGTGGGATAGGGAGTTCAGACATACTGAAATGTGCATTTGTTTATTTGCTTCCACCTGGCCTGCCAACTCCTCTCTTCCTGTGGCACATGTGGTGATGGAAGTGAGTAGGAATCTGAGAGCTGGTCAGGAACCCAGAAAATGCAGGTGGCTCAACTGTCTTCCTCCCAAGGCTCCTTGAGATGGCTAGTGGTGCCAGGGTCTGCTGGGAGGAGGTATTCTTGCTCCTCCTACAAAGAGGAGAGCAAAGAAACTCCAGGTTCCAAGTCAAAGCAGGGCCGAAACAGGACATCCTGTGCAGTTTGGCCCTTTGGGTCATTGGCACTGGGGATGGCAACAACTGTAACTAGGGTCCCCAGTGCCTCTGATTTCAGTAATAATAATAATAATAATAATAATAATAATAATAATAATAAATCATTTATAAAAATGTGGAAAGGCAGCATCGTCTTACTCTAATTCTGTGGGAGATTAGGAGCCAAACCTAACAAATGCATATTATTGTTAGTATGGGAAGTCCCAGAGTTGCATTGATGATAAGCAGATTCTCAGACCATAGAAATACAATTGGTTGAGAGGGGTCTGTATGATGTCATTTCCCCTCCTCTCCAGGAGAGGAAGGAGCATCTTCCTTTGACCAGCGTAGGATGCAGACATGCCTCTGCTTGCTCCAGCTCATGCAGAGGCCTGAAGCTGGTTATACTGTAAACTTAAGTTTTTTGCCTGCATAGTTTTTACTGCTACTTTTGCTGTGATCCAATGCATGTTATAAAGTTAGTAAATATTAATTGTAAACTTATTTCCCAAGTTGTTGCCTGATTCTTTGTTAAGAAAGAAAGGGAGAGGGTAAGAAAGGGAGAGCCAGCATACTTCATAGCTAGACTTGCTCATTCAGTCATTCAGCCTTTATTGGACTTGTTCATAACAAGCTTTTACAGCATAATTCCTATGAATTTAATTTTGTTGTCAAGGGTGGAATCCGAAACTCTCTTCAGCCCACACACATAAGCTCCTAGAGCAGGCATCCCCAAACTGCAGCCCTCCAGATGTTTTGGCCTACAACTCTCATGATCCCTAGCTAACAGGACCAGTGGTCAGGGATGATGGGAATTGTAGTCCAAAACATCTGGAGGGCCAAAGTTTGGGGATGCCTGTCCTAGAGGGATAAATGGCAATTGATATATCCTCTCCTACCTGTTAAAATTTCGCTTAACTAAAATTGTGATGGCTACACTGCACCATCACATTTCTTCCTATTATTACTGATGATTCAGAAGTTTTAAAAAATGGTTTGCAGCCTTACTTGGGAGTGGGACTCCTACTGCCTGAATATCAAACTAGATGGCAGTATCAGCAACAGGAAAAAAGTATTGAATGGGACATTTGTGTGCAACCTGCCCCCCCACCAGCCCTTACTCTGAAGATGGGGGGGGGAATCACTTAAAATCTTTAAACTCAGCAGTAATATAAGCATGCATACGTGGGCTCCATCATGCCATTAAAACTATCTGATGGGATTGTGCTCTTGTTTATTCCTTCGCTCATTCTCCACAGAGATTCTTATACCGAACAAATACTTCCTCAGGGAAGATGGGGAGGCCCACTAATGTGAAAAATGGAGAATGGCATCTTTTATTTAAGCTGACAAATTCCATTTTATTATTCCGGGTCCGTAACCACCTCTGTTCCGACATGGAAGAGAACTTTGAGTGATCAGGTGTGAGAGCAATTCAAACACAAGTCTGAGACACTCCCAATGATCCGCTGGAAGACGGTGAAAAATCAGTCTAGCCAGTAGAAGATCAAAAAACAAAACAAAACAAAAACAGGAAAGGGAGACGGAGATAGACAAATTGAGCTAAATGAATACTGAAATCATTTATGGCAGCAAGACAGCCAGGCATGTTGTGGCAAATATTTAACAAATGAAACAAATTACTAAAAGGAGGAAGCCTGTTATTGCTCGGCTTGCACCAATTAGTCATCGCTGTTTGGAAGGAAAGTGAAAGAGGCAACTAAAATTAAGCACCTGAGTAACTCTGGAAACCAATTGCTGTGGGGTGGGACTAGTTACGTGCCATGCCTAGTATTGGACAGTGCTGTAGTTTCTTGCTATGTTTTGCAAGCAAAATGCCTGACAGTAGTACCGTGTTTCTCCTAAAATAAGCCATACCCAAAAAATAAGCCATACCCCCAAAATAAGCCATACTCCAAAAATATGCCATACCCCAAAAATAAGCCATAGCGATAGGCAGTTTAACCTTGTAGGTTAAACTGTACCATACTTAATAATAATAATAATAATAATAATAATAATAATAATAATAATAATACATCCCCTGAAAATAAGCCACCGTGTGTGTTTTTGAGGAAAAATAAATATAAGACGGTGTCTTATTTTTGGAGAAACACTGTAGTACCAAAGCAAACAAACAAAAACAAACAAACAAACAAACCTGTAGGAAACAATAGGTCGTAGCCACTGCCATTGTTGATGGGTTGGGTTGCATACAAGAAATCACAGGGAAATTTCTCTCACTGAGAATATTGAGCAAAATAGACGCCTTCCCTCCAATAGCACTGTCTGAAAAATTATGTGCAGTGGTACCTTGGTTCTCAGACACCTTGGTACTCAAACAACTTGGAACCCAAACACTGCAAACCTGGAAGTGTTCCGGTTTGCAAACTTCTTTCGGAAGCCGAACATGCTCTGTTTTGAGTGTTACGCTGAGATCTGTTTTTCCTATTTCTTTTGTGTTTTTGTTTTTGCATCTTTTTGTTTTTGTGACTTTGTGGAACCCAGTTCAGCTACTGATTGATTGATTGATTGATTGATTGTGTGACTGCAGTACATTGTTTGTTGCTTTCATTTTATGGATCAATTGTCTCGTTAGATAGTAAAATTCATGTTAAATTGCTGTTTTAGGGTGTGTGTGTTTTTTATTAAAAAAGAAGAAGTCTGGAATGGATTAATCCATTTTGCATTACTTTCTATGGGAAAGCATGCCTTAGCTTTGGAACGCTTTGATTTTGGAATGGACCTCCGGAACAGATTAACTTTGAGAACCAAGGTACCACTGTATTCATTTACTAAATTTGCATACCGTACTTCACCCAGGAACCTTCAGTGCAGCATCCTTGAAGTTGGTACAGCAAAGAGGCATTTCCCCCTGCTCCCACCTGCCAGCCTGGCTTGTGCAAGAGGCAGGGTTATGGATGTGGTAGTAGCGATTCCACTCCACCGAGCCCTGCCACTGCTGGCCAAAATTTTGGACTCCAACCTTACATTGGGCTATGCCTTGATGAGAGATAGATTCTCTGTCCTGATGCATCTCATGATCTGCAGTTGTCATGGCATGCTAACAAAGAAAATTGTGATATCTTGCCAGGGAGATATAGGCCACTTTAAATGGAAAGTCATTTGCATAGCTGCCAAGTTTTCCCTTTTCTCACGAGGAAGCCTATTCAGCATAAGGGAATTTCCCTTTAAAAAAAGGGAGAACTTGGCAGCTATGGTCGTTTGGCTTGGGAAAGGACCATAGCTCACTGGGAGAGCTCCTGAGTGACATGCACAAGGTCCCAGGTTCAATCCCTAACATCTCCCTTTAAAAACCGTCAGGTAGAAAATGATGTGAAAAACCTTTGCCTGGGAACCAGAATAGATTATACTGGGCTAGAAGGGAAAAAAATAGGTATTAGGTTTTCCCCCTATATGTTGCAGTGTCAGACACTTAGCAGGATGAAGGAATGCGTACCCCTTTCACGCAACTGTATTATTTTTCCAGTCTCTTGGATGAGCCAAATGCTCCCAATCAACCAGCCAGGATACTTCCTATAGCAATAACAGAAATGGGAAACAAGGAATGCAGCATGCATATATTATCTGCAGAATATAGACACCCAGAAAGAGGACCCCTTTCACTATATTCTAGTTCAGGTTGTGTGACATTCATACCTAGGATTAATTTGTTAAAAAGAAGACGTAATCCCTAAAATCATTAAAATGGTTCTGTCCTATTGTTCATGTCAAGCATAATAATTATGGGACTAACATCTCCTATAAGCTCTAAATCTGGTTACAGCCTTTGAATATTGTCATACAATTTAGCGGATTAAAGAACAACCTCAGGTGTTATTTGATATGATCAGCTTCATTGAATCCAGGTACTTAAATGGTAGGTGAAGGGAAAAGGAACTTCTTCTTCTTTTTAATGTCTCAAAAGAAATTCATTTGATCCTTTGCTCCGGAAGATAAGTTAGTTTGTACTTCAGTGTAATATATGAGTGATTCTTGCATGATTTTACTTTACCTGAGACACATCAGATTCTTTTATAAGGTACACATTTGCAGTTTACATTTACTTCAGCCCACAGGGAAAATGAAATTCACACATACCATTTCAGTTGTCCTTTTTTTATTTTTATGAAAATGTTTTTCAGTGGTAGGGGGGAACATAGTTTGAGAATGCCCAGTACAGTTGGACTCTATGCAGCACCGCTTGCCAGCACCACTTGGACATGGTGGTAAGATTTATTTACTTACTTAAGTCATTATCTATCCCTTTGTAAGCATTTCACAATTGCAATGAGTCAGAGAGAATAAGCAAGAAATGTTGTGCTCCCTGGGAGGGTGGCTTGGGGCCACTGGATGAAACATTTACAATGAAATTCTATGCATGTTGTTTTGAAGTTATGTCTCATTGTATTCAATCGAGCTTAATCCCTGGTACTGTAAATGAATTTAGGGTTACAGCCTAAAATGACTAAAAATGAATTATCAAGACCATGAAGAACAGCCTAATATATTAACAGAAGAGGAGCTAAAGTCACCTGCTACATATGTCATATTCTTTTTAAAAAGAAATCATTATATTTCTTAAGTCACTATCAGTCTAGTTAGACAGGGTTCCCTAGACAGAAAATTCCACAAAGAAGCACCACCACGGAGACGGCCTTGCTATTATTGCTGTCTGTCTCACCTCAGAATAAAGAACCAAACCTCTTCTGAAGACATTGAATCATGTGTTGGGGGAACATATAGAGGATGAGGTGCTCTTTCAGTTGTCTTGTAGGAAAATTGTTCAGGATTTTAAAGATTGAATCTGACACTTTGAATTGGGTTGAGAAAATACCTGGAGGTCAGCAGAGCTCTATAAACATGAGTGTTTAACATGCTCCCTGGGGTCAGATCCCGTTACTAATCTTGCTGCCACCTTCTAGATCAGCTGAAGACTGTGAGCACTTTTGAAGTGACGCCAGCATAAATCACCACTTTTTCTTTTAAAAAAAAAATTCTACTTTGTCAATTGTTTCAAAGAGCTTCTGCATAGTCGGAGGAGGTTCTGCGTACTACAGCTGGAAGCTGTCGGAGGGGAGAATGCTTGGATCCTGCTTGCTGTTTCTTCACAGGCATCTGATTGGCCACTGTGAGAACAGCATGCTAGGCGAGATAGGTCCTTTCAGGTCACACTTTTAGGCATTAGAATGTAAGAACAGTAGAAGATCTCTGCTGAATCAGACTATCGGCCTATCGAGCCCAGCATTATAATAATAATAATTTATTATTTGTACCCCACCCATCCGGCTGGGTCTCCCCAGCCACTCTGGGCAGCTTCCAGCAAATATTAAAATGCAGTAAAATGTCACAACTTAAAAACTACCCTAAACTGCCTTCAGATGTTTTCTAAATGTCAGGTAATTGTTTATCTCTTTGACCTCTGATGGGAGGGCATTCCACAGGTGGGCGCCACTACCGAGAAGGCCCTCTGCCTGGTTCCCTGTAGCTTTGCTTCTCGCAGTGAGGGAACTGCCAGAAGGCCCTCGGCACTGGACCTCAGTGTCCGGGCTGAACGATGGGGGTGGAGAAGCTCCTTCAGGTATACTGGGCCGAGGCCGTTTAGGGCTTTAAAGGTCAGCACCAACACTTTGAATTGTGCTCGGAAACGTACTGGGAGCCAATGTAGGTCTTTCAGGACTGGTGTTATATGGTCTCGGTGGCCGGTCCCAGTCACCAGTCTAGCTGCCGCATTCTGGATTAGTTGTAGTTTGTGGGTCACCTTGAAAGGTAGCCCCACGTAGAATGCATTGCAGTAGTCCAAGCGGGAGATAATTAGAGCATGCACCACTCTGGTGAGACAGTCCGCGAGCAGGTAGGGTCTCAGCCTGCGTACCAAATAGAGCTGGTAGACAGCTGCCCTGGATACAGAACTGACCTGTGCCTCCATGGACAGCTGTGAGTCCAAAATGACTCCTAGGCTGCGCACCTGGTCCTTCAGGGGCACAGTTACCCCATTCAGGACCAGGGAGTCCTCCACACCAGCCCGTCCCCTGTCCATGTTGGCGTATTTAAGCAGAGTATTGAGCAATAAAAAACGTTTTGAGGAGACTGCAAAGTATAATCAGGAGTGGATTTAATTAAAGAAAAATAACAGAAGTTACACTAATCATAAGAACATTACAGAAACATGACCCAACCAGTGACCCACCACCCAGGGTACTGAGCAAGGTACGCAGACCTCCTCATATACTGTATGTGATTGCTAACACGCCTTAAAGCAATACAAACTTAACATCAGCTGCTGTACTGCCCCACAGCTGCAAAACTAGGTCACTACATTTCCTTCTTTCTTTTAAAGAGATACACATTTCTGTGGAACCGTAATGAACCTCAAACTGTAAATCACTCAACAGTCCATAGCTGCCAAGTCTCCCATTTTTCGCAGGAAAGCCCCGGATTTTAATCCGTTTCCCACTTGTCTCCCGAATTGAAAAAAAATCCCGGAAATCCCCTGGATTTCCTACCTGCCAGGGAGGCTCCATTTTGGGTGCTGGCGCCGCCCGATTTCCGGTGCCCAGACATGGGTAGCACGGCACCGGAAGTCGCTTCTACGCATGTCCGGAAATGCGTAGAAGCGACTTCCGGTGCCACTCCGCCCATGCCTGGGCACTGAAAATCGGGTAGAGCGGCACCGGAAGTTGCTTCTACACAACTTCCGGACATGCATAGAAGCGACTTCCGGTGCCGCTCTGCCCGATTTTCAGTGCCCAAGCATGAGCGGAGCGGCACCAGAAGTCGCTTCTACGCATGTCCGGAAGTTGCGTAGAAGCGACTTCCGCTGCCGCGCCACTGCTGGTCCCGCATTTTTCAGCGGGAGACTTGGCAGCTATGCCCCTGTCCCCCACAAACAGTACTTCTGTCTTGTCAGGATTCAACCTGAATCGATTATGTTCTCACAACACTGTCTCTGGGAAGTCCACAATCAGAACATGAGAGGAATATCCATCTCTCCACTTATGATTCCCAGTGGTATGTTGAGCAATACGCCTGAAGCCAGCACAAAACATTTTGCTGCCTGAGGCAGAGCAGCAAATCAAGGTGCAAAATATCTAAGGCTGGTTGAGATTGTTTTTTTGGCATCTTGGGTAGAAAGTCCCACAAGCACATCCTTCTCTTCCCTTCTTGGCTGTAAAAATGCAACAACTGTATATCAAATGACAAATAGCTTGTTGCCCTTTTAGAGCATCCAAAACCAGCTGCCTGATTTTGGTCATTCATTGCACTCTGCTTTATAGTAGGGCTGGCCCTGTGCTATAGCATCTCTATGAATTATAACAAATGGATGATCTAAGGAGCCTTCCCTTGAGGCTGCCCTAGTCATAGCTCCCTGTTTTCATTTCTTATGCCATTAAACAACACTAAAGGATAAATGATGAATAATCTTGACAACAAAGGTGGGCATGGGATTTTAAGAGATGAGGCACGGTGTAGCTGTCAGCTGTCATTACTGACTTTTTGCCAGCAAGCTGCTTTGGAGATCAACTGCATTAGTTAAATGGCAGCATGAAAACTTCACAGGGAATTAAACACACTTTTGATCAGGTTACTGGGTACATATTCAACAAACTCTGAATATTAAAAAATTCACCAACATTATTTCTCAAAAGCAATCTCCATGTGACATTGAGGTTCAAATATCTGTCACTTTTATATTTGTGTAATGCTCTTGTATAGAGTCTGCACTGATTATTTCACAAAGTAATCATACTGTAATTATATATCATGCCTACATATAGGAATTAAACAGCAATTGAAAGGCACAGAAGCAAAATGTAATTATACATCTCTCCTATTTTGCCTGTATGCTTGGAACTCTTTGTCAACAAATAAATACAAATGGCTCATGATTTGGCCGGCTAAACTATAGAGGAAAGCGATTAAAACAACAACCCATTCTCCAAGTATTTAGTAATTTTAGGAAATGGGCATGAACTAAAATCTGATTTATGCTTTACATTGGAGCCTTTTACTTGCTGAGTGTATATCACTCATCTACTAAGAGAAAAACCATGTAAAATATAGTGCACATATCTGTAAATACAGAAGAACCCACACACCAATTTTAAGTGTCAAGGATGAGCATATAGATAGCTACATGGCATTTTCTCCCTCTAGCTAAAGATCTGGCACAAATTTCTACCACTAATTTGCTCATTTTGGCTTGGAAGCTTGTGAAAGCCTGTGTGCCTTGTTACTCATAATCCGCTTCCTCCTGCATTGTTAGGAAAACAAATGAATTTCTCACTCACGCCTACACTGACTCATTTTAAAACTACATAATCCAGCATGCATTTATACATGACATGATCACTTAAAGTACAAAACAATCAGACTCTCCTCCGCGTTCTGAGTTTCACAGCAAATGCATTTTCTATGCATATTTAATGAAATATAGCATAAGTCTTTTCTACTTTAAAGATAATGCTTCCCGCCTGTTATTGCAGTGGTAGTCAAGTTTCATAAATAAAACCTTAATTAAAACAATATCCAGTGGAAAGATTTGGCTATGCCTTTTTTATGCCTATGCTTTTCACTATCACCATAGATTATATTTTGGTACCTGTGAGGGACAGGGGATATCGCGAAGTCCCTCCCCTCCTGAGTTCAAGCCCGTCCCCGAGCAAAGGGGAAAGCAGGGAGAGTTCCGATTCCAGTGGGGAAGCAGGAAGTCGTGTCCGAGGCTCAGGCAAGGTAGAGGAGCCAGGGTCCCAGGTGGGACAGGAAGGGGCAAGTAAGGGGGGAAGACCCATCCCCCCAACTCCAGAATTACGCAGGAAGAGGAGGGGCAAGAGGATGGGTCTGCCAAAGCTTTTGTGTTGGAGAAAGACGCGCCAAAAGCCATTAGGAGGTTCTGAAACCGACTGACAACATCGCTCCGTGTAAATAGCAATGACTTGAGCACTGTAAATACGCAGCACCAATAAAAGAATAAAATGCAGAGCTGCGTAGCGTCGTTACTCTGAAGTAGTCCACTCCGGCCACTGTGACAGCAACCTCCTAATCATTTTTGGGCTACTTTGGAGTTGCCGGGATGAGCGTGTCAGAGGCGGAGAAGTGGCGGCAGATCGCTGAGCAAGCCCAGCTAGAACTGCAACAGCTGTCGCTGCAGGCGCAGGGAGAATTGAAGGCAGCTAAAGAGGAGACTAAGAAGGTCCAGGACGACCGGCTACAACTTGCGGAACAGGTGAGAGAGCTCCAGGAAAAAGAGCAGCATTTAAGGGCGGTGGCGGTAGACCTCCAAAACAAGCTGGATGCAGAGAAAAACAAGGCGGGAGGGGCACCCCAAGTCCAAGTGCTGCCAGGAAGGAGAGCCGGGACCCTAGTAAGCAAGTTCAATGGAGACCCGAAGGAGTTTCAGGGCTTTGAGACTGAGATTGTGTATGCTCTTGAGCTGCACCACGATGAGTTCCCTGATGATGAGCACAGAGTAGCGTTTATTGTGGAGCACCTTACAGGGGCGGCCAGGGAGTGGCTAAGACCGTTAATTGCAACAAGGAATCCTTGCATGAAGAATGTCAAACTATTTCTAGAAGGTTTGAAAACGATGTATTCGTCCGATAGTCATATGGACCAGACTAAGGAGGAACTTCATAATTTACGCCAAGGAAATATGACAGTTCGCGCGTATTGGGCGAAATTCACCATGCTGGTGCACAGATTGGGGTGGGATCTGGAGTCTGCCCCAATGCAAGCGGCGTTTTACTTGGGGTTGCATGAGGAGGTGAAGGATGAGCTCTCGAGAGGTCCAAAGCCCAGTAATATGGATCAACTGAGCAAAGCGGCTCTGGCGGTGGGGGTGAGGCAGGAATCCAGATGGAGCGACAAGCAAGCAACGCGCGCAAAGCGGGCTTGGTTCCCACGGTCGCAGGAGAAGCCACTCCCTCAACAACCCTTTCAAGCCACGCCTGGGGCCAGTCAGGACCAGGAACCCATGCAGATTGATAGCGCGCGCGCGCGGGCTTTTCAAACCCCAGCGGCGCCAAGACGCAAGGAGGGAAGGGGTGGGAATTGCTTTCTCTGCAACTCCCCCCAGCATCTCGTCAGAGACTGCCCACATCGCAGGGAGTGGCAAGGAAAGGCGGGAACGGTTGTGCCCTCCCCCACTGACGCAGCACCACAGCAGGGAAACGGGAAAGCCTGGCTGCAGGAGACAAGGGGCGGCAGCCAGGCACAGTCAGCAGACAACAGCCCCAGCCCACCCACCCGCACAGAGAGGAGCAGAGCCAGCCCACCCCTCCCAGAGCAGGAGTGGTTCTAGAAGTGACGCTCACGCTCCCAAATGGCTATCCATTGACGGTCCTCGCCCTAATTGACAGTGGTGCCTCAGCCAACTTCTTCTCGAGAAACTTTGCAGAAGAGCACCAGATCCAGCTTCTGCAGCTGGATTTTCCTCTGCACGTGGCAACCATTGACGGCAGAGAGCTGCTGGGAGGGGCCATCACTCATCAAACCCCCCCCATGAGAATGACGGTTGGAAGGCACTCAGAGACACTGGCATTCAACGTCACCACCATCTCAGACCCCCCAATCGTTTTGGGCATGAGCTGGCTGGCGCGCCACGACCCCTCCATAAGTTGGCATCAGAGATGCATCACTTTTGGATCGGACTTTTGCCTGGAACATTGCATGCAGCACCAACCAGGGGAGGGGCCTCCGATAGCCACGGTGGCCACCATGCACGTCAAAGGGGGTGAGGCGATACCCAAACCATACTGGGACCTGCAGGAGGTCTTCAGTGAAGCGGAGTCCGACCACCTGCCCCCGCACAGGCCTTTTGACTGCCAGATCAACCTGGTGCCTGGGGCAACTATACCCCCAGCCAAGCTGTACGCCATGTCAGACCAGGAACTGGAGGATCTGCGCGCTTTTATCGACAAGAACCTCAAGCGGGGGTTCATCAGAGAAAGCAAGGCAGCAGGGGGCAGCCCGGTCTTCTGGGTGGACAAGAAAGACACGCAACAGCGCCGTCTTGTGGTGGATTTTAGACAGCTGAATTCGGTGACAGAGCCAGTGGCTTTCCCCATGCCCAGAGTGGATGATCTCCTGACAGCGGCACGCAGAGGCAAGATTTTCACCAAGCTAGACCTGAGGGGGGCGTACAACTTGATCAGGATCCGGGAAGGCGATGAGTGGAAAACCACGATGTTCACGCCTCTGGGCTCTTTTGAATATCTGGTGATGCCCTTCGGGTTGCAAGGGGGCTCAGCATGCTTCCAGGCCTTCATGCACCACGTCCTGGGGTCCCTACTCTTCAGGAAATGCTTGGTCTTTCTGGATGACATCCTTATTTACTCCAACGACCCAGTGCAGCACGTGAAGGACGTCAGGGAGGTGTTACAGCGCCTGAAGGAGAACCACCTGTATGTGAAGCTGGAGAAGTGCAAGTTTCACACCAAGGAGGTGGACTTCCTGGGCTACAAGCTGTCAGACAAGGGGCTGGCAATGGACAAGGACAAGGTGCAGACCATCCTGGACTGGCACAGCCCCAGGACGCGCAAAGATGCCCAACGCCTACTAGGCTTTGCCAACTTCTACAGGAAGTTCATCAAGAACTTCTCTCGAGTTACGGCTCCCATCACTGACTGCCTGAGAGGCAAGCAGAAGTTCAGGTGGACACCAGAGGCGCAAGCAGCGTTCGAAAGCCTCAAGAGGGTGTTCGCCTCAGACCAGAACCTGTTCCACGTGGTTCAGGACGCGCCCCTACGCATTGAAACAGATGCTTCTGATAAGGCTGTGGGCGCCATTTTGTTGCAACTGGACGCCAACAGAGAGTGGAGACCCTGTGCCTTCTTCTCCAGGAAGTTGACCCAGCCCGAGCGAAACTACACAGTTTTTGATCGGGAACTTCTTGCGATCCACGCGGCGTTCCAGCACTGGAGACACTTCCTGGTGGGCGCCAAGCACCCCATCCAGGTGTGCACAGACCACAAGAACCTGGAGTTCTGGAGAACTGCCAGGGTGCTCAACCAGCGGCAGATACGGTGGGCGGAGTTCTTCTCGAACTTCAACTTCTCCATACACTACATCCCAGGAGAGCAGAATGTCAGGGCGGATGCCCTCTCCCGCAAGCCAGAGTACATGGAGGAGGAGGCGCCACCAGCCCCAAGGCACATTTTCCCCCCGTCGGCATGGTCCTGCGGAGCAGCAGTGGTGAGCGAGGCAGAACTCACAGCACTGACGGCAGCGGATGAATTTGCCAACCGCATCTTCAGAGAACTGAGAGGGGGGAGGGAGCAGGCAAAAGACTTTGCAGAACGCAGAGGGCTGCTTTTCTACAAGGGTGCGCTGTACCTACCCACCACCCAGCTTCGACGTACGGTCCTCAAGCAGATGCACGACAACCCTACAGCGGGGCATTTTGGAAGGGACAAGACCACTCACCTAGTCATGAGACACTTCTGGTGGCCAGGGGTGAGGGAAGATGTTCGAGACTATGTAAGGGGCTGTACCACCTGCCAGCGGGCGAAGGTGGTCAGAGCAGCGCCACCAGGGTTGCTGGAGCCCTTAGCCACACCACACAGGCCGTGGGAAGTGGTGTCCATGGACTTCATCACAGATCTGCCTTCGTCCAGGGGTAAGACTGCAGTGTTGGTGGTGGTGGACCTCATGTCCAAAATGTGTCACTTTATACCGTGTGCCAGGGCAGTCTCGGCAGAAGAGACAGCCAAACTGTTTGTTGATCACATTTTCAGACTGCATGGATTACCTTTAAGGGTTATTTCGGATCGTGGCCGCCAATTTGTTTCCAGGTTCTGGCGGCGGCTCATGAACCTCCTGCAGGTGGAGGTCAGCTTGTCGACGGCTAGACACCCGCAGACCAACGGACAAGCGGAGAGGGTCAACGCCATTCTGCAGCAGTACCTGAGATGCTACGTCAGCCAGCGGCAAACGGACTGGGTGGATCGCTTGCCACTAGCAGAATTTGCCTACAACAATGCAGTGCACGTCTCCACAGGGGTGTCGCCCTTTAAGGCCAATTACGGGCGCGACCTCAGATCTTTCCCAGAGAGGGAGAGGGAGGAGGAGGAGGAGGGCCCACAGGCTGAGGATTGGGCAGAGGAACTGGAGACGGTGCACCAGCAGCTCAGAGAACACTTGGAGAGGGCCAAGGAAGCGTACAAAAAGGGGGCAGATCGCCACAGGCGACAAGGGGAGGTCATCAGGGTGGGGGACAAGGTGTGGTTGTCCTCGGAGGGCCTTCCCACCAGAGGGAGGTGCAAAAAGCTGGCACCCAAATGGCTGGGCCCCTTCACGGTCACGCAACAGGTCAACCCGGTGGCATACAGGCTGGCACTGCCAGAGGACATGAGGGTGCATCCAGTGTTTCATAGATCGCTGCTGTCGCCGTACAGGGAAAGCAGCAGGCTCAGAGACAGCGAACAAACCCCCGAGGGAGGGGGGGAGAGGGAAAGCAGGGAGCAACTCAATGAGGCCACGGCCATCCTGGATTCAAGGTGGGGGGTGGGGGGCCTGGAGTACCTCATGGCATGGGAGGATGCTCCCCCGTCCCAGAATGAATGGGTTCCCGCCACTCAGATACAGGAGGAATTCTTGGTGGAAGAATTTCACGCCCTCTTTCCCCACAGACCCAAGCCCTGGCACATGGAAAGGGAGGGGGAGGAGGAGGAGGCACGGGAGAACAGCTCACCATGGCGCTGGGAAGCGGAGTTTGAGGAACCAGAGGATGAGGTATGGGTGTCGCCAAGATCCACCCAGTCAGAGGAAGGAGCAGATTGGCAAAACATTTTTACCCCCACCAGCTCTGACGCCACGGACTTTTTGGGATTCCCGTCCTCCCAGGCGGAAGGGGGGGGCTCGCAGGACTGGGGGGAGGTGTTCACACCAACGGGCTCGGAGAGCACCGAGTTTTTAGGCTTCCAGTCGTCACCGACACATGGGGGGGCCTGGGGAGGGGTGAAGGAGAGCTTGGGAGGGGGGTGGATGTGAGGGACAGGGGATATCGCGAAGTCCCTCCCCTCCTGAGTTCAAGCCCGTCCCCGAGCAAAGGGGAAAGCAGGGAGAGTTCCGATTCCAGTGGGGAAGCAGGAAGTCGTGTCCGAGGCTCAGGCAAGGTAGAGGAGCCAGGGTCCCAGGTGGGACAGGAAGGGGCAAGTAAGGGGGGAAGACCCATCCCCCCAACTCCAGAATTACGCAGGAAGAGGAGGGGCAAGAGGATGGGTCTGCCAAAGCTTTTGTGTTGGAGAAAGACGCGCCAAAAGCCATTAGGAGGTTCTGAAACCGACTGACAACATCGCTCCGTGTAAATAGCAATGACTTGAGCACTGTAAATACGCAGCACCAATAAAAGAATAAAATGCAGAGCTGCGTAGCGTCGTTACTCTGAAGTAGTCCACTCCGGCCACTGTGACAGTACCAAAGCATCATCCCCATTAAATCTAGTTAAAGTTATGACCCAGGTGGCGCTGTGGTTAAACCACAGAGCCTAGGGCTTGCTGATCAGAAGGTCGGCGGTTCGAATCCCTGTGACGGGGTGAGCTCCCGTTGCTTGGTCCCAGCTCCTGCCAACCTAGCAGTTCGAAAGCATGTCAAAATGCAAGTAGATAAATAGGAACCGCTACAGCGGGAAGGTAAACGGCGTTTCCATGTGCTGCTCTGGTTTGCCAGAAGCGGCTTTGTCATGCTGGCCACATGACCAGGAAGCTATACGCCGGCTCCCTCGGCCAATAATGTGAGATGAGTGCGCAACCTCAGAGTCGGTCACGACTGGACCTAATGGTCAGGGGTCCCTTTACCTTTAAAGTTATGACAGAGACTAGTTACATTTGGGGGGGGGGATACGCAGATTGGACATTCCTTTGGGAACGGAGAAGTTGCTAGTCCTTGTTACTATCCTCTCTTCTGCAGGTGCAACAGCTATGCATGAAAAATTGCAAAGTCACTAGGAAATCAGTGGGCTCAGATAGATCTCTGCTAAAAAGAGAATTCCAGCTAGCCATCTTGTGTAAATTGTTGTTTAGTCGTTTTGTCGTGTCCAACTCTTCGTGATCCCATGGACCAAAGCACAACAAAAGCCTTGTACCTCACCCATGAGAATTTCACCAATATTTTCTCTCCCCATTGGTAATTTTCAAACACAATTTATTTCCTCATTACTTGATGCAGGATTGTTTGCAGAAAGCATGGAAGGGACTTTTGCCATGGCACTAGCTCATGGAGCACTCACTGTTTCTTAAAGCAGCACATGAGCTGCGCATGCAATTATGGACATGAAGCCCTTCGAATTCATTAAAACCCCACAAGTTAGATGTTTGGTGGGGAAGAAGGAGAAGAGTAACTGAATCCTGACCCCCTTCCCAAAGGCTAATGCATGTTAACTTTAGAAAGGGCACCATAACTGTCAAAGGTTTTTGTGGCTACTCTTGAGTAACGACGCTCCACACCTCCTTGTCTTTAAGGTGTTTTTATTGTGCATATTATTTACAGTGCAAAGTGTCTGGAAAACATGTCTGCTTAGTCCGAGTCTGAACCTCGCAATGGCTTCTTCCTGTTTTGCGCCCAGCATAATCGCTTGGGAACCCCAAAGCGCCTCCCTCCCACCCTACGGGGTGCCATGCACCTCAATTTGGGTGTCGGGGGGAAGGGCCGTCCTTCTGACTGCTCTCCAGTGGCCGACCCCGTCATTTGCTGCTGGTGCTGCCCAGGACTCTTCCTGCTGTGAGTGCCCACAGGCCCTGTCCCTACCTCTCTCCACCTGGCCTAGGGCGGGGCCTGGAAGGCCTCATAAAGGACTGCTGCCGCTGCTCTGCTGCTGGTGCTGCCCAGGACTCTCTCCTGCTGTGAGTGCCCACAGGCCCTGTCCCTGCCTCCTTCCACCTGGCCTAGGGCGGGGCCTGGAAGGCCTCATAAAGGACTGCTGCCGCTGCTCTGCTGCTGGTGCTGCCCAGGACTCTCTCCTGCTGTGAGTGCCCACAGGCCCTGTCCCTGCCTCCTTCCACCTGGTCTAGGGCGGGGCCTGGAAGGCCTCATAAAGGACTGCTGCCGCTGCTCTGCTGCTGGTGCTACCCAGGGGAACTTGAAACAGCACAGAGTTCTTTTTAAAATGCTTTTTAAAGAATTTTTTATGTTTTTATCTTCTTTGGGGTGGTAGGTGGGAGGGATTTTTAGTTGGGTGTGGGAATCTGTTAAATTTTAGTGTATTTGTAATTTTTATTGTTTTTGGTTTTATTGTTTTATTGTCTTTTTTGTGTTCTTCTTTTGTTGAGTTCTTTGCTGTTTTTTACAGAGGTTTTATTTTGTTTTTAAGGGGAGGGGTCAGGGCTGCCCGGGAGGGGGTCCCAGCAAGCAAAATGGCTGGGGCAGATTCCACAGGGGGGTGTGCACTGGAACAACCAATCTCAGTGGTCACGGGTAGGAGGAGGAGTTACGCTAAGACCAGACCATGTCATTACCGAGGAGGCAGACTTAGTCGTTGTCTGAGGACTATCCCTGCCTCCAGGTCTGGTCCTGATCAGACGGATATTAGAATAGGCAAGGGATACCCACATGACCTGAAGGTGCTGCTGTGCAATGCCAGGTCGATGATGAATAAGACCACCGCCATTCACGACCTGATTGTGGATGGAGGATTTGACCTGGCATGTGTGACAGAGACCTGGTTGGAGGAAGCCGATGGGCCCATTCTTGGCGCTGCTTGCCCACCAGGTTTCTCTTATGCACAGCAACCCAGGCCATCTGGGCGGGGAGGGGGGGGGTTGCAGTGATTTTTAGGAAGTCATTAGTTTGCACCAGGCGTCCTATTGGGAAGACCCAGTTCTCTGAGTGCATGTTCTGGAAGTTGGGCAATAGAGGCAGTACAGGATTCCTTTTGGTGTACCGACCTCCCCGCTGCACCAAGGATTCCCTGCCCGAGCTGCTTCAGGTCGTGTCGGATGTGCTCCTGGAGACACCTAGCTTGGTTGTCTTAGGGGATTTTAACATCCATGCCGACACGACCTTACAAGGAGCCGCTCGGGACTTCGTGGAAAGCATGGCCACCATGGGGCTGTCCCTGAATAAGTCTGGCCCAACTCATAGCCGCGGACATGCCTTGGACTTGGTGTTTACCTCTATGGATGTTGGTGATCTGACATTAAGTAAAAGCGAAACAAAAGAAGTGCCATGGTCAGATCACTTTCTGGTGCAACTGGACTTCTCCGCAACCCTTCCCCTCTGCAGGGAGGTGGGACCGATTCGGATGGTCCGCCCCCGCTACTTAATGGATCCAATTGGCTTCCAAAGAGTGGTAGGGGATGTTTTATCCCATGTCGATGGCCTTTCAGCTGATTCCCTGGTGGCCCGCTGGAATGCGGAGTTAACCAGTGCTATTGACTGTCTGGCTCCGAAGCGCCCTCTCAGATTGCATGGAGCCCGGACAGCCCCGTGGTTTTCCCCGGCGCTGAGGGCAATGAAACAGTCGTTGAGACGGCTAGAGCGCCGGTGGCGGAAAACTCATTTTGAATCAGACCGGACACGGGCTAGAGCTCAACTTCGAACCTACCAAGTGGCAATGGCGACGGCGAAGAGGACCTTCTTCACCGTCTCCATCGCATCTGCAGAAAACAGCAGCAGGAGACTCTTCCAGGTGGTTCGCAATTTAGCGGAACCACCTGCTCCATCCGGGCCCAGTACGGGCCACATGATCTCCTGCAATGATTTTGCAAAGTTTTTTGCAGATAAAGTCGCTCAGATTCGGGAAGAGGTAGACTCCACCGTGGGAGCAGGGCCGGGGCGGGGGAGTGCTAGAGTCCTGTCTAGTCAAGTTTTGTGGGATCAATTTCAATCTGTTACCTCCGAGGATGTGGACAGGCTGCTTAGACGAATGAAACCAACCACCTGTCTCCTTGATCCTTGCCCATCCTGGCTTATAAAAGCTAGCCAGGAAGGGCTGGGCGATGGGCTTCGCGGGTTGGTAAATGCTTCTCTCCATGAGGGAGCCTTCCCAGACCCGCTGAAAGAGGCGGTTATTAAACCGCTTCTTAAAAAACCATCTTTAGATCCGGCCAATATGGCCAACTATCGCCCAGTCTCAAATCTTCCATTCTTGGGCAAGGTGATTGAGCGAGTGGTTGCGGAACAACTCCAGGCACGCCTGGAAGAAGCGGACCATTTGGATCCCTTCCAGTCAGGATTCAGGCCTCATCATGGGACTGAAACTGCCTTGGTCGCACTGGTCGATGATCTCCGGCGGGCTAGGGACAAAGGTAAGAGCTGTTTCCTTGTTCTGCTGGATCTCTCAGCGGCTTTTGACACCATCGACCATAACATCCTTCTGGACCATCTAGAGGGCTTGGGAGCTGGGGGCACTGTCATGCAGTGGTTCCGCTCCTTCCTCCTGGGCCGTGTTCAGAAAGTGGTGGTGGGGGATGAGTGTTCAGACCCCTGGGCGCTCACTTGTGGGGTGCCTCAGGGTTCTGTCCTCTCCCCCATGCTTTTTAACATCTATATGCAGCCGCTGGGAGAGATCATCAGGGGGTTTGGGCTGGGTGTCCATCAGTATGCTGATGATACCCAGCTCTACCTCTCTTTTAAATCAGAACCAGTGAAGGCGGTGAAGGTCCTGTGTGAGTGCTTGGAGGCGGTTGGAGGATGGATGGCGGCTAACAGATTGAGATTGAATCCTGACAAGACAGAAGTACTGTTTGTGGGGGACAGGAGGCGGGCGGGTGTGGAGGACTCTCTGGTCCTGAATGGGGTAACTGTGCCCCTGAAAGACCAGGTGCGCAGCCTGGGAGTCATTTTAGACTCACAGCTGTCCATGGAGGCACAGGTCAACTCCGTGTCCAGGGCAGCTGTTTATCAGCTCCATCTGGTACGCAGGCTGAGTCCCTACCTGCCCAGTGACTGTCTCTCCAGAGTGGTGCATGCTCTAGTTATCTCTCGCTTGGACTACTGCAATGCGCTCTACGTGGGGCTACCTTTGAAGGTGACCCGGAAACTACAACTAATCCAGAATGCGGCAGCTAGACTGGTGACTGGGAGCGGCCGCCGAGATCACATAACACCGGTCCTAAAAGACCTACATTGGCTCCCAGTACGTTTCCGAGCACAATTCAAAGTGTTGGTGTTGACCTTTAAAGCCCTAAACGGCCTCGGTCCGGTATACCTGAAGGAGCGTCTCCACCCCCATCGTTCTGCCCGGACACTGAGGTCCAGCTCCGAGGGCCTTCTGGCAGTTCCCTCATTACGAGAAGCCAAGTTACAGGGAACCAGGCAGAGGGCCTTCTCGGTAGTGGCACCCACCCTGTGGAATGCCCTCCCACTAGAGGTCAAAGAGAACAATTACCAGACCTTTAGAAGGCATCTCAAGGCAGCCCTGTTTAGGGAAGCTTTTAATGTTTGATGGATTTCTGTATTTTAGAATTTCTGTTTTTTTGGAAGCCGCCCAGAGTGGCTGGGGGAACCCGGCCAGATGGGCGGGGTATAAATAATAAATTATTATTATTATTATTATTATTATTATTATTATTATTATTATTATTATTTCCTTCCCAGCTGCTTCCTTCTCTATGTGGTGCTGAGGCTCTCGCCTGCTGTCAGAGCCTCTCACCTCCCTCTCTACTTCCCGATTCCTGTAATCCGATCCGCTACTGGACTTGCTGCTCTGCGAAGAGCTCGACCTGATGAGGGGGGCCTGTTCTCTATAAGCCCTCCCCCTTACAATAACATATTTCCAAATGGTTGCTTCAGATAGCTATTTCCATAGGACTTATTTATGCATTAGGTTCACCATCCAGACACATTTACACACAAGGAAACATGCTCCTGCATATGTAGTGCTCCCAATTGGATCAGAACATCTATCTATAATATGGGGATAATAATGACCCAGTGATAATTGTACTGGCCCTACCTTAAAGGGGTGTAATCGTCATATATGTGAAATGTTCTTTGTGCATTTTCCTCGGAGTATAGTATAGAAGCTGCTGCATTTTCTTAGTATTCCAAATTGTCCCAATCTGGTTAAAAACAAAACAAAAGAAGAACAAAAACAAAAGATTGAATTTTCACATTCAATTTCCCGAAATATATTTCATCTCCAGTCCAAAGAGAGGTTTGTAGCAATCTCCGGCTTCACTTCCCACAATGACACATGCAAGTCGGAGATTCCATCTGACGGAGCAGCAGAATGTGATGCATTGAAAGGAGCTCTGAGGGAGGCAGCAGGGTAAGTCAGCTACAAAAAAAGCTGCCCATTAGTCTTCTATCTTTCACTTTCCTTTGCAAAATACTGATTTGGCCTGCACGTATTAATGAAGACTCACTGATGCATGAACTAATTCCTACGTCTGTAATTTTGTCCCTGCAAATTGGTGTTTAATTGTCTGCATGGGGGGGGGGGGAATTAGCGGGTGTTACACTGTCGGTAAAGATGAACTCGCTGATACTCATCAAAGGCAACACTTAAATGCCATGTTTATTGCCCATGATTGATCTTGTCTTAGTGTGCTGCTTTGAGACAAGGAGTTGCTTTCGTATATGCTTTTTTAGATTGTGTGTGTGTGCGTGTGTGTGTGTGTGTGTGTGTGCAAAAACTGTTGAAATTTGCCCTATTGAAACTGTTCACTTCCACATGAGAGAGTATGTGGCCCATAAGTCATCATCTTTTCTGCCCTCCTCATTCCAGAAATGCCCCATTTATGGGATTTCCATTGGCTTATGTTTTGGGCAGCTGCTGCAGGGATCTCAGGTTCAGTGAAGGACCATTACTGGTGGCAGTCAGCAGAGCAAAACCACATCCCGACAGTCTTTGGCATAGCAGATCAGGGGTTTGGCTTGGTCTGTGAGTTCTGCCGATGAGTGGGTTTGATGGTCAGACCTCACCTGGAATACCGTGTCCAGTTCTGGGCACCACAGTTGAAGAAGGATACTGACAAGCTGGAACGTGTCCAGAGGAGGGCAACCAAAATGGTGAAAGGCCTTGAAACGTTGCCTTATGAGGAATGGCTTAGGGAGCTGGGCATGTTTAGCCTGGAGAAGAGAAGGTTAAGGGGTGATATGATAGCCATGTTCAAATATATAAAAGGATGTCATATAGAAGAGGGAGAAAGGTTGTTTTCTGCTGCTCCAGAGAAGCGGACACGAAGCAATGGATTCAAGCTACAAGAAAGAAGATTCCACCTAAACATTAGGAAGAACTTCCTGACAGTGAGATCTGTTTGACAGTGGAACTTGCTGCCAAGGAGTGTGGTGCAGGGGTGTACCCAGGATCAAAACTAGGGGGAGCAAGCCATGCTCGTTCAGGGTTGTGGCCAAGGCACAGGAGGGGAGGGGCCACGAATTGGGAACATGGGCGGGGCTACAGGGCCAGCGGGCCCGCCAACACTGCGGCGGCTGCTGCAGCAGCCACCATGTGCTTCTGGGACTGGCGGCGGTGGCTACCCTGCTCGGCCGGAGAGGACGGGAGGCAGTGCCGTCCTTCCTATTGGGCTGACTGCCGTGATGCGCCAGGCCACCCGACCAGCAGGGGGCACACCAAGGGGGCATTACAGAGCCGCCCACGCCTCCGCCCCGCTCTTTTTCTGCTGGGCTGGCTAGCGAAGGAGACGCGGCTCCCCGCATTGGCTGCTGCTGCTCTTGCTCAAGGGCAGTGACAGCCGGCGGACAGAAGTAGAGGCGCCCCCGCAGGGGATGGGATGGGACAGCCGGCTGCCGGTGTCTTCTCCGCCAGACTGCTCTCGGCTCCTGCCATGCTCGGGCCGCACAGACGGAGCTCTCCCCGCTTGCTTGCTCGCTCTCCAGCCTTTTGTGTGTCACGGCGGCAAGAGCGGGGCCCGCCTCCCCCGGCAGCTGTCCGAGCCGAGCCATGGGCTGTATGTCAAGTGAGCAGCAGGAGCAGGAGCTGCTGCCGCCCCCTCTTCCTCACCCTTGGAGGAGGACCGGTGAGGCGAGACCAAGCAGCAGTCTGCCCCCTGCCCGGGAAGCCCAACTCCGGCAGGAGAGCTCCGGCCCTCCGCTCCAACGGCTGCGCCTGCGGCTGAGGGAAACCTGCGCCCGCCCGGGCGAGGCTGCGTCAGGCCTGTCCCCTTGCTTCCCCCTGTGGTTCCCTAATGCCTCCCCGCCCCTCACGAAAGCAGCTGGGGGAGCCTAGCTTGGGCAGAGGGAGACGCAAAGCCGCCGCTTCCCGCCCACGGAGGCGTTGCTTGGGGCGAAGCAGCGGCGCATCCTACCACGGGGCCTGAGGAGCAAGAAGGAGAGATGCCCCGCCGGCCCCTCAGCGCTGCCCGGTCGCCTCCCCTTTTCTGCTTCTGGGGGGGCAGCTGCCCCCCTGGCTACGCCCATGGTGTGGTGGAGTCTCCTTCTTTGGAGGTCTTTAAGCGGAGGCTTGACAGCCATCTGTCAGGAATGCTTAGATGGTGTTTCCTGCTTGGCAGGGGGTTGGACTGGATGGCACTTGTGGTCTCTTCCAACTCTATGATTTCTGATGCTATTTTGCCTTAAGAAAGCTTTGCATTGTTTAGGTCTACATTCCCCCCAGCCCCATCCTTTCTGCTCTGCCATTTTACTCTCCAACCTGAAACAAATAATAATTAAAGTGATGGATGGTGCCAAAAAGGAATGGAGGTGAGCGATTGAAAAATTACAGCTGCGACTTTTCATTTGTATCCACTTTTGCAAACGGCAGGGGAATACAAGAAGGCTTGCTAGATTGGCCAAAAAGGGTAAAAACATGGAGCAATGCTGACAAATAAACCAAAATTGTATTACTGTCTCAAAACTCAAACCATCATTCATCCTGATGAAGAAGACTAAAATCAATGAAATGAAGCTTTTTTTTTTTACCCCAATTTGTTTTGGGCTTTTACTTTAAATCCATTAAAGAACATGCATTTTTAACCTCTACACGCCCATTAGGAATAAATGGCAAACATTTATCAAATGCGGACGGCTAAAGTTGAATGTGATTTCTGTATCAGAGGCCAAACATTGCAAAAAGTTATTAATGGATATGGTGCTGTGAATAGTTCCCGTAAGATGTGGTTTATATGAACAAAGGAAAAGCAATGTGAACCCCCTCTGTGTGTGTAAGAAACAGGACAAAATATTCCAGAGTGTCACTTTGTGCCTATGGACATGCCTAACCTGCATTGGTTTGTCCTTGACATTTTGCATTCCTTTTTAAGGAACCATTGGGCTCCACAGAAAGACAAAGCAGGAGGTTTGAGAACTATTTAACTTGTCGCAATATTGGCATGGAAGCAGAACCCCTGGGAGAGGATGGGAAGCTGGTTTGGATTCTGATAGAACACCAAGTCATGCCTTCCTAGGACTCAGCTTTATTAGTCAAAATACAGCATTATAAGTGCATTATAACATTGTGACCCCAGATGGCACTGTAGAGTTGAAATCGGAACTTTACAACAGGTTTTTTTTTTGCAGAGCGTTTTTTTATAGCTGGGTAGATCTAGCCCAAAACAATAAACGAAATGAACCACAGCTTTCCTTCAAAATCACACTTATCACTTTTCCCACATCTATTGGAAATATTGGTGGAACACTTTGACAGAAAGCAGTGCTGTGAAATGATTCCAGGCACAGTTTCTTAATGTGGAGAAGTCTTGGAGAAGTCAAACAAAACAGGCCTGTTTAAACTGACTCCAATATTTAAAGCACAGAGCAGCTCAGTTGTGGCTAGCCTTTCATGAAGGAGAACTGAGTACTCTTAACATGCTATGAAACATATATATAGAGAGAGACATCAGTTCATTGAGAAAGCTTATCCATGTTCACTTTTGTAGAGAAAATGAGAATGATTTCCCACCTCACTTAGTTAGTAAATGAAAGGACACAAAGTAGACGGCATGTGGCTGGATTTGTTTAATTGATACAACTATGCCACAAAACTCAGACATGATAGTTTTCATCTATCAAGTCAGGAAAGCTTGAGAAAGCAGGAGGCTTAGAGTTTTACATTTCCATTGTAAAATTACAAAAGCACTTAACACACCAGCAAAGATTTATAGAGAACACAGGGTGGGAGTTCCTGAAACACCGTCTTTAGCCCTGAATTAGCAAAAGTCTGATTCCTGCAGAGAATGAAATATCACCAAACATATCATCTAGAAATTTTCCCTGTTAAAGTAAATCTGCTGTACCTTGTTAAGTCTCTTTGGTATGGGGAAGTAATTATTTTAGCAGAAGCATAGGTCAGTACTGCCGGGGGAAGATTGTACATGGGTAATATTATAATAATTACATAGTTTGCAGTTAAATTATTATATCTGTCACATACTACGAGATATGGCCATCAGGCAGGCTTACATAAAATTTGCATAAACTGTGGCAGTAGAAGGGGTCTGGTTCCTAAGACATTAGTTTCCCTTAGTACAGCAGAAAGCAACAGTATAGGTGGGGAAATGGCTTACCTAAGCACTTCTGTGCAAGGGAGCATATTTGGCCCCACCCCCTTTGCAAGGAATAACCTATAAGATGAGGGGGTGGAACCTCATGCAGCCTACCCCAAAGGAAGAAGTGCTGGTTTAAGGTGGGAAGTACGTATCTAGGGATGTCTATTGAAAAACCGTGTCCCCCCTCAAAGAGAGCACGTGTTGCGGCGAGACCTGGCAACCAAACCCTTGTGTTGTGGGTGGGTGGGTACGATTGGATAGTCACAACACCCGATTGGTAGGTCCCTTGTTGCTGCGTTTAATCTGACCAGTGGGGCGCTAGCCAAATGGATCAAGGGACCTATATATGCCAATGCACGTGACCCTGAGCTTTCTCTCTTGGTCGGTGCATCGGAACACCTGCCCACCTCTCCCTATATTTAGGGCTTGCGCATTTGACCTTGCTATGCCATCGTGTGTCGTCTGTCATTGGGACAGGGGCACGGCAGGAATTTCCCTCACTTGGCTGATTGGCTGGTGCCATTTGGGTTTTGCCTGCCGTACAACAACTTGTAAGGTTGCAGAGAGGCTCTGGTTCAGGTGATAGGGATGGGGGAACGCTCTCGCCATCCCTATGTGAAGGGGTATTCCGTTAAAGGAATCCAGGGACTCAATGGTTTGGTCAACGCTCCGAGGGGTTGTGCCCATGCCTGAGTCCAGGGGGACATCTGGGTGGTGGACATAGCATGTCTCCAGCTTTCTGCCATTCCAGGTGTTCACCCTTGGCTGACCTACGATAGAGCTCTGGGTCAGTGCTACCTGCAATGGTGCAGGGAGCTAGTCGAACCAGAGCCTATGCAACCACTCACTGGCTATAATCAATAAAGTTGTGGCCTAAATTCTGCCAAAAACCAAACCAAAATTTGAGTCTTGTGTGAATTTATTTTAGGGGGAGGTTTAAAGGTCTGAACACACAATAAACCATTGGGGTGGGGGGAGGTCAGCAACGTTGCCTGGATTTTCACTTTTGGGAATATGGCAACCCTACAACACTGGTGTCTTAGGTCTTTATCCTGAGGTGCTGGGACAGATGTGCTGTCCAAGTCAGGAATTACTATGTCTTTAAGATGATCAGGGGATGAAAGAATCTCACTGGTCTCAAACAGAGAAATAAAACATCATATTGCATGTTAATACAAAGATTTGTCATTTCAGCCTTTAAAGCCCCCAATTCCCACCCACCCCATACACAGGCATTTATGTGGAATAGCTGTGAAGGATGGTTAAAAAGTCTAAAGGCACATGCCATCCATTTCAACTAGGGTAATTAATAAGGTTTTCTTAAATTGTTCCAGCATGTCCTTTACACTGAAAGTAATTCATGCAAGTTGCATAATTGGTTCTGTTAGTTCCATAGCTTATTTATTTGTTTGCTTATTCCATTTCCGTCCCTGCATTTCCTCCAAGGAGCTCAAGGTGGCATCCATGGTTATCCCCTTCCACTTTTAATATCCACAATAATCCTGTGTAGTAGGTTAGGCTGGAGGAGACTGCAACTTGTGGGAGCGCATATATGCTAGTTAGTAAGTTAGGGAGTTGAGGATCACAGTTCTAACTGCTAGAGTGGGCTCAGTGACGTGAGTGTAGCCAGGATGTATTTTAGTGGGGGCAGGTTTTTTGTTAGGGAGGGCAGAACCAAGTTATCTATGACACAATTGGTAAGTGACGTCAAGCCACCTCTTCTACTGAGAGGGAAGAAGCAAAACCTATTTCCTGTTCCTTTCTTTCTCTCACTTCACGCTGCATGCAATGGAGGTGAAGATGCCTCAACTTATCTCCCAGCTTCAGACATGTGCTAATTGTAATGAATGCAGGGCATAACGAAAATGACTGCCTTCTTTCCAGAACTGGGGCTGCGCTGGAGAGGAGAGAAAGGTGCAATCCTATTGCATGAGCAGAAGTCATTTCTTACTCATATGTGGAGAGTGTTGGATACAGACCAATTGTGCCTGCTAATCTTCATGGCCTTGTATGAGCAAAAGAGTTCTCATGACATGGCAACTCTCTATACATCCTGCCCAGCATAGCATGCACTTGTATCTATTTCTTCCATATAGTATTTCATGAGTTGTGTCCTGTTGGCCAATCTGAGAACAGGATGCTGGACTAGACACTGCCGTTGACCTGATATCTTCTTTTGTTCCTAAGCTAAAAGCATGGAAAAATACAAAATTGAACCTCTTTTTGAATATTGTATTTTGTGGTTTTGTTTCCTTGCTTCTTTAAAAAAATATAAAGAACTAATGTGCTATAAAATGGGTTTAAAAGGCTGATACGCTGACAGGATCTTTAAGTGTCTCTTTACGGATTGGATTTCATTGTTTACAAAGCCTCCAAGCGAGGGGAAACATCAATAAAATATTACCGTGGGATGCTAATTTACCTCTCTTTCTTTAATTCATGGAATACAATGGTGTGCTACATATTCTCCTCCAGCTGAAGATGATGCTTAACATTTATTTCCAAGTTTTTTGACTATTCAAATGCAGGAGAGATTCCCCCGGCCACCCTGCCTGCAATTCTGTAATATGATTTGCTCAGAGTTTTGACCTTGGATTATAAAGACATAAAGGTACAAGAGCAATGTTCTCCGCTAACGAGCTGTATTCGTTTTTACAATAACAAACAGCATTCACTTTGCCTGATGAATTGAAAGAACTCATTGATTCATTGAAAGGTGGAGGTGGTGAATGGCGCTGTATCCTTGAAACATTATGAAAGTGCTTGTGCAGATGCAAAGCACATTCCTCTGAAAACCGTTAGCTTCTTTCTTCTGCTTGCAAATTGGCTGGTGTGTCTGAATAGACATGCATCTCCATCTCACTTCATTCACTTGCTTAAATATCCTGATACAAAGGAAGCAAGTGGCTTTGATTATGATGCCAGCGGAGTCAAAACAGGATACATCCACTATTGTGCCTTCTCCCTTGCCTGGCTTTTTTCACCCTTCTATAGAAATAATAAATGTGAGGTGCAGTTCATGTTAGTTATATATATGTTTGTGTGTGAGAGAGAGAGTGAAAGTTGAATTCCTGGATGCCAAGATCCAAGTTTGGGGCAAGGACTCTTTGGTGAGAAAACCCCAGCAGAGATTTGAAATCACAAATCATGCCTCAAGGTAAAGCGTGAAAATACAGGCTGCTGGACCTTTACAATATGCCCTTCCAAAGGACTTCAAAAATTGTGCCCTTTAGAAGTCCCCTTTCAAAGTATCTGTCTTCCCCAGCACAGGAAAAGACCAAATGTTTAGTAAGTTAAAAACACAGTTTACTTACGTACTCTACAAAGGCCAGATTTGTATGCTTTTCCACACATCAGACAGAAAAGTTGCAGAGACAGTAAAACTTATCTTAGTTACAAAAGTGGCGACCGTTCCTAAATTATTGGTTTGGGAAAACAATAGAGGCTTGTGAAACCCATGCTGAATTTCTCAGGTAGACGGGGGTGGGGGGGGATATGATATGATAGCCGTCTTCAAATATCTAAGGGGCTCTCACATGAAAGCTTGTTTTCTCCTGCTCTGGAAGGGAGGAACTGAACCACAATAAAAGAGATTCCAACTAAACACCAGATGAGCTTTCTGATGGCAAGAGCTTTTCTACAGTGGAGCAGACTCCCTTGGGGAGGTAGTGATGGACTCTCCTTGCTTGGAGGTGTTTAAGCAGAGGTTGGATGGCCATCTGTCATGATTCCAACATTTCAGGAGGTAGGACTAGATGAGCCTCAGGGTCGCTTCTAACTCTACAATTCTATGATAAAGGTAAAGGGACCCCTGACCATTAGGTCCAGTCACGGACAACGCTGGGGTTGCGGCGCTCATCTTGCTCTATAGGCCAACGGAGCCGGCGTTTGTCCGCAGACAGCTTCTTGGGTCATGTTGCCAGCATGACTAAGCCACTTCTGGCAAACCAGAGTAGCGCACAGAAATGCCGTTTACCTTCCCGCTGGAGCAGTACCTACTTATCTACTTGCACTTTGACGTGCTTTCGAACTGCTAGGTGGGCAGGATCTGGGACCGAACAACAGGAGCTCACCCCGTTGCGGGGATTCAAACCACCAACCTTCTGATTGGCAAGCCCTAGGCTCTGTGGTTTAGACCACAGCTCCACCTGTGTCCCAATTCTATGATACTTTGATTCTAATGTGAACATAATCTAAATGTATTTTCATTTCATTTTAGTAAGAAGGAAATCGAACGAGCTCCCCACCCCCACCCCCCAAGCTTCTGCTCATTAAAACCAAAGTTTTATGGGCTGACACAGCTTTGTTTTGTGCCACATATGGATGCATCTGTCAAACTGTGTTAAGCAGCCACATAATTAAATGCGGCAGAATCTTTAAAGCCCCTAGAAGTCAAACATCTCTTGGGAAGTATGAGCCAAGTTGCCAAAGTATGCTAAAGTGAATTTTAAAAGAAAAGGGAAAAAGCTGTGCATTTAATTAAGGGTGGTGTTTGCTGAGAACATCCCCTTGCATTGGAATGGAGAGATATTACACAGGTCCACCTTCCTTGCCATACTCCAAGCCTGTTTCCAAGAACTGCAGTAGGAGACGGCAGGCCGGTCCTTTTCTCATCCATCTCCTTCCTTTCCCTTCCCAAGTGAATGCCCCATGCAGATTGCCTAGCTATGGGGCTTCATGATCACAAAAATGTCAAACATGCTTACATAACCTAAAATATTGAAATGATCTCCCCGGACATTACCTTTCCTCCTACAAAATCATCTCTCTTCACCACCACCACTTCCAAATCCACACCTAATTATTGTAGCTCATGGCTAAAATGTAAAACATGTCTCATTAGTCATTTAAAAACCCAGGGAATTAGAGCCATGCTTCTTTTGCCTTTTGAGAGAAAAAAGCATAGAAATCTAGTTTAAATTTCAAATCTTTTCTCAGTCTTCAGTATTGGCAGTGCATGCAGCAGGCAATTACTTTTTGAATCTTTTGTTCCCGCCCCCCCTCCTTTCTGAGATGGCAGGTCCAATGATATCGTTAGTATATGGACAGAATTAATATCTGATGGACATTTGTGACTCAGATCTGTCCAGGATTTCTTTTGACTAAGATTCTGAGCTTTAGTGGCAGTAATTCACTTCTCTGCCTACATTGTAGCCTCAAGCAGCTGTCCGGCAGAGCTTTTTCGTGCTGTCTGTCTGGGGTGTGTAAATATATACTCTAGGAAATGGCATTTTAGACCCATTGAAAGTACACATTTGCAGGTTACATTGAGGGTAAAGTTGCTCATCTCCACAGCAATCATGATGGCACCTTCACATTCATAACAATCCCTGGTGAGATGTCAAACACAACATCCACAGCAACATTATGGGATCAATTTCAGTTGATCTGGCCTGATGTTGTGCAGAAGGTGCTTGCAAGCAGCTATGCAGCCAACAACATCTGTGAAATTAACAGCAATGATTTAACTTCATTAGAAGATAACACATATTGAAGACAAACTTATCTGGTCTGTTAGATTTCTGCACAGGGACCTTGCTGGTGAGTTCTAAATTCTTCCATGCATGTGAAGCGTCACTACTCAACCAAGAAGAAATGAGGCCCTAGAAAAACGAAAATAATGCAACTACTATCTGTTCACATAGTGATTTAGAGCTATCACAATCACCTCCAGGGCTCCAGGAACAGACTACTCAGCTCTTCTGGAGGAGGACACAAGAACCAACATGTGATCTGAATCAGGGCCCTGATGACACTCCAGAACAGGGGTAGCTGATGCAGTGCTCTCCTGGACTCGAACTCGCATCAGCCTAAACCAGCATGGTCAATAGTCAGGGGCGATGGAAGCTGTAGCTCAGCAAGATCAGAACCACAACATTCCTGACATTGCCTTAAAGACCTAGCAGCAGCTTTCAAGGTCACGTTGCTTTCTTAAACTGTGGTTGAAAGTCCAAAGTCCATGTTTGCAGAGAAGTGCTGAGATCGGCCTTGATATAGCCCTTTGGTACAAATACGCATCTGTACTTTTAGAATTTGTCTCTGGAGATTCAGCTTTTTCTGCACCAACACATTTTATTTTATGCTTATCTGTTCGTCTTGCGTGCTGTGCAATGCGTAGCACCGTTGAAAAGATTTTCTACATGAGTATTATAAGCTTTCAGGTATGAAAGTTGCTCAAAAATCGACTATTCTTATTACCCTCCAGAAAGAACATCTGTGGACATTCTGATTGCATTTCATTTTTAAAGACTTGCCGCTATGCCTATAAACTGAAATGATGGCTGGTTTGGTTTCCTTTAAGCACAGTTTATTGGCTATCTGTAAAAATAGAAGATAGGGGAGACTAGGTAATTTCTGGAGGGTTCTTTTCAAACAGCAACAAAGAGAAAATGCTTTCCATCTGCTGCAAACCCATTAAAGGTGGAGATGTGGTTATTATTTGTGTCTGAGTTTTCCCTGGAAACGTGTTAAGAACACACAGCAATAATTACAATTTAAATAATCCATCTAAAATATGATGTGGATATTTTTCCCCAGATGGGATCCTGAAAATGTTCAGATTTGTGTGCAGAGAAACAAGAAAAGAAATCATAACTTCAGATACTGGTGTCTGTGTGTTTTTCTACAGTACAGTGTAACCTCGGTTTATGAACACCTCAGTTTATGAATTTTCGGTTTATGAACGCCGCGGACCCATCTGGAACGGATTAATTTACTTTCCATTACTTTTAATGGGAAAGTTCGCTTCAGTTTATGAACGCTTCAGTTTATGAACAGACTTCCGGAACCAATTACACCCATGTTTCAGTTTATGAACGCTTCAGTTTAAGTACTTTGCGGACCCGTCTGGAACAGATTAATCCACTTTCCATTACTTTCAATGGATAAGTTCGCTTCAGTTTATGAACGGTTACTCCGCGGACCGTGTGGAACGGATTAATCCACTTTCCATTACTTTCAATGGGAAAGTTCGCTTCAGTTTATGAACGCTTCAGTTTATGAACAGACTTCCGGAACCAATTGTGTTCATAAACCGAGGTACCACTGTAGTAAAAAATCAATGAAAGTTTCATTTTTCAAATATGGCTGGCACAATCCAGCAGTTTCTTACAGGTCCAAAGACTCTGTGTGCTGTTCCCTGAATTGAGGTGACTAGGAAGCTGAATCATAAAGCAGCTGGACTCCAGTGGCAATTGTTGCCAAACATCTGTGAGCCTAGGGTTGCCATATTTCAAAAAGTGAAATTCCTGACACCCACCAAAATTGTTGAGCTTTGTGGGGAAACCTCCCCCTCCCAAAAAAATAGTGAGCTTTTTGAGTTGTTTCTGCTGCTTTTTGCCATACATCCAGGTTTTCCCTGACATTTTGCCGGTTTGCAAAATTCTCCCTGATGTGAACCTAATGAACCCAAACCAGCTGCTGACAAGATCCAGGATTCAGTGGACAAGTATCCCTGTTCAACTCCCTTTGATTCCCCCACAACCATTGCATCTCCTTGCCCCACATCTCTGCCCTTTCCTTAGGACAGGTTTAGCCAATGCTGTTGGACTCCAACTCCCATCATTCCTAACAATTGGCCATGCTGGCAACAATATCAGTGTGGAGGACACCACAAAGGGTACCACTGCCTTAGGGTCACTAAAACCCTTGGAGAAGCATTTCATCAGTGGGGCTGCAATGGAAAGGAGTTCTTGTTCATGTACACTGTTTTCAGAAATAAAACATTTCAGCTCAAAAAGAACTGGTTTTGCTTTGCACAGTGACACAGAGAACGGGCTGAACTAGGGCTATGTTTATTCATACAAACTTCTGCAGAACAGAAATCAGAAGAGGCTGGAAAAGCCCCATCATGGGTTTAAATAGTGTTGACAGCCCTCCCAGCAACAGCAGGTGTGTGTTGGCTGATCATCTTTTCTTCTTCTGGCCCAGTCACAAAAGATGCTCACCAGCTACAGCGCCATGTAAGCCATGGGTGTGGCATTGTCTGACGTGGTGTTTGATCAAGGCAACAACCTCACACATATGTATACATGCCCTAAATGTTCTTGTTCACTGACTTACACAATGTTGCCTGATCATTTGATTCAGAGATTCCAGGAGGGAATGGTGGCAATGAATCCACAGAAGACACATCGCCAAGCATATTATTTAGCATCTGCCTTTTTGTCTCTACATTAAGTAACTGCCTTTGGATCATGAGTCCAGCATATCAGTATTTCAGTGATTGACATGCTTACCATTTAAGCAGGAAATCAATTATTCAGATGCCCTTCGTGAAAGTTGTGCTTTCAATAAGTTGCAGCCAATGAAAAGTGCAAAAGCTCTTTTCAAAATAGCCAAGTGAAACCCCCAGAAGTTCAGTAAAAAGTTGATTTGTGAAATCCAGAATTTAGTTCTAAAATCCCTTAGGAAGGCTCATTCTTCATTTGGAGGTTCATATGTGTAAACACATCTGTAGATTGCCTCTTTCAGACTTAACACTTTTATTGGAGTGTTTGGGAAGTGCAGCATAATCAGTCTTTGACAAAGTAAAGGTTGCCTGATATTGACTCGTCCTCTAATGAATGAGGAAACTATAGCTGTCAATTTTCTTTCTTTACAGACTCCATAAATTTTCTGTCTTCTCAAGGGGAAAAGGACAAAAATGAGGGTCAGATAGATAATGGCTTGAATCTAGAGTAGTCCTTCCATTTAATGCAGCAGTGGGTAATAGAGGCCTCTAGATGTTGTTGGACCACAACTTGCACAATCCCTAACCATTAGCCATGGTGGCTGGGGCTGATGGGAGTTGGAGCCTGAATGGGAGTTGGGAGTTAGCAGCCCTTTATTTAACAGAAGACGCCCTTCCTTTAGAAGAAAGGCTGGTGTTAACCATAGAATCATAGAATTGTAGAGTTGAAAGGAACCACATGGGCCATCTAGTCCAACCCCCTGCAATGCAGGAATCCTGCCCAGTGTTGGGCTCAAACCCAGAACCTGGAGATTAAGTATACCTGAAGGAGCGTCTCCGCCCCCATCATTCTGCCTGGACTTTGAGGTCCAGTTCCCTCACTACGAGAAGCCAAGTCACAGGGAACCAGGCAGAGGGCCTTCTCGATAGTGGCGCCCGCCCTGTGGAACGCCCTCCCAACAGATGTCAAAGAGAAAAACAAGTACCAGACTTTTAGAAGACATCTGAAGGCAGCCCTGTTTAGGGAAGCTTTTAATGTTTAATGGATTGTTGCATTTTAATATTCTGTTGGAAGCCGCCCAGAGTGGCTGGGGAAACTCAGCCAGATGGGTGGGGTATAAATAATATGTTGTTGTTGTTGTTGTTGTTGTTGTTGTTGTTGTTGTTGTTGTCGTCGTCGTCGTCGTCTCAGACTCTACTGACTGAGCTATAATCATGGAAGGGGGGGGGAGAGTTGTTTCCAGTGGTCCATATAACCTTCTGTGTCTCCTCTGACACTGATCCAGAGGGTCCTCCACCTCTATGGAACAGAATTTCAGGAGGCACAGGACTTTCAGATGCAAGGGGGTGGGGAATCAGTGGGGGGGGGAATGTTCTTCCCTGCCTTCCAGGAGTGGGAAGGTGAATGAGAACTCAGTTCAGGGGAACTGCGGATCTAACCCTATGAGGCATTTCTGAAATCCCTCTATATTACTAGGCATAGAACTGTAAGCCAGCATCCAGTGAGTCCCACCTGTGCTTGCAAAACTCTTCAGTACCTGCACTGGGGGATGATAGTATGTTCCCCTACTTCATGCAGTAGACCTTTACAACTACAGTGGTACCTCGACAACCGAACGATTCGACTTCCGAAGGTTTCGACTTCTGAAGTCGACAACCCCGGAAGTCTTCTAGTTCTGCGCCTGCACTGAGCAGTGCACGCGGTCGGCGCATGCGCAGAAGCGACGCTTCGGCAACTGAAGACTTCGACTTATGAAGACGGCCGTGGAACGGTTCGTCTTCATAAGTCAAGGTACCACTGTAATGGGGTGGTTTTGAAGACCTCCAGGCCCCTGTGGGCACTTTTTGGAAGGGTGATCTGCTAGGCACCTAAAACCATGCATCTGCTTGGTAGTGATATTTCACTGTTCTCTGCCTCTAAAGCCACTGCACAATATGTACTATCAGAGCATGACAAGCTTTTCCCCCTTTGGTTGCTGCTCAGTGGTGGCAGTTGGATAACATCCCTGATTTTCTCATGCTCTCAAATGTTTTCATATTCTTGGTGAATGCCATGCATACGGTATTGATTTTCAATTACAACATTAACAAAACAAAACAAATTATTTGCAGATTCAGCTACGCAGCTGTATTGGTCTGATGCAGTCAAAAAAAGTTAAAATATTTAAAAAATTGTCCAGTAGCAGCTTAGAGACCAACTAAGTTTGTTCTCGGTATATGCTTTTGTGTGCATGCACACTTCTTCAGATGGAGGGCACTAGGAGAAGGGGACGACAGAGGACGAGATGGTTGGACAGTGTTCTCGAAGCTACGAACATGAGTTTGACCAAACTGCGGGAGGCAGTGCAAGCCAGGAGTGCCTGGCGTGCTATGGTCCATGGGGTCACGAAGAGTCGGACACGACTAAACAACTAAACAACAACACACTTCTTCAGATACCACAACACAAGCCTATTAGCTGGCCCAGCAAAAGAAGTCTACCCATCTCTTATGTGACCAACCTGTATAATGATTCAAGGCTGAGAGGATGCTGTGATAAGCCACAAGTTCTGATTGGCAGGCGGAGAACAGGCTTGTGTACCCTACCAAGGCCCATTCCTCAATCAGCATTAACATAGCATATACAGTGGTACTTTGGTTCTCAAACTTAATCCGTTCCAGAAGTCCATTCCAAAACGAAGGCGCGCTTTCCCATAGAAAGTAATGCAAAACAGATTAATCCGTTCCAGACTTTTAAAAACAACTCCTAATACAGCAATTTAACATGAATTTTACTATCTAACGAGACCATCTACAAAATGAAAGCAATAATCAATGTACTGTATTGTACTATAAAATAAACAAGACAGTATTGTAGATGATAAAAATTAAAAATATTCTTACCTGCACTGAGGATAGCCATTGTTTGGATGGGGGGCTTTTATCCATTTCTGCAATCACACTATCAATCAATTAGTAGCTGAACTAGGCTCCACACAATCACAAAAACAAATTAACTGAAAAAGCCTCAGAAACAAAAACACAAAATAAATAGCAAAAAAAACCAAAAGTGGTTTCTTGAACTTGAACTTAATCCATTCCAAAAGTCTGTTTGACTTACGAAATGTTCGAAAACCAAGGCACGGCTTCTGCTTGGTGCAGGCACCCCGGAAATAATAGCCGACAGCTGCATCAAACATTCGGCTTCCGAAAAACATTCAAAAACCGGAACTCTTACTTCCAGGTTTTAAGTGTTTGGGAACCAAGGTGTTTGAGAAACAAGGCGTTTGAGAACCAAGGTACCACTGTACTAGAAAGCTATTTCCTGGTGTTCACTGTCCCTCTCCAGAGCTGACCCTGGCAACAATGCTACGTACTACGAAATTCTTCCAGATTGTGTGGGCTAACATACATCCACTCGCCTCCTTCTTTTCTCTTTTAAAATCTCATTTAATGGCGTTCAAAGACTCCTCTTTCTGTCTGGCAACTCCTGAAGGGTATTCATGCGTGCTGTCAGGATTTTACTCCCGACATTCATTTCTATATGGAAGTTCACATATGGTGCCCTGAATCCTTTCCCCCCATCCAAAAGAAAAGTAGCTTGCTTTATGGCGCCAAGCAGATTCCACCACAATCATAAAATGTACACGTGGCATAGAAAATTGACAGACCTACTTTTGCTGCAGAAGTTATAATGTCATACCTGCATTTCCGCCAGCAAAAAAAGCAAAAAGCTAAATGCAATTTTTCATTTCAGCAGGCACTGTTTGGGAGCAAAAAATTTATTTAACTGGGAAAGAAAAGGTTTTAGTCGGATGTCTTGGCTGTGAAGCTTTTGCACCCCTGCTGTGAAAATCTCCCTTTCCAGCAATGAACTCTTGCAAACAGGAGACATATTTTACGACTCCTAATAGCAACATACTTCAACCCCTACAGCTATAGTCATCAGAGACAACTGAAGACATCCCCTATGGGTCCACAGATGTACTGTTATTGGTATTCTTACAGAAGGCTAGGTTTGCATGAAGATATCACTTCCCTTGTGGTTGCCTTCCTGTCTGCTGCTGCCTCAAAATCTTCACTCACTGGAATGGAATTTTACAAATTCCATTCACACTCCTGATTTGAACTTGTCTTTGTACAGTTCTCTGCATTGCCCAGCATGTTTCAGTTTTTACTTAACACTGACAGGGGCATTGTTTTTTAAAAGGTGATCCAGCATTTGAAGGAACACAGAACGGACAATTTTATTTCCTTCACCCTTTCCTCACACACATAATTTATCACGAAGCATTAGAATAGATATTCCAGTCTGATCTACTGGAGATTCTTTAGGAGTCTCCCACGAGAGGCAAAAGGCTCAATGTAGAGCTTTGAATTTGTAACTTTGTGGACGATATGCAACATTATTCAGATACACAAGAAACCCGCTGAAATAAATGGACTGAAGGACTAAAATCTATTGATTTCAGTATCATCCTTTGTTTTCAAAACTTCCCTTCCTCAAGATGCTATTTCTTCAATGGTGAATGATTGATTGCATCAGCAAATAACATTTGTGCCCCTAGTTTTTAATAAAAGATGCAGCATGGCCAAGATGAGTTTATGGCTGTCATCTGCTGTCTGGTTTCAAGGGGTGGTACCACATGCCTAGGGACGCGGGCAGTGCTGTGGTCTAAACCACTGAGCCTCTTGGGCTTGCCAATCAGAAGGTCGGTGGTTTGAATCCCCACAACAGGGTGAGCTCCCATTGCTCTGTCCCAGCTCCTGCCTACCTAGCAGTTCGAAAGCACCTCAGTGCAAGTAGGTAAATAGGTACCGCTGCGGCGGGAAGGTAAACGGCATTTCCGTGCGCTCTGGTTTCCATCACGGTGTTCCATTGTGCAAGAAACAGGTTTAGTTAAGCTGGCCACATGACCTGGAAAGCTATCTGTGGACAAACGCAGGCTCCCTCAGCCTGAAAGGAGAGATGAGCACCACAACTCCATAGTCGCCTTTGACTGGACTTAACCACCCAGGGGTCCTTTACCCTTGCATATGCTTCCCTGTTTCATTTGTTCTCTATCTATCTAATCATCTATCTTTTTCCAATTTTGAATTTACTTTAAGAAATTTCTAGCCCATCCAGCAATGCTGGTGCTGGGAGAGTAACGCTATACACTGCCACTGCTCTTGCACATTTTTTTTACTGATATTATTACTGTGTGTGCCCTACCACAAGTGCCACTACTGTGCAATAAATCACTGAAGCAGGAGAAGAATGTATAAAATATAAAATGCAGTATTACAGTGCATACCTGCCAAGTTCCTGCCGGAAAAATAAGGGATTGGACCAGAAGTAGCAGACCGGAAGTAGCGCTTCCGCCATTTTGGAACTGGGCGGAGCATGCTCAGAAGCGACTTTTGATGCTGCTCTGCCCAGTTCCAAAATGGCCGCTGCACCAGAATAAACCGGGGAAAAACAAAAAAAATCTGTTTTTTCGGCTGGGAACAGCTGGAAAACGGGGGTTTCCCGGGGAATACGGGAGACTTGGCAGCTATGATTACAGTGGGATGTTAAAACTCCCACGAAATTTTGAAGAAGCCACCTGAATAATTGGGAGGCCACAACTACAAAGTAACCCCCCTTCAGTTCCATGCTTCTGCAGGCAGGATACAGATCAAGGTATCCTTCAGATAACCTAGTCCCAAATGCCATAGCAATCACTAGCTAGTTGAACTGCACCTGGAAATGAACAGGAAACCAGTGCATAGTTAAAAGTGCAGGAGTAATCTATTCCGGATGCTGCATTTAGCATCAGTTGGAGTCTCCAAATGCTCCTCAAGGGAAGCTTCATGTACAATGGTTTATTGTAGGCCAGTCTGGATGTGATCAGGTTGTGAGTGACAGTGGCCAGATGGCAACCATTGCAGGGAGGGCTCAGCTGATGCTCTCATGGTCAAGCAACCATATTCTGGAATCCTATACATTTCCTTGCCCAGCCACTGGTATGCATATCCTATGCCACTTCAGTAGGAGGAGGGGAAGCCCAACCTTAGCGCCTCATAGGTTTGCAAGGAGCTCATCTTCACAGGCTCTCCTCCTGGAACCTCTACCATATGAAGTAAGGTGGTAAGAGATTTCCAGGGTCGCCGGCAGAGAGTCTTTCATTTCACCTCCTTGCTACTCATTCCTCTGTTCTCCCACCGTAAGCATTACCAGTGAAAACTCATGCATGAAAAACATATGCTCCTCTGATTAGAGCTCAGATTGCTTAAGGGCAATGTAGGTTATGATATCCTATGCACACCTGAATGCGACTACATTCCACCAAATTAGTGAGACTCTCTTCTGAGTGCACATGCATAGGATCGCACTGTTAGAAAGCTTCAGAATGCATGGTTCCTCCCAAGATACCCACTAGGTGGCACTTCTGCACCTCTTCACAATGTATCTGTGCACTCAAGGCTTATAAGTTCTTGGAAAATTCCTTGGTGCAATCAGCTCTAGCCATTTTTCAGGATATTTTGAAACTCTAATGTATACCCTAGTGAGGATTATGTACACAAAGCAGTGCTGTGTGCCTATGATGCCGAAGAGAATAGTTTGATTTTGTGTGCGTGAAATCTGCATATATGTTTGATGGGGGGTAAATAATAGGTGGAATTTCTGTTCAGTTTTGAAACAAAGTGGATAGAGAAAAGTTTTCCTCCCTCTCATATGACCTTAGAATTCATGGACATCCAATGAAGCTGAATGTTGGAAGATTCAGGACAAATGAATGAAATGACTTCTCCACACAGCACAAAATTAAACTTTGCCGCTGGCAGGGACTGGACTGAAGAGGACGAGATGGAGGAGGAATGGTGGAGATTGCCCCCCACATCTCCTGATGCTTCCAGAGAATTATAAGGCAGTATTGATTTACAGCAGGGGTTTGAGGAGGGTCATAGTGCAGAAAAAGGCGAACAGAAGAGTTGGGAGGTGTTAGGAGAAGGGGAAGGGAGGCAGAGCCAGAGCAACCAGCTGACACATTGTCACTGGAGAGTATTTCGGACCCCCCTTCTCCCAGAACTTGGCGTTTGTTAAGAGTGCAAGAGCAAAGGACCTGAAGAATTGTGCATGCATACGAAAGCTCATACCTATGACAAACTTAGTTGGTCTCTAAGGTGCTTCTGGAAGGATTTTTTATTTTTATTTTGACCCAGTGACAGTTGGCCACAGGCGGACACCATAAGGGGAAATGCTGTCACTAGGAAGGGAGGGAGGAGGCACTGGCGGAGGAAGAGGAGTGCGGGGGAAGCGCACCACCTCCGGCAGCGCGATCCCGGCAGCCTGCCATCGCGGCTGCCCCCTACCCATGTTGGGTGCCACACCCCCGCTGGTGGCACACCCCACCCCCAGGACGTGTGACAGCCCCGCCCCCGCCTGCTCTCTGCCCCCCGGTGCCAGAGCATGAAGCTCCACCACTGGGAGGGGGAGCTCAGTTGGAGCAACACCGTTATTGGTAGGCAACAGGGCCGTCTTAAGCGCCCCTGTCGCCATGGTGCACTGGATCTCTCCAGCGCCCTCCCGCCCCGTTTCCCAGCATGGTGGGCAGGTGGGCGCCGCGCGCAGCTGCGCAGCGGACCAGCGGACCGGCCGTCCAGCGGGCGGGCGCAGCTCGGGGCGCCCTCCTGGCGGGCCGGCGCCATGGTGCCCTGTGCCACCGGGGGTCTACGTAGAGCCGGCCCTGGTAGGCAAACTAATTAGAAAGGACCTTGTTTTTCCCTGCTTCTTGCTGCCACCGGGCGAATTCCTGAAACCTGACAGCAGTGATGGCCAATAACTTGTATGGCATCCGAAGAGGAGTAGAAAAATTCATGGAAAATGAGGCTGCTAGCCATCATGGCTATGGTTGGGGGCAGTTCCTGCTTACAGGGACATTTGGTTGGCCACTGTGAGAACAGGATGCTGGAATAGATGGGCCATTTGCCTGACCTAACAGGCTCTCCTTACATTCTTATGCTATATTAAATCCCCGCTCAGCCATGTTATCGGAAATATCTTAATAAGTGAATTATTTAATAGAACTTCAAGAATGCTTCATTTTACAGGGCTTTGATCTACATGGCGTAAACAAGATCATATATCTGGCACTTAACATTTTAAAAGGAAATTAAGAAATGATTGTATTCTTGCCTTTATTTGAAGAAGTCTCTCCCCCCCCCCTTAAAATATTTGTGTGGGAAAGGGACCTTGAGATCTCCCAAGTTATGCAATCTGAGTGTTCATTTGTCATTTAGCACTAGGATGGGAGGAAGCCAATTAAAGAGTACTCTGACCAAACAGTAATGGCAAGCAGAATCATGCTGTACCAAGAAGCCACCTTCCCAACAGCAATGTCATTTGCTGTTCATCTGGACAGTACTGGGGTGAAGTTGGGTAACTTCAGCCTAATATGTATTCTCTGTGCCTACTTCATCATATGAACCAAAATGTATCTGCCTCTCCATACAAGCTAGTTTTACAGGGGCTAAAAATAGTACACCGAACTAAGCCTAGAAAGCTAGATTTTGTAAAAGTCTGCAGAGAGGTAATGCACTTCTTCACCAAAACCTCATTAACCCAAGGAGTTACAGTGCTCTGGAGATAAAAGCATAAGTTGGAACATGTGGCAGGTCTTGGTTAAGCCTGATATTCATTTCCAGGTCCTGTGTTTCAGAAGAAAATGTTAAATATTTCCCCGAAGAGCTGGAAAGTAACACTTTCTCCATCCCATGTACAATTAATGATGGCAGGGAATATAGAACCTTCGATAAATGCTCTGAAGTATAGCTGAATAGATGGAGAGTTGTTTATTACTTGTACTCTTGGGGAAAATCAACAACACTCCTTCAAAGACCCCAGGAAAGCTGAACTATTTGCAGGTATATAGATTTTAGGCAACTGCTTCAGTTGTCAATACTCCTCTTGCTAAGCCTGGTGGGTGTCTCACACAATGAAGCGTTTAATAAATATATAAAGAAATGTCAATAAAAATTACTTTAATTTTGGAAAACCGTGTCTAGAAACTGTTCAGTTTTAGTGGCACTGTGGGAAAGAACCATGGGTGAAATTATCTTGAGTACCCACCTTGATTTTCAAAATAAAACAGTTGTACAAGACCAACAAAAACAATAAGCACATAATAGGCTTAGCATACAATACAAGGGTAAAAGATATCTGATTGATAGTTAGGTTCTGATTTATCAGCCAGCGTTCTGTAGCATATTTGGATCAGGGTATTTCTGTATTTAGACACTACTATAATGAATGTGCAGATTGAGCAGCTAGCCAATGTTAGGGACAGCTTTTTCCTAAAGCCTTTTTCCATCTGACTTCTTAGACTTGTAAACAACAAAGAACAACAGCACAAGTACAACTGTGATGATATCACTGGGACAGGAGAAGTTGAATGCACCCAATAAAGGTTCTAGAGTAGATGCTCTTGGGAGAATGGACCCATTAAATATGACGTTGCCAGAAATTCATCACCCTAGATCAGGCATCCCCAAACTTTGGCCCTCCAGATGTTTTGGACCACAATTCCCATCATCCCTGACCACTGGTCCCATTAGCTAGGGATCATGGGAATTGTATGCCAAAACTTCAGGAGGGCTGCAGTTTGGGGATGCCTGCCCTAGATAATTCAATGATTTTATTCAGACAGAATGTTAAAGGGCCTCCTGAACATTTTACAAGGTTATCCTAAAATCTGCTCTTGTTTTAAGGAGCAAATCCAAAATGGCTAGGGTTTCGCATACATGATGTGCTGTCTCCTCCCAAGGTCTATGGGAATGGCTATCTTCCTTGTTCCAACTATAGCTGAGGCACAGTAAGTTAGGATGAGAGAGAGGGCTTTCTCAGTGGCTCTGACTAGTTAAACCTTCCCTGTTCTGGCTTCCTGAAAACAACTCAGGGATCTTCCGTTTGTTAAGGGTGCTGAGAATGGTTAGAAGACTCCTATTCACCCTCCCAGAGCTACAGTTCCCGGAGTAGTGTAACAATCAATCTGTCACCACTAGGAACTTTGGGAAGTGGAACTCTGTAAGGGAAATAGTGGTTTCATAAGGATTCTCAGTACCCTTAGCAAGCTGCAGCTCCCATAATTATTGGGGGAAGCCATGACTTTTGAAAGCATCATAGTGCTTTAAAAGTGTGCTGTAAATGTGGCCATAGTTCCTGATTCTGCAAAGTAAGTAAAAAGCAATCCATTCTGTCTGTTCAAGCTATACAGAACTTGCTTTCTGCATAAGGATATAGTCAAGTAAAGCTGGAAAAGCTTGTGAGAATTATTTCCTTCTACATAATTATACTGGACACTTCTGTGCAGGAGAGATAAGAACCATGTCACCTGCCCATTTTATACCTGTATTTCTAATTACTGATTGTTGTTCTTCCATCCTCACCACACAGGTAGGAAAGGACCCCTTTTCAGTTGTCATGGATTCATTTTGAGTTGCCTCATTTGAGCTGAAGCAGCAGGGTTTAAATAATAATAATAATAATAATAATAATAATAATTAATAATAATAATAATAATAATAAAGTAGAAACATTGCTCAGCAAGTGGATAGATCAGTCAGAGATCCCAAAGAAGCATACAAAAACAGCACTGCTCCCACCCTGTTTTTATTAGTAAATGATCTTGCTCATCGGTTTTAGCTGGCAATTTGCTTCATCCTATCTCCTCCTCTAACAAACAGTAGCAAGATTCTTCTGCTTTCCTTTCCAGTTTCATGATTTCCAAAAGTCATAAACAGGAATCAGGAATACAAAAAAGTAGATAATATCCTGTTGATATTTCAGTTACTGAGACTCGCTTGCTTGGGAAGAATGAAGGCCCATTAAAATCAATGAGCCTTCCTTCTGAGTAGATGGCATAGGTTTGCATTGGGTAAATGTCTATACCTATACTCCTCTGCAAACTTACTTGAACACAAGGAGGCTTCTTTCGGAATAAATAGGCACTGGACAATGGTTGCAGTGCTGGGGATGAGATATGAGTTTTGTTGTAGATACAATATAGAAGGTCTGGCACTGGCAATATATACATTGGAAACTGAGATCTGGTCTTTAATTGACTGGCACTAGTTAGCTTGGATTAGGCTCTCTGGCTGAAAACAGAGGGTGTCAAACCATCTAACCAGAAGATCAGGCAAAACAAGTACCGAAAGAAAGAAAGAAAGAAAGAAAGAAAGAAAGAAAGAAAGAAAGAAAGAAAGAAAGAAACAGTAGAGGAGGCTAAGTCTTGTTCCTGAAGATGTTCTTGAAGATTAGCAAATTTGGTTTTTTGAAGAACAACCACAACCCAGACCTTAAGTTCAGATTAAAATGCTTAGCTCAGGAAAAGATCGATACCTGTATGAGTTATACCCCAATCCTAATTGCATTTGTTGAAGTTTTAGACTCACAGAAATCAATGGAATGTACTTCCACGCCAGCAGAAGAGTCCAGAGAAATTTAATTATGGTTAAGTCCCATAAATTGAATGGAATTTAAACATATATTGAAGCATTTATGTCCTTTGATTTCGATCAATGGAGTTCAGAGAATGTACATCATTCTGAAATCCTATTGAAATCAATAGGACTTAGGCTGATTTGCATGTTGGCCTCTTGCGGTGAAACTCGCTATATGTTCACTCAGAAGCACATCCCATTGACTTCAATGAGGATGACTCTCAGTTAAGTTGGTATAGGACTGAAGCCTAAATGAGGAAAAGGTTTATTCCAAATCTCTTCCTGCCCACACACACCCAGTGCCCTGACCAATGGGAACTTGTGCTCTACGTGGTACCCAACTTCACTGGTTGATGAGGGAAAGGTTATGCTCCCTTCTTCCAATGACCAATGCAAATAAAAGCTACTTGGTACACAGTTCTTAATGCAAGAACATGCACCTCTTCAGTTAAGAGCCTAAGGTGTGCCTCCAGCCTCCAGTGCAGTTAAACAGAAGCCCTTGCTTTTACCATTAAGAAGAAATTGTTCCATGCTGATTTCCAAAATAACAAATCAAGCTCTTCTTTTAGAAACCATGTAGTCCTTTCAAACTGCCTTGCACAGCACATAACTAGATGTGCTTTTAGCTGATTCCAGAAAAAGAACAGTGACCTTTATAACCTATCTGTGCACTGCAGGGATCATAACTGTACCTGGCCCCAGATTTCTCTGTGCCTCTTGCAATGGGCCATAAATCCTTGTGGTGAATCTTATTTACACTGCAGTTATTTTAACAAAAAAAAATATATTGAAAGGGAAACGTGGTTCTTTAGAATCCCAAAGCCAGGATGCCATAGCACGCAAGCTCAGAGGACAACAGAATTGATCCTCATTAAACCGTTCATAGATGTGAAATTTTAACACCTTAATGCTTCTCCATCAACGATGTTGCTGTATTCCACAGAATACTGCTGAGATCACCTTATTGATTGATACGAGAGGGCATTTCAGTGCAGTCAAGACTGACTCAATAAGGTAAGCCACCTAAGATATGAGCTAAAAACTGGACATGAGCTCAGTTCTAATTAAGGTTTTTTTAAAAAAATGTGTGTGTAAATTAATATTCTAACATTTTTTTAATTCCTTTTAACCCAAATTCATTTTCTCTTGAAAGCACATGAAAATACATTTAACAAGCTTGTAAAACATCTTCGTACTTTGCAAATGTTTATCTTCAATATGATTTGACTTAATACGTATTCGCGAACAGTGAGGGACCTTTGCCTCTTTAGGTATTAATATATTCAAGTAACTGTTATTTGATAAAAACATATTCTTATATCCGCCTCTGCTTAATATCGAGGCAAAATATTTAAATTTTAAATGTGCTCTAAAGGGCGTGTGAAGGATGAAAAGGGAGAAAGATTTCCATTGATAACTATTGTTTCATGTTCAGTGCCAGCATTTTATTTGTTAGTTTCTGCTAATTGAATGCACATTATCAAAGGAAAACATCTGCTAGAAACATTCCTGCCAATCAGTTAAGTAATATAACAGGCTATGTAATTATCTTATTACTCAGATGATAAAAGCTTAGCTTATTGCCCCCCTTGCTCTTTGTTTTTGCTCTAAGCCAAGGGGAAAAGGTGGGAAAAGCTGAAGTTCATCAGGTTTAAAGACTGTCTCAATGCAATTTTTTAAAAATGTAGTATAAACACCAACAATAGGGAAACACTTGCCTGCGAGCACTCCAATAGGAGACATCCTTTACCAAAGGTGTCATGGGCTTTGACGACACTCGAACTCGGGACGCAAGGGAGAGACGTGCTAAGAGGAAGGCACGCTTGACAAATCCACACCATGATCAACTCCCGCCCGGAAACCAATGTCTCCACTGTGGAAAGATGTGTGGATCCAGAATTGGCCTCCACAGTCACTTACGGACTCATTGTTAAAACCGTGTTTATGGAAGACAATCTTACTCGGCTACGAGTGATCGCCAAAGAAGAAAACTGTTACCTTGTAATGATGTAGATCTGGACTGTTTCTTGGGTAGCGCTGATGTTATGGAACACACTCCCTGCTGAAATACAAGAAGGCCCATCTGTATTGCCATGTCACCAGCTTCTGAAGATGCGTGTAGTAGTTTACACAGGTATTTCTTTGACCTCTCAAACTCAGCCTTCCATTTTAATTGCAACAGAAGTCATAGTCAATTTCCCACAGGAGATGAATGTCACGCAAATTTACAGCAGGAACATAGTATGAAGAACAAACCAATCACACACAAACAAAAATCTCTGCTGGCATTCTAATAAAGCAGTTCAAAAGTTACTGTACTGTACTTATGCAGAAGTTGGAGCACAGCAGGCAGGAATTCTGCAAAATGAAAACTCCTAACCAACCATTTAAACCATTGTAAAGATAGTAGGAGTTTTTGTTTGTTTGTTTGTTTGTTTGTTTGTTTGTTTGTTTGTGTGAAATTGAACATTGCACATTCATGGAAAAATTCAATGCCTTTGAATTGGGGGGGGGGGGTTTGGCGGGATTGTCCAGAAAATTAAACCTTACAAAAATTTGGTGCAGCTGCACTTTCAAAACTCAGTTTCTTAAAAATCAAGGGCAAATTGCTTCTCAGAACTTAGTGTGTCCTGGACAGTTTTGTATAAATGTAGACCTTTCTTGGAATACACATTGCTTATGGAAATACTTTATGGAAATATGTCAAAGCTGAACTTTTCAGAGTATTTGGCTTTGCACTAACATTGCTTACATTTCCGTAGTTCGACAGAGGAAGAGATTATCCTAGCAACTCTTTTTAGAAATATTTGCAGCTTATATGACCTTTCTAGCAGAGTAACATTCCATCATATCAGTGTCCAAAATTGCAATTAAAATAGGCATCTCAGTCATAAACCAGTGAATAAACCAATTCTTTGGCTTCTAAATTGATTTTAAACAGCTTGACACATTTTCAGTTTCATTCAACGTGTTGTGGATTTTGATGCATACATGTTCATTTTAATAAGTCACTCTTCCCTTAAATTGCCTATTTTTCCCCAGTTGTTTTTTTATTCTCAGAACACAGACTCAATCTCATTATTTCCCCGAACACGGTCTTTTTTACACACTGGTCCTCACAGTGAGCAAATAAATCAATGTGGGAACTTTTTCTTTTATATATTACAATTTCATTTTCCAAAGTAGACTTTTCATTGCTAATTTATGTTGCCAAATCACATCTTGCCTCGAAGCTGAAACTCAAAGGGAGTAAGTCTTTCATACGCTCCATGTACGGAAAAACAACAACAACAACAATAAAATGGAAATGATAAATAAATATATAATAGGCAAAGAGGAAATTCACAGGAAAAAATCGAGAAGTACTTTAGAATTTCGTATCTTTACACTTAAGAGTGCTTCCATACTTTCACAATTTTCAGGTGGGATTCAATCACAGTGTGGGGAGTCAAATAACTCAGCCTTTGACCAACTGCTTCTATCAATATCACTTCCACCAGGACTTTGTCCTCTATGCATGGCACCAATATGTCATCACATGAAGCTTTAGAAGGTAATGAAGTGAGCTCATCAACAACAAAGGCTAGTGGATTGGTGCTGAATTCTTGGTGTTAGGTGTGCTCTTTGCATGTAAGGCAGTTCAGAAGTCTTGGGTGTGCTAGCAACATGACTAGGGAGGTATGTCTTTCGTTATGAAATCTCTACCCCTCCCTCCTCAGGCCCATGCACCGGTCAGAGTAGCGTACAAGAATCACAGTACAGTGGTACCTCTACTTATGAATTTAATGCATTCCGAACACACATTTGTAAGTCGAAAAAATTTGTAAGTCGAATCCCATAGGAATGCATTGGGAGGAAAAATTCATAAGTAGAAGCAACCCTATCTAAAAATTCGTAAGTAGAAAAAAATCCTATCTAAACCGTATCCAAGATGGCGGACGGAGCTCCATTCGTAAGTAGAAACATTCGTAAGTAGAGCTATTCGTAAGTAGAGGTACCACTGTACATTAAAACTATAGTAAAACACGGTAACAATAATACAACAATAAAAACACTTGATAAACACAACATTAACAATGCATTAAAAGCAACAATGGCAGCGACTGCAAAGTTAAGCAGAGCTTCCTCTGTAAATGATCCTGCCAAGCCTACAGTGCAGATTTAGATGATGTGTTTAAAAATAAAATAAAAAGTCTAATTCTGTCACAGCAGGGACGGGCAAGCTTTTTCCTGCCGAGTGCTGTATTCCTTCATGAGTGACCTGTCGGGCAACTGAGGTGGAATCAGGCAGTAGGTAATGCCAGAATCAGAAGTGGGTGAGAACATCCCTTCTTTCTCTCTTTTCCTGACTCTTGGTCCCCACCCAAAGGGCTGCTACGGGAGGGACAGATTGCTCTCTTGCTGCAGGTCTGAACTTGCAGAGGGCTTGGGAAATGTGGCCAATTTAACTGAGGGCTAAATGCAAGTTGCCTTACCCTGCATTATAGGGATGGAAATAGCAAGAAGAAAAACAAATCAGTTCAAGATCCTGGCTAATAAAAGCGAGCCAGGAAGGCTGGGCAATGGGCTCTGTGGGGTGGTGAATGCTTGCCTCTATGAGGGAGCCTTCCCAGACCCGCTGAAAGAGGCGGTCATTAAACCGCTTCTTTAAAAAACATCTTTAGACCCGGCCAATATGGCCAACTATCACCCAGTCTCAAATTTACCATTCTTGGGCAAGGTGATTGAGCGGGTGGTTGCTGAACAACTCCAGGCACGCCTGGAAGAAGCGGACCATTTGGATCCCTTCCAATTGGGATTCAGGCCTCACCATGGGACTGAAACTGCCTTGGTCGCGCTGGTCGATGATCTCCGGCGAGAGCGGTTTCCTAGTTCTGCTGGATCTCTCAGCAGCCTTTGACACCACTGACCATAACATCCTTCAGGACCATTTAGAGGGGCTGGGATCTGGGGGCACTGTTATACAGTGGTTCCGCTCCTTCCTCTGGGGCCGGGTCCAGAAAGTGGTGCTGGGGGATGAGTGTTCAGACCGCTGGGCTCTCACTTGTGGGGTGCCTCAGGGTTCCGTTCTCTCCCCCATGCTTTTAAATATCTATATGAAGCCGCTGGGAGAGATCATCAGGGGGTTTGGGCTGGGTGTCCATCAGTATACAGATGACACCCAGCTCTACCTCTCTTTTAAATCAGAACCAGTGAAGGCGGTGAAGGTCTTGTGTGAGTGCCTGGAGGCGGTTGGAGGATGGATGGTGGCTAACAGATTGAGGTTGAATCCTGACAAGACAGAAGTACTGTTTTTGGAGGACAGGGGGTGGGCGGGGGTGGGGGACTCCCTGGTCCTGAATGGGCTAACTGTGCCCCTGAAGGACCAGGTGCACAGCCTGGGAGTCATTTTGGACTCAAAGCTGTCCATGGAGGCACAAGTTAATTCTGTGTCCAGGGCGGCTGTCTACCAGCTCCATCTGGTACGCAGGCTGAGACCCTACCTGCTTGCAAACCGCCCCGCCAGAGTGGTGCGTACTCTGGTTATCTCCCGTTTGGACTACTGCGATGTGCTCTACGTGGGGCTACCTTTGAAGGTGACCCAGAAACTACAACTAATCCAGAATGCGGCAGCTAGACTGGTGACTGGGGGCGGCCGCCGAGACCACATAACACCGGTCTTGAAAGATCTACATTGTCTCCCAGTACGTTTACGAGTATGGGACCCAGGTGGCGCTGTGGTTAGACCACTGAGCCTAGGGCTTGCTGATCAGAAAGTCGGCAGTTCGAATCCCTGTGACGGGGTGAGCTCCTGTTGCTTGGTCCCAGCTCCTGCCAACCTAGCAGTTCGAAAGCACGTCAAAATGCAAGTAGATAAATACCGTGTTTCTCATATTTTAAGACACGTCTTATATTTATTTTTTCCTCAAAAAACACACTATGGCTTATTTTCAAGGGATGTCTTATTTTTTTCCTCCTCCTCCTGCCACAGCCAGCATAGCTGCTGCGCCTATCACTATGTCTTATTTTCGGGGTATGGCTTATATTCCTTGAATGCTTAAAAATCCTGCTATGGCTTATTTTATGGGTATGTCTTAAAATATGAGAAACAGGGTAGGAACCGCTACAGCGGGAAGGTAAACGGCGTTTCCATGTGCTGCTCTGGTTTGCCAGAAGCGGCTTTGTCATGCTGGCCACAGACCTGGAAGCTATACGCCGGCTCCCTCGGCCAATAATGCGAGATAAGTGCGCAACCCGAGAGTCAGTCACGACTGGACCTAATGGTCAGGGGTCCCTTTACCTTTACCTTACGTTTACAAGCACAAATAAAAGTGTTGGTACTGACCTTTAAAACCCTAAACGGCCTCGGTCCTGTATACCTGAAGGAGCGTCTCCACACCCATCATTCAGCCCGGACTCTGAGGTCCAGCGCCAAGGGCCTTCTGGTGGTTCCCTCATTGCGAGAAGTGAGGTTACAGGGAACCAGGCAGAGGGCCTTCTCGGTAGTGGCACTCGCCCTGTGGAACGCCCTCCCAGAAGATGTCAAGGCAATAAGGAACTATTTTACTTTTAAAAGACAACTGAAGGCGGCCCTGTTTAGGGAAGTTTTTAATGTTTGATGCTGTGTTGTTTTTAATATTTGGTTGGAAGCCGCCCAGAGTGGCTGGGGAAACCCAGCTAGATGGGCAGGGTATAAATATGTTTATTATTATTATTATTATTATTATTATTATTATTATCATCATCATCATCATCATTATCATCATCATCATCATCACAGACAGTGATGCATACGGAAAATTCATATGGGAAATATCCTCTGCCAATAAGTAATGTGTCAGTGAAAATCCATCCTTTGACTGGCAGATATATTTTTAAGAGAGCTGAATCTCATAGGTGACCATGGTGGATACACTCATTTCATTTGTCCAGTTTATCAATCAATATTTTCAGGTTCTGAAGTCCTGTTTGACCTTGGGATGAATATATATACCCCATGGGCACTTATGTCCCAGTCATACCACCTTCAATCCTTTGAAACTACAGTATAATCTCTCTCTTTTACCTTGACAGTACTGTACTTGGTATAGAAACATAAGAAGTCAGATCATTTGTCCATCTAACTCAGTCTTGGATACTATAATGGGCATTAGTTCTCCTGGCTTTTAGAGTGGCGTCTGCTCCAGCCCTATCTGGAAATGCCAGAGATTGAACCTGGGATCAGCTGGAGGCAAAATGAAGGTGCTATGCCACTAAGTTATGGACCTTCCACCAATATAGACTTGGCTTGCTTAGCTAAATGCAGTCTTTGGTTACTGCCACATTACAGATCCAGCGCTTGGGTCCACCACTAAATATGAACCATGCTTTTGGGGTGATGTGTCAAATTCAGAACCAGTTAAGAACAAGTGTTGTTTCACTCCTATGACATTCAAGCTTCACACGTCTAATCAAACTGATGGGAAAGGAGTTTACTCTTCTCCTAGTGATGTATGAGACACGAAATGAATTTCATGCACAATTAAAACCTCGCCACTCTTTGATTTGTCATAATTTATAAGCTGTTTCGAGAAGCAGTATGGTGATTGCCCTGTATAACTATTGTATAAAAAAGCTCACTGGGGGGAACACAGAAAAAGTTTAAGTAATGTCATATTAGACATATCAGCCCTTAAGCACCTTTTAATGGCAACATTTAACAGCTTTTATACTTTTGACAATGAATTAGATGCACCAACACTGACACGTCCCGTATTAATGTGCCATAAATAACATGTAAATGTCTATTAAGCTAGTGATGAGTGATCAGAAGTGTCTGCATTTGGGGAGTAGAGAGTGTCTTATAGACCTGCCCTTTGAGGTGCTGAGCAAAGCAATTTCCTCCGTACTCTCCAAAGACAGTGGGGACTTTGCCAGAGGTTGCCAGAAGGGACTTCGTGGGATCTCGCTTTTAATTCCTATTCTATGGGAAAGGCGAGGATGAAACTGGCTGTCATTAAGCCGATACTGATGTATTTTATGTTCCCAATCATAGCGGAGGTGACTTTTGCTCATACAGTATATTTCTGTGCCACTAGGGGATCCCTTTGCATTCAATTCCGCTGTAATAATATAGGGCTTCATTTTCTTCATTTATGCTGTTTTAGTTGCTGTGGGAAAGATATTAAGAAAGAAAGAAATAGCTATCTGGAATGAGAGTATGGCAACACGATAAATTTTAAAGCCCTTGGCTCCATCTTTATGTTTTGTTCTTCCACATAGGAAGCCCACGGAAAAAAAAGGCTTTGTGACAAAGCCCCCATAAATATTTTATATACTGCATTGTTTTCGAAGCTTCATCTTACTATCATGGGCACTAGTCAACAAGCACTATTTTCTGAGCTGTAAAACATATTGAATATTGGCTCTTCAGAATGACTAAACATGCAGTAACCATTGCTCTTTGAAGAATCATGAGTGCAGTAGCTGAAAGTTAGCTCATCTTTGGACTCACCTTGAGAAGACAATATATTCACAGTATCCTATGGATTGTTAAGCCATGCACAATGGAGCGGCTCCAGTGTAAATGAGGGAATAAATATCTCTCTCTTTTTCCTACTGAACAGCATAGCTGCTGCTACTACTACCACTACCACCACCACCACCACCACTACTATCAAATTTATATACCACTTAATTGCCAAAGGCTGCATTCTCATGGGGGGTTTATTCCACTGGTTTTACTGATTATAAGGCTATCATTTCTGTCCCATTTTCTAACATCCCTTCCACACTGCATACCTATGCGCTGCAGTACCACTGTATTCTGCTCTGGTCAGACCTCACCTGGAGTACTGTGTCCAGTTCTGGGCACCACAGTTCAAGAAGGATACTGATAAGCTGGAACATGTCCAGAAGAGGGCAACCAAAATGGTCAAAGGCCTGGAAACGATGCCTTATGAGGAACGGCTTAGGGAGCTGGGTATGTTTAGCCTGGAGAAGAGAAGGTTAAGGGGTGATATGATAACCATGTTCAAATATATAAAAGGATGTCATATAGAGGAGGGAGAAAGGTTGTTTTCTGCTGCTCCAGAGAAGCGGACACGGAGCAACGGATTCAAACTACAAGAAAGAAAATTCCACCTAAACATTAGGAAGAACTTCCTGACAGTAAGAGCTGTTCGGCAGTGGAATTTGCTGCCAAGGAGTGTGGTGGAGTCTCCTTCTTTGGAGGTCTTTAAGCAGAGGCTTGACAGCCATCTGTCAGGAATGCTTTGATGGTGTTTCCTGCTTGGCAGGGGGTTGGACTGGATGGCCCTTGTGGTCTCTTCCAACTCTATGATTCTATGCTACATCATGCTAAATTTCATTCACACCAGTAGTTGTACTGCAAATGTGAAAGAAAGGTCAGAAATTGGGACAGAAGCACTACCATTACATACCTGCCAAGTCTCCCGCAGAAAAATACGGGCTGAGCAGCAGCAGCAGCAGCACCGGAAGTTGCACCAGAAGTTGTCCGGCGGCCATCTTGGGGGTGGCCATGTGGCCACCCCTAAGATGGCTGCCAGGCATGAGTAGAAGCTATTTCCGGCACCAGCGGTGGCCATTTTCTGGTGCCCATAGATGGGCAAACTGGCACCAGAATAATGGCTGCCGACAGGAGCGGATTTAAGGGAGATTTACTGGCGTGCTATGGTCCATGGGGTCACGAAGAGTCGGACACGACTAAACGACTAAACAACAACAACAACAGGAGAGGAGCTCAAACGGGAGACCGCCGGGAAATGGTAAGGAAAAACGGGGGTTTCCCGGGGAATACGGGGTACTTGGCAGCTATGCCATTATAATCACCACCTGTGCTCAACAGTGGAGAAAAGCAATTTCTCCAAGGGGAGGGGGGTAAAGGATGGCTGGGTTAAGGTGCTTGTTCTCTTGGGGGCTGATGACCCAGGCTAACTCATAACAAAAAATGAGCATGCATTCTAGTTTCAAAAAGTAGAGATAAAATATTAGGTCTCCCTGGATGTGGTAGCTAATTATGCAGATATATGCATTTGCAGGTGCACGTGATTTGCTACATAACTGGGAAACTCTTAATTACAGTATGAGAAAAGACAACTTTATTATATAGCACGGCAAATGATTAATCTGTGATGCAAAGTATACTTCAGACCCATGGGCTACTGTATGGGAAATACTAATAGCCTGACCAGCAAGTGTCTTGGAGTTGGCTATCCCTTATGTCAATCAACCACATCTAATGATTTTCAACATTCATCACTTAGCCTTGCATTTCATTTTTTTCACTATTACTTTTAATAGTCCATATCTTAAAATCCATTCTCATAAATTTCCCCTGCAATATTTCATATAGTTCTCCTTACAAAAATTATTGTAGTCCTACAAGCATAGTCAATTGATTACAATTGTTTTTCAAATAGTTTGCATATTTACTACTATTTATTATTTCAATATGTATGTTGCTTTTCCATTTAAATATGGTCAAAGTGGCTCACAACAGAGCAACAAAATGCCAAATCAATCATTGCAATAACAATCTAATAGAATCATAGAATCGTAGAGTTGGAAGGGTTAGGGTTATCATCTAGTCCAACCCCCTGCAATGCAATGTCACATATGGGGGTCAAACCTTCAACCTTGGCATTACCAACACCATCCTCTAACCTACTGAGCTATCCAGGCTGGGTAAAGCATTGTAAAACGTAAGAATAATCCAACAAATAACTCAGTTTGATTATACAGTGGTACCTCGCAAGACGAATGCCCTGCAAGACGAATTTTTTGCAAGATGAATGCGTCTTGCGATCTGATGGTGACTCGCAAGACGAATTCATTTTGCAACAAATTCGTCTTGCGAATCGCAGTTTCCCATAGGAATGCATTGAAATTTAATTAATGCATTCCTATGGGCAAAAAAAGAAAATCCAATGCATTCCTATGGGAAACCACGATTCGCAAGACGAATTTTTCGCAAAACGAATTGCCTCGCGAAACAAATTAAATTCGTCTTGCGAGGTACCACTATATGAGCATTATAACACTTAAAATCAACATAAAACAAACTATCAATCAAAAAGTATCAATTAATAATAAATATAACAAGCCTTCTAATGCAGTCACATGTCAACAGTAGTATAACCAGCAGCCACTGAATAATATTGGTCACTGTGATTGTTCAGTTAACTCTATGAGAGTTGAAAGAACATGAACTCAGTGCTACAAGTCCTACATTCATATATGTAATATCATACTATATACCCATATCCTTCTGGCAGCACATCTAAGATCTGCATTCTTCACTTGAGAAGTGATTCCTTTCAGCAAAGCCAGTGGCTCCCATACTCAGAAACCCTTTATTATAATGCAAAGTAGTTCTGAGCCCTTATCTTATCTATCTAATCTTCCGATACGATGCAGTCTTGATTTCAAAATGTCTCTTAAGCTGCTTGTCCCTCTTTACTGAATAGCTAATCTATTCTGAAACAATTTTGGTTTTGATTCCCATCTCCTTCTATATTTAGCTGGTGAAAGGGAGAATGTTCAGTAGGCACTGGTGAGAGATATCCTTGCTATTAAATTCCGTGTCTGCTGCATGTTGAATCAGTATATTTGGAAAATTCTTTATCTTAAGAAGCGAGTCAAGAAAATTGGATCCATCAAAAAGACATGGAGTGTTACAGTTTAATCTTGTGAGCCGATGTGCCTGCAAAGATGGGTTTAGGATGGAGTGCAATAACACAGGAACATAAAGCCAAAGCCTGTAACTTCATTATGGGGTTAATTCTGGTCCAGCGTAATGTGCCAGAACAGCAACATGCACCATCTCTACTGCACTAGCGACAGTCGCTGGTGAACTCTGGCTCAAAATAAGCACTGCTTCTTGTATTATTCTAGCAGCAAAACTGGTCAGTCTATATGATAAAGCTCTCCAGAGAATACTTTTGTTGCGCTCTGCATCTAAGTGGCGGATAGTCTATCCTACATGTATTCATAAACCTAAAGAATGGGAATAGCACTGTCTGAAACAGATTGCAGAAGGGATTGGGGAATGTTATACCGACCAACACAAATGGATTATTGTCCCACTTCATTTTGTCCAACACTTGGGAGTAATTCAAGAAGACACATAAAACCTATATGAGACATGTCACGCTATTCTACTACTGTGGCTGGAGAATGGTATTTTATTTGTCTGTAAAAGTATGGCCTACTCTTCTGGGCCAGAAATTAACAGTTTCAGGACAGGCAAACATCAGGTAGGTAAAGTTGGCAGGAAAATGTTCCGCCAACCATGCAGCTGTTGAAATAAAATGACAGTCCTATTACTGTTCAGGTTTGATCCAGACACTCAGATATAAATAGAAAGGCTGATTCTTCTGTTGCCCTTCACTGCCTTTCTCCACTGTCATGAATGCCTTTGTATGGATTTCTGCTTCTGTGTTAGTCACCTCATGAGCACCTCTGGAGTAGAAAGAAGCAAAGTGCATAATGGGAAGGGATTCCTCTTGTGCAGTGACTTCATAGGATTCAATCTTCTAGCATTTGCCTTCTCCACCATCTTGTACTGTGGATGGGAGTGCCTTTGAAGCTTTCAAAATGGCTGTCACACAGAACACACACACACACACACACACACACACACACACACACACACACAGCCCCAGTAATAGCTGATAAAGGATAATGTCTTTAAAAATCAACAGCAGCAGCACACTGTCAGTGTCTGTTAAATCTTCTGTAATATTTCTTCTTCCCATAGCTTTGTGGCAAAATAAACAAATGGCTGACAATTTATGCAGGATTTTATGTTCCTGTCAAGAACTCCGAACCGTCCCTTTGTGGCATGAAAGAGGAGAAAGTGACAGTATAAAGGAAGACCAGCGGAAATGAACAGAATGCAGATGATGAATCAGATACTGAAGCTCAACTGCAAAGGACTGTTTGGCACCCATCTCCTACGCTCTCCTCCCTTCCCCTCATTGACGGGATGTTTCTCTCTGTAAACATAGCCAACAGCTTCTTTATTGTGACAAAATTAAATATAGCCTTTGCCCTGTATAGGAAAAGAGAAACAAAGCCACCGGAGGAGAGTTTGAGCCGCGTCTGCTTGCAGAAATGATTTTGGGTTCAAAACACTGTGGTCTCATTCTTGGACCTGCCTTATATCAAATAAAATGCCTGGGCACTGCCGTTACGATTGTGGACACAAAGCCTTTATGCATGGTCCATAAACACTGGCCCACCAAGCTGAACACAGCCTGTCAGTTGCATGTGGCAGTTAGGGAGCAATAATTCTCATTTTTCTAGTCTTAGGTTTGTTTCCACAAACATTTGCATTTTTTAAATATATCGTGACCTCCCTAAAAGAGGGCACGTGTTGCGGTGAGACCTCAAGACCAACCTCCTGTGTTGTGAGTGGGTAAGATTGGACAGTCACAACACCCGATCAGGGCTGTCTTTAGGGTATCCAGCGCCGTGGTGCAAAATCCCTCCGGCGCCCCCACCTGGCTTGCTAGGCGCCGTTGGAACGGCGGCTAGCAAGCCTGCTATTGCAAGGCAGCGTGGCGGGAACAGCGCACCGAAAGGAGCCCTTTGGGGGGCGGCTGCCGCTGCCCCCCGCCTGATCAGGCTTGCTAGCAAGCAACGCGCCAGTCAGCCCAGCAGGAAGGACAGCTCTGCACCCTATTGGTAGGTCCCTCAATGTTGGGTTCAATCTGGCCAATGGGGCGCAGTCCAAACGGATTGAGGGACCTATATATGCCCATGCACGTGACCCAGACCTTCCTGTTCGGTGCATGCGTTCAGAACAGCAACAGCATGTCCTCTGGGCAGCTGAGAGAGAGCAATTTACCTTCGATGGATTGTCCTGGTGATTTCTTTCCATTCTCCCTTCTTTGACTTTGATTCCTTCTAGCTGTTTTCTTTCCCTCCTTGGTTTATTAGGTCCTCTCTTGCCTTCCCATTCCCTCCCCCCTGGAGGGGCTTTCGCCCCACGGGGCTTCTGCCCCCTGAGCACTCCTGGTCTGTGGAGCTTGCCGTTGCCCGCATAATTTTCTTTGTGCTCTTCGTGCAGCGGTTTTTTTGTTTTTTGTTCCGGCTGCAGCGATTTTGTGTGTTTAGTTACTGGGCTGTTCTGTCAAGCCGATCGCTTTTGTGTATCTCGGAGAGTTCTCTCTCCGAGCAAATTGCTGAGTTACCGATATTGTTCTGCTTGGGGGGCTGATGGGGAATTTCCTAGGGCTGGGAGACCCCCTTTTTTCCCTTAGCTTGATCCACGGGGGGGGCAGCTGCCCCCCCCCAGAAGCAAAAAAGTGAGAGCACAGCATGACAGGCAGGGATGCTGCCAGCTGTGCTCCGCCTCAGCCTGCTCGGCTAAAGCTAAACTGCAGCAGCGGCAGCTGCCTCCATCGAGGGAAGGAAACCTGGACCTGGACCTGGGCTAACTTCAGCCCACACTCCTTCAAGTCACAGCGAGCACAGCCCAGAAAGTGCTGCCCCACAATGCTCTGCATGTATGCAAATGACGTGCCTCGGAACATTGTGGGGCAGCACTTTCTGTGCTGTGCTCGCTGTGACTTGAAGGAGTGTGGGTTGAAGTTAGCCCAGGTCCAGGTCCAGGTTTCTCTCGACGGAGGCAGCTTCGCTGCTGCTGCCTCGTTTTAATCACCACTGCTGGTAAAGGAGCGGGTGAGGCAGAAGCACAAGTGCGGGTGGCTCCATGTGCCGCCTCGGCAACGGCTGGAAACAGCCCCCTCCCCTCTGGGGGCGTGGACATTGACCACACCTCCTGGGGGGATCCCGGCCATGTCATTGCCAGCCAGCCAATCGGGGGGCTGGGGGTGGGGGGCGTGGCTGGTGTGCCCCCCCTAGTTTTGATCCTGGGTGCGCCCATGGCTTGATCGCCATTTTATACCTTCTTTTTGATTTGGGGGAGGTTTTAGCCCCAGCTAATTTTGGCGGGAGCACCATCTTTTCTTGATGGGAGCGCCATTTTGATTTTGGGGTGCTTTTTAATTTTGTGTGTACTTTTCAGTACCCCCCCCATTTAATAAAGAAGGTTTCAGGATGCCTATTAAGAGGAATCCCAGTCCTGCTCTCCCTTCTAAAAGGGTGATTAGAGGCCTGTCTCAGTCACTGCGTTCAGAGCCTACCCCAGCGGTTCCTCAGCATATGCTGGATTGCTTGGGTGCAATCATGGCTGATATTGGTTCAGACCCTGTGGCCATGTCAAGGTTTAATATGGAGCTTGAGTCTTTGGCTCAGCAATTTGGGAGGCAGCTTGAGTCTCAGCCCAGCCCCTCCACATCTTCCACTGCTTTTGAGGCTCATGGTCTTCAGATGTGAGCGAAGGGAGCGAGGCTTATAACCCTTCTGGTGCCTTGCTCTCCCAATTTCAGCCTTCTAGGATCCCAGTCCCAGCTAGCCCTAGGGGTCATCCTAGGAGTATGGGTGCCATGATGCAGCGGGCCTTCCAGTCTGGACTGCTTTGTTCGCAATCAGCACCCCCAGGGCCTCAGTTTGCACAACATGTGGGAGGGGGGTCTTCTTCCCAGCCCAGCTCCTCACATGTTTTTAGTTCTGTGCAGGTTCGGTCAGCTCCTTCAAGGGAGGCGCTCAGCATCCAGTCTTTGGAGGAGGATCTCCCAGTCAGGCCCGGCTCTAGGGGTAGTCTCGGTGGGTACAGGGCGCTGGGCCGGCAGGAGGGCGCTGCATGGTGAAGCCGCGCGGAAACCGTGCTGCGCGCTGTGCCCGCCCACCAGGGTGGGGGCGCCGGAGCGATCTCCGTGCCACGGCGCCAGGGCGCCCGACTGGCTTGAGACGGCCCTGCTCCCGGTGCCTAGAGTCCCTTCTTCTGGCAGCAAGTGGCAGAGGATTCGTCGCTCCAAATGCAGGGCCAAGAGGTGCAGAGATGGCGATTCCTCCTCTTCTACTGGTACGTCCTCTCAGACCTCTGATTATGATTCAGAAATGGCTCTGGGTCTGTATTGGGGTCACAGTGAGGGGGCTTCAGGCCTTCCTAGGTGAGTGTGGCAGCTTAGAGCTTCCTCTGGAATGCATTGATGGCGTTCCCGCCTAGGGCTTTGAAAGTAGAAAAATCAGAAATCAGTAAGAGAGATGCCTGATGTTGCAAGGCAAAAGATCATGAAGGAACTGGCATTGGGCAGGATAGTTGGCCCATTTGAGCGCCTTCCTTACCCAGATTTGCACCTTTCCCCCTTTGGGTGCGGTGCCTAAAAAGGCCCCCAGTGAATTTCGCTTAATTCATAATTGATCTTACCCTCAGGGTAACGTTGCCTATTTATCATGCTCACGTCCAGGATTGTTTTGCTTGTGTATGTCTGTGTGGCTGTAATTCATGCTCAGCAATCTGGTTCCATTCTCAACTCACTGAGCTGGCAATCAATTCCCTGCTGTTATTTGGGTCAAAAGCTAGAACCTTTTTTTTCCTTTTTTTTTTAACAAAAAGGAACTATTAATATATTACAAATAAGTACTAAATCTGTTAAGTGGTGGCTGACAGATCACATTAAAACATGTGCCCTTAAGCGCACTGGAGCACTGCAAGTGACTTGTGATACATGATGTCATTATTGACCTCTGAGTTGTGCAATTTGTCAGAGAGAGGAAAAAAATAGGAAATTATTTCTATGTTCCCCCCGTATCATAGGTGACCCCTACCATGAAGGAAGAGTCTTTTCCATAATGCTACATAATAATAACTAAAAATTTCAACCCTGTTTGCAATTACCAAGAAAAACGCTTCTACACTGCCTGTCCTACAGTTCAAGGAGACTTACAATGTATTGGAAATTAACAGTACATAATGAGAAACAATTAAAAATTGGTCTGCAGGGGATTCCCATATGGTGGGGATAATGTTGCCCGCCTCCATGTCATGTTTGCAGACATCTTTGTAACACAGAGTTAAGTATATGTAGAACTGCAAGGGCTTACTTCTCAGTAATCATCTATAGGCATGGACTGGGGATCAAAGATCACTTTGAAATCTCAGTAACTGCCTATGTTCTGGGGAAAAGAATGCATTGGATTAAATACAGCAGAGAATGAAATATATGAAATTTAAACCAGCTGAGGATAACATTGGATGGAGTCAGTTTTTCATATTTTGAGGAGAGCACCTGAAATATCAACTCATTTAATTTCAATCGTGCAGATTACCTTAAGGCAAGAATCCTCTTCTACAGAAGCTTTATATTAGACACAATCCTGTTTGTTTGTTTATGTTAAATGAAAGAAAAAGCTTTGCAGGCTATTTTTGACTACAGAACTGGAACATGAACAAGAATGCTTGGAGAATTATTTCATATCCGTCTTCCCTGTCTTAACTAGATTTAAAAGCTTTCATAAAATGTTGCAAGTACCCGAGAAGATGGAGCGGAAGAGTTGAGCCTCCCAAGGTGAAAGAGAATGAATGTATTTAATAACTGTATTCTTTAAAACAATTTGTGCACTCGTGGCTAAAAGGCTTGTATGTAACTGAGGGAGTGGAGCCTTGGTAAATTGTGGTTAATCTTATGGGGGGGGGAGAGGTGTTCCTTCAGCAGCAGAAAAAGCAGAGCAACGATTTTAGTTCCGCTCCACCTTCTTGCTGTTGGTGGTATTTTAGCCAAGAGGTGGGGAACCTCAGGCAGCCCGCTGGATCTCTCCATTGGTATCCTGAGGCGTTACCCAGGCCACACACCTCTCAGGACTTGTTCATGCTCTCTTTGGATGCTTTTGTCCAGCTGGAATGTGTCCTCCAACTCTTGCTTGCTTGGGTAGAAAGAGGAGTATGCGTGTGTCACTTTAAAAAGGTAACATTCCCATTCGTTGCTTCTGACCCCGCCCACCTCTGGCAGGTTGCCTTGGGCTGGAAAAGGGTCCCCTATACAAACATAAACAAACAATATGCAAGGTTGCCATGGATGAGGGGGATAAGCTTCTCTGGCCCACCTCAAACACGGTGCACACTTTCAACCCTGCACCTTCATCCAGTGAAGGCTAGTCCATTAGGGAAAATGGCACCCTGTCCCACCAACCCTAGCATAGGAGCCACCCACTAGGGGCTGGGCACCCACAAAGTCAATGAGAAAAGCCAGCAAGTGGCAGCGGTGCTGCTTCGAAGAGAGAATCAGTTCCCCTCTGCTCTCCGCAACCAGCCAGTGAGGTAACCTTGGAGGGGGGGGGGACACACGGAGGCAGAGCCTCTCCCTCTGGAAAAGGGTGTCCTGCTGGTAGTGGAGAGGAGGAAGAAGGGGCATCAACAGTGGCAAACTCTGCCCTTGCACCAGTTCGTAAGCATATTATTAAATTTTTGCATAAAAAAAAACCACACACACACACATACCTCCAGACTCTCCCAAACTGTGGACACCCACAATCCTGAGGGCGAGATGGCACCCCTGAACCTTAGCCTGCCCTCAGTCATCCGCTACCTGCCTGCCTTCTCTTTACTTACAACTGGTCTAAGGGGTGGCACTGACCACCCTTTTCCTCTTCCTTCTTCTTCTGATGGAAGGAGGATCAAGTTTGCAGATGACCCCAAATTGGGAGGGGTGGCTAATACCCCAGAGGACAGGATCACACTTCAAAATGACCTTAACAGATTAGACAACTGGGCCAAAGCAAACAAGATGAATTTTAACAGGGAGAAATGTAAAGTACTACACTTGGGCAAAAAAAATTGAAAGGCACAAATACAGGATGGGAGACACCTGGCTTGAGAGCAGTGCATGTGAAAAGGATCTAGGAGTCTTGGAGGATCACAAACTTGACATGAGTCAACAGTGTGATGCAGCAGCTAAAGAAGCCAATGCAATTCTGGGCTGCATCAATAGGAGTATAGCATCTCGATCAAGGGAAGTAATAGTACCACTGCATTCTGCTCTGGTCAGACTTCACATGGAGCATGGGCATACCCAGAGAGGGGCAGGGGGCAGCTGCCCCCCAGAAGCAAAAAAATGATCTGCTTACACCCGAGTAGGCGACTTTTCTCCCTCTTCGCTGCTTTGGGGTGAGCCACGGAGGATGGCTCCACTTCCTTCCCTCCTTTGCCCCAAAGCAGCGACGGAAAGGGGCAGCAGAGCTGGGCAAGAGCCGCTTGCACCCGAGTAGGGTGCTCTTCACTGCTTTGGGGTGAGCCATGGAGGATGCCTGCACCTCCTTCCCTCCAAAGCAGCTGGGGCAGGCTTGGTAGCCTATCTCCACTCCGGGAAAAGTGAGCCCACCCCTCCTCCCCTGCTCCGTGAAGCATCTCTGCCGCTGCCGCTTGCAAAAGCCTGCTTTTACAAGCTGCGGGGGGCGGGATGTTTGACAGGGAGCAGGGAAGGCACAGGCAGGGCCGTCTTAAGCATATCTGGCGCCCTGGGGCCGAAGATCCCTTTGGCGCCCCCCGTTTCCCGTCGCGGCGCCCCCTGGTGGCCCGGCGCCCTGGCTTATTGTGCCACCCAGCCTTGCCTCAGGGCCGGCCCTGGGCATGGGGGCTGCCTTCACGAAGGGAAGAGGGGGGGCAGCCCGTAATTATGCTACTCTTCCTCCTCCCAAGCCGCTGCCAGCATGCTCTGCTTTTGCGGTGGGGGGGGGAGGAGGAACGAGTAACTAGAATAATTTTTTTTAAAAAAATCAAGCAAATAATTGTAATAACTACCGTAATAAAGCACTGCTATAATTATATATAATTTTCTTAAAATTTTGGTTACAGGGAGGTAGCCGTGTTGGTCTGACATAGTCTGACTGCAATTGGTGGGATAAGTTGATTGAAGAGGGTTCTTAATTCTAAGACCCTTAGGAACAATGTCCAGGTTCCTGCATTTAGTCAGAAAGAAGATGTCAGTTTGTACCTGTGCAAGTTTCTTGGTGAGGTTGATGGACTTCCATTTCACGCGGCTCAATGTGGTGCCTTCCATAGTTCTAGTTACAGGTAGGTAGCCGTGTTGGTCTGAGTCGAAGCAAATAAAAAAAACTCCTTCAGTCGCACCTTAAAGACCAAGAACCTGGACATTGTTCCTAAGGGTCTTAGAATTAAGAACCCTCTTCAATCAACTTATCCCACCAATTGCTGTCATCAGCAGTCGTTAACAGCCATCTACAGGTTTACGACTCCCATCCGCCCATCACCCATTCCCACCCCCACCCTCTGAATATACATAAGGGTCTGGTGGATTCTGTTTCAGCGTATCTGACGAAGTGTGCATGCACACGAAAGCTCATACCAAAATAAAAACTTAGTTGGTCTTTAAGGTGCTACTGAAGGAGTTTTTTTTATTTTGCTTCGACTCAGACCAACACGGCTACCTACCTGTAACTATCCCTTTGCAGACGCTCCTGCTACTTTCTTTAGTATCTACCCTTTGCAGATGAGGTCCCAGGAGGGTTTGCTTCAATAAAAATATAAAAGCAGTACAATAAAATAGCGGTCAAATATAAATAAAATATCCCATGCCTCTAAGTCACAATAGGAAAAGGCAGCATTAAGTTATTTGTCACTTCCATAGGAATCCAACTGTAGGCAATCAACTAACCATCCTTTAGCCCCACTTCACCCCAAAGCCTGCTGAAAGAGATGCATCTTAACCAGTTTTTGAAAACAACATTATGGAAAGCTGAAATACACTTCAGTGGGGAGAAAATTCCAGAGGCACAAGGTCACCACAAATAAGTCCTTCTCTCATGAAGGTGACACACAGAAAGCAATGTGGCAGTATCAGTAATATCCATAACGTCAAAGTGACAGGACCACATTCTCCCTTATCCATGAGTACTTTATACAAAGTCTCTCTGGGGCTTCTAGGAACACAGTTTTCTGACATATTCTTGTCATACTTTTTTGGAACTTCTGCATATTACTCAACAAAAACTAGACCAACAGCAATGCTTTAATTTTCAGCATTTTTGGAAGATGCATATTTTCCTACTCCAGTGAACAGACATGGTCGGATGCTTTTACTGAACATTTGCTGCATTTTGGCTATTATGCCAATTGCTTTGATCTCTCCCCCTATGATTCAAACAATTGTAGCAAATTTGATACCTTTATTAGGACCAACTGCAAAGTAATGCACTAGCTTCCAAAACCTAGCATTGTTCCTTATGCTGAATATTAAACAAAAAAGCAGCAGGTGCGAAAAAGAAATATTGATAATTGTAAATGATGGGATCTCTGCTTTAAAAAGCAAGTGTATGTTCTAGTTAGGGTTAGAGTTTGACCTAAATACATGCTTTTTAAATATATTTTTCAAAGACAGAGGAAGTAAAAGAGATATAGGACAGTGTTTCTTAGTCCTGATGTAGTTGGCACTGGGCACAAAAGCCCTTAATTATTCTTCAAAGAGCTTCTAGAGAGAAAGAGGGAGAGAGAAAGCGGGGGGCAGCAGAGAGAGGAAGAGAATGTGTTGAAAGCATTATGGGGTGCTGGGGTCTCTCTGGGAATCTGATGTAGGCTAGCAGCAATGGAGCATATTCAACGAAGTTCTACTTGGGACAGACCCACTGAAATTAATGAACTACGTAGTTAAACTATGGCACTCACTCCCACAGGGGGCAATGAAAGGCAGTGATTTGGATGCCTTTAAAAAAGGATTAGACAAATTCATGGAGCGTAAGGCTGATCAATGTCTACTAGCCACGATGGCTATGCTTTGCCTCCATGGCCAAATGCAATAGGTTTCTGAATACCAGTTTTGTGCTTAGCTCCTGCTTGTAGGTGTTCCTTAGGGTGTTCCTTAGGGACCTGGTTAGTCAGTGTGAAATGTGCCATTGGCCTTCTCCAGCAGGCTCTTATGTTTTTATGGGACCTAAGTGCGGGAATGTTAAGGATAGAAGGAGAGGATATATTGATTAAATATTATCCTTTCTTCACTCACACTACTGAGTCACGTAGCAGAGCAGATTCCCCTCAGTACAGCAGGAAGCTAGTTTGCAGATTTGTTTGGATCGCTTTAGCTAATGAATCCAATTTGGCTTGCCCAAATGAATTATTCCTGGTGTCCCCTTTTATCCCTCTTAAAAGAATAAAGACACAGTAACAAGAAGTTTACTCACATTCAGTTCACAGTATGATCCCTGAAGGGAGGGTTTAGCTTGTAATTACATAACAAAGTGTGAGTTTATTACGCCCATCTGCCTGGTCACATGCAGGGGGAGGACGCTTCAGCCCAGTGGAACAGGAAGTTATACCAGCTGGAGTACCCTCCCCCTTCCTTTGTCCACTTTAGGGAAACAAGGAATGTTGCATTTGACTGCTCCAGTGGAATACACCCCACACTAAGTTAGTCATATCTATTAACTGGTATGAGCAACAGGCCCAGGCCCAGCAGATATTGGGGGGGGGGGGCAAAGACACCTCAAACCCATATAGCTGGCGTCCCTGGTCTGGGATAGTGATTTATTTATTTTTGTAACCTACTTCAAGTCAGTTCCTTTTCTCATGAGAAACAGGGTATAGACCCATAAATAAATATAGCTACCCCAGAAAAATCCTGTCATCAAGTAGTGAACCTGCACTATTTAAACTGCCCTTGCCAAGAGAAAACGCTAGTGTTGGGCCCCTACCTGACACAGGTGGGCAAATACATGCATGCATACCTCATGTGTCCATTTATTCAATAGTTCTTTAGGGCTACTGGCCTTACCACAGCCCAGTCATTAAATGTTGGGAGTTGTAGCTTCATTTTTAGCTCTACTTTGTTTATTTTTCAAAAAGGTTTGTGTTGCGGTTGTTGTTCCTGTGCCTTAAAAATCATAGCTTGTTGAGAGTTAGAAGCACCATGACACGCTCTCATTTTTACGATTCATTTTGACAATGGGCCCTAAGGGAGAATCAGGCTGTACATTAAACAGTTGCAAGGAGCTATAAATCTCCTTTGATTGGATAGCCACTTCTCACTGCCTTTAAGTAGCGGCATAACAAATGCAAATTGCTTTTGGACCTCATTCGGAAAGAAAAATTAGGCTGACTTCCCCACTGAATGGAGCTTGGGAGAGAATTTGATTCCATGAAAGGACAGAGATGGATGTTCCTCAGTCAGATGTGGGCTCTGCTTTTCTGCACGTGGAGCCCCAAAAGTCAGGAATAAAAATTTGGATCACAATCATCGGCATGCTTGCTGAGTGGGTGGGTTAGTAACAATGCCAAAAGCTCAAATTAAATTGTGTCTCTCGTTTGTGGTTCTGCAGCAGCTGAGTTAATCCACAGGGGATCCATTTAACATTTGTGATGGGCGAGTCCCCTGAGATCGCCTTGAAATAAGCCAACACATTTCCTTCAAAAGTGGGGAATATCTCTCAGTTTATTTCTCAGCATACCTGAGTTGAATTTGGAACTGAAATCCAAATTAAAATTCCACCTAGGAAAAAAAAGTTACATGGTTTAATTTGGTAGATTGTTTTAATTTGTTTTTAATTATCTTGTGAGCAGTATGGTGGAAAGGAAGGACATAAATCCTTTTGTAAATACAGAGCAAAAACATTTTAAAGCAACAACAACCTAGTGGGTTGTTACATTGTCTTCTTATTTGAGCTCTTGGGATTTGTATTCCTGAGCCAGATTGTATTTCTAAACCAGCTCTACCTCCTAAGGATTTGCTTTTATACAGTGCTTTTTTTTCTTCCTGGGGGCATGCAGGGGTACGCATGCCCCTAAACATTTTGTGAATCTTTGTACTTTTGTCCATTTACTGTATTTATTTTCCCCAATTTGAACTATAGAATGGTGATTTTCTTAAGTCAAAATGAGAGTACCCCTAAACATTTTTTTAAAGAATAAAAGCAGTGCTTCTATGCATTGCGAAACGTGTCCTTATTCAGAGAGAAAGAGAGAAATATCAGATGAGACAGCAATACATTTAAGTACAGTGGTACCTCGTTTTATGAACACAATTGGTTCCGGAAGTCTGTTCATAAACTGAAGCGTTCATAAACTGAAGCGAACTTTCCCATTGAAAGTAATGGAAAGTGGATTAATCCGTTCCAGACGGGTCCGCGGAGTACTCAACCTGAAGCGTACTTAACCCGAAGCATGGGTGTAATTGGTTCCGGAAGTCTGTTCATAAACTGAAGCGTTCATAAACTGAAGCGAACTTTCCCATTGAAAGTAATGGAAAGTGAATTAATCTGTTCCAGATGGGTCCACAGCGTTCGTAAACCGAAAATTCGTAAACCGAGGTGTTCATAAACCGAGGTTCCACTGTAATGTTCATGCATATAAATCTGAAGGAATATCATGGTGTCCATGATCATCTAGAGATTGTCACTCTCTATAACATTCATCCAAGTAGGACCGGAACCACCACAGAGCAGACCCTCCCACTCCCAACTTAGAAAGCAACACCCAGCGGTGGAGGAAGCCACTTGGGCGGGGGTGGCATGCCCTGGGCCAGGGTGAGCCACCCATAGGGGTGGGGTGAGTGTGGGGCACATTGTGGGGCCTCCGGAGTCTACATGCCTCCTCCCACTCAGCCACCCTACAGCTGGGGGGAGGGCAGACCATTTGGGCAGCGCAGAGCCTGTGTGCGCCCAAGCCACCACATCACTCCCAGGAGAGACTCGTGGCTCGGGCATGCTGCAGGCCCCGCAGTGAGTGCTGCCTGGCATTTTGTCACCCCCCCCTCAGTGGTGACGCCTGGGGTCGTCCACACCCACCACACCCCCTTCCTCTGCCCCTGACCACACCAAAATGATATAGCAATCCAGCAAAGCAATCCAGCAAAGCAATTCTTTTATTAAGATGTTCTCTAGCTGCCTCTGAGGCTTCAGCATGGGTTGCTAATATACTTTCAGACCTATCTCCACTAGATTTAAAAGCTAGAAACTTCTTCTTTTTTTAAGGAAGAAAAAGCAATCAGGTAGGGAGGGGTAAAAGAATGAAAGATGTCACTCCTGAGTTGCTGAGTCTTGTGTTTCTATGCATGCACAATGGGATCGGCAACAGTGCAGGGCACACGTAGTCCATGCTATAAAAGGTGGAAACCTAAGGAAAGACCATTGTGTGAGCTGTTCTGAAATGCACAATGAACAATTAACAAGACTCTGTCTAGATATAAAAACAGCACGGGATTTTCTGTGCTTTTCTTCCTAATAAAACTGTCAAAGCTCGCGTATCAGAGATATGAATGCCCCTGCTAGATAATTATCTGGCTATCTGGGTTCTGACTAATCTGTACATCATGCAGGGTGAATGAGCTGCAAAGAAGGCAGCCTGCATACAAATAACAACAGGTAGACAGGTAGGCATATAGACTCAGTAAAGTATGTTGTATCTTTATTATCTTTTCCTTGCTTTCTTTTTATTTTACTAAGGCAATTTGCAGAAAAAACAAAGTAAAACTCCCAGGGGAATTCAGGAGTCATCATCTCCTGCTTTTGATCATCATCATCATTGCAATGCCATAGACAGAGAGTTCTTCACGCAGGAAATAAGCATCTGGAACCGCCAAATCCCTCAGGAACAAAGATCCCGTTTTCATGCAAATAGCTCAAGTAGGAAAAGGAAAAGGACATTTTTAAAAATCTTGAAAAGTCTGTATGATATATTGGCAAAAGTTTTACTTGAAAGTGCATGTTTGCAAACATTTGCATTTGTAAGAGCAAGCTCCTGCAAGGTATTCATGGTACTTCAGACCTGTTGGAAGTTTTAAAAAAAGAAAAATATTGGATGCTATTTTGTGCAAGCTACTTAGAGATACTTTTAAATTAAGCTGCCTGTAAATTTTGTTATATAATTTGCTTTCTTTTTTTAAATGCATCCTGGGCAGGCTGACCTTCAGTGTATTTCTGCTGCTTCAATAGTTTGCATTTTGCACCTTGGCTAGTACAGAATATCTAGGGGTGCACAACTGGTGCAGTCACATGGGGCACAGAGCTGCTGAGGTGCCACCTCATCCAACTATACAACCCTGCTTTTTCTCCACCCAGACTTTTTTGAATTATGGCAACTGCCCATCTGAGGTCAAAGGGTAAGGTGATTTCAGCCAGATAGGGCCAAAGACCTATACAGACCAATATCTTGTTCTCACAGTGTCCAACCAGTTGCCTATGGAAAGCCAGCAAGCAGGACCTAACTACAACAACACTCTACACACCGGGCAATTTCCATAAACTGGCATCCAGAGACATGCCACAGAGACAATAACCAGCCATCACACCTATTGAATTTGCCTACTCCTTTGTTGAAGTCATCCAAGTTGGTGGCAATCACTACATCTTACATAGAATTAGGTAGCTGCTGTGGTTTGGATAGTTTTTACCAGGCATCCCCAAACTTCAGCCCTCCAGATGTTTTGTACTACAATTCCCATCTTCCCTGACCACTGGTCCTGTTAGCTAGGGATCATGGGAGTTGTAGGCCAAAACATCTGGAGGGCCGCAGTTTGGGGATGCCTGGTTTTTACTAATTCTGTAGTGCATACTTGTAGTTGTAGTAGGAGTAGGAGCAGCAGCAGCAGCAAGAATGTTAAAGGTAAAGGGACCCCTGACCATTAGGTCCAGTCATGACCGACTCTGGGGTTGCAGCGCTCATCTCACATTATTGGCTGAGGGAGCCAGCGTACAGCTTCCAGGTCATGTGGCCAGCATGACAAAGCCACTTCTGGCAAACCAGAGCAGCACACGGAAACACCATTTACCTTCCCGCTGTAGAGGTATCTATTTATCTACTTGCACTTTGACGTGCTTTCAAACTGCTAGGTTGGCAGGAGCTAGGACCGAGCAACGGGAGCTCACCCCATCGCGGGGATTCGAACCGCCGACCTTCTGATCAGCAAGCCCTAGGCTCTGTGGTTTAACCCACAACGCCACCCGCGTCCCTTGCAAGAATGTTACTTGCCCCAAAATGGAAGAATGGATACCAAAACTTATGGAATATGCAGAAATGGCAAAACTTCCCGGAAGAATAAGAAATCAAGATAATGAACTTTTTATAAAAGAATGGAAATGGTTTGTTGAATATTTACAGATAAATTGTAAACAGTTAAGAACGTTGGCAGGATTATTGTAATAACCTGCAGTTACATAAGAGTATATATTTAAAGTAGATGAATAAATGAGCAAATTAAGTTAATTTGGATATGCAGAAGATATTAAAATTAATTTAAGGAACTGCGGAAAGAGCGGGAAGGAAGTCAGGTTTTGAAATGTTAAAATGATTGTAAAATTAATGGAATGTATAAACCTGAAAAGCATAAATATTTTTTTAAAAAAATCCATAGCGCATACTTGATGATGTTCTGGCACTTTAGGTGTTGTGATGGCTGACGTGATTTTGTCAATGGTGCCCAATACTGCACCTGATATTTATTTTATTTATTATAAGGATGCTTTTAAGCAAAATGACTAAAAACACATGATTAAGTTACCCAAGGAAAACTCCCCTCCAAACCTTCTTACCCTGACTTCCTATAGTTTTGGTCAAATCATTTGCTATCTTTCCAAACCTATGCTAATTTATACTTTAGGACACGGGTGTCAAACACAAGGCCCGGGGGCCTAATCCGGCCCGCCAGACCTCGTCATGTGGCCCGCGTAGCCACCGCCGACAGTAGCCACTGACAGTAGTTCTGGAGCCTGCGATTGGCCGAGGGTCAAAACCGGGGCGGGGCTGCAGGCAGAGGCCGGGGCGCTGGAGCCGCACTGACGGCCTTGGCCAGGGAATTTCAATTTCGAATGAGGCTGAGGGAGGCGGTGGCACAGCGGCCAGACGGGGAAGTGAGATGCAGGAGGAGGAGGAGGAAGCCCGCCGAGGAGGTAGGAAAGCCCTACAGGCGCCGCCGGCAAAGTTGGTGCCGGGACGGAGCAGCGCTGGTTTTTTTTTTTGGCGGGCTTTGCTGTTGTCTCCGAGAGCGAGTGAGGCGGCACTGGGGAGCCACCGCCCGCCGCTTCCCTTCCTCTCCTCGGCTGCATCCGGGAGGTGGGCGAGCGAGCGGGCGAAAGGGACGTGGAGTGAGCCTGAGGGGGAAGTAGGCTAAGCGCAACAGCCGCTCTCTTGATGGAGCCGGGTTTCTCTTCCCTCTTCCCCCGTTTTCTCCTCATAGACACTCGGGAGGATGCCTGGCTTTTGCTCTGCCCCCCACCCCCGAGCCGCCCTTTGGCTTCTCAGTTCTGGCGGAGCTGCTCCCCGGGGGGCGGCCGGGAGGGAGGAGGCAGTGACGGCACGGGTTCCTGCTCTTCCCGCTCTGCCGCCTCCTCCTCTCAGCCCCTCGTGATGTAGGGCTCCGGATGGAGTCGTCTCGCTGTTTGAGTAGGTGGGAGGGGAATTTTTTTTTGGGGGGGAGGTTTTCAAGCCTCCTCTGCCTGCAGTCCCGGTAGGGAGAGGCGGCGGCGAAGATGACAACAGCGTGGGTGGGGGGAAGAGCAGCTCTGAGGCGAAGATGCACGTCCGCTGGGGCTGCCGCCGCCTTCCTCCTCGGGAAATCCGCTGCCCTCCCTCAGCGCGAGGGGAAGGGACTCTGGCGCTGAGGAGGGAGGATGCAAAAGCAAAGCAGGGAGTTGGCGCTGCACCGCATGTTCCTCCCCCTCTCCAAAGCATGGGGTGGGTTGCAGCGTGTGGCATCCTGCCTAGCGGGGTTTGGGTGTGCGCAGGGCGGGGGAGGGAAGCCCTCTTTCCATCTGCAGGTTTTTAATCCCAGCAGTGGCTTTCTCCTTCCTGCCGAAGGTTTAGTTGAGCCCCCCCTCCGGAAGCCATCGATCCCCACCTTTTGTTCAAATTTCCCTTGTTTACATCCCCTCCCACACACGCGCCACGACGCAGGAATGTGATCCACGTGGGGGCGGGAATGAGCTTACATTATTACAAAAAACAGTAATAATTGAATGCAGTGACAATAATTTATGATAATAAAGAGTGGACACATAGTCCTACAGACACAACTGGCCCTTTGAAGGTGACCAAACTGCTGATGCGGCCCCCGATAAATTTGAGTTTGACACCCCTGCTTTAGGACGATGTTGCTTCTGACACAGTGTCCTTTCAGGATGTTTGTCAGCACCTAAATGAAAGGAATTAACAATTTATCTGCGCTGAAGGGGCTGACTGTAGAACAATCTGCGTAAGCAGTTTTACAAGCTTGTATTCCCTGTTTACCAGCCTGCAAATACATGTTCTTTTCCTTTATAATCACACTATTTGCCTCGGGAACTTGTTTACGACACCACTCTCTTTTTTCACTCTGGCATTTTCTCATTAACTGCCCACTTCCCCCCACACAACATATTTATTGGCGGTTTTAACATCATCAACATACTCTCATGAAAATAGGATCATTTGATTCTGCAAAATTTGAATTAAACGCTATTAGTGCCAAGGGAAAGAATAATTCAGAAAATGTATCAGGGATTTTTTCCCCCTATTCCAAGTGAAACTAGATTATGAGTGCTGCATATCCTGGGGCATGGAACTACAAATAATTAAACAGCAAGCACAAGTACGACATCCATGGTGTGTACGCTCTATGATTATTCAGCACCACAATCTCGTCAGAATGGATTGAATATGGAGAAACTGATTTGTTGATTTGATGGGGACACACACAAACACAACCTATCTCCAGCATTCCTGTTTATCTTTTCCTTTCCCATTATTTTCAAGCTTAAAATAATGGAGCATTATCAGTAGTGTATCTTCACGACAGATCGTGAAGCTGAGGCTCCAATACTTTGGCCACCTCATGAGAAGAGAAGAATCCTTGGAAAAGACCTTGATGTTGGGAAAGATGGAGGGCACTAGGAGAAGAGGACGACAGAGGACGAGATGGTTGGACAGTGTTCTCGAAGCTACGAACATGAGTTTGACCAAACTGCGGGAGGCAGTGCAAGACAGGAGTGCCTGGCGTGCTATGGTCCATGGGGTCACGAAGAGTCGGACACGACTAAATGACTAAACAACAACAATCAGTAGTGTAGTTACACCAAATTACTATTACATCATCAGAGGTAGGCATTATCGGGCACATGCCAAGGGACCCACAACCAACCTGTGGAGCCTCCTGATTCTGCTATTGTTCCTCCTTGCAATCACTGCCTTTTTACATATCCTCTCTAGAAAAATAAGCAAGGAGGGCAAGAAGCAGCAGCAGTAGACCCCACACTGCTTGCCCTCTTCCTCTGGGTTGCTTTGTGGATATAGTCCAAAGGAGGATGTTAAGTGAATGGGTGGTGGTAACACTAATGAAAGGGATATGGGTCCACTCGGTGGAGGAGGGGAAGGAGACCACTGAGAGTATCTTGCCCAAGGGTCTCTTCCAAAACTTGGAGCCAGTTTGATTGTCATCATCACCAACACCAAATTATTTCCACCATTATTATAAATTGCATTAACTACACTTGTGTAGTATGAACCCATTTTTTCAAAGACTGAAGCAGTGTGTGGGCATGTGCATGTATAAGCTGTTCTCACTGGCTTAAAGGTCGTCACAGTGGAATAGGGAGAGTGGTCTCCCAATCTTGTTGGGCCTTGAGTGTACGCACCATGGAAGCTCAGTCAAGTGGTTAGGCCAAGCATCCCCAAACTGCGGCCCTCCAGATGTTTTGGCCTACAACTCCCATGATCCCTAGCTAACAGGACCAGTGGTCAGGGATGATGGGAATTGTAGTCCAAAACATCTGGAGGGCCGAAGTTTGGGGATGCCTGGGTTAGGCCAACCACAGGAAAAGCTGTTTAGCATAGTTGTCTTTACTAGACCAACACCAACATACACTACTATACATACACACATTATTTACAGATGTTACAAGTAGTCTTCTCTCTCTGAGCCCAGGGAGGGTTCTTTATTTTGAAGTCCTTGCTGAGTTAAAGTCCACAGCCAAGTTCTAAATAATAATAATAATTGTTATTATTATAAATTCAGTTGCTTTCAAAGTCCTGCAACTGATGAGTTCTCTGAATTCTGAAGTCTGGCAATTTCCCAACTCCTTCCTCAGCTGATCTCTTCAAAAACTCATCACTCAGTTCCATAGCTGCCAAGTTTTCCCTTTTCTCGTGAGGAAGCCTATTCAGCATAAGGGAAAATCCCTGTAAAAAAGGGATAACTTGGCAGCTATGCAGCTATGCAGTTCTGCAGTTCCAAACACATAGTGTTCAACAATTCCTGCAATCTCTTATCACGACCCACACGGTATTCTGTAACCAGAGGCTTTTTAGAGGGGGAGAGGAAGAAGGAGAATGCTTTGTTTAGTTCAGTCTAGACAAAGAGGCTTCTCTAGACACTATTATTCTGACCCAAAGCCACACATTATTGGTCTATGCCTAAGCATTTACTTGAAGAAGAATTGCACCTCCATTCTTTTCTCTTTTTTTACTTCACCTCCTTAGCATTAAATAACATGGTGACAGAATTGGATGAATTTGAAACTGGAGAAGGATTTTGTAAATTCCAAATCATGTCTGGTTTCAGCCATTTGTTTACAACCTTTTTTTTTTTACTATCTCTTCCTTGTCTTGTTGTGAGATCATTGGTGCTGCTCTCCATTTTAACTTTTATAGAAATATGTAACATCTCTAGGCCAGGGAGGGGGAACTCTGCCTGTTTCCCATACTAATTCAGGTGGATGTCTGTGTGGTATAACAATGCAGGCATTCAGTACTTGAAACACTTGCATTTGATATGAGCAATTAACTTGCCCTGGCCACAAGGAAGGCAATTGCAATGTTTGTGTGTGAGAGTGAGTAGAGGAGAAAGCATTTCATGTCAAATCCAGCGACACATTTCCTCTTATTTTCCCAATTCCTTTGTGCTCTGTGTTCACCCTGGCTTCTGTATCCATCGCTGACAGAGCCAATGCAATTGCAGGCAGAAATTAAAATTGGCTCTCTTTTTTTGAGGTCATTTGTATGTCAACAGTCTTACACTGAACAAGAATTACTTTATGCTTTCCCTATTAGTGTTTTTAGAGTGTGGGATTTCCCCACCCACCCACACCAAGTTTATGAGATTCTGAAATATCATTTTCATGTTGCTGCTACTGATGTTGTTCTTTTGTACTCCAGTTTTGCTGTTCCTCTCTTAATGGCTGCAGCCATGGATCTTGTCTTTACATGCTTGGGTGAGAGATAAAAGTATGCCTTCTTAAAGTTGGTTTTAGTCTCAGAAAGCCACTGGAGGAAGCTGTCATCATAAGTGGTGACAATAACACCCCACCTGTTCCTATTTACAGATATCCACTCCAAAGCAAACTGGGGTAGCATTAAATCTGTTTTAACTTTTTCAAAGGTTGCTGTTTTTATTTAACTGTTTTGTTTAAAAAATGCTTTAATTATATTTCTCAAGGTATTTGTGCTCTCCTTTTCTCCTATTTCAGTTGAAGAGATTTTCATGTGTATTCTTCACTGCTTTGATAAAGGGCCATTTAATAGTTGAGAGTGATAAAATAGACATGGTTAATTTACTTGTTGAAAACAGGTTAGAGGTGTCCCAATTAAGGTACAAATTTTTAAGGAACTGGGGGGGGGAGTCTGTGTTGAAGTTGAATAAGAAAAGTTTGAATAAGAGTTTAGCAAGTGGGCCTTGTCTCAACTTTTCAAAGCAGAACCACACGAAAGTGAAATATCTTTCCTTCCATAGCATAAATTTACTAATTTTTCTATTGCTTCACTTTCACTGTCTGCTGCTCACTGTGCTCGTTTCAAATCAGGGGTTGGGAACTTGTAGGCCTGCAGACATGGCTAAACTACAACACCCATCACCCTGGATCATCGGCCATGCCTGGCGTGGCTAATGGGAGCTGGGAAACTAACAATAGCACCCCTGTTTTTGATGCTACATTTTCTTTCTTGTCTCCTGTTGCAACTTATCATCTCTGCAGATGTTGCTTTGCTGTTATGACTACACAGCTATGGGCAGCCTGAGCAAGTTCAATCTGGCCTCATTGTTGGGCCCCAAAAGCAAGTCCTACTGTGGGAGATGGGAAATTGGTTGTAGGGCTGCCTCCAAAGGGCCCAGACCCTTTGGGTCTTCCAATGTCATAGGGATGGGGTGCCAGTTTCTTGAATTCTGACTACTATGATGAATGAGGTCTGAACCCTAGAGTGAGATACTGTATTAGAGTGAGACCAACGGATTCGCGAGACTCTCTGTTGTCAGAAGTTCAAGGGGGCACTGTTTGTTTGGGCTCAGGGTGAGACCCATGAGGTCAGTGCTTGATTTAAGGTGGTGTGGGTGGTTCCCATACAGAGCACTATTCTGAATGAAGGGGTGCAAAACTATGACAGTGCGCTTCAGAGCATGTGCAGAACTGAAGGCAAGAGGGGAGAGAGCTCCAAATTTTGTCTTCACTTGGGGCACCATATAACCAAATCTGCCCTGGCGTGAGGTTGAAAGATGTTGAATTGGGAGATGTGTTAGAATAAGGGTTGTGTGGTACTCTAAGTGCCCAACCTTGGTATTGATGTCAGCAGGTAGCACTTGATTAGTGGTTTGTGAGATATTGTTAGCACTTTATTATTATTATTATTATTATTATTATTATTATTATTATTTTATTTATTTATACCCCGCCCATCTGGTTGGGTTTCCCCAGCCACTCTGGGCGGCTTCCAACAGAATATTAAAATACAATAATCTATTAAATATTAAAAGCTTCCCTAAACAGGGCTGCCTTCAGTAGCCCGCACCTTGATCTGAATAACACATATTCCAGTTTGTATTTTCTACTCTATCAAAGCACTGTGTGGTTTTTAATCCCACATTTTGCACTTCATTGAAGCACTTTGCTGCATGGCACTTTGAAAGCAATTTACATTTCCCTTGTTAGGGCTACTTACCAATACTGCTTCTGTAATGAATCAATGAATTCCTTTTGTAATGAATTTATTTTGGTATTCGCCCCATCATGTTTTCTACAAAGTTACTGTCTTGTGATTATTGGTAGGTAGGCTTGTTATTTACTGCTTTTTTATTGCATTGTATTTTTACATACTGTAAACTGCCCTGGGAACTTCTGATAAAGGGTGGGTAAGAATTAGTAATATTAATAATAATCCCCTGCTGGCAGGGCAGAGTGGGTGAAGTGGTATTGCTTACCTGGCTTCCAATCAATTCAAATCATGGTCCATTGCCCCAAGCAAATAAGAGTGTGAGTGTAGTAAGACTTGGGTATGAAGACAAACCAGCATTTAGCTAAACAATTCATGGCGTAGTGTTACATATGGACCAAGCCAAAGTTTTCCGTTACACTGAAGAAACTGGGGCAGATCCCCCCACCCCACCCCATGGAGCTCCATGAGTAGCTAGAGTCCAATTACTATTGTGATTGAAATTGCCAAGTGCTATAAACAGCTTTAGTTTTATCACAGAAATGGATGCTTTCTGAATGGCACAGCAGCATATGTGGAAGCAAGACCTACAAGCCTCAGAAAGCCAAAACAACATTTTCCCATATCTAAATATCTAGTATGTGGCATGGGATCCATAGATTGTAAGCATTTTATCCTGCTGAAAATTCATAGAGCAATTTAAGCATCTATCTTGGAAGCTGACCAACATGTTGGCACTAAAACTCTCAAGATTTTTGCTATAGGAATTTTAATGACTCTGAGGTTTCAACTTGGCATCTCATTCAGAGGACACACAATTTTTAGGAAAATTCCCGTTGGAGCATTTATCCCTTGAATAAGTTAAACTTACGAGCATCATTTTTTTAAAAAAAAAATCAATGGAGTTTTATTTTAGAGTTTCTGTTCAACCACTGACCAAACCTTGTGTCTATTTTCTTTTAAGGCACAAATTAATTACAGCCTGAAGTAGTAAACTACAGTGCCAGTTTGACTTCTGGGATAAAAATAGAGAGAGTTTCAAATTGTCATGAGAGGAAATAGATTGGCACTCGCCAATTCATTTATTCATCATTAGAACCAAATGCATTCTGTAACTATCTTCATTGTGAAGAACAAATCCCTTATTAATTATAGGCCTATCTCTGTAGAACACTAGAAAGATTGGTAAAGTAAAATAGAATAATGAATGGCAGACACCACGAACAACACAGGGTCTCTCTCCGGGGAAATGGATTCATCACCCATCAGAAAATGCGTAAAACCACACTTGAACTTTCCAAGGCACTGAAAAGCAGGACCGAGAGGGAAAGGTACATGCACCATAATTAGAAGCAAGAAAGGAATCAAAACCAGCAATTATTGTTACTATCTATGGCACTTCTAGGTTATCTGATTGTTGCTAAGCACCCGCCCTATCTACTCTAGTCATCCTGGGCAGGCACAATAGGCAGCAAATTAATAGGCCCTCCAAAGTAAACAGATTTCTGGCCTAAAGCCACAAGACAAAAACGAATCCAGAAATCGGTAGTCCTTCAATTCAGTTTCAGATTAAGGATGTTTCTAAAGTTTGCAAGACTCATATATTAAATCTAAATGTGAAGGTTTGTAACACCCAAGCCAGCCATTATAATTTGACCAACCAGTTTAAAGTCATTAAAAAACAACAACACACCTTCAGATTCCAGACAAACATTTAATAAGGAGCATCTCTCTGGTGGGGTGGAGCCAGAGCAGTAGACTCCCAGCAGCAAAATTTCTGCAGTTTACCAAGAGGGGTGAGACAATAGTGAGGTCAGGACTTCACGGGTGTGCCAGCAGGAAAGTAGAACTAGTTCTGATGCTGCCTCTTCGCCGCCTTGACCTCGCTGCCAATTCAGCCATCCCCCTCGTAGTAAATGGCAGCAAACAGTTGAGCCACTCCTGCATTTATCTTCTCCACACTTCTGTTTTGCTCAGTCATGTTTGCAACGACGTAACTTAACCGTTTATTGCAATTGCAATTTTTCTTTTTTTTCTTTTTTTAAAAAACCGGCCCTCCAAAAGAACACATAGTAATAATGCCATGTATGTACATCACAGGTACACACATCAGCCAAAGTGAAGACCCAGATCAGTAAGAGGTTTCTGGGCAAAATGCAGGAATGCATGGAGAGCATGATAGCTGAGGAAAGGAAGAAAGGAAGAACCAGGCAGTTGATGAGAGAGCTCAGTAGGGGCCCAGCAAGAGGCCCAGTAGAGATTGCTAGGAAGAACCCCAAAGTTTCAGGTGGGGTTTGGTAAGCAGCAGTTTGTCAGAACAGAAGGCCATTAATGTGCACAATCTGCAGTGATATCGCTGCTTGAAATGCAGCTGCACAGTAAATAAAACCACTTGTGTGAAGTGACTCTCCACATGGTGTAAGTTAGTTCAGCCATGTGAGCAGAAAGCATAGGGAAGCACTGGTATTCAGGCTGTAGTTCAAAATGCATAAGTGCCTGCTGCTTTGAAATGCACAGACTGCTCCTGAGAAATGCCATCGGTCTTACCCAAACTCCTGCCTTGCCATACTTCGCTTAAAGAAGAACTTCCAAAATTACTTCAGGGCTCTCATTCCTTTTGGTTTTGTTTTACAACATATGCCAAATCACCAGCGAGAATTTCAGCTGGTCTCACTGGGACTTCACGTTCCCCCACTTCGTTTGGCCCCCATCTCACTGAAGGACAAAACCACATATTGCTTTAGGCTCTTTCAATGGCTGCACGTTCTTCACTGAATGCAATCCTCTGCAGATGCAGATCATTACTAGATGGCACAACAAAAACCCCAGTTTGATTGAGTTTGCCTTATGCATCCAAACAAACAGGCTGGTTTTTTTACACAACCATCTGACTCAACCATCTGCTGGAGCCCAAATAATTTAACTGGTAGACATCTAGCCATGAATGAGAGCCAGAGAGTGCATTAATGCTTTGTATGGGTTGTGCTGTCAGTGGAAATGCAATGCACTGTGCTGTAATAACTGTAGCCTATTGTTTCGTTCACTATCTTGTGTTGCCAGGCTACAGTCAATGTCCAAAGACATAGGGACAGAGGCACCACCCTTGAGACAGTGCACAGGCTGCAAAGAGAGGCTGTATTTACTCCTCTAAAAGGGCTTTTGGTTTGTTTATGTAGCAAAATACAATCTCTACTAATTGTTGCCCTTTCCTGTTATGACATTTAACATCCATTCCTAAAGTCCGAAAATGCCACATGTTCAGGGGATTTCTACTTCTTCAAGGTAAAATATATTCAATAGAATATCAGTCCTCGAAAAAACAAACACTCCCTGCTGCGATATCAGCAGACTATGAAGAGGCCGGAATATGAGTGAGTATATTAGCATTTCAAAGACTGATTACAGCTGGATAAATCTTTATCAGAGGGGGGGACTTAGATGGGAGGGATTATTATTAGACAAGTCAAGGATCTGTTGAAATTTGGACTCAGTGTTAGCAATTACTTCTGTGTTTCTGTCCCAAGCCATTATCACTTTGGCTCAACAGGAGCTCTGATTGGCTGTTGGAGAACCTAATTTATCCAATGCAACTTTGCAACTTTGGTTCCAACACATTGCAGATGCGACACTATTTGGGACACAATGCAGATTTCAACTTGGAATGCAGATGTCTTGTGAGTCAAACCAGGGTAGTGAAAGAAACAGTTGCCTCAGCCAATCATAAACATCACATTACCAATAAAAGTAGCTCAGGAAAAGTTCCTGCAATTATCACCAGGGCCAAAGCCTTCACCCTTTTGCTCTTGAGCTAGTTAAAGGTTTTTTCAGGACCAGGAAGCTTTCTGTGTTGTCTCTTTGCTCAGAGAATCTTATTTATTTTAAATAAATTTAAATAATTACCATTTATTTAAATAAATTTAAATAAATGATATTTATTTATACCATGTAACCAACAGAATTTCTGAGAAGAGTACCTCTTAGGCTATCCTCATAAGCCACTTCCTACTCCCCCATGATTGGTTTTATTTTCTTACAGTTTGCCTACTTTTTCTTGAATAGATTTTGGTAACAGGACTAGAAAATTCATCATGGAACTAGAATATACATGGTGAATTTGGGATAATAAACCCAAAGTGGAGCACTTTTGTATTTTATAAAATTGAAGGTGTCTATCTTTGATGCATGAAAGTTGGACTTAGCATTTTTATGTAGAAATTCTTGGATAAGGTTAAATTTAAATGGTGAATATAGGCAAACTTTCTCTCCGCACTACCAATTTAAATTAATTCATAGCCATTAAACTGCTTTCTGAGAGTTTCTTGTTCTGTTTTTTCCAATCAAGTGTTGTATAAATTTTATTAAATAAATAAATATAAAATGATTGGTAACATAAAAAGGGTGTCATTGGACCTTTTTCTAGAAAGGAATTGCCAAATACAGGACTATAAGCTATCAGTTTCCAGGTAAAGGTGATTTATAGAATTAAAATGTTCATGTACTATTAATAATCCTGGTCTTCCTTGAGTATTAGGCCATTTTATAGTAATTAACTGATGTAAAAGGTCTTTTTCCCCATCAATTAAACTAATTGCTTTTCATACTAAATGTAGATTGGATATTGATCTTTTTTAATTCTGCTCAATTACATAAGCAAATTACATCTAATTGCATGCTTACCACATCATTACTCATTTATCAGCAACATCAGAAAGACTATAGATCATGTTCCTCCAAGGTTTGCTTTGTGATGTTTTGAAGAGTTTGTTGTTGTTAACAGCAGTGATGTAACATGTCTACCCCTAGCTATCAAAATATTGTACTTATGCAACTTGAATGGCAGGGGGGGGGGGACAATTGTAACTGAGAAAACCAAACTATCATCAAAGAGATATCCTATATAGTGTGGTGTGATTAATAGACAACCACTGCTATCAAGGCCTACAATAAGATTCTCAAAATGCTGAGCATATATGCATTCTATCGAAAACAACATCTTTGCTAAACGAATGCATAGCTGGTGGTATTTAAGCAGAAGTTGGGTGGTTGGTTATCTGTCAGGGATGCTGTAGAATAGATGCAACCTGCATTGCAGATCAAACATTATGGAAGCAGTTGGACCGGATGGCCTTTAATGTCTTCCCAGCTCTTTGATTCTATTACACAAAAGGGAACTGTTTTATTTACTTTTATTAATTAAATTTGTAACCAACCCTCCACCTGAAGAGCGCAGGGCAGTTTGCAACATAAAGAAAATGAGAACACAAAATACATAACAAGAAAACAAAAACCAAATGATAACACCCTCCCAACTATATGGTATTTCATGAAGAGCTATGATGCCTGCTGTCTCAAAAATGCTGGCAAGTACAGTCTATAAATCCACCATTGTTAAAGAGCATAACCTGCATCCGTTTGAAAAGCTGTCCTTGGCCCATGTAGAGCAGGACTCTCAAGTCCACAGGGATGAAAGTCTATACTCTGATTTTGACTGTGCATTCTTAATCACGAAGCCACACTGCGCGGCATTCAAGGCTCTTCTGCAGGCTGCCAGAGTCAATACTTAATGAGTGGGATAAGCCATGTCTTCTCCACTGGATCACAAATAATTGTAGTCTTATGGAACAGCCATCCTAGCATCATCATTCTAGTTAGTCAAGAAAAGGAAATAATGAGAAAGTGGGACATTTACACAGCAACCAAGTAAAATCAAGAAACAAATGCAGTATTGAATCTGACTTGAGAACAAACTACATGATGTGCTACATTGGGGTCCTACCTGCCTCCCAGCAGTGTACATGGGTCTCCCAGCTAATTCCTCCATTCAAAGAGTGCTTGGTTCCTGAACGACTTAGCTTCTGAGAGGAGAGGAACAAGAGTTCAGTGGCAGAGGAATACACAGGAGGTCACTGGCATCTCCAGTCAAAAATAATCAGGTGAGGTGAAACATCTCTGCTGGAGACCCTGAGTTGCTGCCAATCTATGTAGGCACAGCTATGGCTACAATCCTAAGGGGAGTAAGCCTCACTTAATTCAATGGGACTTCTCAATTGACATGGTTGAGATTTCACTGTTCTACAGCTTCCTAGTTTCCTCTTAATCTTCACCAGGCACCTTGTTGACATTGATTGGAATAAAAATGAGATCACCTAGTGAGCCTATAGGTCTTCACAACAACACAATGAAACGGATAGAGATGTCTGCTCTTAACCTTGCAGAAGCTTCTTTCCTTTCATGGGTTTGGATCCAAAGGTGTCTTGTTGTGTTAGTTGGAAGGCGGTTTCATCACTCCAAGGCTGCATGCCAGATTCTTCCAGTTTCCCAGTCCTGCTGCAGCCCTTATGCCCCATGCCATGCCACTCTTTAGGGTTTATTTATTTCTTAGCTCAATTTATAGCCCACCTTTCTTGGAACTATAATCACAGGTGGCTTACAATAACATTTAAAACTATTGAAATGCAACCACAGCAAATAATGCAGCGGGCTAAAAAAAAGCATCGGCACACAGATCATACTTAAATCAGTCCTCCACGAAAGATGCCACAGTTGATGCCCAGGGATCTCTGACAGGGAGGGTGTTCCACAGCTCAGGTGCGTGATGGAGAACCTTTGGGCTGAAGTGAGAGAGACACAAAAGTCCTCTTTCGAGGGCTGAGTTTCACTTGCTCTTCTCCAGATCCAACACAGTGCGGACATCCAGTGTCCTAAATGGAAAATAGGAACATAAGAAGAGCCTGCTGGATCAGGCCAATGACTCATCCAGTCTGGCATCCAATTCTCATAGTGATCAGTTTCTTGTGGGAAACCAGCAATAAGTATTCTAGCAGAGGAACACTCTCCCCTCCTGTGCTTTCCAGCAAATTTTGAAGCAGTCTTGCCTCCAATTTGAGGCAGAGCATAGCCATCACAGCTAGTAGTCATCAATAGCCCTCTCCTCTATGAATAGGTCTAATCCTCTTTTAAAGTAATCCAAGTTGTTGGCCATGACTGCCTCCTGTGGGAGAAAGTTCCATAGTTTAACTATGCACTGTGTGAAGATTAGTTGCATATTACCGGTAGTTCAAGAAAACAGGCTGGCAACCACCACAATATAAGTTACGTACAATGTACAATCATGGTTAAATCTAAATTTAGTAAATTATACTCTAGGAGCAGGGGTCTTTTTAATCATTTCCTTTTAAGTTCATAAGATAAATAGAGCAAGCTAATTGGCACAGTTACGAAGGAAGCACTTTTTCATACTTCTTTCTAAAGGTGGTAAGAAAATAATAATGTGACAAGTGCAATGGGGTTAAGAATTTCATGTGGAAAACACACAGAGAGACAGAGCACAAAAACTTTGACATCGTGTTGAGGTGACAAAACTGAAAGTGCAAGGCTTGTAGCAGCTAGCATTTGTTTCTTTTTCTTTGCCACTTTCTCTCCCTTTCTCTCAAAAATGAAAGAACATGAAGGGTTTTTTAAAAGTAAAATAAACCCAGACCTTAAAGTTCAAAAATACCTGAGTTTTCCAGATACATTGTAGCAATATAATTACATACAACCCTCATTATATCGCAGGAAAGTCTGCTCTTTTCCTGCAAAACCAGACACACAGAGATACGCATGTTTTTCAATGTCTGCCTTGTTGTCAAATTTAACTATAGGCAGCGGAGCCCAGGTATTCTGCATCTAATGAGGAGAAGAGAATGAACTGCATATATATTTATAGCAAGGCCTTTTCTAGATGCAGCCCAGATCAAAATGTCTCATGTGCTTTTTAAGTTTAAAGGAGAGAAGGTGTTGCTGTCTTGATCCCAGAGAATAAGGATACAATCTTTTGTCGACTTAACCTGGGAATAAAGCTGAATGAATATACTGGAGCTTGATTCTGAATAAACAAGCTTAGGATGGCACTGTCAGTGATACAAAATATTTAAGATAATTTTACTCTTCTTTTTCTTTTTAGGCTGATCTGACCCAAATTTTCAGTTTTGTTTTTGTTTTTTTCTGTCTAATAAAATTACTGAAGCTGTTTTGGCTGAGCCCGCAACTGATGGCATTCAGGATAGCGCAGCGGTCAGAAGCTGCCTAAAGTGGTTCTGAAACAATCAATGTTTGCATGTCATCTCTGTGCAAGTTATCCAGCGCCTGCCCAACATTAGTTGTGTTTCTTTAAAAGATGTAGAAAGGTATACTCGTGGGTATAGCTGTACCCTTTAAAGAATAACTGACAGGTGATTTTGCTGTTCCACCCTATGCATTTCTAATTAGGATGTTCATTCTTGTTTAGATTGTCCCTTCTTCTTCTGTTTTAGTTTTGACACTTTTTTAAAAGTAAAAGTGAACATTAGCTGCAAAGGATGGTGGGATGGAGCAATGGCACTTTCCTTCCCTCTGAGCAGGTGGGTTGCTACTGCTTACTGGAAGAGTGGGAGGCATAGCTGCTAAGTCTCCCGTATTCCCTGGGAAATCCCCGTTTTTCCAGCTGTTCCTAGCTGAAAAAATGGATTTTTTTGTTTTCCCCCGGTTTATTCTGGCGCGGCGGCCATTTTGGAACTGGGCAAAGCAGCATCAAAAGTCACTTCTGAGCATGCTCCGCCCAGTTCCAAAATGGCGGCAGCGCTACTTCCGGTCTGCTACTTCCGCCCGGTCCCTTATTTCCCTTACAAGACAGGAAAGTGTGTTGTAGCAGTTAGATCAGGGGTCAGCAAACTTTTTCAGCAGGGGGCCGGTCCACTGATCCTCAGATCTTGTGGGGGCGGCGGACTATATTTTGAGGGGGGGGAGACTGAATTCCCATGCCCCACAAATAACCCAGAGATGCATTTTAAATAAAAGGACACATTCTACTCATGTAAAAACATGCTGATTCCCAGACCGTCTGTGGCCCGGATCCAGTCCCCGGGCCTTAGTTTGCCTACCCATGAGTTAGAGTGTTGGGCTAGGACCTGGGAGACAAGGCTTCAACTCCCCACTCAGCCATGAAGCTCACTGAGTGACCTTGGGCCAGTCACTTACTCTCAGGTTAACTTACTTCGCAGGTTTGTTGTAAGGATAACTATGTGCTCCACTTTGAGTTCTTTGGAGGAATATTGGGATATAAATGCAATAAATAAATAAACTTTGGGAATTTTTCATGTGTACCACCATTAAAAAGACTGGGCATGACCCCAGATTATTTTCATCTAACTGCTTATAAAGATACTTGCAGTGCTGTGGACATTTTTTTTTTAAAAAAAATGTGCCCAGCTGTTGCACATAAATGGCTCTCAACTTGGTTTATCTATTACAAGCATGTCGTTTTAGGCTTCTGATTCTACAGCTCTTGTTATCCATTAGTTTGATTATATTTTACAGTTTCATCCAGGAGTGTTTAGTTACACTCAGATCAGGTAAAATGCAAAATTAACAATTCCAATCCTCCCAATTAAGTAATAATAATAATAATAATAATCTCAGAGCCACGGTGCTAACACATCCCCAATGTTATAACCTAAATGATTTGTTTTGGCTGGTGATTGCAAATGGGAAAATCTAAGTAGTGATTTCCCCAGGTACTAATATCTTTCCTCTACACATTTCTATGAAATATCTCTTTTTGCCTGGTGAAGATGATCAGCTTTTAACACAGTTTATGGACAATGAATTTAATTAAGATATCAGCAGGAACATGTCGTATTAATGATGACTCTAACTTGGAGACTTAAAATGGGTCAAGACATGAACAATACTAAATACAGACACACAAAATCACCAGGTTTAGTTTCCAACACAGATATTGCTGTGCAGACAAATATTCTCAACCTCACTGATCACCCATGCTTTCCTTTCCATCAGTAGAATGATGTTATGGTTTCCATTTGAATTTCTTTGTGTAGGACTAACAGTGTGGGCTGCTCTGAGGCCACACCTGGACTTGACAAAGGCACTTTGACAGCAGGGGCATGGGAGAGCTCCATGAGGTGAAATGGGAGCTACATGAAATGGCATGAATTGAAGTGGGGACTCCTGAAACACTTCGTGGCACCCTGACATTCAAAATGTAAAGGGAAAAGAAAAAGAAATGCAGCAGAAATGCATCTACTAAAACCAAAACTCAGTACCCCTAACCTTCCCTTATCATAAATAGCACCGGTAATGGAGGGAGACCAAACACCAGAAATGAGGAAACCCAGCCAGATGGGTGGGGTATAAATAATAAATTCTTATTCTTATTCTTATTATACACAAGCAAAGAGGGACAGCCTGAAGGAGCGTCTCCACCCCCATCGTTCTTCCCAGACACTGAGATCCAGCGCTGAGGGCCATCAGAGGTCAGAGAGATAAACAACTACCTGACATTTAGAAAATACCTAAAGGCAGCCCTGTTTAGGGAAGTTTTTAATCTGTGATATTTGATGTATTTTAATATTTGTTGGAAGCCCAGAGTGCCCAGAGTGGCAGGGGAAGCCCAGCCAGATGGGCGGGGTATAAATAAATTATTATTATTATTATTATTATTATTATTATTAAAGACCGCCAGGTCAAGAACGGAATCAAGAGGGAATGGTTTTACCCAGAAAGGGAACCCCATTTTAGTTCTCCCCCAAATCAGCTCTAAAGGTGCCTAGCACAAAGTCCATGGACCTGCTTGTCTGCAGTTTGTCAGATTTCATATTCAACAGGACCTCTCTGGCATCTGAAAATTTCAGAACATCACTCTTGGTCAGCCCCCTGTGCCCTCCTTTCAAAGGGAACCAAACCTGGGTGAGCGCTAAGCCCCTGGAACATCTCACTTTTGGAGCACCAGAGTGAGCATAGCAATATAATCAGCAGCTAGGTGTCCGCATTCTCTCTCAAAACTGTTTAGAGAAGGTCAGGAACACAGACTGAATACACAGCAGAACACACATGAGTATGAATGCTGATCAGCATTGCACTTCTCACTGTGACATGCCCATTTTGATATGTCTTTTCCATCCACAAGTAGTTAAAATGTACGTGCTAGCCCTTTGCTATAAAATCAATTGTGCTTTTTGTGTGTGGGAGGAAGAACTTCGTACGCACAGAAGTTTTTCAGAAAAGCAAGTTCATCAAAGACATCCCACAGGCGATATGAGAAGTTGAGGAAGCAAAAGCAGAAAACTCCCTGGCAAAGGGGTATATTTTGTACATCCTTAGTATGGAGGCTGTCGATGTATGGGTTATCTGTTTCAGAACCGTAGCCTGGTGTTCCATTTCAGCCTTATTTCAAAAGGCCTGCAAAATCCTTTGTGTTTAGGCCTTCTTGTTCTCTTCTAAGAGAAGGGAAGCATCTTGTATGCAGGAGCTTCCCCCAAACTGATCCTTCTTATTCAAAAGAGAGAGAATCCCCTGTACATGAAGGACGGCTGCATTTGTGTGAACTCAAAATTCAAAGGACAGTCTCCTAGCCATGGTTGGCGTATGCTGCTGTCATGCTGCTATTAAAATATTCAGCCACCCTTTAAGTTTCAGTCGGCCTGTCTAATGCATCAAACAGATGTGGCACAAAACCAGAAAAATGTGAAATGACATGGTAAAGTGTCATTTATTAGAACTTTGCCTACTGGAGACAGGGATGAAATTTGGAAACCTCTCCAGGTTTATCTTTCAGACAGTGGAAGTTCTGAGAACTGTCAGGATTACTGCTTTCCTAGTCAATGGTATCCATAAGACCTAATAGTCATTCCTGTTGACTTCAGTGGGAGTTCCCCCCATGCAAATTGCAGGCAGGCAGGTGTGTGTGTGTGTGTGTGTGTGTGTGTGGAGAACTGGTCACATTAAAGTTCCAATCTGTGGGTTGTATCCTGCACTATCTTTTTGCTTCCACAACAGGCTTGCACAACAGAACTTTCCTCTCCCTTGCAGCCCACCCTGTGCACCCTCAAAATCTGTTCCAGGGGGTCAGAGGAAACCCTAGAGCAGCTTTTAGGGTCACACAAGAAGAGGTGAGGAAGGGGATCTCCCACTGTACAAGTGCACTGAATGCAACCTATACTTGCACACACACACACACACACACACACACACACACACACACACTGCATATACTAGCAATTTATGTGAAGAAAGAGAGCACCAACATACAAAGGCCCAGCTGCAGAGCTCACATAATGTGCAGTCTGGCTCTGTGCCTATGTTAACATAGGCAGGAGCAGCTATGTGGACTGCTGACACATATTCCAAGCAGTATAGAAGGAAACCTGCTGCACCTGCTTCATGCTGGGAATGAAATATGGCCGTTATTTGAACCTGTCTACAACAGAAGTTGACCTGAATGTGGGCTACAGCTTTTTTAACCACTCAGACTGAAAACTGCCAGGAGCTAACTCTGGAATCTAGTATCTCAGCTGATGGTTGTAGTAGGTGGGCAAAGTGAGAAACCCAGAATTTCCGGGATTTAGGCTGAGTTTTTCTTTTAGGTCATGGCCTTGTTCTTGCTTGGGACAGAATGGCAGAAGATTCAGAATGGAAATTGGAGGTGATGAATGGGAAGAGACGGACACTTTCCTCCCGACTTGCATTCTGGGGGCCACATGCCAAGAGTGCTCAGGGAAATAGCCAGATATGGCGAGGGACATTTTACACACACAACCACACATCCCATTCTCTCTCATCCGCCCACACTCCCCCATTCTTATCCATCCATCCATCCATCCATCTATCCATTTATCCATCTATCCAAACACACACCCATTCACATACAGACATTTACATCTCCCTTTCCTTTCTTTTCCTTTCCCCTTTCTACTTCTTGTTCCCCTTCTTTATCCCTTCTCTTTTATATCTCCTCTTCCCCCCTACACAACCTCAGAAGAAAACAGAACATAATCAGAAACTGATTATGTAAAAGAAACCTGAACAAAACTATTAGGCCAAATAATTCTAAAAGGAGCAAAAAGTGCTTTTCCAGTGCTTCTGCTCTGAAAATATTATACATAGATTATTGATCATTTCTCAGGCATTGCCTCTCTTACATAACTTCTGTATCCTTCCAGAGTTGTTTTAATTTTGCCGTTTGATGTGACTTGGTATGAGGAAGGGTTGGAATGATTTATGTCTTTTTAAAGTGAGCAACCACAAAATAGAGATATATAGTTAATTTAAAGTAAAGAAATGAATGAATGAACGATACAAAGATTAGAAAAAAGAATGAGTGTGCAGGGATTTAGTCAAGACATTAAAATCACTTCAAACATTTGTATTTTTCTTTGAGCAACAGCCTACAAAAGCAGCCTGCCACTTTGTGTCCAAATCTCGCACATTTCATTTAATTTAAAACAGCCCCCTATGATAAGAAGAAAATCCTGAGGGTATGAGCCACATTTTATACATTTCATTTGAATGGCAGTTGAGATAGGACATGAAACATTTATTTCTGGGACAGGGCTTCCTGAGATGAATTGTTGAATACATTGTCTCAAGCTAGTACAGAAGGAATGAAACACCTGGGTCATCATTATTGGATACAACTTGGTTGGGGGTGAGGGAGAGAGTAGGCTAAACAAAGGGCCTCTCCATTGACCCTAGAAAAAGAGGAGTTAAATTTGCCTTCTCTGATACACTCCTTGCTCATTTCCTTGGTCACTTCAAGCTTCTTCTCTGCAAAGCCTAGCAATAAGTCCTAGTTTGGACCTTCAAGAATTGACTCGGCCATTAATTCCTCTCAACATCACTAATAATTGAAACTACAGCTTCTAATCTAGAACATTTGGACTTATTATGTATTACAAAGAGACATCTAGATAACCACCTAGGATTTTAAAAACAAGAAGCCCACATTTTTTAAAAAATGAACAACTCTGCAGCCTACTGGCTACTCAGAACTCCCGAACTGAAAAGTGAAACTACAGGTTAACTCAGGCCCTCCTGGTACCACAAGCCAGGAGGGCCAATGAAACAGTGCCACCTTTCAGGCATGTCCTCGGAACCCACTTATTCTCCGAAGCTCTTCTGGCACTTCTCTCTCTCCTTACTGCCCACACAAACCTGACTCCCAAAGGAGATATGCAATTGCATTCAGACACTGACTTGCATCGAAAACTTTTGACTCTTATTGCCACCCACTCCTTATCTAATTTTAGGCTGCAAGTTCTTGGCTGAAGTAACTGTCTCTTTCACCGCTCTGTGAAGTGCACAGAGATGGCACTGTGTAAATAATTGATAAGTTTAAAAACTTCTTATCCATCAGCCTAGATAAGAAAAATCGGCAAGATCAGCAACATGGCAGCTGTACCAGTTATTCACAAAAATATAACCCTTTGCTGGTTTATGATACATTTTGAGTTTTATACCAGGGTGGAGAATTTCAGGCTCATGGACCAGATATAACCCTTCAGCTTCTCCCCAGGCCACATCCTGTCCACACACACAAACCCATACCCATTCCAGTTCTTTTGCTCAGCTGGAACGAATCATTTAACCAAAGCCTCATAGTTTGCCTGGGTTTCGAGGTGTACGCTTGGAACCCTCTGACTTTTGCATAACTGAACTGTAGCTTGCTGAGCAACGATAAGAGTCAAACCTATTGCACCACCCGCCATTGGCATGTGATCCTCAAGCTCAAGATGGCTGCCCACTTCTGTTCTGTGTGGCATTCATCATTCAAACATTCTGTGGGTTTCAGCATGGCCGGCATCCCATGCTATGAAAATGCTATGATCCATGAGGACTGTGAGAATACCCAGGGAGTCCCAGGGAAAGAACAGAATTGGATCTTTTTGCATATCACAGAGACAAAAGCCCTGTTTGCACATTTCCTCTCCTTACATGTGTGTGTATGAGAGAGAGAGTGAGAGTGAGAGTGGGTGCTTCCAAGCCCCACGTCCTCCACCATTTTCATATTTATCTAGTTTAGAGCCCAACACAAGGTCTGATTGTGTAGGATTCTAAAGTGTGCCAAGAGAATACTGATTCATTTTCACTGGACTGATTTCCAAGTTAGGACATGGGCTCTTTCTGCTTCTGTTTTCATCAGAATTCTCTGGCATAGCTAGTTCTTCTCTTGCTCACACCCACTGGGCCACAGCAAGCAGCAGGTCACAATGGTGGACAGCAGGAGCAGATGCAGGTCTTTTCTCAGTGGGCATCTTGATGAAGTGCGGACCCTCAGCAGGTTCCTACCTATGCTGACCCTTGATGCCATCTCTGTTCAGGACTGTGGATATGTGGGTTAGCCAAGGAGGTTGAACTCTTCTATTTTGTGCTGTTTTGAGTTTCAAGGAGAACCTCCATCGGTACCAAAGCGGGCTTCCTTTGCAATGTAAAAGCAGCTTCAGAGAGGTGTTTTCGTCAGGACCATTGGAAGGAGGAAGAGTTACACTTCTCCTGCCTACCTTCCATTCTACCTTCCATTCTTTATTTCTGTATCTCAAATCAGAGTTGGTCTGTAGCTTAAATGTTCTACGTCTTCATGATTAGCAGGGGAGTCACCTGTGGTCGATTTGGTGTATATTAGACTTTTAACACCTTGGTTTGGGTAGCAGTGGTTACATAGTTTTGTGACCACTGCTCCTTAGAAGTTGACTGTATACATTTCTGAGGTATGCTATTATTTTGTTTACTTTTGTGTTGTTTACCTTTATTGTATTGGTTGAAAATTAGTGTTTTTGATTATTAAGAACCTTGTTCATGCTGGTTATTGTCCTTGATATAATTTTATATATATATATTTGTAGTTGAACACTGAGGAAGACCACGTCGAAACAGTGTCATTATCCGGATCACTGTCTATGATTTGCTATTATTTGCATCGACAGATATCGCTAAGCATTCAAATTATATCACTGGATGAATTTTATTTTGATACTATATGGACTGTACTCTTGAAAATTGCTTCGCTGCAACTTATAAAGATATACATTTATGCCCTCATTTTTCATCAGTCCATGTGTTGCCGCTGTTGTCTTTAGTCTGGAGTTTGCAACACAGGGGTTACTTGATTTAGTGTTTACCTTCCATTCTATTCATGTTCCTCACTGCTAACGAAAAGAAAGTCATACTCTGAAAGCTGTAGTAAGTTTATCCCAGAACTAGGGTGTGCATGCTTGACTTGGGTAGTGGTCCTATTCACTCTTACCCAGGAGTAGCCCCCACTTATGGTGAAATTTACTTTTGAGTAAACAAGCATGTTGGACACACACACACACACACAAAATACACCCTTCAAGAAAAAGAGAGAATAAGGACAACGGGGAAAGGAAGCAAAACCCATGCAGACCTCACTAATAATTTACACCTTCATAACCAATAAAAGTTTGGCAACCTTCCACCTGAGAGATTTAAAGATTTAAGATAGAGAAATGCCATCCCAGAAGAGAGAGAAAAATATTGATTTTCAGCTTGCCCTTAACTCAAAGCTCTTTCTAGTGGCAGCAGTAGAAGTCTCTTTTCAAAGAAAACAAAAAGTGTCTAAGGCTGCAATCTTACGGATAGACACACTTACCTGGGATCCCACTGATCATAGCGAGACTTATTTCTGAATAGACATGTATAGGATTTTGCAGTAAGAATGTTCAAAAACACTCTGATTTGTACCTATTGAAGAAGTGGGAGTTATAGGGTAGAACTGCCCTTTGCGATGAGCCACATGTCAAGGAAAAGTAGAATAGAAGACGGGTTCTCCATTAAAGAGAGCACGATTTGCGGTGGGGGCTGGCAAACCACGCCTGGGGCAAAGGTGGGGGCATGAGTGGCCACTGTTGATTGGATTAGGGCTGTTGTTGGGCATATTTGCATGTATCGTTTTGTAAATCAAATCTAGGGGGTATATAAGCTGGAACGTTGGAATTTTTCTTACCCTGCTCTTTGGCTGCGTTTTTGATCCCCACCCTCCCTCCCTGTGTTTAGGCCTCTGTGTTGACATTGCTATGACTTTTCTTGGTCGCCTGTATTCAGGGGCCGGTAGGAATTTTTCCCATCTGGCTGATTGGCTGGTGCCGTTTGGGTTTTCGCCTACTGCATAGCAAATAGTCACAACTTGTAAGGTTGGCGGTTAGGCATTGGTTATGTTGTTTGTATTAAGGGTTTAAAGATTAGTTGGACCCAAGTTTATGCCTGAGTGGTGGGGAGGTCCTGGTCAGGAATTCAGTGGCTCTATGCTGTGTCCGTAACCCCTAGGCAGGGGCCAGGACGGCATATTGAAGCCTCTGGGAGCCTGAAGGGAGAGGGGAGAGTTCTGTACACCCGGTCCCCGTCTCTCCCTGTGGGGATTTCCCCATGTTGACAAGGCAGGTTTTTATTCTATTATTAGTTCTGTCCTTAGGTGACAGTTGGGAACCAATGCCTACGCAACCACTCACATTGTTTTGGATTTAATAAAGTTGTGGCCAAATTCATGCCAAAAACCATTAAACTTAATTCTTGTCTCCGTTGTGATTTATTTAAGGGTGGTTTGGGGACCTCCACACGCAAATGATCTACACTACAAAACTCATGGAGGAGAGGGATATTGATGGCCACTAGTCATGATGACTGTGCTCTACCTTCAGAGTTGGAAGGAGCAATACTTCTGAATACCGGTCGCTTAAGACCACAGGAGGGTCAAATCCTGTTTGCAGGTTTCCCACAGGAATCTGTGTGGCCACTGTGAGAGCAGGATGCTGGATTAGATGGACCACTGGCCTGGTTCAGAAGGTTCTCCCTTTGTTAGAATATTCTTCAATAAAAGTCAATTCATTATCCCAAGGACACTTCCAAAAGATTTTCTATGTCTTAATGTTTACACAAAGTGGGAATCAAATTATTCCTCCAGAAGGCTATGAGGAAGTTTAGGTGGAAAATGTCATAGAAAATATGTTCTCTTCCCTCCCTCCCCAGCCAGATCTGAACATAGTAGTCGTCAAACTGTTTTCCCCCACCCCACATTTAAGGCTACAGACCTAACCTCACTTACAGTAATGTCAGTGTGACTTGCTTCTGAGCAGACATGGTTATGATTTGCAACCTAACACAGATACTTTCAAATAATCATTGATTTAAAAAAAAAATATTCTTTACTTAATATATCACTTAGATGCTAAAATGGTTTTTGCTTTCCCTTCCCACCTCGCCCAATTTTAGAATGATAGGCATTAAGACTAAGCACCCTGAGAAAATTTAGTATCTTATTAAAAAACATGTTTAAAAAAACAACTTTTTCAGGCTTGATGTTTTTCTTAGGTTTTTAGGTATGTTGTAAGCCACCCAGAGTGGCTGAGGAAATCCAGCCAGATAGGTGGGGTATAAATAATAAACTATTTTTATTTTTATTATTACTATTATTATTATTTCTATTCAGATTTCTCAAGAGTTTTACTCATGGAGGGATTTCCTTTTCACTATACTGAGTTGTATCTGCCTGCCTGCCTGCCTGCCTATCTGTCACAGAACGTCCTTTATTAACCAGCTGAAATATTTCACAGCCAATGGCTGCAGAATAGAGCCTTAAGTGGTCAATGGGCTCCAGTCCAGCATTAGAAAGTTATGCCAGTACATAAAACGGAGGTGGCTTTTGAGCTGCCTGTGCCATGGTCAAGCTCCCCCCACCTCGCCGCAACCTCATTTGGCAATTTTATTATTGCTTCTGCACACTGGTTTATATATTTGAACCATTTATTTACTGATACATGTATTAATGATTGCCAATATTGCCTATTTTATAAATGAATTTTAAATTTTATCAAAATGTTTGGGCTGTTATATTTTGAAATGAAATGCTTGTGAAGTATGGCATTTACAAGGAAAAGTGGCACAGAGATTGAATCAGTAGTAGTTGTAATATGAGGTGAAGTGGTCCCATCTAGCAGCCAAGCAGCTTGTTCCTGCTCCGCCTTGCTCAACTGGAAGGCCAGTGGCATAGGAAGGGGGTGCGGTGGGTGTGGTCCGCCCTGGGTGTCATCGCTGAGGGGAGTGACAAAATGGCAAAAATATTTGTGTGTTTTTTTTAAAAAAAATGGGCTCACAACAGGTTTTTTAAAAAATAATAATAATGAGTTTAATAACTTCATCTGACAATTAATTAACCTCAACAAGTCGACATAATATGTATTGAAACTTTTTAGTTCAGTCAACAAACGCAACAAAACGTGGCTGAACTCGACGCTGTTTAGTGGACAGCCAAGCGTATGAATAAGGAAGGGGAGGGGGCTTTCTTTCTGCCGATTCACTGAAGTCTGTCTCTGCAGTTTGTACTCAGGCGAGACGTAAACAACTGATGACTCATCATCACTTAACCAGCACCCAATCCTATCTGCTGCCATGCCGGTCAGTCACCCCACGTCATTTTGTTGAGTTAGTTCTGCATTATTACTGAAGCTTATAAGTGCCGTGCTGAATTTATTTTTGTTACATTTTTTTGTTCATTGATTCATTGTGATCATCCTCTTCTCCATGATATTGAGTTTGGTAAGTTATGTAAACGTTATGATGCATGCATTTGTTTATATTTGTACATTAAGCCAAAGCTGCAAAATAGCTAAATTAAGTAAAAAAATTCATTCGTAAGAAATTTCCATCGTGAAAAGAAGGTTTTAAGTGCATATGCTTACAATATTAAGTAAATAAACCAGAAAACTTGCAACTGTAAGCATTTTATTTTTCCTTCTTTTAATAAAGACAATAAATTTTCCACACCGGGTACCACTTGACCTTGCTACATCACTGTGGAAGGCTTTGGGCATGACACAACCATGCTAGGCCTCTGTTCCTTAAATTATTCTCCAAAGGTTGAGTAGATTTCATACTACTCTCTTCCAAAACTTCACAGAATAGAAGTGAACATGTCTAAGCAGATGTAACTTTGGAAAAGGAAGTTAATAAGACAGACATCTGGGGCATCTGCACCTTGTATGTTGTGTGAAATAGTAAAGCTGTTTGTTTTCTATAAACTTGGCTGCCTCTTGAGATACCATTGCCTAACTGAGCATAAGGGTTCCTGAGGTGGCGATGGCAGTCACTGTCAATGTTTGAATGTCAGCTGCCATTTTGAATCAAGATGGCAGACCGAAAATTCACTTTGGTGTGACTTGCCCACTTATTTGGCATAGGTTCAGCTGCCTCTTGAAATATCACTACCAAAGGTGATGGGCAGCAGGCTTTTGTATGCAGGACACTACTTTGAATCAAGTTGGTGGACCAAAATGTGACTTTGGTGTGTGTGTGTGTGTGTGTGTGTGTGTGGTGTTCTAAAAAGTCCCATGCCAGGCGCTACTTGCTAATTCCTTATTATTTTTCAGTTGTAGATCAATGTGTGTTGTTGTTGTTGTTTTTAAAAAGCATCATATTCTGGAATTCATCACTAGATAGTACCAATCTCAGTCAGACCAGAATTACAGCAGGAGGGTTGACCAACTTGAAGATGAAATAGGTGAATGACTAGTGTCATGTCAGCTAGCAGTATTAAATTTGCTCTTGTGTGAGTCACTAAATCAAATGTATCTTACTATGACTAGAGAGGTTGATGTGTTGGGTCAGAAATAAATGATAGGCTTTCAGGTGAAGGGGATCAGAGGTGATTTCAAGGTGGACTTTACAGTTTACCCAGAACTGAAATCCTAATGTATTTCCAAGTCAGGATGACAGGCGTGATAAAATATCCATGCAATGGCCATAACTTCTTTCAGGTTGGCTGATATCAAATAGTAATGTTGAAATGTAAGGTGTCGTTGCAACTGAAAAGAGGCCATAAAAACTTCAGACAAAGTTTAAAGGAATAATTAGAATTAAACAATGGCATGAATGCGAAGATCAGCAGCTTGCCACTGACATCAATAAAAACTAAAACACCTTCACACCAACAAGCCTTCTCTCTGCCGGAGTCCTTTAATCCCATAAGCCCAAACAATTCTGGTGATAAATAGAACCTTTCCACCATCATGGCCTGATCCTATGACATCTATTGCTCAAATACAAAAAGAGGAAGATGCTTTCACAAGGTAAATATCAAGGAGGCAGTTTCCCTGGCAACAGGAAAGATTCAATAACTTTCTCCTTTAAATCATGTGAAAGTTTTGAAGCAACTTGGGGCAAATCCTATGTAGGGGTTCCTTGATTCTGCCTTCTTAACAAGCGAAATTAGTCATAGAGAGCCAACATATTTTGTTCCGCGAGAGAGAAAATTATCACCCTGCCTCGCCTCCCCCCAAAAAAGCCACTTTGCAAAATTTTCATCAAATATTCTTCGTTTCCCCGTTGCAACAGCAGAACAAGATGGAAGGAATGAGCTGTGTTACTGTAACAGCTAATGGTGAGTCGTACCCCCCCAAAAAAAACTGTTGGAGAAATTTGGTGAAATTGTCATTGCAACTTCTTGGCTCAAAATAGATTGGACATTTTGAAGCCATATGTGGACAGCTCTAATTAGAAATATTTGTAATAAATTTTGGAGGAAACAAGGACACCAAACATAACAGTAACCTATTAGTAGATTTGATCAGCAATGGTATTCATTATGCTGAGGTTTTATTTATTCATTTAAAATGTTCTTTGTTTCTGTATATATATATATATATATATATATATATATATATATATATATCACACACGTATTAATGAAGTGCCTGAGACTGAAAACAATGTACATTGATTTGTGAGCTGCACTGAGAATGGCAGGACTTTCCCCCAAGTAGATATGCATGTATTCATTCCTCCTTACACTTCTGTGATCTTCTGTGTTTATGTTAGATAAATTTGCAGAACCAGTTTTAAAGGGGGAAAAGTTACTACCAGGTGACATTTCCCCAACATACTCCCTGTGGAAGCCTTCTATTAAATACACCATCTTCTGCTGAAACTTCTGTTTAACCATATACCAGAAAACATACATTTCAAACACCTGGTTTAATATGACTCTCACAAGAGAGTCAATAAACCTTCCTCACGGGAAATGTTCGAGAAATGTCACCACCCTGTCTCTCAACATAGGTGCTTGAGTTATTGGGCTGTCCATTAAAAAGTGTATGCCTTGTCTTAAGAGCATGTTGGAGTCCTCATTCTTCTTCCATCTCTGCTTGTGAGGGTAGCATTACTGGATGCTACTACCAAGCTGGGGTAGAAGAAATGGACCAGTGCTCTGCTTTTGTATACAGTAGCTTGATATATCTTCATAGGTTCATAATTTTTATGGATATGTTATTCTGTTGGTTTTGGCACATGGATTTGTAATAAATGCTTGCTGGATTCCTGAAGAACTCAGTACCCTTCACCAGTTACCACTATATCCAGGATGGGGAACCTCAGGCCACAGCGCCAAATGTGGCCCTTTAGGTGTCTCTGTCTAGCCCTCAGAACTCTATCCAGGCTGCAAACACCCATTAGCCCTGATTTGCATCCTGCTTGAGTATTTTTGACCTGGCTGGAGCATGTCCTTGAACTGTAAGAATGCCTGCATGGATGGAGGAGAGAGAGGGGTGTATCTGTGTAAAAAAACAACTATGCTCTGGTTGGAGGATGGATGGCGGCTAACAGATTGAGGTTGAATCCTGACAAGACAGAAGTCCTGTTTTGGGGAAACAGGGCGCGGGGAGGTGTGGAGTACACCCTAGTCCTGAATGGAATAACTGACCCTGAACAACCAGGTGCATTGGCTCCCAGTATGTTTCCGAGCACAATTCAAAGTGTTGGTGCTTACCTTTAAAGCCCTAAATGGCCTCGGTCTTGTACACCTGAAGGAGCGTCTCCACCCCCATTGTTCTGCCCGGACACTGAGGTCCAGCGCCGAGGGCCTTCTGGCGGCTCCCTCGCTGCGAGAAGCCAAGTTACAGGGAACCAGGCAGAGGGCCTTCTTGGTAGTGGCACCCACCCTGTGGAACGCCCTCCCACCAGATGTCAAGGAAATAAACTATCTGATGGGTGGGGTATAAATATTATTATTATTATTATTATTATTATTATTATTATTATTATTATTATTTATATCCTACTGTACAAAGGTAAAAATCACATCATAATCCAGTTCTCTCACTGAATGTATAGGATCAACAATCAACCACACACAACATCTTTATTTAATTTTTTTATTTCAGGACTAGCTGGCCAGGCCACGCGTTGCTGTGGCTCATCCCTGTGATTTCCCCCCACCCTGTCCCGATCCATGACCTATCCCATCCCCTCCTGCCCCCAACCCACACCCAGGCGAGTCCCCACCTCCATTCGGCCTAGTCTGTAAAGGTGAGCCTCCATTCGGCCTAGACCGTAAATGCAAGCCTCCATTTGGGCTAGTACCGGTAGCTGCAGTACCAGTGTAGCCTCTGGTAGAGGGCCAAGGTTTTCTAGCTGTAGTACCAGTGTAGCCTCCGCTAGAGGGTGCTGTGTTGCAACCTCTTCTGCTTTCTATTTCCCAGCTTCCCCGGATGTCCACTGGAGGGAGCACTTTTTTGTACAGAAATCCAGGTTTCTACCTGTGCTAGGTGTGTCATTTGGTCAATGTAAGTGGATAGTTACACCCCCACATGTGACTCTGGTGTTGTGTGCAAAGTTGAGGGCGATCTGGCAAGCGGTTGTGGAGAAAGGTGTGGAATAACAAACACGCACCTTCTACATTTATATATATAGATATATATAGATATATAGATATCATTCTACGTGAAACAGGAGACCTGTATATATGAGAGGGAACTCCACAGAGATAAGATAAAACTAACCACTGTCAGTGATGTCCCTTCCCTTTGATAATCACAGATTTGTCTTGGATGGCAGCTGAGAGACCAAGAAAAAAGAAGGGGTGGGGTGGGGAGAGGAGGAGAGATGAGCCAAAGGATAACGATTTCCTCAAATAGCAGCTGCTACTTCCTTGCCATTTGAAGAGACAACACAGACGTTTCTGGGGAGTTTCATCGCAAATCTGTCCTGCTTCCAAGACGTAGAGTGTTAAGAAAAGGATCGCTTAGGACTATTTGAAGCAGAGCTGGAATAATGTGACGCACGTGTGCATCTATTCTGCCAGATTTCTGAAGAAGACTCCACGGGTCTTTCTAGGCTTACAATATGCCCTCTGGCCAATAGCTGTGAATTCTCAAGTTTTCGACTAACAGTTCCTATGCAGTTATCTTCAAAGTGTTTTCTTCTTAAAAAGAAGAATAAAAGCACATCTCAAGCTATATATCTGGGATTTTTCCCAGTGTTGCCCAAAGCTACAAGTGAACATAATAATAAATGTCTGCTTTGGGGTGGGGTGGGTTCCCCCCTCCCAGAATTGGCAGACTTGTTAACTGCCTACTTCAGCCATTTTATCCAAAGGGAGCTGGTCAGTTAAGCAAGCAGAATGCCTCTAGCTACTTAACATCCTTCTGCCCCCAGAGGTTTGCAATGGATGCATGCAAACAGCACCTTCGGATAATTATCCTGGCTGTTCTTTTGGAGGGTATTCAGCTTGCATGTATCAAATGAATTAGCCATTTCTAGAATGTACACTAACGTTGTGAATCTAAGTATGTAGATCTTTGCTTTCAGTGCTGAAGTCTTTTTAACCACAGTTGTTACCAAGTGGACAGTGTCAGATAGATGCCGTTGGATCTTTGCATTCAATAATTGGCATGTATCCACTTTCCAAACAGTAGCACTGTACTAAGCACTGTACAAAACATTTCATGCAAAAGGTCTGACACACCCATTACACATGCCATATAACTATACATAGCTCAGGTGGTAGAGCATGAGACTCTTGATCTCAGGGTAGCATGTTCAATCCCCACGTTCAGCAAAAGATTCTTGCATTGCAGGGGGTTGACTAGATGACTCCTGTGGTCCCTTTCAATTCTACAATTCGATGATCATATGAATTACTTCACCCAGTCATAATGTTTTGCCCAGGCAACACATTTAGTATTCTACAAAGAAGGAAGGGTTTACTTTACTGAAATTGTTACATTTGCATTACATAGGATCACAGGCTACATTTGTAGACATTTGTTTGATGTTTCTTTTTCTTTCCTTTCCTTCTGTGTTTTTGTTGGAAGTTGCCAAGAGTTGCTGGGGCAACCCAGTCAGATGGGCAGGGGTATAAGAAATAAAATGTTGTTGTTGTTGTTGTTGTTGTTGTTGTTGTTGTTGTTGTTGTTGTTGTTGTATTGCAGCCTAAGCTGTTTCTACCAACCTATTGCTTCTATTCCTGACCATTAGAATTGCTACCTCTTAACCAGTGGCAGCTGGTTCTGTGGCCAGGCGCAAACCCAGATTGGAATGGATCTAGATAATCTGTGTCCTCCAAGAATGCTTGCAGCTGCCACACCACTTGCCCCAAACATAGGGTATTTGAAACTGGTCAATGCAATCCAATTCCAATCCAAAGGCTCAAGAGCCACCTTCTTTAGAAGTGGTTGTACCACTGACATTTTCAAAGCAGCAGGGACCACTCCCTCACACAATGAAGCATTAACCACACCTTGGACCCAAACAGTCAGCCCTCTCTGCTGGATTTAATTGGCCAGGAAGGACAGGGCTTGAGGGGGCATGTGTTCGGGCGCATTGCTTCCATCACCTTATCTGCATCAGCTTATATACAGTGGTACCTCGTTTTACAAACACAATTGGTTCCAGAAGTCTGTACTTAACCTGAAGCGTACTTAACCAGAAGCGAACTTTCCCATTGAAAGTAATGGAAAGTGGATTAATCTGTTCCAGATGGGTCTGCGGAGTACTCAACCTGAAGCATACTTAACCCGAGGTATTAGTGTAATTGGTTCCGGAAGTCTGTACTTAACCTGAAGCGTACTTAACCTGAAGTGAACTTTCCCATTGAAAGTAATGGAAAGTGGATTAATCCATTCCAGACAGGTCCGCGGAGTACTTAAACTGAAAATACTCAAACTGAGGCGTACTTCAACTGAGGTATGACTGTACCGTAAACGCATAAGGTGGAACTGATCCCAGAAAACATCCTCAATAGCAACTGGAGTTGCAACAAGTGTGGAGTCAAGGTCACTCTGAAGTTGAGTGACTTTATCCTCAAAATACTCCTGTCTCGATTGTGGTTTTGCTGATGCGAGTTCACTCCAACTTCCCCAGTGTGATTTACTGCTGGCTCGCTGCCTGACACAAACACTCCCTTACAGGGAGACCACAAGCAGGGTGAGAGTTCACCATCTCCCTCAGACTGTTTTTCAGGAGGATATGCCTCCCCTCAGGTGAATACTCATTAATCACAATAAGCTGAGGCACGATGTAACTCACCATGATGGGTGTGACATGACCAATGGGAAATGAGATGTATTCTTCCCTGCGGAACTTTATTTGTCTTAGATGGATTTGTTCCAAATCTCCACAGAAAATGTCAACATGCAAAGAGGGGGCTTGTAATAATGAAAAGTCACACCATTGATAAATGGATGGAGCCACAGTCCCTGCTGCAGTTCTCGGCTTATTTTAATTTCAGATTTATTTTATTCAGTGCCAGAGCACAACTTTTTCCTCACGTCTAATGATATACCGGATACTCTCTTCTCCCACGAAGACTCATAAAACTTCCCTAAGTTTCTATAATAAATAACAAGCTTGTGCATGCCCCTTTATCCAGATGTTTCGGCAAACGGCACTTGACTGCCCACTGGCTGTTGAAGCAGCCATATTCTGAGATAAACTTGTAAGAAATGATTTAATACTGAAGTGACTTAAGTGGCGTCTGGCAAATTGAGAAAGAAAGCACTGACTTTACTAATGCTTGGCCAGTGTAACAAATTAAGTAGGCTAGACGGACATGAAGTGCCAGAAGGCATTTAATGGACAGTAACGTGGGTAAAGAAAAGGCAGTCTTCCATTATTGCATTTGGCAGACTTCAGCTCAAGGGAAGCTTCCAAGAGCCCTCCCATTTTCACTGTTGCCAGTTACTTATAGTGTTTTCTGATGTAGATGTCCCTGAGTCGGGGGGGGAACGTGGTGCCTGTTTAAATTTAACCGAGCCCACAATTTCATTAAGAAGAGCAGAGCGAAAAATGGCTACCAATCCTCTAAACTGCAGCTCCTGTAAGTAAGCTCTCCCCCCTGAGCAGGGGTGGCTTCTAACCTGGACCACAACTCTCATAATCACTGACCATTGGCCACGCTGACTGGGGCTGATGGGAACTGCAGGCCAAAAGCACTTGGAGGGCCACAGATGAGGCACTCAGTTCCCTACGGCAAGGAAGGAAGGCAGCTGCCCTGCAACTGCCTCTCGTATATCTTCCCAGTCCAAGGATGTTTCAAACCCCAAGTATTAGGGGTGTGCATTGGTGCTGTGTGCACCCCAAATAATGAGGTAAATGACCTCATGTTCCTGTGTCAGATTACAGGTAGGTAGCCGTGTTGGTCTGACGTAGTAGAAACAATTTTTTTAAAAAAATCCTTCCAGTAGCACCTTAGAGATCAACTAAGTTTGTCATTGGTATGAGCTTTCGTGTGCATGCACACTTCTTCAGATACACTGAAACAGAAGTCACCAGACCCTTATATATAGTGGGATGGTAGGGAGGGGTATTACTCAGAAGGGTGGTGGGAATGGGTGGTTGGCTGATAGGTGGTTGGCTGATAGGTGTGGTAAACCTGTTGACGACTGTTAACAACTGCAATTGGTCTTACAGGAAAAAGCAAGGGGTGAGATGGCTAAAATGAGATATCATGTATAATGAGATAAGAATCCAATGTGTCTATTCTATTCAGACCAGACAGATTCTGTTCTATTCACAAGACAGGGAAACCAGTAGGTGAACACTTCAATCTCCCAGGACATTCTATACAAAGTAGCTGTCGTATTACAAAGGAATTTCAGAAATAGACTAGAAAGAGAAGTTGCTGAATTGCAACTTATTACCAAACTTAAAACCATGGAGAGACCTGGTCTGAATAGGACTGGATTCTCTCCCACTATATATAAGGGTCTGCTGACTTCTGTTTCAGTGTATCTGAAGAAGTGTGCATGCACACGAAAGCTCATACCAATGACAAACTTAATTAGTCTCTATGGTGCTACTGGAAGGAATTTTTTTCTATTTTGTTCCTGTGTCAGAGTTCACCATTTACAAGGGGTGGTGAGCAATGGCAACAGCATATCATATTTATCTATTTATTTATACAAGATACGTGTGTGTGTGTGTGTGTGTGTGTGTGTGTGTGTGTGTGTGTGTGTGTATCCCCTGCCCTTCTTCTGAGCAAGGGCCTAAGGTGGTTTGCAATACAAAATTACATAAAACAGCTAGTACAATTTTTAAGACTTAAAATCACATAATCACGGGCAGTTACCATAACTCAGCAGCAACAAATATTTATAGCAGGTTTGGAAACTTGCACTGATGGATAAATTAATGCACAAACTTAAAAGTGTGAAAAAAAAGAGCTGTGTCAGTCAAGTTTTGAGGTACCCAGTACACCTTTATTGCAAGTGCTTGCAGTCCTCCAGTCATGCATGGTCAACTACAGCTAAGTATTTTGGGTTTATATCTAAGAACAAATATTAACATAGTCTTTACTTTCCAACTTTTATACCCTGATTATGTATTATGTTACATAACATGATGAATTTTTTTCTCTGTTCATAGTTTTGTAACAAAATAAAAAGATATAAAGCACCATAATTCTCAGCAGCACCCCTTCTAGGGTTCAACGCTTCAGACAAAAAGGTGACCATGAAAGACAGCTAATGTGGGTCCCAGCCAAATATTACCTGGGAGAGGGATCCATAAATGGGCCATCACCATCAAGAACTGTGAATAGATTTATCAGTTGTTCCACACAGATTTCGGAGCACCATCTACTTGGATGCTGAAGAAGACTCCCTTGTTTAGGGAGATCGTCACTTTGGAATAACGCGTCTCTAAACAGTAAAGTATGCTATATGGCTCTTTTTTATGTTTCAAGCTACTCCTGCTCAATTTTTATATCATTTTTATTACCATCATAATATTGTTTGATGTAGTTTCACTGAATGCTACTTTGGGGGCTTGACAATTAGAAAGGGAGTGAGTAAGGGTGTGTGAGAGAGAACGAAGGAACAAAGGAATTATTTGAAGACTGCAGGCTGATGGGCACACGCCTGTATCTTATCACTCTCCCCTTTTGAATCATTTGTTCAAACCACTATGTATTACTGGCGGCGGCGGCGGGGGGGGGGCATGGAGTCTTCATTGATGGAAGCTGCTTCTATACAGATGAAAGAGATGGGGGTTGAAACATTCTTTCAAATGGTGTTGAAAGTAGATGGTTAATATGCAAGGCCCCTGATAAGAGGGCATAGTCCATGTCCTTTAAAAATAAGAAGTTAAGTCTTAATATTTAACTAGAACCTCTAACAGCCACGGTTATCAGTCCAACAGGCCAGATACAGTGGTACCTCGGGTTACCGATGCTTTAGGTTACAAACGCTTCATGTTACAGACTCCGCTAACCCAGAAATAGTACCTTGGGTTAAGAACTTTGCTTCAGGATGAGGACAGAAATCACATGGCGGCGGCAGCGAGAGGCCCCATTAGCTAAAGTGGTACCTCAGGTTAAGAACAGTTTCAGGTTAAGAACGGACCTCCAGAACAAATTAAGTTCTTAACCCGAGGTACCACTGTACTATGCTAGGGGAGGGATTGGGACATGATCATGTTAATCTTCACAGTGCCCCTTGCTTTAGATGAAAATCTCTAAAGGAGAGATGGGGAACTTTCTTCATTCTGAGGGCCACATTCCAGGGATGGGCACAGTCAGAGGCAAAAGTGGGTGATGCATTGAGCTCTAAAGGGATGCATAAAATAACAACCCATAGATTTCATTTTGTGTTTTGTACCTTTAGTTTTTCATGTAACATATATATAAGTTATGGTTCACTTTTTAAAAAAAAGCATTTATAAGCAGTGTAAAATGTCATTTTTGGGGTTTTTTAGATGACAGTTTGCCAATTTCATATGTAAATGTTTGTACGGTTTCCCCCACAACATTGTTTCAAACATTTTTCTCTAGAAAGGAGAAAAGCATGGCTCCCTATCCAAACCCAATGCACACATTTCCCTCCGATGCAAAATAAAAATAAAAATGTGGATGCTGAAAAGTAGGAATTGTTTACAGGCTTTTCTTTCAGGCAAGCCAGCTGCCGTCAAGAGGATAAAAAGAATCAGCACTTTGAAAGAAAATGAAGAATGCATTGTCCGTAAAGTGCGTAAGGCATACACACATTTAGTTGGTTTCACTGCAAACAAAAATGTACTTTACCTTGATTAGTATTTGTCGAATAATTCACCGGTGAAAGAGCGCCATGGTCTCAATGAGACATTGGGAGGTGATTTTCTTTGCAGCCATCATGTAGCAAGTGGTAAGACCTCTTTGTATGAGGCTTCTAGATAATTTTGTCATTACTCCTTGCTTTGCAGACAACTTTGGCAAGATGTGTTTGCTTTCTGCTGCCAATGCATGATCTATTTCAGGCTAGGGTGGCCAACTACAGTAGTGGAAAGAAAGTAAAACCCAACAGAAAACAAAATGGCCCGATTGGCACCTGTGCTCCAGATTTCTGGGATTCAGAAATCAACCGATAAAGGTTTTGTCTTTTAGGGACATGGAACAAAACACTTATTCCCCTGCCCAACAAATCCAGGGGATTTGTCTGGTCAATGAGGGTAAGTGGAGCACTGCTCAGGCAACCTCACTCTGCCCCCACCTGCATACTTCTTTATTTATAACAAGTCTAGGGGGCAATCTTTGCAAAGCTTAGCTATGAGGAGGATGGCGATAAAGCTAGTCGGCTCTACAACACCTCTGGCTCCTGTTGGTCTTCCTGCACGGCTGTCTAGGGAATGGTGCAAAGGTTTGCAACCCTGTATAAAGGCCATTTTGAAGATGTCAAAGGTCCTTTAAAAATGGGGGGCTGAGGGAGGCACATCCCCCCACCACATTCTACAAGTTACAGTCTTATTCAATGCTTTTTTCCTGGAGGTACGCAAGGGTACGCATACCCCTAAACATTTTGTGAATCTAAGTTTGGCCTCATTGAGGGACAGTATTTCAATATGAGGAGGAAAATGAGAGTACCCCTAAACATTTTTTAAGGAAAAAAGCACTGGTCTTATTGATTGATTGATTGATTTCTCCAAAACTCTTTCCACAGCAGCTTATGCAATGATACAACCATTGTAATGAAAACCATAATAAAGTAACAACAGCAACAAAACCAGCTGCTGCAGAAACCAGGACAGCAGAAATCTGGCATGGGAGATAAATAATACAATTAAAATGCTGAAGAAAATAAGAAGTTTTGTTGTTATTATTATTATTTGAAGGCCTGGTCAGGGTGGCCTGACCTGAGCAAAGCTTTTGTTCTGCATCTGTGTAAAACTTCCAAGTTCACACATGCAGTTAATAAAAATATAGAGATGGGCGGAATATGTGCAATCAAGTATGCCTTGGACAACTGACAGTTCAGAATCTGAACTGAATTAAGAAGATTGTGTAGAGTAGCAGAATCTTCCTGAGCCAGCAGGCAGCTCAGGTGGATGCTGCTTGTTCTGATCTAATGATGATGCTTCTGCAAGTGCTACAAGATTTGCAGAAATACAATTATAATATAAACAAAGGAGTTGGGGTGCCTTTTTGTGATCAGGTGAGGAGCTTGATGATGTGGCTGGATCCGGCCCTGCCTTTTGTGAGGCAGGTGGGGGTCAGGAGCCAAGAACAGGAACCAACAGCACTGACAAGGCTCTCAGGAAATGAGTGGCGAACATCCTTTTCTTGGGGAAAAAGAAACTTAGCGCTCCTCTTTTGATTGGTTGAAAGTTGACAGGATGGCACAAGGGTTTTCAATATTAGCCTGCTAAGGAAAGAAAGCAAAGAAGCAGAGCTGTTTCTCTCTGTTTTGCTCTGGTTAGCAACAACTACTTCAAAAAGCAGAAGACAGCTGGTGTGGCCCACACACATACTGAAGATACTACTTCATCAGACATTGTGCAAGCAGCACTCAATGTGTCTGTCTCAAAAGAGGTAGAAAATATCCAGGTACTGGCAGGGGCAGGGCACAAGAACATCACAACTGAAAATACTGAGGCCGCTACCAGTGCTGTACAACTTGAATGCCAGGAAAAGCTGGGTACAGCAAACTACATATTGAAAGCAAATATACCAGGTGTGTTAGAATTTGAGCTGTTTACACAGTGTTGGACCCCTATAGAAAGTTATAGCTTCAGGTGTAATCGTACAGGTTCTAAAGTGCTCAGGGGCACCAACTTGAATGAAATATGAGGGGTCAGGTAAGCCCCCAATGGCTGCCCGTTATGAGGGACATTTATTTCCCCACCCCTGGGAGGGACCGATGGACCGCAACCACCATGGGACCAGGTAAGTGGCCAGTGTAAGAACAGAATGCTGGATTTTGTGGGTCTTTGCCCTAATTCAAGTAGGACTCATTATTTCTTTTCATCTTATGCTTTTCACCAAAGGTTGCATATCAAACTTCCTCAGTCCTGTTACCCAGCAATTCCCAATCAATTCTGCATCCCAGAAAATTGAATTTGTACAGTTCTGGGCACCCTAAAGGCAGTGTTTTTATCCTTATTAGGTTTAATTAGTTAGGTAAGTCACTTCTCCATTTTTATCACAAAACAGCACCTGCACTCGACTTCATTCCATGTTTCTTCCTATTCCTATTCTCCTTATTATGAGGCCGTGAATAAATAATGTAGATTGTAGAATATCAAAGTAAATTGCTTCTTCACTGTGGTAAGCTTAATGAGTCATCAAGCTGAGACAGCCTGATGATTAATTTACTCAAATAAGTGCATTTGACAGAGAAGGTCAAGGGGTCATTGGTTTCCAGGATATTTGCATGCACTGCCATTTAGAAGGCATCTTGCCTTGAAAATCAATTTTATAGGATGTTTTTGGAAGTATAGGCATTTGGATATCATAAAATAGTTGGGTTCTATGGGGGGAAAAATCCCCCTTCTAGATCTGTTTTGTAGGCTCATTTTCCAATGAGAGGATAAAGAACAAAGTATGAAAAGGAGCCATCATCTGTTATCAGTTTCTTTATGGCATTCCTATTATTCTGTTTCAGCTACGTATTCTACACACATGATGGCCAGCTGCTCTGAAAATTAACTTGACATCTCCTGGGAAATTTTGGCATTTCAAAATCAAATTCAATTTGGAAGCAAAACAAAGAATCAATGTCAACCTGTTAAAAGAAAATCTGGAAAACAAACAAATTTAAAATATTTTATGACTGAAAAGTTTTTTTAAAAGTCAGCCTCGGAAGAAAATGTTGCTGTGGAGGAATACTGGATCACTGTGTGATTTGTGCTTGCCCCCCCCCCAACTACTGATGCAGATAGATTAATGTAAAGCTTAATGAAACCCTTTCTCCGCACCTTTGGCTGTCAGTGCATGCACATTGACATGTGTGGAATGCTATACCCACATTCAGGCATTTACTGTGACACTGTAAACCACTTCTCCCTCTTTTAACCCTGTGGAATGCCCTGTGGAATGCCCTCCCACCAGAGGTCAAAGAGAACAACAATTACCAGACCTTTAGAAGGCATCTCAAGGCAGCCCTGTTTAGGGAAGCTTTTAATGTTTGATGGATTCCTGTATTTTAATGTTTTGTTGGAAGCCGCCCAGAGTGGCTGGGGAAACCCGGCCAGATGGGCGGAGTGTAAATTATTTATTTATTTATTTATTTATTTATTATTAACCCAATAGCCCTACTGCCAGGGAACCATAGCTGCCAAGTCTCCTGTATTCCCCGGGAAACCCCCGTTTTTCAAGCCGTTCCCAGCTGGAAAAACAGATTTTTTTTTTGTTTTTCCCCGATTTACTTACCGGCCGGGGGAGGCTCCTTCTGCGCATGTCTGGGGTCTCTGGACATGCGCAGAAGCAATTTCTGGCACGGTGGCCATTTTGGAACTGGACGGAGCATTCTCAGAAGCGACTTTCGATGCTGCTCCGGCCAGTTCCAAAATGGCAGCAGCGCTACTTCCGGTCTGCCGATCCCCTATTTTTCCAGCAGGAACTTGGCAGGTATGCAGGGAGCAAGCCATGTGGCTTCAACCCATTGGGTGAACTGCTTCTGCTCCAAACTCAGTGTAAGTCTGAAATGGTAATCAACATTATGCCATTTTCCTCTGCGTAAACATGGATATGATCAGACTGCAAGAGGATACTCCTGGCACCTGCAAAGTATCACAGCCAAAGGAGATGGTGTGAAATCACACTTTTATTTCAGCTTTGAGTGTAGCAAAGTAGTGTAGTTTAGTAAGTCTAAAACAGGGGTGTCCAAACTTTTTTCAAAGAGGGCCAGATTTGATGAACTGAACATGCGTGAGGGCCACCCAAAGTCGTTGACCTTTTTTAGGGGCCGGATTAAATCAATTGGCAGGCCACATTGCGCCCCCCAAGCCGGACTTTGAACATGCCTGGTCTAAAAGAAGTTTGCTTACAAACTCATCAAATGCCAGATTCATGCATTTTTCCATTCAGCATCAAGAAAAACTCAGGTAGAAAAAGTTAGTTTACAAAAGATGGTAAAAATTTCTGAACAAGTAGTCTGAACTTGGAGTGGTCAAGCTCAGATGCCCTCTCTGATTGGGTTCACATAGTGAAAGAGAACGAACAGCTGAAAGAAGGCGAACAAAGAACTTTCCTAACTTCTCACTGGAGATGAGGGGGCATGACCTGGTCAAGTCTAGCAACAACAGCTTACTCTGTGGTCTTAACCCTCTCATGCATTTAACTAGACTAAACATGCTAGCTATATGAGGCTGCATCTCCCGCAAACATTTCATATCTGTTCCTGTGTCATTAAGAGAGTACAGGTCTGAGATTTTGATGGGCCCAAGGGAAGAAAAAAAAGAATATTAGGACATGGAAGCTGTGTATGTAAAGTTATAAAAAAAATATTTAATCTGCATTGAAATGTGTATTTGGCTATACAAGGCAGTAAGTAGCAATCATTGTGTAGGTGAGAAGGGTTAATGTTTTTGGCTATACTGCCTGTCTGTTATAAATGAGTTCACACATTGTTTAGTGCACGATATTTGCATATCTGCACAATAGATCACACTTTGAACAACAAAAGACACTTGAAAAGAGCAATAGAGAAGGTCAAGGATAAATAGAACCACATATAATGAGGGAGAAGTGCGAAGGGGGAGAAGTGAAGAGATTCTAATCAGCAGCTAGTTCAGATGACTCAGGGCAATTTTAGCAAGAGTGGGATAGCATAAATGTCAATGTTGGTAAACTGGACCGCTGTTTAGCTATGTGATGCTTCAGTATATTTGGGAAAGGTAAAGGTAAAGGGACCCCTGACCATTAGGTTCAGTCATGACCAACTCTGGGGTTGCGCGCTCATCTCGCATTATTGGCCGAGGGAGCCGGCGTATAGCTTCCAGGTCATGTGGCCAGCATGACAAAGCCGCTTCTGGCAAACCAGAGCAGTACATGGAAACGCCGTTTACCTTCCCGCTGTAGCGGTTCCTATTTATCTACTTGCATTTTGACGTGCTTTCGAACTGCTAGGTTGGCAGGAGCTGGGACCAAGCAACAGGAGCTCACCCCGTCACAGGGATTCGAACCGCCGACCTTCTGATCAGCAAGCCCTAGGCTCAGTGGTTTAACCACAGTGCCACCTGGGTCCCTTGCGCCACCTGGAAAGACAATGTAAATACAGGAGACCCTTGCATCAGTGAGTGCTGTGCAATCAATAAATTTGCTCAAGGTAAATTTAGCAATGATCACCAGCATAAAAGCTTATTTTTGTAAACTAAACTGTTGTTCCACACTATGGTGCTTCTGCCTATTTGGAGAAGAGCACTGGAAGAACATAGAAAAACTGCATATATGTGCATGTTTTGCAGTTAGTTTACATACATGCACACACACAAGTTATTCTGTTTTGCAATATGATCCTGAGACTATATGTAAGGCCAAGTTCCTAGTTTCCATAACCTCTTCAGGAGTTAAAACTAACATGCAAGTGAGAGTGAGAGCACTATGCTACTTCCCCCTTGTCACCAATTGCATCCATGAGTTGGAGGAACAATTTCTGAAATGAAGAACCTCCTGTATACGTGGAGGCTCTCCTTGCAGTTTAGAACCCTGGAGGAATGTGATTGGGTAGGTATCTGCTGCCTGGTAGACATCTGGTACCTTACTCATGTGGTGTGTAAGTGAAATTTTGTGCCCACCCTTGGAAAGGACAGAACATCACGACATGGATAGATTCACAGCGTTGCCTCCTTCCTTCCCTTTGATAGACCCGTGGACCACCCCAAGCTGTCTCTAGGAGGTGTCCTGGTATACCTGGTATGAGATTTCTTCCACCTGGCCTGAACACTTCTGCCTGTTCACTGACCCAGAGCCATTGTCTACTCCTCTTTACTGATAGGAACATCACATCTGCTAATCCTGGCAGACCTGTCCCGCCCCGCCCCCAGTGCTTCATTTGTCAAAGGGCTTTCCCTCAAAGAAATATGTCATGGGTGACAGGTTCATTGGAGGGCAGAATGACAGAGAGACAAAGTGGGCATTGAATACAGCATTGGCATGGTGTAGTGAAGATTACTGAAACCAATCTCTCAAAGAGACTGAACAGTTCAAGGGGACCTATATGAAGGATCCTTCTTCCTGGGTGACAATGGTCTCATTGAGCCCAATGCTTGCTGGGTTACACTTCTGCATACCTTTCAGATGTGTGGCAATGAAGAACAAAAATTAGTTATATTATTTATTTATTTATTTATTTCCCGCCCATCTGGCTGGGTTTCCCCCACCACTCTGGGTGGCTTCCAACAAAGATTAAAATACATTAAAATATCACAGATTAAAAACTTCCCTAAACAGGGCTGCCTTTAGGTGTTTTCTAAATGTCAGGTAGCTGTTTATCTCCTTGACCTCCAGACCAATGACTGGAACTAGGGGGAGATAACCTGCTCACTTCCCAGGCTTGCCTTCTAATATTCCTATAAAACCATGTTGTGATTGATCATACCAAAAACCCATCTAATCCAGCGTCCTGTTCTCACAATGGCTAACTAGAAGCCTGTGGGAAGTTCACAAGCAGAGCCAGAGTGCAATATCAATCTCCCCACAAGGGATTCTCAGCAACTGGTATTCAGAGGGTCAGACAGGTAAGGCGGAATATCGCCATCTGACTAGTAGCCAATGATAGCCTTAGCTTCCAGGAATTTATCGAATCCTCTTAAAACCATTCAGGTTGGTGGCCATCAACACATCTTGCATGAGTTTATTCCATAGTTTGTAACTATCTGCTGCATGTAGCGGTGCTTCTTTTTGTCTGTCATGACTTTTCCACCTTTCCAATTCACTCAATGGCCCCAGGTTCTCGCATTATGACAGAGGGAGAGAATCCTTGACCTATCCACTTTCCCCAATCATGGCATGCCTGTGCACATAGGCATGGGGTGAAGATTATAAGAATGAGAAAAGAAGCAGGAATGTGTTAACTTAGGTAGGCCCTCGGGATTTTAATGATGCTTACCGGGAATGGGGCAATGGAGAATTTATTATGCACATAAAGGGACCTATCACCAGGCAATTGATAAGCTGTCAGGGACTTGACAAAAGAACATTAATATCTCTTGATGACCACAGGGAATGTTGTCATAATTACCCAAATTCTTTCCCTTGCCTTCGGAAGATGACACTACAGCTTCAGGAGAACTTGTTTGACCACAACAAAGGCACAAAACAGCCATTTAGGAACGCTTGTTCCATTTTCATATTTACCAGCAAGTAAATAAGGTGGTAGTTTTTCATCAGGGCTGCAAGATTTATCTTCTGGTTTTGAGAATGATTTGTACCTTTGGAGCCTCTTCAGCTTAGTAGCACAGAACTAAGATTTGCGGCTGTGATTTCAGAGCATGTCATCAGGGAAGCAGCTGAGTGTGAATTTAAAATAGCAGCAACAACAACAACAAAAATTTGGCCTTCTTTTCTCCACCCAGTTCTGTAGCCCTGGACAGTCTCCCACTTTTAATATGAATGCAAGAGGGGCAGGGTGACCTCTAAAAGTTAATATTGCATTTGTTCTCTGCTTATCTTGCAAAATATGCAACATTATACACAAAATTTACCATTACTATTATTAGTTACTGTTACTACATTTGCCACTTACTAGTCTTAGCAAATGGGTTTCATTTTTTTTTTTAAAAAAATCATTCCAACGAGAAGCATCTCACTATGATCTTCTTGTGAAAAAGGTTTATTAGGATTGCAGAAAAATTAATAAAGTGACAATGTGGACAATTTGCTTCTGAGGACTTCTGAGGACAGTGCAGCCCCCTCTGCTTTATGCACAGTACATATAAGAGTCAAGCTCTGTGTTTTACTATATTTTGATACATAATTTTGTCATACTAAGCAGAGTTTTTTAAAAATCCTGTTAAAATCCAGCTAATATCTTGATTTGGATTTGAAGGCTTCTTGTTTTATGATGCTTTGATATATGGAATTGCTTTTTAAATTATTTTTATACATGCAAATGATGTAAGTGTTTCATATAGGCAACAGTTCTGCATATGTTTTTATTGCATTGCCCATCACTTCAGGATAACTCATGGAAAGCAATTTGCAAACAAAATAGATAAATAAATATAAATATACAGTAAATGGGTTGTTGCATGTATCTTTTTAATGAGCTGGTTACTATGAGAAACCTGGAATGTATATGTGTGTTATATCAAATGAACAAGGAATATTAAATGGCAAAGAACATAACTCACAGGCAAGTTTCAACCACTCCTTGCTGCTTCTCTGATCAAATTAGCAGAGGGCAATGGCTACATTCTAGTAAAAATATAAACAAAATTCACACGACGCTATTCAGTCACAGACCACCAGTGTATAGTATAAATCTGGCACTCAGTTAAAACATCCCCATGTCTTCATTTTTGTGAGTGAAACCAAATCTTATGCACCAGGGCCAGTGCAAGATATTTTGGCACCTGAGGCAGATCCCCAAAATGACATCCCTCTCCCTACCAGGGAAGAAGGGGTGAGGGAAGATCTACATCAGTAACCGGGGGGGGGGGAGATTGACTTTGAGATCCTGCCACCTGAAACAGTCTTCTCACCTTGCCTCATGGGTGGGCTGGGCCGGTTATGCATGATGACATAGTAGAAAGTGCCTGACTTTTCACACTTTAGTTTTCAATTATTATTCATAATGATGCTGCAGACCTAACAGACATCACTAGAGGGAGCTAATATGCTTTCAAGCAGCAAAAAAGGGGGGAAGCGGGTGAAAGTCATTGTACTGGGGAAATTTGCAGAATTCACAAGGTAATACTTGCTCCATCTGCACACAAACACACACACATCCTAGAATTCAGCTTTCATGGGAAGTTTTACTAAGATTTTGACTATATTTGAATTTCTGCAGCTTGTTCGCAATAGAATCAGTCCAGATTTAATTGAGACAATTAAAGCAAATAAAACATCTAGTTGTTCTGGACAGAATATATATATATATATATATATATATATATATATATATATATATATATATATATATGGTATATATATATATGGTAAAGGGGCCCCTGACCATCAACCATCAGGTCCAGTTGCGGACGATTCTGGGGTTGCAGCGCTCATCTCGCTCTATAGGCCGAGGGAGCCAGCGTTTGTCCGCAGACAACTTCCGGGTCATGTGGAGAGCATGACAAAGCTGCTTCTGGCGAACCAGAGCAGCGCACGGAAACACCGTTTACCTTCCCACCAGAAGGAAATATCTTCCCTATTTATCTACTTGCACTTTGACGCGCTTTTGAACTGCTAGGTTGGCAGGAGCTGGGACCGAGCAATAGGAGCTCACCCCATTGCAGGGATTTGAACTGCCGACCTTCTGATCAGCAAGCACTAGACTCTGTGGTTTAACCCACAGTGCCACCTGGGTCCTAATATATATATATATATATATATATATATATATATATATATATATATATATTCATGTTCTAATGCACATCAAAAGTTGTATGAAACCAGTCCTATACCAAAAGCTGCATGCAGAGGAACTATAGTACTGTACAGATATGAATGTGCTGAACTGCCATCTGCTAGGCGCATAGACAGCTGATTCCATGCACACTTCTCCTTTGCTAAACGAATTCACCACTAATTCCAGCCAATATTGCTAAACCAGTTTGCCACATTATAATGAAAACAGCATTTGACATTGGCAAAGTGCTTTAAATTAAGCTTCTTGTGGTTCATGTTTCAGTCGGTGCTAGAGACACAGTATGGCCTTTCGTCAGCTAGGTGGGGATTCATTTTAGCCAAATAAACCTGCTTTGAATGCCAGAATCTGCTTTGAATGTCAGAGCAAATTCAGAATATATCACAGAGTTGCAGAGTTGGAAAGGGGCCCAAGGGGGCCTAGTCCAATCCACTGCATAAAGAAATAGAGAGTTTATTACACCAGCCACAATATTTAGTTTGAACCCCAATTTGGCACTCTGTAAAAGAGCCCAATGCTGTTCAGATCAATTTTGGAGGCTGCTCAGTTTGGCTAAGAAGGGTGAGTTCACTTTGTGTCCCTTCTCCCAATTAAGTATTGTGAAGTTTTTTAAAACGCTGTAATTTCCCCCCATGTTAATGAGATGGATGAAATCTGCCATCACACTAGCCTTTCACTCACAGACAAAGCCTGCCAAATTGCAGGGAAATAGGTGCAGGCCTTCAATGATGGACACCTGTATAATGTTTCTCCCCCAAAATGAATGGTCTGTTTGCAGGCTTGGTTGTCCTTTCTGAAGGCTTGGATCCTGCCAGTATCGCTGTAGTGATTTGCCTGAAAAGGCAGGCAATCACTGTTTGGGGATGGCTTTAAAGGGATTCACTTAATCTGAAATGTTGTGCAAGCATGAAAGAATTGTTCCTGCATAAGAAAGCTACCAAATTGCAGGCAAATACTGTAGGTTCGTTTGAGAGAAGGCTCTACCGGATCATGTCAAAGACCCATCTAGTCCAGCATCTTGTTCCCACAGTGGTCAACCACATGGCTTGCAAGAAGAACCTGAGTGCAACAGTGCTTTCTCAACCTGTGATTCCAGCAACTGATATGCAGAGACATATTACATTTGATAGTGTAAGCAGCACACAGTCACCATGACTTGTAGCTACATACACAGAGGCACATGGAAGTCAGTGGTGCTGTCAGACAGGAGTCTTCTTCAGGGGCTTTTATGGTAGTCACCTTTGAAGATGGTTTTGATTTTTTGGGGATGAAAAAAAACTGAAAGGGATTTGCCTTATGGGTCAAATTATTCCCTCTGATTATAAGGCAGACACAGCAGTAGTGAAGGAGTAGCGTATCCCTTTCCCCTGTGTCATCCGGGTGTCATTCTTAAGCTAGTTTTGAAGATCCCTGGTAAAATAAGTGCCCCTGATGATAAGCTTGACCTGTCAATCACAACAGGTCAACCAGATAGGGGAATAGATAGGAATCATAGAATTGCAGAGTTGGAAGAGACCCTAGAGGTCATCTCTGGGACAACCCCATGTAATGCAGGAATTCTGCCCTGGGTGGGCTCGAACCACCAGCCTTCTGGATAACAACCAGATGCACCAACCCATTGCGCTGCCTGAAAGGGTGAGTTTCCCACTTAGTACTAGACCATATTTCTCTGACATACCTTTGTCTGCTTTATCACGAAGCAAGGACAAAGATGTTATAAGATGCTTTCCTGGTCTTTATTCTATGAAACAGAGTGTTAAGCAGTCAATAAGACTAACAGCTGTATTATATCCTGACCGCAGAATCTGCAACAAAATGTTACAGGGGGTATGTTGCTTTTAAATGTAGTACCGAGCCAGCTACACCTACTTTCAAGATGTTCCATTTCACCCTCCCTCCTCTCCCATTTCTCCATTTCCCCGCCACAACAGACACTCAGGTATAATACTTATTCTTCATTGGGTTATTTGGGGGACTATTTGCCCCCTCAAGGTTCCCTCCAGCTGTTTTCTACTTCTGCAACCTTTGTAGCATGTGGATATCCCCCTCTTGCTTCCAGTTCTCCTGTTTTGACTCTATAGCCATTGAAACTCTGCTCCTGAGCTCGTCATTATAATACAATTATGGACCAGATTGCTAGTAATTGCTTTTCCCTGTATGCAATATATAGATATAGATATAGATATTGTGCGTGTGTGTGTGTGTGTAAAATAGCAAGAGTGAGAATGCAGTCTGGGATCTGTCATACTGATGGTTCCCTCCATCATTCTTGGTTGCCAATAAAAAGAAAAATATGTAAACAAAGCATTAACATTAATAGCATACATAAATATATTGCATGAATAATTGAGGCACACCTAATGTAGCAAAACTTTAAAATTATAATCCAGTCATTTCTGAACTACATTAGACGTACACATCCCCACATTACTTATAGATGGGATTCTTACAGTTAATATTATTAGAGCGTGTGAGGAGTTATAGCATATGCGATTATGAGTCTCAGCAGTACATTTTGCAACGGTAGATTATTTATCTTTCCCTATAAAAGAAAAAAGAAGCAAACAGCTATATATTGTGAAGAGTTTAGTTATTTTTTATTTTTTTTAAAAAAAGTTATTTGAGCTAGATATAAATTATTTATCAGAATGGATGAATGCCTTCATGAATCTTAAGTCTTACTGGGTTGCCTTGGACTTTGTCTGGTTGTCTCTTCCTCTTTGGTAAAGTCTGAGTCATTCTGTCAAGGGATTGGATTAATGGCTCTTTTACTTGACTTTTATGAGCACGTGTCAATTTGAATTAGAACATTTCCATGATGAACTTTCCACCACCACAGGGCCTGAAAGGTTCTGTGAAATACTGAAGGAAGAAAAGAAGATTGTCTACCTGCGGTGCTTGTACCAACCTTATTGGGATGCTCTGTCAGTTCAAATACAGTGGTACCTCTACTTACCAATGACTCAACTTACGAATGTTTCTACTTACGAATGGAGCTCCGTCCGCCATCTTGGATGCTGTTTAGATAGGATTTTTTTCGACTTACAAATTTTTTCTCCCAGTGCATTCCTATGGGATTCGACTTACAATTTGTTTCGACTTACGAATGTGCGTTTGGAATGCATTAAATTCGTAAGTAGAGGTACCACTGTACTAATTGTCCTAATCTGTACCTTCCTGGCCTGATGCATGGATCAGAACCACCCAGTGAATTCTGCACTTCCAGAATGTTTGGCTTAAAAACCCATCAATATATGTTTTCAAATGCATATTTTGAGTGGAAACACATGGGGATTTTTGTGCAGATTTTTTTTAAAAAACAATAACCTCAAATTAATGTGGAAACATGATGGAAAAGACAGAGATGCAAAAATGACATGTAAACCATATTACTAAAAGCCAGATACCAAGAACTGCCACACTAGCAAAGTATTACTTAGTGTGGATTGCTGCATTAATACTGTGTCCAGTTCTGGGTACCACAGTTTAAGAAGGATATTGGCAAACTGGGACATGTATGGATTCAAAGGTCTGGAAAAGAAGCCTTACGACGAATGGTTGAGAGAGTTGTGTATGTTTAGCCTGCATAATTGCATTAGAATAGCAAACCCTGGTGCTGAGGTCTGTTAAATTCTATAAAATTTATATATGGAGCTCAAATTACGGATGTCGGTTTTGGGCTGGTCATGTTGTGTGGATGCCTGATGATCGTCTTCCAAAGCAACTACTCTATTCCGAACTGAAAAATGGAAAGCGTTATGCTGGTGGTCAACAAAAGAGGTTTAAAGACTGTCTCAATGCAATTTTTTTAAAAAATAAAAAAATGTAGTATAAACACCAAAACACTTGGCTAAGAGCGCTCCATTTGGAGAACAGCCTTTACCAAAGGTGTCATGGGCTTTGAAGACACTCAAACTCAGAATGCAAGGGAGAAACGTGCTAAGAGGAAGGCACGCTTGGCAAATCCACACCGTGATCAACTCCCGCCCAATGTCCCCACTGTGGAAGGACGTGTGGATCCAGAATTGGCCTCCACAGTCACTTACGGACTCATTGTTAAAACCGTGTTTATGGAAGACAATCTTACTCGGCTACGAGTGATCGTCAAAGAAGAAGAAGAGGGATGGTGTACATTTGACCATAGGACTGATCTCCAAGCATTTGAGGAAAGGAGGTTCTCAAATCTCACTCCACCTCCAAAGCTGGGAAAGCAAATGGGGGCATTTTGATCACAAAAATTGTCCCAAAGAAAGGTTTAAGCACAAATCATCTCCCACCCCTACCTCTGCATCAGGTTTGGAGCTGCCAAATCTATGTACCCCAACAACACTAGCACAAAAAAAAAAAAAAAAATGCCGGGAGGTTAATAATGGATCATGTGTAATACTGTCCCTTAGTAACCCAAGAACAGCATGCAAATGTCAAATATAATTGGATGCATAGCTGCCAAGTTTTCCCTTTTCTCGCGAGGAAGCCTATTCAGCATAAGGGAAAATCCCTTAAAAAAAGGGATAACTTGGCAGCTATGATTGGATGTCATATTTTGTTAAATAGCAAAAATGCCTCCAGGACAGCCTCTGTTGACATGCTGTTTTAGAAATGCAGAGGAATTGTGGGTGAGAACTCGGGGGCAGGAGTGCTTTCTGCATGGGATAAGTAGGTGGCATCCAACTAACCTTTACTCAGAGTAGACCTATGTAACTTAGTAGACCTAAATAAGCCATGTCCATTAATTTCAATGTGTCTGCTCAGAGTAAACTGTAGCTGACTACCACACTTGCTGAGTACCAACCAGTTGGATGTTGTCAGATGAATGATAATAATGCATGCAAACCCTCATTGCTATTCATTAGATGCTACTGTTCACTGTGTGCTTTATTATGATGTCTGTGTATATTTTTCATTCATAATTGCCTCTGTTATGCTAGAAAGATGGCACTGTATGAAAACAGGATAGATGTGACTTCACTGCATTCTGTGATCCTATATTTTATTTCCTAGTAAATTTTGCAATACGTAACTGCCGTTTCCAATGGATAGTGTTGTGGTTTATATTAAAAGTAGACACTGTGTTTCTATTGACAATTTCTTTTGGGGGGGAGGGGGGACCCTGCATGATCTTCTGTTATATTTGTAGTCTTTACCTGTCAGACAAAGCACCCAGGAGATGACATTGATCTCCCCCCCTCTTTACAGAAGACAAAAATAAGATATTTCTATTTCTATTGCCTTGTAAGTTTAGAATGCACCATACTAATATATTATACAACAGCTTATACAAGCAAAACCAAGTGACTCATAATTCTTTTGCCAGTGGCTTCTGAAATGGATTTTGGTTGCAATCCCATGTAAACTTAGCACAAGAAGTTTGAGAGTTCAGGTTGTCGCACAAGCAACAGTGCAAGTTGTAGCACACAAGGTTAACTGTAGCAGAGTATAGAAGCATCAAGTCATGCAGCATTTTTTGCAAGCGCAAAACACCTACCGGACTTGAATGTTGTGCTACACTCCACACAAAGCCTGTTGCCCTAGCAGAATGGCACCAACTTAAACAGCTTCAACGGAGGGTTAGACAAACTCATGGAAGATGAGACTACTAATGGCTACTGCCTTCAATGACTATGTTCCATCTCCAGTGTGGGAGGCAGTATGCTTATGAATACCAGTTGTTGGGGCTCACGAGTGGGACAAGTGCTCCTACATTCACATCCTGCTTGCAGGCTTCCCAAAGGCACCTGGCTGCCCACAGGATACTGGACAAGAAGGGTCTTTCATCTGATCCAACAGGGCAGGGTGTCATGAGAATTTTAGAAGGCTAGTAAGTGAATGGGTGATCCTACCCTAGCTCCATTCACTGCATCAGTCATGTAACTTTTATGTTCTTCTGGACACTGTGAGAATAGGATGATGGACCTTTTGTCTGATCCCTATGGATGTTCTTCTAGTCAGGTGCAAATGTTGACTCTGAAAATGTTCAAACATCTCCACCATGCTTTTGGAGAAACCTCCTTAGATGAGTTTAGAAATGGGGCCTGTGCACCATAACACATGTTTTAAGAAAGAAGACCACATCTTTTCATCCCAGTATCAGTTTCTGGGGGTCAAAGGGGACCGACAATCTACTCCAACAATCTTCCTGTACTTCAACTGCTGGTGCTGGTACAATGAATAATTAGAAACCAAAATCATTCATTGTCACTTCACACCCATTTCTATTACTGCTACTACTCTTTCTATTGAAAACTGAGCATATACAATCATAAGATGCAAGGTGAAAACTGAGTGTGGTGAGAAATAATAAGCTAAAATCAAATACTGTTTTAAAATAATATTTTATATTTTGAAATAGTTTTCTTCCATTTTGACCCATCTTAAAAGCCTTTTAATGCCACCAAACAAAATCACAGAATGTGCAAGAAAATATCTAAGGAGCAATTCACCTCACAGTAGATTTCCTTGTCATTTACTGGCAAATGATGGAAATGAGGATGGAATTGGGTCGTGTATTGAAAATTGCTAATGCTCCTCGAAATGTGGCAGTGAATGTCACTTGTGGTGCAGGAATGACTTTCAATATTAACTTTAAACTCACAGCATAGCTAAAAAGAAATGAAGAACCCTCCTGGGTTGCACCACAGGTCCATCCATTCCATCTTCCTCATTTCCACAGTGGTCACTGGCTCTGAGATCCTACGTGGGACAATAGCTCTCCATGACTACCACCAAGCTGGACTGACAGCAGCTGCCCCATATCTCAGAAAGGTTCATCAAAGTCTCATAAGGCTCCCTGACACCTTATGAACCTTGGGTATTTGAGATTCTGGGCAGGCCTGTATGAGCCTTCTGTAGCCTGGCATCAGTTTGTGGTCAACTGCTTCCCATTTTGGTGATCCAGTTGCTGGCCCAACTAATTTGATACGAGCGATAGGCTGCTTGACCAGGTAGCATCTGCCTTGGTTTTGTCTCTTTTGCTTGAAGTCCAGTGGTTGCTGCACATCACTTAATAGAGAAAGTGACCCACCTGCAGTCATTGCTTGGTAAGGTGCTCACAGCCCAGCAGGGTGCTTGGCTTACTATGGAGCATTCAGGCAGGCAGATATCCACCATAGGATCTTGAGCAGCAGTGGCAGAGAATATATGATCATTCTGGTACAGTGGATTATTACAATTTGCCAACCAAAGTATGCGATGGACAGGAGATGGTAGCACTGCTGTTCCAGGTGAGCAGCTGAAGAAGAAGAAGAAGAGTTTGGACTTGATATACTGCCTTTCACTCCCCTTAAGGAGTCTCAAAGCGGCTCACAACCTCCTTTCCCTTCCTCCCCCATGACAAACACTCTGTGAGGTGAGTGAGGCTGAAAGACTTCAGAGAAGTGTGACTAGCCCAAGGTCACCCAGCAGCTGCATGTGGAGGAGCAGGGAAGCGAACCCGGTTCCCCAGATTACAAGTCCACCACTCTTAACCACTACACCATGCTGGCTGAGTAAGTGCTCATTCTGCCACCATTCCCAAGATGAGCAAAGAGGCTCAATATGCCGTATGGAAGGGTTGGTCCTGTGAGATAAGATATTTTATTTAATTAATTTGACTGTTAAAAGCCCACTCCACCTCCACTGATCTCTGGGCAGGTAACAATAAAATTCAACGAAACCGAAACAAAATCATAAAGCATAGCAATACAATTTTGAAAACTGCAACAAGAACAGCATTTAAGGCAATCTCAAAAAAACAGTGGCACTATTGTCCTAAAGCCTGAATGAATAGCCCAGTTTTAACCTGACATCTAAAAACCACCAGCACAGGCCCCAACCAGGTTTCACAGGTGAGGGAATTCCAAAGTAGGGGTTCCACAACAGAAAACTCCAGCCTTGCCTGCCAACCAGATGTATAAGTTCCTGGTAGTGGGACACTATGGAGCGCTGTCTTCTTTACCAATCTTAATTCCTGGAGTGGAACGTACAGGGAAAGGGAGAGATACATATGGAAACAAACACAGTAATTATACATATGCTAGTCTAAAGGATTTCCCTATATGGATGTACTTTATCTGTAGAAACATGCAGCATTTCAAACAGCCCCAAGCTCTCATTGAATCTGAAACAATAGCGCTAAAAATGAAGGAACAGTGCTGGTGATTTTCTTTTGAGTCATTGAGAATCCATTTTACTTTCCAAAGGAATTCACCATGTTGCCTCCTATGGTGCGCTAGCAATCACGGAAATAACTAACTGATGTGATGGAGCATAAAACATCACACCTGCAAAGTTTGTTAGCCATGGAAATTTACAGCTGTTTCCCTCACAGAACTGTATATTTCACATTATCATGTGCCATATTACATTATTAAACTATAAATTTTCATGGCTAACAAACGTTGCAGGTGTGGTGTTAAATGCTCAATTGCACCAGTTAATTATTTGCATGATATTTTCAACACCTTAGTAAGAGACTGTGAAAGCGATGTGGAGCCAAAAAAATTAGTTCAGGGGAAGAAAAGGTAGAGTAAAGGTATGTTGACCTGGACAAACTACAGATTTATGACTGATAGGAGCAGAGTTATAAGGGATTAGGGGGTCTTTGAAGTATCCTAGACTCAAATCATTAAAGGCCTTGTAAATTTATACAAGAAACTTGAACCAGCCCCAGTATAAGCACTGGAATTATGTGCTGGCAAGAGTCTGTCCCTATCAACAGTGTTTTTGCACTAGCTGGAGCCTCCTGATCAGGCATAAGGGTAGCCCCGCATACAGTGCAGTGCAATAATCTAGCTTTGAGGTTACCAGTGCATGATTACCATGTCCAGACTATCCTTGTCCAAGAACAGGCACTTCTGTCTTCACTGCCTCCCACAGTTTGGTCAAACTCATGTTGGTAGCTGCGAGAACACTGTCCAACCATCTCGTCCTCTGTCATCCACTTCTCCTTGTGCCCTCAATCCTTTCCAACATCAGGGTCTTTTCCAGGGAGTCTTCTCTTCACATGAAGTGGCCAAAATATTGGAGCCTCAGCTTCAGGATCTGTCCTTCCAGTGAGCACTCAGGGCTGATTTCCTTCAGAATGGATAGGTTTGATCTTCTTGCAGTCCATGGGACTCTCCAGCACCATAATTCAAAAGCATCAATTCTATGTGACTTTCAATGTTCGAAAAGATCAAAAGTTAAAATACATAGCTACAATCTAATAAAACAACATGCAACAAATAAGTCCCTCCATTAAATTATTATTTTCTTATTATTTTAAATGTAAAACAATAATAGTAATAGTAATAATAATAATAATAATAATAATAGTAACAATAGTAATGTCATCATCAGATAATAATAATAATAATAATAATAATAATAATAATAATAATAATATATTATTTGTACCCCGCCCATCTGGCTTGGTTTCCCCAGCCACTCTGGGCAGCTTCCAACAGAAAAATAAAATAAAATAATCTATTAAACATTAAAAGCCTCCCTAAACAGGGCTGCCTTCAGATGTCTTCTAAAAATCTGCTGGGAGGGCGTTCCACAGGATTGGCGCCACTACCGAGAAGGCCCTCTGTCTGGTTCCCTGCAACTTCGCTTCTCACAGTGAGGGAACTGCCAGAAGGCCCTCGGCACTGGACCTCAGTGTCTGGGCAGAACGATGGGGGTGGAGACGCTCCCTCAGGTATACTGGACCGAGGCCATTTAGGGCTTTAAAGGTCAGCACCAACACTTTGAATTGTTCTCGGAAACGTATTGGGAGCCAATGTAGATCTTTCAAGACCGGTGTTATGTGGTCTCGCCAGCCGCTCCCAGTCACCAGTCCAGCTGCCACATTCTGGATTAGTTGTAGTTTCCGGGTCACCTTCAAAGGTAGCCCCACATAGAGCGCATTGCAGTAATCCAAGCGTGAGATAACTAGAGCATGCACCACTCTGGCAAGACAGTCTACAGGCAGGTAGGGTCTCAGCCTGCATACCAGATGGAGCTGATAACTTAACTCAAATTGCAGAATTGTGCCACTGTGAGAATTAATAAACCATTAAAAAAAACTACTGAAAGCCTGACCAAAAAAAAGAGAAATTTATTCACATGATACTGAAGATATTGTATAGATGAACTTCCCTGAGGAAAATGCACTATTAAGTAAGATTGAGCTCAAAAATTAGAACATTTCTGCCAGTGTGACATGTTCAACTGAGGTCCATAGGGTAATTGAGAGAGAGATGCTCATAATTCCACTGGGTTGTCTCCAATTAAGTTCTACTTAGAGTAGACCCTTGGAAATTAATAAACCTAACTTAGTTATATCCAAAACTTCAATGGATCTACTTTGAGTACCACTACCATTGGATATAACCCATGATTCTACATGATGCATCTCAAATACAATTATTTAAATCATTGCTACTGGTCTGACATGGAACAGCATTGATTTTTTTACCTTCTTTGCACTGATCGGTATAATAATAATAAATACATTCATTGCCTTATAAACTCTGATTTGCAAATCACATTTTGAGCATGTGCAGAGACTAAATTAACGCAGGGAGTCCTGTGATCTATTCACCAGTTTGCTTTACAACTGACATTTTACAGAAGCTCACTGTCTGGAGAAATGGGGGGGGGCTTGTTTGAATCTCGCTAGAAAGGAAGTGCAGAAGGTCATTTGAAATCTACCTAACATAAAATGCTTGATGTTTGCATGCTCATTTTGGATTCATGACACATTACTTAGTTCTACATTAGGCTAATGTAGAACAATATTAATGAGGAACCCAAGGTGTAATGTTCTTTCAAGATTGCTGACAGAAGTAAGGCTAAGTTTTAAACGGGGATTGCTTGCTTTAGCATTATCTCTATTGCAGTTAAACATGCTCTACATTTTCTGGGCAAACATCACTTGGAATTAATTGAATGGAAAGAGGGATGTTCAGAAATGCATCTTCAGGGTTGGTGAAGTATGACTTTTTAATCAAACTGAGTCACTGTAAACATAAATTAGCTCTTGTTCTTCCTGCTGACTTGAAAACAAAGAAAGGAGTGAATCCATTTAGGTCCTGAGGTTTTCTTTTACTCATGAGCCTGCAATTTCGGGGAGGGAATATAGGATAGTATATCAACTGGAATTGCCCTGCACTAATATTGTAATAAAATCTATTTGTTGTTGTTGTCCATGCAATGATTTCTAATTTATGTCACTGCCTTTTAATTGAAAGCCAACTATTATGACACAAGTCCAATTTAAGAAAAATGTGACCTAGGTCTCTATGGAAATCCATGGAATATCTGGACATATTTTTGTTTTTTAAAAATTTTTCAAAATTCAGAATTTAACTTCCCATGCTGATATTCACTTGCAGGTGGACATAACAGACTCTTAGAAAGATAATTACGGATCTTATAGGAAATTAACATATTGTATGTATGAGCTTAACACATTAAAAATGCATCCATCTGAATAATCCAAGAGCAACAGTTGTTGGAGTCTCCTAAATAATAACATGACAGATTCCATATATTATTTAAACAAAAAAACAAAAAAAGGTAAGCCTGTGCACATGGGCATGTGTGAATATGCTTTTAAATTCATTCAGAAATATCTCCAATGCACACAAAAAAAGACGTCCCAGATTGAATATACTCGAAACAGGTTGTGTTTGACTGGTTGTCACTGTGTGTGTGCCCCAGCTCAGTGGGAGGCTAACTTCAGCCTTGCATGGTGCATTTGTGTGTGTGATTACAACCCCTTTAATTCACAGATACGTTTTAGATTTGCAGAGCAAGAGTACAGAATGGTTTCATAACACTTATGTCACAGCTAATCTGTTTTAAGTGAAACCGAAAATGCACTCTTGCTTAAGAGCAGATGAAGTGCTTTGCTGGGTGAAAACAAGGCACACCTAGTTGAGTATTCTTTGCATGAATTCCAACACAATATGCTCTACTAGTAAGTCACCAGTCTTCCAGCATCTGCTGCCTACCCCTTCCATAGTGTACTCCTTGTTTCTTTATTTCATTTATAAAGGTAACGGGACCCCTGACCATTATGTCCAGTCGCGAACGACTCTGGGGTTGCGGCACTCATCTTGCTTTACTGGCCGAGGGAGCCGGCATACAGCTTCCGGGTCATGTGGCCAGCATGACTAAGCTGCTTCTGGCGAACCAGAGCAGCGCATGGAAACGCTGTTTACCTTCCTGCCGCAGTGGTACCTATTTATCTACTTGCACTTTGAGGTGCTTTCGGACTGCTAGGTTGGCAGGAGCTGGGACCAAACAACGGGAGCTCACCCTGTCGAGGGGATTTGAACCACCAACCTTCTGATAAGCAAACCCTAGGCTCTGTGGTTTAGATCACAGCACCACCCGCGTTCATTTATACCCCACCTTTATCTCCAAGGAGCTCAAGGTGTCCAGCACAGTCTTGTGAGGTAGATTAGGTTGAGAGGTAGTGACTGGTCCAAGGTCACCCAGTGAGCTTCATGGCCAAGTGGGGCTCTAGTCCAGTACTCTAACTACTACACCACACTGGCTTCTTTTACCTCAGCTCTTGTGAAATCTAGCATTACAGTAATATTTGCTTATGACTTTCCCTTTTTTTCCCTAAAAGCTATGCCACAAGGTCTGTGATCAGAAAATAGAATCTGTTGTTGCTTGAGTTCTGGAAAGAAGACTGCCAAGATTCAAAGTAATATCTCAATCACTGTCAAACATTATTCAGAATATCTGTTCTACACATGAATTAGATGATAAAGGCTTTTCAGTGTGCCCACACAGTACCCTTCCCAATGCTGAAGTTTAAAGAAGCATTCCATGTGATGCTGTGTGCATAGTGTCCATGACCATTTCTCCAGTGAAGATACCCATGGGCCAAAAAAGTTGCCAATCCCTGGTATTTTAGCTGCTCAAGATACTACCTTTATTCTGCTGCATGTATAAACCACACACAGGCTTTCTGAATGGATAATAATGGGTTTCAGGCACAACAGGCATCAGAATCCAGGATCCTTGGGTAGCTGTCAATGCTTCTACCACTGACACCTTTTGGAGGCTCGTCTTTTCTGAGGCTGTGATGAAAATAATGATGCCTTGGACCAGGGTAGTCTTGAGCAGGTCGCGCGCCCTGGCGCTGAGGGGCGGAGATCGCTCCGGCGCCCCCGCCCTCGCAGAACGCAGCATGGCTTCCGTGCGGCTTCGCCGCGTCACCGGGACTCTACCTAGAGCCGGCCCTGGCTTGGACCACCATTTTAATTTCCTGCAGTGGCTTGAGTGCTCCCAATACAGGATAGCTCTAGGGTAGAAATTGGGAACCTTGGGCTTGGGGAATGAAAGTGGCCCTCCAGGAGTCTCTAGCTGGCCCTTACGACTGTCCCCAGATCACATCCCCTTCTCAGCCACACTTCATTCATCACATCCCCTTCTCAGATCACATCCCCTTCTCAGCCGCACTTCATTCAAGGCCACATCCTTCTCTGGCTCCACTTTGTACCCACGTTAAGTGATTTTTCTTGGCTACAATGTGCCCTTGAGCTCTGATGATGCTTCTTGTTTGCCTGGATGGAGGAGAGGTGTGTGTGTAAAATAACCTAAGGGGTTGAGGGAAAATTAAACGTTGAGCTCCAAGTCATCCAATGGTATTGAGAATATGGTTGCCTCTACCATTTATCATCACCAGGTAAGCTGGTCAAGGCCCACTGGAGATGTGGGGATGCAGGAATCTACACACATATATAAAAAAAGCTTTCTGAACATGCTTTTTTTTAAAAAAAAAAACTTGTTTTTAAAAATACATTGAATTTTCCATGAGGTTCACCATTGTCACATTGTTATATTGCAGTTAAAACATTTTATTTGTGGTTGTATAGCTGAATTTCACAGTACTGGACATGCCCTCAAACTTGAAACCAGCCCTCTTTGATGTATGTATGAAAGAAAAAGCAATAAAATAATTTGGTGAGAGTGACAGAAGAGCCCAGGATAGGGTTGTTTGGAAAGGTTGAAATCACCCGTGGGAGGAGCTGTGTACCCAATATGTATAACTCAGTCAACCTCTGAGGTAAATAACATTCCTGAAAAATAATCCCACTGCCACACTGAGGCAGGGCTAAGAGAAGAAATATTCTGATTGCAAACAAAGGGATAATATCCTCAACTGAGATAAACAAATGCTACTCCGTTATGATTAGGTTCCATAAAAAAGTTAAACTTTCGCTGTCCAGGAGCTAAAAAGATCAGCAAAAAGAAAAGAAGAAGAGAAGGAAAAGGAAAGGAAATGGCAAAAGTACCTCACTTCTTACTCTAAGCTTAATTTCCTGGCTGTCACCTTGTACCCTCTTCACCTATTTGTTGAAATGTCCTGTGGAATGAAAAGGCCATGTTTTTTCCCCCCCAGCCCAAATGCTGAGGTTTATATTGAGTTATATTGAGTTTTCTTCCAGCCCACGTTGAATGTATTATTGCAATACTGAGCACTTGCTGTAGAAATAGGACCTTGGAGAATATAATTATAAATGAACCCAGATTTCCACCAGAGGTCTTCATCGCCCCACATAGCTGGAGTCTGCATCCAAGAGATGACAGTTTCTGCTAATGAAACTGAATAGGTTGGCCTCAAGCCTCCCCACTGCTACATGGGGGGGGGGGGACAAAACAAAGCAAACCAGGAACAGTAGAAGGCAGAAAGAAAGTTTGAAATAATTTGCAACATGCAAGCACTGGCATTTGTGACTGAGAATACTGGTACATATGCATCATAATATGGTGCTGGAGGAGACTCTTGAGAGTCCCATGGACTGCAAGAAGATCAAACCTATCCATTCTTAAGGAAATCAGCCCTGAGTGATCACTGGAAGGACAGATCGTGAAGCTGAGGCTCCAATACTTTGGCCACCTCATGAGAAGAGAAGAATCCTTGGAAAAGACCTTGATGTTGGGAAAGATGGAGGGCACTAGGAGAAGGGGACGACAGAGGACGAGATGGTTGGACAGTGTTCTCGAAGCTACGAACATGAGTTTGACCAAACTGCGGGAGGCAGTGGAAGACAGGAGTGCCTGGCGTGCTATGGTCCATGGGGTCACGAAGAGTCGGACACGACTAAACGACTAAACAACAACATGCATCATAAATTGTTCTTGGTGTTGTTGTTTTTTTGAGGGGGGGAACCTCCACTGAGAATATCTATTCTACTCTTTGTGTTAGGGCAACAGTAACAACAACAAAATTCCAAAGTCACTAAAACCTTCAGAGAGAATTGAAGACCCAGTGGATCACCTGCCCCGTCCACTTGTTCAAGTTCTGCTTTGTTTTATATTTGCCAGTTTCTTTGCTGGTTTAATATGCTGATCTGCTTTATGCTATGTATTTTTAATTCCTTTTTATACTTCTTGTAAGTTACCCTGAGAATGTCATTATGGGTGGCATATAAATATGGAAAATAAATGTAAAGGATCATTTATTTATGTATTCATTATGTGAAATATTTATATTACCACTGAGTATAAATAAAAATACTTATACCTTTTCGGAGAAAATGTCAGAGAATTTTCTGTCTCACATCCTACTCCAAATAGGCCACGATGCAGAATTTTCTTTGAATATTCTCGTGTGTGTGTGTGTGTGTGCGCGCGCGCACGCGCCAGTCTCAATTCCTCTCCCTGCTGTCCAGTGGCAGGGGAATAATAACAAACCTTAGGATTAATGAAAAGAGTTGTGGCATGCGTGTTGCTAATCGGAAACCCTAGCACCATGAAACTGTTGGAGAATATCCTCTGGAGAAATTCAGTGAAATGGCCCCCACAGTGTTTATGCCCACATTAGGATAGAGAATTTCGAGAGCTTCAACTGGTTATTAAAAATGTTTCAAAATATGATTTTTTAAAAAATTCCTCCAGCATAATATTGTCTGTTCTAAGTGGCTGCAGCTCCCCTAGACTTCAAGCAGGGTCCCCCCCCCAGCCATACTACCTGAGATTTTTTTAAAACGATAGATACCAGGGATCAAGCCTGGTCTAGTTTGTATGCAAGATAGTTATTCTGTACACCACATTTTGCCTTTTTCAAAAATGGCCTCCCTGAATGCTCCATGTTATTTGTTAAGGGGCGGGGAGGGTATTTCTCAAAATATTCTCCAGCTTTCCCTTCTGAAGTTTTCCAACAGAGCCTGAATAGGGAAACCCTGATGATTTCCCAGCTAAGAACTTTCAGAACCATTTCAACTAGAGTTGCCATATTTTAAAAAGCAAAAGAAAGAGGGCACATTTGCTGACTTCTGCTTTTAACCATGGGTGGCTATGATGCCTCTACCCATGAAAAAGAGGGTGTGTCCTGGAAAAAGAGGATGTATGGCCACCCAGAGCACATTTTCAACCCAGGTTTTGTGTCAGGAGTCACAAGGGCTGTAATGGAGATGCAGAAGACTTTTTGCATTGTGAGGAGTAAGTGCTGTGAAGGCTCCTGTAACAAACACCTGCTATTTTCCACTCATTGGTTTGGTCACTGCATTAAAGTATAGGTTTATACTTTACAGCAGGGAGGTAAACGACATTTCTGTGTGCTGCTCTGGTTCACCAGAAGCGGCTTTGTCATGCTGGCCACATGACCTGGAAGCTGTACACCAGCTTCCTCGGCCAATAATGAGAGATGAGCGTCGCAACCCCAGAGTCAGTCACGACTGGACCTAGTGGTCAGGGGTCCCTTTACCTATACTTTTAAAACTACCATTGCTATTGGCAACAGAGAGGCTAAAAACATTTAAACTTGTTTCTGCCCGCAACTGCCCCATGTGAGTTGGGCAGTGAATGGTTCTCAGATTCCAGATTGGCTCTTCCCACTTGTCAGGAGTATGGGCAGGAGTCAGGCTCTGGGGCCTGTAGTATTTTGCAGGACTGGGGCCTGCCTCAGCTTTTGCTGGAGAAGCAAGGAGTGGCCACTCAGGTGAGGCCACTTGATACCTCACTGCACCTGGTGGCAGGAGCTGGGAGGGATAAAAGCTCAGCATTTCCCTTCAGGTCTTTGCCACAGCAACGCTATCCCTGCCTGGTTGCCTCTGGCCTCTTGCTCCTTGGACCCTTGCCTTGCTGGCGCCTTGATCCTTGACCCTTGGACCCTTGCCTTGCCGACGCCTTGATCCTCGACCCTTGGACCTTTGCCTTGATGACACCTTGCTCCTCGACCCTTGGACCTTTGCCTTGCCGACGCCTTGCTCCTTGACTCCCAGACCTTCGCCTCTGCCTTGTTCCTTGACCCTGCGACTGCCTGCTGCTGGACCCTCAGCCCCACACCTGTTCCTGCTTCTACACCACCATCTTGCCTCTGGTCCTGACATCCTCAGCCAGGGCTTCAACCGCCCGCCCGCCGACCGGACCGTGACACCACTCTAGGGTTACATAGGACTTCTTGATTGGGCTAAAAAAATTCCTGGCCTTCCTGGTTCTGATATGTTTCAGGAGGTTCTTCAGTTCTTATTCCTGGATAGGGCATTCAATTTTGACTCCATGATATAAGCTTCTAGCTCCTTTGGACAGCTACCTATAACTCAGCCCCGACAGGCTGCAGTCTACTTTATTTTAACTGGTGGCAGGGGAAATTACAAAAATACTTAACATTTGCTAAATGGAAGTAAAGCTGCATAGGATTGTGTTGTAAGTTCTGCCAGTGTTTAAAACCTAAACTCCCTACTCACATGGTTAAAAACTTTTAGGAATTATCCACCACCACATGGGCGTACCCAGCAAGGGGCAGGGGGGCAGCTGCCCCGCCGAAGCAAAAAAAAAACCCACCGTATTTTACGGACCATAACCTGCACTTTTTCCCTCCAAAAACTGAAGAGGAAAGGTCACTGCGGGTTATGGAAATTGGGCTGTTTCTGCCCCTTCTGCGGCTGCAGCCAGTGACAGGAACACGGGGAGGGCGAGAAGCAGCCTGAGTTGGGGGGGGGGCGGACGGGAGCTCCATCCTTCCTTCCATCCTTCCTCCCCCCTCTTTCTTTCTTCCTTTTTCTCCCTCCCTCCCTCCCTCCCTCCCTCCCTCCCTCCCTTCCTTCTCTCTCTTCCCTCCCCCCTCCTTCCTTCCCTCTTTCTTCCCCTCCCCCCCGGTTTTGATCCTGGGCACGCCCCTGCACCATCAAGTTCTCCTGTGTGAACTTGAATGGCAGTGATACACATCCATTACAGAAGCACTCTTGGAGTGTAATCTTAACTTTCCCTTCACCCTAGTGGGGCTTTATGGAAAAGCAGGACCACCACTGTATCCCCAGCCCTGTTGTGCATGGCAGCTAGGCTAGAAGGAGAGGCACTAGGCAGACTATGGCATCAGCCTTGGTTGGTCCTGATGCTGTCATGTGACGGCAGTAAAGCCATCTCAGGGTCCAATGGCTGGTGCATCTTTAAAACCACCTTTAAAACTATGGTGAATAGAGACAGTTTTAATTTTATTTTCAATTTGTCTTCTAACATGGAAGAACATATATTAATATGGTGAGTCACTCACTGTCCTTTTTAGTGATTCAATTTTGCCTCATCTTGTAGGCTGGAGGTCAATTATTGAATCAAATTGTCAACAAACGCAGCCAAACAAAAGTTCCTCTGCTCTAAGTCCTCTGTAATTAATCTGACAAAGAAGGATAACAGGTTTATAAAATGATGACATTTTATTTTATTAAAATACTGTAAGCAGGATTTATTCATAAATATATAGTCACTGCATCATAAAATTAAGCATGCAAAGCTGTAATAATAATAATGCAGATGATTGCATGCTTTGTATAAGAGATTCTTTGCAATTATGTGGGAGGATCTGCTCTCCAGTCAAAAAGTAGTTTGCAGCTGAATGCATCCCCTATCACAAACATAATTTCTAGGGAAGCATCTCAGTTTTCAGAAACTGGTCTCTTTTTCCAGGACTCTCCCAGTTCTGCTCAGGTGGGATTCAATCACATACCGGCAAATTCTGATCACACAATTAACATTGATTAGTGCTCCTGTGCAAAAAGAAAAGAAAGGAAAAGAAAAGCTGTACCACCCAAAATTTGACATTTTGCAATAAAGAAAATTGTGGCTGATACATATATTTTAGATCCTTTCACTACAGTCCTATTCACATACCTGGGAATAGTTTGCAGGACCAATTCAAAGTGCTGATATTAACCTAGAAAGCCTTAAACAGTTCAGGACTGCAATACCTCAAGGACTGCCTCTCTCCATATGAACCATGTGGATGCTGAGATCATTATCTGAGGCCCTTCTTCATGTGCCTCCTCCGCAAGATGTCCAGAGGGCAGCAACACGAGAACAAGCCTTTTCTGTGGTGGCTTCACATTGTGGAATGCTCTCCCCAGGGAGGCTCACCTGGCACCTTCATTATACACCTTTAGGCAACAGGTGAAAATGTTCCTCTTCAACCAGGCCTTTGGCTGATTAATCTATGGCCTTTTAAACTGAGTTTTTGTTTGTTACTATGTTACTAAATTTCCTTTTTGGTGCTTTTATATTAGAAACTGCCCTGTGGTCCTAGGATGAAAGTTGGTATAGAAATAATAATAATAATACTGAAAGTGGGAAGAGGGACTACAATGGAACAGCTAGAATATCTGCAGCCCTGTTACTCACACTTATCTAGACAGAAAGTGGGGCTCCCATGCTAGTTTCAGGCTGGCACAGCCAAGAGATCTAGATCAGTCCCAATAGCTGGACTTTGGATCCAGCACATCCTTAGACAGCCTATGTTCATCCCTTCTCCCTTCCCATATCTGGCAGTCGGGTATAAATCACTGGCAGCAACACCCACCCACTGGATTGGATTATTCTGTTAGTTTTCTATAGGTCTACATCATTATAGGGATGTGGGTAGTGCTGTGGTCAAAACCACTGAGCCTCTTGGGCTTGCTGATCAAAAGGTCGGCGGTTTGAATCCCCGTGACGGAGTGAGCTCCCGTTGCTCCATCCCAGCTTCTGCCAACCTAGCAGTTCAAAAGCACACCAGTGCAACTAGATAAATAGGTACCACTGCGGTGGGAAGGTAAACAGCGTTTCTGTGTGCTCTGGTTTCCGTCATGGTGTTCTGTTATGCCAGATGCTGTTTAGTTATGGCTGGCCACATGACGCGGAATGCTGTCTGTGAACAAACACTGGCTCCCTCTGCCTGAAAGTGAGATGAGCGCTGCAACCCCAGAGTCGCCTTTGACTGGACTTAACCATCCAGGGTCCTTTACCTACATCATTATAATATATTACCTGCACAGTAATTGCCTGTTGCACAGTATCTCACACTTATTGTGTGAGATATCTCCTTATTGGTCTGTAGAGAGGCAAATGGCAATATTGAATGACTGAAAAAATGACCTTTATGAAAATTTAAGGAAAATCCCTATTTCACAGCCAATTTGGAGAAAACGTAGTGTCTTGGGGTGGGGTGGGGGACAGGATTAAGAAAAGTGAAAATGCAGCTCTCCTTGAAAGTACTTTTGCTCCAGATGAGTGAACCCTTTAAAGGTTTCTATTTTCATTTAAACAGTTGTATCTAAGGTTCTGGACTTGATACCTTGCCAAGTTGAAAAGCAGAATACAGTTCACACCTTGGCTGCTCAACTGAAAGCAGGTTATATGCTATGCTGGACTAACAAGGTCAATAGACATTTTCTTCTCAAATGTTTCTAATGGGAATATAGGGTTGGTTTTCTCGTCTTTCATTTCTTTAATTCCAGTAGTTATTGCTAAGGAAGCTGCCTTACACTGCACAGAACCATCGCTCTCTTTAGCTCAGTATTTTCTACACTGACAGAAACCTGCTCTTTTCAGGATTTCTGCTGCTTGTTCTCTTTATTTGGGGGATGATTGGGGCGAAGACCAGTGAAGGGGTTTTGGTGTTGAGAACCAGAAGTCCTTTTGAAGAAGAAGAGAGGAGAGCCTACACACACACACACACACACACACACACACACACACACACTGCTTTGGAGCCAGCTTCAATGCTACAGATCAGGCCTGTATTCACTTTAGGTGGTAGCTTTGAGGGTCCCTCAATTTAGACCCAGAATCTGAAGCATTATTTGGAGATCCAAACCTTAAGCCTTCCTGTTGACTTGGGTACCAAAAGGACCATAACTTATTTTCCACATAAGTACACAAAACTTGCAGATGTAGCAACCCCTCCCGCAAAGAGTAGACAAACCCTGCAAAATTTCAGACAGGTAGACCCAGGTCTACCGCAAAACATCAAAATAGCCCAAGCTGGTTTTTTAAAAAATAAATAAATAAATAGAATGGCAATGTAATGTGTGGCATGCAAAAATATTTTACTCAGAGTAGAATGTATTGAAATTCATGAACATGACTGTGGTAGGTTTGTTAATTCTGATAGGTGTACTCTGAGCAAAATATAGTTTAACACCATCTAAAGAGTTAACAAAAGAGCCTAAGCATGCAGGCAGCAATAAAGGAATTATACTGTCCTAGGCACTGAAGGATAGATGAATAGGATTTATTGAGAGCTAAAATGCAAAACGTAACACTATGGCCAAAATTGGGGGTGCAGGAGAGAGGGTAGTGGCACCATCTAAGCAGGAAAAGAAGCAGCTTTGGGTTGCTGAACTTGAGTTGGGGTGACTTATTTTGTTTTCATGTGTTGGCTCATCATTTTGAATTTTAATCATGGGTAGGGGCCTCAAAAGCTGGAAGTGGCTTGTACTTCACTGGGCCTCTGTGAGATCCTCTCTGTACCATTACACAGCTCTGGTCAAAGGAGAAAACTACAGGGACACAAGATTGCCAGTTTGCTTCCAGGACAGGTTTCAAAATTATTGTCTTAATTCACAAAACCCTAAACGATTTGGGCCCAAATTACTTTAAGGACCAACTGATTCCTTATACTCCACCTTGATCGCTGTGATCCACTGATGGAGGTCCCCCAGGCCCCTGCATTTCAGCAGGAACCATTCTAGCCTTCTTTCTGAAATCAGCACTGTTTAGTCAGGACCTGATCACACTCTGAACTTTTAACCACCCAGTATTTCCTGTTATTTTTAAGAATGTTTTATAGCTATTTGTGGATGTTTTTCATTATATTTTGTATGTTGTAAGATGCCTTGTTATATTTTATAAAAGAGTGGGCTATGCATTTCCACAGAAATAAGACGTGGCAGCAAAGAAGCCATTGACTTTGTGTCACTGGCCATCCCGTATTTCCAATAAATATAAATAAAGCAAGTGGAACCTACAACAAAATGTGGTGTGCTCTTGTTTAGGTTTCCAGCCAGCCATACCCTTTGCCAGGAAACTTCGTTATAGACACACATGCACCAGTTTTCCAGACACACACTTTAACAGATACTTGGAAAGGTGAAGGTACCCCTGACCGTTAGGTCCAGTGGCGGATGACTCTGGGGTTGCGGCACTCATCTTGCTCTATAGGCCGAGGGAGCCCGCGTTTGTCCGCAGACAGCTTCTGGGTCATGTGGCCAGCATGACTAAGCCGCTTCTGGCAAACCAGAGCAGTGCATGGAAAAGCCTTGTACCTTCCCGCCGGAGCGGTACCTATTTATCTACTTGCACTTGATGTGCTTTCGAACTGCTAGGTGGGCAGGAGCTGGGACTGAACAATGGGAGCTCACCCTGTCGCGGGGATTCGAACCGCTAACCTTCTGATCAGCAAGCCTAGGCTCTGTGGTTTAGACCAAAGCGCCACCCGCATCCCTACTTGAAATTGTACTCTGTGGCAATAGAACATGTTCAGTCATCATTGGGCTGTTGTTGCTGGCTTTTTGTGGGGGGGGGACTTTTCTTCTCCTTTATTTCTACAAAATGTGTGGTTCCCCCAAGTTTCCTGTTCCTTCACTGTTGTGTGTGAATGGTGCCATTCTGGCTATATAAGCATTGACAGTTGGAAAATGAGTTCACTATTGATATATACGCTCACTGGAAGGACAGATCCTGAAGCCGAGGCTCCAATACTTTGGCCACCTCATGAGAAGAGAAGACTCCCTGGAAAAGACCCTGATGTTGGGAAAGATGGAGGGTACAAGAAGGGGATGACAGAGGACGAGATGGTTGGACAGTGTTCTCGAAGCTATCAACATGAGTCTGACCAAACTGCGGGAGGCAGTGGAAGACAGGAGTGCCTGGCGTGCTCTGGTCCACGGGGTCATGAAGCGTTGGACACTAAACGTCTAAACAACAACAACATTGATATATACCAGGGGTGTCAAACTCAAATTCATTGGGGGCCGCATCAGCAGTTTGGTCACCCTCAAAGGGCCGGCTGTATCTGTAGGACTATGTGTCCACTCTTTATTATCATAAATTATTGTCACTGCATTCAATTATTACTGTTTTATGTAATAATGTAAGTAATAACTAGCTCTGAAAGCAGAAACATAGTCAGAATAATGGCAAGTAGATATTCAAATGTACAATTATTTTACAATTTATGTATTGAAAAGATCTATTAGAAATACAGATAATAGCAACAATAAAAATACCACAGCGCTAGCCCTTTCCTCAAAACACAGTCAGTTCCCATCTGCCAGCAGGGAGTTCAAAATTCTCTGGGAGGACTAGAGACCTTTTTTTAAAAAATGAAAGCTCAGCGTCTGGGGCTGGGGAAGAAGTTGGGTTGGGGCAGCCATGGAAGGAGGCTCCTCTTCATGGGGGTCTGTCTGTGGCTGCTCAAGAGGGAGGCTTGGAGAGAGGGGATGTATTTGGACAGCAGGTTTCAGAGCTCCAGCAGGTGCCCCCAGCAAAAGGGTTGCCCTTTGGCTTGATGGGGAGGGCTTTGTCCTGCAGGGGATGAAAGACCCACAAGGTACACACACACACACACACACACACACACACACACACACACACACACAGCTGCATCGGTCATCTAACCCAACCCCCTGCAATGCAGGAATCCTGGCAGCTTTTCCCTGGCAGCAACTCCAGGCAGGGCTGAAAGCTGGAGAGCTGTTGCTGCCAACCAGTGTTGGCTGCACTGAGGGAGATGGACTGTCCCAGGATCTGGCAGGCTCCTCTGTGCCTCATCTTTGGGAACAGACATGGCATGTCCTCTCTGGCCAGCTGACACCTAGAGCCTACCTATGGCGCTCTGGATCGCCTCCCTGGGCTCCCAGCCAGGTAGGGGCTGAAGGGCTCCTTGGGGGGCTGAAGAGCTGAAGCAGGAGCCTTGGGGGTCCTGTTAGGGGCTGGGGTGGTGGGGCAAGTGTTTCCTTGCAAAGGTGGCCCTTCAAAGGTGCAGGGGAGAGGAGGGGCTAAGAGGGAAAGAGAGAGAGAGAGAGAGAGAGAGAGAGAGAGAGAGAGAGAGAGAGAGAGAGAGAGAGGGAGAGGGAGGGGTGAGAGGGAAATAGCGAGCGAGAGGGAGGGAGGGAGGGAACTGTTAGCCAGCGGGGAAAGCGAACGGCAGGCACGCCCGATCAACTGCACAGGCACTTCACAGAAATTACTCGGAAGTCGCCCTCCTCCTGCACGTGCTTGCTTGTCCTGAGGACATGGGGCTTCCTGAGCGTTGTCCCTGCACAAGTTGGCAGCGCCGAGCTCTGCCGCGGGACAAATAAAGGGGGTGAGAGGCTGTGCCTTCTCTGTCCTGAGCCCCAAAGCCAACCGCGAGGACCTCGCCCGCCCTTTGCTGCTTCCTTCTTGAGGCAAACAGTTCCAGTTCCTCTCTCTGCCCTTCCCTTAGTGCCGCCGCCGCCCCGCACTCCGAGCGGCTTCCTCATGGCACTCACCTCCCGCTGCCTCAGAGCAAGGCTCAGAGCCGGGCGCGCTTGCTAACGGCAGATTAGCAGTGCCACTAGCCAATGGGGCCTCGGATTCAACTTTGTGTCCTGCCCTTTCCTCCGGAAGCGGCGCCCAGGCTGCCCATGTGACCGCGTGGGCGAGCGGCCGCCCAGCGGCAAGCGGCGGGCCACAGCACGAGGTCTGGCGGGCCGGATTAGGCCCCCGGGCCTTGTCTCTGACACCCGTGATATATACGGTCTTCCAGGCTAGGATTGCACACTGATGTCTGAGCAGGAAGAGCACTGTGTTGTGGTTTTACCCTCACAGGACTATTGCTGTCTTATCACTAACACCAAAAAAAGTGGGTCTAACAGAACCCTGTGGGCTGAAGAAGGGGGAAAATGCAGATAGACAGAGAAGGAAGCAGGGAACAAGGAGCATTGCAAGATCCCAGCTGGTCATTTCCAATTAATCAGAGCTTTGTTTTTAATCTGCAATCAAGCCATTAAGCAGTTACTCACATAATGCTTAATCAATTAATGTTTGCAGTTAGAAAGAAAATGCTGGCTTGGGGAGCTGACATTTGAGAAGAGGAATATCATATCATCTAGAATTGACAGAGCATGTCTGTTTTGGGGAGGCGGATTAGTCACACAGAGAATGTTAAACTGTCAGCGAAAATAGTATTTGCTGAAAGCAAATAATAGACCACTACCAGCATCAAACAAAATGAGAGATCCGAGCCCTTTTCTCATTATAATGCAGAACATCAGAAAATGTTCTCTCAATTTATATTTCACAGAGATCAAGGTTCACTAATGTATCTGCTTGACAGAAGCTGGCAAATTGCTAAACTGTGCTGACCTTGCTGCCACCAACCATTGTATGTGAAAGAGAACTTTTAAAAAAGCAAAGGGATAAATTTCCCTTTCAAGAGATTACCTTCATTTCAATGTTCACTAAATTATGTAATTAGGTTCAGGCAATATCCTCAAATGTTTAATTTAGCAGTTGTCCTAGAGCCTATTAATTATGTCATCTGGTCAGTCCCTGTCCTTTCAAGTGTCTTTCTGAAAGCAATGTTGAAATCAGAAATATGTCTGATTCATTTTGCAAAAAATGAAAAGCTCTGATTTTGTGACAAGATTGGAATGGTTATGCCCTTGTCCTGATATGCTACACTGGTTTCCTAACTACCCTTGTACCTGGATGGAGAACAGCAAAACACTGTGACTGTTTACTCAGAAGTAAGACCTGTTGAGTTCAATGAAACTTACCCTCGTGTGTGTCTAAAAATGCAGCTCCACAGCCCAGTTTCAGCAAGCATGTATAAATCTTGGGGGGGGGGGGTTGATCCTTTGTCATGAATTCCTAGCTTTAAAATTGTTTCCCCTCATTAGCATTATTGAATTAGGGGGAAAGGAACGTTTTGATGACTTTTAGAAGAAGAAAAAAGGACCATGGGGTTCAAACTGCAAGAAGCCCTGCAAATCAGGCACCAGTTCTAGATAACAACAACAACAACAACTTTTTATTTATACCCCGCCCTCCCTGGCCAAAACCGGGCTCAGAGTGTATAACACATTAACATAAAATCAGACAATTTGCGTGTTCAGGGCCAGTGCTAGGGTTTTTTGCGCCCTAGGCGATATCACCTTCTGCCCCCCCCCAAAAAAAATTAAATAGAAAAAATAAAAATAGAAAAAATAAAAATAGAAAATAGAAAAATAGAAAATAGAAAAAATAGAAAATAGAAAATAGAAAATAGAAAAAGTAGAAAAAATAAAAAGTAGAAAAAATCGCTGCGCCTGTCAGCTGTAGCCTGTGGAGCGGATCTCCGGAGGCGCGCCTGCGCCTAGGGATAGCGGCCTGAAGCCGCTCTACAGCTGACAGGTGCAGCGAGGTGGCCTCAGGCTCGTGCTCCCGCGCGCCTCCGGAGCTTTGTGTGGGGAGCGCGAGCCTGGGGCCGCCTCCACTGCGCCTGTCAGCTGTAGAGCGGCCTGAAGCCGCTCAGCACCGGGGGGCGCCCCCTCCATTCTGGCGCCTTAAATAAATTCAGACAAGACTCAAATTTTGGTTTGCTTTTTGGCAGAATTTAGGCCACAACTTTATTGATTACAGGAAGTGAGTGGTTGCATAGACTCTGATTCGAGTAGCTCCCTGCACCCTTGCAGGTAGCGCTGACCCAGGGCACCAGCATAAGTCAGCCTAGGGTGAACACCTGGATAGGCGGAAAGCTGGGGACATGCTATGTCCACCACCCAGATGTCCCCCTGGACTCAGGCACAGGCACAACCCCTCGCAGGGTTGACCAAACCATTGAGTCCCTGGATTCCTTTAAGGCAATACCCCTTCGCATAGGGTATGGCGAGAGCATTCCCCCATCCCTATCACCTGAACAAGTTGTGATGATTTGCTACGCAGCAGGTAAAACCCAAATGGCACCAGCCAATCAGCCAAGTGGGGAAAATTCCTGCCATGCCCCTGTCCCAACGACAGACGACACATGATGACATAGCAAGGTCAAGCGTGCAAGCCCTAAATATAGGGAGAGGTGCTGTTTGTGCTGAACTTATATGGGCCTGTGAGAAAAATTGGGAGGCCACTTTCATGCAAGTTCTTATGAAAGGGGAGGGGGAGTCAGCCTGAACCTCGACCATAGGCCTGGCAGAATAGTTCCATCTTGCAGGAAAGATCCACCAGAGGCAGTGCTTAGAGGAAGGTTTGTGGACTGTAAAGATGAATAATTAAGACTCTGCTATATTTGGGATGCACCAAAGAACTCAACTGATTCCTCCTTTCACTGCTAACAGCACTTGCAATTTTACTACAGCATTAGTGCATGTTCAATCTTCACAATTTTTAGCTACAGTATTATCCTAATGACTTTAAATATATTTAACTGGTATTGCACATAAAATTCAACTTATAATCTCATTGTGTCCATCCGTCCTTCGCCAGCAGGTGCTTCTATGCTGAATATCAGCTACTTTTTAGGGTCTTGGTATTAACAACTTGAGCTGACAGGGAGCCAAATTGTATTGTTACATTCAGTTGAGTGGAGGAAAGGCTAGCAAATCAGCTAGTCTATATCTCTCCAGCAAATATGCTGCGGATGATATAGTACCTTTCATACTAAACTGCTTTACAAACTTAAATTGATACTTACTGATCACCATATCTCAAATGCGTTATCTGTGGCATCTACAAGATGGACGTATTAACTGATCGAGTAATACCATTAGTATTCAGCCCAATGTGATTTGTTTTCACTAGCCTGATCCTATGGCTTGCAGTTAGCTGTTGTGACGCAAGCAAATGCTTGCAAAAGTTGCAATTTCATATTATATTGGTAAATAGCATGCATTGCAATGAGGGATAGTCTCTTTTCTCTTTTTTGTGTGGTATTTGTTTCTAGTAAATCACAGTTTCTGTTCTCTGCCTTTGAGAGATTTGACAGTGTCATTCTTTAGCATTCAGCTGCTTCCCCTGGCTCTCTAAGAGTGGAATCACTGAGTTGGATGGAGATAGTTGTATTTGTTCTCTGGTACACAGGCACATAAATGCAGGTACGTGAACAATGCAGCACAGAGCCTGTTGTTTTGTGTTTGGGAGCTGCTCGGGTATATTTTGAGCCATGGCAGGATATTATGAAACCATTATGTTCTCCTAAAACATGGTTAACACCACCTTGTTTTTCTATCAATGAATGAGGCTCATGAAATGGATTTCTGTAATGCACACTAGTGCTGCGTGCAGATGGACTTCAGACAGCATGAGAGCAGGAGTGTCACAAGAAACCCTTCATTTGCAAAATGTTGGATGATATGAAATAAGACAGAGACTTCTTGTCCTCCTTTGCTTAGGCTATGATCCTTTTACTGCTAGGGAACTGTCATGCGGCATTAACAGCAACAAGGCATCCCCTACTCTGGCGATGATGAGCAGTCTACTAAGAATGGTGGCTTCTGCTTTCCTGAGAATCTGAAACGATTAAGCGCAAAGTAAAAAGATTTGGCCAACTTTTTCCAGTTTAAATGCATACCTTTCTCTTTCATCCAAGTAATGGCACTACTGGTACCCTACCCTAAACCATGCCCAGTCTACCCAGGGCTGGATAAACTATTAAGCAAAATAAGTATACCTGAAGGAGCATCTCCACCCCCATCGTTCATCCTGGACACTGAGGTCCAGCTCTGAGGGCCTTCTGGTGGTTCCCTCACTGCGAGAAGCCAAGTTACAGGGAACCAGGCAGAGGGCCTTCTCAGCAGTGTAATGGTAGTAGAACGCTCCCCCCCCCCAAATCAGATGTCAAGGAAATAAACAACTATCTGACTTTTAGAAGACATCGGAAAGCAGCCCTGTTTAGGGAAGTTTTTAATGTTTGATGTTTTATCGTGTTTTTAATATTCTGTTGGGAGCCACCCAGAGTGTCTGGGGAAACCCAGCCAGATGGGTGGGGTACAATTATTATTATTATTATTATTATTATTATTATTATTATTATTATTATTATTATTATATTAGGCATCAAGGGAAGGTGGGCACCTCAGAAATTTTCCATTGCTGGATTTACCATGAACTATAAAGGTAAAGGGTAAAGGGACCCATTAGGTCTAGTCGTGACCGACTCTGGGGTTGTGGCGCTCATCTCGCATTATTGGCCGAGGGAGCCGGCGTACAGCTTCCAGGTCATGTGGCAAAAGCTTCCAGGTCATGTGGTCATGTGACAAAGCCTTTTCTAGCGAACCAGAGCAGCGCATGGAAATTCCGTTTACCTTCCCGCTTGCACTTTGACATGCTTTCGAACTGCTAGGTTGGTAGGAGCAGGGACCAAGCAATGGGAGCTCACCCCGTTGTGGGGATTCGAACTGCCGACCTTCTGATCAGCAAGCCCTAGGCTCTGTGGTTTAACCTACAACGCCACCCATGTCCCATGGACTGTATGGTGCAGCTGAACCAGGTTCTACGGAAAAGCCTCCTGCAATAAGTTCATTGTAACAAAAAAATGTAAAAGCAAGATTCATTCATGCTCAACTTTATAAAATTATACAATTGTATAATTGTAGAGGGCAATATTTTACAGTTTATTATTGTTTTGAATTGGATATATATGGGGGCACCAAAATCTTTTAAGTGCTTAGGGCCTCTAAAGGTCTCCCATTTCCTCACACTTGGCCCAGGATATTTGCCTCCCTCTTTGCTATTAACAATTAAGATATATCTACAACAATCCTCTGTTTGAGCCAGTAACCATAGCTACAAATTTCACGACTTGAAAATGTGGAATAACTAAATTGTGATTTTCATACCCCCACCTCCACTCAAATTATAGATAAAAAGTGTGATGGGGGATGTAGCAAAGTCTGTTTTTGCCATTCTCACACCCTTATAATGTAACCTTTGTTCTTGGGAAAACAGACTTGATCTGCAAAACTGTGCTTCTGCTTGTTCAAAATGAAAAATCTATATTACAAAAAGTAGTAAATTTATCATATGCCCGCAACAATTTATTTATTCTGACTCGGACTAAGCAGTCATGTTTTCCAGACTCTTTGCACTGTAAATAGGATGCACAATAAAAACACCTTAAAGACAAGCAGGTGTGGAGAGAGTAGCCACAAAAACCTCTGACATTCCCTCTGATTTTCCCTACCCAGAACCTGGCTAATTTTGGCTAGTTTGGCAGATGATCTAACTTGTTGTATTTTATTAAATACAACCTTTTTACCCCTTAACCAGGTTTCTTGAGACTGCTTTTGGGGTGTTGGGGTAAAGGTAGGTGGACAAAAAGAGGTGGTTCTGATGCAAGGTGGCTGCAACCAGCAAACTCCATGTTTAAATCCATTTGAAACAGATTCCTCCCCCATTCCTATCTTAGAAGCCACAAACACTTTATCTTTCTAGTTTTATGACACAATATAGGATGTCAGAGGTGAGGAATCGGGAAGAGAACCAGCCATCAATTGTTGGTACCTTTCGGAACATTTAGAACAGCTTACTTGCATAAGTTGGTTTGTTTGGGGGTTTTTTTTAGTGAACAGGTGCAATGAAAAACAATTCTTGATTCAGCACTTTCTTTGATCCCTTACTATACAGTGATTGATCATAGCAATTTCTCCCACATAAACAGAATCCTCCGGATAAGCTGGTTTCAGGCACCCAAGGCTATAAATGTACTACAGACCAAAAACAACAACTAATATTTTACTTGCAGTATTAAACTTGTTGTCACCAGGGCTCAAAACAGTTGTCATAATGGAAAAAAAGAACTCTTTTAAGAGCCCTGATTTGATCAGTTTCAAAGAGGGAGGAAAAGATCACCGCTGAAGTTTGTTATAGCTGGGAGAGGACATCAGTCTTTTCATTCTGTACATTTGGGGAAAGCTAACGACCGTAACAGCAACAAAGGACACCAATTGAGTACAGGCCCTCATATGCCAGAACTCACACAAGGACGCACAGCTATGAGGAAATTATATGGCTACAACAATTCAGATAAGGGCTTCTTAAAGAGTTATTTAAAGGAGGTAAGTGGCTTGACAGACACTGCTGTATATAAGCAATGGTGTGTGTTTTCTCTAGATACTTGAATGCAGCCTGATACAAACGGTAGATAGGGATGCTTGAAGGGTTTAATCTTTGTAAATTCCTATGTGCAATTACCTGACCCACACAATCAAACTAACGTGCAGATTGAAACTTAGTTGTCTGCTGGAATGTGCAGTTGAAAATAGATTTTGAGAGGTGTGTTACCATCCTTCCGTAACATACATTCAAAAAGATTGTGAAAGGGTAGGGAAAATGTTGGTGACATTATTGGGAGGGGCGGGGATGGGGGCTTTTTGTTGTGCTTTCCTTAGGTAAAAGTAAAGGGACTCCTGACCATTAGGTCCAGTCGTGACTGACTCTGGGGTTGCACGCTCATCTCGCATTATTGGCCGAGGGAGCCGGTGTATAGGTTCCAGGTCATGTGGCCAGCATGACAAAGCCGCTTCTGGCGAACCAGAGCAGCACATGGAAACACCGTTTACCTTCCCACTGTAGCGGTTCCTATTTATCTACTTGCATTTTTACGTGCTTTCAAACTGCTAGGTTGGCAGGAGCTGGGACCAAGCAACGGGAGCTCACCCCATCACAGGGATTCAAACCGCCGACCTTCTGATCAGAAAGCCCTAGGCTCAGTGGTTTAGCCCACTGTGCCACCTGGGTCCTGTGCTTTCCTTACTTTTCCTCAAATCATATTTCCAGGGGTATGCACTGTGCAGCCATTTCTGGTACCCGTATTCCCTGAGGAAAAGCACGACATCCTCCGATGGGCTTTCCTATAAGCATGGGAAGGCATGCCTACTGTATGCTTCCCCAGTGTTTTATTAAAATGAACTCTTTTTAAACAAATCATTGAAATCATGGTGGATTTTTTAATGGTGTGGTGGTGGTGGTGGTGATTACTAAAAACCAATGCCTGCTGCCTGCACCAATCTCAGTCGCTCAGTGGTTCAATCAAAAGTCGTAGGAAGACCTCATCATGAAGTAACTTATCCCATGGGGCTTTTTCAGATCGATGTGTGTTCAACTGGGAGGTAACAGAGTGCTAGAAATACATTGACCAGAGAGGAAACAATAACTAGAAGCAATACGGTAAGCTTAACCTCACACCCACTGAAATTCTAAATAAATTCTATAGCGTGTTGAGAAAGAGGTGGCAAGATGGAAGCCTCTTTCGCAGCGGAAGAAAGCACTCAGAAAACAACAGGACAGGTTTCAGCACAGCACTGGAGATTACTCAGGCTGCACTGAGCTGCTCTCACCGATCAAAGACATGTGGCTTCAGTCTCTTTTGCTAGAGGTCCTCGGGGACTCCGTCTTAACTCAAAAGTAGCATATAGTAAGGTAGTGCATAGGGATGTTTTCATAAAAATGCATAGAAGATCTAAGCTTAGTTATACATATTGCAATTTCTTACCATGTCGCTGATTTAGGAAGGGATAATAGTGATGCTCCACCAGAACGCCAGTGAGTTATGCGAGACTAGTTTGCACATCGAGTAATGATTTCTTCCCTGCAATTCCACCTGCCCGCTGCACCCGTTATTTCTCATGAAGTATATCGAGCTTTAAAACTTTAAAATCAATGTGGAAAAGACATAGCTGCAAAGCAAATAAATTCCCTTACAGTACTTTACCTTCCTCCAACTCTCACTTCTGGCTCAGAAACTCTGATTCTTAGTAACCTTGAAGATTAAAAACAAAACAAAAAATGTGCTAATGATATTCCTGTCTCTCCCAGCTGGTGTTGGCAACTATTTTACTACTCGGCAGGAAACATTAAAGTCTAAATGCAAGTATGAGCTCCTCAGTGAGAGTACAATGTCCCACATTCCAATTTAACCATTGCAACTGAAAGACATATAATAAAACAGTTTCTGCTCTGAATGAATAATTGAACTGCTTCTGTGGCGAGGCCTCTAAAGATCCACGTGGTTCAATATTTTTGAAAGCAATCCCAACTGGAGGCCTTTTTCCAAACAGAGGTTGCAGGGTTCTTCCTCACAGCTGCTTTAATTGCTTGTTCACCATCTTTGCCTAATGCTGATTTGTACAGTGCTGTTGGTGGAGAAAACATGGCAAGGAACAAGTAGCCTTGTTGATGTGATGATGACTTTGTGGAAGCCTTTTCTGGGCTGGGTCTAGCAGGGAACATTGGCTGCCAAGTTTGTCAGCACACTGGTAGCAACTGGTTAGCCTCTCTTCCTTACAATTCTAATGGCAGTTAAGCTATTACTATCAAGCCTCCTACTGCTGGATAAATCCCATGAACTACGACTGAATAAATTAGCTGACAATTGCACTTGAAGCTCCCCTTAGATTACAACCTTGGATATTGCAAGGATTGCATTGCTATTGATCCTGGGTGTAAGTATGGGATAGATTGTCCATTAACACATTAGATAATGTTTTGGTAAGTCTGCTCACCTTCCTTGGTGGGAGGTGCTGTGGCTAGGCCATGGGCCATGGCACTGGTCTAGCGAATGGCCGGAGTTGGACAGCCTGCCTGCGGGCAATCGGCCTATGGCAGTGGGTTTTAGGTTGGGCAGCCTTAGTCTTGGCTGGAGGGGAGGTTGTAGTCACTGCCTGCCCCTCTTTGGTTAAGGGTATCCTGTTAAAGGGATCCAGGAGAAGTGGCTTCTGTCTGATGGCCATAGCACACCAATGGGGATCCCTGGGGGGATACCCCATTTGATGTAGGTCTTAGGGCAGGCATCCCCAAATTGTGGCCCTCCAGATGTTTTGGCCTACAACTCCCATGATCCCTAGCTAACAGGACCAGTGGTCAGGGAAGATGGGAATTGTAGTCCAAAACATCTGGAGGGCCGAAGTTTGGGGATGCCTGTCTTAGGGCCTCCCCTAATGGTGGTTTGCCCTTAGATGCACTCCCAGCAGATGGACTAGAGTGGAATTATTTGGCCTCATCCAATGTCTATGCCAAACCATTCACACCTGTAACCAATGAAAGTTGTGGCCTTTTCAAATCCAATAAACACATATGCTGTTTCTTGCTTTGTTATTTACTCCACAGGGTATTGGCACACAAATATGCGCCCCTTTGCTGAGCCTGAAGATATGAGTTACAGCAGGCATCCCCAAAACATAGTCCAAAACATCTGGAGGGCCGAAGTTTGGGGATGCCTGAGTTACAGGAAACTCAATGACCATCTGAAAAACTATTATTGAAGAAGAAGAAGAGTTTGGATTTGATATCCCACTTTATCACTACCCGAAGGAGTCTCAAAATGGCCAACATTCTCCTTTCCCTTCCTCCCCCACAACAAACACTCTGTGAGGTGAGTGGGGCTGAGAGACTTCAAAGAAGTGTGACTAGCCCAAGGTCACCCAGCAGCTGCATGTGGAGGAGCAGGGAAGCGAACCCGGTTCACCAGATTACGAGTCTACTGCTCTTACACTACACCACACTGGCACAAGACCCTTGTCAAAAACCCAAGAAACCACCAATCAACAGTTAAGTTGGACCAAGCGATTTTGCCGATATATCTACTACAGTCAAGCTGTCTCCATTAGCATCATTACTAATATAATAAAACGCACACGTGAACAGCAGTTTGGCTCCTGCGGAAGCATAACATGCACATTTCTGACGTGTTATATCTTTGCAACCTAACTAAATCAGGATAAGTGTATCTGAAGAAGTGTGCATGCACACGAAAGCTCATACCAAAATATAAACTTAGTTGGTCTTTAAGGTGCTACTGAAGGAATTTTTTTATTTTAAATCAGGATTGATGGATGATCCTTAGTGAGCTGATGTTGCTTTTCTTCTTTACTTTTCTTTCTGTTATATGTGCAGTTAAAAATAAATAAATAAATAAACAGCACAAGAACATAAGAAGAGTCTGCTGGATCACACCAATGGCCCATCTATTCTAGCCTCTTGTTCCCATAGTGGCCAACCAGATGGCAAACAACAGCAGCATAATGTGGGATGTAGTTTTAATTCTAAGGAAAATATGAGATTCAGCAGCTTCCCAAAGGGCCTCATTTATAAAGGAAATGTTTTAAAGAAGATAAGAGCTCTCGGCCAACAAGCCTGCGTGTGCTCAAGAGATAACATCAGTTGCAAATTTCACCTCACAAATGTGGAGGGTGGCCTTGGAAGTGGCATCTTTCCCATGTGTTTTTAATTAAGCGCAGCCTCCAAATATAACATTTATGAGATCCTCCAAACGATGTATGGTTACTCTAATTTGCTTTTGTAAGCTATGAAATTATTTACCAAACAAATAGGGAAGCACTCTTAGATCAAACAGGGCTCTTTAATGAGGCATATGAAGCCTCAACTGTTTTTTTTATGGTCCCATATGTGTGAAGTGGAAAATAAAAGTCCTAATCCATGAAGACAAGTCACGAGAGAGAGAGAGAGAGAGAGAGAGAGAGAGAGAGAGAGAGAGAGAGAGAGAGAGAGAGAGAGAGAGAGGGGGGGGGGGAGGGAGAGGGAGAGGGAGAGGGAGAGAGACTTATTGTGACAAAAACACTATATGCGGCTCCAAATTCCTTTTCAAGGAGCTTCTCTCTGGTATGCATTTGGGAAGAAATATTGTTGCCCACTGCCTTTGTTTACTCTTGTTCCACCACTGCTTTGTTGACATAATTTGTGGAGTGGCCACCTCAGCAAGCCCAAGCTCAGAAAGGGATATTACTCTCCGGTAGTAAAAATGCTGATTAGCTGGAACTATGGTACAGAATCATACATCAGAAATATACCTACTGCGAATGATGTCAAGACACAGCATGTTGGCAGGATGCTTGAGTTACTGAGATGCCTGTGGTTATCTGATAATGCAATAACAATCCATCACTAAAATAATACAGAACCTCCCTCTCCTAAGCTACAAAGCTAACAAGACCTTTATATATATATAAAACACAACTATGAATGAAATTGCTACCTGTTCTGAATTTTTTACTTAAGTAAAGAATTGGTCCTCAGCGTGGGGGTGGGGGGAGGGAGGGGTGGGGGAGAGAGAGAGAGAGAGAGAGAGAGAGAGAGAGAGAGAGAGAGAGAGAGAGAGAGAGAGAGAGAGAAGCAAATTTCTCCAATACATTATCTCTTTGGAGTCCAACTTTATTTTATGTAAAAGCAACGAAAGTCAAGGTAAGCTTTTAATGTTCGACAGTCTATTGTATTTTAATATTTTGTTGGAAGCTGCCCAGAGTGGCTGGGGAAACCCAGCCAGATGGGCAGGGTATAAATAAAATATTATTATTATTATTATTATTATTATTATTATTATTATTATTCAAATAAGGGATCTTCAAAATTAGTATTTTCTTCACTCTTAAAACTTAGTTACAGTGGTACCTCGAGTTACAAACGCCTCAGGTTACAAACGCTTCAGGTTACAAACTCCGCTAACCTGGAAGTTACCTCTAGTTGAGAACTTTGCCCCAGGATGAGAACAGAAATGGTGTGCACGCCTCTAGTTATGAACAATTTCAGGTTAAGAATGGACCTCCGGAATGAATTAAGTCCGTAACTTGAGGTACCACTCTACTTAGAAAACCCTTTAAGTTAGCTTAGTGTTTTGTAACCTTTCACTCACTATCACAACAAATATTTCTATTTATTTATTTATTTATTTAGCTGGCAGTATATAACAGAATTTTATTAATTTTCCAATATTACTGTTTCCATACTTCAATGAGGACTGGATAACTAGAGACCACGACTTCTACTCAGTCACCTTTAAAACTGATAATTGAGCTGTTGTTCAATTGTAATTCCACATCTTCTGAGGTCATGCCACACACGAGATGGGGGAAAGGAAAGAAATTATATTGACATACATTAGGGTTGCCATATGTCCAGGGTTTCAGAGACATGTCATCTTTTCAATGGCCAGAATCTCCATCCGGGCAGATTTTTACAATTTACAATAAATGTCTGGGTTTTTTTTTGTTCTTGAGTTTTGTTTTTTTGCTTGGGCACATGCATGCTCAGGAGGTTCCTGATCCACAACTGAACCAGCCTGGTGCTCCCCCTGCTCATGTGCAAATGGAGGGGGGAGCATCAAGGCACCTTTGTGTGGCTCGACTGGGGAGTGGGAAAAGAAAGCAAATAGAGTAAAAAATATTCCAGGATGAAAATGTGTGTGTTTTTGTAGAGCTAAGGAAACAATTTAATAGATGTCACATTGGAAAAGAAATTACATTGTACAACATCAAGATCCATTTTCCTGTTATCTCCATCCCCTAAAACAGAACTAAAAATTCTTTAAACTACCTTATTCAGGTACTATTGCTCTTAAGATTGTTTAGATTGAGGTGAATATTAGAACAGGAAATATTTCAGTTCATTTTTCTAATGTTTCTCTGAATCTTTTGATGAAGACATTAATTGACTACCTACCATGGAAGAAAGACGAAGAAACAAAACCTATTATTCACCACGTTCTCATCAAAAAACGGGCTTTTGAAGCAATCACCACTCCTATGTATGCATAAATAAAGGTACAGTAAAGGTAAAGGGACCCCTGACCATTAGGTCCAGTTGTGACCGACTCATCTCGCGTTATTGGCCGAGGGAGCCAGCGTACAGCTTCCAGGTCATGTGGCCAGCATGACAAAGCCGCTTCTGGCAAACCAAAGCCACACATTTACCTTCCTGCTGTAGCGGTACCTATTTATCCACTTGCACTTTGACGTGCTTTCAAACTGCTAGGTTGGCAGGAGCTGGGACCGAACAACGGGAGCTCACACCGTTGCGGGGATTCGAACCGCCAAACCTGTGATCGGCAAGCCCTAGGCTCTGTGGTTTAACCCACAGCACCACCCCTGCTCTCCCTACAACAGAGGAGACAGCTTGGACCATCCCTGAAGGAGACACACACACCCCATGATTTACAGCAACCAGTTTTCTGGGAGTTGGGGGGATAAACTCCCATGGCAGACATGTGTTCTGGACCCCCAGCCGAGATAGGAGAGAAGCCACAGTCAGAACAACAACAGAACAAATAAAATGTCTGCCATCTCTTCCTGCTCTGCATTTGTTGCCGCTATCTCTGCAAGAGAAGAGAGCCACTGGAACATCCCTGCAGGAGGGGCCACACCCCAGGAATTTACAGCACCTGACCTCAGCAATGGACACCGGGGACAGCATCTTAAAAAGCAGAGACATCACCTAGCTGACAAAGGTCCGTACAGTTAAAGCTATGGTTTTCCCAGTAGTGATGTATGGAAGTGAGAGCTGGACCATGAAGAAGGCTGATCGCCGAAGAATTGATGCTTTTGAATTATGGTGCTGGAGGAGACTCTTGAGAGTCCCATGGACTGCAAGAAGATCAAACCTATCCATTCTTAAGGAAATCAGCCCAGAGTGCTCACTGGAAGGACAGATCCTGAAGCTGAGGCTCCAATACTTTGGCCACTTCATGAGAAGAGAAGACTCCCTGGAAAAGACCCTGATGTTGGGAAAGACTGAGGGCACAAGGAGAAGGGGACGACAGAGGACGAGATGGTTGGACAGTGTTCTCAAAGCCACCAACATGAGTTTGACCAAACTGCGGGAGGCAGTGGAAGACAGGAGTGCCTGGCGTGCTCTGGTCCATGGGGTCACAAAGAGTCGGACATGACTGAACGACTAAACAACAACAACAACAACAACTGGTTAGTGGGTGGGAATATATTTTTTGTTACTCTGTTGCCGGATGTAAGAGAGAGGGCTTGCAGAGAGCAGCCCACTCTGCTTACTTCCATCAGATGGGAGAGCAGCAGCAAGTCTGGGAGTTTAAATCAGGAATAGGAAGGGTTAAGACGGGTCCAGGGCTCTGCAGAGTCCTGGTGGCTCAGCTCCAGGTTGGTAGCAGGGAAGCAGGGGAGGAGCTAGCTTCAGCAGGGGCTGGAAAGGAGGGAGTAAGTAGAAGGGCACCTCAGGAGCCTGTTTTGGGACCACGGAGGACCCATAGAGCAAGGAGGAGGGGCGTGTGGATGCCCAGTCTTAAAGGGGGGGTCAGAGCCCACGAGACGCCATTGTGGGCTTCTGCCCCATGCAGAGCAGACATGATTTGAGACATCTCACCACTGTATATAGCATGCACAATAAAACTATGAAAATCCAGAGGATGTGTGGAGTGCTTACTCGGGAGTAGCCAACACCCCATCTGTGACAGCAAGCCCACAATCTTTTGATGGCTACCCCGAGGGAAGAGGGCTGCAAATGTAGCAGCCGGCATGAAGTTGGCAGCATCTAAAGCAGAAGAGAGAGATGCCAAGGGAGGATTGGCATGCGTGAGGGGAGTAGCAGAGAGCAAGCTGCAGCCAGCACCCTGCAACTATGGAACGGCTCAAGCACCAGGTAGGCACCCGGGCACAGGGGAAGCCAGGCTTAGTGAACCGAGCAGCTCTGAACACAGCCAAGCCGGAGGAGCGGAGGCTGGACAAGCAGAGAGGACACTCGGGACGGGCCAGCACTTTGTAGGGCGACCCTCAGCACAAGCTGGCTCTAAGGCTGAGAGGCATGGTGGCGTGGAAGTGCAGGAGGCTGAGAGGCGAGTCCGGGCAGAGGGGACAGACGGAGGGGAAAGGCAGCGGCCACAAGTTCCCATACAGTCCCGGGGAGGCAGCTGCAGCCCAGCACAGACCCCTCCAGCCAGATGTGATGCAGAGGGACAAAGCCCGCGCGCGGGTACTTTCAAACGCTGACGCGGGAAAACAGAGGGAAGAGAAAGGCGGGAGATGCCTTTACAATGCACCCAGCCACTGGGTGGAACACTGCCCCCAGAGGAAGGAATGGCGAGAGCAGGCAGGCACAGACACAAGCCTGGATGCCAGATCAGGAGGGGAGGGGCCAGGCAGAGCACCAACAACTGAGCCCTCCTGTAACACCCCACAGCACGACAAAGAGATGGAAGTAAGTCTGCAGCTGCCAAGAGGCCAGACCCAGGAGACAGTCGGGCTTCTCTGCAGGGGCAGCAGCAATGATTTCCTATCGGTGGACTTTGCTAGGCAGAATCAGATTCCCCTTTTCCCAAGGAAGCTTCCCATGAGCGTCTCGGCCATAGACGGCAGGGAATTGCAGGAGGGTGAGGTCACGCAACAGACCCCCTCTCTGAAGAGGACAGTGAATAGGCACTCAGAAGTGCTAGCTTTTGACTTAATTGACCATGACCCTGTGGGCAGCCAGTACCAGGGAGATCTCACCTTCGGAGATGCAGATGGCAGGGAAGGAGGAGAACACCGAGAGCACACAGCCACTGTGGCCATTGTGAAAATGGAACAAGGAGAATCCTCAGGATCGCACCACATCAGCTCCCCAGGCGGATGGAACGACGCAGAGGCGGGGATGCAGGAAGAGAAACTGAGCCAACTCACCAAAGAGGACACTTTTACCCAGAACATACGGAGGGACTTGAGGGAGGAAGAGGGGGCAGTGGAAGGGCTTGCAGAGAAAGAGGGGTTACTCTTTAGCAATGATGCCCGGTATATGCCCCAGGACTCCCTCAGAGGGAAGATTCTCAGGCAATATCATGACAACCCCACGGAGGGGCATGCAGTACATGTCTTCACGAGGCTCACACCCAGTAAGGCCAGTCTTGGGCGAAACCCCAGAGCCTTCCCAGAGCAGGGGGAGGGGGAGATTGGGGGACCACCTATTGAGGCATGGGGTGAGAGGAGGGAGACAGTACACCAACAACTGGATGGAGACGTGGCAAGGGGCAATGAGGCTTACAAGGAGGGGGCAGACCATCACAGGGGACTAGAGAAGGTCTTCCACGGAGGGGACAGGGTCTGGCTGTGGTCAGAAGGCCTTCCCATGGGGGGAAGGGGGAAGAAGCTGGCACCCAGAAGGCTGGGGCCCTTCAAGGTTATGACACAGATCAACCCTGTCACCTTCAGGGGGGAAGTACCTACAGCGAGAAAGGTCCATCCCGTGGGTCACAGGTCTTTGCTCTCACACTTCAGGGAAAGCCCAAGGTTCAGAGGACGTGACACACATCCAACACAAGACGCTGACAGGAGAGAGGGGGAGGAAATCACACAAAAGACACTAGACAGAAGGGTGGAGGGAGAAGGCAGCCAAGAGGTTCCAGAAAGAAAGGAAGAGGAGGAGGTCTACAGTGCCACAGCGAGCCCGGGCTCCCGAAGGGGGGAGGGGGGGTTAAAATGTCTGATGGCCAGGCAGGACACTCCTGCTTCCCAAAACGCGGAGGCACCTATGCACACCATGCAAGGGGAGGGCCGCACACTGGAACTGCACGCTCCTTTCTCCCACAGATCCGAACCACCACATGTCAGTAGCACAGGGGACACAGAGGGGGAGGGCGATCCCAGGTGGGGAGCTTGGGAGACGCAGACCCAAGGAGCCTTCCGGGAATCGGAAGCAATTGTCCAGAGGGAGGAGGAGGATGACAACGGAGGGAACTACACGGACCAGCCACCCACCACCGACTGGGAACAGGATTTTACACACACTACAGCAGAGGAGGAAGACCTGTCAGGCTTCCAGCCCTCTTTACAGACATCAGACCAGGCAACCCAGGCCTCAGAAAGGGGGGAGGGGGGAGCCTGGAGGGGGAGTGGATGTAAGAGAGAGGGCTTGCAGAGAGCAGCCCACTCTGCTTACTTCCATCAGATGGGAGAGCAGCAGCAAGTCTGGGAGTTTAAATCAGGAATAGGAAGGGTTAAGACGGGTCCAGGGCTCTGCAGAGTCCTGGTGGCTCAGCTCCAGGTTGGTAGCAGGGAAGCAGGGGAGGAGCTAGCTTCAGCAGGGGCTGGAAAGGAGGGAGTAAGTAGAAGGGCACCTCAGGAGCCTGTTTTGGGACCACGGAGGACCCATAGAGCAAGGAGGAGGGGCGTGTGGATGCCCAGTCTTAAAAGGGGGGTCAGAGCCCACGAGATGCCATTGTGGGCTTCTGCCCCATGCAGAGCAGACATGATTTGAGACATCTCACCACTGTATATAGCATGCACAATAAAACTATGAAAATCCAGAGGATGTGTGGAGTGCTTACTCGGGAGTAGCCAACACCCCATCTGTGACACCAGCGTTGTTATCAAGGTCATGGAGAGTTCAAGAAGGATACTGACAAGCTGGAATGTGTCCAGAAGAGGGCAACCAAAATGGTCAAAGGCCTGGAAATGATGCCTTATGAGGAACGGCTTAGGGAGCTGGGTATGTTTAGCCTGGAGAAGAGAAGGTTAAGGGGTGATATGATAGCCATGTTCAAATATATAAAAGGATGTCATATAGAGGAGGGAGAAAGGTTGTTTTCTGCTGCTCCAGAGAAGCGGACACGGAGCAATGGATTCAAACTACAAGAAAGAAGATTCCACCTAAACATTAGGAAGAACTTCCTGACAGTAAGAGCTGTTCGGCAGTGGAATTTGCTACCAAGGAGTGTGGTGGAGTCTCCTTCTTTGGAGGTCTTTAAGCAGAGGCTTGACAGGCATATGTCAAGAATGCTTTGATGATGTTTCCTGCTTGGCAGGGGGTTGGACTGGGTGGCCCTTGTGGTCTCTTCCAACTCTATGATTCTATGTATATTTAATCTTTAAAAATGCTGAATGAAAAGTTAATGTGTGTGTGTGTGTGTGTGTGTGTGTGTGTGTGTATACATATATATATATATATATATATATATATATATATATATATATATATATATATATACACATATATACACACTTTTCTATTCTATAATGTATTTCTGGATAAGTTATTCAGTGTAAGTTGCCTAGAGACCTGTTAGGTGACAGGCGACTAATAGGTTTAATAATGATAATTAAAAAAAAACTAAGCCTCCCAGCTTTCTATGACCACAAAGGCTACTTTCCCGAATGCTCATTAGTTCTCTGTGAAGCAGATATAAGTCAAGGGTCCTTCACAAATAATGATGAACTAATGGAAATCATTATCTGATTGTGGATATCCTTCAAGAGAATGGGATAGAAACATTCAGTTTCTTCCACTGTTTGCTTGTGAGCCTCCCATAGACACCTGGTTGGCTATTGTGAGAACAGGATGCTGGACTAGAGAGTTCTTCCTGCTACATATCATATATTTTTTTAATTAGCTGCTTATTGTATTAGCTGCTTTTCTCACAGAGTGAGCCAAAGCAACTTGCGTTAAAACCAGTTAAGAACATCCAGTAAAAATATTTAAAAAACTCAGGTAAACAGACAAAGCAGATCAGGACTTCGTAATCCCACTCTGCTAAAAAAGAAATAAGGCCACAATGCCGCCCTTCAGAGTAGAGGCCAAAAATCTAGGGAAAGAGAAATATATATTTGGTGCCTAAAAATAGATGGAAATAGTGTTTGCCATGCTTCACTAGGGTACAGGCTTCCACAAGTGTTGTGTTAATTGTTATGCTGATCTTAGAGTACACAAGGGGTTGGATCCAGATGAAGTTAGTTCCCATTGAAATCAATGGGCATCCACACAATTTTCACATTGATGCCCATGGGACCCCGAGTTCACTAGTCCTTTTGTACTGCTTGTTGAGTGCAACCCATTCCTGAAGAATTTCTTTGACCTTCCAGTGGATCATAAGACTGAGTTGATTGTCATGAACAAAATGCATTTTTGAGATCTGCTAAAGGACAAGGGTGAATATAATGAATAAGCATCTTAATTTGCTCTGTTCGATATGTTTTGATGAAACATTCAGTCATGCTGTGGAACGTCTAGCAGTATCGTTGTGGGTGACAAGAAAATTAATTAGACAAAATGGAAGCACATCAGAAATGCTTTGGCATCAATAGGCGGGTGAAAAGATCTGAAATATGTACTGTACACAGAAACTAATTGATTGTCACCAATGAAAACAGTCTGTGACTCATTGACTTCAATTAAAAACAAAAGGGCAGCCAGAAATACTAGTACATTATTAAATAATTAGCCAATAGTGTGCCTTGAATTTGATCCAAACCCATCACTCAAGCTAATCCGCCTCTAATGGTCATTAGTAGTAGATATAGAGAGTAGACAACAGTAGTCTTTATTTCAAATAGTAGCCACCTGGCTAGTATTCAATAGTAAACAAAACTAGATTTCAGAACTAGATTCTAATAAGAGATTATATCCAATCCCTAGTTACTTCATCCACTGTACACCCATATGTCTTTATGCATATAACCTTTATGCCCTCCTTGTGAATCCCTACAAACAGCTGGTTACTCACTACAGGGAAAAGAATGTTGGACTAGAAACATGTTCAGATAATCAAGCAATGCAGTCTTTATGCACATAGCATCCTGCAATTTAATATAGTGGATAGTACTGATGAGCAGTGCCATAAGAGCAGGCTAAACAGAAACCCACTACAAGGTTCTACAATCCAGTCAAACCCAAGAGATGACATAACACATCTTCTGTGGAAATGGTACACACAACTCACCACACACACCAAACAGGGAGAGCAGAGCACAGGTTGTCAGAAACCAGAAGGATGACTTTGCAGGATCAAGCTGACTGTGGGCCAGATAGCAGCCAGAACCTGGGGCGGTGTCCTCAGACAACATCCAAGCACCTTGTGTGTCACTAGGTGTGAGACTTTCTTCCTCTTTGTTGATCACTTGTAGCCGAGTAAGATTGCCTTCCATAAACACGGTTTTAACAATGAGTCCGCAAGTGACTGTGGAGGCCAATTCTGGACCCACACGTCCTTCCACAGCGGGGACATTGGTTTCCAGGTGGGAGTTGATCATGGTGTGGATTTGCCAAGCGTGCCTTCCTCTTAGCACGTTTCTCCCTGGTGTCCTGAGTTCGAGTGTCTTCAAAGTCCATGACACCTTTGGTAAAGGCTGTTCTCCAACTGAAGCGCTCGCAGGCCAGTGTTTCCCAGTTGTCGGTGTTTATACTACATTTTTTTTTAGATGTGCCTTGAGACAGTATCAAAATACAAGGGACAGGATGTTACAAAGCTTCATCAGGACACCTCTCTCTCTCTCAAATTTTAAAACATTTACAGTATTCAGAAGTTAAAATACAGTTAAAATACAATACATTTTCAATCAATATACCCCCCCCCACAGGCACATCTGTGGTGATGGTGGAATTAAAATAGCCTGTTCTTCAATAAAAGAGAAAAAGGGAAACCAGATCATGTTTTGGAGATGCCTTTGATTAGTCGCTGATGGTATGTGAGGTGTTCTGACAGAGCAATGCCCCAGATGTTATTAACCCAAGCCTCTATTTGTATTTTAGAAGTTTCCTTCTATCATTGGACAAAAACTAGTCTAGCTGCTGTGAACAGGAAGGAAATTAATTCTTTAGATTTAAGGGTAGAATTTGGAGTCAGATATAATGACAAGTCTTTATATATGCCTGAAATCTATTTTTCTTTGTGCAGGAAATAAACACGGGGATTTACCTCTAATGCTAGGGGAATCATTTTGCCTTGACAATCGTGGCTTTATTCTGCAAGAGCACAGAGATCGCAGCTTAATTTAGGCAGAGGAATCCCCTCCTAATGTATCTGGGGGAAAGTTATAGACTCTAGTGCTGTCTTATCTCTAGCTTCTATATGATGCAAAAAGAAACGTCCCGATTTCAAGAACATTTCTTCTCCATATGGCAGCCATGGATGCTCTTGAATGAGATGAAAGGAGGAAGAAGGTAATTCTGCAAAACGTTCATAACTGTAAAATCTGCACTGCTGTAAAAAAAAAAGAAACAAAAAACCCTCAAACCTGCACCAGCTTAAGTGAGTACATCTTACTAAGCATTGCATGTCAAATTCTTTCCTTCCAGCCATAACACAAAAACAATAAAGATCTTGTTAATAGCTCTGCCTTGAAGGGGGTGAAGAAACAATTACCTTGACAAAATAAGGCTCAAGGCAACTTCTTTCTTTCACACTATGAACTAGAGAAATAATAGCAATGTGGTCTCCCCTCCCCTAAATGTTCTATTTACATAAGGAGTTGTCAGTTCAGCATCCTACACCATTATTTACAGGTAAATAGAATCTGTTGACGGCGCCACCTACAATGAAGCACTACACTGCTGATGTATTAATATCCCAAACCCTTTGGCTTTCATTCACCATATCCATCATTTTATTTTGTCTGCTACTTACTGCATTCAGGCAGATTGTTTATAGAACTCCGCTGTTCATCATCACAGGTAATCTCCATGTCTGGAGCTACTATTTGCAAAAGTAAGTCCAGTAATAATTACTGATGCATGAGGTCTCATGGGCTCCGGGGTGGAAAATCTTTTTAAAATGATATTTCATGGGACTTTTTTGAAGACGAAATGAACACATAAATCCAAGGAAGAATAGGAAGTTCAGCACAGGGACCCACATATTATAAGCAAAACTGGACACTGCCATGCATTAAGACAAATCTTTGTAGTATTACAAAGTATTTCAAGCATGAGTTCCATCGTGCTTGAAACATACCTGCCAAGTCTCTCGCGGAGAAATCTGGGATCGGCAGCCGCGCGACACCGGAAGTTGCGTAGACGTCACTTTGCCCATCTATGGGCACCAAAAATGGCCATCCCTAGCGCCGGAAGTTGCGTCTACGCATGTCCGGAAGTGCGTAGACGCGACTTCCGATGCCGGTGCCGGCCATTTTCGGTGCCCATAGATGGGCAAAGCAATACCAGAAAAATGGCCACCAACAGGAGCCAAAATAAGGGAGATTAACGGGAGAGGAGCTGAAATGGAAGACCGTCGGGAAACGGTAAGGAAAAACGGGGGTTTCCCGGGAAATACGGGGTACTTGGCAGCTATGGCTTGAAAGCAGCTACTATTGTCCCAGTCCCCAAGAAAACAGCAACTAACTGCCTAAATGACTACAGACTACAGACCTATTGCCTTAACATGTGTCGTGATGAAATGCTTTGAGAGATTGGTTCTTCAACATCTTAGGTCATGCTTTGATAAACATCAGTTTGCCTATAGGAGAAACAGGTCAACAGATGATGCCATAGCTACAGCCTTTCACCTTGCAGCGAGTCATCTGGAGAGACTGGTGAATTATGTAAGAATGTTGTGTATTGATAGCTCGGCTTTTAATACCTTCCTCCCGGATATTCTTATTAAAAAGCAGATGGATCTGGACCTTTCTTCTACCATATGTGACTGGATTAAAGACTTTTTGAGGGATTGGACACAAACAGTGAGGATTGGGACTGTTACATCTACCTCCTTGAAGCTTAGCACTGGCACCCCACAGGGATGTGTGCTAAGTCCCCACCTGTACTCATTGTACACATATGACATATCATTTGCATATCATCTGATCCATCCACAGTAATGATTAAGTTTGCATATGATACTACCATAATGGGCCTAATTGCAGGTGGAGATGAAACAGTGTACAGGGGGGAGGTGCAAAGGAGATGGTGTTGGACTTCCGGAGGAAGAGAGGGGAACCTGCCCCATTGCATATCGGGGGGGGGGGCTGTGTGGAGAGAGTCTCCTCCTTTAAATTCCTGGGAGTTTACCTTAGTGAGGACATCACTTGGAAAATCAACATAACTCAGGTGGTCAGAAAGGCCCAACAGAGACTCCATTAGCTCAGGGTCTTGCGAAAGAATAATGTTAAACAACAATTGATGAACTCCTTTTACTGGTCCACAATAGAAAGTGTCCTTTCATATTGTATCACAGTGTGGTATGCTGGCCTGACAGCCACGGACAGAAAGTCTCTACAGAGGGTGGTCCGCTAGATGACATCACAAGGGAACGTTGCCTTAGGAGAGCGAGGTTTTTCCCCCAGCCATCACCTCTTTAATCTTCTACCCTCGGGCAGAAGATATAGAAGTATAATCAGCCATACCAACAGACTAAAAAATAGCTTCTATCCTTGGGCTGTTGGGCTGTTGAACGAAAAATAACATAGCACAATTGACTTGCGAAGTGGTGTGTTGTTCGATAAGAGTTTGAGTGTTTGGGTGGGGGGAGGGAGGTTTGTTTAATTTCATTGTACACAGGTTGTACAATGACAATAAAGGTAATAATAATAATAATAATAATATCCCTTAGAATCATGTCCTTAAGCCATTTTGTCAAGGAAGCAGCACATTAATTAATTAATAATAAACAACACTTTGGAAAAGTGAGATACACAGTAAAGGAAACTAAAATGGCATCAATCAATCATCAGTCAAAACAAGATTGCAACATGAGGTCCACATGGGAACCTGCCCAGGGTTAAGACGGCTCTTGCCAGCCCTACATCTCTCACACTTGAAACCTTAAGAGTCAATTTCTAGCAACACATCTCACAATACAGCTGTCACTTGGCACCAGCCAAGACTATAATAGAAGAGAAGAAGACAAGGGTTGCAGGACTCCCTCGGAAGGTAGCGGACTCCCCTTCCTTGTAGGTTTGTAAGCAGAGGTTGGGATGGCCATCTGTCATGGATGCTTTAGCTGAGTTTCTTCCATTGCATTGACCCCTTGGGGTCACTTCCAACTCTATGATTCTTTGATTCTATGATCACCACAAGGGACTCAGGATTGCAGAGTAGTCTTCCCCCCAGTCTCCTTTTGGATATTTATCCCATTCAGGTTCAGGTTCATCCTCATTTGCTAGTTCCTGTTGACCTATTTCCTAGAACAGAGAAAGCTCAATAATACCCTTTAACCTAATTACAAATATTTTAAGCTGGAGTTGCCCTGGGGATTAAGATGAGTGGTTTTCTTAACAGTGCAGTCTGGTTTTGCTCAGCCATGCTGCATGCAGGTGCTGCAGGAAAAGGCTTTGCCCCACCCGATGCCCCACTTTGTGGATTATTCACGGCACTGCCAGATCCATTTTGTAAATGAACTTTAGAACGCTCTCAGGTGCTAGACCCGTCTTGTCCTGCTGTTTAGCTACATTTCAGCAGCTGTGGAAAAATGGCAGAGATGTGGGTGCATTTGCTGTTCAAATTATTTCAAGCGCAACATCATAATGACAACAAGAACAATTTACCTTTGGTGAAGCTAGCTGTTTACGGTACTTTTGTGTTTATCAACATAAAAGCCTTTACAACATGGAACATATGTGCAGAAATGGCACATATCATGGCCAAAGCCTTTACATTAAAGGGTCATCATATAAATGACAGCTATTTTATGCTGTGTTATTTTGTCAAGCATTTATCATTTCTACAAATAATTAGAATTGCTCTGGACTTACATAAAATTCCAAATGTGACTGTTAGCTCCAAAGTTTTGTGACCTGTGTTCGAATCTCAAAAGCAAAACTAAACATCGGCACTGAAATCAAGAGATCTCTCTCTCACACAAGCAGTGGATGTTGAAAACTGTTTCAGAGGTTCCGTATATCTGAAATCAAAAATTCACCTTTTAAAAGTTTGCATTCCCATAACTACATTCATAATTTACAGTAATTTCATAAATGCACTTCACAAATGTTGATTGAAGGAGATGTTTTGTGTGTGTGTTTGGAGAGAAATGAATGTTGCAGATTGAGAAGAGTGGGGTTTTTAAACAGAGGTTGGATGGTCATCTGCCAGAGATTCTTTAGCTGTGAATTCTGCATTACAGGGGGCTGGACTAGATTACTCTTGGGTTCCCTTTCCAACCCTATGATTCTATGAGACTGCTCCTTCTAGAAGGGAGTGAGCCATTAAGAATGCACCAAGGCTCTGGTGAGACAGAGGTGTGAAAATGTTGAATAAGGTAGTTCTGAAATGTTAGGGGTGCCTCTAACCACACAGAAATGCCCTGCGGGAAAGGTTAGCCCTTTATAATGCATGGGAATTTTGCTCTAGGACACGGTGGATTGTTATGCTATACACCTCTGCAATAAAGCTAAATTAGGTGGGAATTCAACAGTTTACAGGTGGATAGATTGGAGGCCATATTATTAATGGTACAACACTGATAGCCAGGGCTAAACAAGGTTATTGCACGTAATGAGCCTGACTGCAAAGTAGAGTGGATATTTGCAGAGGTAATGAAAACTGTGCTTCCCAAATTAAGGTGTTAGTAAGCAGCAAAAGAACTCAGCTGCATCTAATTAAAAGTGCACACTGAGGCCGAGAGAGACCACAAGGGTAAACAAATCACCGGGAACACATTTTGGTATATATAGAGAGAGGGAGATGTGGGGGGCATAGCTGCCAAGTTTTCCCTTTTCTCGCGAGGAAGCCTATTCAGCATAAGGGAAAATCCCTTTAAAAAAGGGATAACTTGGCAGCTATGGTGGGGGGGGGCGCAATCGCAGCAGATAACTATGACACATCTAGCTGACGGTCTTGGTGCCATCAAACATTTGTGTGCTTATCATGCTAACATTTTCTGTATCCCTCCAGTGAATACACCTACCCACAATCATTTGTCCTACTGAAGTTTGCAAGGCGATGACAACAGCTTCTTTAACTCATGTTCATAAACAACAAGCACACCATGCAGTAGTTTCAACGAGTGTCAATCACAGGTCAGCATATTAAAAAGAGAGCAGGCACAGGGTCACACTAGGAGAGTCAGTGTGGTGTAGTGGTTAAGAGCGGTAGACTCGTAATCTGGGGAACCAGGTTCACGTCTCCGCTCCTCCACATGCAGCTGCTGGGTGACCTTGGGCTAGTCACACTTCTTTGAAGTCTCTCAGCCTCACTCACCCCACAGAGTGTTTGTTGTGGGGGAGGAAGGGAAAGGAGAATGTTGGCCATTTTGAGACTCCTTCGGGTAGTGATAAAGCGGGATATCAAATCCAAACTCCTCCTCCTCCTCCTCCTCCTCCTCCTCCTCCTCCTCCTCCTCCTCCTCCTCCTCCTCTTCTTCTTCTTCTTCTTCTTCTTCTTCTTCTTCTTCTTCTTCTTCTTCTCCTTGGAGTGGGGGAGACTGAGCTTCAGATCCCCACTGGGCCATGAAGCTCACCTTGTGAACTTGGGCAATCCACACTCTCTCAACCTAATCTATCCCAAAAAGTTTTTGAGAGGATATAATGGGGAGGGGAGAGCCATGTCATCTTTCTTGAGATCCCAGGAGGAAACATAGGATGGAAATGAAATGAAATGAAAAAATAAAACAGTGCTCATTGGAGTCTAGAGCCACTGTTGGTATGGAGAGGGAACACCCATATATATATATATATATATATATATATATATATATATATATACACACACACACACACACACAGAGAGAGAGAGAGAGAGAGAGAGAGAGAGAGAGAGAGAGAGAGAGAGAGGAGAGTAGGACTATTAGGACCTGTTAATTGGGACAGTAGTGATGTATGGAAGTGAGAGTTGGACCATAAAGAAGGCTGATCGCCGAAGAATTGATGCTTTTGAATTATGGTGCTGGAGGAGACTCTTGAGAGTCCCATGGACTGCAAGAAGATCAAACCTATCCATTCTTAAGGAAATCAGCCCTGAGTGCTCACTGGAAGGACAGATCGTGAAGCTGAGGCTCCAATACTTTGGCCACCTCATGAGAAGAGAAGAATCCTTGGAAAAGACCCTGATGTTGGGAAAGATTGAGGGCACTAGGAGAAGGGGACGACAGAGGACAAGATGGTTGGACAGTGTTCTCGAAGCTACGAACATGAGTTTGACCAAACTGCGGGAGGCAGTGCGAGACAGGAGTGCCTGGCGTGCTATGGTCCGTGGGGTCACGAAGAGTCGGACACGACTAAACGACTAAACAACAACAATTGGGACACTCAAATGGGTCTTCCTGTTCAGAGGCAACATGCCTGTCTTTAGCAGATGCTTATGGCAAGCAACGTGTGCTCTGCTTGTGAGCTTCTAGGATGGGAAACCTCAGGTTCGAGAGGCATATGTGGACTTTCAGACCTCTCCATTTGACCCCCAGGACTCTCCCCAGGCCACCCACCCACCCCAGGAGCATTCTTTGTCTCCAGGCCAGATACTTCACCAATCGTGCTTTGCAGCCTCCTTGAGGGTGCATTATAATGCATTATATTGGGGAAAATCGCTTACAAAATATATGAATTTTAGAGTATATGAACAGTAAAATGCTGATGCTTTTTTATGAGGACTTTAAAAAATTGATGTGGAAATGTGAAGAACAAAACTTAAGTGCTGAACACAACTTCAAAAAAACTAAATTTGATGGATTCGCTCATCCCTACTTGACACTCAGAAGAGACTACATTCCACAAATGACTCAGCAGTTTGAGACATGCAGGGTTTTGCCAAAAAACTTTTCCTTTTTTCCTTTTCCTCTCCCCCCCCCCATTTGCTTCTTTGGGGACGAGGGCTTCTGTACAATCTGGTTCCAATTCTCTATTAATATTACTTTGTAACGTAGTAGAATAGGGTTGTTGAAAAATAACCAAATCCCATTTGCAATAATCCTCTTAAGGAACTCAAGCTTCACTTTGCGAAGCATTATGCCAACACAAACCCATTTTCTGCAATGGATACCGTAGCTGTAAATGCATCGCACTCCAGCTGTCCTCTTCACAGTTTGCTGAGCAGGGAACTGCTTAGTGTAGGCAGCTTCTTATGCTGCTCGAAATGATAACTGTTTGTCATAGATGACAAGCAATAAGGATGCTGCTCATGTTGCCCACCTCCTATATTGGACAAATTCATTCACATGATCCATCGGTTGCCTTAATTTCAAATTAAGTTGACACAAAAAGTCACAACCAAGGAACTGTGCTTGCCATCAGGTTCTGGCTGCTTCCGCCTCCTGTGTCCCGGGAGCCATTACTAGGGAGCTGCTGACAGAAGAATTGTGAGGGAATTTCTGAATTTTTGAGTCTAGGTATAATATGGGGCAGGGATGCTGCTCAACATTAATGCCATCAGGTTTCCGGCTACCTTGGAATGCTGTTAACTGACTTTTTAGTGAGTTTTATGCTGACATAATCTTGATATATTTTAAATTAAAAGATGATGGTGATGCCACCTTACCTCCCCGAGAAGCCTAGGATGGCAAATCATTCAATAGTGTTCTGTAAGCCAGCATTCCAGGCAGCCTGTTCTTGAAAACCAATGGGCCCAGAAAAAGGTAGAAGCGAAGAAAGAAACAGGTCCATGGAATCATAGAATTGTAAAGTTGGAGGGATCCCATGGGTCATCTAGCCCAATTCCCTGCAACGCAGGAACTCCTGACAGGCGGCCATCCAACCCCTGCTTAAAAACCTCCATTGAAGGAGAGTGCACCACCTTCAACCATCAAACAGTCCTTATGGTCAGAAAGTTCTTCCTAATGATAGAACACACAAGTGAGAAAACAATTAAGGCATCTGTAAACATATAAAATCATTTATTGGCAGTGCTATGTTGCAATGATATGTATTTAGGCTATTGTACTACTTGGAGCACAAATCTACCAGTGGTAAACACAATAAATTATGAAACCTGATATCTATCTATATCTAACCAAATAACTGGGGAGTTCTATCACTGGAGAAGAACAGGATGTGTGGTGGCAATATGCACTACTTTGTGATATGCTGCCCATGCTTCCTTGAGAAAGCACCAGCATAACCGTTGGAAGAAGCACAGCAATGGGGTAAGAAGTGGCATGGAGATGCCTTGCATGCTTCTTTCGACCCATGCAGTACTACTCTCAGAATCCATCTTTTACAAAGCATTGTGCTCTTCTACAGTCATGTGAAATAAACAAAAAAAAAATATAAGAATTGTTTTTGCTAGATCATTGATCTAGGCCCATTGGATTCAGCATTCCATTTCTAGTGCTAGAAAGCTACCTATGATCCAGCAAGGGGAGCCAACATGGAGGCCTCCGGATGCCGTTGGACTACAACTCCCACCAGCCAGCATGACCAATGATCAGGGATTATGGGAAGTGGAGTCCAACAACTTTCAGAGAGCAACCCATTGGCTGTGATAGAGGGTGCTACTGGAGTGATCCACATGGTGGGTGGCTCTTCGATTATGGGAAGCAAGCACCACAAATAATTGTTTCCAGTGGTTTCCCATATTGGTGTTATAAAGTGAGAATTAGTTTGGGGCAACTTTCCTAGCCCTGCCTCCTGATATCCTTTAACGAGAGATAGTGGAGGTTGAAACTGGGTCTTCAGAGTTATCCATAAAACATTGGATTGTTACCGAGCTTTAGCGCCTCAAGAAGGTATTGGCAGGCTTGTCTAGAGATCTCATTGTGATTTACCTCAGGGCAACATACTGAGTTTCTCCTTCACAATAAAACCTGAATCTAGCATTATGTCTTCTGAAATTGCAATATATACTCCACCCATCCGGAGTCTCAGAAACTTAGCCCAGATTTGCTTGCTGCTAATTAGCTAACTTGTTTGTTAGAAGATTGGCAGATAATCTTGATGTGACACTAACCCATCTGCCGTAAAAGCATTCAGCGCACCTTGTTTTACTTAGCCTTCCCTCATTAATCTTGCAAGACTTAGTGATTGTTGATGAGAGTGGAATTCCCTGATGCAATAGAGAAAGGCTTCAGTATGAAATGAAGTCTTCTCATATTAAGAAGGTGATAAAATGATCAGTCACACTGAGGTAGTGTGAGAGTAATTTAACTGATATTGTATATGTGCAAAATAATGTAAATAAATTGATACTCTGGCAGGCTCAGACTACACACTTGCAATCAGCAAAATTAGGATAAAATTAGAAGAAGAAGAAGAAGAAGAAGAAGAAGAAGAAGAAGAAGAAGAAGAAGAAGAAGAAGAAGAAGAATTATTGATGAATTATGTGTATGGAAATGCAGAAGAATTTTGTTAATATACGGAACCAGAAGAGGGAATGGAGAGAAGTCCTGAGGTCTAAAGAACCTCAAGAAAAGGTTTTGAAATGTTTTTGTGAATGGGGACGGGGGTGGTGGGTTTTTTTTATAAAAAAAAGAATCATAGAATCATAGAGCTGGAAGAGACCACAAGGGCATAGCTGTCAAGTTTTCCCTTTTCTCGTGAGGAAGCCTATTCAGCATAAGGGAATTTCCCTTTAAAAAAGGGAGAACTTGACAGCTATGCACAAGGGCCATCCAGTCCAACCCCCTGCTGAGCAGGAAACACCATCAAAGCATTCTTGACATATGCCTATCAAGCTCTGCTTAAAGAACTCCAAAGAAGGAGACTCCACCACACTCCTTGGTAGCAAATTCCACTGCCGAACAGCTCTTATTGTCAGGAAGTTCTCCCTAATGTTTAGGTGGAATCTTCTTTCTTATAGTTGGAATCCATTGCTCCGTGTCCGCTTCTCTGGAGCAGCAGAAAACTTTGTAGTTAATTGTGGAAATTGTGAAAAAAACAATTAAAAATTATTTACTAGAGAGAGTAATTTAACCGAGATTATGTTATTTCTCTTAGTTAAGATTATTCCTTGTGTCCCCTTTTATTCCTCCTAAAAGAATAAAGACACAGGAGTCTTTCTGAGTAAAGTAACAAAAAGTTTACTCACATTTCAGTTCAGTTTGATCCCTGAAAGGCAGGCTCTTCTTAGTAGTTACACAAACAAAGTGTGAGTTAATCCCTTATGGAGACTGAACTCATGTGCTGCTGGCTGAGAGCCAGCAGACAGCAAAATTACATAAATAGAACAAAATGGCTGCAGGAGAACAGCAACAAGACAGCAAGAATCAAGACTGAGAAAGTAGCTGCATGACTTGGCTCTTTTATGGAGTCAGCCAGAGCCACGCCCATCTCCCAGGTCACATGCAGGGGGAGGATGCACCAGACCAGTGGAGCAGCAAGTTACACTGACTGGATGTCCCCCTGCCTGTGCCCACTCTAGGGAAATAAGGAATGTTGCATTTGACTGCACCAATGGATTACATCCCACAATCTCAGCAACTGATTTCATGGAGGAAGACCCAGTGGGAGTGATCTGCCATGCTCATTAGGCCTGAAACTCAGCCAAGTCTGTGAAGATCACATTTTTGCCAATAAAGAGTGAAATCCAACTTTGAGATTTACTGACTGGCTCTCTGGGACAAGAGGGCTGGGAGGAATTCTGCTGGAAAACCTGGAAAGCTGATTCCAGTCAGTGTAGACAGTACAGAGTTAGATGGGCGCAGTGATCTGACTCAGCATAAGGCAGCTTCATATGCTCTCTTCTGAATCCTATTACAGCAACTTCTATTAACTTTTAAGGTGGAAGAGGACAAATACGAACAGACAAGTTGAAATGAAGGCCGTTATACAAGCCCCATTCAAGCAGTGACTCCCAGGAACAGGCCATAATAGTCCCTCAGTGGATCAAACTCCATGGCAAGGCATTCCTTTTATTACAGCCATCATTATTTCTAATGTTATAGGATTAATATTGCAAAATTATCACCATGTAATTGCCGTCTGCATGGCAATATTTGTTGGTGAAAATTTATGTGCATATGAAATTATGACAGATGTATCCATAAGTATTAAATGCAGACATCAGATCCACACTGTAGATTTAGTATAATTTACTTTCACCTACTTATGATAATATTTGGAATAATTAGTTACAACTGAGCCTAAAGGATTCAAATTGCATTTAACTAGCAAAATTTTACAAGCACACTAACTGTTATAAATGTCATAGCAATGTTTAATCACACCACCCAATGCATAAAATTCTTCAAAAAAGTACTCTTAATTGGCAATGCACAAAATGCTATGTGAAGAAATAATATGAGCGGCAGGCACTATGATTAAGGTTGTAGCCTTGAAATTTATGAAACTGAGAACAGGATTGTAACTGAAATGGAAATATTGCTTGCAACCCTAGCACTGCTTGACCAGATAAATCTTGACCTTGCAATTATGAGTATGATTGGGAGTGAGGAATTACAGCATTTCTTAGAAAATTCAAATAACTTTACTCTTTTGTTTGTTTGGACTCTTTATTTCTTGTATTAATTACTCTAATAATATGACAAGAAAGGTCACACAAATGGAAAACCAAAGATTAAGTACATGAATCAGGCTTGCTATTCTTAGCACATAATATGGATTGTCTGGATTCTGGTTTTTATTTTTAGCACCACTTTTCTGATTCTTGTAATATGTACATCTAGATTAATATACATTTTCTGTATTAATTAAAGACCAAGAAACATGGGTGGCACTGTGGTCTAAACTACTGAGCCTCTTGGGCTTGCCGATCAGAAGGTTGGCGGTTCAAATCCCTGCGATGGGGTGAGCTCCCGTTGCTTGGTCCCAGCTCCTGCCAACCTAAGCAGTTCAAAAGCATGCCAAAATGTGCAAGTAGATAAATAGGTACTGCTCCTGCAGGAAGGTAAACAGCATTTCCCTGTGCTGCTCTGGTTCACCAGAAGCGCGTTAGTTATGCTGGCCACATGACCCGGAAAAACTGTCTGTGGACAAACGCCGGCTCCCTCAGCCTGTAAAGCGAGGTGAACGCCACAACCTCAGAGTCGTCTGCAACTGGACTTAACTGTCAGGGGTCCTTTACCTTTACCTTTTTAAGAAAGGCAGGACTCATTTAATGAGTCCTCTCAGTGCAAACCCTCAGCAACGACCTCTGCTTGCTCAATGGGGCTTTCTCCCCCTGAATGCCCCCTAAGTCACCCCAAAGTTGCACTGAATGGGTCAAGAGAAACCCCAGAACAGCATGTAGAGAGAAGAGTGGGGTGGGTGTCGTTTCACCTGGCAAGCCAAAATGCTTGCAGTGTGCCAATTGCAGCAGCAGCAGCAGCAGCAACAACAACAACAATATTTATACCCCACCCATCTGGTGGGCGGCTTCCAACAAAAGATTAAAATACAATAGTCCTTCAGATATTAAAAGCTTCCCTAAACAGGGCTGCCTTCAGATGTCTTTTGAAAGTCAGATAGCTGTTTATGTCTATGATATCTGACAGGAGAGCATTCCACAGGGCGAGCACCACTACCGAGAAGGCCCTGTGCCTGGTTCCCTGTAACTTCGCTTCTCACAGTGAGGGAACTGCCAGAAGGCCCTCAGCGCTGGATCTCAGTGTCCGGGCTGAACGATGGGGGTGGAGACGCTCCTTCAGGTATGCATGACGTTTAAGTGAAATCACGTATATGTGAAACGCCATTGAAAAAGCCTTCAAATACCCCATTCCACCTCACCCCTCCCCTTTTCATGCCATTTTTGCAATGCTTTCGTCTCACTTCTGGGTACGGCACGATGCACACGTGCAGTCACACACATATCGGACATGCCTAAAATGGTCATTGCTCCCATGGCTTTCCAGGAAGTGCATCTGGGGGAAACTGCATACAGTACGTTAAATAAAATAAAATAGGTGGGCCATGGTGCAATTTCATGAACATAGAAAATGCAATCTCAGAATTAAAGCATAAACTTTATCATTGACTTGTGAGATTATGTGGCAATGCCCAGATCACACACACACACACCCAGGAATAAATAAAGACACAGGACATATTGCATATGGTTAATGGGCATAGAAGTCCACAACTTTATTGATTACGGATGTAGAGGTATTGGCTTAGGCATTGGATCTAACCGTCTATATCCGACTCCAGCCCGCTCTGCTGGCAGTCTGTGAAGGGTTAACCACCGTTAGGTGAGTCCTGTGATGCAGATCAACTAGGAACTCACCCTGGGGCCACCACCTTAGGCCCTCACCTACCACGGCTTTGGACATGGCCACGCCCCGGACTCCTTAAGGGATTACCCTTCAGCATTTTGGGGGAGGTGATGGCAGCAACCTCTCCCCCCCCACCTGTACCCTTTCAGAGATAATCCAATGCCTACTGCCAAAGCCAAAGTTGTGACGGGTTGCTACGAGGTAGGCGAGAACTACCAGGCCAGAGCCAATTTGCCAAGTGGGAAAATTCCTACCAGGCCCCTCAACGGCGACCAACTGATGTCCGCAGCAATGTCAAAAGAGAGCCCTGCCTAAAGGGAGGGTGGGAGGGGGAAATGAAGCAGCTAGCGGTCAGGAGAAGAGAGACTGTTTCCCGGCCGCGGGCTTGCTTAAATCAGCAAGCCGTGCCCCCTTGGAACGTCCTGATTGGACGCGCCAAGGCAGCGCCATGACCGGGAGCCGCCAATAGGCTGGGGGGAATGGGCATCCATTCCCCCATCACGTGGAGTGCTCGTGGCGCCCACAATCTCCCCTCCTCCTACGGCGGAAGGGACTTTGCATAAACAGGATAAGATGCATGTGTGTGGGAAGAGACCTGTTTCATAGGGTTGTGGGCCCTCAAAAATTATGCTTGGGTCATGTGTGATGTCAGTCAAGGCATTGCATTTTGACAGGTAAGAAGGACAACAACACTGTGAACAATGCAAAACGGTTTAGCCCCAATCAGTGTAGACTACAAATAGTCCCATCTCCAGCTTTGTCAACTAGTACCGTAGCTGTGAATAGGTAATGCGCATCTCCATCCAGCCAATTCAATGGAGCCTGGATAAGGTTCAGGATGCCAATGAGAACTCACACTATGCATGGATCTCCCTTCCACAATTGAAGTGTTAGTATTTTTCATACAAAATTGAACACTGTAACATTGCTAGGTAAACAGCAATATACCTTTGGGGATACTTTAACTGGTGGCCACAAGCATCTACTATGGTGAACAGCCTACAGAGAAATAAGAAGAGAGGGGAGGGGAGAGAGAGAAGAAATACCAGCTATATTGTTGAGTATTTCAGTTTGATCTGTTACCTCTTTTGTTGCAAATAAGTCCTAGGCTTTTTCATACCATTGGGCTTTAGTAGGCAATAAAGAACATTTCCATTTTAAAGCTAAAGGCATTTTTGCAGCCACAAGGAGTATCAAGATCAATTCTTTATGCAATAAAAACAATGGATAATTATCAATCTTATTTAAAGAGATCCATACTGGGTCTCCAGGGAGGAATTTGCCGATAACATTCTTGATTTCTTTTATTAATGCTGTTTTAGTGTTTTTTTTAATAAAAAATATTATATGGAACTTTCAAATATTGCTATTATAAATCATATATATGGAGCTTTCATTGTGAAAAAGTGTTTTACCCTCTGTGTTATGTTCCAAGTCCTGTGAGGTGACTCACTGTTGTCCCAAATCTATAGAGAACAAGTCAACTTGGTAGTGGTGAAGAAATTTAGGGTTATTTTTCCAGGATAAGATCTGGAAACCCAGTGTTCAATGCAGCAGTATTAGTAGAGCACTTTAAAGATAATAAAGTGAAGGCTATATTTTGCAGAGGTATCTCCCCAATTTGGAAATCCAGAAAACAGTACAATTCTGGGAGTATGTTTTATTTTGAATAAAAATAACGACACACATGTACGCCACCTAAGTGAGAAAAATGATTTCTTAGGTTCGACGTGTTAAGACTATATTTCAGAAATGAACCCTAAAGAAAAAAAAGTTAAAGCAAATAATAATAAAAGAGCCCAAAAGCTTCTCATACATCTCATGAAGTTGAGAAAAGTAAGCCAGAGTCATTTTGGATATTTTTTGTTGTTGTAATTTAAAATGTTTTAAATAGTGTAATAATTGTGGTGTAATATTAATGTTGTGTTTTAATTGTGGTAACCCACCCTGGGACCTTAATGGTGAAGGGCAGGTTGTAATGATAATACAATTTATTCCAGCTAGTGAATTCCTGCTGGGGGGGGGGGGGGAATCCCTGAGTGTAAGGAAGAGAATGATGAGATTTGATCGCTGTTCAGCGCTCCTCACCTGTGACAGATAGCCATGCATACCTTTCCATACAAAGTTCTGCCTGACTAGAATATTCTCCCTCCCCCAGCTCTGTGGGATATGAAGGCTGCCCACAACAGAAGCCAGACTCTGATGGAGGAAGCTGTCGGCGCATAATGCTCCCATTACAAAGTGTTAGCAGCTATGTTTGAGGATAACTGTGGCATGGAGTGGGTTTCAGTCTTTACAATTATATGCCTCCAGCATCCTGGATGGTTAATAAAGGTGTAGTAATGGAAGCTACAGCCGCCATATGCCTATAGCTTTTCAAACCACCTTTCGCTTATGAATTACTGAGCCTTTTTCTTCTTTCATTTAAAAGTCTAGGGGGAATTGCTGCTTTTTTGTCCTACTTCTTGTGGCTTTGCTATGCTCTCCCCCCCCCCCCCCCGCACCCCATGCCCTGTAACTTTTATTTTAACCTTCTCTTCCTTTTCATTGCTTTTCAAGAAAGATTTCCCCCTAGGGAGGGCTGCTGCTCAGGTGAAGTTCAAAAGCATCACAACCGGCTTGTCTTGCTCACAGCTTTTCATAATAATTGACTGCAGCTAGTTTGAGGCAAAAAGAGAGGGAGACACCACTTTTAACAAAACAAAAAATATAAATAAATTATTCGGCAGTTTACACTCCACTTTTATTACTAGCACTGTCCTTGTGGTGCTTTCTGAAGTGTGCAACATGAAATTGCATGCTCCGTCGTCTCCCTCCTTCCTTTTGCTCCAGGACAGACAGAGTCAGCGGCCGCCTTCTCCTTGGGACATGTACTAAGTGCATATACCGTCTGGCCATGATATGCATTCTCCTTTCCCTCTGTAGTTAACACAACTGGTGAAATTACGACTGTCCTTGAAAGAAAAGGGTACATAAAGCCTTTAAATATGAAAGTGGGCAGCCAGAGGATTTGAAGCTGCAGATCAAGGTAAAGAGAATAAAGGGACGAGCTAACCACGGAGAGGGTTTTGTTTTGTTTTTCTATAGTCTACCTTCAAGCAGTAATTCCTAACCGTAGGCATTCCTATCTAAGCTTCGCAGGATTCAACTGCGACTTAAATGACTACATCTCTGGACTGAATTCCAGTGGAATAGCTGCGTTTTAGTCAGCTGCAGCAGAAATGATGTCCTTGTGGTACCTTAAAGCAGTGTTTCCCAACCTTGTGCCTCCAGATGTTTTGGGACTACAACTCCCATCATCCCTAGCTAGCAAGACCAGTGGTCAGGAATGATGGGAATTGTAGTCCGAAAACAGCTGGAGGCACAAGGTTGGGAAACGCTGCCTTAAAGAACCTTCCCACAGATATAGGCATCTGGTGTAGGAGGCTCTTATCTGTAAAAGGGATGGAGTGGAGGCTGCTTCTCCACCCTGTGATAAAGGGTAGTTACCTAAAGGAATGTGTAAACTGTCTGTCCTCTGTGTGTGGATGTAAACACAAGTCCTATCTTTGTAATCATCTTTCTTTGCTCCTTGATCCACATCTTCTTAAGAATGTAAGAAGACCCTACCGAATCCAACCAAGGGCCTATCTAGTCCAAGCTGCTGTCATTCTCTTAATGCAACAGTCTTTGTTTTTAATGGGAGCCTTGTTCTGTGTGTAGTGCAGCATTCAAGTTGGTGGCCGCTATTACCTCTTGTAGGGGCGAAAGAATTGTTGTTGTTTTTTATATTATGTGCTTTCTTTTCCCCGTCCTGAATCTTCCAACATTCAGCTTCTTGGGCTGACAGCAAATTCTAGCATTTGCAGAGAGGAAGAGGGGAAAAAAATCCCCTTTCCATTTTCTCCATTGTTGTTGTTGTTTAGTCGTTTAGTCGTGTCCGACTCTTCGTGACCCCATGATTTTATAAACCTCTATCTTGCCTCCTCTTCCAAGACAGGACTGGAGGCTGAGCGTCTCTACATGAGCACAGACTTAGATGGAGAGGAGTCAGAGGTTGCCCCTGTTACACAGCAGCAGGACAGTTCCAATTCTGCTGGCTCTCTCTCTCTCCCCCCCCCCCCGGATAATCCACTTGAGGAGAGTCCTGAACGTTACTGAGCAACAGGCTAGATGGGTCCAGAGGAGGAGCCCACCCCCTCACTGCAGTCTCCATCTGCTTGGGAAGGATCCAGAGTGAGAGACTCAAAGGGAAAGGCGGGGCCAGGGGTCATTTTCAGCAACGTTGCCAGCTAGATGAGACAAGCCGGTAGAACTCTACTGTGCTCTGTATTCACTTTCTGTGAATAAAAGCTAATTGCATTTTGTGTCTCAAGTTCTTTCCTGCCCTGTTGATGGCCTGTGCTCACCTGACAGCTCCTTGTACAATGCTATTCTAGGCTGCATCAACAGAAGTATAGTGTCCAGATCAAGAGAAGCAATAGTACCAGTCTATTCTGCCTTGGTCAGACCACACCTGGAGTACCTTATCCAGTTCTGGACACCACAATTTAAGAAGCATATTAAGAAGTTTGAATATGAGCAGAGGGTGGTGATCTAGATGATCAAGGGTATGGAAACCAAGCCTTGTTGAGGGAGTATGCTTAGTCTGGATAATAGGAGACTGAGAGGAGATATGGTGGTCATCTTCAAATATCTAAAGGGCTGTCACATGGAATATGAATCAAGCTTTCTGACAGTAAGAGCTGCTTGACAATGGAACAGAGTCCCTTGGAAGGTGGTGGCCTTTCCTGCCTTGGAGGTTTTTAAGTAGAGGTTGGATGGTCATTTGTCGTGGATGCTGTAGTTGAAATTCCTGCAAGGGTCTGAAAGCCAAGCCTTATGAGGAATGGTTGAGGCAGTTGGGTAAGTTTAGCCTCCAAAAGATGAGAATAAAAGGAGATATCTTCAAATATCTAAAGGGCTGTCACATGGAAGATGGATCATCCTTGTTTTCTCCTGCTCTGTAGCGTAGAATTTGAACCAGGAGATTCCCACTAAATATCAGGAAGAACTGTCTGATTGTAAGAGCTATTCAACAGTAGGACAGAATTCTTTGGAAGTTGGTGGACTCTCCTTCCATGGAGGTTTTTAAGCAGAGGTTGGGTGGTCACCTGTTATGAATTCTTTATTCGAAATTCCTGCATTGCAGGAGGTAGGGCAGGATCCCTTCCACCTCTACAACTCTACGATGCTAAGTGATTGACTATGTAATATTTCAATTCCTTTGTAAGAGAGGCTCATTAATATTTCCAGTGTGTCTAATAGCATTTAACTATTCTGTATTTATACATCGGTAACCACTTAAAAGCTGTGTACAGTGGCTTTACTGGATACTTCTAACATCCTTGACTGGCACAAATATGTTGCTTCAGCTGCAATACAAAGACATTCGGGGTACTTATAACAACGAGTGGTTTGGCTAATGATAAACAGCATAGCCTTATGAATGCTTTATTTACCCTGAGCTCTGATTTTTGTTTCCTTTGTTTGAAGAATGGTGCTCAAGGCTACTTCCGGAAAACAGAAAAATATGGGAAGCTATTGAACCTTTTGGTGGTCTGTTACTAAAGTGGTGCTTTTTAAATCCTTCAGCTGCAAACCACAGATACTCCCCCGCCACATCTAGCCAACCAAATGTGAGTGACATAATCTCTCTGCTCTCATCTTACCTTTGCTTGGGTCTAATGTAGGTACCATGTTTTACATTTATGGGATGTTGTACGCTGGGTGAAACTTGGAGGCTCATTCCTGACATGCCGCTCTTATCTCTGACAATTAGTTCTGCCGAAAGCTACCATTGTTGTTGTTTTATTATCATGGCAGGAAGACAGCTTGCTGGCTGTAGCATCACATCTAATCTTTGTTTTCTGCTTTGGGTACATAATGTGGTCCTCCTTTCGAGCCACGGCAGCTACACACCACAGTGTTCTTTAATATTTCTACACAATCACCCCCAGCATAATCAGCATAATCTCTGCTCCAGCAAAAGCCTCCATCAGTGGAACGGGGAGAGAAAGCTTCTTTGCCAATACCCCTGTTCCAAAACCACACCAAATGAAAAGAATGCTTCCTTTGAAACCAGGTAAATCTTGAATTCATCCAAGCACAAGGATCTGAGCAGAATTGCTGTTGATCTTAAATCACGTTTAACCCCCTACATCTGAAATTCCGCACCTGGACTTGCACCGATTGTAATATATCGCCAACCAAAGATCAGCAGATGAAATACCTGCCATAACATAACTCATTTTTACACCTCCTGGTACTTGAGCTCTTTGCATGGATTGAGGTTGGCATTGGAGGAGAGCAGGGCTGCCATGCCTTTAACAACAAGTTAGTATTCTACTAACAAAAAATAGTATTCTAGCTTTTGTACGCTTTAAAATATGGTTGTGAATTTTTCCTGATTTTATTGTTTTATCGTTTTGTCAACTGCTTTGAGTTTTTTTTTTGTTTTTACAATCAAGCAATATATACATTTTATGAAGCAAACGACTAAGTGGGAGGCAGATAATAAACTGAGCTAGGCTTTTCTAGTATGGAATGACAATCATGGGGAAAGCTTCCTCTGTCGGTATTCTGCCAGGCATCTTATTACTTGTGCTTCACCCTGATTTATTTAGGCTGCTCCTCCCCACCACCACCTACGAAAGAGGGTATAAATTTGCATCTGAAAATAAATGCATGCACATTTTATGCAAGTTTGTATCTTCCTTTGTACAGGGACCCAGGTGGCGCTGTGGTTAAACCACTGAGCCTAGGGCTTGCTGATCAGAAGGTTGGTGGTTCGAATCCCTGTGATGGGGTGAGCTCCTGTTGCTTGGTCCCAGCTCCTGCCAACCTAGCAGTTCGAAAGCACGTCAAAATGCAAGTAGATAAATAGGAACCGCTACAGCGGGAAGGTAAACGGCGTTTCCATGTGCTGCTCTGGTTTGCCAGAAGCGGCTTTGTCATGCTGGCCACATGACCTGGAAGCTATACGCCGGCTCCCTCGGCCAATAATGCGAGATGAGCGCGCAGCCCCAGAGTCGGTCACGACTGGACCTAATGGTCAGGGGTCCCTTTACCTTTACCTATCTTCCTTTGTGAGTGCAGCAGGAGACCCAATCCACATACAGCATACCGGCCCCAAATAATCCTGTTGGCAATATTTGCAAACAAGGAGAGTAGCTGGAAGGGTGTCCTGCTTGCCAGAAATACTTAGCACTGCCAATGCGGGCACAGGTAACAAGCCCTGTGCTGTCTTTTGGTTTGGGGAAACACAGATTCCCAAAAGGAGGCTACTTTCTTTTATGCTGCCTGTATCACCAGCCCCAATCCCAGAAAAACTTCCTTCTTCTATTCTGCAGCCTCAGTTTACACCTCTGCTTTCACTTTCATACCAATATCCTTACCTCCCAGTCTTCCTGCTTTTGTGCAACCACCTCTTGTACACATCCCTGCATCTTCCTTCTCCCACACATTGCAATGACTAACCACCCTTTCCACCTTCTGCCCATTTACAAAGCCACTGTTGCCTCCTATGCTGCTGCTCATTTGTGCCCCCACTGCCATGCTTCCTCCTCTCTCCTATTCTGCAGCTCCTGTAGATCATCTACAGATTCACACCTCCCACCTCCATAGGAAAACCATGCAAGGAAAATGCCAGACGTAATGAGGAGAGGGAGGGGACTAGTCTTTTAAGAGAACAGGGTACATTTCATGGTGGGAAAGGTTATGGGCAGGGGGGGATATCAAGACACAGGAACAGAAAGGAAAAGTGGGTTAGGCTTCTGGGATTGTTTTGTGACAGCTCAGAATATGAGAAGATGGACTCTAGTGATGAGAACTTTTCAGCCACAGGTCTTGTCCTGTGCTTCTGAGCAGAAGTCTCTCGTTTTTTAAAAAATGATTTTTGGGACTCCCTTTTTCAAACTGGCATGCATGCAGCACACATGCAAGTGCAGATATAGTGATGCATTTGGTTTTAATTTCTATCAACATCTATGTGCAAAAATAGACTGCCACCACTTTCCCAGCAGTGTGCATCAAAAAAGGTTTACCTAAAAGGAAGGAATGGGAGGAGATCTCCGAGATGATGTGCATTGTTTGGCAGAGGCCTGTGTTAGCAGGAAATATTTTATTTATGAACCACTTTCAGAATGTGCTGTGTCTTGTCAATAAGAAATAGTGGGAGAAAAATTATTTGTTTCTCTGCCGTGGGCTAAGTAAATGGATGGATTTATTTATTTTCATCTGTACTGTTTTAGTACAGTATTGGCTTCTCTTCGTGGAAAGCCAGAGCAGTGCTTTGATGTGAGCACTTTTAAAATAACTTAATTGCAAGGCAGATGGTTAGAAGCTGAAAACCTGTGTGAAGGTGAAAAATTGCTTAAGGAATGCTTGTGCCCCGTAGGGAGAAATCCTTCTATTTGTAGGTGTTAGCTGCAGTTTCCATATCTGCGATTAGTCCTTAATATAGAAGGGGTAGCGTGGTGGAGCTGACAAAAACATGTCATCACAGCATGAGGAGCAGAACAAAGTGCCAGCGTTTCCATCAAATCAATCCCTCTTCTTCAAAAAATGCTCAGTAATAACCACTAGCAAATAACTTCAATCAGTAGGCTACAAGCATGAGATATTCATGTTTTTAGGAGCTCTTTGGGAAAATGTGTTTGAGAGAGAGAGAGAATTTTTTATACCTCCTAAATTGGGGCATGATTTTAAAACATTCAATCCAGATGGAATGTTTTTTTCTTGAGGCAGACTGCTCCTGTATATTGGAAGCATTCTTGTGTTTAAAAAGTGGTAACCTGCTTATAAATCATGCTTTTTTGTTGGCTTGGTGGGATTTGAACCAGCAGCCTGCCTATCAAACCTTGGTTCCCTCAGCTGGTCGGGTAGGCAGTTCAAGCTGTGCCATTCTCACAACAGCCAACCCTTGGAGGGTCACATGAGCCTCACAGGCAAATCCAATGCCATGGGCTGATATAACCATCCCCAGATCTTCTAACTTCCCTCAATCCGAGGACCAAATCAGGTGACAAAATAGGAGCATCACACCTAAGGGTAAAGGGTATTGGACATGCATAAGGTCCAAGGTTCAGTCCCTAGCATCTCCAGGAAGGACTGGGATTGTCCTCTTGCAGAATCCCTGGAGAATTATTTCCAATCACCGCAGGCAATGCTGAGCAAAATGGACCAGCTTGAAGGAGTGTCGAGGGGAAAGGGTTAAACTTCCTCTGACGACAGTCCCAATTCCAATTCCTGTTTAGAATTCTGTCGTTTAATTCATGCATTTCGCATCTCATCTGATTTGTCACTGACCTACTTTGGCTCATGATAAGCACCCAACCTTCCTGTTGCATGATCAGCTTCTGAGACTTCCACCTGCTTCTCTCGAAAGTCCTTTCCTTATATTTAGTTACTGAACAGCATTTGTAAACCACTTCGTATGTGAAAATCTCTAAGCAGAATACAAAAATGCAACATAAAAAGCAATAAATGAGTATCATAAAAAACCAGAGGTATGACATTTAAAAAGCAGTTAAACAGCATTATAAAAACAGGAATTCAGAAATAAGGTCCAACCTCATGAGTGAGGGAAAGCGTGGCCAAAAATATGTCTTTGCAAGACATCTGAAGCAAGTGATAGATGATGTTTCATGTATAGAAGAGGGGAGGGCATCCCAGAGTACAGGAGCAATGACATTAAAATGCCCATTTTTTAGTCACCTTACACCTTCTATACAAACAGCTCAAAGCTTAAAAGCACTATTATGGCTTTCTGCAAGGAATCCTGGGAATGTAGTTTGTTAAGGGTGTTGCTAGGAGCCCCCCCCAAAACAACAACAACAACAACAACAACAACAACAACAACAACAACAACAACAACAAAGCTACAATTTCCAGAGAAGTTCAACAATCATTACTTCTTCCAATTCTGAGAATTGTAGCTTCCAGGGTGGGATGGGGGATAGAGGTTTCCTAACAATTCTCAGCACCCTTAAAATGAATGCTACAGTCCCCAGGATTCCTTGCAGAAAGCCATGACCACTGAAGTGGTATAATCATGCTTTAAATATATGGTGTGGATGTGTCCTTAGGGAAAGCAGACCTCTCCCTGGAAATATTAAGAGTGGATATGTTTTAAATATATGGCACAGACATGGTCTTAGTATTCAAAGCACTTTATTATCTCACCATCCCTTTAAGGATGGCTAGCATTAATAGCCCCATATTGTAGCAAGAAGAAAAAGAAGAGAGAATAGCTTGCCTAAGGCTATCCAGTAATTTCATGACTGAGATTATTTTTCTTTCTTACATACTTACCTGGGTGGAAGTCCCACTGAAATCATTGAGGCTTACTTTGGGGTAGATATGCATAGGATTGGACTGTAAAATGAAGATGAAGTCTAGGAAATTCCTCCTTCCGTATAAAACATGAATAAAGTCACTGTTACGGCAGAGTGTTGTTCACTTGATTTAGAACCTGCATCGTAAAGTTCGGCAGTAGTTGTTTAAAGTAAAAAAAAGTCCTTTTTATAGATCAAACTTCTTGAACCTTCATTCATAAATCTCTTCTGTCCCACCCGAGATATAAAAAGGATGTTGTGCTCTTGTAGAATGTTTCTGTAGCTCTATTTGGACCCTTAAATTATGTATGGAGAAAGGGAGGAAAAACCTGTAATGGCAACATAAAAGTTCTTTGGGATCATTTATAATCTAAGGCATCGCAACAGCACGTACCTTCCCATCTCCTGCAGTGGTTAAGATTGCAAACCTATTCACACAACTGGGAGTAAGTCCTACCAAACTCAGTGGGGCTTGATTCTGAGTAGACATGCATAGGATTGTGCTGTAAGTGATACAGCTTTGGGATACTGCTGCATTAAAAATGTAGATTTAGATCTGTAATAAAAGAGCTAGAATGGATTCTTGTTCAACAGCATTTTCACGAATTTGTATGGGGCCCACTGGCATTTGCAGTAACGAGATTTTCTTTTTTCTTTTCCCTACCACCTCTGTTCTTTTTTTCCACTGCAATAGACATTTTGATGCACACATACATTATTCAACATTATTGAAAGGGGAGCAATGCTGAGCTGCTGCAGAAGGATGACTGTATCTAAATCAGTGCCCCCAATGTCCATACGAATCTCTTTCCTAGTAATCAGTCATAGGTTTGGCTCCACATTCAGTTAAATATTCATCAGGTATTTAAACATCACTGTATCCTGCTGTAGGACAAAGGGTCTGCATCAGACATATAAATTATCTACCATCACGACCTGAAATATATTTTACAATAGACTAAGGGGAAGACGGGAAGTTGGGTCCTGGTGCCTTGTCATCACCATTCTTTATAATGTCTCCCTGAATGTGACTTTGAGGATGCTGCATAGGTGAGAAGTCTATGGCGTTCACAGTTGTTCACCTGATAACTGACATGGGCATGGGCTTAGGCACTAGGCCACTGCACTATGCAGAAGCAGCTCCTACACAGGTGGAGGTAAATTTCATTATGGCCAAAGTACCTGAAGTGATTGACTATTACAGTAGTACCTCAGGTTACAAACACCTCGGGTTGCAAACACTTCGGGTTACGGACTCCGCTAAACCAGTAGTAGTACCTCAGGTTAAAAACTTTGGCCCAGGAATTAGAACAGAAATCAGAAATCACTAATATATGCATTTTAATGCACATTTTCACTAATATATGCATATGCATATCATGCACCTGTGTTTTGATTGGAAATTACATTGAATTTTTAGGGTTTCAGCCTGTTTATTATTTTGCTAAGTCCTAAGGTAGGTGTGCATTAAAATGCAAACCAAACCCAAATTTCTCCCTTATTCCTATCCAAAACTGAACTGTGGAATGGACTTTCGAGATGCTTAAGGAATTCAAATAAAAAAAATTCCTTCAGTAGCACCTTAAAGACCAACTAAGTTTTTATTTTGGTATGAGCTTTCGTGTGCATGCACACTTCTTCAGATACGGTGCTACTGAAGGAATTTTTTTTTATTTTACTTCGACCCAGACCAACACGGCTACCTACCTGTAACCAGAACTAAGGAATTCAGTGTGTGCAAATTCCAAAACAAACTGAGCTGATTCACAAGTTTCAGACTAGTAGGCAGATTGGAATGCTGCTGCCCACTGGATTTCATGCTTCTCTGAAAGTTGTGACTTGGGTCTCAGCTCTAAGCAGTATCAAAATGCATTTTAAAGTATCCAAATACATTTAAAAATAAGCATTTAAATAAACATAAGCTTTTTTATTGCCTCACAGAACCAGGACGGAACAGATTTGACATATGCAAAATGACACAAAATAGAAATTGTGCGACAATTTAAACGTGCACAGAGGAGAGCAACCAAGATGATCAAGGGTCTGGAAACCAAGCCTTAGGTGGAACAGCTGAGGAGGTATGCTTATCCTGGATAAGGGATAAGAGGAAACTGAGAGTAGATACGATGGCCATCTTCAATTATCTAAAGGGCTGTCACATGGGAAATGGAGCTAGCTTTCTGATGGCAAGAGCTGCTCGATAGGGGAACTGACTCCCTCGGAAGGTGGTGGGTTCTCCTTCCTTGGAGGGTTTTAAGCAGAGATTTGGTGGCCATCTGTCATGGATGCTGTAGTTGAAATTCCTGCATTGCAGGGGGTTGGACAAGTTGGCCATGAGGCTCCCTTCCAATGCTACAATTCTGTCATTTGTCCATCTCAAGCTGGAGGTATCTGCTCCAAGCTCAGTGTGTGCAGATTCTAGCCTTTGGTCTATGAAAAGGCAATCGTCATTATGGGTGCCTACAATATTTTAATCTCTAAATAGCACTTTAAGAATAGCACCTACCATTCCTTTTAATGAAGTAATCAATCAATCAGTTCTTCTCCCTATGTTTGATTTTCATTAAGGTCATCCCATTCACCCTTGGCACATTCTCATAGACCAGTTTTGATTCAACTTTTACAGACCGCATGGTGGGGGGAGAAGACTATTCAATGTGTTTGTGGAATATAGTTAGGCATTTGTTCGATGCTCTGACCTTGAAAACCTCTTAATTCAGCAAGCATGTCAGTGGCATAAATGAGGTCAGGTCTTGAGTATTGGACAATTTTTGACAATCCTGTTTCTTTAGAGTGCTTAAAGAAAGGCTTTCAGAATTCAGACACAATTATCATTGCTTGAGGGACATGTAAGACCAAAGGTCATTTTAAAGGCTGATAGAGTGATGTTAAGCCCTTGATAATACAGCCATTCACAGGTGGCATGCATACACATACAGAGACTTTTGGAAATGTGGTGCTATTTATGTCCCTCATGTTTCACTTAGAAACGTGAGGTTTTAAGACAAGCAGGATTCAGCAGGGGCTCCAGCAAAATTCCTTTGCATGGGCTTCCATTTCCCAGGAGCTTACATCTCTGAATTTTGGAGACTTCATTCCCTTGGAAGGTATTGCCTGAATTGATCTAGGGTGAATTGGCCTCCTGTCTGAAGTGCTGCAGTGCGATTTATTTCGCTGTGCACAACTCTAATATACTTAGCACATAGAGACCTATTTTATAACCAATGCATCTCAAATGCATAAAAATCAATGAGCTGGCCATAGATTTCTGTTTTATAATCATGTGACCCTGTAGCATAGGTCAGGCACTTCGGTATAACTTATTTACTGTAAAATATACAGCCATCTTTCACATAGAGCCTCATTGGCCAGTTCTAATCCAGGTTTTTATTTGATTCACAGTTTCAGAGTGTTATTCACAAATGGTGTTAAAAGCAAAAGCCAGGAGTCAGGAGTCATATCAATGCCTACAGTAGCTCAAAAAGACTTCCATGTCTAGCTTGTTTTCACTACCAAAAACTACCATATAAGGATACATAATCCTTTCTATGGGTTCTTTGAGGTATATCTCATGATGCCTGGTGAGAAAAATGTGCAAAGAAGAAACACTAAAATGACGGCCAGCACCATATACCCAAGAGAACTCAGCAATAATGTGACTTGTGCTGGAACACACCTTATAGTAGAAATGGATTTGTTCCAGAAGTTGTCTACTGGATTGTCTGGTTCATTTCTGGAAAGAGCCTTCTCACCAGAACCAAGTTGAAAGGTTTGACATTAGCAACACGCATCAGCATCCCAGGCCTTAGCTTCTTTTTGGAATTATCTTAGATATTTGAAAATAGTAGGCCTGTAAGGGGGAGAGAGTATAGGGAACCTCCCCCTCTTATCAGGAGCAGCTCCTCCCCAAAGCAGCAATGGAAGCGTGGGGTCTGAAGGGGCTAGTCAGGAAGCAGAGAGAGAGTGCCAGGTCTCTGGCAGCATGGGAGAGCCCCTGCTCCACAGGCGGGAAGAGAGAGGGGTGGAAAGGGGGGAAATGGAAAGGAAGGAGCGTAGACCCTTTCTCCTGGCACCGGATTTACGGAGGAGGAGAAAGGGGAGGAGATTCACTGTCCCGAGACTATTATGTTGGCCGAAATCGCGCAGAGGGGCAGTGCCGGATTCTGGATCGGACTGAGCAGACATGTTTCCCACATCTTGTTACACTGTAAATAGAGTGCACCAATAAAGACTGTTAAAAGACAAGCATGTGGAAGGTCGCTACTCTGGAGTAGTCACAATAACCCCTGACAGCGCCCTTACAATTTGAAAGACTATTCATCCCAGTTCCAAGTCTAAAATCAACCACTAGGTACTACTAATCTGCAAACCCTAATCTCTAATAATCTTTATGTTATTGCTTTATCTTTTTGTAAACTGCTTTGAGGTTTGTTTGTTGGTTTGTTTGTTTATAGAATAAAGCAGTGTATAAACTTAATGAAATAAAAATAAAAACCCTATGTATTCTGAGGTAGAATAGTTGTGTAAGATAACTATAATGAGTGAGTGTAAATTTGAATTTATCCTTAGAGGACCCCCCTGATTTAGATTATATTAAATATAAATCTGACATGGAAATAAAAGGTCAGGTACCAGTCTGTAGCTTCTACGCTAGAATATAACACTCATTTACACTCGCTTAATCTTTCTTCTGCCAGAGCCCAAATCATGCATACCCAGAAAAGAACACATGAAAATATTTATAGTTACAACATAGCAAGTGGGATACATAATTCTGATAATAGCTTTTGGAGTACTCAGTACAGAACATGCTCGTTTGGTAGATGCAAGGACCTTTTATTTATTTACTTCTCTCTATTTACAGAGCCACTTTAGCAGCAGCTGGAACCAGCAAAAACACAAATATGTGAGAATTAAAATGACTTCTTGTAGAATCTGATGGACCACCTTCATCCTAGAAGAAACAAATCAGCTGTATCATCCATTAAACTGACTATATTATGTTGGGACAAGAGCTGTGTGATGCTTGGACACTAACACCCGGAGAACAGTTTTTCACAGTTTCTATTTCTTTCCGTTTATATTTTTCATCCTGTGTGTGTCAACAAACAGAGGCAATTTGCTTTCAAAATTATGGAGAAAGCATGCTCTAGGTTCTGAGACCCAAAAAGCAAAATCTACAACTGGAACAAATTGGGCATACATTTTCTTCACTTTATTGCATCCTACATGGAAGCCACTTCTGCAGTTACATGGTTTGTTGAAACAAAATAAAAATAAAAATCCCTTCCAGCAGCACCTTAGAGACCAACTAAGTTTGTCATAGGTATGAGCTTTCGTGTGCATGGTTTGTTGGTTTGTTTTTGGAAAGGTTTTTGCTTCTAGAGTTTTAAATTTCAAGTACAATCACTTTATGGGAAGAGTGAAGACAAAGAGAGGAAAACAAGTCTTTAACCAATAGGTCATCGGCTTGGCGGAACAGAGAGGCATGTTAAATGAAGTCACATTGTGTGGTAAGTCTAGAGCTCCCCAGCAGCCTCTGAGCACTGTACTCACACCAAGCAGAGCATGATGCTTCAGCTCCCAATGACTGTTGCCCTAAGGAGGACTTCAGGCACAACAGCAAAGAGAGGACAGCCACAGATGGGGCCAACAGATGCCACTTCAGGCACTTCGCCCAGTGCACCGGTGTAAAAACACTATCAACACTTTTTTTTAAAAAAAAGCATTTGCCACATTCCATACAATCTATGCAAGAAGATATAGCAACAAGGGATTGACAGAATTTATTCCATACTGAGAAAATAGAAAGGCAGCTTTTCTTCTTCTGCCTTTTCAGACCTTCTAATGAAATTTCAATCTGTCTTCTCCAAGAATCTGCCAGTGCACAAGGAATATATTTCTTAAGTTTGTAGCAAAAACACACTACCAAGAGAACACAGTCATACCTAGAAAAATATTGCAAAAGTGATAGATCAAATGCAACAAACAGTTAGGATTTTTACCAGCACCTGGATTCTGGGAAACGTTCCCTGAGACATTAATACAGTGCTACCTCGGGTTAAGAACTTAATTCGTTCTGGAGGACCGTTCTTAACCTAAAACTGTTCTTAACCTGAGGTACCACTTTAGCTAATGGGGCCTCCTGCTGCCGCCGCTCCGCAATTTCTGTTCTCATCCTGAAGCAAAGTTCTTAACCCAAGGTACTATTTCTGTGTTAGCGGAGTCTGTAACCTGAAGCATCTGTAACCCGAGGTACCACTGTATAACAAAGGAGGCAGAACACAAAACACCCCAAAGAGGGTAAAATATGGGGGGTTGCAAAAAGAGTGAGTTATTTTAATAATGAGACTAAGATCACATTGTTGTTGTTTAGTCGTTTAGTCATGTCCGACTCTTTGTGACCCCATGGACCATAGCACGCCAGGCACTCCTGTCTTGCACTGCCTCCCGCAGTTTGGTCAAACTCATGTTCGTAGCTTCAAGAACACTGTCCAACCATCTCGTCCTCTGTCGTCCCCTTCTCCTAGTGCCCTCAATCTTTCCCAACATCAGGGTCTTTTCCAAGGATTCTTCTCTTCTCATGAGGTGGCCAAAGTATTGGAGCCTCAGCTTCACGATCTGTCCTTCCAGTGAGCACTCAGGGCTGATTTCCTTAAGAATGGATAGGTTTGATCTTCTTGCAGTCCATGGGACTCTCAAGAGTCTCCTCCAGCACCATAATTCAAAAGCATCAATTCTTCGGCGATCAGCCTTCTTTATGGTCCAGCTCTCACTTCCATACATCACTACTGGGAAAACCATAGCTTTAACTATACGGACCTTTGTCGGCAAGGTGATGTCTCTGCTTTTTAAGATGCTGTCTAGGTTTGTCATTGCTTTTCTCTCAAGAAGCAGGCGTCTTTTAATTTCGTGACTGCTGTCACCATCTGCAGTGATCAAGGAGCCCAAGAAAGTAAAATCTCTCACTGCCTCCATTTCTTCCCCTTCCATTTGCCAGGAGGTGATGGGACCAGTGGCCATGATCTTGGTTTTTTTGATGTTGAGCTTCAGACCATATTTTGCGCTCTCCTCTTTCACCCTCATTAAAAGGTTCTTTAATTCCTCCTCGCTTTCTGCCATCAAGGTTGTGTCATCTGCATATCTGAGGTTGTTGATATTTCTTCCGGCAATCTTAATTCCGGTTTGGGATTCATCTAGTCCAGCCTTTTGCATGATGAATTCTGCATATAAGTCAAATAAGCAGGGAGACAATATACAACCTTGTCGTACTCCTTTCCCAATTTTGAACCAATCAGTTGTTCCATATCCAGTTCTAACTGTAGCTTCTTGTCCCACATAGAGATTTCTCAGGAGACAGATGAGGTGATCAGACACTCCCATTTCTTTAAGAACTTGCCATAGTTTGCTGTGGTCGACATCACATTAGGAGAGTTCATAGCTCGGTGTGTAGAGCACATGCTTTTCATGCAGAAGTTCCCAGTTTTCAATCGCTGGCATCTCAAGTAGGATTGGGAAAGTCTTTGGTCTTGGAAAGCCACGGCTGGTGTCAGACCTTACTGAGATAAATGGGTTAATGCTCTGATGAAGTCAAAAGCCGCTTTCCTTAGCCTCAAAAGCATTTATAGTGGGTTTCAGTCTAGGCTATGTTGTGTCCTGTGCTACACACATGCCGGCAGCACCAGGACCCCACAGTAGGGATAGACCCCTGGAAGTGTGGACAAAAAAGTGAAGAATGCAAAACCAGCATGAGCTATGAAGGGACATTCTGGGATTTGTCCTGATCTGTACCTAGGGTTGCCAGCCTCAATAGAGGACAGGACTTCTGTGCCTTTAATTGCCCTGCTCTCTTTTGAGTCTGGAAACCTTAAAGAGAAACCAGCAGACCCTTTGCTTGGAAATTAAACAAAGGGTCTGCTGGTTTCTCTTTAAGGTTTCCAGACTCAAAAGAGAGCAGGACAATAAAAGGGACAGAAGTCCTGTCCTCTACTGAGTCTGGCAACCCTATCTGTACCTCATCTATCTTTCTGCTTCTCCAGCTTTTGCCTTCCAAACAGTGCCCCCCCTCTTTTAAATATGTGGTATCGGAAAGGCAAGGAGTGGGGATAATATAAATTTCAAGGGGGGGTTCTTTGAGCTGGTCAAGCACACTTGAGATAGAAATGTTGCTGGCTCAAGGGCTATGTTCAACCTATGATGACTTCCCTTTTCTGCCTCTGATCACTGCATTGTGTCTCTCTAATGTGGTTAGTTGTGAACAATTCACATTTCAATCCTAGCAGGAAAGTCTGAAAAAACCACACATATGAAGTTACATGGTGGAGGAACCAGACATTTTGCAACAGACAGTATCTTCAGAATTGCTCCTTGTTGTGTTGCTTAAACCAGCAAGAAAGGACGTGACAGAACATCACTTGTTACCTACAGATCTCAGGTAAAACCACAGCAGTGATCATCAATCTACCCTATTCTTGCTTAAGCAGCCAACTAATCTCACCTGAAACAAGAAACCACATAAATAAGGAACCAACACAGGGATCAAACCCTGGGGAAAGAAACCAATATGGCAACTTGATTAGATCTAATCATGTTAGTCCTCATATAAAGTTTTCATTCACCTCTACAGCTTCCAGTGGGGTCTATGTCACCACCCTCCAGCAATGGTCTTCTGAATTCCACAAAGGACAAACAACAGTCCCTGAGTGGAAGAATAAATGCAGGAAAAGCTCATCTTAGAAATTGCTACATTCGAAGTCAGTAGGTGAGACAGCATCCGAGTCTTCCAAGATGCTTTACTGAAGACCAGAAAGCTGCTATTCTCCCACAAAATAATTTTAGAGCTACACTACAAATTGCTAGATGGTGTAGAGCAGGCATCCCCAAACTTCGGCCCTCCAGATGTTTTGGGCTACAATTCCCATCTTCCCCGACCACTGGTCCTGTTAGCTAGGGATCATGGGAGTTGTAGGCCAAATCATCTGGAGGGCTGCAGTTTGGGGATGCCTGATGTAGAGTCTTGAATCTCCAAGGCCAGGGTTCAAATCTCCACTCAGACACAACGCTCCCAGGGTGACCTGGGGCCAGTGACTGTTCCTCAGCCTAACCTACCTCCCAAGGTTGTTAGGGGGATACAATGGGGGACGACTGCCGAGTACCTTGGAGGAAAGGTAGAATAGAAATATCATAATAAACACATTAGTAAAATTTCAATAGGTTTTTGTTGTTGTTTTGGCATTTGTGTTGGTTTTAACAAAGACAATGGATCCACAGTTGTTCATTAACATAGCAAAACTGGCATGACAATGTCACAAATTTCTGCAGTTCACTTTGTTCACTTTGTTTACCTTCAACTTCAATCAGAACTGTCACATGATGCACTTTTTGCACTTCATTGCCATTTGGCTCCTTTCCCCCATCTATAGCTGCCAAGAGTACACTATAGGCCAGGGAAGGGGAATCCCCCAGCCTAAGGGCCAACTTTGGCCTACCAGGCTTTCCCATTTCCTTCCAGGCCCATGGCCACATACAGTACTCTACACTTGATGTCAGGTATAGGTGTGGAGCAGGAAGTAGCCGAAAGTGGCTTTGCAGACACGGCTGATTGGCAGTGCCTGCAAAGCCCATTGCACAGTGTTCCCCAAGCATCTAACAACCAGCTGATTGATAGGCATTTGGGAAGTGTTCTGAAAAATGTTTTGCTTTGACAGGTATCCATCACCTGGTGTCATTAGGATGGCAGATGACTGACAAGTGAGTGGTCAAAGCTGACCCATGGAAGGAGATAAAGATCTGACCTGTGTGGCCAAAAAGGTTCCCTGTCCTTGCTATTGGCCAATAGCAAAGTACTCTATATGGGGCAGCCCTAGAGATTGGTCCAGAACCTGCAGCTGGTGCAGCAAGCAATGCATAAGTTTGCTTAGCTGGACAACAACCTGCATGTGTGTAACACCCCTGTTGAAGGAACAGCACTGGTTGCCAATTTGCTACCAAGAAAACTTGATAAGGCCCTAAATAATGTGGGGCCAGGTGGCCTTAGAGGGCATCTTCTCCCAAACTTGTACCCTGGGGTCATCAGCTGAAGCCATTTCCAGTGGCTGCTATAACTGCTGGAAGTTGAATAGTACATTTTTCTCACAATATGGACCAAAGTTCATTACACATATCCCACGTGTTTTGTTAAGGTCAATATTTTAAAATCTAGTCTCCCCTTGTTCCTGCTCTTTTGCTCTCTGAATCGTTGCTTATGTCGCTGCTTCTGCCACTGCAGGCTTTGGGGGCCTCAAGCTATCAGAATAGGGCTCAGTCAGCATGCATAATAATAATAATAAAAAATCCCAAGCCAAATCTAAAAAAGAAAAGCATTATGTTACAATCATTTCCATAGGCTGATTATGTATTGTGTGAACTTGTAAGTACTTCATTTTGCTCATCAAACTTTTTAAAAGAAAAACTTTGAAGTGCATCCAGTCCAATGCCAGAGGCTTTAGCGAATGCTTCCAAGACAGAATGACTCATTTGACTCTATTCATTGTCTCCAAGCTATTCACGGTTTTTAAAACTTCTGCCTGGCCACTGCATTTCCATGTGTTTTGTTTTTTTTTAAAAAAAACTCTGCTGCATGTCTTTTCACACATCTGTGAGATATGCACTTTATAGTTCATGCCTATGCCCTCCACTCATTTCCAATTTCCTAGGCAGCTGAGCTCTAGTGATCATAGGTAGAAAAATGACAACACGTTATTAATTTGCCTCTTCATCATTTAGATTATGGCAGGTTTTTGCAGACCTGCAGATTCTCTTACACTCGCCCATCACATCCTTTGACATTGTAAACCAAACAAAGCCCAGAAGTGTCCAAGGGGAGACTGAAGAAGTCTGTTTCTCTCCCTTTTAGAGGCAAGGCCAGACCTGCCACGCAGCAGGAAAAAAGGAACACCAAGTATCTTAAAATAGGGATAGATGGGCAGAAAGTAATGCAGCAAGATGCAGCAAGACCTTGTAGTGCCCTCTAGATGTCATGGACTCCAACTCTTCCTCATCTTTCTTTTCCTTATTATTATTACCCAGTGAGGAGGCACTGGGTGAGCCCACCTGAAAGTGGTGTGAGGCTCTCCGGTGGTCTCTGGCCCACTGTTTAATCAGAGGCTGCATACTTCTTTCCTTTCCTTTTATAGGGTTCCATCTATCACACTAGCCCAGGCATAAGCAAACTCCGGCCCTCCAAATGTTTGGGACAACAATTCCCATCATCTCTGACCACCGGTCCTGTTAGCTAGGGATGATGGGAATTGCAGTCACAAACATCTGGAGAGCCGGGGTTTGCCTTTGCCTGCACTAGCCAGTTAAATAGGGTAGATTAGTAGCATAGCTAACTGAATTTATAGACACTTTATGTATGGATACATGTATATAGCTGCGGACACTCCTTGGTGAAAGGCTATTCACCTATAACTGTGCGATAAAATACTGTAAAAATATAGATTACAGAGAGAATAATTGGATGTTACTATAAAAAAGATGTGGAATATATATGTATAGAGATATAACAATCTTATCTTCTAGTTACAGGTAGGTAGCCGTGTTGGTCTGACGTAGTCGAAACAAAATAACCCCCCCCCCCCTTCTAGCAGCACCTTCGAGACCAGCTAAGTTTGTCATTGGTATGAGCTTTCGTGTGTATGCACACTTCTTCAGATACACTGAAACAGAAGTCACCAGATGCTTATATATAGTGAGAGGGTGGGGAGGGGTATTACTCCCTCCTTGTGGTGGGAGTGGGTGATTGACTGACTGATAGCTGTTGACGACTGTTAACGACTGCAGTTGGTCTTACAGGAAAAAGCAAGGGGTGAGATGGCTAAAGATAGCTTTATCATGTATTTTGAATCTTATCTTTGTTCGTGATTTTGTACATTGTATGTTTTTCTCTCTTTTTCTCCTTTTTGTGAATTTTCCCTTTTTTCTTTTTTTCTTTTCGCTTTTAAAAATATTGTGAGATGTGAGAATATTGTTAAATGTATGTTTCATTGTTGTTCAACTTTTAATAAGAAATCAAGAATATTATTTAAAAAAGAAAGGCTATTCACCGAGGGTTGTTCAAGAACAATATGATTCCATATGTAAACTTTTTCCTTGTCTCAGCTGTAGATCTGTCAATTCTCCCAAGACTACTTTATGCATCCTTAATGGAATTCTGCACAGCTTTTTAGTACAGTGTGGCATTCATAATTAACCTGGAAACTTGGATCTCCAAGGCTCATCTCTTACTAAATGAGTTGGCATAATAGACATAACTTACTGACCACAAGAATGAGAATGAGATATTTCCATCTGCCTTCTGATCAAAGCAAACTCTCTTTAATTGCCAGGTTTTTCCCAATAATTTATCCTCATATTCATCTTCTTGTTTTTATGGTTGGGTAAGGATTCAAATGAGGAAACCCCATGTCAGGGAGAATTCAGAGGAGCAATGGATAGAAGAGGCAGAACAAGGGCTCAGGGATGCTGAAGAGCCCCACAACTGCCCAGAGACAGAGAAAGCGGAAGAGAGGGTAGAGAGTAGCCAAGGAGAGCTCAGGGATGCTGAGAAAGAAGCTCAGGGATGCTGCAGAGCCCTGCATCTACCCAGAGGCCCAGGAAGGAAGCTCAGGTTCAGGAAGGAAGGGGTTTTTCAAATCAGCACAGACAAGGAGGGAAATGAAACGTAAGGATCAAAGATGTCTCATGCGATTCCCACGGCTACTTTGCTGGCGCGGAAATCCTAAGAAGCCACTCCCCGAATCTGACTCAACGGGCTAGGACGCGTAATTCTGAACTGTAGCTGTTTCTTGTATATATGTAATAAAGATTGTAAAGATTGTAAATACCAAAGATTGTAAATACCATGCTGATTGTGCCGGGTGTTACTGTGAAGGGGAAACACCACATTTACACCCCACCATCACCCCCACACACAAACTGCTGAGTTGGCTGTGTGAAAAGGGGCAGTGGTGGAGGGGTGGCGGCAACTGGAACCCGTTTAGTTCCAAATTCCTTGTTCTTGAAGTACAGGCTGCAGAAGACAATCTCACTGTTCCAAAAACCAAGAGTTCTCTTGGTCATGATCCAAAGAAGCACACAAGAAGTTCCACACAAACTGTGGAACATCTCACTTTGTCACAGCTGCATTGGAAAAATGCTTCTTCATGAGGCAAAGGCATTTAAGAACCATGTGGGATGCTTGCTTGTGTGCAGGCTTTAGCTTCTTCTAACGGTACTTATTCCAGGAGGGTGCTGCTCCCCGCATTTTGGAGATATTTGTCAGAAGCTTAAGTGAGTATGTAGATAGAAGCCTAGCAACTGCCCAAGGCTTCTGTATTTGCCTTTGCACAAGTGTCAAACCAGCCCATTCTGAGCGCATGAGCAAGTACGATCCTATACATTTCCCCCCAGAAGTGAGTCCCATTGGATCTAACAGAGCTTATTCCTCAGCAGGTTTGTTTAGGGTTGCAGATGAAATTGACTATTAGAGGTTCACCTGGGACTTTTGCCAGCAGCTATGCTTGCTTAAAGAGAAATACAACCATAGCATCAGCAATAATCGGCAGCATTGAGAAAGGAAGCATAGAGCATGCTTTTCCATAAAATAAAGTTTATAGTACAAGAATAATAATTTCTTATTTTTTTTTGTATCTGGTCTAGGAAGGAACCACAGGGTGTATAATTTCTTGCATTTTCTATTTGCATTAACTTTACAGAAGATGATGAGAGTTTCAAATCACTTCCCTTATTGGAATTGAAAGCTGGCAATTAGATTTAAAGTGGGGGAGGTGAAGGGCATGGCCTAACGTCACCATCTCCATGGAGCATGTTTTCTCAGATGCAACTCACATTTTCAGTATATCTGGCAAGTCAGATTAGTTAACAATATTATGCATGAGGCAGAAAAAAAAGTGCAGGGAGAGTTCAGAATATTCTGATAAGACAATTTCACACACACAAATCAGGCAATGATTTTCCCCTGAGTTCAATTATCAGAGCTTGATGTGCTCTAAATGAAGGATCCTTGGTACACACAATGAATTGTACTGTCTCTGTTTCCCTCTCTTTCTGAAGCCTTTAGATTTCTGCCGCTGCTCCTGCAGGAATCGTATTAATAAATTAATTATTAGGAGAATACACATAGCCTCAAGGAGTATGTACAAGCCATTAACAGCAATATGCACTGGGTAATGAATGTTGTTTACTAGCTGAAATAGCAGTCAAGTTTTTTTTTAGGTTATCAGGAGTTAGGCAGCATGTAGAGAAATTAAAATGTTCAGTGAGAAAATCTTCATTTGAGACGTTTCTCATTTTTCAGGGACGACTATTCAACAGAAGAGAAAGAGACACTGCACAAAGCCCTTGGACATAATTTAAACAATTCACTCCTGGACCGGGATGAAATCATAGATGGCATCTGCACGCCTTCCATGAGATCCAGTGTGATGTAAATACTACTCTTTGCCCTCAACTGGCCTGTGGACTTAGATATTGGATGGGATGGTGCTTCAAGAGGCAACCAACTGGGGCACTGGGTTTTATATCCAGGCATGACAAGACAAATAGAACGACATGCAACACCACATGCTGTTTCTTGCTGTAATATACACTGGCATACTGTGACAGCCAATGTGGAATAATGGTAGAGTGTCAAATTCATATTCACCCATGAAGCTCACTATGTGATCTTGGGCTAGTCACTCTTGCTCAGCCTAATTTAACTCACAATGTTGTTGTCAAGATAAAATGGAAGGACAACCTTGTTGGCTGCATTCAGAGGCTCAGAGGAAAGGCAAGAAATGCAGACACACTTATGGCTTGTATCCTGGCTGTTGATCATAGCTGCCAAGTTATCCCTTTTTTACAGGGATTTTCCCTTATGCTGAATAGGCTTCCTCGCGAGAAAAGTGAAAACTTGGCAGCTATGCTGTTGATACTTAAGGTGTATGGTTTCTTTGGACCCACCTTATTCTATGACTGTAAACCACAGAGCCTAGGGCTTGCCAATCAGAAGGCCGGCAGTTCGAATCCCCGCAACAGTGAGCTCCCATTGCTCGGTCCCAGCTCCTGCCAACCTAGCAGTTCGAAAGCATGACAAAGTGCAAGTAGATAAATAGTTACTGCTCCAGCGGGAAGGTAAACAGTGTTTCTGTGTGCTGCTCTGGTTTGCCAGAAGCGGCTTTGTCATGCTGGCCACATGCAGGCATGTGAAACAAAGTACTGGTTTTGCTTGCTTAAGAGTAAAACGCAAGGAACAGGCGTAGACACACCTAGGCGTAGACACACTGAATGCCCTCTGTCTTGTAGAAGGAAGGCAAACATCAGGTGACTTTTAGGCTGAATGTAATGATTGGCACATATATATGGGGCAAGGGGTCCCTCAAGTAAGCTAGTCCCAAGTTATTTAAAATTTATATATGAGGAATAATACTTTGCATTTGACCCAGTAGCAAGGAAGCAGCCATTACATCTCATAAAGCAGAAGAGTTATATACACAGTGGAGGCTTGTGCCCATTAGGACTGGTAGGGCCGAAGGCAAGTAGGCTGATGACAGGTGGAGCCAGAGCCAATGACAGGTTTTGTCCCCATCCCCATTCCTGATGAATTCTAATACACTGAGGCTGAGGAAGAGGCAGCTAGCAGTCACTGCCACCTCCCTGGAGTTGATGTAAGAGGGCAGGCTGTGGATTGACTGAGGTTAGAGGGCAGTACCTTCTTTGTCAGAAATTCTTATGCTTCTACATGCATATCTTTCCCATACCCAAGCTCGACCCTCTGCATAGTAAACCACATGGAACATCAGGTGAATCTGTGCTTTTGTGAACGTGGATAGCAATGCCTCATTCTCTTTGCTTCACCTATAGCAGAGAACAGGGTTTGGCTGAAAGGGCATGCCCGACAGCTCTTTAATGGAAGGCTCATGTTGGCAAAGAGTGATAGCACATCAGGTCTTTTGTATCCACAGAAAGGATATGTAGTTGTCAAACACAGAATGAATTTATAATATACTGAAATTCTGGACAAGAGGGGATTTGTTCTCAAGGACTGTTATCTCCTCTACTGCAAGAACAGGGGGTTAAGCCAAGAACACAACTAACTCTTAATTAAAACGTCCCTCTCTGATACTCAATTTGACAACAAAAGGGAATCCATTGCACCATATAATAGAAAAGGTTAGACACGTATCTTCATTAAAACTCCCAAATGAAGATCTCATTCAAGAGTTATTAGGTTTAATTAAAACTTTCCCCATAACAGAGGTCAATGGAACTGTATACGAGTAAGTTATTTTCATAATGAAATTTTATATAGTTTAGAAAACATAACTCCTTTCCAAGAAGATGGGTACATGAAATATCTGAGTATTGATTAAAACAATTTGTACACCTGTTGGAAAATAAGAAATCAGGATCTCAAATTAGAATATCTGCCAAGTGATTCCTTTCCACATACAAGATTAATTTCATTACTTCTGGCTATCTCTGGAAGGGAAAATGGTGCCGCATCCTTGCTAGTTGAAAATACAGCTATCTAAATGAACAGCCTTTCCAAAGAAGCATGCAGAAAAGAGTTTATGTTTTAATTTTACCCCCGCTTGCTCAGCACAGGGAGGGAAATCTATATACTTGTTTATTGCTGTTGAGATCCCAAAATAACTACATTTTCAACAGTAAAACCAAAGCTATAAAATTTCAGTCACTGGTATCTCATATCTATCCATAATAAGTGGGTTTTATGTGCTGTTTCCTTGGGGGTGGGGAACCAAGTGTAATAGTAAGCAAGATTCAGTGGACTCTTTGCAGCTCCTGGGAAAAAAAGACCAGAGATGGTTTTAAAGGGCTCAGTGGATACACATCTTATGGATGCCTATCCTCAAGCAGCCTGAAAACATTTGCAACTTTGGACCAAATGAGCCTCCAAACCTCATACGTATCAGAAAACACAATTTAGTCTCAATATAGCCCCTATGTCCCTTTGTGTCCCAAAGGCATTCATTCTCCTAATCACTAGCACAAGCTTGCTCACTTACTTCACTGTAAAAATAAAAATAAAAAGATGCAGCTACAAAAGTCACTCAAATTTCAGCACCTGGAAAAGAGGGGTAGAGATTGAAGCTACCTATATGGTGTGTGGAATTGCATAAAGTGATTAACAGTTGCACATTTGCAGATGTCTAGGATATGAACTGTCCCAGATATAACATGATTTTATAGGACCCATGAGAAATAGTTGGTCACAGAGTGAGCGTAAACATTTGATCGATCTTTTATTATTATTTATAAAATGTGTAGACCACCCTTCCATCTGTAGATTTCAGGGCAGTCCACAACACAATCCACGATGAAGGGTGGAATATATATACTTGGGAAAGTGTGGAAGCATTCTCCTGCATATCATAGAATCATAGAACCGTAGAGTTGGAAGGCACCCCAAGGTCCAACCCCCTGCAATGCAGGAATCTCAACTAAAGCATCCATGACAGAAGGCCACCCAGCCTCTACCTAAAAATCTCCAAGGAAGGAGACACTCCACCACCTCCTGAGGGAGACCATTCCACTGTTGAACAGCTCTTCCTGTCTGAAAGTTTTCCCCTGGTGGTTAGTCGTAATTTCCTTTCTTGTAACTTGAATCCATTGATTCAACTCCTACCCTCCAGAGCAGGAGAGAACAAGCTTGCTCCATCTTCCTTAACAGAGCCCTTAAGATGTTTGAATATGGCTATCATATCTCCTCTTATTCAGGCTAAACATATGCAGCTCCTTAAATTGTCCCTCATAAGGCTTGGTTTCCAGACCCTTGATCATCTTGGTTGCCCTCTCTACATATATTCCAGATCAATAAGTGCATTGATAACCAACTGAGTTTTATCTTTTTTCAGTGTTGCTTGTGGGCGGTGTTGCTTGGGGTGTCTCAGTCCCACCCCATCCTTTCAGCAACCCCCCCTCTTACATATTCCCTTGTCTATGGTCCCACAGCAGCTCTACACAGCCTCTCCATGCTTGGATTGCCATGTGTGGAGATATTTTTGCTCTGTTTGCTGGCTGATGCAAACTTGAGTCATTAGTGTTTCCAGAGGATTGTTGTTCCTCACCCCCATTTAAGCAAATATATTTTGTTGGCCACTGTGCCTCCTTTTTTCATTTCTTAATTCCTCAACCTGTGTCTCCCTAATCAACAATTATCTGCTTCTCTGCACTTGTGATCCAGATGGGAAAGAAAGCAAACAGCTGCCCCAGCGACTATATTATTAGTGATGGATCTTGCTTTGCTGTAGCTTGTGCAGAGCATTAAAGATGTATTAACTTTTCCAGCAAGCTTCCCCCCTCTAAACAGTGGAAATCAAAGCCACAATCTCTTAACAGCTCTTTCTTAGGGAGAGAAGATCATATATAGTTCTTGGGTGCATAAGCCCTAACTATGGCTCTCTTCCAATAATATCAGATATTATTTCCCCTCCAAAACTTTGCATTATGTACAAGGAAACATAAATACAATCAAAATCCCTGCAATGGGTATGTTTTGCAGAGGTATGCACAAGCTGCCTCCTTCATTCTGAAGACAACAACAAAGTATAAATGCCACATTTTAAACAACATGATTAACAAAAGAAAAACAAACTCAATCTTTCCAACCACCATATGCCAAATTAATCATACAATAAAACAAACCGATCCAGTTCTATTCCCAGCACCCTATGCAACAATAAATGCAATTTAATCTAACCACAGCTAAAAATACATCCCATTCAAGCACACTCTTACATGTTTAACACATTCAGATCAAACACTTCAGCACTGTAAACCAATATATTCAAACTTCATTCTTCTAGCACACCCTCAAACCATACCCTGCAACCACTCCCATAATTTACATCCTCAATCAATAACACACTCATTTGTCTACTCCATGAGACCCAGACAACCCTGGACAGATATTGACATGCAAGCAAGCTACAGTACACAGATACACCCTGGGGTAAAATATTTATTCCAAACAGTCCTCCTAATTTCACTTGCAGGAGTGGCAGAATCCATCCTCAATGGCAGGCTCTCACCACAAAGAGAGCAACTTTCTAACACATTAGGTAACAACACTTCACCTATCCCCACCTATTGGGAAAAAGGAAAGAGGGAAAATACTGTAAATATGAGCACCTAAGAACACAAGAAGAGCCTACTGGATCTGATCAATGGCCAATCTAGTTCAGCGCCCTGTTTTCACAAGAGCACTCTCCCCTCCTGTGGTTCCCAGCAACTGGTATTCAGACAGATTATTTTCCCAACAGTGGACATAGAACATATGCATGAGTACCGTATGCATGAGCACCAGGGCACTTTTTTCAGCCAGAACTCAGCTCCAGCACCTCTCAGGTGGGCGCCATTGCCATTATAAGGGAAGCGATCATGGTGACTTCCGGCATCTCTTTTTCTAGAAAAATAGCACTGACAAGTACCTTATATGAATTGTTTTGGAACTCTGAGAACTCTCGTTCTTGTGGTGGGCATTTCATCTTCACCTAGTGCCTTCTCCCCACCCCACTTTTTGGTTTTCATATTTTGTGAGACGCATCTCTGTAAAAACTCAGCCTTTAAAACTGAAGTACCCATACACAAGTGGAAAATGCCAAGGGTACTTTCTGTTTTGAGTCTCTCGTGCTATCCTTTCCCTTCAAACTGAGATGTGCATCAGAGGAGTTTATGTTACTTCTTTGTCCTTCAGTCTTTCATCCCCCCCCCCCGACACAGCATTATTGACACTTAGAACTCTGTGTGCATGTGTGTGTTGCTGGTGAAGCTAGTAAATGCTGTCCTGCAGAAGCAAATTGCTGAGTGCATCCTTTCCTCCTGCATGCGTATTTGCACTAAATGGGACAATCAGACCCCTACAGTTTTGATAAAGCAAGACTGTCCGGGCTGCCAGATGAAACTAATATTGAGTCCTCGAGGCAAAAGGAATAAGGAGCTGAGCTTTTCAAACAAAACTGCGGGTGTTCAAGCCACTTGTGAGACTGAGCCAGTTCTTTTTCAGGATCTCCGATACGTTTCCAGTGTCACCCTGGTTCTGAATATGTGTAGAAAGTGGGGCAGTGGGGAGGAAAGGGGTGGAAGTGAGATGCAAAAATGCAGCTAGCATCTATTTGCTTATTTTATGTTGGGAGGAATCGATTGATGGCCATCATTTTCTAAATGGTGTCATTCTATTCTAGATGTTCTTGAGTCACCAGGGAGATAAAGACGAAACCAGTGACGAACACTCTATGATAGGGACTGGCCCCAGATGGCACCATCATCTACTGTCTCTGCCGCAAATGGAGATGCAAGACAGGCACACAAAGGAAGCAGAGATAGGCAAGGTTCAATTTGGTTTGGAACTCACAGTTGAAGGCAAAACTGGAGAATGCTTAGAATTTCTCAGGACTGACATCATAGCCATAGACTCCCAAGCCACATTACTTGATAGTGCTGCTACAATAACTGCTATTGCTTTGACAGTATATCCCACTTCCCCTACTCTTCCCCTTATTGTGAAAATGGCAGGGGGGAGGAAGGAGTTATTCTCTCTGCTCCTCTCTCCAGCTGAGAAATATAGCTGTTTTCCATTTCTAAAATCTTAGAAAATATAGTTGTCCTTATCTGAAATGTTAGAAAATGTAGTTTTCCCATTGAACCCAATTCCCCAATGTTCATGCAGAAAGAAAGAATGTAGGAGAAGAAGGTGGAGGATAAAGGAATAGTGAGTCTCAGTATGGTCTCCATCCCTCCTGTTACTACCATTGCAACCACTTCTGGAACAGTAGTAAGTAAGTAAGTAAGTAAGTAAGGAGGAGGAGGAATAAGTCATTCCCTAGCACTGATTTAGCTACAACCTGTCTTAATCCTCAGTGAGTTCTACTACTGTTTGCTACTAAAGCAAACAGCTAAGCCTATCCATTTTTTTGTGTTATTGCATATATAGCCTGATCTCTTTTGAGCTCCACTGAAGAGCTGTCCAAGATCCTACTTTCATCTGAGCTCCTGATTGTACTTGACCTCCTGCTAGCACTCAAATTCCTGACTGATCTCCTAACAGCCTTCCATTGCTTAGGACTGAACCTCAATCTGGTTGGACTTACTGCCTTGAACAAAGTAAGAGTGGGAAGGTGTCAACCTGACCCTCATATTCCAGAAAAGTGAATAGTGGTATCTCTAATTTCAGTCTTTCAACAACAACAACAAAAGTTTTGATTTCCCCATCCCCAGTTTTCTTTTAAGTGGGGAGAATTCTCATACTCATTTTTGAAACATAGGCTTTTGAACTATGATATTTCTAGAGTTCAGTCAAAATGTATCAGATGACATGATTTCTGAAAAAATCCTGATATTTCTCCTCTCCTTAGCTTTCATAAATACAATTCTCCACAATTTTAAATGTCAGCCACCATTTATGACTACTGGTACTCCACCTAATAATAATAGTGGCCCAGAAGGACACTAGATTCAGAGCAGTGTAGAAGTTTGAAAGTACGACTGAAAGAGAAAGAAAGAAGCTGTGCTGCTGTCCGTTACATGTGGTGAGTATCACCTCTTGCTGGAAAGTTTCTCCTCCCCTTAAAGAAATTTGATGGCAAGATTCCCTCTGTCCACAAATAGGGTTGCCAGCCTCAATAGAGGACAGGACTTCTGTGCCTTTAATTGCCCTGCTCTCTTTTGAGTCTGGAAACCTTAAAGAGAAACCAGCAGATCCTTTGCTTGGAAATTAAACAAAGGGTCTGCTGGTTTCTCTTTAAGGTTTCTAGACTCAAAAGAGAGCAGGGCAATTAAAGGCACAGAAGTCCTGTCCTCTATTGAGTCTGGCAACCCTATCCACAAATAAGGCAAGGAATTTTGAGCAGCCATTTGCCTACAGCTCTACATTTTCCTGCAAATAAGGATGCAATTCCTTTCAGTTTGCTTTAGTCTGCTGGTAAGGAGAAATGGTCCAAGACCACAACAGGTTCTTATATATTTGGTAAATGAACCGGTTTTAGCCTTTCCCTCACTTTTTCTCCCTGCTGATTAACTACTTCCAGCTGATGCACATTAAGCGCCATCCAGCACCCCACATTTATAGCCAATCTGATGCCTTTGTAGGCTTCTCTTCCACACAGCACAGATGGAGGACATTGATCCGAGGAGCATTTAGCAAGCTCACAAAGTGCACCATTCCAGGTTCATTGTAATTGCCATGCTCTATTCTTCTAGTTTTTTCTCCCATAAGGAAAATCAATCTGAGTAGCGACTCACTTATCTGATACCTTCGGTTCTAGGAAACCTCAGCCATAAATGAAGAAAGTGTGTGTGTGTGTACCTCTGAGGAAACAAAAATGCCAACTACCCCTTTGTCACCTTGTTGATTGCTAATAAAAAAAAAGACGCCAACTTGTTGAGGTTCATGATATGAATGAGAAATTGAGTTAGCGATAGCCACAGAGCTATCCTGAGGGCACTAAAATGGGATTGCTAAGAATGTTATAATTGTCTTCATGCCTAAAGCCTGCTCGATAATAAATTGCAGCCACACAGGCACTCGGAGCAGAAGCCACATTCGATACAACACCCACAGCTGTTTTAAAAATAACTTTAATAAAAAGCTGCTCTGATTATTTCTATGAAGACTTTTAGAACTTCCTTGCCCAATTATCTCCAATCAGGCCTGAGAGTTCAGTTCCAGGGTTAAAGAGCTTGCAGTTTCATTATAGATAAGCTCAGGGATATTGATTTGAGTGAGCTTCTCTCACTCTTTTTTTCTTTTCCGCCTTTTGGTTGGAACTAGCTATCTGCGGAGGGCAGAAAGTTTTCAAATACTGGGGCTCAGTGACATGATTGTAATGGCAAAAGAAGCCAATGCAGATCAAATGAGTCCATTGGAGCCCGTTTTATTAGGTCCTTTGGACATAATTATTACTATGTAGTAAGGAATTTCCCTCTTCCCTTCCCTTTTCTCCTCTCCTCTCTCTCTTTGTAGATTAGTTAAGCTTGGCAAAATTCATGTGGCCCACCAAGATGAGTGCAGTCTGTCATCTACAGAGGAACACCATGAACCTAAAAAGTGGCCTGTTTTCGCTGCCCACCTGGTTCTGCAAAAATGGAATGGTTGCCAAGCATCTGCCAGACCTTGATAAGTTTCCAGTGGGCTGCATTTAGCTTGTTGCATCTTGTCACTGTCACTGAATTGCCCTGAGGCTTCAGAGTAGAAGGCGCGCACACACTTAAGACTCTGTCATCAGCTACAGACCATTGACCACTGGGATGCTGCACCCCATCTTCAAGAATGAATATCACACAGCAAGTTATGATTGGTCTAGAATTAGGGCAACTGCAGGGAGCCTGCTTTCCTACTTCCTGCTTGAAAGAACACTTGGCTTCAGCTATCAGCTGCCTGAAGAACAGAAGACACAAGCTGGCTTCTGTCATTGGCCAGAGGAATAAAGGCTGTTGAATCTAAGGAAGACCACCAACAGGGGAAGATCTGCCAGGCTCCAAAATGCCTGTTTACAACTCTGTCCAGGGAATGTCAAAGTGATCTCTTTCCTTTCCCTTTGCCATCTCCTCTCCCTTTTCCCTTGTGTGCCTTATCTCTTTAATTGTTAATTCTGAAGGCAAAGCCTGCTTTCCTTTTTGTAAATTGATAAGGGTGGCTTTAGGAGGCTATATTTGTCAGAAAAGCAACAGGAAGAAAACCTGATAAATAAGTTTTGCAGACCTGGGTTAGGTTTTTTTCTTTCCTGAAAGGGAAATGCCTTTGAAACCAATGGGTCTTAGTTCTAAGAAAGCTGCATAATATTAGTCTGTGATCAATCGTGATCCCACTTATTTGGGAGCAATCCTCACTGAATTCAAAATAATGTACTCCTGAGTAGATGTACTTAGGACTGCATGGCGAGTGATGTCTTCTTTTTTTAATTCTACATTTTAAACAAACAAAAAAGTTGCTTAATTATATATATATCCCATTGGTTCATGCCAGATAACTATAAATAAACAGAAGGGTGGTGCTATGTTTAACTGGGAGTGTGGCTGCACTTTTACCCCACCCCTGACATCATGTCTCCTTTCTTCAAAAACTGCATGTTGCACATGGTTTCAACGAAGCTCCAATTCACAAGCAGCTCCTTGTGCATAGGGATTCCGTACAGCAAGGTTCCCTGCTTCTTCCTGTGTCCTGAAGACACTGAGCCCCTACACATCAGCAGCTGCTCACATGTCTGTTGACAAAGGACCTTTTCCGCAATTGCTCCCCTTTTATAGAATGCATTCCACAAGGAGGCTCACCAGGAGCCTTTGTTACATATCTTTAGGCACTAGGCAAAAACATTCCTCTTTTCCCAGGCCTTTGGAGGGGGGTATTGTATTTGTTTGTTATTCTGGTATATATTTTTGTGCTTTTTATATTGTAAACCATCCTGTGATCTTCAAATGAAGGGTGGATTTTTTAAAATAATAGTAATAATAATAATAATAATAATAATAATAATAATAATAATAATAATAATAATAATTCCACCCTTCATTTGAAGATCACAGGATGGTTTACAATATAAAAAGCACAAAAATAAATTATTATTATTATTATTATTATTATTATTATTATTATTATTACTGCAATGTTTGAGGATACATTAAAATCCAGCTCTGACCCCTGATTACGGCAGCACTGCCCTGCAAAAGAATTATATGATTATGGCTCTAATACACCACTTAGAAATGTCTGTCGTGTACATTTATTGTATCATGCAGCCACTTGAATATCTTACACAACAGAGAAAGTCCTTGAAAATTAGCTTTCTTTCTGACATGCATTTTTCATGGGGATGTGTGCTATGGAGGTGGTGCAATCTTCAGAGTGTATCACCCTACTATTGCCTATATGACAGATCTCTCACTTACTGGGGAATGCCTTTCCATAGTCTCAGCCATTTGGGAAAAGATTAGACAAAAGTAATGAGGGAGGCAGGATTTATGGGGCTGTTTGGTTGTCGTGACTGTTTGTGTCTCTGAGCTTCAGATCTTTGAGATTTCCTTAAAAGGGCTGTACAGTCTCCATTCCCATTACTCTACAGTAGTCTCATTGACTTTAATAGGACTACCCTGGAGTTAATGAGATGTAGACTGCAGCAATAAAGTGCAGATGAAGTGGAACAAAGAGCTGTGTGAAATGCATGAGCCAATAAAGGCATTTGGGGCAGGTTACTTTGATTGGAAGAGCGTCATCTTATGTTGATTTAATCTGAAATAATTTGGTGGGTAACCTAACGCACTGTTTGTTTGCAAAATATTGGGCACACAGCTTTTACGTGAACATTGGTGCAATTTCTTGAAAGTTCACAAAACCTGGCAAAAGAAAAGAAGAGGGGAGGATTGCATTTCCTTTTTTTTCATTTCTACAGCTTGTCAGTGTACATGTTAAAAAAGAGAGAACAGTGTACTGCAGCCATCTTCATTAAGCCATCTCGAATTTTGTACAAAGTGGTGTATGCCACTTCAGTATCTTAGCATGACAATTTGAGAGGTGGAGGAATAGGGAAGTCTGAGAAGGGGGATCAAAGGCCCCAGCTGTGTGAGGCTACCCCCCCCCACTAGTGATTGGACTGACTGAGGGATAGTCAGGAATAGATCTGCAAGCAAAGGGTAGACAGATTTCCCCTACGCTTCAAACCACCTCCACATTACGCACCAAAGCCTTCAGATAACTTTATGACAAGTGCCACAAGCAATTAGACAGAGTTTCTGTGCCTCATGCCAAAGGGGCTTGTACCTCTGAATGTCAGCATCCCAGCTCTTAGAATTCCTATTATTAGTTTCCTTCACAACAAAATAAAACGGATAAAATGATTGTTTGGGTACTTTGACTCAAACATTATGCTTATGGCTTCAGGTAGGTAGCCGTGTTGGTCTGACACAGTCAAAATATATATAAAAAAGTAAAAAAAAGATTGTCCAGTAGCACCTTAGAGACCAACTAAGTTAATTTAGTTGGTCTCTAAGGTGCTACTGGACAATTTTATTTTATTTTTTAAATGTTATGCTTATAGCTATGCTTCAATACAGCTTCGTTCACCACCAACACCCAAAATCTATTGCTCGTTAGCCAACCTTATACAGGACAGGGTTGATTTTATCCTTAGGCCATGAAGAGAGGAGCATAGCTGCCAAGTTTTCCCTTTTCTCGTGAGGAAGCCTATTCAGCATAAGGGAAAATCCCTTAAAATAAGGGATAACTTGGCAGCTATGGAGAGGAGGCCAAGCAGCAAATCTGCCTCATGCAGCTTGATCAAACTGCTCCTTTGTATGCCAGCTGTAGCTAAGATTGCCAAATTCTAAAATAATATTGGAGTGTCTACATAACCCTTTGACCACGCAATTTTCCATTTTGTCTGAAATAGCAGTTCTAGTGCAGAACTGACCTCACAGGGCAAGTCAAGATGTAAACATAAACCAGCTTTTCTCTGCTGACAAGGACAAGGGCAAATACTCTGTCTCTACCTAGATCCAATCTAATTAAACTTCACAGGATACATCTATTGAATTTGCTTTTAGAGTCCTCAACGGCAATTCACCCAAATGTGAAGTCTGGGGCTCACTACCCATAACAGTAAAACCCAAACCTACTACTACTTCCTTCCTTCCTTCCTTCCTTCCTTCCTTTTGTATTAGAAAGTTCCTACCCCCTCAAAGACTGGAATTTTTAAGAGGAAAAGTCTGACTAGATTTGATGGCTCTTTCTTATTCCATTTTCATACCTGTTTGTGATGACTCTGAGAGAACCCATGGCTTGGCAGTGTGCCGTGTTCCCCCACCAGAGCCTTCATTTTAGAGAGTTCTGTGTTGTCTGGAACTCAAAGAGAACCGAGTGACTTAACCATGCCCATGTTTGCTCCTTCAACACAGCCTTCTCTATGGATGTTCATAGATCACTTGATGCTGGATGTTAACAAACTTTTACTAAGGTGCCTAGCCATAAAGTAGATCATTGAGAAACCCTACACATCACCCCAACACCATGCTCAGTGAAGGATCTGCAATATACAAATGCAACTATAGCTTCCCTGGCCACCCAACTGCTGTTTGAATACTTCCAGTAAAGAAGAGCCCGCTATCTCCAAAGGCAATCTATGCCACTGTCAACAAGCTGTTAGGTTGGGAAGTTTCTGCTAATGTTTAGCCAAAATCTCCTTCCCTGAAGTTCCCACCCATTGGTTCTAATGCTGACTTCTGAAGCAACAGAGAACAAGTCTTCTCCACCTTTTGCATGGCAGCTAAGATCACTATCACAACTCCCTTTAACCACACTGGCTTCAACAGATCATTATATACTAGAGGATCATATTGCCTACAGATACATTATGTGGTTGGTACCTTTAAAAAACTGGGGCACCTCATCAAACCCCCACACACCAAGCCCAATACATTGTAAGCAGGGAATCAGAATATAACTTTACACTAGAATTTGAGGTTTTGGTATTTCCACAGCCTCTTCTATTCCATACTCTGGTCTGCATCAGAAACTCAAATAACCCCTATTCCACAGGTTAACTTATATCCTTTCTCTTTATATGACTGGAATAAATCTGCTCTACCTTCATACCATAAAAGCCTTCCTGGGTTCTATTCACCAGCCTATCATTTTGGGTCTGAAAGGCACACGTGTATCTCTTGTTGCCAGTGCTCCATTTCTTCTCCATATCTTATTGTTCAGGCAGGCATGCAATTAATCCTATTACAAACTAATGGATTTACATTGGGATTACATAAAAATGTTTAGTGAGCCGAAGGGTTCAAAACAGGGCCTTTCTTTTTGGCACAAGTGTTCTCTAAAACTCTCGTTTTCTGCCTCCCTTCGCTGCGAATACAAATTATTTCATCCCTAAAAGGAGGGCATCCTTTTGTAGTGGCAGGTTGACACATTCCATTTTTGAGTGGAAGACATGCGAGGACCTGAAAGTTTATTAGTATTCTGTAGCAGAAGTGACACTTCCTCCAGCAAGCCCGCAATGTGCCGACCTTCCCATCCCAGTGAACAGCAGGAACCTCACAGCTAGGAAGCTAGCAATGGGGCTCTGCCCCACTGCATGAGCAATTTCTGGCCTATAATCATTTCACTCATCCATCCATTACTTTATAAGTTTTATAGCCTCAAAGGTATATCCACCTTTCTTCTATGATGGAACTCAATGCAACGTAGATGGAGGTGCCAGATAGCATTCCATCCAGGCAGTGACCACATCTACTTAGCTTCAGGAAGCTGGTGGTCTCAGTGCACCTATACCCAAAGGATCTGGGCAAGATATTTAAAATGGTTTGTAAATAATACCAACCATGGCCTCAAGGCGTTGTCTGAAGCCATATGTGGCTGCCACATACTGAAGCAAAGTAAGTCTGAGTAGACCACCTGAGAACCACACAAACATTGCCTTGAAACCCATGACGGAAGACAGGAAAGATATAAATGCAAGAAAGTACATGCACACATACATATTACATCAGTGGGAGAGGGTTGGCTAACCTTTGGGCAGATGTTGCTATATCCATGCTGGTGGGAATTGCTGTCCCTGTACTATCTGGCACACCAAAGAGGGGCCACCCCTGACACAATGCAATAATACTGAAAATGATCACCCATAGCAAATACTTACCAACATGAAAATTCCTCTCTTGCACAGCATCCAAGAAGACTCACTGATTTTAGCTTTGACAGACCACTGTCAAAGAAACCCAAAAGACATTGACAGTGCCCCCATATAAGCCCTCGGTAACAATGGGATGATATAGGGTTGCATTTTAACTTTTCATTATATTCGATCGGAGCTGAAGCCTTCATCTTTGGACTGTTCATGTGTTTCACTTTTTCCTATTCGCTTTCCTATTTGCTTAGGATTTGGACGGAACAGAAAGTGAGTAGACTCTCCCTCCTTGAAAAGTGAGGAATGGCCCCCTGATTGTTTGTACATAGCACATAAAGGATACTGGACACCCATTATCAGCTAAGCACAAAGATTGTGAGCTTTGGCGCCCAAGCTGCATCTAAGTTCTATGGCACCTTCCCAGCACAAATTCCTCCACAGAATGAAGACTGCCATTGATGCAATGAATTTGGAGAAGGCCTGTCTCAGGAGAAGTAGCCATAGGGATTTTGAAGGAATTTGACAGGATTTTGATAAGATTTTCAACATTTCTAAGGGTGGGGTTGTTGGTTTGTTTTGTAGTCGTGACACCTTGATACTTGACAGAATTTCACTGCTTCTATATCTTTTCAGAGCCATGGAACCATGAGCAAGGGAGAATGATGTGATGCTTAAACACACACACACACACAGAGACACACACACACCACTCACTTCCAATTTTCTGTAAGCCCCCCTCAGATTTGTTTCCATACAATTCTATACAATTCCACTGTTAAAGATCTGAATACAACTTTCAGTATAAGGTATAATCCACTATACTATACTATACTATACTATACTATACTATACTATACTATACTATACTATACTATACTATACTATACTATACTATACGTGGACGCCCGGTTGCGAACGTGATCCATGCGGGAGGCTCATTCGCAACCCACAACATTCGCAACCCAGGTCTGCGCATGTGCGGGTCGCGATTCAGCGCTTCTGCACATGTGCAAAGTGCGATTTAGTGTTTCTGCGCATGCGCGCATGCCAAAACCCGAAAGTAACCCGTTCCGGTATTTCCGGGTTCGGTGCGGAGCACAACCCGAAAAAACACAACCTGAAGCAGCTGTAACCGAAGGTATGACTATACTATACTGTACTGTACTGTACTGTACTGTACTATACTCTGGGCTTTTTTTTCAGTCAGAGCTCACCAGAACTCAGTTCCCGCCCCTCTCAGGTGGGCACCATTGCCATTATAAGATAACAAGGGAGGCGTTCATGCTGAGTTCTGCCAACTCTTTTTCTAGAAAAATAGCACTGACTATACTATATATATTTTTATGTAATATAAGGAGAGCCAGAGTGGTGTAGTGGTTAGAGCACTAGACTAGGACCTGGGAGACCAGGGTTCAAGTCCCCACTCAGCCTGGAAGCTCACTGAGTGACCTTGGGCCAGTCACTGTCTCTCAGCCTAACCTACCTCACAGGGTTGTTGTGAGGATAAAATGGGGAGGAAGAAAACAATGAATGCCATCTTGAGCTTGGGGTAGAAAGGTGACAAATAAATAAATATAATTAATATGGGAACCATGAGTCAGTATGCTACTGTATTGTTTAGACAAGAACATGATATCACACACACACACACACACACACACACACACATCACACCGTATATAAAACAAGTAGAGATATAATACAAGATAGATACACGCACCATAGTAGGATTAAATATTTAATGAGGACTGGAGTGTTGGTTTATTTTAGATACATGCTTGACAAATCTAATCCTTTATAGTGAACAGTGCAGGTTTATGAACAGGGACCAGGCAAAACCCTCCCTGTTCCTGTTAGAAATTTAATATATTGGTTAGTGACCCAGATTTCAAGACAAGAAGGAGCTTTTAATACCTGGCAGGAGCTCACATCTGTGTGGAAAAAATGGTAAGAACATTTGATCTATCATGCTGAGGGTGTGACATACAGTACAGCTTTGTGTTCTCTCTCTCTCTCTCTCTCTCTCTCTCTCTCTCTCTTTGTGTGTGTGTGTGTGTGTGTGTGTGTGTGTGTGTGTGTGTGTGTGTGTCCTTGTATTGCAAGGGAGCCAAGTAGAGAACTAATTTGAAAATATGTAGGATTTTTGGATCCCTGCATTCCAAGCTCTAGCCACATTTTTGTCCCTGTGCCCTAATGGTGCAGGTCCTTGTCGTGGATGCTGTGGGAAAGCCATGCCTTTCACAGTTAATCCCAGCCAAGAGATAGAGGATGCTCAGCGGATAAAAGGCTTGCAGTCCCAGCTGGGGAAAGAGTTCCATTATTTCCCAGCTGCATAGGACATTCTGCACGGCTCGGTTTTGCCTGGATGAGCAGTGTGGCTTTCCGAGAGCTTGTAGCAGTTTGGCAGAAAACTGCAAAAAGATCCTGAGACATTGGCTGCTAAGATCTGTAAGTACAAAATTGGGCTGTCTGTTGCAATGTGAATAATGCTGGAAGGGAAGCTTCGTTTTCTTTTGTCTCTCCAACACTCCCCCCCCCCCCCCCGGTAGTGATTTGTATTAGCATAAAAGAGATAGCGAATAAAGGAGACTGACTGGTTGCCCTTCTCTTTAACCATTGCATTTTATAGAGAAAGAGAAGTGGCTGTGTTTCTCTTAAATATATGTTCATATGAGGGGAAAAATATTTATAAATGAGGGTGCTGCTACCCAGACACCAGAATAGGCATATTTCTTAATATCTTCCAACAGCTCGTGTGTGTGTGTGTGTGTGTGTGTGTTGGTGTGCCCGCGTGCTGCATTTAATAGGTAGCACAGAGGATGACAGTGCTGATTTTAGCCCTTGCACATGGCTTTATACCCTCACGTTTAAAAGGTAAGGAAGATCACAAGTGGATTGTTTCATTTTTGAACTGTTCCATCATATGCAAAGCACTAAATGTCTCTTTTCAGCTCATTTCACTCTCAAGGAGGAAGTATCCTCACTCGGAGTGTGCTCATTTTAATGTCAAATTAAAATGAATTGAAGTTCATGAGGAGGGGGATTGGTGTTGTTGTTTTTTCCCACTTAGAGATCAATAAGTTGTGTTTCTGTCATTTCATTTGTATGCTAGATGAGCTGTTGCATGTTATGAAAAGTTTGGAATGCTTACAGTACCAGAAACTAGAAGATGTGTGTGCATTTTATGCCAAAAGTGCATGCAGTGCTTGATGGAGCAGTTAGTGGTTTCTGGCTGCATGTGGGTGTGATAAAGGCTTCTGTGTGGATTCAGACATTTGTTACTTTTTAAAAAACAGTCTTGCCTTTCAAACACATCATTTAGTGCATGGTGAACAGGGATAAGCCAATGTAGTGCCCTCCCAAATGTTGTTGGAACCCCTCCTATCAACCCCAGCCAGTCTGGCCAGGGGTGGTCCGAGTTCTAATCCAGAAAAACCTCTAGAGGGTACCATGTTGGCTATTCCTGATATAAGGGCCGTAAGACACATGAGCTATCAAAGGGCAGGGCAGTGGTCCTGTTCATTGTCATAACCTCACTGAGTTCAGAAGTGCTGAAAAGGTGTGGCCGTTCATATGCTCATTAAGAAGCTCCCTTCATTTAGTGCTGAACTGCATCAAACTTTCAGATAAGGCAAATACAAAGGTGTGTCGTGTGAGATGGGAAGAGGGGGAAGCAGCAGGGAGCTTCAGACGGAGCCCTGGAGTATTGTTTTTTTTAATGCACCCATCATTTATTTATTAATTAAAGAGAACTATATTTTTACATTCATTTCAAAAAGGGTTTCCATTGCAAAAATATTTTTTTAAAAAATTGATTATTTATTGCTGTTGGTTACCAGGAGATGGGGACGCAGGTGGCGCTGTGGGTTAAACCACAGAGCCTAGGGCAGGCATCCCCAAACTTTGGCCCTCCAGATGTTTTGGACTACAATTCCCATCTTCCCCAACCACTGGTCCTGTTAGCTAGTGATCATGGGAGTTGTAGCCAAAACATCTGGAGGGCCACAGTTTTGGGGTGCCTGGCCTAGGGCTTGCCAATCAGAAGGTCAATGGTTCGAATCCCTGTGACAGGGTGAGCTCCCGTTGCTCGTTCCCAGCTCCTGCCAACCTAGCAGTTCAAAAGCACATCAAAGTGCAAATAGATAAATAGTTACTGCTCCAGAGGGAAGGTAAATGGTGTTTCCGTGCGCTGCTCTGGTTCGCCAGAAGCGGCTTTGTCATGCTGGCCACATGACTTGGTAGCTGTACGCCGGCTCCCTCGGCCAATAAAGTGAGATGAGCACCGCAACCCCAGAGTCGGTTACGACTGGACCTAATGGTCAGGGGTCCCTTTAGCTTTACCTTTTTACCAGGAGATAGAGTAATTTGTCTGTTCTCAAAGACCCTTTAGTTTTAGCCATTTTGTACCATGTGGGAAGAGGAGGGGGGGGATTAAAGTAAGCAGAGAGAGAGAGAGAGAGAGAGAGAGAGAGAGAGAGAGTCTACCACTGAAATGTCCACTTGGAATGCTGTGCATGAAGGCAACACAGCAACAATATATCTTCATCAGTGAGAAGCAGCTGCCTCTGCTTTGGTGTTCAGTGGCTTCATGTAAATGATTCAAGACTCTCATTCTACACATAATCTAGGTGGGTGGGTGTTTTTTAATACACACTGAGCCACATTTCATGATTATAATGATGCTTTTGGTGCGTGCAGAAACTATAGGTTGCATTGAGATTTGGTGTGTGAATGAGCATTTGAGCTGGGGCGGTGTGGGTGTTACCTAAAAATGTGGGGTAACTAAAGTTCCTCCGCTTTCTTTCTCCCAAAACCAACAAGAACCAAAAAAGCTTTGCTGCTATGTCAAACTATGTCATGGGTTAGGATAATTCCCGGAGGTATTCTGGGTTGTGGCAGTGGGCAGGTGACTGCCCTCATTCGGCTTTTACGAAAGGGAGGCTTAAAGAATATAGAGCCCATCATTATTGCCCTACAAATTATGGAGAGCAAAAGAGAAACCCAATATGAGTGTTGCCGCCAGCTGCTTATATAGAAACTCACTACAAGCTGAATTAATGGTTAAAAACAACTTTCTGATGAGGCCCAGGAGCCCGCATGGAGTAGTAACCAACTTCTCCATCCAATACACACCTCTGTATCAGAACTTCAGAAGCTGGCCTAGTGAATTACAACTGCTTTTCTTAAATGGGCTGCCTGCCATATATTTAGTTGACAATATATGATTTATTTATTTTTTAACTGCTCTGAGGTTTGTTTGTTTTGTTTTACAAATTACAAACGGGGCTAATCATTGCTTCTATTGTGTGACATAGTCTTTCCGCTGCTTAGGTGGAATTTTCTTTCCTACCTTGAAAGAAAATTTCTTTTCTTTCCTACCTTGAATTTTCTTTCCTACCGTGTTGCTTATATTTTCTGCTTTCTCTGGAGAGTCATGTGATGACAGTTATTCTTCCCGTGGTTCTTGTGCCATTACCTCTTGGACAGTCTTGCTGGGGTATCCAAACTAGTTATGGTTTCATCCCTCTCAGCTTCTCCCTATGGCTCATCTGCTGATACAGCTGCAAAAAAAGTGACTCTGGGAGTAAATCTTCAGTGTCCACTGGCAGTTTCATCTTAGTGACTGTTCACTTTCTACTTGTACTCTGTAGGACCTGAGATATCCTGAAGTCTCTGAGACATTTCCAGGGTGTCATTGGCTGTCTTAGCTTTGTATCATTACATTTGAATTTCTGAGGAGTGGTCTTAGTATTTTGGCTTTTTATCATAGAATTTCTGTTTTTCTTTTTTGTCAATCCAGCTTTGTTTCATCCTGTGATGATCTGCCACTCTAGGCTTCAGAAATGAGTCTTTGGCAGGTATCCTGGATTTGAGCCTTCTTCTCCTTAGCATTTGAGTGGGCAAGTATCCCAATTCCATGGGTAGTTTAGTCACCCATACTATGGATCTTGTCAATGTTGCTTGACATTGGTCAGTATCTGCTTTGCAGTTTGTACACATTTCTCTGCCAGAGCATTGGATGGTGGGTAATATGGACTGCTGGTAGTGTGAATTAAACCCCACTCTTTTGCAAATCCATGGGGTTCTTCAAATTGGGATCCACTGTCAGGAAATAATTCATCACAAATGCCATGCCTTGAGAGTCCTGCCTTTGTCTGGTTTATTATAGCACTGGGTGAGGTGTTTTCCAATTACTTCAATGCAACAGCTACAGTATAATAATCAACCACTAGCAAGTAATGCTTTCCTCCCAGTTCAAATAGTTCCGTAGCCAGTTGCTGTCAAATTCTGCAGGACATCTCCTTAATTATCATGGTTTCTTTGTTCTGTTTTTGTTGTTTTGAACAAGTGCAACTGTCTCCAACCAACTTCTGTTCATGCCAGGTCAGTAGAGCGTATCCCTTGCTCTTCTCTTGCACAATACCACCCCAAGGTGTCCTTTGTGGACTCTTTCCAGCTTCTCTGGCATTGCTTTTGGCATCATCTTCTATTGTTAGTTCTGTCTTATCATGCCAGAGTTTTCTTATAGCCAAAGGAACGTGATGCTATCCTCTACTTATCTCCACTAGCTTTCAAGATATTCTTTACATTCTCTCTCTCTTCTTTCTGCATTATTTCTTCCAGTTTGTTTGTGGTTGCAAGCAGGCGCTGTGATGTCAGGTGCACATGCTCTTCTAAGTCTTTCTTTTCTTCTCGTTGACATTTTCCGCACAGTTGTGTGAGAGGAGATCAGCTATGGAGAATGTCTTTCCCATAGCTTCTATGTTACTTTTATGTTGCACCGTTGCCGTTTTAAGATCATGTGCTGAAGACTTGGTGGAGCAGAAGTTAGAGGTTTCTTTCATATTGTCCAATATTTGTCTCAAGCAAATGTTGGATCCCAAGCGTCTCTAAAGCAGGTTTCTAATAGCTGCATGCAATGAAGATGTTTACATATGCTGTGCTTGATTTACACCCCCCTCTCCCATAATCTATGTTACTTTCCTTTGAATTCATTAAAGAGACTGCTTTGCAAAGCTTTAACAGATCTCATAAAGTTTCTTGTATCATCCTGAACTGGCTGCTTGAATTGGACTAATTATAGATGAATTGGAGTTTTCAGCATAAGCTCAGCTTCTCGGGATTATACATTGTAGCTCTTTCCAATCACATTTGGATAAACTAAATGGGTATTAGCACTGTTAATAAAAGACCTGTTCCTTCTCCCTGGCCCATGGCTTCTAATCCCCTGACTAATAAAACAGTCAAATCCCATTCTCTCATGCTCTCTGTTAAATTATCTCTTCTTTACCCATATGCTACTGTTTCCAGCGAATTCTCCCACCACAAATAATTTTAGCCTGTTTAATAGCTTGCCCCATGAGTATCAAACTTCACAGACACATATTCTTTCAGCATGATGTTGTTTTAGCGAGGATGATTTATTGTGTGTGATTTTTACTTCCTAAAAAGCAGAATACAAAGCTACAAAGGGATAAAGAATAAAAAGAAACCACAGCCATCTAATATCTGTAGTTGTCAGAAAGGGGAGTAAACCCCCCCCCCCCCGAAAGATATATTGGGCATAGATTTGTCTCCTTGTTTAATTAGGGAGATCTGTCACAAAATTGGACTATGTATCTGTTCTGATTCCTTTACATCTAATAATCCGAATTTTGTTTTTATTTCCATCACAACCATTTTGTGTCTAGCTTCTACGACATGCAGACTCTGTGCCTGTGAGTTTAAATGTGTCCTTATTTTCATGTTGATATGGAACTAAGCTCTACATATGCATATGTGCACATAGGATAGGCCAGTGCTATTTTTCTGGTGCCAGAACCCATCACGGACCTTTCCCTTGTTCTCTTATAATGGCAATGGCCTGAGAGGTACTAGAACTTAGTTCTGGTGAGTTCCTGCTGGGGGGAAAAGCCCTGGGATAGACTCACATGAACATTTCCCCCAATATGGTGCCACCCCCTCTTAAAGTGATAGCTTTCTGCATCCCAAGCTTATAAATAGTTCTACACCAGTTTGAATCATTGATCCCAACCCATGTTTGAACATCTGTAGACATCAAGATCCTGAACCTGAGTTGACCTAGTTCATATTCCGTCTGCCATATGGTCGCCTTGGGGCAAGTGCAGTTATCAATATCACAGTTATCTGCCTCTGCTGCACCTGCTCCACCTAATGGTAGACTGAACAGCTTCCTTAATTGAGAAGACTCACTATTGCAAAACTTTTGAAATGGAATAAAAATAGAACTTTGGGTCTAAATAATGTGCTATTCTGTGTGTATGGTTTTATTTTATGTGAGGTAGCATTCAGGAATGAGATTCTGTCCATTCCCCCCCCACCCCCGACAGTCTGATCTGGTATAGTCCATTAAGGAATCTTAATGGAATCTTCACAAGACTTTGCAGAACAGGGAGGTTTGCTCCAAAATGAAATGTAATATGGATCTGATCAGGTCACCTGTAGGCAGTTAGGCCAGCATTTCTCGGTATTGCGGGCACCCTGTGCAATGATAGCTTTCTAGCACTTCTTTTGCTGAAATCCAAATCAGTTCAGTCTCGGCTGTGCTTGCTCTACTTGCATGTCTCTCTGTGAGAGAGAGAGTATGTGTGTGTAAAGCAAGATATCATTAATATCCCTTAGCTTTTTTTTTCTAGGAGAAGATTTTGGGGTTATCAGATTCGCACTGCGGGATCTGTATGGATTTCTTATAAGTGGAAGGAAATCGGGTTACTGCGGCGTTCTGGATGATGGGAGTACGTTCTTTACTTTTCATACCAGATAATGTGCCTACAGCCTGTTTCTTTTATAAAAAAAGATCAAATTGAGAAAGATAGTAAGAAACACTGCCAGATTTATTCATTCTTCTTGGCAGCATTCTTATTAAGAAAGATGGAGAACAGCAGAGTTAAGAGAAACAAAAACTCATTCTGCCAACCAAGAGAAGTTGCCACTATTCACAGAGGGAGCAGCAAAACCCCGAAGTTTAATAAAGGCAGCCAAGTTATTTTTGGTGGAATGCCAGTCTGCTCTTTTATTGAGTTTCATCCACATTGTTCCATGTTCAAATATAGATGAATGACAAACTAGTTATTTCGGTTATTAGTGTGCGCTTGCTTCACAGATTGCTTATCTCTTTTCTATTCCGTACGTCTACCCTGAAAAATGCTTACAGCTTTTATTTTAAAAGATTTGAACACAGATCTCACTGATTCAATATTCTAGCTGCTAAGCACCATACCCAACTAAGTTCTTCTCAGAGTAGAATTAATTAGTCATGCTTATAAATTCCAGTGGGCAGGACTAGCACTGGCTCCAATCTTTTATGTTCAGGTGCAAATTTCAGGAAACAACAACAACAACAACAAAATCTGAACAGCATGCTGTTTCTGAGCCCTTAAAATGCTAAATATTCCCAGGAAGTACACACAGAGGTATCTGTTTGACCCACATGGAATCAGGATTGCTGAGTTTATTTATTGCAGCTACAGCCTATCTTTCCTCCAAGGAGCTCAAGGTGGCATACATGGTTCTCTTCCTCCCCCCTTTATCATTGCAACAAGGATGCAGGTGGCACTGCGATCTAAACATTGAGCCTCCTGGGCTTGCCAATCGGAAGGTTGATGGTTCAAATCTGCATGATGGGGTGAGCTCCCATTGTTCAGTCCCAGCTCCTGCCAACCTAGCAGTTCAAAAGCATACCAGTGCAAGTAGATAAATAGGTACCATTGCTGCTGGAAGGTAAATGGTGTTTCCATGCGCTCTGGTTTCCGTCACAGTGCTCCGTTGCACCAGAAGTTGTTTAGTCATGCTGGGCACATGACCTGGAAAGCTGTCTATGGACAAACGCCAGCTCCCTCAACCTAAAGTAAGATGAGTGCTGCACCCCATAGTCGCCTTTGACTGGATTTAACCATCCAGGAGTCATTTACCTTTACCTTTATCATTGCAACAGCCCCTGTGAAGTAGGTTAGGCTGAGAGGCTGTGACTGGCCTAATGAGTTTCATGGTTGGGCGGGGATTTGAACCCTAGTTTCCAAGATCCCGATCCAACACTTTAACCACTATGCCATACTGGTATATTTGGAGTAGCTGGACTAGGTCAAGAGTGGATAAACTTTTTTTTTCTGTTGGCACAACCAGAAAAATAAATATTGTGAATTAGAATTCAGACTGAAGAAAGATCTGCTCCAGTTTTCATCCTGGCTACTTCAGCTTAGAACTCTGAATCCTATGCAGATCTAATCGGAAGGAAGTCCCTCTTGATTTTGTGAGGTTACTCTCATATATGAGAGTCGGTTCTAATGTTTATTTTTCTGGTTGTGTCAATCATCTGCACTGGCATGCAACCCCAAAATTATTGCCCCCAACAGAAAAAAAAAAGTTTATCCACTCTTGAACTAGTCCAACAATCAATTCATATACAGATCACTATAGCAACTGTTTTGGAAAGTAAGTGAAAGTAATTCCTTTCTGAATTTAGTGTGTAACACACACACACACACACACACACACACACACACACACAATTAAGGGAAAGGGAGGGGAAGGAACAAATAGAAAGGAACTTAGATGGGGTGCGTGGGTGGGGCATCATAAAGCATAGCTGCCAAGTCTCCCGTTTTCCCCGGGAAAACCCCTTTTTTACTTACCTTTTCCCGGTGGTCCCCCGTATCACTTCATCTCCCGTTTTTCTCCGTTATTTTCTTCTGCCGGCGGCCATTTGTTTCTTTCCAATTTGCCCTTCTATGGGCACAAAAAATGGCCGTCGCCAGCTTCAAAAGCCGCATGTACGCATGTCCGGAAGTGCATAGACATCACTTCCGGTGTTGGCGGTGGCCATTTTGGTGCCCATAGATGGGCGGAGCGTCACCGGAAGTTGCGTCGGAGCACTTCCTGACATGTGCACAAGCGATTTTCGAAGCCGGCGGTAGCCATTTTGGGTGCCCATAGAAGGGCAAAGCGACACCGGAAGTTACATCGACGCAACTTCCGGTGTCAAATGGCTGCCGGTACCCGGATTCTGCAGTCCGGAAGTTGGAAGGTAAGTCATAAAGTTAGGTTAGGACTGTTGCACACACCAGCCAGCTTGCAGGATGCAATCTTTAGACAATATCAACTTTGGGTGTGATCCAGCACAACTCTTCTTATATTCCTATGTTGTGTAGTCACATTCACAGCCATGTGAACCTACTGTATGTATTGCATCTTTTTTGTTATTCACTTTTAAAAGAATGTAATTCTTGCTTCAGGATCAAATTCAGATCAATATGTATCCGATCTCCAGTTTTAATAATAGGCTATGGATTGTTGTCCACTATATAATTTGTCCTGAAATTTCTGTGTGGTTTTTGTTACTGAAACTCTAAAGGTCCCTGTGTTCTAAAGTTGGAGTTTATGTGACTAGGGCATAACAAGGAATAATCTTTTGTACATACTATGTTAGAAATTAAATTGCCCTTTAAGCAAGCCATTAATCATGTTGAAGCAGTCTAATGAGACTGAAATAAAGAGAAAGAAATAGCTGGGCCAACTTGATGCCACAATGAATCAATATCATTTTATCAAGATTATTTTTGCCTACCCCCCCCCCTTACCTCTCAAGTAACATATTGCCAAAGAGGGAGTTTCTTACATACTCTGTTCCATCTAATAGGCTTAATAGCAGCTGCAGGTCTCAACCCTTATTTCTTCTCCCCCTTACCTCTTCAGCCCCCTTTTCGTCATTGTTCATAACTGTTTAAGCACTGCTGAGCTATGTTTCCTAAAGGCTAAAGCTGGACCTACCAGATGCAGACCCAATAGGTAGCACCACATACATCAACTGGAAATAACCTAATCAAGTTCAAGGGCATGGAAAACTATAGTCAGGTTATATCTATCCAGGAAGCGCTAGGTTGTTCCAGCCTTCGGTGGATAGGGTGTGCGGAGCCAGCAACAAAAGTTACCTTCCAGAAGCTGGTAAGCAAGGTGGAGGACTTAAAAATGATTTCCATGGCAAGAGTTCCTCCACTGGGAAGATTATGTGAGATCTTGTGTGGCCTTCGTGAAATCTCAGATGGCCCCTTCATAGATCCCCCTCCTTTTCCATTTGTTTGTTTGTTTTCCTGCCACCTGTGCAAAGCTGCAATCACATGTAAGTTTCAGGTCTACTGTATATCCTTGCCACCACATCTCCCCAGCCTCCATCCAGGCAAGCAGGAGGGATTATTGCAGTTCAAAGGTGCACCCAAGGCTAGAAAAAGCACTCAAGGAGGGGGCAGGGCAGGGGTAGGGAAGGCAATGGCTTGGGAGAATTGGGCATGGACTGGATAGAGAAGCCCGGAGGGCTTTTTTTAAAAAAACCCTGAGCTAAAGGCACTCCAGCCCTGATTTAAAAGGTACCATAGATGCTACTTCAGTGTTACTTTTAAGGATGTGTAACACTGCAATGTGTTGTTATGTGCCACCCTAATATCCAGGTAGTGTGAGACTCCAGGGGCACCTGTGCTTGCCCAGGGCTCTGTTTCCTTGGAATGAAGGTCTGTGGACAATGGTGGTGTCTTTAGGATATGTGATTTTATTTACACACACACACACACACATATATATATATATATACAAGCTGATCATAGCATGGAGGGGCTCACTGCATTAACACTCCCATAAATCTTGTTTCCCCTTTCCAGGGGACCCCCAAAGTCCAGCACAGAGCAAAACATGACTCTGTCCCAAGCTTCTAGCTCTCACACACAACAGCTCTGGCTATTGTTCTATATTCCAGCCAGGTGTTGAGGGGTGGGGGAAAAGAAATTTGTTCTATGGCACAGAGCAACTTCTTTGGAGATGCTAAATCATGGTACTTAACTAGCCAACCAAAACCATTACCTTGACAAAGGAGTATATACGGTATATGAGCCAGTAATTTGGCTTACTTCCATTCAATACAATGTTTTGAACAGTGCACAATACCTAGTATATCACACTTTTTGAGGTTCATATCCTTCCCTTTTGTTTCCTGCTGTCACTCCAGCATGAAGGATGATCATTTGGACATCCTTAAGAGGATCAGATATGTCAGAATTATTTCTGTACACTTCCAGACCATTTGCTATGTTAATGATGCTTATAATGCATTACAGAACAATATCTAATGTGCATTGTTTCCATAAGGACATATATTTCAAAGAAGGAACTGCTTGTTTTATTTAGGCTAGAGGATCAGTCTTGGTAAATTTTCTATCTGCAGTACATCACTCTTTAGTAAATAATAATAATAATAATAATAATAATAATAATAATAATAATAATAATAATAGTGGGTTCCGGTTTCCGCCTGCAGGAATGGCGGACCTGTTTTCCATCTCTCTGACCTTTGTAAGGAATTTGGCGGTTGCTAGGGGAGTAAATGGCAACCCCCTACCCTCTCCGGGGGTTACGGAGAGGGGCCGCTGGCCCGCGATGCCCCCAGACCCACTCCGACTGTTTTTGGAGTGGGGGGAGCTTGGGCTGAGCACTTACAAGGGCCAGGACTCCCGGACGCTAATCTGCATGGCGGGGATTTCCATGGTTAAAGAAGATAATTAGGCTTAAATCTATGGACATACTTCAGAAGGAGGGAAAGAAGCGCTGTTTACTGCTGAGAAATTTATGCTGCCGAGTGAGAGGAGTCAAAGATTGTACTGCATCTGGAAGAAGGATTGATGGGGACGGAGCGATAAGGGGAGTGAGTTTTTATTTTATTTTTTTTCTTCATATTGTTGCCTCGTACCTTCCCGGACGCGATGTCCTGGCTTGTTTGGAGTGAAAGAGAAGCAAAAGACTGTGTGAGTTGAACCTTATAACTGTTGTTACTGATGAGAAAAGCCCCCCCCCCTAGTCGGACGGAAGGAGTTCTGAATGCGTTTGGAGGATTTATGAGCTGTGACGCACTTTAAATTGGAGCAGCGACCTGAAGCTAAGTTCAGCTATAGGGCAAGGAGATCCATTAATTTACCAAGAGTCTATGGTTTGATGTTTGGGTCTCCTGCCTGGAAAAGCTGTAAATTCTATAATGATCGTAAATCTTCATGGCTATGAGAGAAAAGCGAAAGTGATTTGAGCTTTTTAAGATGGCGCTACTTCGAATTGCTTCAACGCAACAGGAGCTCCATTAAGAAGATTTATGGGGAGGCTGGACTGATTAACTCACACAGGAGAAAGAACATCTGTGAGACTTTGTTTGATATTTATATCAGCAGCTGGGAAACAATCGTGAAAGTGGAAAACATCTATGTGACTGTAAGGGGAAGATCTGGATTATTATGAACTTGAAGGACGATTTGAACTTTAGAAAAAAGACGGCAGTGGACAGTTGCGAGGAATTCCCAATTTCTTGAAGCATGGGAACCCAAATAAAAAATTCTTTAGATGATTTGGCATAACATTCGGTCTGATTGATATATATATGTGTATAATTTGAAATATTGAATGTGATATAATTGGTTTTAATTGGAAAATTAATAAAAATATTTAAAAAATAATAATAATAATAATAATATATTTATTTATTTATACCCCTCTCATCTGGTCGGGTTCCCCCAGCCACTCTGGGCGGCTTCCAACAAAATATTAAAATACAGAAATCCATCAAACATTAAAAGCTTCCCTAAACAATTGGATGGAACTGTACTGCATTTTAAGCAAGGAAAACGGCAAGAATTTATAGGACATATGTCCCATTTAAGTCTGCTTGGTGTCACTAGAACATTACAAACAAGCTGTGATGAACAAAAAGATCTAGTTCTATGCTTCTTCTCAGCTGATCACAGACTGCATATCTTCATTATTAAAGCTGGCTGAATCAATAAAACAGATTTTGTGTTCATTCTCATAACGTTATTTTTGTTCCTTTCTCGTGTGTTTTCATAAAGATTTATTTCTTGTACATATGGTTCACATCCTCCAATGGTCTCAATCTATTTTCCAGTTTGAAAAGATCCTCAGCTGTTCATTTTTATGGTCAAATTGATCATGCACTGACTAGAAGAGTTATGTACTATAAAATCAGGATTTCTGTACAAGCTGCTGAAAGGAAATTTGGGCAGCTTTTGAATTATGAAATCTATGCCCTCCCCTCCACACACTCACATGCACACAAATATATGGTGGATCACTGATTCTGTAATGGAGTGGGATGGAACACGGATCTCTCTCTCTCTCTCTCTCTCTCTCTCTCTCTCTCTCTCTCTCTCTCTCCAATACCTGGAGCTTAAAGTGAGAACTTCTCTTCCTCTCTGTGAATCTGGCTCAGTGAAAAATGTCTGTGAAGTCCCTGGCAAGGGTTCACAGCCTTAGCTTCACAGCCTTAGCTTCAGAATCAGAAATCTGGTTCTGCTTGGTAGGAAGAAGCTTTCTGAAAACCAGACCACACTCTTCCTCTCATGAGCCTTAAGGATGGGGCCAAGGCAACTACACTGTCTAATAAATATTCACAGGGAACTGACTATACATACTAGAGCTGTTGCATTCTTCCCTGACAACTGGTTGAATACTGTATAATTAATTTTGACAGGGCCTAGGTGGGGGTCTCAGAAAATTGCATTACAAGAAATTGAGGGAACAAATGTTTCAGTCTTCGTTCCCCTTAAACCTTTTTTTTTTTTTGGTTATTTAAGTCTACCATCTTAAACTGAATTTGGTGGCTATTCCCTGCAATGAAGATGTTTTAGTGTTCAACGTTAGAAAAGCACAAAAACACCTCACACACTGGCTCATTGCTCTTCTTGGTCATCCACAGCTGCTGCTAGCTATAGATATAATTGCTTATCTCTTGAAATTCCCATGGCATATAAATTGTAACACTACAAACTTGGAATAAATTGGTGACGAAATAGGAATGAACATGAACTTGGAAACTTTCAAGAGAGATTATCAGGGCTAAAGCTTTCATCCGAGAAGAGCTCTATTGATTCAGAAATAAACAGAATATATAATCAAACCATTTAGCAATGGTTTATGTTTGACAGAAAAATTCTGAGGCCCTTTTGGTGATCAGATTGTTAGTTTTTATGTTTGCATCTTATGATTTTTCTAGATGTGCAGTCCAATCCTGTGCATATTTACATGGAAGTAAGCCCACTGTATGCAATGGGACTTACTCCAGGTTCCGGTGAGCATGAGATTTTAACACATAATAATTAGCCTGTCTTTTATATAGCAGAATTTAAGTATTTAAAGCACCTTAGCCATATGATCATAGTAGTGTAAAGTAAGCCAGTTTGATGGACCCCAACTGCAGAATAAAGAAGTAGAGCAACTATTGCCTTGCCTAAAGCCACCCTAGTGAGTTTGTGGCCTGGGTGAAATGTGAACTGGGGTCTTTCTGACCACAATGTACTCCCTTAGCTGCTTAAACACACATATAAAAAGGCACAAACACACATCAGATAAGTGGAAGATAGCTGAACCTGTAGTGCCTAAACAAACCATTTTCAGGATATATGGAGAAACATTTCAACAGTAATGCTGAAAGACAAAGATTGCATTTGATTTAGGATACATAAATCTTTCCTGTCTTGTTAAAAGATTAGCTATAACCACATCAAACTCTTCAAACAAAGCCCGGACTATTTTAGATTGAGCAAACAGTTTAGAGCAGGAAAGTGATCAGGTGGGGAACGGGTACTTTTCAGTATTGTTATTGTCAAAAGCTGAAAATTGCTTCTTGATTTAGGGTCCCTATAAAATCGTGCAGAATTGTTTGTAGAGTGAATGAATCCATAAACCCATTGTTCTGTGCATGGTGGATAATTTTACATTTTGAAACATATCCCTATTGTTGATTGTGGTGGTGATGGTGCCACTTTATGAACACTGTAGCCATTTGGAAAGACTAGTGTTATAGGAAAAAGTACTGAAGAAACCCATATAATATCAAGCAGTCATTATTCAGAACATAGTTACATGGCTATACTTGCTGGAATGCATCTTGCACTTAGCACGTAATGTAACCTTGCCCAGTGAGTACCAAAGTACCCACAAATCTCTGATGTATTGAAGCATCCAGATATTCATCGTGGAATGACCGCCTTGGAAGAGCTTTGTGAAAACACAATGGCATTTGAAATGCCTTTGATGCCAATAACAAAACAACAGAATGTGGGCATTTTTTAGATGCTAACAAAGTAATATGTGGACATTCCCGTCTTTCACATGATGTGAGGAGTGCCATTATTTTCAAAGAACTTGCTTCCAAATATGCAGCCGTAGATTGCATGCAGCCTAAATTAACCAAACATGCCAGATGGAAAAACACCCAAAAGATTCCAGTAAATTAATTGTTTTGCTTTCAATGTATTAACTTAAACCAACCAGGCAGAAAGAAAATAAAAGAAAGCAAAGAAAGAAACTTTTTGGACCCAACTGAATTACATTTAACTGGCAGACCTTTGTGTTTTAATATCTATATCTCCATAGAAACAAATAACGTAGCTCAAAATATATTAAAAAATTCTGCAACATAAATGTAACTTGGTTCCAGAGACTAATGGGCCCAAGACTTACTCTCCACAAATACATCGAGAACAGAGGTTCCCAAACATAATAATAATAATAATAATAATAATAATAATAATAATAATAATAATTTATTATTTATACCCCGCCCATCTGGTTCCCCCAGCCACTCTGGGCAGCTTCCAACAAAACATTAAAATACAGAAATCAAACATTAAAAGCTTCCCTAAACAGGGCTGCCTTGCTGGTGGTCTTCTGTGTGTGACTTTGAAGAAGCGCTGTGGCTGTTCAGTCATAATCGAAGCCTTCCTTTGCACTCTTCCCAGCAACTAGTAAAGCAATCCACAAAGCAATTAGCTGCTGAAGGCTAGTAGAATTGACATCAGTTCTGGTGGCCCTTCCTGTGCTTTTTCTATCTTTCTGTTTGTGCATGTCCAGAGTCAGTCCAGGCACACAATAAGTCTTTTGAAGCCATACTTATTCTTCTTCTTCTTCTTCTTCTTCTTCTTCTTCTTCTTCTTCTTCTTCTTCTTCTTCTTCTTCTTCCTCTTCCTCTTCCTCTTCCTCTTCCTCTTCATTTACCTTTTCTTTTACCCTAACGTCCCAATGGCAGGCCGCAACATCACAACACAATATGAAAAACAATTTAAAACAACTTCCAATCACAAAAATAAGATGTGTCTTAAAAATACACGCAGAGCTTCATTTCTGTTGTTGTTGTTGTTGTTGTTGTTGTTGTTGTTGTTGTTGTTGTTGTTGTTGTGTTGTTTAATTGTTTAGTCATGTCCGACTCTTCATGACCCCATGGACCAGAGCACACCAGGCACTCCTGTCTTCCACTGCCTCCCGCAGTTTGGTCAGACTCATGTTGGTGGCTTCGAGAACACTGTCCAACCATCTTGTTCTCTGTCATCCCCTTCTCCTTGTGCCCTCCATCTTTCCCAACATCAGGATCTTTTCCAGGGAGTCTTCTCTTCTCATGAGGTGGCCAAAGTATTGGAGCCTCAGCTTCAGGATCTGTCCTTCCAGTGAGCACCCAGAGCACTCAGAATGGATAGGTTCATTTCTTACCCTGTCACAACTCTTGTTCCTCTCTTCCACCCTCCATGGGATCTTAGATTGGAAGGGGTCACAAGGATCATCTAGTCCAGCCCCTGCAAAGCAGGAATATTTTGCCCAACATGGGGCTCAAACCCACAACCCTAAGATTAAGAGTCTCAAGCTTTACCAACTCAGAGATGTTCTTAATGTTACTACAGCCTACAGCAAAAACAAACAACTATGGATTCCACAAATGGCATACTGAGATGGCAGCATTACATTATTCATTTTCTTATTCAAAATCTCTCCACTGTGGCCCCAAACTATTCCTTTGTCTCCCTAGCCAATTTTCTTTTATTTGATAGCTTTTCAAACAAAGCTGTAACCCAAACCATTTTATAAAAATACTGTTTCATAGCTCCATCCAAATCCAGTAACTGGTGTGTGTGTGTGTGTGTGTGTGTGTGTGTGTGTGTGTGTGTTGGCGGGGTGGGGAAATGTACAGTCAACAAAGAAATTTTGATGCCTGAGGCAAAGGGTGAGACAACTTCTTCCCCTCCCTGCCTCCCAACTGTATGTACAAAAGCCATCAAGCCTGTAGATTAATGTTATTTCTACAGAGGTGATGGGGGAGAATCCTCACAATAACTGTATACACTAGGCTAGCTCTGGGTTGCAGGGCAGACTGTGGAAAACACAAAGAGAACTCTGTCTGCTTCAATCCATCAGCATTTGCAGTTGCATCACTTTGCCTAATGATAGGGCTAGCCTTCCTGCCAACTTCAAAAACACCCCAATCTCCCAAACACCTAGTAGAATATATTTCAAGTCTTTGCATAAACATGGATCCAGATTAACCACAGTGATGGGAATCTTTTAAAAACTTACCTGTTGGTCACATCAGCTATTGCATGCTTCCCCAGCATTAGCACACCAAGTTTGGGGCATATAGACTCCTAAAGAGGTAACTTTTTTTAGCACACCTGGAACCACATTTGCACACCAAATCCAAGTGTGTTCCTCTTCCAATCCTTTAGCACAGGAGCATGGGACTTTCAGCATCTTGACGTGGACAGAGAGGCAGTGAGAAGCACTACACACAGCTGGTTCTGTTTGGGGACAGCATATTTTTAAAACATGTTTTTCTGCTTGCCTCTGAAACAACACAATCTGCTGTAACTTTAACAATATCACTTTGAACTGGGGAGGGGGGGGGGAATGCTTCACAATGTGTCTCCAAAAATATTCAGTAAGACACAAGAGTGTTATCTGTAACTTTTTCCATATGTTTGGTGACACTTGCTTTAAAATTAGCTACAAAGAACTGCCTTTTTGACAAGATAGTTTGTGACAAGTTGTTAAAGAAAGTTATTATTCAAATATTAATTAGGGGACCCTTAGCCACCCTGCAGCAAGAATGTGAAAGTGAACAGTAATATGAATTGTGAAAGGGGCAATTCATCTGGTGGCAATACAATATAATGTATTATAAACATTTATGTAAGACTTTTATATACAATATAATTATTATATGGTATGGTATGGTATGGTATGGTATGGTATGGTATGGTATCATATTATACACTTATGTAAGACTTTTGAATATCCACATGGAGTGTTATTGCCCTTTAAAAAAACCCTTTAAAGGAGATTTTATTTTTCCCATTTTGCAGATTGAGAAGGGAATGAGTTGAAAAACGAGTTCATGGCAGAGATTAACCTCAACACTGGGACTCTCTGATTTACAGGCTTCTGATTCAGAGGGGTCTCAAATTATTCTAAACACACTCATTTTAACGTTGGAACATATGAGGATGGCTTATATCAAGTCATGGATCTCTCCCAGCCATACCTGGACTGAACCTGGGACCTTCTGTATATAAAGCAGATGCTCTACCACTGAGTTATGGTACACCCAGGCTCTGATATGGTTAGAATTATGGATGTGCCACTTTATATATATAAAACAAACCTTTCCATCTAACTTACTGATATAGACCAGGCTTCATCCCCTTAAAAGAGATTATCATGCCTACAATCTGCATCCAACTTTAGCAGAAACTTTAAAAGCTAGAGACTTTTCATCTTCTTTTCTTTTATTAAAAAGTTTGCTGCATGAAAACCCTCAAATACTTAAAACTTGGCAGGCTTACTTCACTCTGGAAGGCTCATTTACCTGCACATTTCATCCACTTCTGTAAACAGGGTGGGGGAGTTATGGCTATTGTAGTCAATGGGATGAAACAGTGTTGGATTTAACCAATCAAGTTTGTACCCAAATAATGAATGACAACAAAGTATAATTCAGTAAATCAGTTTGGCTGCTCCCAAAGGTTACAGATCTAGATACAAGGCGAATCTTATGCTTGTTGTGTACCTCTAGAGAGAATTTTGCTTTAGTCCTTCTTACTCATCACAGGAAGGTCTGAAGTGCAGGCAGCCCATGAATGGACGTGGGGGAAGTGATGCTTGCATACATACCTTATCCCTCCTTTAAACCCACAAACATTCACTCAGATGCATGGATAGGGCTTAGATACTCTACCAGATCATTTCCACACAAGGTTTGCCCTATAGGAGTTAACCTTTCAGGTGACACAGGCAAGCTTCCTGAGTCACTCATTTCTGCCCACTGTCCATTACACAGAACTAAATATTTGGGATATTATGTGGTGATTAAAGCTGAAATCAATAGGTCAGATGATAGGCAGAGCAAGGAAAACAAATTATTAATGCAGGATGTAAATCTTTCAATAACATAAAAGCAATTTGTCACCAGAAGCAGCCATCTCACTAGACCCGATGTCAGGATCAACCCTGTATAGTCTGAAATGCTCAGACTGAAAGCAAGCAATATTTTAAAGGCCATTTCCTCTGAAGTTCTGGAGTTTAATGTTTTCTCTGGTTGGATCCACTGGCTGAATTTGTAACAAAGTCTACCATCACCATGCTTTCCGCAAGCTGGATTTTTTCCAAACTTGATTAACATGTAGGCCTTATTTAGAAGCTGGAACATGCTTTTTTCTCTCTTTGTGATCTTATCTTGCACCAACTTCAGACATAATCAAAAAAAGGGAAACACCTGCCAAACTTTATCTTCTTTGTATAACTATTGACAAAGACTTCTTTAGAAATTCTATTATTATTATTATTATTATTATTATTATTATTATTTACATAGCTCTTTTCATTGCACATAATGCTGTCTGACTGTAGTCTAACCCCGCAGTGAAAGCATCCTAGCTAGCAAGAAAATATGTACAGCTACCTAATATTTGGTTTACAATTCCGCACATCCCAGCTGACAGGTGATTAAAGCTCTACGAGAGTCATCCTCTCCAATGCATAAATGGACTCATTTTTTTAAGCTCTATTTTTGCTCAGAGTATTTCCTGGCAATTCTCTGGGGAAATCTGAGACTAAGAATTTGTATTCATGTTGGAATTAAGGCTGCCAGGCTGAAGTTCTGGTGGTTAATAAGCTGGCAGGTTTCCAATTTCTTGTCTGAAAAGCAAAATTGACCTGCCCACCCCTTCATTTCATTGCTAAAAAAATGATTTACAAATAAAGACTATGAGCCATGACTGCAGGTGCTAGAAGTAACATGTGGCCTTTCTGATCCCACTTCTAAGGGAAGGACTCCATTTACAGAAGGCAACTCATTGAAGAAATAACAAAAAAGTAGAAAAAAATAAAATAACTAAGCCCTTGATAATTTGTTATAACACATTTAAATGTTTTATTGGCAGAAAGGAAGTCCCCAGGACATTGCTAGCTACTGAAAAGATATGGGGCATAACCCCATAGACTAAAATTTGCAAATGATTATTTACGTATCTGCTAGATGCAAATTTTGGCTTTGAAAGTCAACTAATTTTACATCTGAGTCATGCCAGCTAAGTTCTTCAGTTAATATAAGCTAAAGGTAAAGGGACCCCTGACCGTAGGTCCAGTCACAGACGACTCTGGGATTGCGTTGTGGCGCTCATCTCGCTTTAGTGGCCAAGGGAGCCCGCGTACAGCTTCCAGCTCATGTGGCCAGCATGACTAGGCCGCTTCTGGTGAACCAGAGCAGCACACGGAAACGCCGTTTACCTTCCCGCCGGAGTGGTACCTATTTATCTACTTGCACTTCATGCTTTCGAACTGCTAGGTTGGCAGGAGCAGGGACCGAGCAACAGGAGCTCACCCCGTCATGGGAATTCGAACCACCGACCTTCTGATCGGCAAGCCCTAGGCTCCGTGGTTTAACCCACAGTGCCACCCGTGTCACCCCAAATCAGTTCCTTTGTACTTCAATTACTCCCAGTTCCTCAACTGATCCTGGTACAATTCCTAATCATCAACATTATCATCACTGATAATAATTAACTTTCTATACCACCCTCCATCCGGTGATCACAGGATGGCTTACAGCAAGCAAGCAAGCAAGCAAGCAAGCAAGCAAGCAAGCAAGCAAGCAAACACACACACACACACACACACACACACACACACACACACACACCAGCTTCCATTCATTACCTCCCCAAATCATCTCTGGATAAAATCATCTGAAATTAATTTATTTCCCCAAATTAATGTCTTACCCATAGCCAGTGCTCCCCCCCCCAAAGAAATGTTTAGGGGAACTCTCATTTTTACTCAAGAAAATCACCATTTTGTGTGTTCAGTCCCAGAGACCTCCCCGCTAAATAAAAACACACTTGACTCTAATTTTAGTTTTGTTTTTTGGCAGAATTTAAGCCACAACTTTATTGATTACAGCCCATGACATTCTTGGGGAAAGGAGGAAGCAAAAAGGGAACCTCCTCAGCTTTGGTTTTTTTGGGAGGGGCAGTTTCCTGGTGAGAAACACATGCATGGGGGGGCTCTCTATTGATTACAGCATGTGAGTGGTTGCATAGGCTCTGGTTTGACCAGTTCCCTGCACCCTTGCAGGTAGCGCTGACCTAGAGCTCTATCATAGGTCAGCCAAGGGTGAACACCTGAGGTAGGTGGAAAGCCCGGGAACAGACTATGTCCTCTCCCCAGATGCTCCCCTGGACTCAGGCAAGGGCACAACCCCCTCTCAGGGGTTGAGCAAACCAAGTTGAGTCCCTGGATTTCTTTAATGGAATACCCTTCACATAGGGATGGTGAGAGCCTTCTCCCATCCCTATCACCTATCTGCAACCTTACAAGTTGTGACGATTTGCTACGCGGCAGGCAAAACCCAAATGGCAACAGCCAATCAGCCAAGTGGGGAAAACTCCTGCCATGCCCCTGTCCCAACAACAAACGACACACGACGACATAGCAAGGTCAATCACAAAATGCCTTAAATATAGGAAGAGGTGAGCGGGTGTTCTGATGCACGAGCCAAAAGAGGAAGCTCTGGGTCATGTGCATGGGTGTATATAGGTCCCTCAGCCCGTTTAGACTGCACCCCATTGACCAGATACACCCAGAAATGAGGGACCTACCAATCGGGTGTTGTGGCTGACCAATAAACCAATCCACAACCAAGAGGTCAGTCTCCAGGTCTCACCGCAACACGTGCCCTCTTTTAGGGAGGACATGCTTTATAGTTCAAATCGGGGAAAATAAATACAGTAAATACAGATTCACAAAATGTTTAGGGGTATGCATACCCCTGCTCCCCCCCCCAGAAAAAAGCACTGCCCATAGCCAAGATCATTCCCAGATCCATTTTCTCTGATTTAATTTCCCACTCAGAAACACTTGGAGAAACCCTAGCAATGCCCCTTAGAATCTCAGAGGCCTTTTGCTAAAATGAACATCACATGTTTGTGTGTGTGTGTGTGCGCGCACACACACACACACACACACAGAGAGAGTGAGAGAGAGAGAGAGAGAGAGAGAGAACTGATGCAGCAACACAGGTGAGGCATTGTTTCCAAACACAGTGTGCTGCTGGTGCTTACTGCAGGGACAGCAAGAGGTGGGAGGTGGGGGAAGCTTAGTGTTGTTCATATTTGTCCAATAGCCCATATAATACATATGTAAAGTGGAGTATCTAAGTTATATTTTGTATTTTGAAGGAATCATAATTAATAGGGGGTTTTTTAATAAAAAAACTAACTAACTGCAAAAGCCAGAAAGAACATTTCAGAAGTAAGAATAATAAACAGCACGAGGTCCTGCAAAAGAAACATCCTGCCCCCCATGCCGAGAATAAAAACGAAGACCCACAATAATTGAGAGGTGTCTTCTGCACATTGTTCAGAACTGGAGATTTGTGACTTATTGCAAGCTAATCCCCTTCAGCCATTAGCTCAGTGCATGGCTGGAGGGTGGAAGGCAAATGCTGGTTTGGCTTGCTGAATAAATTGCAAATCAAAGGGAGTGGGATCACTGGCATGTAAAACACAATCTGCTTAGTCCTGTTTAGTCTACCTAAAGGACTGCATCTAAAAATAGCCACAAAAGACCTACAGCTCTTTACCTCTTTGCCGAGCTACACTTCCTTGCTCCTAAACGCAACAAAAATAGAAATAAAGATGGGATAATTACTTATCTCGGTAAAATGGTCACCATTTTTCAATTGCAACTCTGAAAAGTTAATGTCATACATAAATAGCTGCTTCTTGTGTATTGAAGTAGCAGATAATTATCATCTGAAGATGAAGGATCTAGGACCACAAAAGTGATGAATGCAGTTATTATTCACAAGCAAAATGTGCATTATTGGTGTGTGTGTTGTGGAGACCTCAGGGTTATCCTGAGTCACAGCCCCCCCCCCAATGAGTAGTGTGACTTTGGTTACATGCACATAAACATGACTTGACTTGAATCAGCATTAGTATGACGATAATGCATTACTTTCTGGATTTAAAATTGTAGCTGTTAAATGGAAATCCCAGTGTCTAATGTTTCAATTCTCAAGAATGTAATTCTTTTTCATTCTCACTTCCATTCACACCTATCCATGTTTGTAGCCAGTCTCTCTAATACAAGACTAGCCAACAGGGTGCCCTCTAGATGCTGCCAGCTACAACCTCACCCAGAGGAAAGTTCAATTTGCCATTAACCCAGCTTGCAGCGAGTTCCTGCACAAACAGCAGAATAGATACGCCCTGATCGCTGAGGCTGATGGAAGTTGTAACCCCAAACACCTGGAGCATAATACATTGGTTACCCCTGTTCTAATATCATCCTGTAAAGTGGGGGGGACACATGTAGTTTAAGGAAAAACATGTGAGTGAGAGAAAACCTTTACCTAAAATAAGCAAAAACTTGGCCTCTTCACTTTCTGAACTTTGCCGCTGGATAGTAAGATATTCTCCACAGTTTCTTTTTATAGAACTATGTTTTTAGATAGCTTCTCGAGGTGTTGGCTATGCTGGTGGTTTAAGATTTACATCAATCTCAGAGTGCCTGAAGCTAACAAGAATTCACAGAGTGACTTAAACCACCGTAATGCTACCATCATGGGCCTGAATTCGTTTTTGTCTTCCTTCAGTTGCAAAAAGTGCAGCCGACAAGGCTAAACACCTGCAATCACCACTGTGAAATGGTCATTAAGGTTATTCACATTACCCCTGGGAAGCTTTTGTGTGACACTGCGTGCCTATTCTTTTCCTTTGTAACAAGCAAACTCAGGTATATAATTACTGTGTTTTGCCTCACTTCAGTTCCATCTGACTTCACTGAGAGAGCTGCAGCCCATAAACCCACCGCCTCGGCCAATGGCACTTTAATCCTGCTTTGTATTTAACTGATCCAAAGACAAAGAAGGGGTAGGGAGCCACTGGTGGTGTCACTTAAGCAACACTTAAGACTTGTTTAAGGAGCTGGCATGCATATGTGGGCTCTAAGTACAATTGCTGCTCATGCAAGGAAGAGAGTCCAAGCTGCAATGTGATGAATGGGATCCTGTTCTATTGGTTTCCTGCCTCTTATAACCAAGCTTATAACCTCTTATAACCTTCTCGGCAGTGGCACCCCTCCCTGTGGGACACCCTCCCATCAGATGTCAAGGAGGTAAAGAACTACACAAATAATTTTTGCTGCTGGTATAGAAGTATAGAAAAAATGGAACAGTGGTGCAAGTACAATATTTATTTATTTTTAAGAAATCGTTACCTGCCCTCCACTGTGAAGCAATATAAGAGTAGGATACCTTTACTACTGCTACCAATAATAATAATAATAATAATAATAATAATAATAATAATCCCTTTCTGAGTAGGTGGTGGTAGAGCAACTGCACTGGAATCAGAAGGCCCTGGGTTCGAACCAAAGCATGGGCGTACCCAGCGCGGGGCAGGAGGGGGCAGCTGCCCCCCCTAGAAGCAGGGCCGGCGCATGAGAGCGGCGCTGCCGGTGGGGCTGGTGGGCAGAGGCAGAGCACAGCCCGGGCAAGGCAACATGGTGGTGCTCCTGGCTTCATGTTTCTCTGCCTTATCTCTGCTCCCAGGGTGGGGCTAATTTGCAAGGAAAGATTCCATTGATTAGACGCTGGCCGGGGACCCACGTTATGCTGCTGGTTCAAACCCTGGCATCTCTGGGTAGGGTAAGGACAAACCCCATCTGAAACTCTGGCAAGCCATTGCCAGTCAGTATAGATGGTCCAATGGGGTGGCTTAGATGGACCAAGGGCAGTATAAAGCAGCTTTCTGTATTCCTATACACAGGGAGAGTAAAATGCATAGATTCAACTTGTGAAAAAGTAGAGTGTGTAAAGTTGCATGTGGTTTCTTGGGTTGAATAATGTATATGTTTGTGTGTGTGTGTGTGTGTGTGTGTGTGTGTAACTTCCAACAAATGTATGTATCCGCTTCATTCCCCCTAAGGTCTAGATTCCCCAGGAGCCACATATATTGCTCTCCATGTGCAATTTGCATTATTTGTAGATTATTCCAATCCATGTTCAAATGCTCTGCTTTGAAGGCTGGATTAAAATTAGGCATGTACCCATGACTAATTAGCTGGCCTGTTCTGCTCTAGACACCTCAGAAATTGTTTAACCTTACCAAAATAAAAAAATCACAGTCAGATGTCAATGCTGATACATCTTCAAGTTCTCCTGATTACACCTGGAGAAAGACGGCACTGTGAAAAGCTACATGCTGGCACATTGATCATGCCCGTTGCCTAAAATGCAGGGGGGGAGGGGCAACCTAACACTGGTTGTATTAATGAATTCCAAGTACACGAAGCAAATTGTTATTGTGCCCAAGAGACGTCATGTTCAGAATGATTACGATCATGCATATTGTATATAAACTGCAAGGGGGAGGGGGGTGGAGAGAGAGAGAGAGAGAGAGAGAGAGAGAGAGAGAGAGAGAGAGAGAGAGAGAGAGAGAGAGAGAGAAAGAAAGAAAGAAAGAAAGAAAGAAAGAAAGAAAGAAAGAAAGAAAGAAAGAAAGAAAGGTGGCAACGCTAACCATGAATCAGCTCCAGAGAACTTTTACATTAAGATATAACTCTGTATTTTTATAATGCCTTTTCTAGGAATTACTTATGCCCAGAGGATATGGGTTTTTCTGTGCTTATGACAACTATATTCATTATGACTTACTACTAAAACTGGTTTTACGGTTTGTCTGTAAATGATTTCCCAGCAAAGAAATTGCCTCTTTATATATTATTCTGAATAAAACAACTTACTTCATATTAACAATTTAGCATGTATTTTATACCAACCGTACTAGGTGCTTAACAGGAAACACCCCTGAGACAACAGCAGGGGAAAATGCAAGACCTCCCTCCCCCCCAAGACACCCTTTTGCTTGTTTGGGAAGGATCCAATTTCGTTGTCCTTCTGAACAGTTTGGGGATTGGTGTTCCTTGTCTTTCACTGTGGCTCCTCACTGTAAGGTTGGAGGTTAAAAAAATATAACATCCAGTTAGCATGGAGCAATTCACTGTTTAAATTAGATCACAGCAGGGAAGCCAGAGAGCAGGGTGAGGACGGAATATGCTGGTGAGCTCTCAAGGCCTTATACAGTGAACGCTCGAGTTGCAAACGTGATCCATGCGGGAGGCATGTTCGCAACCCGCAGTGTTTGCAACCCGCGTCTGTGCACGCACGGGTCACAATTCAGCGCTTCTGCGCATGTGCAAAGTGTGATTTAGTGCTTCTGTGCATGCACGCACACCGAAACCCGGAAGTATCCCATTCTAGTACTTCTGGGTTTGGTGTAGAGTGCAACCCGAAAAGACACAACTTGAAGCGGTTGTAACCCAAGGAATGACTGTATGGTGAAAAGAGTCTTTTGTGGGTTAACTTCTCACGGCTTACTGGCTTTGATGCCCTGGGACCTGGTTCAGGTTTGGACACTCTAAGGCATAGGCCAGCAACGTCCGGCCCATGGGCCGGATGCAGCCCACGAAGGCTGTTTATCCGGCCCACGGACCGCCCGTGAACCGAGCCACCCGCTCAGCGAGTCCCCCGCGCTAAACCAGCACAGCACGGCTCCGGGACTCACCGAGTGGCGCCGAAAATGGCGCCTGCGCAGACACTGAAAATCGCATCTGTGCAGCCGCGGACATGCACAGAAGCCATTTCCGGTGCCACGCTGCTCATGTCCAGGATGCTGGAAATGGCTTCTGCACATGTCCAGCCTATGTCCAGCCCACGGACGATAGTCCGTTTGAATCCTCCGGCCCATGGCTGGAAAATGTTGCCAATGCCTGCTCTAAGCCATACTGACTTGATACTGAAAATGCAGTCTTGACCTATTTGACATCACACTGAGGTACAGTGGTACCTCGAGTTACAAATGCCTCAGGTTACAAACGCTTCAGGTTACAGACTCCGCCAACCTAGAAATAGTACCTCGGGTTAAGAACTTTACCTCAGGATGAGAACAGAAATTGTGCGGCGGTAGAGGGAGGCTCCATTAGCTAAAGTGGTACCTCGGGTTAAGAACAGTTTCAGGTTAAGAACGGACCTCCAGAACGAATTAAGTTCTTAACCCGAGGTACCACTGTATATGTACAGTAAACAACAGTGCTTTTTTCTGGGGGGGGATGCAGGGGTACACATACCCCTAAACATTTTGTGAATCTAAGTTTGGCCTCATTGAGGGGCAGTATTTCAATATGAGTAGGAAAATGAAAGTATCCCTAAACATGTTTTAAGGGGGGAAAGCACTGGTAAACAGTGCAAATAATTGTAACTACTGATCAAATAAGACAGGCCGAAGAGGAATTGTTGGTAGCCAGTCATCTACACTTTAAAAAAATTACCAACTAGTTATGTCACAGTTGAGCTTAATTAACTGAAGGAAGTTGAAGACTTTCTGAGATTTGTGTCTTTATATCAGGGTGTTTGCATGGCTGTGAGAATGTCCTTGGATGTTTCTAGCCTTGGAAAACCTTGATTAAAATGACTGTACCGTGTTTCTCTGAAAATAAGACACTGTCTTATATTTATTTTTCCTCAAAAAACACATTATGGCTTATTTTCAGGGGATGTCTTATTTTTTTCCTCCTCCTCCTGCCACGGCCGGCATTGCTGCTGCGCCTATCACTATGTCTTATTTTCGGGGTATGGCTTATATTCCTTGAATGCTTAAAAATCCTGCTACGGCTTATTTTATGGCTACGTCTTATTTTCGGAGAAACAGGGTAGATGTGCAAAATACCTCGATGAAGTAACCAACAAAATAGTGTTAACGTATCCTGATTTTTTTATTTAGCATGTATTGAAAGACCACAGTTGCCACAAGCATGGGACTCCTTGACTGGCTTCCATAAATAACATAGACATTCCTCAAATAAAAACTGACAAATATAAGAAATATATACAGTGGTAATAGAGGGTTTCATTGTCTTCTGAATGTGGAAGGCTCACTTGCCACAAAGGTGCAAAGATTTGGTGCTTAACTATTTTCATAGGGTTGGTCCAAACTTAGTCATGCTTAGAGTAGATCATTAAAATCAATGGAACTTAAAGACTAAACTAAATTTCTATAGATCTCAATGTGTCTGTTCTAAGCGTGACTAACAGGATTCAGTTCAGTGTTGAGGGTATTACATAAAAGATCGCATGAGAGGTGAAGCAATTGGATTTACAACAAGGAGAAAGCAGAAATTATCTGCATCAAGAAAGCTGAGATAAATAGCAAGTGTGTTTTCTCCCAAGACTGCCTAGGAAATAATTTGAAAAGCAGCAAAAATGCTAGTAAATCTTCTCAGAGACAGTCAAGCTGCCCTCTGCCTTACTCTACACCACTAAAAGCATTTGCAATTCACCCTGTTATGGGCATACAGAAAGTTCAAGTAGTCAAACTGCACAGAGACTGCCGGAGGGATAAAAAAAAAGTTTGAAAAGAAAAATACTCGCTGAATACAATTGGCATTCATGAGGAAGCTCACATTAGCTGCCTGCAAATCAGGTGTTCAGGAGAGAATAGAGAGATCATATACAGAGGTTTGCTGGGACTTTGCTAGATACTGTAGTGTCAGACAGCAAAGAATGAGCATGAGAGAAGGAGAGAAAGGCAGGAATCAGAGGCTAAACTCAGTTTTTGGTGACAATGGATGTGGGGGGAAACAGGTTTGTAGTATCCGCCACACTTTAAGGACAAAATAAACCCTGAACCGACTGCATCCCCCATTGACCCCTTCCTTAAATCATTTATTTTCCCCATATTCATGCACTGAAGCAGTGCTTTCCCTTCCCTCCAGTATCACATCATTTTCTTTGTAGATTATTGAAGTTTGGAACCAACCTATGTATTAGCGAGGGGTGTCCTGTCCTGTTTTGGCACCTGAGGCAAAAGAGGAAGGTTCCCCCTCTCCACCCCCCCCCGCCGCTTACCAGGGTCGTGTGGCTACACAGCTTCTAACAAGATCTTACAGAGCTCCCACGAAGCTCTCGCGAGATTGTGGTGGCAGGGGCAGGTGAGGCTCGTATGGGGGCACCACCCTGTAGGAATCTGCTACCCAAGGCAGCTGCCTGCCTCATGAGTGGGCCGGTCCTGGCATTAACCCCATGCACAAGTTGGGTCAATGGTATGGTGAGTTGGGAATGGGTCCTTGTTGCCAGTGTTGCTAGATTTGCTTCTTTCAGTCACCACGCCTACAGCTGTGTGTAAGAAGAGCCTAAGGTATGGGCTAAGGGGCTCCATGTGATTGGGACACCTGGTTCCGCCAGTGCCCCACTGATGTGAAGCCCATACATGTGCGCAAGAGGTCTGCACTGGGGTCTTCCCTACCCTACACAACATGGTTGTTGAAAGAAGCAGGTGCAGGGGGTGGGGCTAAAAGGACAGCCCCACTCGCAACTCAGCACACCGGAAAAATGCCCTGGGGGTGCCTGCAAGCCCCCAAAACTCTGAGCGTCCTCCAGTACGTGCAGCTCTGGAAAAGGCATCTCCCTTCTCTTCCAGTGCGCTTCCTAGCGACATATACCAGCTGGCATATGCACACTAATCTTCTGGCATAACACAGCAAGAAGAGTGAGATATCGTGGAGCTAATCTACTATTTATTTACACACTATGTACAGACAAAAGCATAATGGCGTCCGTTCCCTCCAGCTCTGAGAGAACAGAAAGAAATAAAAGTGAAAGTACAGTGTAATACCGTAGTACCCGCAGTGGAAGAGATAAGACTGTCTTCCTTTCCCAGACTCGTCCCAGACAGGCATGTGATTTACAACAATCTCATCTGCAGCATCGGAGGAGTGGAATTGCTAACACTGTTGCACTATGAACTGCAGCCTAACAAGAGTCCTTTCCCACCCCAAAAGAATCTTGTGGTCTTTTTAAAGCTGGGGATTTACTGAATGCTCAAAGTCGAGGAGGTATCTGCCCATCCATCCAAACCATAGCATGTCTGCTACACCAAATTTCCCTTGGATGAATGCCAGTTTCAGAAAATGTTTCGCCCCAGCAATATTAGGTGGATTGTCCACTATCATGGGAGTGCCATCCAATCAGAGAAAATAAAGGAAATTTCACAATGGGAACGCCACATTAACAGGAACATTTGATATGGGAATGAGTGATTTGAAAAGATCATGGGGGAGGGCATCTTTAACAGCAAGCAAAAAAAAAAAACTTTAATAGCTGTTTTTAAAGAGATATGTTTGTATACATTTTATTCCATTAAGAAGTAAATATCTAAATTGTTCTATACAAGATAGGCACTTCTACTCCCATTACCTCATTTTGTTGTCTCCCTGTCCATTTGCTTAAGATGGCTATGGAATAATAATTAATTTAAGCAATAGTTATATCCAGAAAACAAAGGATCTGACAGCACCATTTATCTTTATACTTCACCAGAATTAAAAAAACAGGCAAGACACTCTAGTTTAAACCAGGCATTCTCATACAATAAATATTACAGTCTTTTGTTAAAGAAATATTCTTGATGTAATTTGACAGTAAGTTATCATATGAAAGACAGTATTAGCAGCTGTAACACTAACAAGTATTTATGTTCATCAGAAAGGCTTCTGTGTCTGCTGGCATTTAATAAATAAAGTTACAATAATACCTAAGAAAACATCTATCTTTATTATTTCTTGTCACAAGCTGCAATTTTACACCTGGGCATAAGCTCCACTGGACTCAGCTTCTGAGCAAGGATAGACAAATCAATTGTGGTTCCTCTCTGTTCCTCTTCCTTCACTCCCTATATTTCAACATCTGCCTCACAAATTCATCAACATTTTAGTACACATTTCTCATAATATGTACATTTTTGCCTGGAATTGTGTCTAAAATATTTTTTTACAAGCAAGGCATTGCAGCGTAATTCATCTTATATGTTATTTTCCCTAGCACGAGTCCTTTATGCAAACTTTACTTGAGTATATACAATACTGCACTTTTGTTGTTGTTGTTGTTGTTGTTGTTGTTGTTGTTGTTGTTGTTGTTGTAGAACTGCTTTGCAAAATTCAGACATGTTTAAATGTCAGAAGATAAGCTGCTTTTCAGCTCACACATTTTTTGGGGGAAGTGCAGATTACATAGGTTTGCATAAACATGTGAACTGAGCCACATTTCTCTCCCATCCCTATTTCTGTGTAGACATAAAATAGGACTGTGCTGCCCTTTTCTTTTTCAGAATGGATGAATTAAATGCAACACAAAGAACACTAAATGCATGTGGCTTAAACATTCAGCTATATAGTGGCAGAACCATGCATTGTCTTTATTACAAAAGGTGCATGCTTACCGTAGTTGTAATTTAAATAGACAGTTTGATAGTATCAGCACATTTTTGCATTATGGATTTTGATGTTCCCAGCACAATGGCTTAGTCTTACATACACGGAGTATTAGATCAATGATACAGAATGAAAGATAAAAAGCCCTCCCAAGTCAATGTGTTCACCTTAAAAACTGATTGCGTTGGTACAAGCTATAGGGGACAATACCCCCCCCCCAAAAAATATATATATAATAATCTGCTCAAAACCACCGTCTTTGAATATTTAGTGTATGCTCACTGGATATTAGTTGAATATAAGGATGTTGAATGGATATTTGGTGGTTGTTCAGTTTTAGTTCCTGGTTGGTGTCATATGCTAAATGTGAGAACATTTCTGGAACCCTATTTATGAACAGGGGTTCTGCATGTGCTGTACATGTTTCAGTCCTTCTTTCTCTTCACCCAGTCACCCCACTCCCTGCAGTAACTTTGAATGACCTCAATAAGATACAATCAGGTCCCATCCTTGAAGGCTTACTATGGGTTGTATCCAATGTGGCACTATATGAACTGAAATATACTCGGAGTCGAGAGTTAATTTCATGCTCTTTATTCAGCTCGTAGTCATCAAGGAGAAGAAGAGAAGAATGCCCTTTTCCCCAAACCATCTGCTTATATACATTATTTACACAATGGGCTTTGCGTGATTGGCTCCTTCAGGGCTACACCTGTGGGCCAATAAGTTTGTGGATTGACTTCTGCCAGCAGCCTGGTTGGATGCTCCTGCAGGCCAATCAGGTTGCAGATTCACTTCCACCTGGAGTTGGATTGGGTGGCTCCTGTGGACCAGTCAGACTGCTGATTCTGGATCCTATTGTTCTATGATTCAGCTCAGTACATAACATGAACTTTCCATCATTGCAAGCATTTCTTTTTCTTTTCTTTATTATTATTATTATTATTTATTTAGTTTTACACTACACATTTGAATTCAAACATTAGTCATAATCATCAACATTTAGTATTCCCTGAATCCTTAGACTTCCCTCCACCCTTCCATGGTTTCCATTTTCGAACTTTTTCAACTTCATCATATCATTTCTCCATTTTTCTTAAAATAATCCATTTTTACCTTAGTTTTTAGTACATTACAAGCCTTACTCAAATAATCCTGCCCAAGTTTATAGTTGTTTACTCTTAAGTAAATTGTAAATTCACAAGCATTTATGTTTATGTGATGGAACAATCTTCCCTTCTCCCCCACTGCAAGCTCCCTAAATCTCTTCTAGAGGATTCCCCAACAGTTTTGGGGGTGGCACAGGACATGCATGGGGGTAGAAGAGGGGAAAGTGCAAGCAGAAATCCTTGCACTGATGGAATGCATTCAACTGAATACTGCTTTACACTTAACTTTCTTGCACAGTACTGCATTTGTTTTCTTCTTGTGTTGCATTGAACTAAACAATCAGTTTTGGTTTTGGGTTCTTCATCGTAGCAACCCCCCAAAATCTGACCACCCAATAGCTCTTTTGCCAGTCTCAGAACACAATCCTATGTAAAGATGCACAGAAGTAATCCCGTTGTCTTTAATAGGATCTACTTCCAGGTATGATATAGTATTGCAGCCTTTATCTTGCTTTGTGGCCAAATGAATTTGAATCAAGAGAAGATTGATGGATTCATCCTCCTTAATGAGGATTTTTCCATATGTACTAAGTGTCAATCCAAAATAGTTTTATCATTTGATAGTTCTGTGTGAGCAAAGCTTCCTCGTTGCAGCCTTGTACAAATTTACTCCCAACACTAAATTATTAGTTTGCCCTTTGGGAGTAAAGGCCAAGTTGACACCTTTCTTGATTTACTTAATCATACAGTGGCTGAAATGTCACAGGAAATTAGAGCAACTTGTTATATAAACCCTTGGGAAACATGTTGCTTACTTAAGGATAGCACTTTTATCTGATAGGGGGATTCAACCATCGCTTCAACAAACACAAGACAGGGACATTCAATTCTGCCAGTTCCTCAGCCCCCACCTAGTTCAGCAGTTCACTCTTTATTCCATACTGTCCCAACCCTCAGGAAAAGCTTTCAGAAGAAATAGAAAGCTGTAGTAGGTAGGGTTAAACAGAAACTGGGCTCCCTGAATGGGAGTGGAAGTGTTTTCCACTACCACAAAACCTTCATTGCCTACACATCTACATAGTTAAAGATGTTCACATAGCCTGCAATCCTAAACTTGATTGCCTCTTGAAATGTAATGGGAATTACTTCAAAGTAAAGATGCATATGGGACATGGATGCCACTGTGGGTTAAACCATGCAGCCTAGGGCTTGCGGATCCGAAGGTCGGCGGTTCGAATCCCCGCGACGGGGTGAGCTCCCGTTGCTTGGTCCCTGCTCCTGCCAACCTAGCAGTTCGAAAGCATGCCAAAGTGCAAGTAGATAAATAGGTATCGCTTCGGCGGGAAGGTAAACGGTGTTTCCGTGTGCTGCTCTGGTTCGCCAGAAGTGGCTTAGTCATGCTGGCCACATGACCTGGAAGTTGTACGCCGGCTCCCTCGGCCAATAAAGCAAGATGAGTGCCGCAACCCCAGAGTCGTCCGCGACTGGACCTAATGGTCAGGGGTCCCTTTACCTTTTAAAGATGCATATAGAATTTTGTTCATTATTGCACTGTCAAAAGTCAATGTATTGCAATATACCTGGCCCAAGTCGAAATTAATTACTAGAAGAGTTTGAAAGTTACAATTTTTTTTGCAGCTTTTAAAACTTGGGCGTATGTAAGAGGCCAGCATTTCTACACAAGGCAAGCCAAGGTGTCCATGGAGCAGAAACTTAGACTGTGGAAGTTCCATGGCTTTTTCAGGCTTTCTGGGAGAGGAGTCACCTCTAGTTATGACAATTAATATTTGGGCAAAGCCCTTGACATGGGACCTCCTAGATGGAACACCTAAATGGTCCCCTTTTCAAATAGACTTAATCAACTTTGATTTCATCAACCAAGCTCACTCTAACACTCCTTCATCTGTAAATATTTGAAACATATTGAATTTAAATTGAATTTTGACACATGGCATTGAAACAATTTCCCCCATCCACATGAGGAATGTACCGAGTAAGTACCATAGTTCAGTTTCAGCTTTCCCCCCAATTTATGTAGCTCTGAAGAACTGCATTGTTGGCATTGGTGGGAAGCTTCTCATGGAATTGTGACTTCCAATGTTTTCAGCCGATTATTATTTTTGCATTTTCCATTTCAGAGTTCCTAACTGAAGTTAAAATACCGTACCATTCGTTTTCAGAACCTCTTTCCCCTTCTCAATTTTTCCCTAGTTTAATAAATGATTCATTTTGATACTAGCTCTTATTTTCAGACAATGTATTTGGTTTTTCTCCTTATATCTCTGGAGGCCTTTTTCGTGCTGGTTTGTAGCTTAGGAAGTTATCTTAGCTATGTGTGTTCTTGGAACTAATATTACAAATAATGTTTGCAAAAAGCTCTGGGGTATAGATTTCTGGGGCAGGGAAGGGGTGGAGCTTCACTAGTCCTGGACTCATTGGATCCAGAGCCAGCCCCACTGCCATCACATGATAGCATAGGCCCCCAGCTGGGCCTGATCTACCTGTTTTCCCATTTCCACCCATCCACTGTGCACAGGAAGGCTGCAGATGCAGAAGTGGCCTTATGATTCCATAAAGCCCCACTAGGCTGAGGTGCTGGTGGTGTAGGAGTGTAGCTTATGAAATTCCAATGAACTGGTGGGCGTTTAGCTTTTCCTCTTGAAAAAACAGGTTCTCCAATTATGGAGAGCACACGTTGCGGGAGGGGAATCAGGATGACCCTGGGGTTGCTAGGCAGATTAGGCAAAATGGCCACGGAATGACAGGGCATTTTGGTGCTGTTGATGGGTAGAAAAGCTTGTTGCAGGTTGGAGTAAGGGTCGGCCCCTAGCCTATAAAAACCCACTGTGTGACTATATTGATTTCACATTTGCCAAGCGCTTTGGATTTCTCACCCGCCCGCCTTCTTTTTTTAAGGATGTTTTGCGAATTGACATTGCTGTGCCTTGGGGCAGGGGCCCGGTAGGAATTTTGCCATCTGGCTGATTGACTGTTGCCATTTGGTTTTTGCAAATTGTCACAACTTGTATGGTTGGCGGTTAGGCATTGGTTAAAATTGGCTGGTAAGAGATTGGCTGGTAAGAGGAGTATGGAAACACTGGAAAGTTACGCTAAATTACTGCTGCTTATAGAGGTATTCCGTTAAGGGAATTGTGGGGCTTGAAGGGCTCTCGTCAGTACCCCGTTAGGGGATTGGGCCTAACACAGAGCAAATTGAGCCTCGGGGAACATTCAAGGGAGGACAAAAGATGGGCCTGAGGTACCCAGCTCCGTCCTCCATCAGGGAATGTTTACCTACTGACTAACCAATGCCTAAGCAACCACTCACATTTGATTGTAATTTAATAAAGTTGTTGCCAAAATAATGCCAAAAACCTTAAAACTTAATTAACGTTTGTGTGAGAATTTTTTTGGGGGGGGGGAATCCGGTGACCTCGACACGCAAACAATCAGAGGTTTTATAAGCCATGTGAAAAGCAATTTAACTATAAACAGATGGAAGTTGGGACAAACAATCATGAGATCTTTTCCTCCAAGGAAAGAACTCATCATCCTACAGCACATACAAAAAGGAGGACAAATAACAATATTAGGGCCTTAAGGTGGATTTAAATAAAACAAGCCTACATATTTGTTTGGCATGTATGACCCCAACCTATCTTACTATTTTACAGGCTATAAAGTAGTGACAGGAAGATCTACATAGTTTCTCTGATGATTGGATGGGAGGAATTTCTGACCTTGGAACGTGGAGATGATGTTGCTATGGAAACTCGTATTTCTGCTACTACTTCTGAGCTGCTTTGCAGGTGAAGTATTCAATTATTACTCTGTAGAAGTCGATTGATAAATATATCACTGTGTTTTATTTCTTAACAGAAATGCATGCATCTTAAGAGGACTAATCTGCACAAACCATTGGTCTAAGCACCTTGTCATTAAGATGTCAGCTACAGTTACTTATTCCAAAGGCCATTTAACTCTGACGCAGCTACATCTTTCTGTGAGCTTTCACTGATGCTGTTGTGGGCTGAGCTGGGAATGTGAAAGCCACCAATTGCTAAGGACTGAGTTGAGTGAGGATGATCTTTGTGTATGCCGCCAACAGCTGCAGGTGTTCATATCTGTAAGTGTTAGAAAGGATATTTTAAAAGGAATTCAGTAGACAGTGGGAAATTGAACATTTTCATATATCTATAAAAGTTATCACCCCAAGTAGATAAAGTTCAATGTTTAGGGCACTGTAACTATGAATGCAGATGCTGGGACACATTGCCTTTGACGTAGAATCATCGAATTTTAGAGTTAGGAGTTGCTGAGCATCCCGTAATTTTCTCCATGCAAGTCCTTTACAAAATACGTTGAACAATAATGGGCCCAGGACATAACTCTGGGGCACCCCACATGTCCCTTTTCCACAGGATGATGAGGAACCATTAGTGAGTTGCTCTTTGGGTTTAGTCAGTCAACCAGCTACAAATCCACCTAACAGTAACCATGTCCAGCCCGCATTTTACCAGCTTCTCCACAAGAATATCATGGGGGACTTTCTCAAAAGCATAACTTCCCATAAGCATCTGGCAGGTCCCTGGAAAGAAAGAAAGAAAGAGATCAAATTGGAAGTCTTCATGTGCCAAGGATTAATGTCATCCTTCAAGCAACACAATATTTGAGCTTGAGTGACCATTAGTCTGACTTGGTACAGCAATTTTTATATTATTTGATCCTGTTTTGGTATAAGGAAATTGATCAGATAACTGTCTGGCTCCTGGGCTTTAGCTCTTTAATCCTGTGATCTTTCTCAACTAGTAATGAAGGATAGTGTCTATGTTCCATGGAAACTATCAGTGAGAAATATATGGTAATGCTGTTGTTTTATTTATATTTTGACGTTATGGTTCTGGAAATTGTTTTTACACTGATTTAATTGTGATGAAGTAGTGGCCTTAACCCTGCCCAAGAACAGTAGGCTGACTTAAGGGTGTGTAAGGCAGGGCATGAGAATCACACAGATCTATCACCCAAATCTTCAAATATCTTAAGGTTGTCACATGGAGGAGGGAGCATGCTTGTTTTCTGCTCTGGAGGGTAGGACTCAGACCAATGGCTTCAAGTTGCAAAAAAGGAGATTCCGACTAAAATTTCAGAAAACTTTCTAACAGTAAGAGCTGTTTGGCCTCGGGAGGTTGTGTACTCTCCTTCCTTGGAGGATTTTAAGAAGAGGTTGGATAGCCATCTGGCATGGATGCTTTAGCTGAGATTCCTGCATTGCAAGGTGTTGGACTAGATGACCCTTGGGTCCCTTCCAGCTCTATGATTCTATTATTCTATCTCACTGCTCCCCACAAGCATCTGCCATGTGAGGTAGCTGACTGAATCTGCTTCACAGCAGGGCTCACCCTGTCTATAATTTCAGGTTCCTTGGTGACAAGGAAAGGGCATTAAATATTTGGGCTGTACGTTTTCAAATCCTCTTCCAAGAATATAATATGAGTCTGGTGTATCAGGCCAATGGCCCATCTAGTCGAGCATCCTGTTCTCACAATGGCCAGCCTTTGGGGAGCCTGCAAGCTGAACATGAGCACAACAGCACTCTGCCTCCCTTTAATTCCCAGAAACTGCTGTTATCAAGATGTCAAATATTGCTGCATCATAACTCCTTGATCATTGGCCACGTTGAGTGGGGCTGCTGGAGTTCAAGAAGCTTTGAGGGCCATAAGTTCCTGACACCACTTACATGGTGGAAAGGACATGATCCCGAAAGGAAGCTTATAAATATTCAAATATAAATAAAGTATGTGCTGCTTTCTGCGTGGACAGTTCAGAAGAAATGGTCTTTTCTCCCATTAATGCTGCTTTGACTTTTATAGGGTCATTATCCAGTTCCCAAGTGTAGACATTTGTCTGACATCTGTCTCTAACTAATGTACTGAACTTGTTATACTTCAAAAAACAAAAAACAAAACCCTGGTCTCATCTTAGTCATATTCTCATGATGTGGTTATGGTAATTATAGCAACTACAAGTGAGCCTTAAATTAATCATATGATTCATGACTCAGCAGCTGCCTTTTATTTGAATAATGGATCAGAAAATAATGCAAAATACAGGCTTAAACTTAAAACAAAGCAAAGCTATAATGTTCATAGTAGAGTTTAGGCAAAACTGAAAATCTCTTCTAACTAAGCACCAACAAACCAAGTAATTAACCTAAGTAAGCAAACAATATAATTCTAATTACAGCATCAATTTGGTTTAATAGAGCTCTATCCTCAAACACCCATTCCACTTGGATCCCTCAGAGATGAGACAGCAACGGTCCTTGCTTGGCCTCCTCCATCAGCAACCATTCTACCTGGCAGTGGCAGACCTTGGCACCTCAAATTTCAGCAGCCCCTAGTGCGATACCAGAATCTGCCATCCCTCGCCTCTCATGTTCTGTTGGACATCATAGCTGCAGTGCCTACTGTGGTGCCCCTGAGGCTTGGCAGGCTTGGCACCCAGTGCGACTGAACTGGTTGTGCTCCCCTAGGAACTGCCTTTATATATGGCTACCTCAATGGGAGAGATGCTCTTGCAAAGGCACCTTTTTCAGCCTGACTAGGACCAACTGTCCTTTAGTTTTTCTTAGGACTAGTCCTACTATTAGGCAGAGTGAGGCAGCAGGGTCAGGCACCAAATTGTCTTGGCCCACACTTTCTTCCCCAGAATTGTCATAATCAACAGCCATTCTACCCTGCCGCAACAAAGGGGGAGCCCCAGTTATTTTCTTTACACTTTTTTCAGGGGGGTGGAGGGTGAAAGAGGAATCATTTAATCTCCAGTTATGGGAGAAATCTCAGGGAGGAAGAGTGCCTGGGAGAGTGGGAGTAGTGTTTTGTGTTGTGTATTGAGCTATTAGGTCCATAAATTACCATATAGCATATATTCAACAACAACAAAACAGCGGCAATATGTTGTTGACAAAGGACAGCTGGACATATTACCTTCAGTAGCTTAGGGCCTCATCAAACCTAAATCCGGCCCTGGACCATAGGCTTTCATTCTAGGCACCTGTACAGTTCATTTTGGAATAGGAATAATTAAAGGGATTCACTCTGTGGGCACACTAATTCCCTCTCATTGGAAGCTTGATTGGTGTTTCCCCTCTCCATCCTGGTGTCCTCCCTAAGCTTTGATTTTGCAAAGTTACTCCTTCATGCAAAGCACTATGGTTGGAAAACACTGATAAAACCATTGCCTCACTACACAGCCACACCACACCACATTTGTGATAGTCATTATTGCAATCTTATTTTTTATTTTAGCAGATCCTTTTTCACAGCATTTTTTTTTAAAAAAAATGTCTGGGTTGCTAATGTACCATGAAGCAGCTTAGGGATATCAACTTCAACTTGTTCCATCACATAAGGACCCTGGAAGCCCCAAATAACTTTAATGCAACTTACTATCATGTAAGTCTTCTTCTTTGGCGATCACTCATAGCCGAGTAAGGTTGTCTTCCATAAACACGATTTTAACAATGGGTCCGTAAGTGACTGTGGAGGCCAATTCTGGATCCACGCGTCCTTCCACAGTGGGGACATTGGTTTCCAGGCAGGAGTTGATCACAGTGTGGATTTGCCAAGCGTGCCTTCCTCTTAGCACGTTTCTCCCTTGCGTCCTGAGATCGAGTTTCTTTAAAGCCCATGACACCTTTGGTAAAGGCTGTTCTCCAACTGGAGCACTTGCAGGCCAGTGTTTCCCAGTTGTCAGTGTTTATACCACATTTTAAAAGATTTGCCTTGAGACAATCTTTAAAACTCTTTTGTTGACCACCAGCATTACACTTTCCATTTTTAAGTTTGGAATAGAGTAGTTGCTTTGGAAGACAATCATCAGGCATCCGCACAACATGACCAGTCCAATGAAGTTGATGTTGAAGAATCATTGCTTCAACACTGGTGATCTTTGCTTCTTCCAGTACACTGATATTAGTTCACCTGTCTTCCCAAGTGATGTGTAAAAATTTTCGGAGACACCGTTGATGGAATCTTTCGAGGAGTTGGAGATGGCATTTATAAGTGGTCCATGTTTCACAAGCATATAGTAAGGTTGGTAGCACAATAGCTTTGTAAACAAGCACTTTGGTTTCCCTGCGAATGTCCCGCAATCGGGAGAAAGCTGTGCTCACAGAGCTCAGGCAATGCTGGATTTTGGCATTAATGTTGGCCCTTGTGGAATGGTAACTGCCTAGGTAGGAGAAGTGATCAACATTTTCCAATGTTACACCACTGAGTTGGATTTGTAGCGCTGCAGAGGGGTTATTTTGTACTTGTTGGTGCAGCACTTTGGTTTTTTGGATGTTGAGTGATAGGCCAAGCTTTTTGTAAGCTTCTGCAAAGATATTTAGGATGGTTTGGAGGTCATCCTCTGAGCGTGCGCACACTACGTTGTCATCAGCATACTGAAGCTCTAAGACGGATGTTATGGTAACCTTACTTTTTGCTTTCAGCCTGTTCAGATTGAAGAGCTTTCCATCTGTTTGACATATGATTTCTACTCCGGTGGGGAGTTTCCCTTTGACAAAATCATGGCAATGAAAATAATGAATAGAGTTGGGGCAATAACACAACCCTGTTTAACACCTGGTCCCATTGTTAATGGTTCACTTTGAGAGCCATTGTTATCTGCGATTGTTGCTGTCATATTATCATGGAGCAGCCGAATGATGTTTACAAATTCATCTGGGCAGCCAACTTTCATAAGGACAATCCACAGGGCATTACGATTTACAGTGTCGAAAGCCTTAGTCAGGTCAATAAGCGCCATATACAGGGGTTGGTTTTGCTCTCTGCTTTTTTCTTGAAGCTGTCGAATGGTGAAAATCATGTCCACTGTCCCCCTAGAAGGCCGAAAACTGTTTTGGGATTCAGGAAGGGTCACCTCGGATATTGTTACCAGACGGTTTGCTAAGATCCTTGCAAGAATTTTGCCAGCCGCAGCTAATACTTGGCATGTTAGTATTATAGGATTGAACCATTAAGGATATTAGATGCTGAGATTGCTGTCATGATACAGAAGTTCGCCATCCCAGTCTGATCTAAAATCTGTATTGTGTGGCCATGAAACATGCCATTAGAAAAGAAAAGAAAAAGAAAATGCTTTTAATTCCTTGAAAAGAACTGCATTAGCACAGAACTGGCACAATGAAGCAAAAATAAGGTGAAATAAATCTTTCAAGAATATTTTAATTCAATTAATATGACTAGATCTCCCCCACCCCCGAGAAATGTACACCTCATACCATTAAAACTAATGTTCTCTATTCTTCTCATTTTCTCAAAGAGCACTTATTTTTTTATGTCTCAACAAGTCTTTTTTGCTTATGCCAAAAGGAATAAGTAATGCATCCATGGATAATGACATTGTAAGGAAACAGAATGGACCCCATTTTTCTTCTGCCTTCCTCCTCTAATAACCTAGTGCTACTTAAATGAGATAATCTGATGTAAACATATAACCAGAGGCAAGGCGTATGATGAAGATAAACTCTAAGATCATTATTTGAAAATCTGAATATTTGTTATTTGGATTCATCGTTCCCGTTTGCACTATTGGTAAAATGGAAGTGTTTTATATATATATACTGCATAAGAAAGAAAGAAACATTTTGAGACTAAGGAGAGGACAACAGAGTCATACGGTGCCCATTGTAACACGAAGACAGGCACTGAGTGTGAGAAGCGAACATTCCCTTTTCCATTTTCATCTTCCTGAACAGCTCCAGAAATTGAACAAAACAAACTCTTTATGGCAGGTTTGGCTAAACCTTGTTTTGGCCTGACGACTAAATTCACAGTGGTAGGTGTGGCTAACTACATAAACTGGCATTCTCTGTCTCACACACAAGACACTTAGCTTATCCGTGTAGATGAGCTGAAGGGAAGGGAGTATAGCCAGTGCTTAGAAAGTTCATTCTAAAAACAAATTAGTTCCAATTCCAGTTCACCCACTCCAAAAAGGAATTAGTTGCAGTTCCAACAGAACCCTTTCCTCATAGGTCATTTAAAAGAAAACTATCTAATTTCAACATGAAATCCCTTTTATTCGCAGAGTGTATAGGTTGGTCATAGAACAGCTGTTTTGTTGAGGCTCAATTCTCTCATATTTTGGGGTTGAATTGATTCACCTGTCAGAACAATTGTATGTATATTTTTAAAAGTTAAGTGAGCCATCCCTGAAATGCCTTGACCCCATCCTTGAACTTCTCTATTCTAACATCTTCTGTGTATGCAAAGATGTCCTTCATTGGTGCCTGGTGTATTTCCATTTTTCCGATTTTGAGATCCTTCCAAAACCTATACACCATTATTATTTCATGACCTCTCCAATGAATTTCTTTATGTAAGAAGAAGTACATTTTTGTCTTCCAACTACTGGGTTTTTATAGGTTTCTCCTATTTTTAAATATCAAATAATTTCACCTCTGCTTATGAAAGGCTTATTAACTTGAGAAGATACTCTTCTGGCAGTTCAGAAATAATTTAATGTTTTCATTTAGGTACATAACAGATTCAAAGGAAAATTCTATTTTGCTTTTATTATCTCTTTTTATGAAGCTGAGACGCACAGGTGATCAAGTATTTGAAATACCTGGTGCAACTTTTATTGCTTTTATGAGGAAAAAATAAATTTAAATAATTAAATTTGTAATAATCTTAACATCTTTAGGTAATGTGCAGTTAACTGAGGAAAAAGTAGCACCAGTCAAAGTGTTCATAGGGAACTCTAAGGTGCCTGAAATTGTTGTTGTTGTTGTTTAGTCGTTTAGTCGTGTCCGACTCTTCGTAACCCCATGGACCATAGCACGCCAGGCACTCCTGTCTTCCACCGCCTCCCACAGTTTGGTCAAACTCATGCTGGTAGCTTCGAGAACACTGTCCAACCATCTTGTCCTCTGTTGTCCCCTTCTCCTAGTGCCCTCAATCTTTCCCAACATCAGGGTCTTTTCCAGGGAGTCTTCTCTTCTCATGAGGTGGCCAAAGTATTGGAGCCTCAGCTTCACGATCTGTCCTTCCAGTGAGCACTCAGGGCTGATTTCCTTCAGAATGAAATAGTGACTATCAATGCAGCTCACCACCCAATGACTAAAGTTTTCCCATATCTTGATGTCATGACATGAAGCAGTATCTTCACCCCTTTCCCCATCATTGGCTGTTATCACTGGTTGAGAGGATACTATTGTGACGATCACCCAAATTTAGGGACAGCATAGAAGGAGTTAAAGGGATTAGCCAGTTAGAACCCTAGGGGGCGGGGTTAGGAGGACTATATAAACCCACCCCTGGGAGGGGAAGAGGAGTTGTTGTTGGGGCTGGTTGTGGGAGGTTTGAGGAGGTGTGGTTGAGAGAGTCGGAGGGTGAGGCAGAGGTAGCGAGGTAACCAGAAGGGAGAGAGAGTTTCTTTTATGAAAGAAAATAAGAACTAATCTTTTGGAAACCACATGTGTATGTACTAAATCTAAATAAACATAGTTTGTTCCAACGTTATCCCTGACTGGAGTGAGTGGAGAGATTGCTAGACATATACTGGTTGGTGGCAGCGGAATTAAAACATGGTTGGTGCAGGTACCAACAGACCGTGAAACGTCTGTTGGTTCTGTGCAGGTTGAGGTAACTGCCACAACTATGATACAAATATATCATACCAGATAGTACAAGTTGGACTGGGCAGTTCAGCTGCTTTCTTGTTTTAAAACTGGGTAAGCTCCAGAGATTCCCACCAATGGTCCTACCCAGTATAGCTTCTATAGAGAAGGGAAAGACTTGGCAAAAAAAAATCCATCCTGTTTCAATCTCACTGACGTTCAATCACAGATCCCTCCTGTCCAATTTTGTGCAGAATTTTCTGAAAGATCTCACGAAAGTACACAAAATTGTACACATTTTGTACACACTATTAAAGTAAAATAATGTAAAACACACACTTTTCAATGCTTTCAATGCATTTATCTGTGAAATGTGCATTTTGTATCTATCCTTGTTGTCTACGCACTTCCCACTTGCCACACCACACCTTGATGGCAAAAACTGGAAGGGCTTGTCACCTGACTGGGAGTTGTCTTCTGTTGTGAAAGCAAGTTCAGAAGTATCAACTCAGGTGGGTCTACTGTGAAACGTAGGCCGAACAAATCCCTTCCCCACCAAACAAATCCCTTCCCCATCCCTACTGTAGATAATAATTTCCTCACAGTGACCAATATTGTGATCACATTTGCTTAATGATGCCCCCAGAACTCAATGCCATACCTAATGCAATAAAAGCCTATAATTTGGGTGTAGATTATCCCTTGTGGGCAATGGAGCCATTCAGAAGCATATCCTGTCTTAACTAAAGCAAACTGCTTTCCATTTCCTGGGAAAACCAAGCTACTCACTTTCATCCAAGTGCTAAACTCACTTTATTTAACATAATCTGATTGGCTAAGATGCCCATGTGCCTATTCCAGAACCCTGGGGTGGAAAATACAATGGCTGTGACCAAAGAAGTGACCTCTGAAGAGGATCTTAGGGTTCAGGCATGTACCTATTTGAGAATACCCCCCCCTCCCTACATGCAACCAGCTAAAATCTCTTCCTTTTCATAATTAAAAGAACCTTGGTACTATTTATCTTCTAACCTTTTGAATATCCTCTTCATTCATTGCCATCACCATATGGGCTATTCATCGTGCTTTATCAACTTCATTTGATTTCACCTGAACAAGGCTATTGTGAGTGTTGCTATGGCGTGCACTGCCTAATCCTTGAAAAGTTGAAAGATAATTCATCAACAAACTCACCCTCCAGTCAGGTCAAAGAGCTCCCTCTGTGTTGTACCTTTTAGTGAAGACAGCATGCTTGTTGTGATGGGAGAGGTGATGAAGCGTCCTTTTGTATGTGGGGGGAAAGATACGCAGTCAGTTTGAATAAAGGCCCTGTAGATACTGACAGCTGTTTGCAGCAGGAATTCTCAGCTTCTGCCAGACTGAGCTGCTTCAGTTCAAGGGAGAGAATACATTCTTTGAGAATCCATGGATATAACACCAACAAAGAAACCCAGTCTATTAGCAATTCCCACTTACAAGTGCTTAGAGCCTCATCTATGTATGGAAAAGAAAACACAGGAAAGGGGTTTAGAAACAAACGAACCCAGAAAAAAAATAAAAATAAATCCCAAACCACCAAAAGAATCCCATATGCCGAGAAAGCAAAAACCTCTAAAATATAGAGATTGATCTTCCTGGGGTACAACCACGGCAACGATAAGAAGAACCCTTCAGATTTCAAACTGCAGTTAAGGGGAAAGAGTTGCTTTTGAATTCTCTCCCCCTCTAAATGTTACACATTTGTAAGAGGAAATAGTGAGAAGATTGGTGTTGTGTGGTACCTCAGAAATGTGAGTCATGAGCTGGGAAATCCTCAATTCAGATCTCACCTCAAATTTGCAACAGTAAGTGGCAAATCTCGCTAGATGGCTTTGAGTCACAAGGTGGGGCCTCGAGCAACCTCTTCTTTCTTTCTTTCTTTCTTTCTTTCTTTCTTTCTTTCTTTCTTTCTTTCTTTCTTTCTTTCCTTCTTCTACCTCGAAAGAAAACATATAATGGAAGGATAAAGAAAGAATTCCTTCATACAGAATTAGCTTGTGGAGTTTGCAGTGATCGCCACTAGCCTAAAGGGATGAGCCAAATCCAAAATAACATGCCTATCCATGGCTGTTGGCCACAATAGCTATATAGGACTGCCAAGTTTAGAGGCAGTATGCCGCTGAATGCCAGCAGTTGGAGAACAGTAGCAGGCAAAGGCCTATCGCCTTGAAGCGTTGCTTGTATGATTCCCAGAGGCATCTGGTGGGCACTGAAGAGAACAAGGCTAGTTGGCAAGACCTTTTTGTCTGATGTACTAGGGCTCTTCTTGTATTCTTAATAATGCTGTTCTGCCATACATGGTACTTGTGTTAGGATTATGCAGATAATGTTTGGGAAGGATGCTCAGCTGTTGGGGAAGGTTATTTATAAATGCTAATTGCTTACCTCATATATTTTGCTCTAGTAAGGCATCACGGTCATAGTACTGTACACACCTTGCCTTCATAATGGAGGTTAGTTATACCCTCAGGCTTCAACTAGCACAGGGGTTTTTCTCTGAAAGTTCCTGGATAAATAAGTGTTTGAAAATTCATCTACACACCCACTTACACGTTGTGACACCATCTGGCAACATGGTTCAAAGAACTGCAGGGCAACTAAAACACAACAAAAAAGAACAGCTTTTTATTTATTTTTTGAAAACTCTCAAATGCCACCGTGTGGAATGCTGATGTGGATCTGACATTTGGAGTTATGTATGACCTGCTCATGGTTCTGAAATGGTGCATTAGGAATACAGTCATACCTCGGTTTAAGTACGCTTCGGTTTGAGTACCTTCAGTTTAAGTACTCCGTGAACCGTCTGGAACGGATTAATCCACTTTCCATTACTTTCAATGGGAAAGTTCACTTCAGGTTAAGTACGCTTCAGGTTAAGTGCAGACTTCCGGAACCAATTGTGTACTTAAACCGAGGTACCACTGTAATTGGTTTGTTCCATTCCCTGGGTGTGCCTATCCAGATTATGTATAGAGTTACATAGACGCAGATAAACCAAGGGGGTTTGTTTTGTTCAGTATGCCACGTATTTATTTCACAAACAAATAAGAAAGAAAGGCATTATCTCCCATCTTCGGCAGCCTTGCAAAAGTGGAAAGCATAAGGAAAAGGAAAACAATAATAACAAAATAAGGTTCTGAAAAATAGGTGCTTTCTCTAATCTGTTCCTATACCTTAATTGTTGATATTTGTTGTGAGCATGGCCTCCTCACCCCTTGTAAAAGATAAAGAAGAGGGAGATGTAAAAGGAGAGGAGGTATGGTTTAGGTGCAAACTTTGTAAATAAGATTATTCAGTTTTTGTACAGAGTTACATTTGTCCCCATTATGCTGCAGCTTTCCATTTCCTTTCTTCCTCCTCCAACACTGATAGGCATGCCTTTGTGCTGAGCCATTTGCAGGTGGAGAATCTGGCTGCCTATTCCAATGTGTATCTGGGACAGGACTCAAAATGGCTCAAATGGATTTGAGCAAAGAGGGGAAATTTACTGTGGTGGCTTTAAAAAAACCACAGGGGTGGACAAACAGGGACCCGCCGAATGTTGTTGGACTACAGCTCCCATCAGTCCCACTCAGCAATGCCAATAAGTGGGGATGATGAGAGTTGTAGTCCAGCAAATTCCAAAGGGCCATAGGCTCTCTACCCCTGCTTTCCAATATGGTGCTTCTCATAGTTGTGGCACCTTTCTTTTTTCACTCCTGTGGCAGCTGGAACAGAGCTTCAGCAACCATTTTTCTTTACAGAATGTCACTACAATGACACAGCCGTCATGATTCTGGCAGCAGCTTTTCTTTCTTTCAATTTTGTCCAAGATTGTGTGGGTTGAGCTCATTTACAGCCAAAGAGATGCCAGTAAATTCAACCCACGTGACCGTGGGTCCATATACCCACTGATTTTTAATGATTGCCCCAACGATGCTGCTCTTGGCCCTCTTAAACTTCAAAAGCAGTTTATTGCGATACTTTTTTTAAAAAAAGATTACAGGATTTATAGTTAAAGTACATAGGAACCACAGGCAGTCTAGAACTGATTAAAAATACCCAGCTGACGAGATGAGATGAGTTGATTATTCCTGATGAATAATTGCTGTAGGGTGGCTAAAATCCCCAATAGACACAATCATTTCCCACAAAAATGGGCAACACAGGGCCCCAAGCCACCACGTCACTCCCAGGAGAGACGCGTGGCTCGGACGCGCTGCAGGCCAGGCCCAGGCCCAGTGCCCCCCCCCGCAGTGTGCCATTTTGTCACCCCCTCAGGGATGACACCTGGGGCTGACCACACACCCCACATCCTCCTTCCTACACCCCTGGATAGAGGAGGTGTTGCCACTTGGGTGCCATTTCAGAGATCATGGTTTCACCACTGAAAGTGTTTGAGAGGTTAGAAAAGGAGTAAAGGAGTTTCTTAGCATCTTAACTTTCATTATTTTAGAGTGGTTTTTGCAACATGACAGTAGGACTGGAGCCTTAGTCTCCAGGTTTAACTGTCAGCTGTAATCAAACAAAGTTTGCCTAATCAGCCAAATCTGATTTCCCTCCCCAAAAATGCATGCATCATGAAGTGAAAATGGTGTGGAGAAAACCTCCCTAACATCCTACTCAGCCTTGTCAGGCAACCAGATGACCCCATTCTCCAGGTAAAAGGGGGGGGTGAGTGGTGAATGGGTGGGGCTGCTGCTCCAAAACAGACTGAGGGAGATAGGAAATGGTACTTGCCATTTAAGGCAGCCTAAATGACTGCTCCATACACCAAACGGGGGGGGGGCGACCTTTGCGTGGTCGCGCGCAGCCCCCTGATCCCATAGGGCGACTCCCTGGAAGTTCGGGGCTGGCACCGCCTTCCTGCCTACCCCAGCCTAGCGTCCAATCCTGCCTGGGGAGGTGTTGCCAGGGGGTGGCCAGGTAAGGGGAGGGACTTTCCAGCTCACACAATAGAATTTGAATCTTATCTCCAAGCACCAGTTGGTTCCAGAGCTTCTCCCACCCTCCACATGCTCATTCAAGTTTCTTTTGCAGGTTAACCTTTTTTTCCCCCTCGGGTACACAGGCGCTACTACATCAAGGTTGCTGTTGAAGGGCTGGAAAGGAATTTTCCTGCATTGGCAGGTTTTGCCTTTCCCGTAGCAATACGTCACAACTTTGATGGTCTCAGGCCTTGGGCGGAATTCTTTGGCGATTTTCCTAGAGGGAGGGGCGTGAGGCAGAGACCTCACCCCCTTGCGGCAACAAGATCGGGGTATTGGGGAAAGCGTTGACCATGCCAATAGGCGTCATCGCTTCCCCCTCCAGCGGTGGTGAATGGGGGCGGGCTCTCTCTGCTTGAAGATATATTCTCCAGAGCCAGCCCCAACCCCCATACATGTGGATAACCCCGAAGCCTCCCAGAACCCCGGCTGGGGACTGGGAAGGATAACGCCCAGTGCCTGAGCCAAGGTCTCCCTACATCTGAATCTTAATAAAGTTGTGGCCAATTTGAATCCCATAGCACATTGTCTTTTGTCTTTATGCCACTCAGGGGGTCACCTGGGGGTTTGGGGGACTCTGCCTGTCCGCGCAATGCCTCGTTCCCTGCTGGTCCTGCTGCATGCAAGGGGACCAGAATGCCCTTCTCTCTTCCTCTATAGATTTAGAGTCAAAACGCAAGATAGACAATGAGTGAACACCATTTAATTTGAGAGAATATGTGCAGTAGCATGGAATTAATTACACTTAACAAATGCAAGCCTACCCAGATCGTATTCTGACACACTTCAGAAAATGAAGATTTAAAGAAAGCCCCTAACTCCTATATCAGTTTCTTTTAACTGCTGAGCAATTTCTAAAAAAAAAAAATACTTCAGAGGAATTGGATCACATTCAATCACATTAATTAACCCATTTTCCTAAAGGCATTTTTTAAATCATCTAAAGCAGAAAATGAAGTTGCCTAAGGTCTTTCTTGTGCATCTAACGCAGCTTTGGTAATCTATTACTTAAGTTAGTTTAGTTAGTAATTTATTGCCCTTATTTGTAATAAAACTTAGATACTAGAATCATTACTGACCTAAATTGAAGCCATTTAGTGATATGTATAGCATCAAATGTACACTCTTCAAAATGTACACTCCCATGCTTACCTTAAAATGGACATTTGAAATGTATAGAGCTTCCCCTTCATATGGAGATAATCAGCATTGTCAACTGGGATAAACTTCACACCATAGGTCCTGCCAATGGCTATCACTTTGCTTGCTATGGTTAATGGAAAGTGCCTTGCCAGACCAAGTTACTTCCTGAACTTATCAGGGTAACTGAGGGCTCTTCCTTTAGTTTTATCCTGTGGTTAAGGAAAGCCTAAGCAGGGGTCAGCAAACTTTTTCAGCAGGGGGCCAGTCCATTGTCCCTCATACCTTGTGGGGGGCTGGACTATATTTTGAAATAAAAAAATGAACGAATTCCTATGCCCTACACATAACCCAGACGTGTATTTTAGAAAAAAGCATACATTCTACTCATGTAAAAACACACTGATTCCTGGACCGTCTGTGGGCCAGATCCAGCCCCGGGCCTTAGTTTATGAGCCAATAAGATGAGCCAATAAGATCTAAGCTCCTCCTCTTGATCCCGTCCACTATTACATCTAAGGAAGACTGTTTGAAATTGCTTCTTGTAGACGCAAATCCCCTAATTTCACATGGGGTGGCAATCTTCATAGTGCAGGCTCTGAAACTCAGGGCTACCCTGACAGGGTAATGTGTCCTAGACCTGGACCTGTTTTAACTCTCTCTATTTCATTTTTAACTGAATATGCAGAGCCTATTTTGGGCTATTTTATGCTTTACATATATCTGCATATTAGATTTTTGGTGCTGGCACCTAAATCGTTGCATTATTGTCTTGGGGTAATTTAAATGTTATTACACCAGCAATATCGCCTTGAATTATGCTTTGTTGCTTGTCTCTGGCATTTTGTATTGTTTTTATTTTGCTATGGCTGTATGCTAACGCAATAAAGGTTTGAATTTGTTTGTTTGTTTTGTTTGGCCTTAGTTTGACTACCCATGGCCTAATCCTTTCCATATGCTGAAGAAGGCAGATTCTCACTCACTTTCTGGTCCTAGTACTGGTACAACTACACGAGGACGAGAAAGAGATAGAAGAAGAGGTCCCACTAGAGGTCAAAGAGAACAACAACTACCAGACCTTTAGAAGGCATCTCAAGGCAGCCCTGTTTAGGGAAGCTTTTAATGTTTGATGGATCTCTGTATTTTAATGTTTGATGGATTTCTGTGTTTTAGAATTTCTGTTTTGTTGGAAGCCGCCCAGAGTGGCTGGGGGAACCCGGCCAGATGGGCGGGGTATAAATAATAAATTATTATTATTATTATTAAGAATCCTACACCTTATTTTTCCATCTGTGAAATTTATCCTGGATCAACTGTGAAGCTTTAGCACATTTTTCTGTCTCCCCAGCCACCTTTCAGCATGCATACCTTGCTTGGTAATCCGTGGGTTTTTAGCCAATAAAGATATCCTGTTAACACGAAAACTTCTGCTTCTGCAGTGAGACTCCCTCTCCCTTTCCTCATCCTGGATGCCAAAATCAGTTATTTGGGATCCTACAAGCCTCCAGAGCTGATTAGAGGTGGCACAATGGGCAATTGGGGAGAAGATCGTGAAAGGGATTCCCCTTGTGCAAGCAGAAGTAATTGTCCTAATGGGGTGACATCATTGGATGTGTTGCTCAGATATGTATAAACGCTCTGATGTGAAGGACTTATGTAGCAACCCTATACACACCTGAGAGGCTTACTTTTGACAAAGGGTTGAGCAGGCATGTATTGGCAGAGGTGTTCATGTCTGTCTGTCTTGTTTGTCTGTGTGTGTGTGTGTGTGCTTGTGTTCCCTGTCACACAGAGGATTACCTTTTCCAGTGTGTGAACAGAAAACAGAAGCACCATGTGAACCACAGTTGTTGGACTGAGGCAGGGGAAAGGTTGTGGTTTTCCCCCCTTGCAGCATCCTGAGAACAATGCACAAAGGGAAGCCTATTTCTTGCTGGAATACAGTGCATATTTCTCCCTTCCCGCTTTTTTTTTTTTTTTTGCTAATTGCCACACACACACACGCCATAGACTTTGTTGAAGGAATCCAGCTCTATAAACCAGTCAAAATTTGTAAAGAGTCCAGCCTACACACTTACTGGAGCAGATGCAATATACCTAGCTGAATAAAAGCTTCAGTTGAAATTTAAGGTTTTAATACGGTGCCTGATAAAAGGATATTCATCCTGTTTCACTCAGACTAAAATGAAATACCATACAAATCTATGGTTTTCTCAAGTTGCTTTTTATCTACTAATAGTTTGTGAGAAACAATTATATTTGTGACCATCAATATTATATTTTTTAATTATCTTAGAAAGAAATAAAGATTTGTTGTCTATGGTGAAACACATAAAAGCAAAGTACAGTGGTACTTCAGGTTAAGAACTTAATTTGTTCTGGAGGTCTGTTATTAACCTGAAACTGTTCTTAACCTGAAGTACCACTTTAGCTAATGGGGCCTCCTGCTGCCTCTGTGCTGCCGGAGCACAATTTCTCTTCTCACCCTGAAGCAAAGTTCTTAACTCGAGGTACTATTTCTGGGTTAGCGGAGTCTGTAACCTGAAGTGTCTGTAACCTGAAGCATCTGTAACCCGATGTACCACTGTAATATGTTAAGCAAAGCAGTGTTTAGGATTTTTAATTTTTCTTTGTGTAATGATTTATCAACTTTGTGTTTTGGCCTTTGCTGTACAATTAGCATTATTGCATATATATAACAATATTCAGTTGCCAAATGTAGTAGATTTCTTATTGCATAATTTTCTCTATTGTTTATGAAGTATTAGTCTGCATTTTAAGGTGCTTCTAAACCCAGGCCAGATAGATATAGAGATATATGAACAAACACACACATTCTAGTTTTTAGGATGGCCATTGTTCAAGTTATCATGTCATGTAACGTCAAATGATATGAACCAAAATGCTGTTTCAACACAATCATCTTAATAAGGAGCATCAGAGAGACACACTGGTAGTTTACTCATGAAAACAGTTTGAAAACAACATTTGAATTATGACCATTTTTCTCTACACAATTTTACAGCTCATTGATGGACTCCAGCTAATATGATTTGCCATGTAGCTCTCAGAAAATAAATGGGTACTGTGCTACTCACTGCAGATGAAACTAGTGCTCCTTGAGCTTAGAGGGGGTCCTCTATGAGAGCTGTCCTAGAGGGTATATTTTCATTTTGGACTCACAGCTGTCCATGGAGGCGCAGGTCAATTCTGTGTCCAGGGCAGGTGTTTATCAGCTCCATCTGGTACGCAGGCTGAGACCCTACCTGCCCGCGGACTGTCTCGCCAGAGTGGTGCATGCTCTAGTTATCTCCCGCTTGGACTACTGCAATGCGCTCTACGTGGGGCTACCTTTGAAGGTGACCCGGAAACAACAACTAACCCAGAATGCGGCAGCTAGACTGGTGACTGGGAGCGGCCGCCGAGACCACATAACACCGGTCCTGAAAGACCTACATTGGCTCCCAGTACGTTTCCGAGCACAATTCAAAGTGTTGGTGCTGACCTTTAAAGCCCTAAATGGCCTCGGTCCAGTATACCTGAAGGAGCGTCTCCTCCCCCATCGTTCTGCCCGGACACTGAGGTCCAGCGCAGAGAGCCTTCTGGCAGTTCCCTCGCTACGAGAAGCCAAGTTACAGGGAACCAGGCAGAGGGCCTTCTTGGTAGTGGCACCCACCCTGTGGAATGCCCTCCCACTAGAGGTCAAAGAGAACAACAACTACCAGGCCTTTAGAAGGCATCTCAAGGCAGCCCTGTTCAGGGAAGCTTTTAATGTCTGATGGATTTTTGTATTTTAATATTTTGTTGGAAGCCGCCCAGAGTGGCTGGGGGAACCCGGCCAGATGGGCGAGTATAAATAATAAATTATTATTATTATTATTATTATTATTATTATTATTATTATTATTATATTATATATCTAAATGCAAGTCATTATGTCCCTGACTAACAATGGTCCATCTAATCCAACATCCCGTTTTCACAGTGGCCAACCAGATGCCTGTGGGAAACCTGCAAGCAGGACATGAGCACTAGAGCAGTCTTCCTTCCTGCAGTTTCCAGTATCTAGTACTCAGAAGTTTACTGCCTCCAAGCATTAGCGGCAAAGAGCTATCATGGCTCACCGCTGTTGATAGCCTTATCCTCCATGAATTTGTCTAACCCTCTTTTAAAAGCAGTTCAAGTTGGTGGCCATCACTGCCTCCTGTAGGAGAAAGTTCCATAGTTTTACTATGTGCTGGGTAACACTAGAGTCAGGAACATTCCTTGATGTCACAATCTCTGAAGAGAAGGACTGGGACCACAGGAAGTTAATTCTTCTTGAACTAGGTTTTCTGGTGTCACGTGCATCTTGGTCTTGTGACTCATTCCCCCTTATCTGTCCCTAGAATTTGATACTAAGACAAAGATTGCCTTTGAACATGAATAGATGATTAATGGAGACTTAGCTTCACCTTATCCCACTGTGGGAGTGTCAGATTTGCCTTGGGACGACCACAGGTCTTCCCATATGTGAGGGTGGTGGGTAAGCTCAGTTGGCAGAGCATGAGACTCTTAATCTCAGGGTCATGGGTTCAAGTCCCATGTTGGGCAAGAGATTCCTGAACTGCAGGGGGTTGGACTGGATGACCCTTGTTGTCCCTTGCAACTCTACAATTCTATTATTCTATTAAGATAATGGCCAGCAAAAGACTCAGCTTATTGCTTCAGATCTATAACCCATAGATAAGCCTTAGGCCTTTCTCCAAAGTAAACTTTGGCTATTAGTATACTGTGGCTATTAGTATACTGTGCTGTGTGGCAATAAATCCCATATATTAATTATGTATTATATGAAAAAGTATACAATTATGCTTTGGCATATTTGGCAAAGCATTCAAATTACTAGAGTAGTTTGCTATGTGGGCGCCTTTCTGCTCTGTTCCTTTCCTCCTTTTGACACATAAGATTTGAATTGCTTTGATTCAATTATTTTTCAATGAGTAATCAATCTTTATCTTGTATCAATAGGATCATATGAAGCATCCCATTGCTCAAATAAATATTCATAGAACACTCTAACTATTAATCTTAAGGGTTTTGTACTATTTTTAAAATTAATATCACTTGCATTCCCCCCCCCCCGCCAATTATAGATGTAAAAAAATGCAGTCTTGCCTTTAATATTGCTTGGTTTTACATTGCCCTAATTGCTTGAAATGATTTACTTTTCAAGTTTTCCACATCCAGTTGTCAATTATCTACAAGCAATCAACGACTTACTGTCTGAAAAATCTTTAATGTATCTTTGTGCATTCTGATGATTTCTTTCTTGAATGTTACACTGGGCTGCAAAATGAATTGCCTCCAAATGGAGGGCTTATTCAAGATTTCAAAAGCTGGTTGTTATATTGAACTCATACAAACACTAGAATCACTGAAAACTCCATGCCAGTGCTGACTTTGGTTAATGAAATGGCCCAGTGACAAGCCTTATGTCATCACTATTCTACTGATGGGACCATTTTAGAAACAATGGCAATTAACACAAAAACAATTCCATACAGTATTTCAGTTGAAACCATTCCCTTAGCACAAGGCTTTCCACCTGCACGATAGGACTTCCTGTTTGCTCCCTGCACACTCTCAAAATCTGGTCTGGGGATTTCCCCAACTCTCCAGAACAGGGGCATGCAGGCCAAGGAGAAGTCTCATTGTGCAGGTGGAAGTCATTGTACCAACAAGGTGACTTTGTTGGATAAATACTGTGAATGTGCTGGTGGATCCTGCTCCACTCTGTTTTTGTGAGAAGAAGCAAAACACCATGATCCCTGAACCAGGGACTGTGGTTTATGCCACTCCCAACAACAACAATGCAAAACTCTTTTTTGTTTAATATCTTTGTTTCAAATGAAACAATCCTCAATCCCTGTTTTGGATTAGCACTAAACCAGGGATTAGGGTTTGCTTTCCCCATGGGGTGGAGAGAAGAGGGTGCTGTCTGAGCATTCAAGCTAAACTACTAACTGTGGTTTACCATGGTGTGCAAACAGGGCCTGTAATTGGGAATGCTGCCATATTTATGAACTAGGCCAGAATATGATTTACTACTTGTTATGGATGAGAAGGAGACAATATGACAGAAGCATCCAATTGTTGGCAGCAGCCCAATGTTTCTTCTTGCATGTAGCTCTAATGCTACACATTTCCAGTTCCCTCATTGAGCTTTGCTTTCACTTCTCACCTGCCAGCCAGGTACCGTAGTCATTTATGGCAAATATATCTATGATCATATCTATGATCTATGATCATAGAATACACACAAGGTTTTTCAAGATGGACAGCATCCCATGTTTTTGCTTTCTATTGTTGTGGCTCCTTTCTTATTCATTGCCTGGAAAGTTGAAATAATGGGTTACATTCCAGGACTGGCTTTGGACTTAGGGTTGCCAGACACAATAGAGGACAGGACTTCTGTGCCTTTAATTGCCCTGCTCTCTTTTGAGCCTGGAAACCTCAAAGAGAAACCAGCAGTCCCTTTGTTTAATTTCCAAGCAATGGGTCTGCTGGTTTCTCTTTAAGGTTTCCAGACTCAAAAGAGAGCATGGCAATTAAAGGCACAGAAGTCCAGTCCACTATTGAGTCTGGCAACCCTATTTGGACTATGGAGGATTTTTTTAAATTTTTTTGTTTAGCCTTAGCTAGAGGATATTCTGACAACCTTAATAAAAAAATAGATGCACTCAATTGGGTGGGGAGGGGATGCTAAATTATCCTCCCTCTCATATTACTAAACCCAATTGTCTTTTACTCTGTAAAAGTAGCTGAAGTATAAAGTGTGGGATTTATTTAACTGACAGGGTATTAAATGTTATAGCTATTATCTCCTTCTGCAGTGTAAATTATTGAATTAAACCTTCAGTTAGTTTGGCAATAGTGGCAGATGAATATTACGACAGTACAATGCAGCACACAGTATCTGCCACCAAATCTAGGTCTCCCTTATAAGTCAAATTTCAGTGAACAAAATGCTTGTGCAGTAGATTGGAAAAAGGGTTCATTATTATTTATTTGTCTTGACTGGGAACACAAAACGAATGACATTCCATTGAGAAGAATTCATGTCAGGATTACTATACATCATAAAGACACATCCCCCTAACTTGCTGGTGAAGATTTGTCTCTGTAATTAGATGTCTGCTTCAGCAATACTTTGGTGTCTGAAGGACATGGCCAAGTTCATGACATAAAACAAATCACCTGTACAAAAGAAAAGACTTTATCTTTCATGCATCTTGCACAATAGTAGTAAAGGACTGTGCAATCAATGTAGTGATATCATGGAATTTCATTGTAACTAGAAATATCACTTTGGGCTTTCTTATATGTGGTCTTACAAGATTTTTTAATAATAATAATAATAATAATAATAATAATAATAATAACAAAGCCTTTATTATTTCATCTTGCCTCTGCTCCATATGTACGGTTTGCGTGCATGCTTGTATGCTGAACAGATAGTCAAAACTTACTTGCAGCCACATATTAAATAATTTCCAGAGTAGTACTAGTGTTAGGCACACCTGCCAAGTCTCCCGCTGAAAAGGGTGGGAACAGCAGCGACGCGGCACCGGAAGTTGCATAGAAGCAACTTCCAGGGCTGCTCTGACCATGTGTGGGCACCGGAAATAGGGCAGAGCGACACAGGAAGTCGCTTCTATGCATGCCCGGTGGCCATCTTGGTGGTGGCTGCCGCCATGAGGCCACCACCAAGATGGCCGCCGGGCATGGGTAGAAGCGACTTCCGGTGCCGCTCTGCCCTATTTCCGGTGCCCACACATGGTCGGAGCAGCACCCAAAATGGAGGCTCCCTGGCAGGTAGGAAATCCAGGGATTTCTGGGATTTTTCTCCATTCAGGAGAACAGTGGGAAACAGATTAAAATCCAGGGGTTTCCCGTGAAAAACGGGATACTTGGCAGCTACGGTTAGGGCAGCTCCATACCATACATTTAAAACACATCCAAGGCACACTGAAACCACAACGCCCCTGCAAAGAATCCTGGGAGCTGCAGTTTGTTAAGAGTGTTGAGGATTGCAACTCTGTGAAATGGAACCTGCAGTTGCCAGGATTCTTTGGAGGATGTTATGTGCTTTAAATGTGCACTGGGTGTGTTTTAACTATGTGGTGCAAATCTGCACTTAGCTGCAGCAGAAAGCACAAAGACCCTTGTGACTCCTTAAAGGCTAACACATTTATTATGGTTACAGGTAGGTAGCCGTGTTGGTCTGAGTCGAAGCAAAATAAAAAAATTCCTTCAGTAGCACCTTAAAGACCAACTAAGTTTATATTTTGGTATGAGCTTTCGTGTGCATGCACACTTCTTCAGATACACTAGAAACAGAAGTGTCAGACCCTATATATATACAGAGGGTGGTGGGGGTGGGTGGGAATGGGTGGTGGGCTGATGGGAGTGGTAAACCTGTAGATGGCTGTTAATGGCTGCTGATGGCTGCAATTAGTCCTGGGCTGAGGTGCTAAAGAAAGCTTGATCATGCATAATGAGATAAGAATCCGATGTCTCTATTCATCCCAGGTGCTTCCATGGTTTTAAGCTTGGTAATGATTTCCAATTCAGCAACTTCTCTTTCCAGTCTGTTCCTGAAATTTCTCTGTAATAAAACAGCTGCTTTGAGATCTTGTATAGAATGTCCTGGGAGATTGAAGTGTTCTCCTACTGGTTTTTCAGTCTTATGGTTCCTGATGTCAGATTTATGTCCATTTATCCTTTGGCGTAGGGTTTGGCCTGTTTGTCCAATATAGAGAGCTGAAGGGCACCGTTGGCATTTGATGGCATACACAATGTTAGAAGATGAGCAATTAAATAATCCTGAGATGGTATGTTGGATGTTGTTGGGGCCAGTAATGATGTTGTCCGGGTGTATGTGGCAGCAAAGTTGGCATCTGGGTTTATTGCAGGCTCTGGTACCAGTGTCCAAGTTAAGTCTGGTTGTTGTATTATTGTGGGTGAGGAGTTGTTTAAGATTGGGTGGCTGTCTGTAGGCAATGAAAGGTCTTCCTCCCAGAGCTTGAGAAAGGGAGCTGTCATTGTCCAGGAGCGGCTGTAGATCTCTGATGATGCGTTGTACTGTTTTAACTTGGGAGCTGTATGTGATGACTAGTGGTGTTCTGTTATTTTCTTTTTTGGGTCTGTCTTGCAGCAGGTTCTCCCTAGGTATCAGTGTATCTGAAGAAGTGTGCATGCACACGAAAGCTCATACCAAAATATAAACTTAGTTGGTCTTTAAGGTGCTACTGAAGGAATTTTTTTACATTTATTATGGCATGAGCTTTCATGAACTCCACTCCACTTCATCAGATGCATGAAGTGTCATCCTGAGTTATGTATACACAGGTTCAGAGGTAACGAAGCTTTCAGGCACGAGGGACACATTAGCCATTTAAGAGCTTGACTTCTCCTTCCTCAGCCTACTCAGGAGGAGGAGGCGGCAAACACTAGCAAGTGAGGTACTCCTAGCAGTATAACAGACCCAGGAGATCACCACACCGCTCTTCTGGTTTGGGATTCTTTTCTTTCTAGATTGATCATGCCCTCCTGACTGAAATGAGACCCAAGAAGGCTGCATCCTCACAGTCTCCTGGCTCAAGCCCAGCCCTCCAGTTAACTCTTGTTTTCAAGGCACTCTCACAAGGCACTACATCAGGCATCCCCAAACCTCGGCCCTCCAAATGTTTTGGACTACAATTCCCATCATCCCTGACCACTGGTCCTGTTAGCTAGGGATCATGGGAGTTGTGGGCCAAAACATATGGAGGGCCGCAGTTTGGGGATGCCTGCACTACATACTGTCTTTCAAAGTTCAGAGACTCCTTTCTCTAACTGTAGATATTCTCCTCAGAGTGGACAACTCAGAACCAACTCTCTAACTCTTTCTCTTCTCTCAAAACCATCTATCCGAACCCTCTCTCAGAAACTGCTCCTTTTATTCTCCCTCCCAAAGTGCTGTCTCCACCCCACTCTGGGTAGCCAGTTCGAAGAGATTCTGCAGCACTGCATCACCAGATTCTGATCTATGACACCTTTTCCTTGAGGATGTGCAAAATTGATATCTTCCTGGACATGAAAATCAAACACTTTTGTGAAAGTCAAATGTAAGTTTTAGGCTGCAGTCCTGTGCATTTTTATCCAAGAGTTAGTCTCAGTGCACATTTCTGGCTAAACACACACAGGATGCACTTAGATGGGTTATATTAGAGATAGAATTCATAGACATTAACTAATATACTTTCATAAATGTACCATATCAACGCAAGGTGGCCAAGAATGGGGTGTGTGTGCATTTCCTGATCTGAAAAAAACCTGCAGGCCTCCCATGTGCTTTAATTGAAGTCAAGCTCCTGGGAAGGCAACCAAGTACAGACTGCTGGTGAGATGATTTGTAGAATGAAAGACTTGACACAAACATTTCTTGGGCAACTCAAAGGTAAAGTAAGGTCAGTAAATACTCTGCCGATGAGAATTTCACCAACATTTTCTCTTCTCCTTAATGCTAAAGTATTTCTTTTCCCATTAATTGGTAGGGGTTACTGGCTGGGGCAGGGGGTGGGATAGTGTGAGAATTTTTTAGCATAGCACCTAGTTTGTTCGGTAATCTTCCACCACTGGGGGAGGAGATGGAGAATTGGCTCTTGAAATTTCACTGCAGTTCATACACATTTATCTCAGACAGCAACACTATATTGTCATCTTCACCCTCATTTAATAAAAACATGTTCAAGCAGCATTTTCTCCCTTATTAGATTTTATTATTAAATCTTTACTATATAGCAACTGTTAAAAAATACAACACAATCAATTGAACAGATCGTTTTCTATTTTTATTCATAATATGGGCATAAGTTCAAAAGATAACATTGTTGCGGTGGGGGGAGGGGAACAGATACAATTCTTGAGAGCATATCAGGTATTTATTTACGTAACCTGTAGGTCATTGTGGGCTGCTGTAAAAGCTTCCATTTCTGTTATGTTTTTACAACGCGTATCATTATGGAACATGTTAGAAAGCTATTCCTGGTTCTGTATCTTCCCTCAATCAGCAAACCACATTATAGGGACTAGCTTGCCTGAACTGCAAAGATGCCGTTCATTAAGGCCGCGTTTTGAAAAATTGTATTGTTTCCTGATATTCCCCATATAATTATGCTTACACTTTGCACCTCTGCAATAGCTCCTGTTTGTACCAGGGAGCTATCAGATGATAAAAGGATTGTTCTAACTTATATTTAAACTATTTTCAAAGTGTATGTTTTATTTTGATTTTTACACCTCTTTTCCTCCAAGGAGCTCAAGGTGACATACATACCAAGCTTGTAATGTCTTCTATATTAATTCACTGTATTGTATACCACTTTCGTAACTTTTGACTGCAAAAATGGTTTATAAATGTGCAATTAATAAACACTCCCCTCATCCGTGATCATTGACCACATTACCTTGGGACTAATTGGGAGTCCCACAATATCTTGCCTGCTGGAAATTTCACCCCCCTGCTGTTATTTGGCTAATTCAGGGGCCACCTGCTCCACCTCAGATCCAGTTCCAGTTAGTTCAGGAAGTGGGAGCAATGTTTAATTAGGGTAAAGCCTAATTAAACATGCACCCCCTATGATCAATCCCTCTGCTCCACAGGATCAGTGGAGGGCGGGGCATCAGGCAGGCAGGAAAGTCACACATTGATGGTTGCCAACCTTCTCCTGTGAAAATGCAGCCATCAGTGAGGTAAGTCTCAGGCTTTTTGTGGGTTTTCCTCCTAATGCCTGCCTGATTCCCCAGCCAACCTGACCCATAGGGATCTATTGTTGTCTGAGCCCAGCTCGACCATTGCCGAATGAGTGTACAACATACATATGCATACCAGTTAGTCATGTTTATATGAATGCCCGAATATGAGTATATTTAGCATTGCATACTTTTGCTTTTGCTGTAACGTAGGCGCCAATAATAGCAACGAAGCAGAAAACCAAAATGAACTGGAACTGATTCCCACAACTACATACAAAAGAAAAATTTGCAGCCTATGCAAAAGAACAAAAAAAGGAATATAAACATAATTAAATCCTCTGACAATTTATGATTATGAAACAAAATGCAATTTTCCATATGCTAGTCTCACTCTGTTAATCTTTATATTTGTTTAAGATGGTTCCATATAACAAACAAATTCTCTACCCTATCTGTGGGCACATTTTTCTTCTTGCAGGGGTGGGGGAGAAGCTCTTTCAGTTTCTCAGGGGTGAGACCCACCCTTAGCGGTGGCAATTGCACAGCTTCTTTCTTTTTCCCTGAGGTTCCTCCCCGTTGCCACTCTAAGCAGCAGTAGCATCAACGGTGTTGGCAGCCTGGTAACTGTTTCGCATCCTCCACAATGTCCCAGACCTGGCATCACTCCAGGGCACTGTGTAGGGAAAATGACAGCTGCCTCTTAAAAAAACACAACAGTGAGAATGCTCAGAGAAAGTTCTTTTTCTGGCTTGTCAAAGAGAGAGGTGAGACTCGGCGGGAGGGAGTCTTTCAGCTTAGCTCTCGTTTCTACGCAGGTGTTTTTCTTTGCTTTGCTTTCTTCTTAAAAAAAGAACGTGTTCTTTAAAATAAATGTTTCATTTGCACAACCCATTCTATAATAAACCCCAAGGAAGCTGAGAAGAAACTCTTCTTTGATGACAAGGAAACATGGTTTGTCTGAAGTGCAATTACTATAGTTTAAGCCACTGCTAATTTGGAGTCTACCACAGTTGAAGAATGGGCAGATGTCCTCTTTTGTCCATATGCTCCTAGATTTTGTATCACTGTTTGACGTCCATCAGGTTTCCAAATTTGCCCATTAAAAGTCCAGGAACATTATGGAGGCTGTGCTGGCAGCTGTTTGTGTGTATGTGTCTGAGTGTACTATACAGGCTGTTGCTGTATTTCCAGGACCACTTAGGTAATTATAGGGCGATCGCGATAATGAAAAATCATCAGGGAAAGTCTTGAGTGAGCAGACTTTTGAAGGCTGTTCCAAATGATAAGACTTTTGTTGGGTACTCGCTCTGCCTTATTCACCGAACTTTTAAGAGGTCCTGTACTTAAGCCGTGCCAGTTCTTAAAGCAAGATGACATTCTTTAAATGGCGGTTGTCATTGTCTCTCATTTCACAAATTAAAAAGGCAATTTTCCAAAAGGAAAAGGGGGAGGGGAGAATCGACAGCTTAGGGAGCAGGCCGTGCACCACCCCTTTGTCCCACCCTGCCCCCACAATATTGTTGTTGTTGGCATCTGTCTGCCTCAAGAGACAATGGAGTGTGCCTCTGGGTGTGAAGTCAAACCTCTGGAGAATCACAGTGCCTGCTGTGGCTGCAGAGACCTCCTCAGTGTGTATGGAGGTCTTGGGCTGCCCAGATGACAATACCCCCGGTCTTAGCCACGCTTATGTAGTCCAAAGGAAAGCAGAGCAATACATTTGGCACCAGCTTGGCTGCACGATTTGCCAGAAGGAGGCAATATAGTCCACTGCATTATTAGAGACAGGAGGTGTGGTTGAGTGTTCCATTCTATAGTGTTTTCTATTAACTATAATATTAAATTATAGCAATTATTTCTGAATATGCACCTATACATATAAATTAGTATATGCATTTTTATTTTTGGTGATGCATGTGGCCTGTCTACTTTGCTGAAAAACACATGCACACACAAACACACACACAATTAGGGGTGGGTGTGGGTGTGTACTGCTACTTTAAAAGAAGGAGGCAGGGAGCAGACTAGGGCTGTTTTGTTACAGCAGTGGTCCTCAACCCCCGGGCCACGGACCGGTACCGGTCCGTGGATCAATCGGTCCCGGGCCGCCCAATGAACATTTAAATACAATTTAATTGAAATTATTAAATCAAAACAATCTAAATAAAATATAAAGAATCAACGTCGTCCCCCCTCAGCGGGCCGCGGTAAAATTATCAAACGTTGACTGGTCCGCGGCGATAAAAAGGTTGGGGAGCACTGTGTTACAGGATTGAATTATTGTAGCAGTCTGTGTTTAGACCTCTGGTGAGCTGATATGAATGTTAAGTGTGATTTTCTGCATCACCCTGGATTCTGCATCACCCTGAAGACCTGAAGGGAAAACCAGGCAGCTTCAAACTAGGGCTTATCCTGCTCTTGGGCAACAGAGGGAGGGAAGAAAAGTATTTCAGGTGGTTACGCATTTGTTAAAGGTCTACAAATCAATTTCCAGAATCAAGGTGGCAACCTTACTTGATTCAGTGTAGACCTAATTCATGCCCATTAGTTAAAGATAAATCAGAAAATGCTTGGGGGTTCTCATTCCAGTTAATGATAGCTTTCTGAGTCTGGTGGGCTGAAAGAGACTTTATGGAAATAGATAGCATTTTAAAAATATATATGATTTACTACATTTTATGCTCTGTTATGTCACTTACAACATGCCATCCTGTTCAGACAAGTTTAATGCTTTATCTTTACAGCCACTAGTTCATCTCAGTCTGTTACCGATCTGACATACTACATGGCGGCAGCTCTTTTTTTCTTTCTTAGACAGGTTTTTATTTTATGAGTATAACAAACATATATCTGGTTACAGGTAGGTAGCCGTGTTGGTCTGGGTCGAAGTAAAATAAAAAAATTCCTTCAGTAGCACCTTAAAGACCAACTAAGTTTTTATTTTGGTATGAGCTTTCGTGTGCATGCACACTTCTTCAGATACAGTGAAATAGAAGTCCCCAGGCACTTATGTAGAGAAGGGGTGGGGAGGGGTGGGGATGGGGAGGGGAGATCACTCAGAAGGGTGGTGGAAGTGGGTGATTGACTGACTGATAGCTGTTGATGACCGAAAACGACTGCAAATGGTTTTGCATGAAAAAGCAAGGGTTGAGATGGCTGAAGATCGCTTATCATGTATAATGAGATAAGAATCCGATATCTCTGTTCAAACCAGGTCCCTCCATGGTTTTGAGCTTGGTGATAAGTTGTAATTCAGCAACTTCTCTTTCCAGTCTATTTCTGAAATTCTTTTGTAGTAAGACAGCTACTTTGAGATCTTGTATAGAATGTCCTGGGAGATTGAAGTGTTCTCCTACTAGTGGTGTTCTGTTATTTTCTTTTGGGGGGGGGGTCTGTCTTGCAGCAGGTTCTCTCTAGGTATCAGTCTGGCTCTGTTGATCTGTTGTTTAACTTCATCAGGTGGATATTTTAGCTTCTAGCTACCATCCCAAACATACCAAACAATCCATCGTATACAGCCAGGCCCTACGTTACAACCGCATCTGTTCCAACTCTACAGACAGAGAATCTCACCTAAGAGATCTACAGCAAACCTTTTTAGAACTAAAATATCCACCTGATGAAGTTAAACAACAGATCAACAGAGCCAGACTGATACCTAGAGAGAACCTGCTGCAAGACAGACCCCCAAAAGAAAATAACAGAACACCACTAGTCATCACATACAGCTCCCAAGTTAAAACAGTACAACGCATCATCAGAGATCTACAGCCTCTCCTGGACAATGACAGCTCCCTTTCTCAAGCTCTGGGAGGAAGACCTTTCATTGCCTACAGACAGCCACCCAATCTTAAACAACTCCTCACCCACAATAACACAACCACCAGACTTAACATGGACACTGGTACCAGAGCCTGCAATAAACCCAGATGCCAACTTTGCTGCCACATACACCCGGACAACATCATTACTGGCCCCAACAACATCCAACATACCATCTCAGGACTATTTAATTGCTCATCTTCTAACATTGTGTATGCCATCAAATGCCAACAGTGCCCTTCAGCTCTCTATATTGGACAAACAGGCCAAACCCTACGCCAAAGGATAAATGGACATAAATCTGACATCAGGAACCAGAAGACAGAAAAACCAGTAGGAGAACACTTCAATCTCCCAGGACATTCTATACAAGATCTCAAAGTAGCTGTCTTACTACAAAAGAATTTCAGAAATAGACTGGAAAGAGAAGTTGCTGAATTACAACTTATCACCAAGCTCAAAACCATGGAGGGACCTGGTTTGAACAGAGATTCTTATCTCATTATACATGATAAGCGATCTTCAGCCATCTCAACCCTTGCTTTTTCATGCAAAACCATTTGCAGTCGTTTTCGGTCATCAACAGCTATCAGTCAGTCAATCACCCACTTCCACCACCCTTCTGAGTGATCTCCCCTCCCCATCCCCACCCCTCCCCACCCCTTCTCTACATAAGTGCCTGGGGACTTCTATTTCACTGTATCTGAAGAAGTGTGCATGCACACGAAAGCTCATACCAAAATAAAAACTTAGTTGGTCTTTAAGGTGCTACTGAAGAAACATATATCTGTTTTGATATTCTCTTGATAATCTCCCCACCCTTAGACTGCAACAATTATTGCCCTTCCAAATCTAGACTTTCCTCTCATGTGCCTAGTCAGAATCCTTCCAATATCCTCTGAGATTATGAGGGAAACTACGATTGTCAGGCATCATCCCACCTTCTAGTTTCCAATAGTAGTGTAAGCCCCAGGTCAGACTAAGATGATTCTAGCCAAAGAGCTAATGCATGTTATCATTCACAATGATATTCCTTAAGGCTACTCAGCCAGGTGCCACTCAGACATTTTATGAATCTCCCGCTATATTTGGTAATAATAATAATAATAATAATAATAATAATAATAATAATAATAATAATAACAAACAACAACAACAACAACAACAACAACAACAACAACAACAACAACAACAACAACTTATTATTTATACTACGCCCATCTGGCCGGGTCCACCACCACCACCACCACCACTCTGGGCGGCTTCCAACACACATTAAAATACATTAAAATATCACAGATTAAAAACTTCCCTAAACAGGGCTGCCTTTAGGTATTTTCTAAATGTCAGGTAGTTGTTTATCTCTCTGACCTCTGATGGGAGGGTGTTCCACAGGGCAGGTGCCACTACTGAGAAGGCCCTCTGCCTGGTTCCCTGTAGCTTTGCTTCTCGCAGTGAGGGAACTGCCAGAAGGCCCTCTTCTCAGAAACAAAGCTAGTTAGAATATCTGTGCAGAGTTTGTTCATGGGCAGATTTCTATATTTAAAAGAAGATGTTAGCAAAGCAAATAGGTTCTCCGACATTATCTAACAGAAATATGTTGTCATGAATCTGATTATAACTTAATGCTGTCATTAAAGGTAAAGGGACCCCTGACCATTAGGTCCAGTCATGACCGACTCTGGGGTTGCAGCTCTTATCTCACGTTATTGGCCAAGGGAGCTGGCGTACAGCTTCCAGGTCATGTGGCCAGCATGACAAAGCCGCTTCTGGCGAACTAGAGCAGCGCACAGAAACGCCGTTTACCTTCCCGCCAGAGCGGTACCTATTTATCTACTTGCACTTTGAGGTGCTTTCAAACTGCTTTCAAACTGCTTTCAAACTGCTAGGTTAGCAGGAGCTGGGACCAAGCAACGGGAGCTCACCCCGTTGTGAGGATTCGAACCGCCGACCTTCTGATTGGCAAGCCCTAGACTCTGTGGTTTAACCCACAGCGCCACCTGCATCCCTAATGCCCCGTTTGGAACATGTCTCATACCAAATCAGATCATTAATCCATCCAGACTAGGGGAGCCTGGCATATGAGGTGGCTGGAGCAGGTGTGGCCACTAATGGAAGGGGAGGGGTGCCAGATTATGATGTCACACAGGGCCCCACTGAAATCTGAGGCACTAAGGTCCACTACTGTTCCATCTAGCTTAGTATTGTCTACACTGACTGACAGGGTCTTTCTAGGGTTTCAGGCAGGTGACATTCTCAGCCCTACCTGAAGATGCTCAGGGTTAAACCTGGGACTTTTTGCCGGCAGAGCAGATACTCTACTATTGAGCTACATCCCACACGTGATGTGAATTTTAATCTGCTTTAACATTTAAACTTCTTGTATGCTTTAATGAATTGTAATTTCCCCTGGTTTTATGGTGTTATCTTTTTTATAAATTGCCTTGAGGTTTCTTACAATGAAGTGAGGCATAAATTATATGAAGTAAATAAAAAATAAACCCACCAAATGCATGGAAGTAGGAGCATTGCTATGCTTAAGAGCCTGGCCCAACATTGCCATGCCCAATTGACCCACAGACCCCTGTGCATTGGAAGGAAGCTCTAAAACAGGCATTGGCAAACTTGGCCCTCCAGATGTTTTGGGACTACAGCTCCCATCATCTCTGACCACTGGTCCTGTTAGCTAGGGATGGTGGGAGTTGTAGTCCCTAAACAGCTGGAGGGCCAAGTTTGCCTATGCCTGCTCTAAAAGAGGCACTCTGAGTTTGCCCTTTCCAACCCTTCCACTACTTGGTGGGGCCAGTGGGATAAATCAATGTCAGCTGGTGAAGTTGTTCCTAACTGTCATGTTTACTGCATACAAGAAGACAACTAAACAGGGCTATAGGTGACATTGCTTCCACTATATCAGGCATGTCCAACAGGTAGATCGTGATCTACCGGTAGATCACTGGACATCTGTGCTAGATCACCGGTAGATCAGTGGCTCCCCCCAAAGAAGCTAAAAAACTTTGGCTACCCTAAAAAAAGCTCAACATCTTTGCCCTGCACCCCTAAAATGACCTGAACCACAAAAAACAGGGCTTTCCTTCCTAAAACAAAAAGCTCAACATCACTTTCTTCCCTAAAGAAGCTCAACAACTTTTATGTGAACCCCCCCAAAACAGGGCTTTCCTTCTTAAAAAAAAAGCTCAACAACTTTGACCTGAACCCCAAAAAGATCACTGCCAGTTTTTAACTCTGTGAGTAGATCGCTGTCTTTTGGAAGTTGGCCACCCCTGCACTATATCATCCATAAAGGATATTAATCATATCCCACAATCCCAGAATGCTAGCAGCATGCGCCCACTAGTGCATTAGCATTATGCTTCTTAAATGTTCATTTCTTATACTACACGACAAACCACTTTTAAAACTATGGGGCAGGGAATCCAAAGTAGTTTGTCACAGGGCATTATGTGTCTTGTCCAGTTTGGGAAAGGCAATCCTGTTGAAGACACCTAAGACAACGTCTGTTGCCCTTTGATACATTTGAAGTAATTGCTGGACCATTGAGTTGGGTTTCACACAAAGTGACAGAGTCACCACTTCCTGCTTGAAGAGGCACATAGATGAGGTAGCTCACAGCAAGGCAGATCCAGGTCTAAGATAATAAGTTATTGTGGTCCCTGCCCCCCTCTCCAGTTCAATACTTCAATAGTTAATGAAGCATTTGTTCTTAACTGGCTTCTTCTTTAAGAAGATAATGCAGTAGCTCTATGGATTGTGGACATTGCCAAATAATCAGTTGCTACAGAGGGCCACTAGATAAATGAGTTTCAGAAGTATTCTGTTCTGTAGTAGCAAGATTTATACACATGGGCTTAGGTACACCAAATAATTGCTAAATTAAACAAGGATAAAAAATGTTGTATAAAAAAAGACAACATTGGCAACTTTATGGCTTGTAGGGCCCTTGAGGAGGGGCATAATCATTCACCTACATAAATGTGACTGTCTGAAAATATGACCGAGCTAAATGCATAAGAATGAGTTCGCTATTAACATGGGTTATATTTTTTAACTATTACATTATTAAAGTGTACTTTTTCATTTCTAATTAATGATTTATGTGTATGTAGAAGTAAAAATGAAAACACCTTCAATTGAAAGTAAACTCTGTTTTTGAAGGAACAAAAGGAATGAAAATTCAAAGATTTTCATAAAACATTCATGAAATTCACACATGTTTTCTTTGACACTTCCGTTGCGAAAAGAAAAAGAAAAGGTAAATTAACTTTTTTTTATAATCTACATCCTCTAATGCGGAACTTTCAATCACTAAAATTTCTGAACTCATTAAATGCTCTGGAGATATACCGTAGTAGAACGTAAATAATTTTAAGCTTTTTTAAGTGCATTGAACGATCCTTCACTGATATAAGTATTCATTTGATATAAGTAATGTTTAAAAAAATGAAAAGAATTGCCACCGTATTTGGAAATGGAGCACTCAAGCCTCCAATAATGAGCTTGTTAAGTACAGTGGGGGACTAAGGCACAATGCCATTAGGATGGAGCAGGTCTGTGGGTTCAACCAGCATTAAGGCCTTCTGCCAGACTTAGACCAGCTCAGCCTGAACTAGCTCTGCTCCTCCATGAGTTGGATCTGGTGTCCTTTCCATTGGCAGAACTTAAGCCCTCCTCCCATACTTAGGATTCCTCCTTTGGTCATACCCATTAATTTCCTCAACCCTTACCTGTTTCACAATTATGAACAACATGTGTTTCAACATCTTCTTTCTGGAATGTGGTGGTGAAAGCAGAGAGTGCTCTCTCTTTCTTCCCCATTTTTGCAGAGCAATAACAGTTCACATATCAAGACGAATTTATCTAATGTACAATTTCCAAAATAATATGTGAACAGAAACACAGGCAACTTTTGAAATTCACACTCGGTGAATAAGGCAGAGCAGTGCTGTTCTCTAGCCAAGTAATATGTGCAAAAATGCAAATACCTGGCCAAAGTGTGTGTAAAATGCATATATTAGTGGGAAATGTCATATATTAGAGAAAATATAAATAAGAGGGGAAATGTGCTTTGCAAAAATGAGCATTTTCGGCAAACTTACATACAAAACATGTATTAGAAGAAAATGACACAAAAATGCTGATTCATTTTCATGCACACTTCTTCTTCTTCTTTTAAAGAAACTTTGCAAAGTGATACAAAAATGTAGAGAACTGAACTTAAGAAAGGGAAGGAAAAATGAGAAACCGAGATAAGCCAAAGGTGGACAGATTAAGTGGCAAGTCCTAGTTATTGCTGCAAGACTTCCCATGCGGCAAATTGGGGATGCAGAATTTGGTTCTTGTTGTTGTTGTTTAGTCGTTTAGTCGTGTCCGACTCTTCATGACCCCATGGACCAGAGCACACCAGGCATTCCTGTCTTCCACTGCCTCCTGCAGTTTGGACAAACTCATGTTCGTAGCTTCGAGAACCCTGTCCAACCATCTCATCCTCTGTCATCCCCTTCTCCTTGTGCCCTCCATCTTTCCCAACATCAGGGTCTTTTCCAGGGAGTCTTCTCTTCTCATGAGGTGGCCAAAGTATTGGAGCCTCAGCTTCACAATCTGTCCTTCCAGTGAGCACTCAGGGCTTATTTCCTGAAGAATGGATAGGTTTGATCTTCTTGCAGTCCATGGGACTCTCAAGAGTCTCCTCCAGCACCATAATTCAAAAGCATCAATTATTTGGCAATCAGCCTTCTTTATGGTCCAGCTCTCACTTCCATACATCACTACTGGGAAAACCATAGCTTTAACTATACGGACCTTTGTTGGCAAGGTGATGTCTCTCCTTTTTAAGATGCTGTCTAGGTTTGTCATTGCTTTTCTCCCAAGAAGCAGGCATCTTTTGATTTCGTGACTGCTGTCACTATCTGCAGTGATTATGGAGCCCAAGAAAGTAAAATATCTCAATGCCTCCCCTCCATTTCTTCCCCTTCTATTTGCCAGGAGGTGATGCCATGATCTTGGTTCTTAGTATGGTAGAAAAAAATCTTCTATTTGCCAGGAGGTGAGGGTACCAGTGGCCATGATCTTGGTAGAAAGAAATCTTTGAGAGATAGGAACCCTGGGTCTTTAGATTTTGTAAATAGGTGAGTACAATGGAATTTACTCCTGAATAAGCATACAATAAACACAATTGCAAGGGATTAGATTTTGACTAAGCTTTAGGAGAAGCATTTCAGCAGTGGAACTAAATAAAAAAATTCCTTCAAGTAGTACCTTAGAGACCAACTAAGTTTGTCATTGGTATGAGTGTGCATGCACACGAAAGCTCATACCAATGACAAACTTAGTTGGTCTCTAAGGTGCTACTGGAAGGAATTTTTTTTATTTTATTTTGACTATGACAGACCAACACGGCTACCTACCTGTAACTAGAGCAGTGGAATTGACTGCCTCAGTATGTGTTGGGCTCATAGCTGCCAAGTTATCCCTTTTTTACAGGGATTTTCCCTAATGCTGAATAGGCTTCCTCGCGAGAAAAGTGAAAACTTGGCAGCTATGGTTGGGCTTTCCTTCGCTAGTGGTATTTAAGCAGAGGTTGGGTTGGTATCACTCAGGGATGCTGCCACCTGCTCTGTGGATTATTCATTGAGCAAAGGTGGAACACCATGGCTTCCAAAGCTCCTACGGTCAGACTGTAGTCTTCATACATTCTTAGGAGTAAGTCCTATGTAATTAGTAAGTTCTGCTTTAAATATATAGAGAGTTAAGTTGCAAATTCCATGAACCCAGGAAAACAACAACAAAAGGTTGCTTGGTTTTTGAACATTTTATATTATAGTGTGGATTATAGAATTCAAAATATGCATGCAGGAAACACAATTGGATGCTTGCTAACATGGGATTTTAAGGTCATGGCAATCTATGCTGGCATAATTGCCTGATTGGCTGGTTCTATCAATCTCATTTTGACAGAGCGAGCCCCATGCCTTGCTTTCCGGGACTTGCTCAAGGATCTTTCTGCTCGAGCAAGATACGGGCAAGGTGGAGGTAAGAGCCATCTGTATGAAGCAGGGATACAAACAAGGGCCTTTCCTCACCTTCATTATGTAAATAAGCCCCACAAATCTTCAAGAAATGAGGTGTTATTATCAATCAGACATGAAATGTTTGCTGCTGTGCGGGAAGAGGAAATTGCCAGCAGACTATCTAGGATAGGCTGGAGGCAATTTCCCCATGTAAGATTTTGAAATAAAGGGCATTGAGTGCCATATATTTATAAAACCTTGGTTATAAAAGCAGGGAGGTGATGGCTGGGTATTAAGGGCACATGAATGTTGGATATTTGAATCGTGTTCAGACTTGCACTGCCTGCCTGCCTGGACTTCTGCTCAGCTGTAAAGAGAACTTGTCCATACAGCAAGGGTTGGGCACTTTTGGCTCTCCAGATTATGTTGGACCATCTTGCCAACCATTGACCATGCTGGCTGGGGCTGACGGCAGCTGGGGTCCAATAATACGGGGGGGGGGCACAGATTTCTCATACTATCCATATAGGAGATGTAAATCTATCCCCATTCTGCTCCAAGCATACCAACCTATTCATGCTTTTTTTGGTGGCATATTGAAAGACACTAGAGCAAGCATCCCCAAACTTCAGCCCTCCAGATGTTTTGGACTACAATTCCCATCATCCCTGACCACTGGTCCTGTTAGCTAGGGATCATGGGAGTTGTAGGCCAAAACATCTGGAGGGCTGCAGTTTGGGGATGCCTGCACTAGAGCATGGGTAGAGATATTTTTTTTTCATCCAGAGGGCAACATTCCCTTTGGGGCAACTTTCCAGGGGTCACATAGCAGTGGTGGGATGGTTCAGAGGAAAAGTAGGTGGAGCAATTAATATAAGTTTTACTCCTCTCTATGTTTCATCCAGGAAAGGAAAAAGCATTGTGAGAACTCAAGGACATTTCAGCCAGGCAAAAACTCAAGGGGGGTCAGTAGGGATGTGTGACATGGGAAAAACTCTAAGGGCCAAACAGAGTGGTTTGGAGGGTCACATTCAAACTAGCTTAAGATTTCCTACCCCTGGTCTGGGAACAGAGTGTGGGAGAATTGAAATGCTTTCTCAGCTGTGCACCTCACCAAATCCATGGTATTGAAGCTAGTTATGATCTTTCAACCAGAAAAGTGCAGTCAGTGGATTTAGAAACTTGGGTTGTTGTTTTTTATCTTGTTATTGGTCATTGACTGTCATAAAGCAACTTGTACTTGATCTTTCAGCCTAACATCTCACAGGGCTGTTGTGATAATAAAATGAGGCAATTGCTTGTATGCTGTTGAATATTCATTTCTTTTTGCCCCACCCCAATGTGTGCATCAAAAGCAACGAGGGGAGACTTTCTGCAGGAAGTATTTCCTTGGTAAAAAGTGGCCAGTGGAACTCAAGGGTGTAACACAGAATCCACATTAATTGGGGTTTAACTGGAAAAAGAATATTAATTTTCAATTGTTGTTTCATCTCACAGATGAAGAAACTTTGCATGGACCTATTTTTGTTCAAGAGCCATTTGATGTCATTTACTCAGTGAGTTCTGAAGATCCAGAAGTAATTTTGAACTGTACAGCTAAAGGACATCCTTTGCCAATCTACAGGTAAGGTTTTTGTTTTTGTTTTGCAACTGTTTCCATTTTGAATGGCTTTGAGAAGAGGTTAATGGAATATCACTCCACTCTTCAATTTTTCAAATGAAGACTCAGCAGCAAAAATGTAAGAAATGAACATTGATGTAGTGACAGACAAAAAAGAAAGAGGGTTGAACCGCTTAGTTTTAATCACAATAGGCATTTGTGATGGGAACAAGGAATTCCTGTCATAAATTCTGCATGCAAAAACTATCTATGCATCATCCCCATTCCTTCTCTCACATCTCTTACTCTTCAGCTTCATTTCTCTCTCTGTAGAAATGCATAATTTGATATGTTCATTTAACAGTAGTGAAGTGATAATGACAAAGCCCATTTACAACATTAAACGAAGTTTTCAAAGGTTATTTTAAATTCCATTTTGGTGTTCCACAAAAATAACAAAAACTTACTTTAAAACTTAAGTACAGGCATAATTGGCTATGAGTCAAATAAGTCAAGATGTGAAATACAGGGTTTATGGGATGCATAGCTGCCAAGTTATCCCTTTTTAAAAGGAATTTTCCCTTATGCTGAATAGGCTTCCTCGCGAGAAAAGGGAAAACTTGGCAGCTATGATGGGATGTGGCTTTAGGGTTTGTTTGTTTTCTTCGCGCAATGCAGGGGGAGGGGAGAAACACCTTCATGGAAAAATGAAGGGAAAGTTTTGGACTATCTTTTAAAATAATAATAATAATAAATTTATTATTTATACCCCACCAACTGGCTGGGTTTCCCCAGCTACTCTGGGTGGCCAGCTACTCTGGGTGGCTTCCAACAAAATATTAAAATACAATAATCCTTCAGATATTAACAGCTTCCCTAAACAGGGCTGCCTTCAGATGTCTTCTAAAAGTCAGATACAGTAGCTGTTTATGTCTTTGACATCTGACAGGAGGGTGTTCCACAGGGCGAGCATCACTACCGAGAAGGTCCTCTGCCTGGTTCCCTGTAACTTTGCTTCTCACAGTGAGGGAACTGCCAGAAGGCCCTCGGTGCTGGACCTCAGTGTCCAGGCAGAACGATGTGGGTGGAGATGCTCCTTCAGGTATACTGAAGTGCCAAGTCCCCAGCCCAAACCCATAACCTGGTTAGAAAACAATTCCAAAAAGAAATGTAGCAGATCTCAGGGGCCAGGAGTCTGAAGGGGAAGAGAATGCAGACCCAGGTCCAGATGAACTGCCACAAGATGAACCTACAGAGCCACTGACCCATCTGGCGGGCTCAAGGATGTGGCGCTGCTTTTTCTGACTCCCAACACTCCACTGCAGAAGACCTAGGTAGATCTGAGCCTGCCCCACTGTGTCACAGTAGGAGATTACCAGAAAAAGGCTGGGCCTTGCTGCTAATGACAAGGCTGTACCACCTCCTGTTCCTTTGAGTTTCAGAACTCTGTGTTCCTAGAGCACTGCCTGAATCCTGCCTGGCACTCAGTTTGGGCTGGGCATTGATTGGGGGAGCAGGGCAGCAGTGGCACCAGCCCTACAGGGTTCCTTCAGAGTCCCAAACCCGCTGTCTTTACTTCAGGGGAAAGCTGGTGAATGCCTTATTCCCTTAGCAAGGAAGCCTGGAACCTTTCTAACTGTTAGGACCCTTGCCAAAAGCCAGAGAATATTGACTAAGTTAAGTTGCCCCACCACCTCAAAACACTTTATCAAAGCTACGTTAAATTGCCAGTGTGAGAGTGCCAGTGTGGTGTAGTGGTCAAGAGCGGTAGACTCGTAATCTGGTGAACCAGGTTTGCGTCCCCGCTCCTCCACATGCAGCTGCTGGATGACCTTGGGCTAGTCACACTTCTCTGAAGTCTCTCAGCCCCACTCATCTCACAGAGTGTTTGTTGTGGGGGAGGAAGGGAAAAAAGATTGTTAGCCGCTTTGAGACTCCTTCGGGTAGTGATAAAGCGGGATATCAAATCCAAACTCTTCTTCTTCTATGTGGTTTCCTCACACCCATCTTTACCCAACTATTCAATCCGCCCCTACTGCCTCACATGCTGCTATTATTATTATTATTATTATTATTATTATTATTATTATTATTATTATTATTATTATATGCCTGCCTATCTGAATCAGTTGCCCCAGCCGCTCTGGGAGGCTTCCAACCAACTAAACCATCAAACATTAAAAACTTCCTATACAGAGCTGCCTTCAGATGTCTTCTAAAGATTAGCTGGTTGTTTATTTCCTTGACTTCTGACAGGAGGGAGTTCCACAGGGCAGGCATGACTACTGAGAAGGCCCTTTGCCATTGCTTGTGACATTGAGGCAAAGAGAAAGGTGAAGCCTCCCTCTGGAACCATCACTGCTACTTCTGATGACTTTTTCTCTCAGCCTGTCTGCCTCACTATATGCTGAAGAAGCTTAGGTATCCATCAGCTTCACCCATCACTACCTGATTTCACCTCTGACTCAGCTGTGCTCATTTCCAGCTGGCGCAGGAGTTTAGCAGTGCAGCAATCGGGTCTGACCATCACCAACCCCATACACCGTACTTTTAAACTTTGGAGGGGAAAGCAAAAACCTCCTAACACTACTGGGTTAAAATGCATGCTGTAGAATCGCTCAGAATACGCAGAAAGCGTATTGTATTGGGAGGTTCCACCCCACTGTGTTTTTGCAGAGTGAGGATGAAAGTTTGTTTTCTGTGGTGATACTATACATTTAAGGAAAGCCTATTGACTGCAACAATATTTTTTTTGCAACTTCATTTCAAAAACCCATAATGCTTAACGACCTTACCACAAAAAAATATGGCACTGAAGTGAGCACGGAGAGAATAAATAAAAATGAATCATTAAATCCTGCATTGTACACAAACTACAGAATAAAAGGGCTGACTAGAATGAAAACAAAACAGAAGACAAACTATAAGCATAAAGTACTGTAGATATTATTACATATGAGAACTCTGCCAAAAAAAAAGTTCTCAGTCAAACTTGGCCTTTATGGGTGCAATCTGCATCCTGTTAAGTTAACTACATACCAAAGACAATTAGAGGTCAACTTAGCTGGCTGAATATGGGACCCAGGTGGGGCTGTGGTTAAACCACTGAGCCTAGGGCTTGCTGATCAGAAGGTCGGCGGTTCGAATCCCTGTGACGGGGTGAGCTCCCGTTGATTGGTCCCAGCTCCTGCCAACCTAGCAGTTCGAAAGCACGTCAAAATGCAAGTAGATAAATAGGAACCGCTACAGCGGGAAGGTAAACGCCGTTTCCATGTGCTGCTCTGGTATGCCAGACGTGGCTTTGTCATGCTGGCCACATGACCTAGAAGCTATACGCCGGCTCCCTCGGCCAATAATGCGAGATGAGCGCGCAACCCCTGAGTCGGTCACGACTGGACCTAATGGTCAGGGGTCCCTTTACCTTTACCTTTAGCTGGCTGAAGTCTTTTTTTTCTATTGTACAAATGGGATTTGGGCGCAGAGAGCATTTTGAAGGGAAGAAAATGGTGCTACAATTTTCAAAGAACTCTCCCACTTCCGCCCTGGCCACAAGTTTTGCTGCATGCAAAAACAACGAATTTCCTTCCACTTTTGGGTGTATGAATCCACATGCCCACACCACCCATGAATTGGATAAATTATTATTGTGGTGAATTTCTTCTGTGCCACAAAACAAAAGGGCAAAAAGCAGGGATCACATAGTTGAGGTACTCAGCCTGAAGTGCAACTGGCATGCTTAGTCAAGCAGACATTTCAGGGATATTGACTTAACGTAGGACTCTTTTTCTAGCAGTACTCTCATGCTGTATTGGGGTTTATTTTGGTATGTTTTAAAATTGTTTTAATGATTTGAGTTTAATTGTGTTTTACTGACCCTTTCAACCGACACATAAAGTTCCCCTTCTTCTCAGTCTGGACCTGTTTCATATTGAGATTCAAATATACGCCATACATATAAATCACACAACTCACCCCCCCCCCACCAAGAATCCTGGGATCTGTTAAGCATGCTGGGAGCTTGGCGCTGTGTAGCGTGAACTATCATTTCCACTATCATTCTTTGGGGAATTCATGTACTTTAAACGTACAGTGGTACCTCTACTTACAAATTTAATGCGTTCCGAACACACATTCGTAAGTAGAAAAAAATTGTAAGTCGAATCCCATAGGAATGCATTGGGAGAAAAAATTCTTAAGTCGAAGCAACCCTATCTAAAAATTCGTAAGTAGAAAAAATCCTATCTAAACCGCATCCAAGATGGCAGACGGAGCTCCATTCGTAAGTAGAAACATTCGGAAGTAGAGTTATTCATAAGTAGAGGTACCACTGTATAGTGTCTGCTTAGCCTAAGTCACCTCATCCACCTCAAGCCAGCCAGCCTTCCCTCCTTGTCCTGCTACCCCATTCCCTCAGCCCCAAACTCATCTGATGGTGGAGTGGGGCAGTAGTCATGATGGCAAGGTGCATGGTGCAGATCCAGGCACCCTGTAAAATGATTTTGTAACCATTATTATTATCTAGTAGTGCCATGGGCACACTCCTGTTTGCAGCTTTCTAGGTGTAAATGAATTAAAGAAGCCTTGCATGAAGGCATCCAGAGAGACTTTTTTTTAATGCCCTTCTGCCGCCCTCAGGTAACTGTGTAAGGAAAAGGTATTAGGAAAGGGTTTAAGGCAGGGAAGGAGGACCTATGGCCATCCAGAATTTGCTGGACTACATCTCCCATCATCCCTGACAAGGGCCCAAGTTAGCTAAGGGTTGATATGAGTGGGAACCCAGCAACAATCTTGAGGGTCACAGGTCCCCCAATTCTGATCTAAGGGTTCACTGGGAATTGGGGAAACATATAGGGGGCGATAGATGTGTGTTTTGATTCCTTCATGCACCTGGTAACATTATCAGAAATGGGGCAGGGTTTCAAAATTTGATATTTGGCTAAAGAGAATCTGTCTATTTCCAGTTTTTTTGAGAAAACACCCTGCCCCCAAGTCCAATTCTGAATCTAGCGGAAGGCAATTCATCTCATCCATCACTAAAAATAATAAATTTTAGTGAGCAGACTGCATAAACTACAATTTATTCTTCAGTACCAACCATCCATTCAGTTTAACAAGCTGAGCATCTCTCATCAGAGTGATTTTAAAGCTATTTCAATTTTGTGCTATGAAATGCTGCACTGAGGCAGTTGCCTGGAAAGATCTTAGGACCTTGTTATTGGTACCCATCCTCTGCTATGCTTTCACCTGCTTTAAACTTTAGATTGCAAGCTTCTCTGGGCAAGGATGTGTCTTCTTGTACTATGTAGAGCATAATGCACAGTATTGGTGGTACGGTATATACATTTTATATTCCATATTTAAACTTCAGTGGAAAGTCCACCATTTTGTAGCTAAACTTGCGATAGCCATGCACAAGGGAGAGGAACTGGCATCCTCAAAAAGAAAACCCTAATGCAAGGAATTTCCTCCAGTACTGCAACCTCACCAGTCCCAATATAAGATGCTGGGGACTGAACTTTGCACCTTCAGCGTGCAAAGCAGATATGAGACATAAGGAGATGAAAAAGGTACAGAAATAGCCATCTCATTATCTCAATAGGTCATTTCCAGGTTTGCACTGATAAGCTATTTTAAATTTCTCCTGGAATAGAACCGTGAGGACTTGTATAGATATAGAAATCAATAGAAAAAAATCCAAAACTTTAATGTAGCTGAGTACTCTACACCTACCCACAATAAACAAACAAACCAAGAGGTAACAGCAGTGCTTTTTTTTCTAAAAAATGTTTAGGAGTACTCTCATTTTCCTACTCATTGAAATATTGCCCCTCAATGAGGCCAAACTTAGATTCACAAAATGTTTAGGGGTATGTGTCCCGCTATGTCCCCCCAGAAAAAAAAAACACTGGAAATTCTTGTTTTTTCATAATCAATTCTTGTTTCGTGTGAAACATTTTAGAACACAAAATAAAAAATTCCTTCCAGTAGCACCTTGTTGTTGTTTAGTCGTTTAGTCGTGTCCGACTCTTCGTGACCCCGAAGCACCTTAGAGACCAACTAAGTTTGTCATTGGTATGAGCTTTCGTGTGCATGCACACTTCTTCAGATACACTGAAACAGAAGGCACCAGACCCTTATATATAGTGAGAGGGTGGGGAGGGGTATTACTCAGAAGGGTGGAGGGAATGGGTGATTGGCTGATAGGTGTGGTAAAGCTGTTGACGACTGTTGACGACTGCAATTGGTCTTGCAGGAAAAAGCAAGGGGTGAGCTGGCTAAAAATAGCTTTATCATGTATAATGACATAAGAATCCAATGTCTCTATTCAGACCAGGTCTCTCCATGGTTTTAAGTTTAGTAATAATTTGCAATTCAGCACCTTATTATTTTGTAATAAGATTTTATTTTAGAACACACATACACACACACAAAACCCACCACCAAACATATTGGCACAAATTTCACGACAATGAAGTTCATTCCCCACATTGGAATTGCCTGTGGTCCTGAGTTTGTAGTTCACACTGAATGCTGAAGGTCAGGCTCTGAGTGGTTTATGACAACCCTGCAGTGTTGTCAAGCAGAAGCTGAAAAACAGTTGTATGTTTTGGTTTTACCCCACACCCCAGTTGCCGGTTGGGCTGAGAAAGCAATATACACATAGCTGTCAACCCTCCCTTTTTTTGCCGGAGAATCCCTTATTCCAGCACCGTTTCCTGCTGCTATCCTGGATTGTTAGATATACCGTAGTCTGTCCCCGGGACAGGTGAGGCTGCTGCTGATCCCTTATTTTCAAATCCAAAAGTTGACAGCTATGAATATACAACAACCTGGCAGTGCAGTTCACTCTTACATACCTATTGCAGGTTGAATAACTGCTGAAAGCGAGCAGCTTACAGCTGCCCTGCAATATCAGGCAGTCAGCTGCATGCATCTCATGTTTTCTGGTGACACCTTTAAAAGTTCAAAAAGTAAAAAATAAAATTGGCTCATGAAGTAAGACCCAAGTTAGAGGAGGAACTCCTATCTGTGCTATTAACTTGTGTTTTATCAGCCCCAATAGTCAGAAGCTCGGGTAGAAAACAACAACACCTAACACACTGAGGGGTTCATCGTTCCATGTTGCTGTTGGGACCCACTTGTAATAAATAATAATTTCTGGGGAAAGTAAACATTCCTCTTAGCATATCTTTTCAACATAGCTTAAACCAACCATGTCTATGGATTTGAAACTGAAATTGGTAGGACTTCAGGATTCTGTGACCGAAATGAGGAACACCAATAGAATCAAGATGAGTCAGAACGGTTTATTAAAAGAGAATGTATCCATGATAATAATAGTTTCTAAAAAGGTTTGATTATAAACATACAAAGACCAATAATGACATATTCCATATTCAACTCTAATATTCATCAAATGTATAATTTATTTCTAAATCATCAAGCCTTAAATGCGTAACTTTAGTGCAATGTATTAAAATGTAAATATATCTTCTAATATATATATATATATATATATATATATATATATATATAATATTGTTTCTATACCATAAATTATTCATCATAATAGTAATGAAAAGGTTTTTAATTATACTAGTTGATGTTCTTGTTTCATATATTTAATAAAGGGAGATGATAAGGTTCTCAAATTGTTCTTTGTTTACCTTTCCTTAAGTGTACCATGTCTTTTAATTTGCACATCGTGGCAAGTTATCAAACTGCATTAAACCAGTCTTGTTGTATCGGAACTATTGGAACACTCCATTTAGATGCTCTGAAATCCTTTTCAATTTTTTTGCTTTGCTTTTGGTAGCAGTTAATAGAACCCTGAAATAAATTTCATTGTTCTGATGCCACATTTTTTTATGTTATCCTAGAAGAATTTCATATGTATGTAGTATTCAACCATTTCTCAATGATCATTTCTGAAAAATTCTAAAACTTCTCACATGTACATCTAATGTCAGTTTTAAACATTTCTTTCCAATAAAACTGCACATTGTTCATTGTCTAATTTTAAATTGTATTATAAACTTGAGCAAACTGGACTTTCTGCTAGGTTTAGGCCAATGTCCCTCTAATTGTTCAAAGCATCCAGTTGCCTCATGTCTGGTTTATGTTTTTTCTAAAGCCACAGTTTGAAAGCTATACATTAGGATTTAAAAATCATGTCTAAAATCATTAAACTCTACTGAATTACTCTTGAGCTAAGAATTAACTGAAATCGTTTCCACTTCTTGTTTTGTTTTTAATCTTAAGTAATTCACCGGAGTATGCATGATATGATTAAACCTCACCTGGCAATCATAGGCATCCATTAATAGCTTTCCTTCATTGATTGAAACATATTAATTAAGAAAAGGCCCTAACCAGGAGCTCCTTCCCTGATCTATATGCACAGTTTAATAATAATCATACTGTGTGATTAGAATGATTATGGGGGACACTGTGAAAAATTCATTTGCCGCGAATAAGCCAACAACTTTGCATCTGTGTTGAGAAACAATTATAGACCTTAATTGGGAGCCCATGTAATGATGACAGCAGTTATTTCAGTGATTGATTCTGAAATTAAAGCGAGCTGGCAAATTAAACACCAGTACATCCAGAGCTAGAAAACTGAGAAGTTTTGGGTCCAGGGCATGTAAATTGCACATATATTGAAATAAATGGGGAGAGAAGTCAAAATGATCAGCAACCTCAGCCAACTATTACAATACAGTGGTACCTCTGTTTAAGAACTTAATTTGTTCCGGAGGTCCGTTCTTAACCTGAAACCGTTCTTAATCTGAGGTACCACTTTAGCTAATGGGGCCTCCCACCACCGCATGGTTTCTGTTCTCATCCTGAGGTAAAGTTCTTAACCTGAGGTAGTGCTTCCGGGTTAGCAGAGTCTGTAACCCAAAGTGTTTGTATCCTGAGGTACCACTGTACTGATGTGCTGTAGATACCTCATGACTGCTTGATGTTTCAACATTCATAATTCAGTAGGGGTTTCCAGTTTCACAGTAGATTAGAGAGTGGTGGTTTTTTATGAGGTCATACCGTCTATCCCAGCAATTTTGTACTCGCTGTTGACCAGCTCAGACCATTTCCTTCATGAGTGATGTTTGTGGACAACAATGCATTCTAAGATACAAAACTGGTGAGGAGCGAATGTTTAATTCAGGTTTGTTTCTAGTGGAATAAATCCAGGTAAAAAACACAAGTGATGGCGGAACTAATACAACCAGGCTGCAGACATCCATTGTCATTCCAAGGTTTTAGGAGGGGAATTCGGAAAGACTTATTTAGTGTACCTCTCCTCGTCTCTTTTTCGCCACTGACAGAAAAGGAGAAACATCAGTGAGCTTCTTGCTGTAGTGGGGGCCTCTCAGCAGGTGGCCAACCATGCCGCTCCAACCTGCAATAGAGCAGGGCTCCAGTTACATGGAAGAGCTGGAGGAGGGAACTGATCTCCCTTACATTTTGTGACAGGTCATTTAGCTACCATTTCTAGAAGGCTACAGTTCTGTGTGCCTGTGAGAGTTGGTTGAGATGGGGAAGAATTTGTGTGGTTATCATTAACAGTCTATAGAAGCTAGGGATGCACCTATTCCTGGGCTCTTTGTAATTATGTCTGGCCCTAATCTCTGTCTTGTATAGTGTGGCATTGGATGATGATACTAGCAGGGAGGACAGGTAGCAAGGAGTTGTAAAGATGATGCCCCAGTTTCAGTGGTGGTAGGAAGAGGAAAGTATACTTGGAGTGGAGTGGCTGACCTCCATCTGGGGCAGAGACTTAGATATTTGATCCCTATCCCCATTTCAGCCCTCCTACTCTCCCAGAGGTTTCTGGTATCTTACCTGTTGATCCCTTTGGTTTGGGATTGAATGCCAGGTCAGTCCGTAATGAGATCATTCTCATCCATGACTTGGTTGTGGATGAAGGGGCTGACCTGATGTGTATTACCAAGACTTGGGTGGGCAAACCGGGTGTCCATCAGCTGTACCCATCCAGGTATTCTGTGCAGCACCTGACTAGAACAGGGAGTCAAGTGTGGTGGGTTGTTGCTATTGTCCATAGAAGCACCATTTCCACTACCAGAAATGGTAGCCACTACCAGATATTGGGCTGGGTTTAGCAGGTCTGCACTTGATGTTGGACTAGATTAAGGAAACAGTTGTTCTATCAACCACTCTGTGGCTCAGCGGAGAACTCTGTTGCTGACCGAGCTAGCTGAGGTGGTTTCTGGTATAGTGTTGGAAGACCCCAGGATGATCAGAAATAATAATACCCAGGTCAGAAGCGACACTGGCCATGCACAGTTGTTTGAAGGATTGTGTCTGTGAATGTCAGCGGTGCCAGGAATGTGATTTTACATAAGTGATGAGAATTCTGTTTTGCTACAACAAATGGTTAATCCACAGGACATTTTTGTTCTTGTGTAAAATATGATTATCTATGAAACACAATTTATTTTGGCATTTGTAAATAGCTGTGATATGTTGCAGACACGATTCATTTTCTCTCTAACAGGCTAAAAGAGACAAATCATGTTTTAAAATAACAGTGTTATCATTATTACATTATCAATCTCAAACTAGTGGTATAAAAACATTCCTTCTCTGCTTTCTTCTTGCCCTTTGAAGTATAATTTGTTCTGATTTACATCTCTGAAATCATTGCTATAAGCAAATTTATTACATCACTAGCAAAGACTGTAAAATATTTCTAGGTACCTTTTATAGTAAGAAAAGGATGTAGTTGTGTCATCCTCCTATTGCATTTGAATGTAAAACTTCGTATGTATGAATAAGTTATAATTATTTTTTGTAGACATTTGGATGCTTGCCTAGGAAACACCATTAAATAGAGAGGATTTTTCAAACGGTAAAATTTACAGGGGAATTTACAAGATAGATATAAAAACCAGCCTGCTGTGAAATATGGTATGATATTCTAATATTTTAACCATGGTTTTATTGTTGCAGGTAAGCTACAGCACACTATTTAAAAAAGAAACCTGAATAGCCTCCGTAAATTATAAGTATAATTTGATTTTTTTTCCCTCAAAGGTGGAAGCAAAATGGCACAGATATTGATCTCACCATGAGTTATCACTACAGGCTGCTTGGAGGCAGCTTGGCAATCAATAACCCACATAAAAAACAGGATATTGGAACATACCAGTGTTTGGTCACAAATTCGTTTGGAACAATTCTGAGCAGGAAAGCAAAACTCCAGTTTGCATGTAAGTTGCATGGATATTTTATTTCTTCATCAATTTTATTTTTGCAAACAATGTATTAGGCAATTAAAACATCAATGAAAGTTGCTATGAAATGATTGAACTTGCTCATCTTTCCCTTTTCATGCTGAATTCCAATATCTTTCCCCAGTAAACAGCAATAATGAGACAGATATACTGGTCCTTGCAACACACAACAATTATCTACAATCGAGGGAAAGGTCAAGAAAGATGAACACAATTAGGTTTTGCTTAATAGAGCTGTTGCTATTCCCTCAGCCCACCCCCCTGGGAGGCATTTTTTCATGGTCAGGTTGCTATTGGTAAGATACCTGCTCCTCACCCCGTTCTAGGTTGGAAAATGAAGTAATCACAAAAGTATAATGATGTCCAGCAGAGTCACAGAAATGTCACACATGGTAATTACCTTACTGACATTTAGTTGCATTAACAAGAATATACACCTCCACACATTTGGCATGCCATTGTTGCTTGCACCTAAAATATGTAGCTGTCCTTTAGGCACAGGTGTATGTGTGCCCACGCATAGTGAAAGCAATAATAAAATAATAAAATCCAAAATCATGCATGCACACAAAACACAGAGATGGAAGAGATAGAAGAAATTTATGCAACCACATTCTTTCCTACACCAGAGAAGTACAGTATAAGCATATCTACACCTATGCAGCCAGGGAAGTCAAATAGTGCTACTGCAGACACTGGGTACTGAGTCTCCGTTCCATGAACAGAACAAGGCACTGTTCATGAAAGGAGAGCTTTGCTCATGGACGGACCTGTTCTACTTAGAGGACACATCAGTGTGTAGAGCTCTTCCTTGAATAGAAGGCTATTGTGTTCATGGCTGGGGGGGGGGGGCGTCTGATCCAAGCCATCAGCAGCAATCCAGCCAGACAGCCTCATCTATCAAATTGGGCATCCCCCACTGTGGAAGCTTGAGACTGCAATTCTAAACACATTCAGAACTTGGTCGCTTATGAGAAAACAACACATAGGACCGATCTGTTAGGGTTCTCCGTCGTGTATGACTCTAGACCGCAGCCTTTGCCTTTTTATTCTTGCACTTTTGACGGGTGGTGGATGAGAGCAGCTCTTTTTCAAAAGCAGCTTGGAGAAAGTTGCACGTCCCCCACCCCCACCCCACCGCCACCTCCCTGCCATCCTCCTTTCTTCGTCCTCCATCTGGGCTGGCTGCCGCACTAAGAGAGCAATTGTTTTTAATGCTCATTAATAAAATATACTTCGAAAGGCAGCCTCATGGAGCTGTTTCAGACATCGGTGCTGGTATTAATTATTAATCCTTTTCTGTTCCTATTACAAATTGCCTGTCACAGAGGTCATAGAAAGGAGGCTGTAGAAATTGTGACGGTTCACAGACTTGTGCATGTGTGCAAAGGTGGTAATTCCTGCCATGGTCTTAGTCATTTTTCTTCTGACTGTTCAAAGGTAAAAGCAAACTGACTAATGGAAATGACTATCAAAGTAGGACTGGAACCATCAGGACATGAAGTGCTTGGCTAACAGTCTGCTTTAATGCTCTCTGTGGAACCAGCACAGAATGAACTTCTCTACCCCCGACTCTGTGTTATCCCTTGTAGGGAAACGTACTGTCATAATTCACACTATGACTCGTGCTGCTCAGCATTATGGCTTGTTTGTGGAAACCTGGTCACGGGGTTGTCAATTCCTGTGGAGACTATAATGTGTAGCCCACTTCAAAGTACTCAAGTGGTGATAAATTGGTATTCAGGAGCTTACTCGAGAGTGCGTGTATTTATATGTGGTTGGTGGTGGTTTCAGTTATCCTGGGTTAGGAAGCAGGCTTCTTTTTAAACATGCACCATGAGAAAAAGGAAAAATCTCCAACTGGCAATAAGCTGAAAGGTTTCTTATTATGAAAGAGATATATATGCATTTTATCAATGCATTTGGAGAAATCCTTGGGTTTGTTTTGACATATGCAATATGAGACTGAATGACGTAGTCCAAATGGGAGTCCACGATGCATTGTATCAAGGGAAACTCTTGCAGAAATATGTAAATGAGTCAAAACTGCATATAAAAATGTGTTTATTAGGAGAAATTTGCATGCTGATGAATTTTCATTCAATATTTTTTTTAAAAAAACCCACACCACAAAAACAAAATTTTCTGCAAAATGTGAAGAACTGAATTTAAGATTGGATAAATGAGAAACCTAGAGAACCAAATTTGACAGATGTTCCCATCCCTTCTTCTAGACAACAGGGCCTTTTCTGTATCAGTACCCCAGTTGTGGATCTGTGATCTTGGAGACATTTAGCTGGCATATTCATTACTTTTAAAAATTATTATTATTATTATTATTATTATTATTATTATTAAACTTATACCCAGCCCATACTGCTGGATTGTCCCAGCCACTTTTTGCAGCTGTCTAAAATCTTTTAAAAGTAATCAATATTGCTCTATCATAAAATTTAAACCAAAACCAAAACCTGGTACTTCTCTTGCTATTTACCTGGACTGGTTTGCTTTCAGTTCATTTATTTGTAATTATTTATTTTACTTATTTAATATATTTATATCCTGCATTTCTCCCAAGTCAGGATTCAAGGCAACTTCCAACATTTAAAAGCACCAATTATAGACTACAGAAGAATAAAAATAAACTAGTTATAAGCAATAATTAAAACAACAACATCACAACATAGTTGAAACCAGCAATTAGAATGCAATTTGTCCCGACAGCAGCCTGATAGCATCATCTGTGCCTAAGTTTCCAAAAGCCTCTCTGAACAGGAAGTTCTTAGCCTGCTGTTGGAAAGATAACAAAGAGGGAGCCATTTTAACCTCTCTGCTCATTCATTCTTGGTACTGCCATGTTGCTTTACAGAGCCATGGTGATAGGGATAATTATATATACTCTGAATATGGCTTACTTGGTTATAACCCATACATTCCATGAGCAAAAAGCTTATCCACTTTTGTGGATCCAGGTTCCATCTTGAGCTAGTATGGGGAGAAGAAAAGTGGCACATAAATAGAGAGGATCAATTATAAGCAAAGGGGAAAACAAAAATTTATGCAGCTCTTTGTCTGTCTTTCTGTCTGTCTGTCTCTGATGAGGAAAGAAGCCTTGGACTGATTGTGCGAATTTACTGTTCATACCAGACAACATTCAATTATCTGCAGTTTGGTCCCCTCGGTTAGGGAAATCCAAGGTGATCATCCATGAATCCTTCATGTACTGAAAGGCTTTAAGCCAATGGACTAGAAAGAACTGATATTAGTTTAGAATCAGAAGAAGCCTGGTAAAAGTATAGCTTGGAGCTAATTTCAAGTACTGTACTAGTTCCTAAACTGTTGGTTAACAGAAGCCAGGATCACAGTAACTGTCCCCTGCAGTGCAATAATGTTCAAATGCCATATAAATATATGGGCACATTGATCCCTTGCGCTGGATTAAATGATATCATCTGTGGCAGAGTCTAAGCTTCCTTAATAATCTTTATGGTCACAAGATCAAGAGAATTTATAGATGACAAGTGTAGACGTTCTGCAACTAGATGTAAACTGCACCATTCAGAGCAAAATCTTCGGGTCTGCATATCTAAGAAGCTTGAGTTTTTGAAGACAGAACTACATTTCTGATGTCACATTAAAGAGGTTTTCTGCACTGGTCCAGTAAAAACGCTTTTGCTGCGCTATACAGACCAGAAACAGTTCTCTTTGCAGAGCTTTAAGCACAGCGGCTGGATTCTTCTTGTTGTAGAATTCTTGTAGCTTTGCAGCAGAAAACGACTCACCAAAGCTCAACTTTTGAAGACAGCTTTATTGCAGAAAAATAACAGAAACACCTCCAGAGCTTTCAGACATGACTGCTCCACACCCCACAGGCAAACAAAACAAACGCTCTATATATACTGAGCATCTTAACAACTTAACAACTTAAATCACATGACCTTGCTAATTTGCCAGCGTCTCAGGTTTAAAGTCCTAACACCCCCTCTCGCTGGCAAAAAAAAAACAGTTCTACAAAGTTATTTCAGACCCATTCCTTCACAAAATTCTTCATGACGCTGAAACCCAAGCGGTTTTGTAAATCCATCAGCTAAATTTTCATGACTTGGACAGTAACTTAATTTAACAATTCCCGCTCTCACTGTTTGACAAACATTTTGAAATCTGATATCCAAATGTTTTGTACGACCTTTAAATTGACCATTCTGTGCTAATTTAAGACATGGCTGATTATCACCCCATATAGTGATGGGCGTGATGGACTTTTCACACATCTCTTGTGCCAGACATTTGTAAAATTCTAGATCTCTACATAATTCAGATAAGGCACAGAATTCGGCTTCTGTCGACGATAAAGTAATCAGGTTTTGCTTCTTCGAACGCCATCCAATCAGAGAGTTTCCAAATTTTACTACACAGCCAGACACTGATTTTCTATCCCTTAAATTTGCCCAATCGCTATCTGCCCAGCAAGTAAGCTGTGCTTGCCCTTCAGAAGACAATTCAAGGCAAAAATCTTTGGTGTATTGTAAATATCTTAAGACTCTTTGAATTCCTTTCCATGCATTTACACTAGGTTTTGAAGCTTCCCTGCTGAGTAAGTTAACAGCGTAAGCAATGTCTGGCCTACTCCATTGCGAAAGGTACAATAAGCTTCCCAGAGCTGATTGAAAGATTTCAGGACATTTGAACTCAGCACTATCCTTGAATTCACTTTCTTTTACAAAACCCATTTCCATAGGTGTTCTAACACCTGCACACTCTGCCATGCCAAACCTTTCCAACATTTGCAATATTTTGCCTTTTTGATTCAGCAAGAAACCGCCATTTTTGGTCCTACCTATCTGAACACCAAGATAGACCTTTACAGCACCAAGATTCTTAATTTTGAAGTGTTTACTTAACTTCTTGGCCAGCTTTTCCACCTGCTTTTGTGTCTTTGAAGTATAAATCAGGTCATCTACATAAACAAGCAAAGATTCTTGAGTGTCTCCTGAACCTCTGAAATATAAGCAGTTGTCAGCTTTACTCCTGCTAAAGCCAATGCTTACCAAAACATCATTTAGAAATTCATTCCAATTATGAGCTGACTGCTTGAGTCCATAAATAGACTTGTGTAACTTCCAAACTTGATTTGACCTATCACCTTTCAATCCTGGCGGTAGCTCCATATAAAGTTCTTCAGCTAGACCTGAATGAAGATAAGCAGTTGAGACATCAAAGTGATTCACTTTGAATCCTCTCTGAGCAGCAACCGCTAGGAGTACACGTAGAGTTTCGCTCCTTGAAGTGGGCGCATAAATTTCAGAGTAGTGTACCCCTTTACTTTGTGAAAAACCCCGAGCTACAAGCCTTGCTTTGTACTCTGGTTTCCCTGTTACTGTTGTCTTTATTCTATACACCCACCGGCAACTTATTGCCTTGGTACCTTCTGGCAGTTTGGAGATGGAATATACACCAAGCTCCTTCATAGAATTCAACTCTTTCTGCATGGCCTCATGCCACCTACTGGCCTCCTCCTTGGGTAATTGCTCTACCTCCTCAAAACTTTCAGGTTCGCAATTCGCCAATCCTACCCAAACACTAATGGCTTGATACCTTTCTGGAGGTTTTCCTTTGTTGGTACGCTTGGAACGCCTTGGCAGCTCCTGCGATGCTCCATCAGTTGCCCCCTCTGACCCAGAATCACTGGTTGTCACCTGTTTGTCACTAGCAGTTGAAGGACTTTCTGATTCTGACTTTACTCGTCTCCCTTGCTGTACAGGTAAACCTACTGGGCTAGACGATTCTGACTTTTCAAACTTGTGTGAACTAGAAGGTTTCTCACCCTCATCCTCAGACTCGGATTCCTCAGCCTGTTCTGGAACTAATTCTCGCCTTGGGACCTGTGTCTGATCTTTTTCATTTGACACATCAAATAGTATGTCAGAATTACCATGGATTCTATTCCAACCATCTTGTTCACAAAATTCAGCACTTCTGCTGATTGTGATTTTTGTTTGATTACCTTCTACATTTACAAATCTCCAACCTTTTGTGTTTGCTTGATAACCACAGAAAATCATTTCTTTAGATCTGGAATCACCTTTCTTGCGTTGTGCCCTAGGCACCAGCACATAAGCACGACATCAAAAAACTCTTAGATGGTCAATTTTTGGTTTCTTACCAAACAACATGAAGTAAGGAGTGTTGCCTACTGTGCTGTTGTACACTCTATTAAAGGAATAATTCGCATACAGCGCAGCCTCTGCCCAAAAACGCTGTGGTAATCCAGAATCAAACAGTAAAGCAGCAATGGCTTCTTGCAATGTTCGGAATTTTCTTTCCGCAACTGAGTTCTCCTGTGGTGAATAGGGATTGGTAAGTCTATGGACTATACCTTTCCGTTTTAACCATGTCGCTAGCGTGTGGTTCACATACTCCCCACCACGATCCGATTGTATCTTGCGCACCCTAGTGTCAAATTTACACTCTACTTCTTCAATCCAATCCATCAGAATTGATGCTGCTTGCGATTTTTCTTTCAGAAAGAAAACCCAACTGGCCCTTGAAAAATCATCCACTAAAATTTGCATAAATCTCGCACCTCCAAGGGACTTGACCGGAAAGGGTCCACACACATCTGTGTGTACTAGCTCAAAGGGTTTCTTGCTTACTCTATCAGATCTAGGGTAGTTACATGTCTTAACCTTAGAGTGTTTACAAGCACAACAATCCAAAAAATTCGAACAGGGTTTAAGGTTACACCCCTCAGCTAAATCTGGCATCTTGCTTACATACTTAAAGCATATATGAGCTAACCTTCTATGTAGTAAATGTGCACAACCTGTATGAGGAGCCTTATTTACACATTTAGCTTGTGCTTCACCTGTTGAACAGCTGCCTGCTGCCAACTGATCTTGTGCTTTACCTGTTGAACAGCTGCCTGCTGCCAACTGCTCTTCATCCAAAACAAAAAGCCCTTCCTCACAGGGAATTTTAACTAGCTCCTTCTCCTGTTTTGAAATAGTGCACACATCTTTTTCAAACTTAACCTTAAAACCACTTTTTACCAGGCATGACACACTCAAAAGTCCATTCTTCATTCCTGGAAGAACAAAAACAGGAAGGTTAGTTTGCAAACAATTAACATAAATGGTGCCTTTAAGGTTCATTTCTCGTTTGCTATTGTCTGCTATAGTCACAGTTTTTGCAACTGGTAAAGTCTTGCAGTTCCTAAGACTGCCACAAGATGTCGCCGGTACTAAACTGTGCGAAGCCCCACTGTCAATTACCCATTTCAAGGTTTGTGGGTTCCTTTTAGAGTTCTGTTGTGCTACCATTGCAAACAGTCCCTTATTAGCACATTTTCCCCCTCTGGGTCGTTGACTCTTGTAGTTCTCACGTCGTTTTCCTCTGTAGCTCTGGAAACTGGCCTTGGGCTGCTGAAACTCCTGTTGCTTTTCTGGACACTTTGCTATTAGATGAAATCTGCTTCCACATCGAAAACATGACTTGCTGGCCATAGCAGACACTTGTGAGACTTCCTTACAGCTCTGCCTGCCAGTTCCCCCACACTGGGAATTCACCTTCTCTCTGGGCGTGGCTCTATGGTGAATACGCTTAAGGGCTTCCCAAATTTCAAATGCAGACCTTAAGCCTTCCACATAGGGCAGTTGAGAGTCATCTATCGATACCATTAACATGCATCTAGCTTTAGTATCCATTTTATCATGCTCTCTATTCTGAGCATGTGCAGCAGCCTGTTGCTCTGCTGTGGCATCTGCTGCAACAGCCACAATTGGCTTTCGCCTCTGGACATAGTCCGCCCAAACTTCTTTGGCTTCCAACCAGACTTGAGCCCTCTTAGACCACTGCACATAATTATCAGAGTTCAGCTTTGGAAAGGGAACCTGGAAATTTTCTGCTGCCATTATTGGGGTCTGTTGCCACCCCCTCTGAGTGCCCTTGCTTCTCTTCCCCCTTGGGATTTACTTTACTCACTTTTCAGACGCTTTGAGCCTTCTCTGAAGCCTTTTAAACTTTTCCCCTCCGTGTCTTCACTAGCAATCTGCCACCGTCTTGTGTTTATTGGCAAAAAAACACAACGGGAGATCAAACTAGCCTTTTGCAGTTAATTAAAGGTGTAAGCCTTCACTTACGCAGCTCTCTCGGTTCCTCCCTTGTTTTATGGCTTGATTTACGACCAAGCAGGTCTTCTCACATCCGAAGCCACTTTCACTGCCTCTGCACACGATACAGCAATCAGCACATGAGAGTCCACAGCATTAGAATACAAAACATAACTCAGTCCATAACCTAAAGAGGTTTTCTGCACTGGTCCAGTAAAAACGCTTTTGCTGCGCTATACAGACCAGAAACAGTTCTCTTTGCAGAGCTTTAAGCACAGCGGCTGGATTCTTCTTGTTGTAGAATTCTTGTAGCTTTGCAGCAGAAAACGACTCACCAAAGCTCAACTTTTGAAGACAGCTTTATTGCAGAAAAATAACAGAAACACCTCCAGAGCTTTCAGACATGACTGCTCCACACCCCACAGGCAAACAAAACAAACGCTCTATATATACTGAGCATCTTAACAACTTAACAACTTAAATCACATGACCTTGCTAATTTGCCAGCGTCTCAGGTTTAAAGTCCTAACACACATTTCCCAATTGCGTCTTTTAGTAGTGTAATTAAAAATTGTTACCGGTATGTCTGCCTGAACTTCAACTTGTACATTCATCATCATGTCTGAGGGATTTGTTATTTGATATTAATTTTAATTTTTCCTGTATTGTGGTCATAAAATAGAACCACCAGAGAGCTATTTTTAAATGATATTTTAAAATAGTTAAATAATTATAATGACAGTAGTAGTAATAATAATAATAGCATATAAGGAAAGGTAAAGAATCCCTGGATGGTTAAGTCCAGATGGTTAAGGCGACTATGGGGTGCGGTGCTCATCTTGCTATTCAGGCCGAGGGAGCCGGCATTTGTCCACAGATAGTTTTCCAGGTCATGTGGTCAGCATGACTAAACCACTTCTGGCACAATGGAACACCGTGACAGAAACCAGAACACATGGAAATGCCATTTACCATATACCTTGATACTCAAACGGCTTGGCTCCCGAACAAATTGGCTTCTGAACGCCGCAAGTGAGTGTTCCTGTTTGTGAACATTTTTCGGAAGCTGAATGTCCGGTGCGGCTTCCGATCGAGTGCAGGAAGCTCCTGCAGCCAATCAGAAGTCGTGGCTTGGTTTTTGAATGGTTTCAGAAGTCGAACGGACTCCCAGAACAGATTAAGTTTGACAGCCAAGGTACCACTGTACTATATTATATTTAGCATATACTGTATTAATGGTCTAATAGGAGTTCAGCCTTACCATCAGCCTGACGATGACCAACATTTTGGGTCAGAACATCACCCGTACTCCACACATTAGCAATGCTCACCACATGTTTGAGGTGGTAGATGATTTTGTTGGCCTGAGTTCCACCATAACCAGCAATCTTTCCATCACTGCTGAACTTGGCTAGCATATTGGCAAGGCAGCTAAGGCAACGGCTCATCTCTCCAAAAGGGTATGGGAGAATGTGATGCTAACATTCAATACCAAGATGAAGGTCTACCAGGATGGTGTGTTGAGCACACTGCTTTATGGAAGTGAGTTGTGGGCAACTTACAACCTGCAGGAGTGATGCCTCAACACCTTCACATGCACTGCATCAGGAAGATTTTGGGTATCACATGGCAGGACAGAATCTCAGGACAGAACAAAGATGTGGTCTCCCAAGCCCACATTCCCAGCATGTTCGCACTCCTGTCTCAGGATTCCCAAGGGTGTGCTCTACGGGGAGCTGACTTCAGGCACCAGACCCAGTGACAGACCAGCTTCAGATCCTTTCCCAGTCCTTTAGAAGTGGTGTTATGTGGGAAGCTGCCTTATGCTGAATCGGACAACTCATCCATGTATCTCAGTATTGATTACAATGACTTGCAGTGTTTAGGATCTTTCAGTCAGGGGACATTTTCAACCCTACCTGGAGATGACAGGGACTGAGCCTCAGACCTTCTGCATTCAATGCAGATGTCCTATCACTAAAGCAGATGCTATGCCACTATGTGGTATTGGCAGTATGCCTCCTTCAGTGAAAGCTGCTGTGTTCTAATATCACTTCAAGCTTCTGAACACTCTTCAATAATAGCTCTGTGTAAAGCTTACTTGTTACACAGTAAGCAAGTTTGAGACTGCAGAAATAAACGTGCAATATGATGACAGCGCAGCAGAGCATATGGCAAGCTTTTCTAAACTTCGCAGAGGGAAGATTTTTTTCAGTGTTATCCCAGTAGTGCATAAGACCTCCATTTATGGCTTCAGCTAAATCCAGTCATAAGCAGTGCTGTTTTTCTAGAAAAAGAGATTCTGGAACGTACCATGAACGCCTCCCTTGTTTTATAATGGCAATGGAGAGGTGCCGGAACTGAGTTCCAGGGAGTTCTGGCTGAAAAAAAAGCCTTTTAATTGAATTTGTTTTCAAGTGTTGCATTTTAGAAATGCTGTGACACACACACACACTAAAATGGATGAAATAGATAAGGGAATGTAGACTGCCTAGTAAAAGCTTGAAAATACTGTTGCATGCCACCCTAATCCTTACCCAGGATCTGTGTTTTCTTTGGGAATGAGGCACAGCCGAAACTGTGGTGTTTTTATGATAGTTGGTTTATTTTCACATATATACAACCTGAGCCTGCAATGGAGAGGTTCACAGCATTAACATCCCAAAAGAGTCTTGTTTCTCCCTTAGCCGCAGCCTTGGTTTCAAACAGAAATCAACCACTGCTATTTCTCTCTGGCTTTCCAGCTTGCTGCTTTGCTTCTCAGTCACACCACGGCAAAACTCAACTCTAAACTCATGCTTTGTCCTTCTAACCATCTCTGAGTTGTGGGAGGGGCCTCACCCATTTGCTGTCTTTCACAGAGCCCACTTTCCTTGCTGTCTTAATGGCCCATCACCCAGATGATCACTTCAACACAAGAACCTAGCCTGGCTTATATGTTAACACATTCTGGATCCAGGGGTTAGAGGGTGGGCAGAAGTATACCCCACCAAACTCATAACAACACAATTAGAATACATAAGATATGCAAGAAGAAAATTGTCCACATATACTAGCAGGGTGTCTTACTGTCAGCTGGCTACCAGAGTTACATTGTCATCAAGAACTCTTCACACAAGATGGTTTCCTACATGGATATCACTTTGATACAGCAAAACTGTTCTGTGTGAAATGGCCTTTATTGCTGAAACATCTAGAAACCAAGCTTCAGGTCAGCTGCAATCTGGATTGAAATAAACTAGGATTCCTAGAAAACAGATGACCTGAAGAATGAGCACCAAAACAAAGAGGCCTCCACTGACCTCTTTGGAACATGGATGGAAACAAGAGCATAGTCAGCTGCCTTACACTTTGACCACTGATATCTCAGGAAGTATTGTCTACTGGGATAGCTCAGTTGGTAGAACCTGAGACTCTTAATCTCAGGGTCATGGGTTTGAACCCCACCTTGGGCAAAAGATTCCTGCGGTGAAATGGAGTAAGACTAGATGACCCTCGTGGTACCTTCCAACTCTACAACTCTATGATTGGCAGCAGCTCTCCTAAATGGCTCACATTTAGCATTCGATATGTTGGCATTGGCATTGACCAAGGCAGAATGTATCAGGACTTGTGTCATAGGGTTCTAAGGAAGACAGACGCACTAATTTGGGACAGTTGCAGGTTAAAGTATATGGATTAAAGTATATGGATACATAGGTACATAGTTGTGTGAGTAATCCAAAGCTCACATTAATGTGTAGAGTATTGAATTGCTATGCATACCTAAAGCACATTTTTTTTTATAGCAAAGGTGTTAGATAAAGCAATGTTGCAGGTTTTACTCACAGACTTTTTTGTTTCTCGTTAACTTCTTTCCCTGACTACGACAGCGGCATTGTCCACAGGCATCTTGTATCTAGGGGCCTGCTGTTTTCAGTATTACCTCCTTGGTAATATAGGAAAGTGGTATTAAATATAAATGTCATAGAGGAAATAAAAAAGGCACCATTTAGATTCTGTATTCAAACTGCCAGAAATAGTAGCCATGCATTCTTGACGTCAACAATGCCAAGAAAATAGAAAGGGTCTGGGAGTATTTAAACTCTAAAGTAGATTCCTTTCTCCCCCCCCCCCCTTTAGTCTGAAATGCAGTTGAGAGGCACAATCTTCATGCATATTAATTTGTTGTGCATAATGTAGGCCTATTATTATGAATGAAGCTTACATAACTCAAATTTAAATGGTGTTTTTAAATGCTCAAAAATTCATTAGAATGCTGGGGAATGTTTTCATTATTGCACCACTTTTATGTAAAAATAAGTCAATGTAAATAAATAGGTTTAAGGGAAATATCCTCATCGAGTTGAATATTAACAGGGGCACCACAGCTTCTTTTCCCACTGTCCTAAATAGCCAGGCTATATATAATCAAACTGTTGTGGTTGTGGCCAATTAAAGATAGCTCAAGATTACAAAGGTTGTGATCCTTCAAGCTAAATACCGGCCGCCAACCATTTATAGTTGCCCACTGCAGCCTGGGGTGTCAAAACTGGGGTGCTAAGTACTGGCAGACCAGATTGGTGGGTCACAAGTTGTGTTCATTTTTGGCACCTTTCATAATCTTGCCTCCTGGGATGAGCACTGCATCCCATGATCACTTGCTTTGTGGTAACAGTCTTTCACAACCGTGCGGCGACCTGATAGCTGAGGTTAATGTACAGTAAGCATGCTTCTCCATACAGAGCCAAATTTGCACTTTGATGGGTACATCATGTTCATAAATGGGTTAGCTGTCCATTTATTTTAATGTCAAGAGTATATTGTACATTCAAATTTCCTCCTTCATGGAAATCAAAGAACAGAAGGGCACCAGAGGCTCTGTAGCCACAAGACATTTGTATACTAGGTTGATGGTGGAACACCCTCCCCAATTCAGTTTTTCCCCTCCTTCCATTTATATTTTCTGCTGGCTCTGTTGTTCAGCTCTCTGTTTTTTTATAGGGATATTTATTTGGGGGTTGTGACCAATAGTAGCCCTACTCAGAGGAGACCCATTGAAATGAATGACTCAAAGCCAATCATGTTCATCAATTTTAATGGATGTACTCCTGCTCATGTTTTACTGCTTAAATGGCTGCAAGACTCCATATAAGCTGATCTGGATGAAAGGAAGGGTAAAAGTTTGTGGGCTCCAATTCTGTACTAACTTACTCTAGAGTAAATTCAATTGAACTCAGTGGGACTTACTTTTAAGCAGACTTGTGTTTGTATTACAAACAAAAATCTAGCCTTCAGTCCTCAATTCAGACATATTTTTTTCATGTGATAAGAAACAGAAGGGAAATGATGTTGAGGAATGGATGGAAGTGGGGAGGAGCGCAGGCATGAAACAAAAATACCACTCATAACTATTCATGGAGGGTAAGAACAGCAGACCAAATATTATTTAAAATAACCAATTTGTCTGGGATGTGAAATGAGGTTCCTTCTAATACATGCAAATCATTCTGTCTCAGGCTCTGTCACTAATCAGAGGAAGGGATGATGGTTCCCATTTAACTCAGTTCACTTCCATTGCCACGTGAAAGTCACTTGTCTGTCACCAACTGTGATTTTAGCTTGTTAATTTCAAGAGATATTGACAAGCGCTTTAATTCACATACAAGATTAATGGGCTGCATAGGGAAGCAATACCCCAGAGTCAGACAGCCCTTTCACACTTGTAAATTGTCCACATTGTAAAAAGCTTTCCCTCCTGTTGTAAACAGGGCTGGAGCTGTTAATAAAGGAGCTTTTGTTTGGCATCTCAGGGCGAGATTTCAATGGGCTAGCTTGCAGAGTAAGCAAAAACATTCCTCGCTGAGGGAGCTGCATTGAAGCCTGTTGCTAATTGCTCCTCAGGAAAGCCGATGAAGTTGCACAATAATTTCCCATCCTTTTGTCCAGGAATAAAGTGCAGTGCTGGCAAGCATGCTTGAGGAAGCTTGGATCCATACCAAGGATCAGAAGTGCTGAAAGGAACCTGGGATGCCTGAGCGCCCTGACATATTCTTTGTGGTTCAGCCACGGCAGGTGTCTCTCAGAAACCATGTTGATAATGGCGGCTTATAGGGAAATGAGGCACTTTCTTCAGGACTTGACGTTCCATTCTGCAAATGAGGAAATGAACTGATTATTATGTTGAGCGATGAAACACTGAGAATATTTTATTTCTTTATTTCCTGCCCTTTACCCAAATGTTCCAGGGCATTAAAATAGCATAGAAAACAGTTACAATCATAAAAATAAGATGGGTCCTAAAATATATTCAGTCGTACCTTGGCTCTCAAACGCCTTGGCTCCTGAACAAATTGGCTCCTGAATGGTCGAAACCCAGAAGTGAATGTTCTGGTTTTCGAACAATTTTCGGAAGCCGAACGTCTGCCACGGCTTCTGATTGGCTGCAGGACAGTCCTGCAGCCACACGGAAGCCACGCTTTGTTTTGGATGGTTCTGGGAGTCGAAGGAACTCCTATAACGCATTCTGTTTGAAAAGCAAGGTACAACTGTACACCTCAAGTGTGTTCAACATAGGAAGCTGTACAATAAATTTGCCAGATGCACCTCTGTGGGGAAGGAGTTCCAAAGCTTTGGGGCCATCCCAGAGAATGCTCTGTTCTGGGCCACCCACTGCTTGAGCCTCTGAGGGTGTAGGAACTGCCAAAAGGGTCCTACCTTTCCTCTGAATAGGTCAAAGTGGCATACAAGCTTCCTGATTCCCCATTCTACCTTCACAACATTCAGAAGCCATAGACATGGAAAATGGCCCAAGTGAACATCATGGCTGAGTGCTGATTTTAAACCTTGTCTCCCAGGTCCTAGTTCAACACTCTAACCACTCCATTGGCTCTCATTGTGGGTGCCAGTGGGCCCCAATACTGAGTGATATTTTAGTCATAACCTTTGGAATTTTCTAGGCAACCAAAACTCCTATCCTTGGGTCCAGTACACCTCCAAGTATCAGGCCCGGTTTTGTAGCAGAGCAGCATGCAGCCTCCAAGCATGTAGGAGTCCCAAGTCTCGCCTGGAGTGTAGAAATAAATCACAGGAAACTAGGGAGGTATTGGGAAGCATAATTCTTCTCCATTTCAGCTTCACTTTCCAGTCATTGGTCTGTTCTGTCCCATTTTAAAAAGTACATTTAAATCATAGGGTGCTTTTTTTACACATGTTTTACTGAAATATTGAAGTAAAATACACATTTTTACCATTGCTTTTTAGTGGGGGTTGCATTCCAATAGCCAAGTGAATTTGAGAGTGTAAGATCTGCTCAATCCACTGAAAAAAGTGGACTGATTAGATTCCTTCGCCCTAACCCTTACCCACAGTTGGACAAGTCACTTGATAAGCTGTTGCAGTTGATGCTGAATCATAGGCCTGGCAATGTAGAAGAGCTGAATAAATGTGTATGTGTGGAAATGGAGCTTTTGAATTGTTCAGCAAACATAAAAGCTCACTTTCCCCCTGATTATTTCATCATGTTGTTTACCTTTGAGTGCACACAAATTGCACAAGCACCAGAAAGCAATACAGCATAGCTCAAAATGTCACAACCCTGGGTTTTTTTGGGTTTTTTAAAACTTGTAGCATATGTTTGGAAGCAGAAAATGGGAAAATCAATGCAGCTAAATCAGATCAGATATTCTGAAATGTACAAAAGCTGGGGATGCATGAATTTCTTTCCTCTTGGCTTCTCCATCTCTGGTCCAGATGGTACCCTGCTGTGTTACAAACCAGTTCTGGTCTGGAATTACTGTTAGTGCTGTTATTTCATCGCACTTTAAAGATCCCATGTATGTAGGGAAGTTGTGCTATCACAGTCATGGTAATATAATCCTCTACAAGTGTTTGTATACAGTGGTACCTCTACCTCGACTTACGAATTTAATGCGTTCCAAATGCACATTTGTAAGTAGAAAAAAATTGTAAGTCGAATCCCATAGGAATACATTGGGAGAAAAAATTCGTAAGTAGAAAAAATCCTATCTAAACCGCATCCAAGATGGCGGATGGAGCTCCATTCGTAAGTAGAAACATTCGTAAGTAGAGTTATTCGTAAGTAGAGGTACCACTGTACTGATCTTTACTGGTAAATTCCCATCAGGACAATTGGATGTGGTTGGGGAATTTGGAAAGGGAAATGAAGAAGCATCCATCCATCCATTCTTTTGAATTTCCTATGTATATATCCTGATTCCAGTCCTCCTATGAAAATGTCAATGTGTTGGATGTTGAGTAGTCAGGTTCAAATCCTTACTCTGAAACCTAATGACTGGCCACAGACTAGTCACTTTATTTCAGGGGTACTGTTCACTTTAAAATGGGGCAACTCCATTTGGCATTCTGTCTCAGGCGGAAAAATGACTTAGACCACTCCTGCTTGTTTATTTACAGCAAGCCATTTGCAGAGCAGAAGCAATAATTTTGGGTGTCTTTTACTCCTGCTCCTGGGTTTTCCAACAATCACATCCACTATCCAAGTGAGCCACAGCCAAGTCAACTCACAATCTTTGAGCTACAGCACTTCCTGGCCTGATAAATCAGATTCAGATAAATATATATGCCTCCTTCCATAATATCTCTCTTTAACAAACATGAATAATTTGACAACATTTTAAATTTTCATATGAAATTTTACCTCAGATTTGGAAGTGGTGCATGCAGAACATTACAACATGCGGGGGGGGGGACACTAAATGTAAACATGAAAAATCAAGAATGAAGTCTTCACCATGGACGACTTCATTTTTCGTTGCTGGCCCTCCCATCAGGCAGAGTGAGGGAGCCCATGCTGTGGTGCAGAAGCAGCAGTGAAGACAATGTTGGACAACAAAGCTGTTTATACCACACAGCCTGCCTTGCACCCCTTAAGTTAGCTTGCTTTCTGTAGGTGGACTGGAAGTAGCTCTCCCATCTCTAGTTTTGAAAGAAGATGAAACTGCCAGTCCAGTCCAATTGGCTGTGATGAGGGACTGTCCATGACCTCAGACAGCAAGATGGCATGGGCTAAGGTTGCCATATTTCAAAAAGTTAAAAACCAGGACACCCAAAAAGTTGTTGAGCTTTTCTTAGGAATACCTCAACCTTGTTGAGCTTTTTTAAGACAATCCCTGACATTTTTGAGCATTTTTCTTTACAAAAACACCGAGAAAAATGTGATTTTTCTATTGACTTGCCTAAGATCCAGGACAAAGGGCCGGCTTTTGGAAATTCCCCCGGATGTCAATTCTGCCTTTGAAATCCCGGTAATGTCTGTGAAAATCCGGACATAAGGCAGCCCTAGCATGGGCCAGCCCTGAGGCCTTTTCATGAGTGATATAATATGTATGATATGTATTCTACATGTAACATTCAAATATAATACAGTCATATATAGCCTCCAGAAAGTGCTCTTATAAAAGCATTATGTGTTATCGAGATATTGTTAGGAAGAAAACAGATAAAGGTCTCAAAGCAGTTAGGTTTTTATTGATAAAATTTAATATTTTTGAAGGTTAAAGTCAGTCTCTTTATTTGCAGTGTTGGTATAGTTCCCTTTACTGTCCAAGATTCCAATAAATTATTAAATGTAATTTCCACCATATCCACCAGAGCTTTTCATTTTATTTTTGGTACAATACAGACAAAAGATTGGAAAGGTTTGTTTAAAAAAAGAAAAAAAATCAATAGATAGCAATAGATTAAAAAAATAAATTGAAAGTTAGGTGGGTCTACTACTCTACAATAATATATAAATATATTTAACTGAAGTTTTTTCCTGTAATAACATATTTAACAGCAAGGTTTCATCAGGAACACTCCTCTTGCAAAAGTAAGCAGGAACAGCACATTTTTGTGCAGGCCATGATCCAGTGAAAGAGCCACACATTATTGCAGGTATTTCTTGTTGCTGCTGAGGAAGATGAAAGAGGTCATTGCATTCCTGGATCTCAATCTTCCAAAACAGCAACAGAAATCAGTGTCCAAATGCTTCTGGGATGCAACCAGGAATGTCCCAGTAATCTGCCAAACTTGATCACCTGTGTATATGTTGCCATACAGCTGGTCTTGAGAAGTACCCTGCATTTGACGCATGTCTGCCACTTTCTAATTTAGTTTCCATCAAGGGGTAGAGAGACAACTGTGTGCTGCTCCTCGTGATTACTCTAATATGCAGGCAAGATGTACCATGTTGGTAGTCAGCTCTATGAAGGATGCAAGCTTAGCATGCCCTAGACCAGGCTTCCTCAACCTCGGCCCTCCAGATGTTTTGAGACTGCAATTCCCATCATCCCTGATGGCTAGGGATCACAGGAGTTATCGGACTTGATTATTGCACTTTATACTGGACCTTTAAGACTTCGAGCATGAGATTTTGTACACATTTTTGAATCTCTTTGTATATGTGAAGGTTGTTGGTGCATATACATTTAAATATTTGCACTTCACGGTTGTTTACCTTTTCATTGTTTTGCTAACATTACCGTGTTGTCCGTCTGTTGCTGCTAATCTGGGTAGTTAGCTTCACTCCCAGCAGCAGAAATTACTATAGTTAAAAGGGACTTGCCTGTTTCAGTGGCTTTCAACACCTACAGTGTTGAGGAGGTAGTGGTTTCATTGGAGCTTCAAAACTGCAATCTCCTGCTGGAATGCTGCTAATAGACTGACCTCCTGTGCTGGAGCTCTTGGTGCAGTGGGGACCATGTGGTTGAATGTGTGGACAATTCCTCCTCGCTCCCTGATTCTTCCTCCAAGTTCCCCACTTTGTCCCCTCAAGAGGGGAAGTTGGACTCCAAGATCATGACAGACTATCATCCGCTGCTGGATGTGCAGGCTCTTGGCCTGCTGATTTGGATAGTGAGTGGAGAAACTCAAAGAACTGAGCACAAAACCAGCAAAGAGCAGTTGTGAAACTGGCAGGCTCCTTCCTCTTCCCCCAATTTCTGCAGCACGTCTGTCTGCTATGCAACTGAAACAAGGTTTCAGTTTTACTTCCTACTATTATTTTCTGTTTTACTTCCTACTATTATGGATCTTTGCATAGGTGGGTGGAAAGGAACAATGAAACATACTTTATGGTTTCTACCAAGTCCATCTTGCCCAGTGTGCACATAATCTGCCAATGAAGAGGGAAATGTGCACATTTCCCACTTAATAGAATCCTAATAGCTCAGCTGCATGCTTGTAGATTCTGAGGGCAATATGCACACTCTCCAATAAGCATACCCTTTGTTCCTGTCAGAGATGGGCAACCCTTCGCCTACAAGCCACATGCATCCTGTTGTCTGATTTCATCCAATGTCCCTTCCTGCTAGTCAACTGGGAAGCACTGGGAGGGAGGATTGTAGGATGAGGGAAGCTTAACAAAACCTATCATGATATGCAAATTTTCCAAGGCCTAGACAATATGCAAAAATGTGAGGCATGCACATTCCAAGAGGCCTGCTGGACAGTATGCATACTGACCAGATAATATACAATCAGGTAGGTAGGCAGCCGGGTTGTTCTGACACAGTATATATACTGTGTACCTCGGTTTAAGTACACAATTGGTTGCAGCAGTCTATACTTAACCTGAAGCGTACTTAACCTGAAGCGAACTTTCCCATTGAAAGTAATGGAAAGTGGATTAATCCGTTCCAGACGGGTCCGCGGAGTACTTCAACTGAAAGTACTCAAACCGAAGTGTACTTAAACCTAGGTATGACTGTATATATTATAAATTATATATATATATATATATATATATATATATATATATATATATATACACATACATATATACATATATATATAATGTTGTCCAGTAGCACCTTAGAGTTTGTTCTTTCGTGTGCATGCACACTTCTTCAGAAATTATTGTTATGTTGGAATGAAGGTAAATCGACCAGGAAATTTACACTGCAGTGGCTCTTCATGGTTCCAGACAGTGATATTTCTAGAACATTCTAGGCCACAGGGGTCAAACCCAAGGCCTGTGGGCCAAATCCGGCCCGCCAGACCTCCTCATGTGGCCCGCCGAGCGCCTCAGCCAGCAGGACCCAGCAGCGGGACCTTGCTGCTGAAGCGCCGCGCCGACAAACAGGCCGCTATCTGGAGGCGCGTGGGGAGCGCTCCGCTTGTAGACTACAGCTCCCAGGGGCTCCTTTCGGGAAACCGTTCTCGCCTCTTACTCTTGCGAGATGGCCCGTCGCTGCTCCCTTCCCCAACCCCACCTCTCGCAACTTCGCGCTCACTTTCGGCGCGGTGGTTGAATGTGGGGCGGGGCGGTGGCGGCGATGGCAACGCGCTCCGCTGCTGCGTCGTCTCCTCCGACGAAGCTGTCCTTGTCGCCATTCGTCCGGAAGCTCCGTAAGTCCTCCAAAGCTCCTCTCCCTTTCTGGCTAGAGGAGACAAGCGCGCTGGAGCCGCAGCCGCGGCTTCCAGGGGCGCCGGAATGAGCGGCAGAGGCAGGGCTGGCTGCTGCTGCTGCTTCTCCCTCCCTCTCGCTCGCTCGCTCTGAACTACCAAATGAAGGGTTGCTTCGCTGGGAGGGATCAAAAGAGCAGCGAGGGGTGTGGGAAGGGAGGGGGTGGGAGAAATGCAACAGTGGAGAAACTGAGGTCGGGCTGCCTTTAAATGGGAGTTTTTTAAAAAAGGTTTCAATCCAAGTGGGGGGGGGGAGAAGGAAAAAATCAACTCCTCCTGATTCCCGAGGAAATCAGAAGCAGATTTCAAGACATTTAATCACACACAGGGTGTCACTCTCGTGTGTGTGTGTGTGTGTGTGTGTGTGTGTGTGCATGTGACTGGAAGGCTCAGGCTTGGGTGGCTCGATCAGGAGAGAGGAAATGGACTCCTGTACCTTTAAGAGAGGGGAATTTCAGCAGGTACAGCTTTTCTTTTTTCTTTACGCACTTCTCCTAAAATGGACACCCGCTGTCTCTCGCTGCACGGGAAATGTTTTTTGCCCCTGGGTCCCTTCGCGCTCTTTTCTGGCGCTGAATCAAGGCGGCGACCCCCCCTTCCCTTTCTTTCTTCCTCTCTCTCGTTCTTATTCTTTCTTTCCCTCTCCTACCTTCCTTCTTTATCTCTGTCTGATCTCCCTCTTTCTTTTTCTTTCTCTTTATTCCCTTCCTTCTTTCCTACTCTTCTTTCTCTCCCCTCTTTCCTTCCTCTCTCCCTCCTGCTCCCTCTTTTCTTTCTTCCTTCCTTCCTTCCTTCCTTCCTTCCTTCCTTCCTTCCTTCCTTCCTTCCTTCCGTCCTTCCCATCTTTCTTCCTCTCCCTCATTCTTATTCTTTAGAATCATAGAATCATAGAGTTGGAAGAGACCACAAGGGCCATCCAGTCCAACCCCCTGCCAGGCAGGAAACACCATCAAAGCATTCTTGACATATGGCTGTCAAGCCTCTGCTTAAAGACGTCAAGCCTCTGCTTAAAGAGGCTTTTCTTTCCCTCTACTGTACTTCCTTCCTTCTTTCTCCCTTTCCGTCTTCTCTCCCTCTTTCTTTTTCTTTCCTTCTTTATTCCCTTCCTTATTTCCTACTCTTATTTCTCTCCCCTCTTTCCTTCCTTCCTTCCTCCCTCCCCTCCCCTCCCTCTCCCTCTCCTCAGAAACATAGGATGCTGCTTTATACTTCTGGCCCTTAAACCCTGGAACCAGGAGAGCAGCTCCAGTGAGTCAACCTCAGCCAGTCCCTTTGGTGACGGGTGGTGGCTCACTGGCAGAACATCTGTCCTGCATGCAGAAGGACCCCAGCATCTCCAGGTACCAGTAGCTCTGCAAAGCTCCTGCATGAAACCCTAGCGAGCCTCCACCACCCAGTGCAGTTACCAAAAATCATTTTTCAATAAATTGTACAATAATTGTACATTTGAATATCTACTTGCCATTATTCTGACTATGTTTCTGCTTTCAGAGCTAGTTATTACTTACATTATTACAAAAAAACAGTAATAATTGAATGCAGTGACAATAATTTATGATAATAAAGAGTGGACACATAGTCCTACAGATTCAACTGGCCCTTTGAGGGTGACCAAACTGCTGATGCGGCCCCTGATGAATTTGAGTTTGACACCCCTGTTCTAGGCATTGAAATCTTGACCTTGGCAGTGGTGTAACATGGGTTGCATGGGGGTGGGTGGGAGGAAGGAAAATGGGAGGAAAGAAAACAGATGGATATTCACCTACCTAAGGTGCTCATGTTACCCAGGAGAGCACAGCTGCATAGATAAGAAAAGAAAAGTTGTTCTGATGTCTGGGGAGGTCGCTTCCTGGTTCACATGGAAAAGCCATTTTCAATGGAGCACAGCAATGGAAGTGTGTAGCTGTATTGAGGCAGCACAGGTGTTGAAATTTTGCGCTCCTAACAATTTTTGTGTGTGCCTGGGACAACTGCCCCTATGGGCCCCCACATGCTATGCCACTGCTTCTGAATGCAAAATGTGTGCTCTTAACACTGAGATAGTCATCCTTCAGAGTTTCTCCACTGCTTGCTGCAGCCCTTGGACACAGTGAGCAAACATGTAACATTTAGTTTCACACCAAGTGGAGCAATTTACACATGCTCCTGTAAGCAGCATTATTGTCTTGCTTGATAAGATCTCCTGCCTATTACCCTGTTTCCAATGCTCCACAGCTGACGCTCCCTCAGTATTATTTGAGACGTGTCAATTAATGAAAGCATTGAGCAACAACGGAGATTCCAGTTGATCATTCTTTGAATTTTCATGATGATACATTAATTGTTGGTCTTTGAATATAACTTTCCTATCACGTGTGTATCAGTGCCATAGAAAGCATCTTATTATAGACACTGCTCGCTCAATCATTTGCGGGAGCTTGTCATTTAGGAGTAGTTTAAAGCCTCACAGAAGGAAGTTTCATAAAAGAATAAAACTATTTTGGTTTGCCCTGATTGTTCCTAACAAATCCATGTTGATTACTACTCATCACCCAGATTTTCTTTTAGTGGTTAAAAACCAAATAGTGTGTATGATTTGGTCTAATTTTGTCTCTGGTATTGAAGAACAGCTAATCAGTCTGTAATTCCTTGAGTCTTCTCCCTTTCAATTTTAAAGCTAGATAATATATTCACTCTTCCCTAGGCTTTTCAGCTTTCACCAGCTAACACCTTCAGAATCCTTGAGTAGTTACCATTAGGCCTCACTGACTACACGGATTTTCTACATATACTGTGATATTCTTTGTTATCCTGTCATCATAAAAAAACATGGAGCAAGGCTGGCTTTATCGGTGCAAAGCTTGACACTGAAATCCCTTGGATTTCATGGATACTGATGAAATAAGGGGCAGAGGGGGATACAGCAATTTGTTAGACTTGGACCTAAATCAATGTATTGAAGCTATGCTAATAATTCAAAGGACCTATATGGCCTACAGCTTATTAAATATTAAAGCAGGATTCGGTGGAAATACAGTGGAAATACTCCTTGTTGTGTGTCATTAATGTACATGCCAGGAATATGCATTTAAAATAGGAGGGATTATTCCATAGCCCATTGCTCTCAACTCCAGAGGCTTAGAGTAGAGCTGAGCTAACATTTCTCAGAATACATTTTTTCTGCAAAATAAAAATAAAAATGTGTTGTGTTGTGTTGTTTTTGTTTCTGCTTTTTATTACCTCCTCTAGAACAAAAAGGTCACATTGTAGAATTTCCTTTCAATATCCACCACCATTTTGTATGTGGAGCCCCTTCAACATGACCTGGAACAATGGTAGTTCTGGGGCATTGTGGAGGCAGAAAAATTGTAGTCGGAAAAAAAATAAAAAAATTTCCTTCTAGTAGCATCTTAGAGTTCCAACTAAGTTCGTTACTGGTATGAGCTTTCGTGTGCATGCACACTTCTTCTCATTTTGTTTCGACTACAGCAGACCAAGACGGCTACCTACTTGTAACTAGAAAAATTGAAGTCAGGCTACTAATATCATTTTCCAGGGACAGTCCCAGATTTATAGAAGCTGTCCCAGTTTCTGATTTGATCCCAGAATATCCTGCTTTTCCTTAAGATGTCCCAATTTTCATCAGAGAAATGTTGGACTGTATGGAGTTGTGTGACTCTTGAGCCAAGGAGATACGTAACTGTACAACCTATAGAAAATAATTGAAGGCAGCTCTGTATAGCAAAGGGTGTTTTTTAATGTTTAATGTTTTATTATGTTTTACATAGGCTGGAAGCCACCCATGGTGGGGTGTTGTTGTTGTTGTTGTTGTTGTTGTTGTTGTTATGATATAACACCGGTTGATGCTGACCTTTAAAACACAAAATGGCCTCAGCCCAGTATAGCTGAAGGAGCGTCTCCACCCCCATTGTCCAACCCAGACACTGAGGTCCAGCACTGAAGGCCTTCTGGTGGTTCCTTCACTGTGAGAAGTGAAGCTACAAGGAACTAGGCAGAGGGCCTTCTCGGTAGTGGCACCCGTCCTGTGGAACGCCCTCCCATCTGATGTCAAGGAAATAAACAAATATCTGACTTTTAGAAGACATGTTTAGGGAAGTATTTAATGTTTGATCGCTTTATTATTATTAATAATATTCTGTTGGGAGCCACTCAGAGTGGCTGGGGAAACCCAGCCAGATGGGCGGGGTATAAATATTATTATTCCATATTTTCATCAGAAAAATGTGGGATGGTATGCACACACACACACACTGCTTCAAGAAACCAAGCAAAGTCCATTACCCTGAAGCAGCAATATTGTCATTTTGCATGCTATACAACTGACAAGAAAACAAAAAAAAAACAAAACAAAACAAAAAAACTCTCTTCCAGGCCTCCACAGTGGCTAATACAGATCAGTAATAAGGAAAATAATAAGCAGTGATAAAACAATAAACCTTTAAAATTAGCTGTCTTTTTTCCCTACGTACCTCTGTGGAAAATTGTCACTTTCCACAAAAATCACACCTGAACCTGAACATCTAAAGTCTAACCCTATTCAGATCATACTTAGCCAAACTATTTTATTCATTCACACAGAACACTAGAAATCACTTCCTATTTCCAAAACTTCAAACTTTCATTCCATTTATTCAATTACTTTGGGTGGAGGGCAGGGGAAGAGTTTTCCAAAGTGATTAGGAAAAGTACGTCTGCACTATATTATAAATGTACTCATTTTTCTCCTAACCAGCTGGCCCCTCCTGCTAGGTCTGGAAAAAACAACAGAGATTCCCCGGACTAGAAAAGGTGCTGGAAAGATCACTAAAAGAAAATAGAAAATAGCAGCTTTTTAGAACCCAGAGATTCCCAAATCCTGTTGGGTAAAATAACTCACTCATCAATCACAATTTAGGACTTCCCTCATTGGCTTAAAACAGTGAAAGGCAGGAGAAGTCAGGCTGAGCCATTTCTCTGCACATTTCTCTTTCTAACTTTCTTTGTAGTGGGCTTTCTTTAAACAAACAAACAAACAAATAAATAAATCTCAGATCTGGGCCCCTTGCAATTGCTCCAATTGCCTAATTATAAATCCAGGCATATTAGTAAACATAAGACAGGGAAGTAGCCTTAGGAAACAAGTCAGGAAACAAGAGAAGCATGACAGAAAAGAAGTTCTCCCTTGACTGGAAGGCATTTGTGTGTAATTAGCATCACAGGGTAATATAGGTAACAAATTTTTAATCTCCTGAACGCAGACAGTGCAGTTACTTATGCAAATCTTAACAATGGGTGCACTTTGAAAACAGCTAAGTTCATAATTTTCTATTATATTTGCTTGGGTGAAGAACTGCATTGTGATCCATCATAACCAGTTCCATTAGTCATTGTGCTGTAATAAATCACATTGTATAAAGCAGAGCTTCTTCAAAGGAATTGGTCTCCCCACCCCACCCCCCCACCCCCATTCCTTTTAGGAGTTGTCTCTAGCTTGAAAAGTGTCTATGCTCCTAATGCTTCCCCTCCCCCATTATTCAATAATGGACTACAATTACAACAGTCATATTTAAGATTATATAATGACAAAACATTTGTGGGATGGAATCAAAAGTTCAAGAAAGCATGAAATTGCATTAATTCCAAAGAAGTGTTAGTAATTATGCAAGGTGATGAATTTTGCCTCTCCCTAATTATCCATAACATGTATTAGGATGTTGTTATATCTTTGTTTGGTATTTAGGAAGGCATGGCTATGTAATAGTCCTCCCTAAAAGAAGTTAACACATTTATTGCATTAATTTAAAAACGTCACAATGGGACGTGCACCCTGCATGTAGCTTGGTTCTGTTGATTCTGTCATCATTTATTTGAATCAACCATTACTATCTTTAAATGCCCCTACATCCAAGAAGCTCAGGGCAGCATAAAAAGTGGTGCCAAGGGTGGGGCGGTGGCATTGAGGTTTTTGCCTGAAATGGAAAAGTGTCCTGGTTCAGCCCTGAACATGTATTCCCACAAATGCATTTCTGTCCCACACAATATCTCCTAATCAAGTTTTCAACCAGTGAAACAATTGGTAGTCACTGATCTTAGAGAGGAGGCTCTGTTGGGGGCACCACTGAAGATGGTGGATCATCTCAAGCTCCTTTTGCATTTCTGCTGGGCTGGCACTAAGTTTAAGGTCAAGGTACCTTATGCCAGAGACCATCTTGGCTGTGAATCCCAGAAGACCTGCTCCCTGCCTTGCAGGCCTTTCCCCACCTCATCTGAAAGCCTGGGGCCCTGACTGACTCCAGCTACAAAAGTTGAGGCTGCTGAACAGACTCTTGGGCTGGGGTATTTTTTAGCAGGGTTTGTTGCCAGGAGGGAGAGGAGCTGTTGTTGCTGTTAGCGAGATGAATTTTTGCATCAATATTTTAGATCTTACTACTATTTATGTGGGAATTGTTCAAATTGTGTACTGTTAAAGTTTTATTTATGGTTTATGACTACTTTCGTTACAGCACAGTCAATGGTCATAGGTCATGGGAGTTCCAGACCAGCAATATCTGGAGAGCCAGAGATTCTCCACCCATGTCTTATTAGTTAGTAGAAGAAAGTTGGTGCTAACAGGCAGTATGAAAAAATTACTCTTCCAAATTAAAAGCAAACAAACTTTGTTTTATCGTTTTAATGTTTTGTCATCCAATTAAGACTGAATGATAAACTCCTGGTGCTGAGGATGGGGAGGTAGAAAAGATATATTCTCTATTCCGTGGCAGATTGCTATTCCCATTAGCACTAATGGAACCAACACAGAGAAAAGGAAAATGTCTGTTTATGTTACATTAGAGCATTTCTTGGGATACAGTTGTTTATCACCATAACCAAACACCTCAGCAATCACTGAGGATTTGCCCATCTTTAGATAATTGCAGTTTAGGGCAATTAGAGTGCTTCAAATTGTTGATTATTTTCTCACTTTACTACTGTTGCCATGTCTTTTATTAAAGTGTCACTGTTTTGAATATTTAAGTTTAGCACAAGAAACGCTTTTAATGGGAGGGTTCCATTGCCAGTTTTAAACTGGCCAATGCATGTCCTCCAAAATAAAACAAAATGCAAAGCTCATGTGTGCTTCATTTCTCACATATACATATGCATACAAATATTCACAAGAGTCTATATTCTCATTCTTCCTTTCAGATGCCGAATTGTAAGTGTGGCATTCAGTTTTCCACAGGGTTGTGCTGCACCTTCAAATGGTCCTTATTGCAATCACTTGAAGGGCGGTGCGGCTGAAGCAAAAATGCTTCAAAAAGGGCAAGCAGAACTTTGGGTTACGTTTTGAGGGGTCAGGGTCTGTGTCCCTGCTCATCCCACTCAACAGCCCTCTGCCACTCCCTCCCCCACTTTAACCCCAGAAAGTTTCCCCTTCCCACCCCATGCAACTACTAACCTCACTTTTCACCTTTACAATCCCATTTCAAAACCTCTGCCATTTTTTAAAATATCACCACTTTTCCCATTTCAGTTTCCTTCCATTCCTGCTTTCTTCAAACCTTTTTTGAATCTCTTTGTATAGGTGAAGGTTGTTGGTGCATATACATTTAAATATTGGCACTTCACGGTTGTTTACCTTTTCATTGTTTTGCTAACATTACCGTGTGGTCTGTTTGTTGCTGCTAATCTGGGTAGTTAGCTTCACTCCCAGCAGCAGAAATTACTATAAGGGACTTGTCTGTTTCAGTGGCTTTCAACACCTACAGTGTTGAGGAGGTAGTGGTTTCATTGGAGCTTCAAAACTGCAATCTCCTGCTGGAATGCTGCTAATAGACTGACCTCCTGTGCTGGAGCTCTTTGCCCTTCTATGGGCACCAAAAATGGCCGCCGCCGGCTTCAAAAGTAGCTTCTACGCATGACCAGAAGTGCATCGACACACTTCTGGTCATGCGTAGAAGCTACTTTTGAAGCCGGCGGTGGTCATTTTTTGTGCCCATAGAAGGGCAAATCAGGGGGAGGGGAATGGCTGCCGGCAGGAGAAAATAATGGAGAAAAACGGGAGACGAAGTGATACGGGGGACCACCGGGAAAAGTTATGTAAAAATGGGGGTTTCCCGGGGAAAACGGGGTACTTGGCAGCTATGGCCTCATGTGATAAAGGATGTGAGGCCCTCAAATATTTCATTGTATGAAGGTACTTTGCTCAAACCTCTGCTGTTGTTCAGAATCACTGTTTCCTCCCCTCAGTTTTCCCCATCCGTGCTTTACTCAAACTTCTGCTGTTTTAATCTCCCCCTGCCCTTTCCCACTGCCAGTGTCCGTCCTTTCTCATTCTCATGCCTTGGCTGTTGTTGTTGCACAATCTTCCTTCTCTTTTTCTTCCCTCTCCTCCACCCCAAATTCATGCAAATCCAGGATTGTGATGCAACACTACAGGTCCTCTAATGGGGGCTTCACAATGATGACTTGACATTTTTATGTAGATAGGGAGAAAATTGAAAGGTAAAAATAACCACACACACATAATGACAAACTATGTTCAGGTTATTGTAAATGTTACGTATATTGGGTGATATTCAACTAAGTCATTTTCAGAGTAGGCCCACTGAAATTAATGCATATGACTAGCAATAGGCATTTTTCAATTTTTAAGCAGCATATCCCGATATGCGCTTATCAAAAGTAATTTCTCTCAAAAGATCCCATTCTATGGAGAGACCAGATAAAGATGTCAGTCTCAATGGCAGCATTGTTCGCCATGATTTATTTTTAATAAAGGGTAATTTGGAGAATGCTCTTTCTCCTTCGCACTTTGGGATGAGAAGAGTTAGATTAAGCAAGAAGCTATAGTAACATTTCTGAAAGCTTCAACAAGTGCCTTATTATAAACTGATCTTCAAAATCTTATTTGTAGTAGATCCATCAGATCCCTCTGTAGTATCTAAGAAGTGACTCCTCAAAGCAAAGGCAGAAAGGCACTCCTTGGTAACAAAAAGCAGAAATGGGGGGGCACACATAAATGGCAAGGTGTGAGAGTTACTGATTCCACTTCTAAAACATGGTTTGTGATGCATTAACTGTGCTTCTAAGGTATGTTTATTTGTGAGGAAAGGATGCTAGCGTGACAGAGTTGGTTTTGAAATCCCCCCCCCTCCAATGAGATTTATGGAGTGGGATCTGAGCTGGGGTGACAAAGCAGGCAGCAATGCAGCAATGTTAACCGATCAATATTGATTATCAGTGATAATGCGCCCCCCCTCTCCGTGTAGAAGGCCCAGGAAAATCCCTGTCCTATAAAACAGGTATGGGTCTAAAGTCTGTAACTTTGCGCCAGTGGTAGATCTGACTTCTTCGTGGCAATTTTCAGGTGCCAGGAAAGAGGTTACAACCCCCATCTCTAAATCCCTGTTCAGATAAAAGTGTATGGTGCGTGGAGAGGACAGGAGCACACATTCAAACCCCATGCCTAACTCATTGCACACTTGCCAGCTCTACTTCGGATCTTCCTGCACTGAGATACAAGGTGTGAAGGGGTGGTGATTCTAAAGCTGTGTACACGCTCCTGTTGGCTCCGAATCCCATGGGCTCCCACCTCTGGTTCAAGAAGCAGTGTGCGCAGAATGTGAGACTCAATCCACCTCCATCCTGCCATTTATTACAAAATACTTCGTTTCAATGCATTTTCCCCCAACCCAGCTTTGAATAGAGTAAAACAACAAGCAGGTTACATTTTAACCCAGTAATGCGTCCACAGTCTAACTGCACTCTGTCACCACCCGTGTCTCTTCTCCCTGCTTCCCGAGGGGTGTCTGAATTGGGCTCAACTGTTGTTCATTCAGAACGCTGGCTTATGTTCTTTGTCAACTCTGGCTGCGCCTGTCTCTGATTGGAAACCCGTCGTATTGTTTTAAGAAAAGCAATGTTCATCATGAAAGCCCTGAGTGAAATTTCCAGAGTTGGCAAGATTCAATTACACCAGCTGAACAACTTGCCTGTTCTGTCAACTTGCTTCCCAGCCTTCTCTAGCATTGTCCCCATATGGTTCAGCGTATATCAGTAATGTTCTTGTGATAATCTAATTTGGTTAACACAAGGAAACATATGTTTCCCCTGCCATAAGCATATCTTGTGCCTGCTGTGGTCTGCGAATGCTTTCCTCAGATGGTGATGACTTGCCACCCTGTGCAGCTGAGCCCTGGCATTGCCATGCCACACGTGGAAGGATCACATTCGCACCTGAGCATTCTGCTCAGTCTACATGATACCGTTACAGATTTGGCTGATTAGCCAGCGCCCTGCCAATAGCCACATGCCAGAATGCAACGATCAAAGAGAATTGCCAGGGAAAGAGAAGAAGGGGCAATTGGAACAGAATTGCAGCCGGTAGCAAAATGCAATGTGAGCAAAGTCGATGCTCACAATGTAAGACAAATGCAGGCAGAGGAAAAAGGAGAATTATGGAGAGTCAGGTGATAACTTATTCATAGATTTCTGTGGAAAGCACAGTTAGCGAATATACCATCTGTGAAATAGAGCTGGCGTTCCTTAAATGTCTATTAGCAATTGCAATCCACTCCGAACACCTGATCTCTGCTCCACACTCCTTGATAACAACAACAACAACAACAAAATAAACCATTATGCTTTAATAGCTTATGTAATGTTATGCAATAGTGTCATTTTAGGCAAATGATCTTGTAGATTTTTTCTTTTTCAGGAGCCCATTACTTCGTTAACACTTTGGCCATTAAAAAGCTGATTAATGTTTTTCAGTATGCTACGAATCTGGCTTTCAACTTTGTTTCCAACAGATATGTGATAGTAAACATTTTTTTTTAGTTGGGGGGGGGATAATAGGAACGCACATCTATCAATGTTGCTGTATTTTTGTAAAAGTCGATGCTTCTTAATTATTTGCTTTCTTCTGATACTCTTAACCTATGGTGGTTTTTCTATTTTAAAATATCAAGCTGCATGGAATACTTTTCTTTTTTGTAGGAAAGTAAAAATAAAAGATCAGTCTCTAGGTGTATTTCCTGTGTTAGTAAATTGAAGCCCAATTGTCCCAGCATGAAGAATACCAATGCCTGTTTCATGATGTGTACATCCAAAGCAATCCAATAAATGAGACCCATGTTCAGCCAATGGGCATGTGATTCTGGGACTTGTGAAATTACTGTCAGTATGTAGCCTCATTAGACTTCACACATATCCATCCCCCTGAAGATGTTTTCGAGCAACCGTATCAGTTTGCAGTCCAGAACAAAACAATGTAAGCATGTAGTTGTTCTACCTGTTTTGTAGAAAGTCATTTTATATGAACACTGTTTGATTTAATCCCTTAATGGAAATTTCCTTTTTATCTTTAGACACATCCAAAAGTTTTCCTTTACTAGAAGAACAAGGGCATTTGAGTTCACCAGCTCAGTTGCATCATTATCTTGGTCTGACTTGAGTTTATACATTTACTCCTGTTTTTCCTTCACTTAGTTTTCACTTTTATTTTATTGTGGATCCAGATTGTTGATACTTATATGGAGTATGACTAAGTACTCTTGATATTAGTAGAACTAAAGTCTGGGTCCAACTCCATATAGGAGTAGCGTATTTTGATTTTATTCAAGATTAAATTGGGCCATATACTCCATTAGATCTACTTATTTGAAATTTAGATTTATAATAAAATATATTGATCCTTTCATCCCCCCCCCCCAATTTCTGTTTAACTTGAACATAAGAGTAAAGTATTCCATTGAGGGCAGGCAAAAAGCTATGGGAAGGAAGTTAGTATAGTCTAAACTAGTATCTTAGAGAATAAAATGGGAGAATCAGATTTGTCTAATAAAGATCTTATTGTTCACCTGTTAACGGCTTGTAACTTGTTTTAGCCAGATCCTGGAGAACTTTTAATACAGACCTTTATGAAGAATGGTAGTAGAGATATGGGACATAATTCTTATGGATCAGCTAGCAGCACCTCAAAGATAACACTGTACTTTGGGGGGAGGGACACCATAACGTTCTGTGTGACATGGTTTAATTTACTTGAATGTGTGCATTCTATTGAACATGGCTTCCAAATTTCAGCTTCTCACATGACACTGTGGAACAATACATTTGTTTGATTCTTGCTGGACGGCATCACTTTACACCTTGATTCTAATGTACTATTCTTTAACGCTATCTCTGTACTTGGGTGTGTGTGAGAGAGTTGGTAATAATGTTATTGTTGTTTCCTTTGTTGATAAAATATGGTAAAAAGGAGGGGGGGGTGTCATGCTCAGATTTCAGTGTGCCTAGGAGAAATGCACTAGGATTTTTTCCTGTAAAACTGGCTGAATGTTCAAAGCAGGTGGTAGAGGAAGCGGGAGAATAAAATGCTTTTTAAATAAAAAATATTTCCATAGAAAAAACAACCATATAAATGAGGATGAGCATAAACTTTAAACATGTTAACCGTTGTATGGATACATAGCTATAATCTCCAACCCTAAAAGGGTGCACAGTGTATTTATGAGAGACTGTAACTGCTTACAGTTCAATTCAGCCACCTCTGAGTAGACAATATCTTCAAGGAGATGAGACCACAAAAATTGTAAAAAAGCCAAGCTCTCAGTATATATATTTCAGCTAATAGGAAACTTACCAGTGTGGCGCTGGCATACTTCAAATGAAACTTATCAACACAGCAGACACTTTCCAAGAGCCAATAAGGACCTAGGCAAATCATTTTCATGCTTATTCCTCCAAAGTCCTCCCAGTGTGAACAGCAAAATGGTCTCCATGGTTTGGAAATAGAAATACCTGACAGATTTTTAATTATTTCTCTCTCCTTAAGATCTTGAAAACTTTGAAACCAAAGCAAGAAGCACTGTATCAGTCAGAGAAGGCCAAGGAGTCGTTCTGCTCTGTGGACCTCCGCCACACTATGGAGGTAGTATACAACATTCTTACCGGGTTTTTTTAAAAAATATTTTTTACAGTATCAGCACAAATTTGTTGAATGTGCAACACATTATGGGGGCATGATTTATCCTCATGCATATTCAGTGTGCATAGGGTTTATGATCAAACCTAGGGAACCAGCCCATTACCATGCTGCAGAATATAAAGCTTCAGTAGCACAGTTCAGTAGCACAGATACAGACAAGTATAAAGTATTTCTGTTGTTCCAGCAGTTCAAGACATAACACAGACTCCGGCTCACTTCTCAAGACTGACCTCGACAGACAGCCAAAGTCCCATAATTGATAAACTGACAGGCCTTAATCACTTATATAGTCATCACAGGGCTGTTGCAACTGTCTTTGCTGACCCACCTGTTGGCTTATCTCAACCTTGGAGTGATTTGCGTTTGTGAAGGAAATTAACCCCTTCCTCCACGTCCAGTTCCTCCAACAACAGCTACCTCCCTCACTAATTTTTCTAAACTACGAAGCCGAACTGTTGCAATGGGGTGCGGTTCCAGCCCCTTGATCATTTTGGTTGTCCTTTTCTTCAGACCACGGGGTGGGGTAAGGGAGAAAGTGACTCACCCCAAATACCCTCATCACTTTTTAATCCCCCACCAGCCATTTTGGAAGCATTCAATGGGTTTTAATGGGTCAGTTAAAATTGACAGAATACAGAGGTCTCCATAGATTGTAATAGGCAGATTTAAAATTGCTGCAGACTCCCAAACAGGAGGAATGGGTGGAAGAACTGGCCAGAGATCATGGTGTAGAATCAGAACTGAGGGGTATGTGTGTGTATTGAGAAGGGGGGGTGCAAGTTGGCTTTCCTCTGAGTTTTTATTTTCAGCTGGAACTTGCCAGAACTCAGTTCCGGCACCTCTCAGGTGGGTACCATTGCCGTTATAAGAAAACAAACGAGGCATTCATTGTGAGTTCCAGCACCTCTTTTTCTATGAAAATAGCACTGCCTTTCCTCATATTGTTTCTGTTCTCAGACATAATGGCTCTTTGAGGATTGCAGCTTCCTGTGCTAGCCCCATCCCTACTCTAACACACCTTTTCAATATTTCACATACTCCATCCCCCCCCCCCGATTTTATTAACTTCCTAACTACCTTATAGGGGGGAGGGATGCTTTCAGAAGGGAAGCATCTTTGATAGATCCCAAGTGGCATGCTGTTTCTAATTATAGTCACATAATATTATAGGAAGTCAGCATAAAGTTCCAGAAGAAACCACTAGTGTTTACAGACTCATTATCATACTACGCTGATGTTGCAACTGGAACATAAATAATGTTTGTAAAATGGCATTGATGATGGCAAGGAGCTAGAATGGGGAAAGAGTCGACGTTTTGAAATGAATCAGTTGGCAGAGAGTTTCGCTCGGCTCATGAATTATACATTTAATTAAGGGATGCTAAACTGCTAGATTTCAAAACTTCTGATTTACTATGTTTTATTAAAAATACAATTTCCATGCCACTCCTGCCACTGCCGGAGCTCGATAGAAAGTGCTCAGGAGTCAGCTGTCAAACTGCAGACAGCAGGAAGGAACAATTGCGACAGGAGGTGAACAGAAGCCATTGGACAGAAGAGCAGTGAGTCAGACAGATCAGAGCTGCTGGGGGATCAGAAAGGAGGTGAGCTACCAGCGCCCACTAGGAAGCAGCTGCTGGGGAAAGAGGAAAAGGAAAAGTTAGCATATAAATCGTCAGTCCTCAAAGCACAGCAGTGTAAAAGAAATAAAAAGTGTAACTCCCAATGTGGGAAGCATTTGAAGTGCAGAGGGTGTCTGTGAATGTCTACCATCTCCTGTAGTCCACATACACTGATGCTGGTCTCTCTACGTCGCAGGAGGCAGAAATTGTGTGGTTGTGCAGACTCTGCGTGCCTGTGATAGCTTTTTTAAAAAGTACTGTATAAACCCACTTAAAAAGGCCATGCAGACTATTGTCTATCAGGTCAAAGTTTTAAAAACCAATCCATAGCTCATTGGATGGAAGTGGAGAAGATGGGGTTAATTTAGACAGGGAGCCCTCTTTGGTTTTGGACTCTGAAGGGCTCTTTCTTCCTACTAGCCTGGTCAAGTGTTTTCATAACTTAAGGGGGGAACAACCTGTGGTTGGCACAATGACAGCGAGAACCCTTCACATGGATAATACTTGGGATTTGTTTTGCTTTTTTGAGTGTTAAGTATGTTCACTGTTTTCCGAATAAGAGTCCACACAAGTGCAATAGCTTTTATCGGCTAATTGAGACAGCATACTGAGCCTAAACCATCCACTTTTGTTTTCCTTTGTTTTCACTTGCAAATTGGCATGGCTATTTGCATATGATGATTTAGGCAACTGTGCTGTATAGAAAAAGGTCTATCAAAAGTGGGCCCCTTTCTAAATGGACTGTGTTGGGCCTGAATTTTAAGTACTGCTGTCCCTATACTTCCTGTCCCACACATATGAGCCAAGATAGGGAGTGAAAAAGTTTCCCTCCTCTAGACACACCCTTTAGTCTTGAGTTGCTTAGATGAAGTCCTTCCAAAGGAAGTAGTGAAAGAAAGGGAAGGGTGAGCTTTGCCAGACTTTATAAAGTCATTCCAAAGAAAGCAGTGTGAGGACAGAAGACTTAGAATTGGAAAACAATGTTTGGAGCTTTCTCAAGGGTAATGTAATCCACCCACTTGCCGTATTTGACTTCCTTAGAACTAATTCAAAATCAGTTGTTACATGTAATTATCAGCTATACTTGCAGATGTACATGTGTCCAAGGACTAACAGTATTATATTAACCCGTTGAGGATACAGTTCCTCGTATCTGATAAAAATGTGTTCCATTACAATGTACTCAAGAAAGGGAAGCTGTTAAAGTAGCCCAACAAATAGGCTCCTTGCCTCTGCTCTGTTATCCGCATTATCCCCAGGACAACTCATTCGAGTGTGTGAGTCATCTCCATTAAAAACTGTTCTGTTGGAGATGAAAATGGGTGATTTGTGATGGCTCAAATCATTACTGATTTTGCATTCAACAGGTGTAGAATATGTATCTGTCAACTGGTGTTATTCCTGCTATATAGATCCCTGGCTGGATTTTTAAATGTTCTGCTATCCTTGATTTGCTGTTGACATCACTGCATCTACATGTTTCCCTAACCCTAACGCACTCTCATTGCAAATGGCAAATGACAAAGGAAGCGGTGTTATTTCAGCATTTTATTTTCATTTAAAGGGTGGGGAGAAAACCACTTGAACAGGAAGAGGACAATGAATGAATCAGGATGAATGAAACACTGCTTGAAGATTTACCGTTAGAGCCTTGCTTTTCTATGTTGGTTAACTTTATCAAAAAAAACCGAAATCACCATTTGCCTCCAATAGTGCTATCTCTCAGAGTTTTGCTAGGAAAATATGTGTAATGAAGAATTTTACAAAATAAGTTATTGGGCCAAGAATTTATATCTTCTGATAAAGTTAAGAAAAGAGGGGTAGTCATCTATGTAAAGGAAAAATATAACCCTAGACTATTGTTTAAGGATGAAACAGGGAGATATATCGCAGTGGAAATATCTCTGCAAGGCGAAAAATGTTTGATACTTGGAATTTATGCACCAAATGAAGCTAAATCAGACTTTTTCAAGAACATTCATACTGCGCTGTTGGAATATTTGGATTATAAGATCATAATGATGGGAGATTTTAATGGGGCTGTATCGACTATGATGGATAGAACTCAAAGACAAAAAATATCTAATGATGGCAAGCTTCCAAAAACATTCTTTGATTTGGTGGAGAATTTTGATTTAGTAGATGTTTGGAGGCTAAAAAACCCATTAGAAAAAGAGTTCACTTTTTTTTCGGACTCGCAAAAGTCAGGAAGTAGATTGGACTATATTTGGATTACAAAGGACTTATGTCCAAAAGTGACAAAAAGCGAGATATGCCCCAGAACTTATTCAGACCACAACGCAGTTTTAATGGAGTTAAAACAGTACCTGCAGGGTTCTTTTAGATGGAGGATGAATGACTCTTTACTGAGAAATGAGCAGATAAATAATAAGGCCCAGAAGATGTTGAAAGATTATTTTGAATTAAATCTGAACAAAGGACAAAATATTACAATGGTTTGGGATGCCGGCAAAGCAGTAATGAGAGGATTCTTGATCCAACAGAATACAATTTGGAAGAAGAGGAGGAATGAAAAGAAGGAAAAGATTTTAGACAAATTGAAAGAAAAAGAAAAAAAATTGAGAGATAATCCAAAAAGTCAGGAAGTTCAAAAAGAGATAAAAGCTTTGCAGGTGCAGTACTCCCAAATAATAAATGAAGAAATTGAATGGAAAATTAGAAGAATGAAGCAAAGATCTTTCGAATCGGCCAATAAATGTGGAAAATTGTTGGCTTGGCAATTGAAGAAAAGACAAAAAGAGAATACAATTATAAAGATTATGGATGAAGGAAAATCTATTGAGAACCCTGCAGAGATACGGAAATGCTTTACAAAATATTACAAACAGTTATATAAAAGGGAAAAAGAAGATTTAGATGGAATTGAGAAGTTTATAAAAGAAAATGGATTGCAAAAAATTCCAACACAACAAAAGAGCCTACTGAATGGATTGATTACAAGACAGGAGGTTGAAACAGCAATACAAGAATTGAAAAACGACAAAGCCCCAGGACCTGATGGACTTACCTCCAAGTACTACAAAACATTAAAAAACTGGTTGATACAACCACTAATGGAGGTAGCAAATGAGATTTTAGGGGGGGGCAAAGCACCAGAGACTTGGAAAGAAGCTTTTATCTCTCTGATACCAAAACCGGATGTGGATAAGACTCAGGTTAAAAATTACAGACCAATCTCCTTACTAAATGTGGATTACAAGATATTTGCTAGTATTTTGGCATCAAGATTGAAAAGGGTGTTGAAAGACTTAATTCATAAAGACCAGGCAGGATTCCTGCCTGGTAGACATATGAAAGACAATGTGAGAATTATAATAGATATTCTTGAGAGATTGGAAGTGAAAATAAACACCAAAGCAATGTTAATTTTTGTAGATGCCGAAAAAGCTTTTGATAATATCTCTTGGAATTTTATGAAAAGAAATTTTGTAAAAATGGAGGTTGGCCAAAACTTTGTTAATGGGATTAATGGTATTTACTCTGAGCAAAGAGCTAAGATTATTGTAAATAATGTGGTCTCAGAAGAGATAAGAATTGAGAAAGGAACAAGACAAGGGTGCCCACTCTCCCCCCTGCTATTCATTTCCGTTCTGGAGGTTTTGTTGAACATGATAAGGAACGATGATGGTGTTAAAGGAATTACAGTGGGTACAAAACAATATAAGTTAAAAGCCTTTGCAGACGATTTAGTACTGACCTTGCAGAACCCTGAACAGAGTGCAGTGAGAGTACTGCAGATAATTCAAGAGTTTGGCAGTGTGGCAGGCTTTAAGTTAAATAAAGGGAAAACTAAAGTACTAGAAAAGAACTTGACATTGCAAGAGAGACAGAATATAGAGGATTGCACAGGACTGAAGTGTGTAAAAAAGGTGAAATACCTAGGAGTTAATATGACGTCAAAAAATTTGAACTTGTATAAAGACAATTATGAGAAACTTTGGAAAGAAATCCAAAGAGATTTGGAAGTATGGTCAAGGTTGAAATTGTCCTTAATGGGAAGAATTGCAACTGTTAAAATGAATGTATTGCCGAGAATGTTGTTTTTATTTCAGGCCCTACCGATAGTTGACAAAATGAAATGTTTTCAAGAGTGGCAGAAGACACTGTCTAAATTTGTCTGGCAGGGGAAGAAACCCAGGATTAAATACAAACTTTTGACTGATGTAAAAGAAAGAGGAGGATTCTCCTTGCCAGACTTAAAGATTTATTTTGAAGCCGCAGCTTTTTGTTGGTTGAAGGAATGGTTTTTGTTAGACAATGATGACTTGTTGGATTTAGAGGGCCATGATAATGCGTTTGGTTGGCATGCATATTTATGGTATGATAAAGTAAAATTACACAAAGGTTTTAAAAGCCATATAATTAGGAAATCATTGTTTAATGTTTGGATTAGATACAAAGATCTATTGGAAAGAAAAACTCCTAGGTGGATCTCACCACTTGAGGCAAAGAAACCTAAAAGGACAAATATGGATGAGAATAGGTTGAAATACAAAGATATCCTGATGGAGGTGGGAAACCACTTTAAGTTAAGGCCATATGAACAACTGAAAGATAGGTTGAGTGACTGGTTTCAGTATGTGCAGATAAATGAAGCATTCAAGCTAGATAAAAAAATAGGATTCCAGACAGAAAAGTCGAAATTAGAAACGGAGTTATTAGAGACAGACTACAAGAATTTGTCTAGAATGTATAATTTGTTGCTAGAATGGCATTTGAAAGATGAGCAAACAAAATCAGTGATGATTGAATGGGCCAAGGACTTGGGTCATAATGTGATGATGTCGGAGTGGGAAAAATTGTGGAAGAAGGGTATGAAATTTACGGCTTGTACTGTGTTGAAGGAAAATTTGATGAAAATGATGTATAGATGGTATTTGACGCCGGTCAAGCTGGCTAAAATGTATCACAAAAGCGACAATAAATGTTGGAAATGTAAGCAGGATGTTGGCTCATTCTACCATATGTGGTGGACATGCCCTAAGATAAAAGGCTTCTGGGAAATGATTTATAATGAGTTGAAAAAGATGTTTAAAAACACATTTTTGAAAAAACCGGAAGCCTTTTTGCTTGGAATAATTGGGGAAGAAATCCCCAAGGACGATGTTAATTTGTTTATGTATGCCACCACAGCCGCTAGGATCTTAATAGCACAATATTGGAAAAAAGAGGAACTGCCTTCGAGGCAGGAATGGCAAATGAAAATGATGGATTATATGGAATTGGCAGAATTGACAGGAAGACTCCGGGACCAAACAAATGACAAAGTTTTAAAAGATTGGAAGAAATTTAAAATATACATAGGGTATGAATTTGAAAACTAGATTTTGAACATCCAGGAAAATAAAGAAGTTAAGGCAATAGGGAAATAATAGAAGATTGAAAGGGAGAAAATATGATAGATGATATAAAGATGAAATTTTTGAAGTGTTAAAGAGACTATATGATGGGTAAGAAGGATGATTTAGAAACTGCTACAGAAGTTTATAAAAAAGAAAATCAGATAGTAGGGAATTGGGGAAGCCAGAGGACAATGAATATTAAAATGGATTAGAGATGATATATTTTTTTTTTGTTGTATTTTTGTATTTTTGTATTTCTGTATTTTGATGTTTACTTTTTGTATTTGTGTTTTGTATGTGTGTTGATAAAATGTTTAATAAAAAATATAATTAAAAAAAAAAAAGGAAAATATGTGTAATAAGTGTTTGATGTTTTCCAGATTTATCCTATGCTTGGATTTTCAATGATAATCCCTTATATGTTCAGGAGGACAGTCGTCGATTTGTATCTCAAGAGACAGGAAATCTATACATCGCCAAAGTGGAACCTTCTGATGTGGGCAACTACACATGTGTTGTAACCAACACAGAGGCCAAACAAAGTGTGCAGGGCCCACCCACACCCCTTGTACTCCGTAGTGATGGTAAGGCTTGTTTTGCGTACAATCTCAATTAAACCACCTTAAAAATGCAGCCTACCGACTTGTTAAGGTCTACAGAGGACTCTCTCTTTGTGATCCCACACAGAGTGAGGTTTGCAGTTGAGGGGTCCAGAAGAGCGCTTTCTCCGTGGTAGCCCTGCAGGTTTACAATGGCCTCCTCTCATGGGTGAATCATGACTGTATATTATTTTCATTCAGAAGACAGGTTTATATGCACTTATTTGCTTCTCCCACCTGCGTAATTTGTGATTGTTATTAATGTTAGGGTACTTATTTATTTATTTAATTGTTAACTGTGATTTTAATCTGATGAAGTGTGCATGCACACGAAAGCTCATACCAAAATTAAAACTTAGTTGGTCTTTAAGGTGCTACTGAAGGAATTTTTTTATTTTGTGATTTTAATGTTACCCTTTGCCAAACTGGGACTCTTGACTGAAGAGTGAACTATAAATACTTGCATATGATATCACCTTGATATTTTTGAAGTGCAATAGATTATCTCAACATTTGTGTTACCCATTTACATTAATCAAAAAGCTCCTTTTGAGTCTATACTTGTTCGTCATTGCTAAATTGAAATAATTGAGCAAATAAGCAAAGGGTGATAAAGTGGCTTAAATACACTGCAAAGTTGTTGTTTTTTCAAATGCCATTGATTTTTTAAAATGAATTTTATTTTGGTGACATGCTAGCAATCCTCTGTTAGAGATTGGCTAGTCCCTGGTATTTCTGGGAAGAGCACATGACTGTTAGGCCAGTCAGTTTGTAAGGAAGATATGTCAACAGTAAACCAAGCACATTGCAGGGGAAAGAGGCATGATAAAATAAATCCTAATCCACATGCTAATGTTATTATTCCAAGAATGCTCAGATTCAGATGTGACAGGTTTTCATTGTTTAGATCTAAAAAGCAGAACACTAGATCTAATCCAGTTTAGTCACTGAAGTGAAAGGCACTCCCTTAAAAAAAAGCAAAAAGCTTTTATTTAAATGTTTGCAGTTGAAAGCCATGGCCCCTCTTAAGTGTAGCCAAAAGGGCTCTCATAAAATAGCAACGACTATTGCAAGGCATTATGTTCCATATTGTAATGCTGTGGGGCATTTTCAGCCCAAGGCTACATTCCCCTGTGGGGACCTTGCAGGTACCAAATGTCAACAGTGGGAAGGACTATTGGAATAACTGGGAAAAGCAATGTATGTGACTTTGTACAACTGCCTACATTTCAGGAGGACAAAAATCATTTCTGTTCCTGTAGCAGGGGCATATTTGGCCCCTCGCCTTTTCCTCAAAGATGACTCAGAAGGATTGAAACCCAAAGGTAGGGGGTGGAGGAGAGAGCCATTTGAGGCAGAGTGTGCAAGATCTCACACATATCATGCAGAATCTTGACAATCTCGCCCTAAATCAGTGGCAATGGTGGTGCCACTTCTCCACCAGCCGAGGATGTGGCAGGGCATGGAATGGTGGCAGAACAGGTGGTGGCAGCAGGAGCAGGTATGTGGTGTAGGGAGCAGCAAAATTGGATGTGCTGCCTCTCCTACTTTTATAGACTACCTACATGAGTCAGAATCCTGAAATCAGACAGGAAGTGTACATACGTAGCATTGGCTCCCTGCTGCAGAACACCAGGCCTACACCTTTGGAGATCTGTCAGGCCCACTGATGTGCTCCCCCTTCATATATATACCAGATGCTTGAGATGCCAGAGATTTTTCTTACTAGCACTTTGAGTTATCTCCTCTTTTTTTAACCTACATAAAGTATAAAAAGGTAAAGGGACCCCTGACAATTTAGTCCAGTCACGAACGACTCTAGGGTTGCAACGCTCATCTCGCTCTATAGGCCGAGGGCAGGGCCGGCTCTAGGTAGAGTCCCGGTGGCGTGGGGCGCCGGGCTGGTAGCGATCTCCGCCCCTCAGCACCAGGGCACGCGACCTGCTCGAGACTGCCCTGGCCGAGGGAGCCAGTGTTTGTCCGCAGACAGCTTCCGAGTCATGTGGCCAGCATGACTAAGCCGCTTCTGGCAAAACCAGAGCAGCACACGGAAACGCCGTTTACATTCCCCCAGGAGCGGTAACTATTTATCTACTTGCACTTTGACGTGCTTTCAAACTGATAGGTTGGCAGGAGCAGGGATCGAGCAACGGGAGCTCACCCCGCCGCGGGGATTCGAACCGCCAACCTTCTGATCTGCAAGCCCAAGAGGCTCAGTGGTTTAGACCACAGCACCACCCACGTCCCTTGCATAAAGTATAGGTGTTTGCTAAGCACATCTATATTACATAGTTAATGTGGTTGGTGAGAAATAAGTTGTGCAGCCTGGTGGCATACTGTTACCTCTATATGAAAAAAAAAATTAAGCATTTTAATATGTATTTAAAAAGAGAATAAACCAGAAAAAAGTTACTATAAATTCAGCGGAAATGGGATCTATTCAGTTAGTTTTGTTGAAGAAAGGGTTAAAATGATATGCAGTGGAATGTGTGAACAAAATATGTGTTTTGCAATATCATCTAATAGGGGTTTGCCCAGTTTCTCAGGCGGAGACCCATTTCTCAGAGGGTTGGAATGTGAAAGGCATCCAACTTTAGGGCTGCATTTTTACACAAATCAAGCCATCTTAGGAATTTGAAAAAGAATGTAATGTGCTGCATGACAACTGCTGAATGCTAGCTTCTTTTTCACAATATGGTTCAAGAGGTCAAGGGGAAGTCACTTGTATGATTTGATTTGTAGACTTCATATTAAGCACTTGCATGGTGATGAAGTCTTCCACAGTAGCCTGTTCATGTTCTTACTGGAAGACATTTACTAGCTTCCATAAGAAGAAGTAAGGCCACGGTTTTCAATGTCACACTGATAATCTGTTGTAGTAAGACAGGTCTGAGGCACAACTGGAGCACTCCTTGTTTTAATGTTCAACAGGTGTGATGGGAAGGTATGAACCAAAGATTGAAGTGCGTTTTCCAGAAACAACACTGGCAGCAAAAGGCTCATTGGTTAAACTGGAATGCTTTGCCCTTGGAAAGTAAGGTTCTTCGTTTTTCTCTCTCTTTTTTCTAATTTTTTCAAATAAAAAAATCATAATGCTTGTTTGCTGTAATAAAATAAGGACATTTCTCAAATAGTCAACCAAATGGGTATTGATTTGGATTTGAGTGATATCCCATGGTCATAGAAAGGTTTTTAAAATTACCTTACCTAGAAATCTTGCAGGTCTGCCTTATAGAGGACAAATATACCATCTCACCAAAGCAGTAGGCTGCCCAAACACCCCTCCTGCTGTATCCCTGCTGTTAGGCTGTGGGGAATGGGTGAATTTTCAACCAAGTCATTGGTTTTTTATTTCAACTTTTAATAGGCTATTTGCAGTTTCCTGATAACCAAGCTCCTCCAGCTAAGCATTCATTCTCACAAAACTATAATATATCTTTCTGAAAGAATGCTGATTTTTAAGTGTGTGTGTGTGTGTGTGTGTGTGTGTGTGACGTTTTACCAATGGTATTAAATCCTTCAGTATGAGAAACTTATGCAAACTACTGCAAATGCTTCTGCTGTCCCAGTTTATGTTCCATTTATGCAAAACTGGTGGCTTTTATTCAAAACACCTATGCTTCAACGTATAAGGCTTAATTTCTGATAATTTGATCCAAATAACTACAATATGGACACTAGTTCATCAGATCAAGGTAACTAAGCATGCATTTCATTTCCCTCCTTAAACAGGGATATCTTAGAATCATAGAATCGTAGAGTTGGAAGGTATCCCAAGGGTCATATAGTCCAACCCCCTGCAATGCAGGGAACTCAGCTAAAGCATCCATGAAAAACATCCAAGGAATGAGAGTCCACAACTTCCCAAGGGAAACTTCTCCATCTTGAATTACAGTTTTGGAGTGAACGAAAATACAGTGGTACCTCGGGTTAAGAACTTAATTCGTTCTGGAGGTCCATTCTTAACCTGAAACTGTTCTTAACCTGAGGTACCACTTTAGCTAATAGGGCCTCCCGCTGCCACTGCGCCACCGCCACACGACTTCTATTCTCATCCTGAAGCAAAGTTCTTAATCCCAGGTACTATTTCTGGGTTAGCGGAGTCTGTAACCTGAAGTGTCTGTAACCCGAGGTACCACTATACCATTAAAATCAGGGTCAGCTTTGTCATGAGACAATAGGAGACAATTGCCTCAGGCAGTGGGTATGGGGATGACAAATTTCCACTCCTTCTCTTCATCCTTGCCATGGCTCCTACATCTAATTTCCCTCACCTTCCCAGCACTTTACCTGTTAACTGATATGCAGCAGAAGTAGCTGTGCCTTGACTTTTCCTCTTTTCCTCTTCCTCACTCTGAGGAACAACGCAGAGTTCTGTATGCTTGTGTATTTCCAAGTGGGAAGTACAACGATTTGTGTTGTCTCTGCGTCACCTGCAAATATACGCTTACAGAACAAGCTGGGAAAGAGCTGTTAGCGTTATCCAAGCGCTAAGAAAGCTCCCGAGTGCCATTCTGAATTGTGCTGAATAGAGTCTGCCAACCTCTTGTCATGACGGATGGGTATATTCTTACCACTGTGTTTTCTAAGCAGAGAAATGGTTGGCCCAACAGGCAGAAAGTGTGGTCCACCATTGTAGTGCAGGGAGGAATGCCCAACCCAACCATCATGGTTGCCTGGTGCAAGGGAACTGGGACAGGCATGTCCCTGGGCATAGGTAGCATTGTTAGCCACTGTCAGGCTGGAGCCAGCAAGCGAGCAACAGCAGCTGCCAGACTTTGACGGCAGCCCAGGGGACAAAGGGAGAGTTGTTATGGGAAGACCAGAGGGGAAGTACAGGGGGGAGTTCACAGCCCAGAGAATCACAGGAGTTATCAGAGTTATCTGAGCCAGTTTCCAAGCCTCTCAGCGTGCAGGAACGCAGGAGAGGAGGGGTACAAGAAAAGGGGAAATCGACATCACAGAAGCGAAGGAAGAGATTCGTTTTCCGGAGGAAGAGGAACAACGCTGAGGATTTAGTTGAGTCATTATCAGGGTAGCCATAAGTCACAGGGGCAGAGAGCTCCGGACAAGTGGTATGTTTTTTTTCTGGAATAAAACCAACTTTTTATTGACTACATGTGTTCGTGCCTTGCTGCCGCTACAGCTGTGAAGGGTTGGCAGTGTGTGGTTAATGTTTGTAGCACCTTCAGCTCCTTGAAAAAGAGGAGCAGAGGACTGTGAGGAGGAGGGATCATACAGTGACTTCTCTCGGGCCAGGAACCATCAATGGGTACCCAACAAGGATGATGAGACCCACCCTTCTTTAGCAGCAGTGAAGAGGCTTTATTTAGCAGCAGTGAAGAGGCCTTTAGCAGCAGTGAAGAGGCCTTATTTATTTTACAAATGTGCTGTATTAATAAAGTTGTGGCCATATTCACCCATATATTGTCTCACATCTTCATTTGGGTTTAGGAGTAATGTGCCCATCTCTTATTCATTTTTAAAATAAGGAATAATTAGGGCAACCAGAAAATGCAAATGTAGCGTCAGCTCTTCAAGTTGACCCACATTAAAGAAGAGCTTAAACTGGGGTGAGGAAACAAATTAAATTGCACATCTTTAAGATGTGAAATGCTTGAAAAATAAATAAGGAAGCATTTTCTCACCAGCTAGCTTGCTTCTTTCCAATCCTCTTGGCAAAACACCACATCTGAAATGTCAGGTTCCTGTTCCGATTCCTAGATATATTTAGGTTTACTGTGACTTCTCTAGAGTATTATGACTAAATATTTTGGTCCATAGCTGCCAAGTTATCCCTTATTTTAAGGGATTTTCCCTTATGCTGAATAGGCTTCCTCGCGAGAAAAGGGAAAACTTGGCAGCTATGTTTTGGTCTGATTTAAAAAACGAAACAAAAAAAACGAGCATTTTCTAGAGAGTAAATTTTCCTCATAAAAGTTTCTTCATAAATCTTAGATGGAACATTTGGAAAGAGAGTCCAGCAGATAAATGCTATTTCAGCCCTGCCTTCTTCTTATTCCTTGTTATGAGGGAAAACACAAATTGTGTGCATTATCTCTTAGTGGAAATAGTTTCAAAAGCTGAAGGTCAAAGGATTAATTTAGCTTTTGCTGTCTTTTATATTATTTGACAGCAGAAGACACAATTATAGTGAAATACCTGACAGAACAAAGACCAATTAGGGAACGGGGGAGGGGGGGAGAGACTTACCCAAATTACAACCACAGCAGAGTTTAGGTTTTTTAAAAGAAAGCAACTATTTGTCATAATAGACCACAGAAATCACAGCTGGAGCTGAATTTGCCAAGAAAATAATGTAGCAACAGAGAATAAACTTGAAATTAACCCAATCCTAGGGTTTTGGTTCAGTCGAAAAACTGGACAGAACAATCCTTTGGAGGTTGGGTGGAGAGTCCAGGCTGGGTAAAATGCCCTAAGTTAAATCAAATCAGTTTATTTCAGCTTTAAGCTTATAAAGCCCTAAATCCTGCTGGGCGCATTGGCCAGGGTGGCAGGTCAGTGACAGCTCCCCCCCCCCCGCTTTTCCTTTACTTGGTCATTGTAGTAATTGGTAACTGTAGAGTTAAATATTATTATGGGCTGGAGCGAAGACTCTACCTTCTAGCTTGTTGTGGTGGTGGTTACTTTCATTTCCCTGTGTTGTTGTGTGTTGGCTTTGCTTCTTCTGTATGTGGCGCTCCTTGCTGTGTCCTAGCATAGGAGCACAGTTGCCAGGCAGAAGTATGCAGTGTGAAGAAGTCCCTTAAGGACCCTTATTCCGTTAGAGCTCTTTGCAAACATGCAGTTTTGCTCAGGGCTGGGACCTAAATAATCAAGCAGGAAAACTGGAAGGCTGAACCACTTAATTATTATGCCCTTTTGGAACTTATTTCTCCCACCCCATGTCAGTGTTTGGTGCCAAAAGCCACCCGCACAGCTTTTCTCATCTCTGCTTTGTCTCATTTGTTTAACCAGGCATAGTCGTAATTATCTGAGCTGCAAATTTAATTTTATTGTGAAGTGTCCTGAGAGGAGTGACATGAATGATGCAGCACAGATACTGTATGATTGACCGAAGGTTATTCTGCATGCGCCTTCATTTGAAGGGAGAGACAAGGTTTGCTTATTGGCTATTCCTGCGTTGTTCCAGTCAAACTGAAATTGATGCCCAGTGTGACTAGACTTGTCACTTCGAAGAAAATATTTTTCTTCTTCTCTGTTTTAATTTGGTAACTTATGGATTCCTGGGTCTGCTGCCTGTTCTGTAGGATATAAATAAAATAGTGACTGCAGCCAGTGTTCTTTCAATGCTTTGGAGCGTTCAGGCAAACGAATTATAGATTTATCTTCACTGCCATAGATGCACATTTTCGCACTGTGTCCACTTATTCATGCTGAAGTGTGTCGGGGGGGGGTCTTAATTATTTGTGAAGCATAACGCATTTGAGATCTTGTAATTCCTTTTACAAAAAGCTATGTTTGCATCAGTGGCTATCATGCCAAAAACACCCCTTTATCTGCATCTTTTAAATGAGGAAATATGGCCTCGTTAATACTATTATTAGCATAATGCAAACATCAGTACCACAGTGACATCTGCAATTATATCCAACTTGCAACCAAACCACAGATTACACTAATGCAAATGCAAAAACCAGGTCAGACTGGGGACAGAGGGCATCATGTGCTGCGTTGTCACAAGGAATAATAATAAAAAAGTATAGTACACTAATGAAACAAGTTATGGTAGTACAACAAAGGAGTTTCAAAATGCCCCGTATTACTCAAAAATTACCATAGAGAAAGTATGCTATCTCCAGGAAAGTAGTGAAACATGATTCTACCCATATTGACAGTTTACAGACTGGACATGGCAGGACATGGCAGGACAATAATACAATTATTATTATTTTTAAAGTCTTTAAGCTAGTGCTTTAAGGCAAGAAGTAGGAAATAAAGATATACAGCTGTGCTACTCTTGCAGCTTGGTGTGGTTGGGAAAGATTTGACCAAAGTGATAAAGTGGAATGTTTCGGTGGGTAAAATTGCTGCCAAAATTGGGAACAGGTTTTCAAGGAGTGTGTTGAATCCTTTCTGGAGCAGGGGTATGGCATTTGCCATTTTAAGATTTTAGAAGTACTTGCACCAGCACAAGGACTTTTGGCTACACAACAGAATTTCCATTCCCACTTCTCATGTGCGTCTCTCCCCCCCCCATCCCTCTTCAAATATACTACATAGGGTTCAGGGAACCCCCCCCCCAATGTCCTTAGGGTGGTCGAACATTAGGTACATTACAATTCACCAGCATTGGGTAAATTGCAATAACAATTTAGTGTTTGAAAGTTGACAGCTTGTGGGAAATTCAAGTTGAAGCTGGCCTAAATCAAAGCAATTAAGCTTCTGGCAAGAATTCTGGTTCTGAACACCTTAAGGGTTTGTTCTTCAAAATGGGAATTGAAATTTTGCTTTGAAATTTCTCATATAGAAAATGGACTGGCATAATTGAAAAATCCTGTAAAGTTTGAATATTGCAAATATTAACTTCATGTCAAAAAGTATCCCATATGTATTTCAAGCATATTTTGCTCAGTTATATACTTTTCCTTCTGAATCACTATCGCATCCAGTATCAGGGGGGGAACATACAATATACTGTTGTTAGCAAAGGTTATATATTATTAGACACAACGTATAAACACTAGAGTATGGAACTACTTACTAATGGGTATTTGTAGAACTGAGGTAATAAAGTGAAAACTGCCCTTTATTCAAACACTGTATTTTTCCAGTGTCTTTAAATTATCACATAAAACATGGACTCTTATTAAAATGAACAGTAGCAAAACCTCTCTCTCTCTCTGGATATGAAATTTTAATGTGGTCTTTTTGCAAGAGTTCTTTTCCCCCCTTGTTAAAATATTTCCACTTCTTAGTTGCAATGGATCACTGCTAAGCAGGCCTTTCATAATGAATTGAGAGTCATGTGTCACCACAGCTTCAGAACCAAAGTCTCATTCCAAGCCAACTGATTCATATAAGACATTTCCATGTAAGGGTATTAATGACTGTAACTGGGTATTAATACAGGAAACTGAATGCAGATTTCCAAAAAACAGCAAGGAGAGACAAGAGGGTCTTCTTAAATGAGCAATGCAAAGAAATAGAGGAAAACAATAGAATGGGGAAAACCAGAGATCTGTTCAAGAAAATTGGAGATATGAAAGGAACATTTCGTACAAAGATTACCATAATCAAGGACAAAAGTGGTAAGGACCTAACAGAAGCAGAAGACATCAAGAAGAGGTGGCAAGAATACACAGAGGAATTATACCAGAAAGATATGGAGGTCTCCTACACCTCAGGTAGTGTGGTTGCTGGCCTTGAGCCAGACATCTTGGAGAGTGAAGTCAAATGGGCCTTAGAAAGCATTGCTAATAACAAGGCCAGTGGAAGTGATGATATTCCAGCTGAACTGTTTAAAATTTTAAAAGATGATGCTGTTAAGGTGCTACACCCAATATGCCAGCAAGTTTGGAAAACTCAGCAATGGCCAGAGGATTGGAGAAGATCAGTCTACATCCCGATTCCAAAGAAGGGCAGTGCCAAAGAATGCTCCAACTACCGCACAATTGCGCTCATTTCACACACTAGCAAGGTTATGCTTAAAATTCTACAAGGCAGGCTTAGGCAGTATGTGGACCGAGAACTCCCAGAAGTGCAAGCTGGATTTCGAAGGGGCAGAGGAACCAGAGACCAAATAGCAAACATGCGCTGGATTATGGAGAAAGCTAGAGAGTTCCAGAAAAACGTCTACTTCTGCTTCATTGACTATGCAAAAGCCTTTGACTGTGTCGACCACAGCAAACTATGGCAAGTTCTTAAAGAAATGGGAGTGCCTGATCACCTCATCTGTCTCCTGAGAAATCTCTATGTGGGACAAGAAGCTACAGTTAGAACTGGATATGGAACAACTGATTGGTTCAAAATTGGGAAAGGAGTACGACAAGGTTGTATATTGTCTCCCTGCTTATTTAACTTATATGCAGAATTCATCATGCGAAAGGCTGGACTAGATGAATCCCAAGCCGGAATTAAGATTGCTGGAAGAAATATCAACAACCTCAGATATGCAGATGACACAACCTTGATGGCAGAAAGCGAGGAGGAATTAAAGAACCTTTTAATGAGGGTGAAAGAGGAGAGCGCAAAATATGGTCTGAAGCTCAACATCAAAAAAACCAAGATCATGGCCACTGGTCCCATCACCTCCTGGCAAATAGAAGGGGAAGAAATGGAGGCAGTGAGAGATTTTACTTTCTTGGGCTCCTTGATCACTGTAGATGGTGACAGCAGTCACGAAATTAAAAGACGCCTGCTTCTTGGGAGAAAAGCAATGACAAACCTAGACAGCATCTTAAAAAGCAGAGACATCACCTTGCCGACAAAGGTCCGTATAGTTAAAGCTATGGTTTTCCCAGTAGTGATGTATGGAAGTGAGAGTTGGACCATAAAGAAGGCTGATCGCCGAAGAATTGATGCTTTTGAATTATGGTGCTGGAGGAGACTCTTGAGAGTCCCATGGACTGCAAGAAGATCAAACCTATCCATTCTTAAGGAAATCAGCCCTGAGTGCTCCCTGGAAGGACAGATCGTGAAGCTGAGGCTCCAATACTTTGGCCACCTCATGAGAAGAGAAGAATCCTTGGAAAAGACCCTGATGTTGGGAAAGATTGAGGGCACTAGGAGAAGGGGACGACAGAGGACAAGATGGTTGGACAGTGTTCTCGAAGCTACGAACATGAGTTTGACCAAACTGCGGGAGGCAGTGCGAGACAGGAGTGCCTGGCGTGCTATGGTCCATGGGGTCACGAAGAGTCGGACACGACTAAACGACTAAACAACAACAACAACCTTATCACATGAACCTGGGGTCAGGTGACTGACATTATTTTCATAGTTGTTCTTATATTGTTCTAGGAATGTATGAACAACTCTACCGTAAGAGTGTCCTTAACAAACTATAGTTCCCAGGATTCTTTGGGGGAAGCCATGACTGTTGAAAGTGGTATGATACTGCTTTATTTTATTTTATTTTTAAAAGCAATTTATTAGATTTTTCAAATAAACACATTAACAAAACAAAACATTCCACAACACAAACACACACAATTTTTCTCTTTTTAACGCCTATTATTCTATCTCAAATTCACAATGCTCTGCCGAGCTTTGACTTCCCTCCCTCCCCTCATCTGGTTTTCTTATCTACTCTTATCTCACAGTTCCTTTACTCCTTCTACTTAAAGTCATTTCGTAGGATTTATTTCAGTCCTGCAAGTGTCTTTAAACTTCTACAGTTCCTCTCCATATAGTCCACAAATTTACTCCAGTCTTTTTGGAACTTTGCCTCTCCCTGGTTTCGGATCCTGTTAGTTAGTCTTGCTAATTCCGCATAGTCTATCATTTTTGTCTGCCACTCGGTATGATACTGCTTTAAATGTATAGTGCAGATATGACCTTTGTGCATAATTTGGCTCCATCCCATTTCTGCATTAACCTGGGGTTTATTTATTTTTTATTCATTTTTGCAAAAATGTTCATTTAAATACCATTTAAATAAGTATTTTAAAATTTCAATATAAGCATTTTAACTGTATTTTTCTTGCAAAATACATATTATGAAATGTATTTTGATTATATAGAATCAGTCAAGAACTTAACTGAAACATCTTAGAAGTGCAGATTCAGTTCTGATCTGCACATTAGTTGCAGAAGATCAGTTTGTGGATTCTGACCAGATGCCGGGAACCAGACTGAAGGGTATTGCTCTGAGGAAGAATGGTGGGAGCCCCCCCCCCCCGTGCAAGGGCCTGATACTGAAGCAGGAGGATCATATCGACCTAGAGCAACGGTTCGCGGAAGGACACAGTTCGGAAACTGACAGTTGGGCTGAGCTGCAAGAAGAAAAACCAAGGGGAGAGGAACGGGAAGAGAGAGCTGGTTGAATCTCCCTCACTAGAAAGTGTGCAGGTCATGAGCCCTAGAGCCCGGCATCTGGATAGGGTAGCTTCTCAGAAGGCTCAGTGGTGGTGGAGGGATCACGTGGTGAAGAGACAGGAAGACGGAAGTAACTCGAGGGAAGTGGGAGGAACTCAATTGGGAGCACCTGCAGGGTGAGAACGGACACTGAATGTTTGTGCTGTGTTCAAGAAACCTCTCTCTTGCTGCAAAAGACTGCTTTCGCTTCATTCTGTTATCTACAGAGAGGGGGAAGGTAAGTGAAATATACTCGGAGTCAAGAGTGAATTTCATGCTCTTTATTCAGCTCATAGTCATCAAGGAGGAGAAGAGAAGACGAATGGCTCTTTTCCCAAAACCATCTGCTTATATACATTATTTACACAATGGGCCTTGCGTGATTGGCTACTTCAGGGCTACACCTGTGGGCCAATTATATTGTGGATTGACTTTTGCCTGCAGCCTGATTGGCTGCTCCTACAGGCCAATCAGGTAGCAGATTCACTTCTGCCAGCCGCCTGATTGGCTGCTCCAGCAGGCCAATCAGGTTGCGGATTCACTTCCACCTGGAGTTGGATTGGGTAGCTCCCGCTGATTCTGAATCCTATTGTTCTAGGATTCAGCTCAGTACATAACAGTAAGCCTTGCCTGGCTACCTGACACCAGATCAGGCCAATTCATATCAAAATACATAAAGATCAACTTCCTAAAGCATCCTTATTGATCCCACACAGCACTCTGTGGTAACAGTCTCCACCCAGAATTGCCGAGGCTTAGCTGAGTGACGTAGTGTTGGCTTTGGTTTGTTTGTTTTTTAACAGCACAGACAAATTCACTGCACTTTCTTTTCATCCCCAGCTGTTTGGAACTAAAACACAGCCTTCACGTTGTCCAGGAGACACACAAGCTTTCTTTGTGTCAGCATCTTGTACATTTCCTCCACATTCAAAAACATGTGAAAGCTCCATTTTGGGTGTGATGTTGTGGGGCAACAGGAAGTTTGTGGAACCTGTGGATTTGGTTCCTTTTCAGCCAGATAATATTGAAAGCTGTTCAGCAATATCCTAATACTCATCAGGGCCCCCAGGTAAAAGGCCCCTGAATCCATCTGTTGACCCATATTTAAAAGCTTCCTGTCTTTGCAGCATACACCACAAGTTCTCATTTGCTAGCCTTCATCTACCAAATGGGCATAGCCATACACAGTCAGAGAGAATCCTCTTTGTTCCTATCTACTACAGTCTGACCTAAATATTTCTGCAGTACAAAAGATATTCTTCTCTTCGTGATAAGCAGTCTACCATTTCTCTTTAGATCATCATACTGGGATTATGGCTTCTGCTTGTCTCCTATTAACACAAAGGGAACACATGGAGAGTTGCAGCAAAGATGCATGAAACCCAATGCAGGCAGCAATGGGAATTCAAGATATTATACCACAGCAAAGTGTCCTGGTTTAGTTGGGGCCGCCCTACCCTGCAGCACAATTGGTAATCCACCCCTGCCTAGAACTCCTTATCACTCTCTTGATTCTTGGTATCATTTCTTGCAGCTCAGCACAAAGCCATTATCCTTGGGAGAGAATAAAGCACAGCTAAGTGTTCAATGCAACAACTTATCTTGGTAAAGCAATGTTAATGCACACACTGCCTTTATGTGTCAGACAGCTTTAGTCTCGTGGAAAAGAATTAAAAAATACCCAGGCACACACAAAAGAAGGAAAGGGAGAAGGGAGAGGAGGAGGAGGAGGAGGAGGAGGAGGAGGAGGAGGAGGTGGCGGAGGAGGAAAGGACTTCTTGGGAATGATCCCTGAGGAAGTAATTATGAGTATTTGATATGGAAAAGGAAAACAAGAGGACAGCCTCATCGCAGGACACAGTAAACCTGAGCTGACAGCCTGACAGAAGAGGCTTCTCCTCATGGAGTGCTGCCTCTAGCTTTGGTGGTTCATTGCCAACTTTCTCTTATTCCAGAAATTACATTTTTTAAAAAAAGAATGTACAGTTTGCAGAGGTTAGGAAAGTATGTAAATGGCTCATTTCTGGGTAAGATAAGTGTAGGTGGTGAGTTCTTAATTTCCCCCATCCTTTTCTAAAATGAGTGTTTTTAATTTATTTATTGAGAATTCATGCTATTTTTATACAACAACAACAACAACAACAACAACAACAACAACAACAACAACAACAAGAAGAAGAAGAAGAAGCCACTATCAAAATTGACGATGGAATTGGAATCAAATTCTGTATCCAGTTTTAATGAAAAGAAGTCATTTGCCCATGGCTAAAATATGTGATACTGGTTTAAAAGCCTGTAATACCCTCAAGAATGCCACCCCTGATCTATATCAATCTACTACAAGTCTACTCCAATTACATCTCTTATTTGACCTGATCAGAAAAGATTTCACAGTCATACAAGAGATGATAGAAGTTTGAAAAAGGAGTTCCAATTAGAGCAGCGCTTCTTGGTATGGATGCCCAAGTCTACATTAGAAATGAAAAATAACAACTGACAGCGAAGGGCTGGATGGAACACAAACTTTGCATGGATCAAGTTTCAGGCCAAGTCCCCAGGATCTCTAGTTAAAGAGTTAGCTGGGGACAGATCAAACAAACCCAATAGGTGGTACCAACAATGGCATGAAATGCTAGAATTCAAGAGGCACCATTTTATTCTTGAAAACTCTCACAGAGGGAAGAGTTTCCCTGGTCACAGAACCTGAGGACCGTTCCCCTGCCAATTTTTCACATACTGCAGTCTTTCCCCCTCATTCCTATCACTTATGGATTAAGGAAGAGCCCAGTGGCTCTCCTAGGTTCCAGGCATTAGTCTACCCCAGACCTACCAGGAGATGTCAGGAACTGAACCCGGGACCTTTTGCATGGAGTGCCCTACTTCTGAGTTCCAGCTCTTCCACTCAGTGGGCGGCATAATTGTTACCCATGTTTACAATATTACCTGAGTTGCCCCTGCAGGTACCAGTGCTAACAATATGTCTGTCTGAAATGTTTGCCAGTCAGAATGCTCTTGTGTCAGGTGTGAGACACATGGGTGTGGTTGGTGGAACAAGGCCTCATGGGCCAAATTCAAACACTTGGTGGGACAAGTTTCATCTGTGGGTTGGAGGTTCCAACTCCTGAAATAGACCAGTTGTCTAGCACAGTTTAAAGCAGCTTTCTAGGGTCACAATACTGTAGATGTGTAGGTTTTTCAATTCTGCAGACATTGGTTATGTCTGGGCCAAGTCTACAAAGGTAGCCTGAGCCCCAGGTTTTCCAGTGGAAATGTGTTTTGGATTTCCACAAGCAAAAAGCCAGAAAATAAAACAAATGGAATTGTTTTATTTAGTAAAACAAGTTTATACCCCATCATTCCACTATAAAATAGCATGTAACACCCCCCTAAAATATAACACAAACATAAACAATTCAAATGTTATACAAAACTGATAAGAAGATAGTACTGCCGATAGTTTAAATATCAGAGTGCCTCAAAAGTGCAGAGGCTCAGGGAAAGATGCTGTACGTACAATGCATCACACCTGCCAAGAAGACTCATGAGACGAAACATTAGGATAATGGCCATATCTCTTAATATAACAGCTTGGAAGAACTGCAAACAGTTTAACCAATCAACCAAATTCAGAAAGTATACAGGCAAGTGAGAATTTTAGTTAATTCTGGTAGAACAGCATCCCTTCAGATCCTTTAGCACAGGCATCCCCAAACTTCGGCCCTCCAGATGTTTTGGACTACAATTCCCATCTTCCCCGACCACTGGTCCTGTTAGCTAGGGATCGTGGGAGTTGTAGACCAAAACATCTGGAGGGCCGCAGTTTGGGGATGCCTGCTTTAGCATGTCATACAGTTGCAGATGGTGACTCCCCAGCAAACTGGGCAGCAGCAGGGGGCTTGATTACTAGGTGAGCCTTGAATGTGAATGCACACATGCATCTGGGTGCTACTGTCCAGCATTCACACAAAGTGCATGTTGGGCCTTAAAGGGGATCCCCATAAGTCCCACCTGTCCTACTGCCTAGCAGATCACTAAAGGGTATTCTCAACCCAATAATGCCTCAGTGTCCCTGCTGTTTCTCTCCCCAACCACCTCACCTGCCCACACTCCTTATACAAAGGTTGAAGAGCTCAGGATGAAGATCCAGCAGGCCCCCCACATGGTCCTCCCCTCAACCTGCTCCCTTTGGGAGTAGTCTTCCTTGAGGAAGGAGGAAAATAAATGCACACCTGCTACAAGAATAAAAAAAAACATATTCCTTCCAGTAGCATCCTAGAGATCAACAAAGTTTGTCATTGGTATGAGCTTTCGTGTGCAAGCAGACTTCTTCAGATACAAAGAAGCTCATACCAATGACAAACTTAGTTGGTCTCTAAGGTGCTCCTGAAAGGAATTTTTTTATTTTGTTTCAACTATGGCAGACCAACACAGCTACCTACCTGTAACTGCTACAAGAATAATATTCCTTCTGCTTATTGGTTTTTATCTCCATATAGCTTGTTGTTGTTGTTGTTTAGTCGCTTAGTGGTGTCCGGCTCTTCATGACCCCATGGACTAGAGCACACGAGGCACTCCTGTCTTGCACTGCCTCCTGCAGTTTGGTCAGACTCATGTTCATAGCTTCAAGAACACTGTCCAACCATCTCGTCCTCTGTCGTCCCCTTCTCCTTGTGCCCTCAATCTTTCCCAACATCAGGGTCTTTTCCAGGGAGTCCTTCCTTCTCATTAGTATCTTTACAGCATTGGACTTTCCTTTCGCTTCCAGGCATATCCACAACTGAGCGACTTTTTGGCTTTGGCCTAGCCGCTTCATCAGCTCTGAATCTAGTTGTACTTGTCCTCTGCTCTTCCTCAGTAGCATGTTGGATGCCTTCTGACCTGAGGGGCTCATCTTCCAGCGTCATAACTTCTATCTTCCTGTTGTCTTTGTCCATGGAGTTTTCTTGGCAGGGATACTGGAGTGGCTTGCCAGTTCCTGTTCCATGTAGATCATGTTTAGTCAAAACTCTCCACTATGACCTGTCTATCTTGGGTGGCCCTGCACGGCATAGCTCATAGCTTCTCTGAGTTATTCAAGCCCCTTCGCCATGACAAGGCAGTGATCCGTGAAAGGGTTTCCATATAGCAGTGGTTCCCAGTTAGCTAAGTACTGCAGCCCCCCTGTTTTTCAAAAGCAAAGCCATGGACCTCCTGCTTTTGAAAATTTTGTTATCTCTATGGTAGTTTTTGTTATGTGAATGGTGCCACAGACCCCCTTGGGTGGGTTACAAGGCCCCCCTGTGATCCACGGATCACCGGTTGGGAACCACTTCTGCTATACAGTATTATTCAGGATTCAAACACTGGTAAAACCTGCAGCTGATTCCATATAGTGGGACACAGGCCCATGTGCCCACTTCCTACTGCACATTGGAAGTGGATTGTGCAAACTCAAAGCCTCAAGTTGCTCAATAAAAAATGGAAAGCCAGACAATGGCCACCATCTACCCAACCAACACTTTTTATTGCTATTTTTTACATGAATCAGAACAGTTTGTGTCAGATAGATTTTCATCACATCTGAAACTTTGCATATCTCTTTCTGTGGCAGCACCAGCACCAGCACCACCAACACTGCCTCAAAGCCTTTGTTAAAAGCTGTTCTGAAGGCATTTTCGGTCTTTCTGCTGCAGCAAAGCAGCTTATTTTCCTTTGCAGGAGCCTGAAAGGCAGCCGTGAAATGCAAGACTATTAATATTTCAAAGTGTTCTGGTGACATAATAAATCAAGAAAGTGAGCCTTGTGTGTTTTCTGATGTTGCCAGAAACTCTAGACGTATTTATAGCCATGTTCACACTTGAGTGTTTTATCATATAAAGAACATTGATCTAAATATAAATTAAAATGATAAAAAGCTATAAAAATGCAAAACAAAGCATTGCTCTCCCTAGCTGATAAAAGTTCCCCTTATTCCAGTCTCTCTAGTCCCCTCCTTCTGCTCATCACTCCTTTGCCTTTTGCTTGTAATTTATAATTTTCAGCTTCCTCTTTTAGTGTCATGTCTAATGTTCCATCAGTTTGATTTGTAGTGATGCACTCAAACAGAGTAAAGCTTTTGTTTGTTGTAAAATGCAACCAGTTTGAGGCGAGTTCGCGTGTGGTTTCCTTCTCTGCACTATTCTCTCTGCAGATTCACATTTCTTGTTCCTGCCTGAGGGGATGGATTTGAGTTAGATTATCTTTAAGGCACCTTCAATGTTGTGCTTTGCTTCCTCTTAGACATTTCAAGTGCATCTCAGCATCAGTAGCAAGGCTTCTAGGATCTCTACTCCTAGATCTTGTCGTTAAGCAGGCTTATTGTGAAAATAAAACAACGTGCTTCATGTGATGTTTGCAAGTGTGTGTGTGTAAATCCGTGTATTGCAGTTTACACCTGACAAAGTAAGCTGTATCCTATCAAATATCATGCCTGGATAATGTCAGCAGTCTTTACAATTTACAGTCTTTACAATGTTAGAACCTTTTGGCAATTTACAATTGCAATTTTAGAGCTTCTTGGAAATTCTACCATATGGGTAAAAGTATACTTCTGGATTCCTTCTGAAGTCTGTTTTGTGCAATGACTGCTTTCCCTTTTCAAGTTCCCTTCAAATTATTTACTTATTGCATTCACATCCCACATTTTTCTCCGAGGAGCTCAAGGCGATGCACATGGTTCTTCCCATTGTGATGTAATCCCCACAACAAACACTGTGAGGTTGGTTAAGATGAGAGGCAATGACTGGCCCAATGTCACCCAGTGAGCTTCACGGATGGCCAAGGGGGCAATTTGAAACCTGTATCTCCCAGATCTCAGGCCGAGACTCTAAACACTGCACCTCACAGGCTCTCAGTAGCACCAAACATTTGGAAAATGGAGCCTTGGCAGATTTTAGGACTAGTTGTGTATTTCAGTTTGAAATGGAACCTCTCCCCCCTCCCCCCTTATACTGTATATAACATCAAAGTCTCATATCAAATATGATTGATCTGTAGAAAGGACTTTAGGATCTGAAAATAGAGACAACTTATGTACCTTGTAACACCCCCCCCATGTGTGTGTGTGTGTGTGTGTGTGTGTGTGTGTGTGTGTGTAAAACACCCCCCCCAATATATATAAATGATGTGTTAATCCCACAATTATCTAAAAGGCTAAAACTCACAAAAAAGTTTGGGATCATTTCAGAACAATAACTTCTTAAGTTTTTGGGTGGTTGCTGATAATTTCAAAAGTTCAAGGACTTACTTCCTCCCTTCATATAAGAAAGGATTACCTGGGCTCTTACATTGTCTAATGATTTGTATTAATTTAGTCCTGTTCCCAGTATCATCTGGAGGAAATCTGATGGTAGCCCATTGGCTAGAAAAATCCACACATCCAAAGGAATCCTTGAAATCCCAGACTTTCAGCAAGAAGATGAAGGCTCCTACGAATGCATTGCAGGAAACATTCGGGGGAGGAATGCTGCAAAAGGCCAGCTGCTTATATATGGTGAGAAAATTGAATTGTTTCCAGATAGAATACCAGCATTATTGTGAAATACTACTTAAACCCTTTATATAACATTTAGTCTTCACAGGAAGAAATCAAGGACAAAAATAATAACATGACTGGTGTAGTTCAGAATTCAGTGAATATGAAATATTATGCATCAGTGGTAGACTATAAAGGTAGCTCATAGCATCCTTGGGCTACAAAGATAAATACAAAGAAAAATGGAGGGGTAAAGTGGTTTCATTCATACAAAATATTAAGTGGCAGAGAGAAATTATTTTGTCATCTCCTCTTCCCCCCGTTTATCCATGGCAGAGCTCCCTAACTTTGTGCCCAGCAGATCTTCAGGCTATAATTCCCATGATTCCTGACCATGGGCCATGCTGGTCAGGGGTTATGGAAGTTGAGTTCCCAGACAGATAGAGGGCACAGGTTGGGAAAGACAGGACTAAACAAGGAAGAAGATCCCAGTGGTTTGTGGTGGTGGTGGTGGGTTCTTTGGAAAAAGCACTGTCAGCACGTCCTTCCAGAAGCAGAGGATGTAAACAAAGAATTAGGCAAAAAGGTGAAATATTTAGGGATATGGCTGACTGCAAGGAATCATAATCTATTTCAAGATAATTATATAAAGATTTGGAAAGAGATTAACCCCATGTTTCGCTCGACCCTTTTAGGAAACCGGTACAGAACGGAAATAGAAAAGAAATAGAAAAGAATAGACACGACACAGTCTTCTATAAAAGTATAGAAAGAGTTTACTCACTCACATTCTGTTCACAGATGGATCCCAGAAGGCAGACTTAAGTTACAAAAGTAATATACCTGGAAACTATCCCATAAGGAGATAGCTCCTTTGTCTTCTCTTGGCTGCAAACCAAGAGAGCATCTCAGATTAAGCATATATATGTTGCTTCTTTGAGGAATGGAGTCAAAGAGAGAGAGGTGGCTGTCCTGCCCTGTGCTTTTGTTGTTACCTGCATAGGGAAGGTCATGCCCACCTCTGGTCACATGTAGAGAAAGCCTTTCCCAGCCCAGAAGGAAACAGGAAGTTTACCTGCTGGCTGGGCAAACATTCCTCCTCATGTGTAAACATGTTCACCCTAGGAATGTTGTACTTGACTGCTCTGTGTTAACCCACCTGCAAGGGGCTGAATTTGAATTTAAGGGGGCTGAATTATAAGAAAACATGAAGGGGATTGTAGTGGGCAGGCTGCAAGGTGGGTGGGAAGTGGGATGCTCCTCCATTATACATCCCGGTGGACTGTGGGTAATTGTGGATGACGTTGTGTACATGGATTCAAAGACCAGGGTGAAAATGCACTAAAGTCAGAGTGAAGGGTAATGTGTGCAGACGTCTTAGCATAGGTTTCCTGGTCGCTCCCACTCCGAATGGGGTTTTAGGTTTTATTATGCTGTATATCCATGGTTAAATGTATATTTCTGTACTAATTCCTCATATAACACGTAAATGTCACAGACAACAACAGAGAAATGGCCAGCTTCAAAATGCAGAGTTTTTAACACACATTTCTCCTGAAGAAGTATACATTAGGCTGTTCTGATAAGCTTATTTATTTAAATTTATGTTTTTATTTTGTCACATGTTCCAAGGCTTTAGGGGAAAGGAGCCTACAATAAAGTTACAATAATTCTGTGTGTTTTTCCCCATTGATAACAGCACTCCCTGAATGGAATAAAAGCATTGAGAATGCCTCTCTCTCTCTTTATGACACATTGGTTTGGGAATGTGAAGCAACTGGGAAGCCCAGCCCCTCATATAGCTGGTTTAAAAATGGCCAGCCCCTTGTATCAGAGGTAAGATCTGGGATTCATTTTGGCTTCAGCTCAAAATTTGTAACGAATTCCGCTTTTTGTGACGCTTTCCTGCTTTTCTTTTGTCCCTTTGAAAATCTAACTCTCTTCTGAATCAATCAGCAACTGGTTCCATTGAGTGATTCCAGATTTTAGCATGAAATAAAAGGGTGGACAATATCTCACCATCCGCCATTTCCACTCCATGGTTTGAAGGAGAATGCCTAGTACCACTGCAACAAAATATCTGTGTTGTATCTTTATCAAGCTAGATTGCAACAGCCATTCATTTGTCCATTGCTTTTTCTTACTTGTGAATGATTATTTATCAGATTGGTTATATGACTCAAAAGAAAAGCAGCCTAAAAAGATAGAAAAGTAGAGCTTCCATTTGAAATAAAGTGTATATGTTGATGTGTTTCACATTCATATGGTTTTGTGGGTCGGTGGGTGGAAGAGAGAGAGAGAGAGAGAGAGAGAGAGAGAGAGAGAGAGAGAGAGAGAGAGAGATTCACTCTGAGGACAGCAACAGCCTGCAGGTTGAACTAAGTATGCAGAAGATATTTGCAGCAAGCTCTGTGGAAGTAAAAAGTGGAGAAGTAATGGAATGTTGTTAATTAGATTGCTGTGTACCATCCATACAACCTGAGGCTGTGTCCTCATCAAATTTTTAAGCTAAGCAAGGTTGGGATGGGTCAATACTTGAGGGAGAATCCTCTAAGGAAAAACCAGAGTGCTGAAGGATCGGTTTAAAAAAAATCAGTAGGAGTCACCCTTTCTTCAGCTACGCTTCTCTCTCTCTCTCTCTCTCTCTCTCTCTCTCTCTCTCTCTCTCTCTCTCTCTCTCTCTCTCTCTCTCTCTCTCTCTCTCTCTCATGATTGGCATCATCTTAAACTATTAAAAAATCCCTGCAGTTATGCACATTTGATTCTTAACACATATGCCCAGAACCAGAGCTACACACATCACGATGATCACACAGACATCTTGTGCATTCATTCCTTTCTATTCATTTCAACAGAAGGGAATCCGACACATGGAAGAGACAGTGGGACTGAGCCAGCCAACATTATTATCATATTTATTTATATCCCACCTTTTCCCCTGAAAGGGACTCAAGTTGGCTTCCAGATGAAATAGAAACAACTTGAAAACATGGGAGAGACAGGACCAATAGTTAAAAAAACAAACATTTTTTTTTGTGTGTGTGTGTGTGTGTGTGTGTGTATGATGAGAGAGAGAGAGAGAGACGCTGGCTTTGACCCCAATGCCTGCATATTCGGTGAATATAATCTCCACAAGTGAAGAGACAGGACTGTGACTCAGAGATAGAGCATCTGCTTTGCATGCAGGAGGTTTCAGGATCAATCCCTACCTAGGTAGTGTTGTGCAGGGCTCCTGCCTGGGCTCCTGCAGAACTGCTGCCTATCAGTGTAGACCAGTGTTTCCCGAACTGGATCTCCAGCTGTTTTTGGACTACAGTTCCCATCATCCCTGACCACTGGTCTTGCTAGCTAGGGGTGATGGAATTTGTAGTCCAAAAACAGCTGGAGACCCAAGTTTGGGAAACCCTGGTGTGGACAGTAATGAGCTAGATGGGCCAATGATCTGTCTCGATATAAGTCAATTCCCTACATTCCTCGATTTGGAGCCTGTGGAATTAGGATGCTCACTGGCTTGGAGACACCACTTGTGTAGAGTGCAGAGAGATCAGCAGTGTGTGTGTGTGTGTGTGTGTGTGTGTGTGTGTGTGTGTGTGGCATTGGGTGAACATAACTGTTGTCTCATGGCAAAACAATGAATTGAAAATATGTTTCGTCCTTATTTCTCGAGTATGAAACCTGATGTAGCCAAACAGCACCATCCATGCACAAGAGACAGGTATCAGCACCCTTGATTTAGGGTGGGAAAACTACCAGAGCTTGAGCTCAGGGGCTATAGAATTCTGACTGACTGACAAAGGAGAATGAAACAGAAAACCAGGAAGATAGGGAGAGATAGGGAGATAGAATGGCGTATTCTAAAATAGGCATGGCTAATAGTTTGGTTAAAAAATGTAAGAGCCTGCTGGAAGTGGCCAATGGCCCATCTAGTCCCACATCCTGTTCTCTCGGGGCAGCCCAATATCTGTAGAAACCCGCAAGCGGGATTCAAGCACAGGAGTCCTATGCCCTCCTGCGGCCTCCAAAAGCAGGTATTCAGAAGCATCGGTGCCTCTGACTGGAACACTCCACAGTGCCCAACTGGGTTGGAAATGCCACCTGCACATATGTACGTGGGAGCTCTTGAAATCAGATAAGTTCAGAGTACACACCCAGACTTTCAAACACAAAACTGATTACTGCATCATCAGCAGTCAAAAGGCAATTTCATTCTTTGGCCAGCAAGTCTTTTAACACATATAGCTCAGGGCACATACAGCAGATCCTCAAAGGATCCCCAATACAACCTGAAGCACTCCTTAAAATATATTGAATAATGTCAGGGCTTTGCATGTACAAAGTGTCATCATACTCCCACCCAACCTTCCTGCTGATCTCAAACCCAGGTTAAAAGGAATAATGCCTGGTACCTATGACGGAAATGCAGTGTGGTGCACTGGAATTGTATTGGCGGCTGATTCAGGTGAAACTAACGTGCCAGAGGGCAGAACCACAGGTGTGGCTCCTGGGGGTTTGAATTTGGCAACCTTGACATAGAGGCTGCATGCACAGACATATGTTCTTTCTTCACTCTAGCAGGGACAACTTCTCTTTCTCTTTAAACTAAATAAAATAAAACATTTTAAATATGGTTTTAATAGTATTAATATTGGCTTCCTTCCTTCTTCTTTTTTTTTTAGGAAAGATTTCAAATTGAAAATGGAACTCTTACTATAACTATGCTGAACATTTCAGACTCTGGCTTCTATCAGTGTGTTGCAGAAAACCAATACGATTCCATCTATTCCAATGCCGAGTTAAGAGTAAAAGGTAAGTTAACAATTCCTTCAAAGGGAAAGACTGGAATGTTATAAACAACTAAGTTCTGAGAATGAAAGGGTGGGGGGAGCCATGCCGGTCATGGAGGAGACAAGCCAAGAGGAAAGACCCATACATTTCAAAGCTAAAGAATGAAAACTCATTAGTTCATTTTCTTTGAACTGCTAGGCTCCATATATCTCTACACCCACTTTTTTATTTAACTTATTTATAGTTTCAGCCCCTGATTTTTCCAAACATCCTGTGAAAAAAACGTCAGTTGTCCAAGTGGGAGGCCAAGTTGCAATTGGATGCAAGCCAGAGGCCTCTCCCAAGGCTGTCATTAGCTGGAAGAAAGGCACTGAAACGCTACGGCAAAGCAAAAGGTAACCCCCCCCCTTTTCTTTTTCTTTTGTTTCTAAGTGATCTGTTTATCAAATCTTGGCAGGATTCAAGGAGCTACTGGGCCACCTGGAAGGAGCTTTCACTATTTCATTGAATTTCTTTTACTCTTTTTTTTTTTTAAAAAAAACCACGAATGGCTGAAATCCATGCCATGTCACAAACCCCTCAAATATCAACAGCAATGCCATGTGACATAGAGGCCTGCTGCTCATTAATAGAAAAAATGTCTAAAGATTGTTGGGTGTATCCGATGGTTGTTATTTTCTCCTGCAGGAGAAGCCTGGGAAGTAGAAGCAAAATCATTTCAAAAATGGTGAGATGATTGAAGAAACATGCTAAAATAAAGTAGAGCTGCTGGATAAGATAAATTAAATGATACAAAATGATAATCTGATTGAAGTTGACTCTAGGTAATCTGGCTGTTGCGTGTACAAGAGCATTCTATTTTTTATGTTTTCTTTTTATTAATCTATATACCGCTTTTATGCCAAAATGGCATAAATATTTTCTGAGTTGTACATTTGTCAGACTTACAGGGAAACGTAAGCCTATTATTTTCACCTTTTAATATATTATGTTAAATAAATCAGGTCATTGTTTCTTCAACCGAATCCCACTCTTTAACTGGACAATGATAATTATACCTAATTGTCCATCTTTTGGTATCTGAGGAGAAATGTATCCCCTTTACCTACAGGGGCCAGATATGGGTCAGAAATGCAGATTTGGAAAACTTCTGAATTCTTAGTTTGATGGCTTCTAAACACAAATAAGAGCTAGGAGCTCCAGCATCATCAGCAGAAAAGTCCATCTCACATGACGATGTGGAGGAGAGAGTTGCATGTGTCACCTCCTCTTTTATTTCTCTTCCATGGTACATTGTCAAAAAAGAAAAACAGTAGAAGCTCTTTAACTAAACCAAAGTGACTGAACTGGTGTTGTAACTGCTGCAATACACTACACTAACAAATAAAGACTATTCCTTCAGTAGCACCTTAAAGACCAACTAAGTTTTTATTTTGGTATGAGCTTTCGTGTGCATGCACACTTCGTCAGATTCAAGGTATGTGACGAAGTGTGCATGCACACGAAAGCTCATACCAAAATAAAAACTTAGTTGGTCTTTAAGGTGCTACTGAAGGAATTTTGCTTCGACTCAGACCAGCACGGCTACCTACCTGTAAATAAAGACTATTCACTGATTGCTAACAGATGACCTATGGGATATTCAAAGTGGTGCCTAATGTTAAGCCAAAATATTTTATTATCTGAAAAGTTTCACTTGCGTTTGAAATGTTCTACCAGTGTATTCAGCAGACAGTTCTTCTGTTGTTTGGTTCATTTAGTTTGATGATATGCATTGTTAGTAGCAAACAATCTGAACCCTAATTTTGAACCACAGGGGACTTTCATTCATAACTTCTGTATCATCAAATGATATCATGTTTTAAATAGTTCAGAAAGTTTTTGGTGGTCTCCTAACCATACCTGAAGCCAGTGCTTTTTTCCAGCCATTGCTCACAGGAGCTCAGGTGGGTGCCATTGCCATTCTGGGAGAACAAGAGAGAAGTTCATGGTGAGTTCAGGCACCTCTTTTTCTAGAAAAACAGCAGTGCTTAAAGCCTATTTTATAGGGAGATTAGTTTTGATGCTTCTCAAGCCTTTCCCACCCTTTCTTTGAAAACTTCTTGAAGAAGTTCCACTTCTGATATTAATGAGGCGTAACTAGGGGCTGGATGCTCTAATTTCGAAGAGAGGTTTTGGTTTTGGTTCTGTAATTAATTTTAATCTGCTGGGGAATGTGCTTGATTGACAGACTTCTCAGAGGTGAGTTTTTGTATCTCAAAATAGGTAAGAGAGTTTGCAGCGAGCTAAGCTGGTGTTGTGCATGCTAAGAAATTAGTGTGACTTTAGAGAGACCTTAGGGAGAAACTCTGATCATACAGTTGTGATCAAACTCATGTGGGAAGGTTCTTGTGGCAGTACAGTGCCATGTGCCATTGTTTCCACTGTCATTGCCTTTCAGTGGTGCTAGGTGGAACCTCAGGTAGAAAATGAAATACTCCTACGCAATAAAGTCATACTCTCTACTATAGAATTGAATATAATAAAGACAAAGGCCATATATGTCTTGGAGAGATGTACAAAAGTCCACAGAGCAGGCTTTAAACAAGAAGTGTTTTCTCATTCCCAGTTTATTAGCCTACTCCGGTGCTTCAGTTTGTCTTATGCTTTCTGTTTAGACAGATAAGAATGGTGTAGAATTGGAAGCAGAATGTAAATTTGGCAATACTTTGAAATATTTTAAATCATTTTGCAATAATAATGTTTAAACTGGAGCTTTAGCAATCTAGGTGAATAACAGTTTTGTTGTTGGAACTCTGCATTTTGAAGCACCAGATTTAGACAGTGAAGTGGTTCGTACCACAGAGTATATACCAAACTATGACTTATCAAGACAACAAGAATGTGCAGACTCCTGGACAGTTGCTTGCTGCTGCTTCCCAGCCTTTTTTACTCTTGCACAATGCTGAGCTAACCCAACGTTTGGCTTAGCACAGGGGTCCCCAAACTAAGGCCCGGGGTCTGGATGCGGCCCAATCGCCTTCTAAATCCGGCCCGTGGACGGTCCAGGAATCAGCATGTTTTTACATGAGTAGAATGTGTCCTTTTATTTAAAATGCATCTCTGGGTTATTTGTGGGGCCTGTCTGGTGTTTTTACATGAGTAGAATGTGTCCTTTTATTTAAAATGCATCTCTGGGTTATTTGTGGGGCATAGAAATTCATTCATATTTTTTTTTTCAAAATATGGTCCGCCCCCACCCCCACAAGGTCTGAGGGATGCTAAAAAAAGTTTGCTGACCCCTGGCTTAGCATGTCATTTGAATCTGGGCTGCTGGTTAAGCTCTCCCCTCACTAAATACAAATTCTATCCAAGAACACACCTTAAGATTGTTCTTCGGCTTACAGTGTCATGCAAACCAGACCATTGTTATTACAACCTTCTTTAAATAGTATCTGATACTGGTCATTCAAATCCTAGTTTTCTCTTATGTGAAACATTCAACTGACTTCTGTTCTGAATCTCAGTTGGAATCTTCACCCCCCTTTTTTTCCTCCCCACCCCCAGCACTGAAGCCGTCCTCCTACCTAAACATTGTATTACGTCCTCATCAACCAGAAAGTTCATGTCCATTTTCATTTTTTAAATAGACCTCTGTGGGCTTTAGCTTTGAGAGCTGAGACAATGCAAAGGTTACCATAACTTCTGTCATAGAGCTTTGGTATGCTGATGACAACGTAGTGTGCGCACACTCAGAGGATGACCTCCAAACCATCCTAAATATCTTTGCAGAAGCTTACGAAAAGCTTGTCCTATCACTCAACATCCAAAAAACCAAAGTGCTGCACCAAAAACTACAAAATAACCCCTCTGCAGTGCCATAAATCCAACTCAGTGGTGTAACGGTGGAAAATGTTGATCACTTCTCCTACCTTTCCACAAGGGCCAACATTGATACTACCAACCTTACAATATGCTTGTGAAACATGGACTACTTATAAACACCATCTCCAACTCCTTGAAAGATTCCGTCAACGGTGTCTCCGAAAACTTTTACACATCACTTGGGAAGACAGGCGAACTAATATCAGTGTACTGGAAGAAGCAAAGATCACCAATGATTCTTCAACATCAACTTCGTTGGACTGGTCATGTTGTGCAGATACCTGATGATCATCTTCCAAAGCAACTACTCTATTCCGAACTTAAAAATGAAAAGCATAATGCTGGTGGTCAACAACAAAAAAGACAGTCTCAAGGCAAATCTTTAAAAATGTTGTATAAACACTGACAACTGGGAAACACTGGCCTGCGAGCGCTCCAGTTGGAGAACAGCCTTTACCAAAGGTGTCATGGGCTTTGATCTCAGGATGCAAGGGAGAAACGTGCTAAGAGGAAGGCACACATGGCAAATCCACACCGTGATCAACTCCTGCCTGGAAACCAATGTCCCCACTGTGGAAGGACATGTGGATCCAGAATTGGCCTCCACAGTCACTTACGGACCCATTGTTAAAATTGTGTTTATGGACGACAATCTTACTCGGCTATGAGTGATCGCCAAAGAAGAAGAATAATAATTCATTAAATCCAGATCATTTATAGACAAGTTAAAAAGCACAAGTCCTAATATTGTTCCTTAGGGAACTTCACTTCTTACATCCTGGTATCTGAAGAAGTGTGCATGCACACGAAAGCTTATACCAAAATAAAAACTTAGTTGGTCTTTAAGGTGCTACTGAAGGAATTTTTTATTTTACTTCGACCCAGACCAACACGGCTACCTACCTGTAACCATTCTTACATCCTGTCATTGTAGGAACTGTTAATGTATTGCTACTTACTTATTGTTTCCCAGTCTTTAACAAGTTACTGATCTCATTCAGTTCTTCTTCAGCAAGACTTGTTCTTCTACATGCTTGGTAATTCTGTCTTTAACAGTGGTTTCCACAAATTTTCCCCAAACAGATATTAAGCTATTTGGCCTGTAATTTCTAATATTCCCCCCCTTTTTTATATAAAAATTGTGTTATTTGGATCACTTTCGAGTCCTCTGGTATGGAGGCTGATCTTAGGGGAAAGTTCCATATTTTTGTCTGAATATCAAAATGTGAGAAGATGGACAAGAACATTAACAAGAAACTCTGATAGGAGAGGGACAAAACATTTCTTTCTTCAAAGTAACAATAAGAAAGGTGAAGGTCTGCACTTCTCCCTTTCCTATCATTCTTAGTTCTCATTTCTTCCTTTGTTGTAACTTTTCAACTGAAAGTGTCAATTTGCTGGCCTCAGTTAATCAAAACTTTCATAGTTTTCCTTTGTTGGATGTGAAAGTGTATGAAACTTTTTTAATGAGTGCCCTTGCACCTTCTCAGAGCTGTGACTTCTGCATGGTCCATTGGCACCTCTGGAAAGTTCAGCACAGATTTTGCTCAAATGAAACATTAGGCTCCATCAGCCAGCAAGTAACAGTAGCAAACTAAATTATTAAAGAAAGTGTTAACTTCCCCCATACATAACTTCTATACATTATTAAAAAATAAACCTTTTTTGATAACCACTACAACAACAAAGCTAAGTTAAATTCTTTCCCTTTGTTCTTTACCATAGCTGTCAACCCTCCCGTTTTTTGTGGGAAACTCCCTTATTTCAATCCGTTTCCCGCTGCTATCCCGGATTGTTAGATATCCCGTAAATTTCCCGGATTTCAAAGGAAGCAGCTCCTCTCCCTCACTGCTGGCCAGGGAGGCTCTGTGCCTGCCCCCACCTATGAGTGAGCAGCCTGGTTGCTCGCTCACTTGCCGAGTGCTGCCAGAAATCGCGTCTGCGCTTGCCCAGGCATGCGCAGAACCAATTTCCAATGCCGCGCTGCTGGGTGAGGCTGCTGATCCCTTATTTTCCAATCCGGAAGTTGACAGCTATGTTCTTTACCCACTTAAGGTTTTTGCTGAGTTTCACACAGCACAGAATTCTTTTAATTGTAATTATGCGTTCATAAGTTCATGTTCATAGATATGCAAAAAAGTCTTTATGACACTTAGATTACAGCAACAGTGATTGGGCTACAATCATAGAGAAAGTAGGCAGCCTGGCTGACCAGAAAGGAAAAGCAATCAGAAGACACAGACAATTATTCAAGGGAGTTAAAGATGGTGCCGAAAAAAGGATGTTGGAGGACAAAAATTAGATAGACTAAGATGCAAAAAAAGAAGTAAATATATACATATAGGCATACATTAATTGTGGTATGAGCGTCATATAATCCTATTATTGAAATAGTTTTAACTGCCCAATACATGGAAAATATGGAATGAGATTTAAGTTGAGAACTATGAAACACTTATCAAACAGAAAAAATGGATGTGCCATGTCTAGTACCTACACACAGAGAAAGCAGCTCATAGTCAGAGGGCGGGGTATATATAAATTATTATTATTATTATTATTATTATTATTATTATTATTGTTGTTGTTGTTGTTGTTGTTGTTGTTGTTATGAGAGCCATATACAATATCACTTATCCCCGGCGGGCCAATGTGCAAGGTGAACAAGACTGCCCACCTCTCAGTCACCTGACATCATCATGAAGTCAGATGAAACATTTCCCTTTACAGACTGGACTGAATTCAAACTGACCTGCAAAGGAAAAATGTGGGGAGTGGAGCCAGGCTTCTGGGGCCCTGGCCCAACGGTTGGGCATGTTGCTACATGTCCATGCATTAGAATGACTGGCTGATTTGAAGATGCCTGCACTGCTTGCACATGGGCTTCTTCAACTGCAGATGACCACACAAACATGGCATCTGGGGTGGGGCCAGGACCATGGAGTGCAGCCCCACACCCCAGTAATCAATTGATGCCTCTTTCACATGAAGTCATGGTGCTTAAGTAACATGGCTGTGAGGTGGGAATGGACTGAACTATAGGATGTGGGTGTACAATATGGGCGCAGTTCCTCATGTTTCCGTGTTGTGCTCATGGCAGTAACTTCTTACATACAAGGTTTCTTCACAAAAAAATATGAAATTTATGAGCCAGAAAGGTGGTTGGTTTGTTGGTTTGTTGTTGTTGTTGTTGTTGTTGTTGTTGTTGTTGTTTACCCCACCTCCTTGTTGAGGATACTGTTACAGAAGAGTCAAAGCTTAGTACTGAAGCACATGCTATTTATGCTGAATGTGAAAGGTTCCCTTTTTTAGTATCTCCAGGGAGACTGGGAAATACCTCTGTCTGGATCCCATGGCTCACAGGCGTAAACAATACAGAGCTAAATAGATCAATGTTCTGACATGGTGTGCATCTACTTCCTCTATTCCTAAATAAAAATAGATTGGGAGTGATTCACTCTAGGCAGAAGAGTCATCAAAATCCCTTCGAACTCTCTTTAAACCTCTTAATTGTTTCATTGAAGGCTTGAGTCTTTTACCATGGCTCACAATTAATGGCATTTCAGTTCACTAGCACCAATATTAGACTTAGAATCATAGAATCATAGAGTTGGAAGAGACCACAAGGGCCATCCAGTCCAACCCCCTGCCAAGCAGGAAACACCATCAAAGCATTCTTGACATATGCCTTTCAAGCCTCTGCTTAAAGACCTCCAAAGAAGGAGACACCACCACACTCCTTGGTAGCAAATTCCACTGCCGAACAGCTCTTACTGTCAGGAAGTTCTTCCTAATGTTTAGGTGGAATCTTCTTTCTTGTAGTTTGAATCCATTGCTCCGTGTCCGCTTCTCTGGAGCAGACTTGGAAACTAATGATGTTGTGACTACCTGGGATTAGTGGGGGGGGGGGTATTTTGTAGAATAAAATATACAAGTAAACCGAGATTTGGCCACCTCATGAGAAGAGAAGAATACTTTGGCCACCTCATGAGAAGAGAAGAATCCTTGGAAAAGACCCTGATGTTGGGAAAGATTGAGGGCACTAGGAGAAGGGGACGACAGAGGACAAGATGGTTGGACAGTGTTCTCGAAGCTACGAACATGAGTTTGACCAAACTGCGGGAGGTGGTGCAAGACAGGAGTGCCTGGCGTGCTATGGTCCATGGGGTCACGAAGAGTCGGACACGACTAAACGACTAAACGACAAACCGAGATTTAAAACCTAAAAGAAATGTACCTGAGCTCCAGAATCCTAATATTTCACTGCACATTGTGGGTGCTTTTATTCATATCTTGAAGCTGGGCATCATGATTGGGATCCAAATAGATTCATTTAGGAGTGCCTAAGAATTTGAGTACAGCCAGTGACACCCCCCCCCCTGAACAGTAGTCTCCCATAATAAACCTCCTTTAAAATACTTCCTGGGTTCAATTTTGAGCTGTTATGTGGCATGAGGTTGCTGCTGTGTGAACACAAACCCAAAGCTTCCCTAGTTGTGTGGTTCTTTGAATGCTGCTCCATGAATCTAAATCAGGATCTTAATAGCTGGATATAGGAAGTCATTGTCTTCAACCTTTAAACTTCAGGATTTATGCTTTGTTGTGTGCTTTTTTATTTTTAAGACAACACTATCTGCATGATGTGTTTTCTGTTTGTGTCTTCCTCCCTCCTTCCTCGCTCCCACTCGTCTCTCTCTCTCACACTTTAAGCTTCTCAATGAATTGCAAAGGAGATAATCACAAAGGACGACACATTTCATATCTACACAGTGTTTCCCAATGACAAATATTTGTATTTTTAGTTTATACACCCCAAGGTGTGCTTAGAAAAACACACACAAATGGAATATAATTGCCTCTTTAATTAGCAGTGATATTTTTCTCTCACTTCTTATTGTTGCTAATACTGTAATTTTATTTACTCAAATGTCTTTAATAAGCCTGTTCAACTGGAATTTGGAATTCTGTTTTGATCCAAATTAACCTCAGGTTTAATAGTATATATTTTATTTGCAGTGAAATTGTGGCAACCTGATTTCAAAGCTCATTAAAATCTGCTCTGAGATAGGGAGAAGACTCTTTTACACATGCTGTAGTTAAAGGGAGTTTTATTAAATTGTGGTATTATTGCCATACAAATTACACACAAATAAGTAGAAAGACCATTCACATATTGTTACAGGCCATGCCAATATCTGCCACGCGATGCAAGATTCCAGGGGTCTTGGCATTAACCAGGGTTTGTGTTTCCTTTGGGGAAAACGAGGGGAAATGAGATTGTTATGTACTGAGCTGAATCCTAGAACAATAGGATCCAGAATCAGCAGTCTGATTGGTCCACAGGAGCCACCCAATCCAACTCCAGGTGGAAGTGAATCAGCAACCTGATTGGCCTGCAGGAACAGCCCTGAGGTAGCCAATCACGCAAGGCCCATTGTGTAAATAATGTATATAAGCAGATGTTTTGGGGAAAAGAGCCATTCTTCTCTTCTTCTCCTTTGACGACCACAAGATGAATAAACAGCATGAAATTCACTCTCGAATCAGAGTATATTTCAGAGATGGAAAGAGTTTACATTTACATCAAGAGGGGCTTGTATTTCCCAGCACTGGATTCATCGGCATCCTAAGCACCATCCCCATGTTTATCTTTAACAGCCTGCGCCAGCCGGCAAGCATGGCTATTGCCCGTCAGTCACTCCCCATTTCTTCCTTCTTCCCAGCAGAACTTTCCAAAAACAGCTCCTCCCTTTACATTCCAGCATCCCCCTGCCACCTCCGGTCACTGTAGCAACCTCTGTTACTCAAGCACATTGCAAAAGACAGTGTCCCCTGTTGCTTGCATCAGGCATCCTACCACAAAAGCTACTGGGCAGAGGGTCTTTTCTTTTGCTGATGGCTTACTATTATCAAACAAACCAGGCTGTTATCAGCCTTTTGTTTCTTGAACCACACAGCCGCCAGAGAGCCATTGTCCGGCTGGCCTCATGAGGAAGCTTGCCAGGATTATTCCCAGCCCTTGCTAAACAATTTAGGATGAATTTAGGAGTTTGCTCAAATTCCAACCCTTCACTGAATGTAGATACTACGGGGCGGTCTCCCCCCTCCCAACTCAACAATATAATGAAAATCCTAAGAGTCTAAGATGTATTCTAGTGGCACCATTGACAAATACCGTATATCATTAGGCAGAGCTAATTCACTTGACCTAATTCTGCTGTCAGTTCAGAAGCACACAAATAAATTCATTTAATGATTTTAATATTCCTCTAAAGAAAACTGGAGTGACTGGGTACAATGAAATCTACCCTTGTATTTGCTTTCTTCTCTTTATTTTTTCCCCATAGTTGGCCTATAGGCTGAAGCTATAATTCGGTTAAACTCTCCTTTTCACTCTTTTCTGTAAGAGTAGATGCTTTTGTGTGAATTGTTTGTAGACTTTTCCTTTATGAGATGTATTGAATGGGGTATGAGCAGAAGAATGGCCGAGATAAGAGAGGTGAATGAAAGCTGTGTATAGTCTTTGGCCTCTGTTCAGAGAAGTATTCACTGCAGTTTGATTCAGAAAAAAAAAGCATACTATTGTACCTAAAGACCAGTTCTTCCATCTAAGGGCAGCTCCACATACTACAAATGGCTTCGGAAAATACCAGTGTATCTTGCAGCAGACAAATAACATATTTATTTATTTAACTTATTTGCAACATGCTTGCTTATCTTCTCAGAACAGCTAAGATGGATATCAGAGATGAGCATATATATATATATATATATATATATATATATATATATATATATATATGTATTTGACACCAGAATGTACTAGTCTGAAGAACCAGGTCCCAGAATGTGATGTCTAATCATTGACATGGTTTCTGCAGGAAACACTGGAGCAACATTAGTGTTTCCTATTGCACTCATGTCTGGATGAGCTCTGAGCTGCCTCTGAGCCAAGACTAGGTTGCCTAACGGCAGTGGACTTTTCTTCACTGGAGTGTGGAGTGTTTTTCTATATAGCAGGGATACGGATCTTTTGAATATTGTTGGACTAACAAATGCCATCATCCCTGACCATGTTGGCTGGGCCTGCGGAGAGCTGCAAGGGTTCTTCATTCTTGCTATTTAAGAGTTATCTTAATTTTGTATCAGGAATTCTATAGTGTGTTTTATATATATATATATATAAATGCAGATTACATTAAACTTGTATCACTGCTTAGAACAGAGTAGAAGAAGCATAACACCAGCTAACTTCTTTGTTTAAAATCTATTAGCACATGCTGATTAGTTTCTATTTTTTGAATTTCCCATTAGCCTTACTAAACAGATATAATGCTTTCATTTTCTGCAGATCAAGGGAATCGGTCATTAACAGTATTTTGTTCAGAGGAGATGCTTGGCCCATTTTAAATTAAAATGTGAACATATGATCACAGCTTGATTTCTTTCACACTTCCATTTAAATGTGAGTGTGACACAGTTGTTCTTTTTCGGAGGTGTGTTTCTGCATAGTACGAGCAAAGGTCTCTTATGTCAAAGAGAAAGAGTGTGTGTGTGTGTGCGCACACACACACACACACACACACACACACACATAAGGTGACTATAGGAAAGGGAAATGTGAAAAGTCATGCTATATTTCTTCCACATGTGGTAACGCAACGTCTAAGGAGAAGTGTTTCTACTAATAAAGAAATACATTTATGCACAGTATTGTCAATGATGGTATATTTTTATTTGTAAAATATTAAACAGTTTAGACACGTTTTAAATAAAAAAGATAAACATGCGTTATCATACTGACTATGCTTATGCGGTAAATTCATAATGGAAGTGGGACCTGAACCCAGTTGTCCAAAGTACATAGGTACTTCGGTTTTCGAACGTAATCCGTTCTGGAAGACCATTCAAGTTCTTAAATGTCCAAAAACTGAAAACTCAACAGCTGACAGCTAGGCCTCAGGATCTTGCACTCAGCAGAAACTGCGCAGCAGGTTCGACTTCCAAGGCGTGTTTAAAAACTGAAGCATTTACTTCCGGATTTATGGCATTTGAAAACCGAAACGTTTGTCAACCTAGCATGATGTAGTGTTGCATCGTCCATATTGCATTACCGAACTAGCAGCAATGTCTGAAAGAGTAAAGGTTCCTTAATTCATTGCCTCAAGTGGAAGAAAGTGCATCCGTATAACCTAAACAGGAACACAGATTCAAAATTAATATTTGCCACTAGATGAATTAAATCTCAAATGCAAAAGCCTAAGCCCGTTTCTTTTTAGGTGTTTTTTTTGGGGAGGGAGTAGTGTCTAGTTTTGCGCAAAATGTGGTCTGAAGCTCAACATCAAAAAAACCAAGATCATGGCCACTGGTCCCATCACCTCCTGGCAAATAGAAGGGGAAGAAATGGAGGCAGTGAGAGATTTTACTTTCTTGGGCTCCTTGATCACTGCAGATGGTGACAGCAGCCATGAAATTAAAAGACGCCTGCTTCTTGGGAGAAAAGCAATGACAAACCTAGACAGCATCTTAAAAAGCAGAGACATCACCTTGCCTACAAAGGTCCGTATAGTTAAAGCTATGGTTTTCCCAGTAGTGATGTATGGAAGTGAGAGCTGGACCATAAAGAAGGCTGATCGCCGAAGAATTGATGCCTTTGAATTATGGTGCTGGAGGAGACTCTCGAGAGTCCCATGGACTGCAAGAAGATCAAACCTATCCATTCTTAAGGAAATCAGCCCTGAGTGCTCACTGGAAGGACAGATCATGAAGCTGAGGCTCCAATACTTTGCCCACCTCATGAGAAGAGAAGAATCCTTGGAAAAGACCCTGATGTTGGGAAAGATTGAGGGCACTAGGAGAAGGGGACGACAGAAGACGAGATGGTTGGACAGTGTTCTCGAAGCTACGAACATGAGTTTGACCAAACTGCGGGAGGCAGTGCAAAACAGGAGTGCCTGGCGTGCTATTGTCCATGGGGTCACGAAGAGTCGGACACGACTAAACGACTAAACAACAACAAGTGTCTAGTTACAGGATAGTCATGAAAATATTATTCTCTACCACATTCTTGCCTTCCAAACATGGATCACATATATTTATATTTTTACCTTCCCTTCCCCTCAGGGAATTCAGAATTGCATAAAGTGTTCTCCCCCCTGTTCTTTTTATCTTCACAATGACAGTATGAGTTAGGCTTGGTTGAGAGATTGTCACAGATCGAAGCTTTAAGAATAAGGGCCATTTGCACAGTTCCCCTATTTGGGTAAGGTCCCCCTCCCCCCCCCGCATTTGGACTGTACCATGGAGGGAGATTTAATCTCATGGACCAAAAACCTCAACCTTTCTCAGCTGCCCCATTGGAGCTGCTATTAAAATAACATACTGTCTAGGTCTAGTTTGGAACTAAGCAAATATTTGCATGAATATAAGCGGCAGAAGCAGACAGAACAATAGTGTATCAGTATGCAGGGCTCATCAAAAACTCAGTAGGTCTACAAGAACACACAAAATATATAGAAAGCCTTTTCAATGCAAGTGCCTGAGTGGTCAATAGTGCTGTATTTTGCAACCACAGAAGAATCTGAATCTTCAGCAAGTGTAGTCCACTGCAGAGTATTTCCATTCTCGGCTTTACAGTCAATTTTAAAAAGAGAAAGCTCCTAATTCTGGAGTAATTTTAGAACTTCTTCTGGCTGCTACCACGGTGTTTTTTTATTTATTAAACATTTATGTCAGAAGCTAAGGTAGTGGATCTACCTCTTATTGGACCAGTTGTATTTAAACATAGCAAGACACTTATCTTCTCAGCCTCTCAAAGGGCGCAGGGTTTCCTAAAATGTAAGTGCCCACTGTATGCCTGAATGCGCGGGTCATTATAATTCACTGAGCCATGGCTTTGTAGAAGTTAGCATAGTTAAAAAAACAAAATCTACTGGTAAGCTAAAGTTCATGGAATCAGCATCGGCATCAGTAATCCATCTCTAAGTGGGACTGACTTCCTAAATTAAGAAATTTTTTCATTAGGGTGACTTTTCAACTCTATTAAATTTGTCAGAATGGTTTGGAATGTCTTGATAATGAAATCTTGCACCTTTGACTTCAACATAGAACTTCCCATGTAGTGTTCCAAAGCGAATTTATGTTAGAAAAGCTATGGTAAAAATGCCATTCTGAAGTCCTTTTTGTGAGCAACATGTTTGTCTTGTCTTTTTTTGCAAAATAAGAACTATTGGAATTTTTTTGGTGAAAAACTTGCCCCAGCTAGAGTTGACTGACACCTGATCAAACCGACAGTGAAATACACCTGGCTATAACCAACCCATCCAGGCTTTCCCTGAAAATGTCCCCCTCCAGCCCAGAAAAACATTGGCAGGTCAGACGTGGCCCATACACCTAAATAATGCAACCATAAGGAAAGCTCACGACAACAATATCCTAAAGGACTGCCTCTCCCCCATATGAACCAACCTGGACCCTGTGATCATCATCTGAGGCCCTTCTTCATGTGCCCCCTTCCACAAGAGGTCAGGAGGGTGGAAACACAAAATGAACCTTTTCTGCAGTGGCTCCCCATTTGTGGATGTTCCCCCAAGGAGGCTCGCCTGGTGCCATCATTATGTATCTTTGGGTGCCAAGCAAAATTTTCCTCTATAATCAGGCTATTGGCCTTTATCTACCTATGGCCTTTTAGAAGTGGGTAGGATATGTATTTATCTTTCCTCTTTGTTTCAATGTATCTATGTGTGATTGTTTGCTTTGTGTTGCCTAAAAGGTAAAGGGACCCCTGACCATTAGATCCAGTCACAGACGACTCTGGGGTTGCGGCACTCATCTCACTTTACTGGCCGAGGGAGCTGGCTTACAGCTTCCAGGTCATGTGGCCAGCATCTGGTGAACCAGAGCAGCGCACGAAAATGCCGTTTACCTTCCCGCCAGAGCAGTACCTATTTATCTACTTGCACTTTGACATGCTTTCAAACTGCTAGGTTGGCAGGAGCTGGGACCGAGCAACAGGAGCTCACCCCGTCATGGGGATTTGAACCACCGACCTTCTGATCAGCAAGCCCTAGGCTCTATGGTTTAACCCACAGCGCCGCCCATGTCCCTAGGGCTTTGCCTAGGGCAAGATAAAGTGGTTGACAAAACAAACAAACAAACAAATACGCAAGCTCCACTAAGGTCAGTGGGCCTCATTCCAATTTTACTGTATGTAGGATTGTATTGTAAGTGGCTTATCCCTAGTAAAAATAAATTTGTGAGGAAAGTAGTCTGGTCAGAAGATCAGGATCATTCCACATTAATGATTATGATTATTTCATAGAAAGGTGAACTCAACACAATGTATAACAATAAACATTAAAAAACTAGTGTAGAAACAAAAATCACTTTTGTTGGTGCAATTACTTAAGATATCAATGCATGCTGGAGCATTCATAGGGTTGCTTCACCATGAAAATTGTCAGTTGGGGTTGATCTACAAAGTTGACTCAGGCTGAATATGAGCCCCATGTTCTGCACTAATTTGCAAACACAAACTGCTCTTCTAACCTATTTATTTGCTCTATTATTCTCTCACATACCAGGGTCCACCCCAATTTCCTGCTCAGCAGGCTCTTCACACTGGCCACTTTTTGTTCTTCTATTGAGCTGTCTATTCTGTGACTTCTGGCCTTTCTATAAACTCCATAGTATGAACTCGTCACATACTCTGCTGATGGAGATAGAAGATGGACAGAATGGCTGATTGTCCTTACTTTTATCTCTTGTGCACTTTTTCAGCACTGGCAGTTTTGTCAGGCAGCTCACACTGTTGATTTTAAGTGTCTTGGTGCTTTTCTGTCTTCGTATTTATAAGAAAAGTTTCCCCAGGATGGGACTTCTTCTTCCTCTCCTCACCTTGCCCCTGCATCCCCCCCCCACTCTGCTCCAGAGGGTCACCCATCCCTCCTGAGCAATTCTGGGGACACACACAGGGGGCTTGGGGGATGGAGAAGGAGAGAAACGGGAAGCCCCATTTGGTAGAACAGGTGTCTGTTGTACAAACAGGATGTCATCACTGGGTACCACACCCTCTCTGATATTGCAAATGGCACACAGTATGTATTAGAAAAGGCAGTACTATATATACGGTAAATGTTGTAACTAAAAAAAAAAGATGGGAAACAAGCTGATTATTTTGTATTCTATCAATAATTCAAATGTTTTAATGTTTTGTGCATATCTCCACGAATATTTATATTTCGCCTTCTTGGTCTGTTTCACTTCCTTGGCATATTTCATCCACTTCTATGCAGCACCAAAGTGGACTGAACTTCCTAATTTTCTAAACATCAGGCGTCATTTCTAAGTTGAGGGACATTTGCTGTTTACACCTCACAAATGGACTTTATTTATTTATGACATTTACACCCCACCTTTTCTCAGGGCGGTGTCCATGGTTCTCTCACTTCCCACTTTAGCCTCACAACCGTGTGAGTTAGGTTAGGCTCACAGTGGATGACTGGTGTAGGGCTTCACGGCTGAGTGAGGATTTGAACTCTGGACTTATGAACGCCTGCCCAAAACTCTAACTACTACACTACAAAATATTTCATTTTTTTATTATTCTTGGGATTGGAAGGTACCCCAAGGGTCATCTAGTTCAACTCCCTGCAATTCAAGAATATCAACTAAAGCATCCGTGACAGATGGCCACCCAGCCTCTGCTTAAAAACCTCCAAGGAAGGAGAGTCCACCACCTTCTGAGGGAGTCCATTCTACTGCTGAACAGCTCTTTCTGTCAGAAAGTTCTTCCTGATGTTTAGTCTGAATCTCCTTTCTCATAACTTAAAGTCGTTGGTTCAGGTCCTACCCTCTGGAGCAGGAGAAAACAAACTTGCTCCATCCTCCATGTGACAGCCTTTTGAAGATGGCTATTATATCTCCTCTCAGTCTTCTCTTATCCAGGTGACACATACCCAACTCTCTCCACCATTCCTCGTAAGGCTTGGATTTCCATCTTGGTAGCCCTCCTCTACACACATTACAGCTTGTCAACATCCTTCTTAAATCGTTGTACCCCATATTATATTAATACAGCTGATTCTTCATGCCTAAGTGTTGAACCTTACATTTGTCCCTATTGAAATTCATTTTGTTAGTTTTGGCCCAGTTTTACTTACTTGTACTCAGTTTAGTTCCTCCTTTTATCTATGTCATCTTGTCACTCACACATTACCTATCATTGTTATTAAAATGCCTTTTATCCACTATTTTCTCTAAGGGCCACAGAGTCTAAACTCTGTCCATAATAGATTCACCAAATATGCACATTAATCGAACTTTTGGTTTGCTTTCAGTGTGTAGCAATTTATGGAATATTAATAATTCTGTCCCTCCCCTTGTTTAACCCTTATAATATGGCATCCCAAACAGGGCATCTTCAGAGGGGAAAAAAGAAAGAAAGATTCCATAATATATTTACACCGCATATGCTTTGGAATCTGCGAGTCTTTCCAACAATAATGTATCATTTATCTTCTTTTAATCCAAGCATTTAAGCACTAGACAACTCCACAAGGGTAACCATACAAGATTTTCAGACAATGCAAAGTGTTTGAAAAGCTCCTTTCTTTATCTATTTTAGTCACTGGATGTCACAAAAAAAAAAAAACTTGGGGGAAAAGAAACCTTTATCTTGGTGGTGGCTTGATGCAGAGCTCAGTGATGCCAATTAAAAAGTATTACTTCACTTTGAAGAGCATAGACATTCTTATCTGGAAATGCCAGCATGCTGATAGCATTGTGAAGTCTTCCTTTCCAGCTTCTTGTACAATTTGTCACTAATCTCCCATCTGGTATGATGATTCTTGGTGGCCATGTGTCCTGCTTCATGGAAGACATTCCTCTATCCAAAGGCATCCTCTTTGTCAAGCGTTGTCCGGTCCAAACCTTGTTTAAGGACTAAGAACTCTAAGGAGGGAGAGCAGCAGCCTCCTCAAAGTTGCCCCATCAATAGTTAGCAAATGGGAAGCAAACTCAGCAGGCACAGAGTCTTCTCCACAATGCATTTCTGTGTATTGGATTTATACCTCTTACAGTAATTCTTTCTAAATCTACACCTGCATATATAAACCGCTTTCAGGGTTGGTTGTTGTTGCTGTTGCTGTTGCTGTTTTCCAATCAAACGGCATATAAATCCTATGAAATCTTTAAAAATCACATAGTTATAGAATTGGAAAGAGACCCTGAGAGTCATAGCCCAAGTCCCTTTCAAGCTGGACTCTGACTGTAATAAATTTCATGTTCACGTTCAAGTCCCTTTCAATGCAGGAATCTCAACTAAAGCATCCCTGTGGCCTGTTCTGCCCTCTGGCTTAGGGAGGTATTCCCTGTTCTGGTGTGGTATGTTTGTGGCCACCCTAATTAATGGTTCTGAGGGTCCCATTTATTTATTTATGAAATATAACCATATGGTAATACAGATCTTTACCACTTGTGATTCCACTAGGCCAAAAGCAGCCCATCAGCCGTACACAGTGCTCCACCAGGGCCTTAGTAAACCTGTTTGCTGCCTGCCTGGAACTGCACCTAGAAGACTACTGTACAAGGCTAGTGGGTTTTGCTGAACATGGTAGGCTGCAAATTGAAGTGAGTTGGGCCTGTGTAGGCAGGTGACTGCTCTGAACAGCCAGGCTGCTTCTTCACCCAGCAGAGAAATACACATTCCTGAAAGAGGGTTCCCCTATTATCCAGAAATCCTTGATCTTTAACCAACTTTCATCACGGTACCCAAGTAACACATGAATGCAGGCTGGAACTAGACTTCCATCCTTTGGAAATAGATAAAATGGTATTCTTCTTAGAGAGCTCTGTGCAACTGATCACATGCCAAGTCAAATAATACGTTGGGCACCAGCACCTAGTCTGCCGTGGTTGGAGTTCTTGGGAGGTATTACAGCCAGAGCTGACACTGGGTCTCTAGCACCCACTTTAAAAAACTGACATACAAACAAACTCCCCCAGCACTGATGCAAGAGCTGGGTCTGTGTGGCTGGACTCACCAGTGCAGTCATGACTTTTAATTTCCCTGCAATGGACTTCCCCATTGAACAGACTGGAAGCAAAGCATATTTAGTGTTTAGTGCTCCACATTAGTTATAGGGCTTGGAATATCTTTCCTGCATTCATTGAAGCACAAACATTATTGTTATTATTTATTAATTTTATATTCCACTCTTCACATAAAAACACAAATCATAGCATCATAGCAGAAGACATGTGCCAAACCAGTTCTTTTTACCATTTTGATCAATCCTCTACCTATATAAATGTATGAAAACTTAATTGAGGATGGTATTGATTTTTAAGTTGAGTCTAGGCAGAGAAACAAAGCGGAGGTACTAAAGCAACTTACTGATTCAGCAATGGGATGCCATCATGAAAAGCAAATCCCAGGGAGTTAGCTTTTTTAAAAAATAAATAAATCTGACACCTGATCACCTCAAACACTAAGCACAGGTGTGAGAATTCTCTTGTGTTTGACAGTTGGTTGAACACAGCCTGTGATAATTAACTCCAAATTAGTTTCTCTGGCTCTGCTCACGTTATAGTTTGCTCTTTCATTTTGCAGCTGGCACAACAATGTTATACAATGGGTAGTAGTAATAATTTTCTCTCTGTGTCTTCAGAAAAATGTGGCTTGGATTATTTTCTTTGGGTCACTTGACTCTGCCCTCTCCCATTTTAGGGCTGCAGTCAAATAAGGGGGAGGGATGGCAATTGGGTCCTCTGTGGATGAATAATAATAATAAAAAAAACCTTACAAGTATTTGGGTTTGAGTTTGAAAGAGATAGCACTGTGGTGGGGTGTTGACCATTATTACACACTCTGATGTGGTACAATAATGAGTAGGGACTGTAGCACATGAGCATTCTTACAAATCTATGCAAAACCTAACAACTTCCAGTGTGGTTTTTGATTATGGCTATGATGATTAGGGTAGAAAATTAATTTGGTTCTCATTTAAAAATGAACTTATTTAATTTACACTTCCTGAAACAATACAGGAACTGAAAAGCAGCCATCTTTCAAAATCCACACTTCTCTGAATTTTGCAGTGCAGTTCTCCAACCCAGGAATGTATACATAACTGCACACACTAGGGTAAAGATTAGACAAGTGGATAGAGGAGAGGCTACTAGCCATGATGGCTATGTTCTGCCTCCACAGTAATGCTTCCAAATACCAGTTGCAGGAAACCGCAGGAGGGGAGAGGGCTCCTGTGCTCAAATTCTACTCGCAGGTTGGCCACTTGGAGAAGTGGATGCTGGACTAGATGGGCCATTGGCCTGATCCAGCAGCCTCTTCTTATATACTTAAGTAATGTGTGCTTAAAAATGCACATAGTGAAAATAACATACAAAAATTTATTAGGAGAAATTGCTTGCAAAAATGTGCATATTAGGCACAAGCGGACACAATAATGTGCTTGTTAGGAGAATGTCACAGTAAAAGGCTATTGAATTTGCATGAGGATTTTACAAAACAATAGTTCACAAACTGATGTGGGGCCGTGAAGAACTGAACTAGGGTAGGAAAAATGTGAAACTGAAATTCACAGATTGGCCCGTCTCTAATAGTGATGCACCAAAGTTATGGCAAGCAATCATTTTGTGCTGTTTTCGTTATTTAACTGGTCAGATTGTAAGCAATGCCGGATGACTAATAGCTTTCACTAATATTGTGAAAATTGCATAGGTCACATACTTCATATTGTAAATAGTTCATTATCTGAGATGAGGAGTATTCTTCACCTGTGAGGAAACACAACATAATTAGACTTCTTGTTGTGGATTTATTCCTTCCTCAGAAGAATCCAATGCTGAGCAGAGAAGAATTCAGGCTACTGGTGTGGATAGATTATTAGTCAATTTTTGGTATGCCTAATCTGTTGCTTCTAGTACAGTGATGAATGATACACGGAGATGAAAATCTATCTGGATTGTGCTCCGTTTGCTGTAGACAACATCAACTATGATTAATGTCCAAATATTAAAAGTAACATTACATCGTTGTTACGGCTCTTAGTGATCAGAACAATATCCTGTTAATAACGGGTTTGTGTGATTTTCTTTCCCCCTTCTCTTCAGAATCTTTATCCTAGAGGATGGCAGCCTGAAGATATATAATGTTACCAAATCAGATGCAGGTGTATACACGTGCATAGCAATGAATCAATTTGGAGTTGCTAGGAACTCGGGGAACCTGATTGTGAAAGGTACTTCATTGTCTTCATCTGCGCTTTATGCATATTGAAAACGCACATGCATATTTGATTAACCATGCTGAGATGTCAGAGAATATAATAGTACTGTCAGAGGCACGGTTTGAACCAAATCTCCTGTCTGGAACAGGGCTGCTGAGATGCCTTTGGCAAACCGGAGGGTGCCTGGCCAAGCTGCAGGTGGTGCCAGTGCTTTGATATCATTCTTAGATGGTGATACTGACAACAAATACACAATCCGTTCTCAGGCTCCAGTCTGGATATCGGTGCATTTCAAATAGGTTGTTTCTCTTCCAAGCATGTGATAAAGTATAGAGAGATACCGTAGTACGGTGAAATACAGCTCGACTTCAGTTTCAGAAATTAAACACTCAGCCCTATGTAGGTGTTTGTAATGGGGTTTAAATAAAGACATGAGGAGAGAAGGGTGTGCATGGGTGTATTAGCTCTGTCGTCATTCCAGTTTCCAGTGTCCCTCCATGCTCCCAAGAGATAGTTCTGCAGTGGGGAAGCCTCTTGAACTCATTGAGGCTTTTGTGCAGTGCAACACCGCCCCCCCTGGGGGGATCTGAGTTCTATAATACGTGGGATCCTCCATGGTGAGTTCAGGATGGTTCCCTGATCCATACGGTCACACCTAGACATGCAGAGGACATGAAGGAACTAGTATGAGGAGCACACACAATCCACCCTCACATATTGAAAGCTGGTGCCTAATAGAGCATATGTCTCTCATGTAACTGCATACAGTCGTACCTTGGAAGTCGAACAGAATCCATTCCAGAAGTCTGTTCAACTTCCAAAACATTAGAAAACCAAAACGTGGCTTCTGGTTGGCTGCAGGAAGCTCCTGCAGCCAATTGGAAGCCCTGTCGGACGTTCGGCTTACAAAAATAGTTTGCAAACTGGAACACTCACTTCCGGGTTTGCGACATTCAGGAGCCAAAACTGTCAGGAGTTAAGCTGAAACAAACAAACAAACAAAAATTCCTTTCAGTAGCACCTTAGAGACCAACTAAGTTTGTCATTGGTATGAGCTTTTGTGTGCAATCATGCACACGTCTTCAGATTAAGCTGTTCGACTTCCAAGGTACGACTGTATTTCTGAATTGTCTGGAAAGGTATTTGTTCTACTCAATAACCTATCGGGGAGATACAATGAGCATCTAGCATCAAGACAACACAATGAGAAGTTACATTGTGATTGCTGAGCCTACCTTGTACCAGATCAGGCATCTTCTCCATGTGACCAATATATCCCATTCTGAGTGTCTGCAGCTCTCTAGGTTCTCAGATGGAGGTCTTTCATGTTTTAATGAGAGATGTCTGGAACTGAACCAGGTACATTTTGACTGCAGTGCATGGGCTCCACTGAGCTATGCCTCTTCCTGAACAAATCACACGGGGAGGGGGATAAGCCAGGGGTGCCCATTTCCTGATGAATAGCTCCTAAACATGAGGGGTGAATCCCACAATACACAACCACCACAAATCTCCCTGCAATGGCTTTCCCGTTCATTTCAATGAAGGGAACATTTCTTCTACAGGTGCATTCCCCTGCACGGTTGGAGGCTTTTTTTTCACTAATTCCCCATTCAGTCTGTTCCCCAAACTTACACTCTTCTTAAGGTTGTCCCAGCCATTGGGAGCAGCTCTTTCATGGGCACAGAGGCTGCAAGGAGAAGGGGAAACAGGAGCCCCCCCCCCCAGCAGAGTTCTGCACACAGGTAGTATGTATCCAACCCATATCAATGAAGGTTTGGTGGGCCAACATGAGCTTTTCATCAGCTGATGTGAAAAGTATCTGTGTAGCAAAATGTGGAGTGCCTATGGACAGCCTTTTGTACAATAGCTTGTACAATGCAGATAGGAAGCGTAGCCATGCAAGAACTCTGCAGCTCTGTAGCTATGGGTGAACTCTGGCTGCAGACGGGCTTAGATATATCCTGTCATCTTTGTAATGGCTGCTGTGCCTGAAGATAGGAGAGTGGGGGCAGTACATGGCTGCCAGCTAATAGAGATTTTCCTACAGCTCAAAAGATACAGAAGCATTCTTAAGGGCTTGGGTTAAGTCCCCAGCGATAAACCCACGAACAGGTTGTTTAAGTGCCAAGAAACGGCAGCTGTAGAGGGGCAACTTAAGTATTTGTGTGTGGTTTTTCCTCAATCTGATCTTGTTTGGCATTTTAAAATAATTGGTTTTCTCTACAGAAAGCTCTGCATTCTGATATTAAATTGTGACCATAACTGATGAGGAATGGGTTTTAGGGGCAGATTGCTTTAAATGTAATTATCAGCCCTCTGAAGAAAAAAAAGGTGACACTAGATAACATTAACAATGATGGTATTTTGAAGAAAAATAGAGTGGCCATTATAGCTTGTAATAACATAGTTGCGTGTCTCTTCCCACCACCACCACCGCCCACCCGCCAATATACACACTGATTAGTTTTATTTTTATAATGTCAAAATACTTTTACCTTGCCAGCAGCCATGTTACTGTAACACCAGTAGTCAAGTGAATTAGATTTCGCTTGGTTGTTACAAAAGTGGTAACAGTGCAGGTTGGATATTTTTTATAGCCTGGCTAGCATAGAGCAAAACTGCCTGCATTTAAGCATAAAGATCAGGCATCCCCAAACTGCGGCCCTCCAGATGTTTTGGCCTACAACTCCCATGATCCCTAGCTAACAGGACCAGTGGTCAGGGATGATGGGAATTGTAGTCCAAAACATCTGGAGGGCCAAAGTTTGGGGATGCCTGATAAAGATCCAGGGAATGCTGCAGCTAAGTCCACTGACCAAGGATTTTTGTTGTTTCTTCTTATAAAAAAAACCCAGCTTCATTTTACTACTCTTCTCCCCTGAATGTGTCCCAGTGCTGGATTGCAGGCTCATACACAATGCATAAAAAGATAACACACAAAATAACGCTAATGAGGGGAAATCCCCCCCCCCTCATACAGCTCAAACTAGAGTCAAGGCCAAAGGCCACATTCACATGGAAGTTTATTTTGTTTTCATGACTTTCCCCTGGTGGGTTCCACATTCTATTTGAGCTTTCACACAACATAAAAGCCACTTCTGGAATGATAGTGGAATATAGTGCAGGTCTAGTGCTCATTTCCATGTTTTTTGCTTCCAGGAAAAAAAAATCTATTAGCAAATAATATGGAAATGAGTACCAAATTTATACTGGAAACAGTATTCTTCAGCCACTAAATGACTGGGGAAACAGGAATCTTGAAAGTTAATAATGATGGAAACAGGAACACGTTTCTAGGCATTCCACAACTACTCAGCTTTGGTTCTTGTTTTATACAATACTAGCTGGCCCTGCACGTGTTGCTGTGCGGTAGTCTGTCAAATGGAGGGTAATAGCCCCCCTTCAGATCCCCCTGAGTCTCAGAGTCCCCCTGTTTTATAGGATCTCATGGCGGAGGCAGGGTTTGTGGGTGTGGGCTAGACTCCATGGGGAGGGAGGAGGAGGTGGAGGAGGAGCTGTGGGAATAACACCACTTGAGGGCGCTGTTTTAGTTTGTGGAAAAGCAGGTTTTTACCTGCACAGGTATGAGATGTGAGCAATCCGAGGTTGTGCAAACACTCGGGTAGTGGCATAGACCGTTGTGTCCAAATTCCAGGACAATCAGTCAAGCAGTTTCAGAGAAAAGTGGAGCCCACAGTTTCACCTTTTTTACATTTACAGTGATACCTCTACTTACAAATAACTCTACTTACGAATTTTTCTACTTACAAATGGAGCTCCGTCTGCCATCTTGGATGCGGTTTAGATAGCATTTTTTCTACTTACAATTTTTTAGATAGGGTTGCTTCGACTTACGAATTTTTTCTCCCAATGCATTCCTATGGGATTCGATTTACAAATTTTTTCGACTTACAAATGTGTGTTCGGAACGCATTCAGTTAATAAGTAGAGGTACCACTGTGTGTATATATATATATGTATATATGTATATGTATGTATGTGTGTGTATATATATATATATATATATATATATATATATATATATATATGGTACTCATTGCTTAACATTTTCAAAAGATTTGTCTCCCCTCCATCCAGCAAACATAAGCAGTCTTTGCTGTTCCAAAAGTCAGAATATTTATTGACCTTATTTGACATGCCCTTCTTTGGCTGCAAACCCAAGTCCCACCCAGCAGGAGGCCATCAGCTCATTCGCAGCCATGCTATGCATGGTGGCTGGGGCAGAGAGTAGGTGCCACCTCCAATGTGGGGCTTTCTGTGGGCTGCTGCTAGCTAACAGGAATCTCACCAGCAGCAATCTCACCCACCTGTTCAGCAGCAGATGGAAGAGTGATCTATCTGGCCTCATTGCCAGTACTGTAGTTGGCAAGACTGGCAGAGGGAAACATCTCAGTCCAATCCAAACCTCTCCCAGTTCCTCTCATGTGCAAGCAGCAGCAGGAGGAGGGAGGGAGGGACAATGAGATTGCTCTGTTACTCATTCCTTTTGAGATGGCTATGCCTGTTTCTTCAAGTACCGTAAATATCAACTAAGTTTGTCATTGGTATGAGCTTTTGTGTGCATGCACACTTCTTCAGACATACTGAAACAGAAGTCACCAGGTGCTTATATATAGTGAGAGGGTGGGGAGGGGTATTACTCCCTCCTTGTGGTGGGAGTGGGTGATTGACTGACTGATAGCTGTTGCCGACTGTTAACGACTGCAATAGGTCTTACAGGAAAAAGCAAGGGGTGAGATGGCTAAAGATAGCTTTATCATGTACAATGAGATAAGAATCCAATGTCTTTATTCAGATCTGGTCTCTCTAAGCTTGGTAATAAGTTGCAGTTCAGCAACTTCTCTTTCCAGTCTGTTTCTGAAATTCTTTTGTAATAAGACAGCTACTTTGAGATCTTGTATATAGAATGTCCTGAGAGATTGAAGTGTTCTCCTACTGGTTTTTCTGTCTTGTGATTCCTAATGTCAGATGTATGTCCACCCCTTGCTTTTTCCTGTAAGACCAATTGCAGTCGTTAACAGTCGTCAACAGCTATCAGTCAGTCAATCACCCACTCGCACCACAAGGAGGGAGTAATACCCCTCCCCACCCTCTCACTATATAAGCATATATATATTAGTTGGTCTCTAAGGTGCTGCTGGAAGGAATTTTTTTTATTTTGTTTCGACTACGTCAGACCAACACGGCTACCTACCTGTACCATAAATATGTTCAGCAATATATATATATTTGCTGAAGTTAGAAAACTGTCATCCAAACTTTAGTTTCCCTTTTTTGCTAAATGTCTGCTATTCCCTAAGAGAACTGTTTTGGGCTTATAAAGTCAGCTAAGGAACAGATAATGTCTTGGATTGTGTACATAACATCCTACCAGGAATTGTTTAAATATATGTACAGTGGCACCTTGGTTTACAAACTTAATCTGTTCCGGAAGTCCGTTCTTAAACCAAAGCGTTCATAAACCAAGGCGTGTTTTCCCATAGCAGCGGGGGACTCAATTTACAAATGGAACACATTTGACAGGAAGCGAAACATGTTCTTATTCCAAGGCAAAGTTCACATACCAAAACACCTACTTCTGGGTGTGCACCATTCTTAATCCAAGTTGTTCATAAACTAAGCTGTTCTCAAACCAAGGTACCACTGTATGCATTTATGCTTACAATCTTTGTTTTATCCATTTGTGGCTCTAGCAACTTAATGTAGCAAACACTTTAATTTTAAATAGCACATAAAAACCAGATTTAAATGCTGTGAGAGATGTGGCATTGCGACAGTGTGCACACATGTATATATTTGTTCAATAAAATAAAAATCCAGGCCCAGGTTATATGTGCAAGCAATTCTCTGCACCTAAAGATACTTGGATGCCTCCCAGCATTTAAAGATTCTGAAGTGTTGCATTTTTTCGTGGAGCGGACATGTATCCTAATTGTGAATGATGTGACAATTAAATTTTTCAAACGTAAAGAAAAGCTTTAATTTGACAATTGCAACATTTATTAAAAATCAAAATAACAACATGCTATCATAATGGTAGTGTTTGCAGGGAACATTTGTTTTGGTTCCCCTCTGGATAGGTTTTGGCTGTTCAATTATAGGCCTCATTGCTTCAGCATTATATTCAACTGAAATGTCAGAATTCCGAAAAGCATATCTAATGGGCAAATTAAGTTTATTGCTGCTTATTGAGTTGTTTATTCCTTATGATAAGAAGTCTTTATTATACCTCAAGTGTGCTGAGTGCATTGTCTATTTTTTCTCTTTGGAAACGGGGCATGCTCCATAATACATGTCTGCAGTTAGTAAGCAAGACAGATAGATAATGGGAACGTGGGAGCTTTTAAGAGGCATTTAGAAAGATTTGAGATGGAAATCTTAAGGAAAACCTCATAAAAACAACAGCTTGCATCAAGAGAAACAAACATCTCAGCATCACTCATAGCACTTGATGTGATCTGGCTAGACTGATAGACCCAGAGAGACCGAGCATCAGCCTTCTATAAAATATGCTTTTGTGTTTTGCTAAGACTGCAAGAATGCACACATAGACTCTGGATAATGCATGGCTGAACTGCTTAACAAAGCAGAACAATAGGACAAAATGGAACGCTGGAGCTCACACATTGCAAGGCAGCGAAGAGTAAATGTGAGAGGCTCATAAGGGATGAGCATTATAGCTGTGCTACCTCTCTTGTTGCTTCTGTTGCCCACAACTCATGGAGGGCATCTGTGTAAAGTGGGGAGTTCTCCTGTACCCATGGAAACATCATTTTCCAATTCCAGAGGGCTATGGGAACAATGATGGGGGGGGGAGAGCTACTGCACACACACCTCACATATTTACTCTTTTCTGAATACCAACACCTGCATGGGGCTTAGGCTTCAGCATTTTGTGGGTCCTCATATTTCCATGTTGATTGGAGCCAGGTATTAAGTGGGTAAAGGTAAAGGTAAAGGGACCCCTGACCATTAGGTCCAGTCGTGACCGACCCTGGGGTTGCGGTGCTCATCTCACTCTATTAGCCGAGGGAGCCGGTGTACAGCTTCCAGGTCATGTGGCTGGCATGACAAAGCCATTTCTAGCAAACCAGAGCAGCTCATGGAAACGCTGTTTACCTTCCTGCTGGAGCAGTACCTATTTATCTATTTGCATTTTTGATGTGCTTTTGAACTTCTAGGTGGGCAGGAGATGGGACCGAGCAACGGGAGCTCACCCCGTCACAAGGATTTGAACCGCCAACTTTCTGATCGGCAAGCCCTAGGCTCTGTGGTTTAACCCACAGCGCCACCCACATTAAGTGGGTACGTTGTGGCAAATGATAGGTTGTGTTTCAGAATATGCTTAGATGCTTAAGAAGCTCTGCACCAAAAGTACAGTTACACAAAGGCAGGAAGGAAAGGCCATGTCCACGAGTACTGTGTTTGGAATCAGGGTTGACAAACGGATACAATTCATGTCCATGCATTTACATGGAGCTTTCGTTGTAGTTTTTAGGTTCAGGCTGTCTTGACCAGCTCATTCAAGATCCATCCTGATTTCTTTGCGCAAAACTTATATGGTGATAAGGATGGGCTAATTTGTCAATAGTGGTTCTTTCTGTTATGTAACAACTAGTATTCATTCATTTGCTTGTGGAGTGTTTAGAATTTCTTCCTGTTAATCATTCACCCTTCCTATACTTTTCAATACTTTGCCCCACCCCTTTCCCACCCTGTGTGTGTGTGTGTGGATGTTTTGCACTAAGTTTTCAGAGCCCTTTGATCCATTTGAAATGCACTAACCTAAAATTTCACTAGGTGCTTCAATCCTTCCTACAAAATACCGATGAAAGCACACAGAATGACAGATTTGGAGAGAAAAGCACTGCACTTTTTAGCCTGTACCCCAAACACATGCAGGATATATTATATTTGGATATTTTCTGACAAATCATTTCATACTTTCTACAAGTTAGGAACAGTGGAGTCTGCTGCTTACTTTTTCCATTTTTCTAAAGACCTTAACGTTATTTTTAATCATAAATAATACATCCCTTATATCTTCGTTTCACACCTCTTTCTCCCTACTAGCTACCAGTACTTAATTCATACAGTATTTATCATCTTGACTAAGCTTGATGTTGTTGTTTTTTGTATGCATATGATCCTCATGATTGTATAATGCTTTCATCAACAAAAGCTGTTTTTGCCTAAACTGCTTATAACAGGGAAGTTGTTATCTCTAATTTATCTGACAATCATACCAATGAGAATGGAGGGGTTCGGGAATCAAAGCTCTAACTCATTCCCTTGTCCCTTAAGCAAACTATAATTTTCGTTAATTAAGTGGCCGGGAGTGTAATCTAAATTACTTGAAAGGTTTTTTTTTCTTCTTTCAACTGATGCTTTTGAGGGTAAACACAAGTCCTTTGGGATCTTGGTAGTTCTTTCTGAAGTAAGTGAATTTTTGTAAACTACTGATGCAACCAAGAGTGACTTGTTCTGCCTTCAACAGAGAGGACTATCATTACTACTCCACCTTCCAATATGGATGTTACAGTTGGAGAAAGTGTAGTCCTGCCTTGTCAGGTATCCAAAGATCCATCTATCAAGGTTGCGTTTTCATGGTCATTCAATGGAGATGTTATAGATTTTAAAAGAAGAATGAGTCATTTTGAAAGAGCCGGAGGAGTAAGTTTTACAGACTCTTCTTCATATAATCAGTGTGTGTGTGTGTGTGTGTGTGTGTGTGTGTGTGTGTGTGTCATAAATCACATGGGTCCCCTTGCCCTAAATGACATATTTTTGTAATATGCATCGGGAAATCATAAAGCTATGTCTGTTTAATTTGTGGTTAGTGTTGTCATTTTGTTTTTGTCTGTATGTTTAAAAAGATGATAAATCTAAATCTGCACATTTATGTCCATTGCTGAATAGTTGGTAATAAATTTGCAGTGTGTCAGTACCAACTTGTGCTGTGCTGTTCCTGCAATGGCTATAGATGCTTTTCTCTCAGTCCCTTGGTCCCTATTGGACATGATTTGTCAGCGTAAGGCTCCTCAAAGTCTACAGTTAAGGCCAAATATTAAAACAGTAAGAAATAGCCACTAGGATATACAGTCATACCTCGGGTTAAGTACACTTCAGGTTGAGTACTTTCAATTTAAGTACTCCACGGACCCGTCTGGAACAGATTAATCCACTTTCCATTACTTTCAATGGGAAAGTTCGTTTCAGGTTAAGTACGCTTCAGGTTAAGCATGGACTTCCAGAACCAATTAAGTACTTAACCTGGTACCACTGTACATCCAAATCAGAAGGCTCCAAGCACGGTAGCTCCAACTAACAACAATCCCTAAAAGGGTTAACAACCTGGGTATCTGGAAATGTCTTTCCTACAGCTGAGGATGAGTCCAAGCTATATTTCCTGACCCACTATAAGAAATGGAACATGTCCTTTCAAGTACGAGTGATAAAGACTTGTTCTACTGGAAATCTTCATATACTGGGTGTCACGGTCCGGTCGGCGGGCGTCAGGACCAGAGGCAAGATGGTGCTGAAGAAGCAGGGTCGAAGGCAGAGGCGAAGGTCCACGGGGCACGATGCAAGGCGAAGGCAAAGCGAGGGTCCAGGAACAAGAAGCAAGGCGAAGGATCCAGGAACAAGAAGCAAGGTGAAGGTCCACAGGGCAAGAGCAAGGCGAAGGTGAAGCAATGGTCCAAGGAGCAAGGAGCAAGGCGAAGGATCCAGGAACAAGAAGCAAGGCAAAGGTCCACGGGGCAGGAGCTAGGCGAAGGCGAGGCAGGGGTCCAAGAAGCACGGCAGCAACAAGGCAAGGGTCCAAGGAACAGGAGGCCAGATGCAACCAGGCAGGGATAGCATTGCTGTGGCAAAGAGCTGAAGGGAAATGCTGGGCTTTTATCCCTCCCAGCTCCTGCCACCAGGTGCAGTGAGATCTCAAGTGGCCTCACCTGGGTGATTACTCCTTGCCTCTCCAGCACAAGCTGAGGACTTCACCTGTGTGGCCACGCCTTGCTTCTCCAGCACAAGTTGAGGCATGCCCCAGTCCTGCAAAGCACTACAGGCCCCAGAGCCTGACTCCTGCCCATACTCCTGACACTGGGTCACAAAAATGCACCTTACATATTTCGATGGGCATGCAGCTCTGTATGGCATTTTTTCCTGATGGTTAAAAGACTCGGGTGACCAAAATTAAGCTGCTGTCTGGGGAAAAAGACAAGGACACAGACACACACCAGCAATTTGATGTGTGGATGGCAACTGAATGTGGAGTTGAATATTCAACACTAGTGATCTGACAACTGTCGTCACCACACCTGAGAAAAGCAGGCTACTTAACAGGGCATAGGGTAGGCTTGGTGGCACAAAAATTTTGTGTTCCGGTGCCTCACTGTCACTCACTACCACAGCATCAACTGCCCGGGGTGGCTGCCTCACTCTGTCTGATAATAATAATAATAATAATAATAATAATAATAATAATAATAATAATAATTCGACTTCCAACAGAAGGTTAAAAACTTCCCTAAACAGGGCTGCCTTCAGATGTCTTCTAAATGTCGTATAGTTGTTTATTTCTTTGATATTTGATAGTAGCACTCATGAAGTCTCCCAGTTCTGGTATCCTCCCACCCAGAAGTGTTATTGCTTTATATGGACGCAACTATTTATTTTTGCTTTCAATGCTTGCTTTATTTGTGAAATTACATTAAAGGCATGTAAATGAAATAAACAGATGATAGCAGTATATGCTTGGACTTTAAAACTACATATTTTATTAATGCTTTACAAATTACAGAAATATCCACTATAGAAAATGCATTTAGTTGTCTATTTCTCCTCTTCTTATCTCAAGGAATCAGTAGGGGACCTTATGATAAGAAACATTCAGTTAAATCATTCTGGGAAATACAGATGCACAGTACAAACAGCTATGGACAACCTATCTGAAACGGCAGAAATTATTGTAAGGGGTAAGTCTATTATCTATAAAACGCCAGCTAACTGTAACACGGAGAATAATATGGTATGCATCAGCATCAGAGAAGAGGGTGAATGAAATGTAAACAACTCATGATCTATAGCTCAGATATGTTTCTTACCACCATATATTCCCAACAGAGTAAAATTTGTCCAGTGGGCATCTAAGCAACTCCAATGCAAACGCCGGCAGACATTATTTCTTCCTCACACTTTTTTTACTCTCTAAAAATCTAGTATATATATGTCTATAGCATATCATAGCTGTTAAACCGAATCCATTATTTGCTCAATAATCTTGTTAGAGGAGAATGCTTAGTTTGTGCATCCTATATCATAAACAAATATATACCTCTAAGGTATGTTTGGATCTCACACTTTCTTCATTTCAGTGGCCGCTTTAAAAATGTATTAGTTTTCCCAGGCATCTGTAGAATACTCGATTTTAGTTAATCTTATTATTATTAGAAGTGTAAAAAACCACACTGTGCTTTTAAAGCTTGGTGGTTGTGATTTGAATATTTTCCTGCTTTTTTCATTTCTTATAATTGGATTCAGGTGTTTTGTTTTTTAATTTAGCAGGAACTGGCATATAGTCTTCTGTGCATCCCATCATGAGATCGGGTGATGAAGGGCAGGTTAGAAATACAGGGTGGTATTCAACAAAGTTTTACTCAGAGAAGACCCATTCATATTAATGGATATGATGAACTTAGGCCCATTAATTCCAGTGGATCTGCTCAGAGAATAGCATTGTAAGGGGTGGTGTTTGCCTAGTATATGTGCTTTATAGGTTGACTTCAGACTTGTTTGGGTTTGGGAGTTGGTGGCCTTTGGGGCCAGAGATGGCAAAGATGGCAGAGAACTATTCTGGATTATTAAGAAAGTGAAGTTTAGTTTAGGTGGTAATCTAGGAGGAATGGCTTGACAGACATTTGTGTTATGCTTTAAGCCATATGGCCTTAGAGCAGGGGGTTGAACCAGGGGTTTGATTTCTAAAAATATCTCTAATCAATCTAGTAGAGAATATCAAATGCACAACAGAGCCCTAAAGAGCCGCACCATTTCTAAGTATTCTGCTAAAGTAAATGTGCATTTTCTTCCTTTTTAAATAAGGCACTCCAGGTCCTCCCAAAGATGTTAACATTGAACATGTTTCCAGTACAACGGCAGTGCTAAACTGGAGACAAGGAACAGATAATAATAGTCCAGTCCAAATATACACTATTCAGATAAGGACCCCCTTTTCAGTTGGGTGGCAAGCAGCTTCGACAGGTATACAGCCACATTTATGACTTACCATTCTATGCTATAGTTTCACATTCTTCCATCGCTAATCGTTTTTCGCTTTTATGTTTAGTTCCTGAAGTTATTAATGGAAGGACCCACACGGCAACAGTGGTTGATCTGAACCCTTGGGTTGAATATGAATTTCGTGTTGTGGCTGGCAATAGTATTGGGATTGGAGAGCCAAGCACACCATCTGAGCTACTAAGAACTAAAGCATCCAGTAGGTTTCCTGAAATTGTCTTGATGGGTTGAGAAACTCCTTAAAAAATGTTGTTGTTGTTTAGTCGTTTAGTCGTGTCCGACTCTTCGTGACCCCATGGACCATAGCACGCCAGGCACTCCTGTCTTGCACTGCCTCCCGCAGTTTGGTCAAACTCATGTTCGTAGCTTCGAGAACACTGTCCAACCATCTTGTCCTCTGACGTCCCCTTCTCCTAGTGCCCTCAATCTTTCCCAACATCAGGGTCTTTTCCAAGGATTCTTCTCTTCTCATGAGGTGGCCAAAGTATTGGAGCCTCAGCTTCACGATCTGTCCTTCCAGGGAGCACTCAGGGCTGATTTCCTTAAGAACCTTTAAAAATGTAACTCTGTTCATTTCAAAAGTAAGGCATAATGGCTCACCTCTACTGGAGATCGTTATTCAAATGTTACATTGTTGTGTATTTGTGTATCCCTGTTATCAGCTAAAAATTGGCTTGCAATTCAAAATATTGTGAGTGGGTTTTTGTTGTTGTTGTTTCTTTTTGCGGGAGGGTGGTGTACAGGAACAATGGAAGGGGGTTTAACAATAGGCTCTCCTCCCTCAGATCTCTTATTCTGAAGGGGTTCCCAACTGTTTCCCAAGAGTCCAGGTGTGAAGGAAGAATGGCTGGATGCAACACCCCTTCCTGCCAATTAACTTTTACTTCCTTAGGCATCAGTCCTGGGAGTAAGCCCCATTAAATGCAGAAGTCAGAAGGCAGTTCATCCCTTTTTTAATGATGCACAGAGTTTTTTATTGCTAAGTACTGGGAAAGCATAATTCTATCACTGTATGATGAATGGATAAGGAAAGTATGTTCCATATTATGCTGCACAGACTATTTTATACACTGTAGAATCCAAAACGATAGGGTTTACAAAGTTCCTTTAAACTTTGACCTTTCATAGACAGCTTCATGTGGCTTCGATATCCCCTCATTAGGACTGTCAAAATCTGTAGAGTAGACGCTACAGAAATAGAACAGAGGCTCTGGTGTTGTGTACAGGTTAAAGTATTGAACCAAAGAGTCCTGCAGATTTGGATAAACTCTACTCACTTCACTACTCAGATGCTCCATAGGCAAAAGGGAAATGTTTCAGTTGTGCATCTGGCTGCTAAGATTCTAAATTACTAATTAAAACCATCCTCAGAGTAACAGGTGTGGCAAATAAAGAGCAATGAAAGGGTGAATGAGAAAGTCTGTCTTATAAGGTCGACATTGCCAGCTAAAACTCGATCGAGCATTTGTAGATTCCTGGAGGCAAATGAGCCACTGCTCATTTCATTAAAATGGAGCTGAGAATTAATTGCGCTTCTGCCGATGCAGTTAACCGTAAATTTTCATCTGCTTCTCAACTATGACCCAGTTGAGGCTTTGTTGAGCAGTAGTATAAATTTCTTTCCCATGCAAATACAGTAAATACTGAACTCATTTAACACAAGCACTAATTGAGCATTAACTGGTTCATGGAACAGTGGAATGTTAGTTGAGCTTGGCTTGAAAGTCTCTTTTTAATTCTTCATTTAGTTAACCACCCCATTTCCTTTCCCCTCTTAAACTTTTGCAGATCTAACACAAATCATTTGAAGTGAATGGCAGCAACGGAAAAGGATAATGGCTGCCCCCCCCATTCCCAAAACAATGTGTTGTTTTCATGAATATGGCATATCTGAAAATAAAATAACAAAACAAGAAGTCAATGATCCTGTGTTGATTGCTAGTTGAGTCTATTATGGTCAGCCTACTACTAATTTAAAGTACTTAGTGGCTTACCATGTAGATCGTTCCTGTTGCATCGCACATATCTAAGCCACTACCAGCTTATCTCAAGATCCACTATAATGAGATGATCTATACAGGCACATTAGTTTTATCCCTATAGAATCCACTCCCCAAATGTGGAGGGAACCCATAGCCCAGTTGAGAACTTATCTGTAGTTCAGCCATGATCAGTTTCTGAACTTATCTGCATTGGTCCAGAGAGCAATAGAACCATTGCCAACCATGATGATAAACCTCGCTATGGACTTTGGATCTCATGTACTGTATTGATTTCTCTTTTCATATGGTCATTCAAAGAAGGATTTACAAAATTACGAATGCCTTTTTAATTTCGCAAATTTGTGATGTTTTTGCTTTTGCTTTACCCTCTTAGTTCCTACAGCGGCACCAGCAAATGTGAGTGGAGGTGGAGGAAGCCGGTCCGAGCTCGTCATAACATGGGAGGTAATTTGTAAACCAGCCTCAGCTCTTCAATATAAAGAAGGGAGATTACAATATAGGTGTAGCAAAAGCGGTTGGTTGCACCACTGGTAGCAATTTAGAGAAGTAAACTGTGAGCAGCATGTTATAAAGATGTATAGAAGTCATCTGTAGCCCTCTTATCATCATTATGCAGAAGGCAGCTTAACACTCTAATCTGTTTGGGTATTTTGCACATTAAACATTCCACACAGATTTGTTTGCACGTCTCTTGCTGTTGTTTTCTCCCATTTGGGATATTATGCTGCCAAAGCCTTCCCTGTCATGCATAAAAGGAGACATGGCCTTTCAGTATCAAATTCCACTCAGTGTATGTTTAGAAGGCAAAATCAAATACCCAAAGGATAATTCATGCTGAAGGGAAATAAGTTCAGCTGAAATTACTGAGACGTAGTTCCAACTAAGAGTGGCTTTGGAGGTAACTGGAGAAGTTCCCAAACCAAATGCACAATCACTTCTGCAGTCCATAGGTGGATATCCTTTTAATGTTCAAATGGGAATTGTCACAGGCTATACATAGGATATGGGCTCTCCCCTTAAGCAAGTTTCACTTAAAGCATTACAAGGTACATGAATTACTGTTCATTTGGACCAAAGCTGGTCTGACTATGCATGCATGTCTTTTATTTATTTATAGGATTTCTCACCTTCCCTTTCTTACCCAGGGTGGGTTACGACAATTGTGGATAATACACAATTATACAAAAAAAGATAGTGGTTGCCATTATACAGTGAGTAACGCCATTCCATATTGAGCAGAATAGTGTTCCTTATCTATATATATATAAATGTAAAAATCGTGAAATTCCAAGCGTAACCGCTTGACCAATCGTCCTGAAATTTTGAAACAACAATCCAGGCCACTCCTAGAGCGTTGTTGGGGGCAAAAATCCCTCAAATCGCACACCTGCCCAGGTGCAGACCTGCTTTTCCACCAAGTCAAACAGCGCCCTCAAGTGGTGTAGTACCCTCCTCCACCCCTCCCTTCCTGTGAAATCTAAGCCACACCCACAAACCAAATGACATCATCATCAACCAAGCAACTTGAAATTCCCCAAGGCGGCCATTAGGCCTTTGTTTAATGTAGGCCCCTGACAGGCCCGGGGGGGGGGGGAACCCACAACAACACACTTGGGGGCATGGCAAGGGGTTTTTACTTTACCATTTAGCACCACTAACCCTCCCCTCCCCCCAAAAAACCACCAAAAACCCAACATTGCCAAGTGGAGGTCGGGGCCTGCCGGGGGGGGGGGCACAGACTGCAGCACGACCTTCGATTTATGTAGGCCCCTGCATGCCAAGGAGTTTTTACTTTACCATTTAGCACCACTAACCCTCCCCCCCAACCCCCTCCAAACCAACATTGCCAAGTGGAGGTTGGGGCCTGCCGGGGGGGGGGTGGCACAGACTGCAGCACGACCTTCGATTTATGTAGGCCCCTGCATGCCAAGGGGTTTTTACTTTACCATTTAGCACCACTAACCCTCCCCCCCCAAAAGAAAACCCCCACCAAAAAACCAACATTGCCAAGTGGAGGTCGGGGCCTGCCGGGGGGGGGGGTGGCACAGGCCACAGCACAGCCTTTGATTTATGTAGGCCCCTGCATGCCAAGGGGTTTTTACTTTACCATTTAGCAACACTACCACACCGGTCATGGGGGGTGGGAACAAACTGAATAGATCATGGATCGGGACACATGAGGCCATTCACAGGGAATAGCCACAACACAACACACCCACAAACCCCGCCTCTGCCATGAGATCCTGTAAAACAGGAGGCCTTGGCTCCATTTTACATACTAGGCCTCAGGTTTCCAGCCCATTAAATACTATCCCAAATGGAGCCCTGGGTGGGAGGTGGGGGGAGGAGGAGCACTTGGGGGCACAGCAAGGGGTTTTTGCTTTATAATTTAGTGGGCGTTGTGTCACATGCGAGGCTCCGGCGGCCATTTTAAGTAAGGGCAGTCGTGCCCCTTTTAACTTAGGCTTTACCATGTTTCTCCAAAAATAAGACACCGTCTTATATTTATTATTCCTATAAAAAAAACACCACATTGGCTTATTTTCAAGGGATGTCTTATTTTTTATTATGCGTCCAGCCTTGCCTCTTCCTTGGGGCCCTCCAGAACTGCGCCTATAACTATGTCTTATTTTGGGGGTATGGCTTATATTGCACAAATGCTTACACATCCTGCTATGGCTTATTTTATGGGTATGTCTTATTTTAGGAGAAACAACTGATTGTAAGCCTCTGTGTTTTTTTTTATTAAAAAAAACCATTCACTTTCTCTCCCCAGTTTAAGTCCTCAGATATTTGCAGTGGCCACCCCCCACCCCATTTACAATCCCCTACCTTCCCCTTGCCCGGGCCAGGTAGATAATGTGGCCCTTTTTAAACCCTTTTGCTACTTTTCTCATTTTACTGATTGTGAATATGCTGACCGAGGCCCCCTTTAGATTCGGAGGCCCGCCCCAAGTGGCCCATATGACCCCCCTCCTTCTGTCTGGGCCTGTCTGTTGCTACTGGGCTATGGGGCTTCACTATTTGACCCCTCCCCCCCGGTTGGGATTCTTTAAGTAGTTATCTGGGTCCCAGGGCACATCATCATCCCCTATCCTTAATCTAAATATATAGAAATGTTCATGATTCGTTCGCAGGGGCCAATGTATGGAGATACAGGGGTGAGGGGACAACAGAGGGCTCAGACAAAAGTAAATACTGGGAAATAGAACCCAGAAACTGACAACTCCTCCAATGACGGGGGCCAATGTAGGAAGATACCGGGGGTAGGGACCAACACTCCCCAGGAACAACAGAGGGTTCAGACAAAAATGCATGCTGGGAAATAGAACCCAGAACCTAACAATTCCTTTTCGAAGGGTGGGGGCCAAGGTATGGAGATACAGGGGGGAGGGGCCAACACTCCCCAGGGACAACAGAGGGAAGGGTATCCTACGGAAACACAGGGATGAGCCGGGGTGGAGGGAGGAGGGGCAGGATACGTCATGGATCGTGACAGGGTGGGGGGGATCACAGGAAAGGACCACAGCAACGCGTGGCCGGGTCAGCTAGTATAATAATAATAATTTATTATTTGTACCCTACCCATCTGGCTGGGCCTCCCCAGCCACTCTAGGTGGCTTCCAACAAAGATTAAAATACAATAATTCATCAGATATTGAAACCTTCCCCAAACAAAACAGGTTTATAAAATTATGTGTGGCATTGGAAAATGGATAAGGTTATGTTTTTCTTCCTCATACCGAGAACCCAGGGTTGTATGTGAAGACCCCCCCCCCAAGACCTCCCAAAGAAAGACACAGTTGACACCAATATTACTTTAAGGTTATTGGCATAGTTTTGGCCACAACTTTATTGATTACAGAATGTGAGTGGTTTGCTTAGGCATTGGTTCGACTAGTTGCACCTACACCTCTGGCAGGGCAGCACTGACAACTGGGCATCGGCAGAAGTCAGTAAGGGTAAACAGACTGGGGGAGCATTGGTCTTACCACAGGCGCAACCTCACCCCAAAATGCTCCCAGGTGCTCTGGCGTGGCCCTAACCCCTGGTTCTTTCTGCAAGTATTCCCCCCCCCAAAGTTAAAGAAAAAGAATAATGTGTAAATTGGCACAAATAAAGTGACAAACTCTTTCTTTTTCTGATCGTAGTTCACTTATGCTGTCCTCACTCTTGGAATTTACTTTACAAAGATGGGCATGGCAAGAGTCCAGTGCTGTGTTCCAGTGCGTTTGAGCTGTGTTCTTTTAACAAACAGCTGCATTACACCCCGCTTTCTGGGAGAAAATGTTTTTCTGTCAGCATGTGACAGGGAACATGTAAAATGTGCTAGTCCTTTATTCCCATTGACTTGACAACTGACAGTTGCTTTCTGTGCATCACTCCAGAAAAAGAGGCCGGGAACAAAGAGAGTATTTTGACTTATTAGGGAGAGAAAGGGAAAAAAGCTTAGGCAGGAAGATGGACTTTGGGGGTTTCAGAAAGATTTCCAGAAATAACAAATAAAACTCTCTCTTTAGCATTCAGTAACTTTGTCACCTTTCGGTTTAAAGGAATATGGATACCGAAAAATTGTGCCACATGATAAATTAAGGGTTTTTAAAAAGTGTATTTCCCAGAGTACACTGCAGCATTTCTTTTATCATATTTCTCTAACTGCTTTATGCTAGAAGAGAAAAGTGACTCAGAGCACATACAAGTTTCAAAAATGCTGCACATTAATTGGATTTTAACACTTGAGTTTTTATTTTGCAAAACAGAACACCACAATTCTGCTTTACTGGGATTAATTGATCAACCAGCCTAGATAAACTCAATAATACAGGAGAAGCTCCCCAAAATTAAATAATCAAGCAAGTAGTATGAGACATTAGGTAGATAGGCAGATGGTAGATATGCACATTTCCTGTCTCTCTAATATAAATCATAGCTATATATTGCAAGTCTGAACAAAGAACAGCAGCAAAAAAAAAAAAACCCACAAAGGTGTGATTACTTTTCTGGTATGTCCAGTAAATAAATAAATATTACTGCTGTATACCCACTTCTTGTAACAAGGGTAAGCAGTGAATGCTAAAAGCAATTAAAAACAAAACAAAAACATTCTATCTATGCATTTAGCTACTTCCATCCATATCCACTTCACAATGGCATAGTATTGGTACTTTCTTACTGTGATAATCCAATCTCAGTGCTTTATTGTATCATTGTATATTGATCCCCATGAACATACCTTCGGCGCTGTGGTCTAAACCACAGAGCCTAGGGCTTGCTGATCAAAAGGTCGGTGGTTCGAAACCCCGCGATGGGGTGAGCTCCCTTTGCTTGGACCCAGCTCCTGCCCACCTAGCAGTTTGAAAGCACCTCAAAGTGCAAGTAGATAAACCGGCGGGAAGGTAAACGTCGTTTCCGTGCACTGCTCTGGTTTGCCAGAAGCGGCTTAGTCATGCTGACCACATGACCCGGGAGCTGTAAGCCAGCTCTCTTGGCCAATAAAGCCAGATGAGTGCCGCAACCCTAGAGCCATCCGCGACTGGACCTAACGGTCAAGGGTTCCTTTACCTTTATATGAACCCTAAAGATGATTAGTTCCTCTAATTTATTTTGGGATTCACCGCCTTAGTTGGCTTTTAATGATCTTCCTCTATCTTTGAAGCAGTAGTTCCTTTGAAGGTGATTATGGGTATGATAATTTACTAAAGAGCACAGATGCAGCCTTAATGGCTCCAATATTCCACCAGTGTTTCTTTTTCCATAAAGTATGTATAAGGAAAAGGACACCCTCATGAAAATAATGTCAACATAGTCCCACTGCATATTTTGTCCATTTAGTTTATTAATAAATTGGCCATACTTACAGATAGAAATATGGCAATGTTGAAACTACAGAATTTTGAAACTACAAAAAATAATACTGGTTATATTCTGGTGACACACACTAAACTTACATGCACATCTAGGGGCTACACAAGACACAGGAGATCCAGAAGGACCAAGAGCAGCTGGGAAAGGGTCATAAATCAGTGGTAGAACATCTGCCGCTGGTTCTAGGTTCTGTTAAGTATAATTGTTTAATTGCACACTGAAATGGACAATTGTGCCACATTATATATGTATATTACTGAGGTGTTTAACATTGGGAAATTCCCTTGGAGTGTACTGAGCTAGAAAGGGCTCTCTAACTCTCTAACTGATAATTAACTAATGATGTTCTCTGCTAGCCTTTAGGTGAGTGTTTAACCTTAGATCACGTGAGTCAGGTATTCAATTGCAAATTTGCCATTTTGAAGGGAATTGGCTTGGCCCTTTGTTCCCAGGCACAGTCAGATAAAGGTTGTGATAATGAATCCTCCCAAGGAGCTGCATGGCCTTAGGCTGGATGCAGCCTCATTCAAGCTATGAGAGAAACACAGCTTTGATTCTTTTTTCTCTGATCATAATTGAAGAATAAGAACCTTGAATATGCATAGGTTCTTATAGGTTTGTACATGTATCTTTGATTGTTTTGTAGCTGCTTTTTGAAGAAGTTCTGATTAGTAAAGCTTTGAATAATACATATGGGTCTGGAAATTTTTTATTCCAAAAGAAGTCAACTTTTATGCATTCAATTGCTTCGTGCTTCATATTAGTATCTGCAATAGATTCAAAACCCCAGAATCTCAGGTAGGACTGGGAGAAACCCTTGTCTGAAATCCTGGAAATACACTACCAGTCAGTGTAGAAAATACTCATGTAGATGGACTCAATGGTCTGACTCTTATAAGTCACCTTCCTGCACTATGATCTGGGAAATGGCAAAGGGAAAATGATTAACCCTTTTCCCAGAACTGCCAATTTGGACTGCATTCCCATGTGAGCTTTTAGTAAAATAGAAATACCAGGAGGTCCATTCATGAATCTAGTGCACGCATCCCCAAACTTCGGCCCTCCAGATGTTCTGGACTACAATTCCCATCTTCCCCGACCACTGGTCCTGTTAGCTAGGGATCATGGGAGTTGTAGGCCAAAACATCTGGAGGGCCGCAATTTGGGGATGCCTGATCTAGTGTGCCTCATGTAGCAAGGCCCAAAGTTGCATTCACCACATTGGTACACACTTATATAGCAATAGTTGCTTCCATTCTGTTGTAATTCTTTAAAAATTAGCAACTCAGCACTCCAAAGTGTGTGTAGGGTGGTGGAAAATCAAAAGCAAACTAAGATGATAATGAAATGAGTCTAATTTTTAAAATGTAGTGCATGCTTTTAATGCTGCTGATTAGGTCTTTTGTTTCTAAATTGATTGCCTCAATTGATTTATTTTTATTGTTATTTTCAATATTACATTGACTGATGGAGCAAACATTATTATCTTCTTGGAAGCACAGTCAACCAAATCAATACAGCTAAAATATACCGATAGAGAGAAGATTCAATTAAAACAGCATATACAGTGCTTGCAAGTGGTTATTGATTGATTTCTATGCCTCTTGTAGTCAGTTCCTGAGGAACTACAATACGGGGAAGGTTTTGGCTACATTATTATGTTCCGGCCTCTGGGCTCTGCAAGCTGGACAAAGGCAGCGGTTGCCTCAGTGGAGGCATCCAAATACATCTATAGAAATGAAAGCATCACACCCTTATTCCCTTTTGAAGTGAAAGTGGGAGTCTTCAATCATGAAGGAGTAGGCACGCTGAGCCCAATATATATTGTGTACTCTGGAGAAGACGGTAAGTAAAATCATCCATGTCTTACCATTTATGACATTGTTGGGTCTTCTTACTTTGGTGTAACTGATATGCGATCCATATTGTGAAGCGTTTGACATCACATCATAGACAGTGGCATGGATGCATTGCTGTGCAAGAATGTCATGGTGGTTCAATAGCTAAATTCACTACATCATAAGAAGTTGGTTGCCACAGGAAGTCTTTAGTTGTGAGAGATCAGTCTTTTCATGATTTCCTGCAGATTTATAATCCCTTCTGTTTATTTTTCATTATAACAACTTGGTATTACATTGTGGTCTCTAAAATGTGTGTTTTCTGTGCCACTATTGCTCTCCCAGAGCCACAGATAGCACCAACTGGAACCGTTGTACAAAGTTTCTCAGCCTCAGAAATAGAAGTCTCTTGGAATCCTGTTGTGTGGAACAGACATACTGGAAGGGTTCTTGGCTATGAGGTGGGACACTTTATATTAGATTTTTGTAGTCAAATATAGCTGGTTCATTCATATATAGATATATATTACCTTACCCTTCTGTTCCTTTTTCTTTTTGCCCCACAGTTCCCTAGGTTCTACTGTAACCTTTTCCATTCACTTGCTGTACGCCAACATTTCATGTCCATTCTTTCTAGTCCCTCTCTGCTTCCAGCCTCCCAGTCAAGCTCCACGTTTAACTGCCATTTTCCTGATTTTCAAGATCGTTTCATCCCATTATTCTATTTGACTCCTTCGTTCCAACACACCATCTTCTCTGCTATTTTATTAATAGTTTATCTGGTTTCCTGCCTCCTGAGCATCAGCATTCTTGCAACACAGCTTTTCAACCTCAACCTCTCCTGCTTTTGTATACATATCCTCTAGTCCAATGCCTTGCATGTGGTTATTTGCAGACAGATTGGTCTCCTTTCAACTTTGAATAAGATTCTGGGATATTTTTTTTAGACAAACTCACCCTGTGCAATTAGAATCTCTGTAAATATTCCATGATTCACTGGAGGAAAGCTTACAGATTGGCAACGGGAGGTAGAAAATTGCACTGCCTGTGCATTCTATTATCTCAAACCAGATAAACCCTTTTCTTTCTTAGATTCCTTTCTTTAATAGCTTTTAATAGCTATGGGTTGCATCCAATGTTGTTGTAGCAGTCATTGAATGATTCCCCTCTCTCTTGTATCCCCATCCCCCCTGTTCTGCAGGGTTTGTGGAAAGATAGTTTGTAGTTTTGCAAACCTTGACTTAGCACAAAAAAGGGCCCAGAAGGGTCTTGCCTCAATACTAGTGAATGTGTTCTGCATGCAAGAGGTCCCAAGTTCAATCCCTGGCATCTCCAGGTAGGATTGGGAGGTACTCCTGGAGAGCTGCTGCCAGGGTCTCACTCAGTATAAAGCAGCTTCCTATGTTCCCAAGCCTGCTGAAACATCCTCATGTGTGGGGATGGTGCCACTGTAACTACATTTGCTGCTGAACCTCAGAAATAGAGTGGATGCTCTAGTTCAGAAAGCACATGCTCTTCCACATCAAACAACTGTTAGAGCTCAAAGGGAGGCCTAAGTCAATAGTTATTGAATTGTAACTACATGGGCATAATAATTAAGATCTCTCTAGGAATCCTCTTTCATTTCATTCCTTTTTCCTTCATGGTTTAATTATAGATCGACAAGCTCTTAAGCATTACTCACCTTATCAAAGTTTCCCCTTTGGATAGCTATATAAGCATAGGAGTCCTAATTTGTTTATGTGTGGGCTCCCCCCCCCCCCCGGTTTGTATTCAGGATGCAAGAAATGCTATAAATATTCATGCCTGCTTTTACATCGTGACAGCTTCAATTACAAAATCAGCTGTCCCTCTTGAAGCATTACTTGTCTACTTGTCTTCTTTCCAATCAAGGTTGTAGTTGGAGAAAAGCAATGAACTCTTGCTTTTAAACTTTAGGTCTTGTACTGGACGGACGACTCAAAGGATTCTGCAACTGGCAAAGTCAGAGTCAATGGCAACATCACGGCGAAAAATATCACCAGCCTCAGGGCCAATACAATGTATTTTGCCACAGTGAGGGCTTTCAACACAGCTGGGACTGGACCATCCAGTGTCCCAGTTAACGTCACTACAAAAAAAGCACGTGAGTATCTTAAACAGCCAATGACCTTAAAAAAAAGCACAAGTCACTTGACTCACAGTAACCTGCTACAGCACAACTTTGCCTAGTAGAAAAGCATCATAAAGTTCCACAACTAGTATGTCTGTCCTATATTTCAAAAGGAAGTGATGATATTGGATGCTGAACTACGATAACTGATAAAGTTGCCACCTTTTTTTAAAATAATAATGCAGTGCTCAAGTACTGCATGGGTATTGGAAATATGTCTGTGTGTTACTAAATGAAAAGCCCTCCCCTTCATTCAGAAACTGATTGGGCACCCAGCTTTCCCAACACGATTAAAGCAGTAATCACAAGCAGTATACCAGCCAGTTCATTTCACCACACAATTTACAAAATTTCAAAGGGATTAATGTGGGTCACCATGAAGTGCCCAGTCCACCATATTTCTTTGCTGTCCAAGTGCTACCCTCCCTTCCTGGAAGTATAGGCAGCTGTGCAAGGCAAACCCCTAAGAAAGCAACACCTTGGATTAGGAGACAACCAACTCAGATGGAAATGGCAGGCACCTCTGTCTGTTTTGAGTCTTGGACTAATTTTCAACAGCTCCTGTCCAGGAAATGAGTTGCCACAGGTCTGCAGTTTCTCTACATGAATGATAGCAAATGCTCTCTACAGATGCACCTCTGGGGAGGTGGGGGAATGATTGTTTCATGAGCTGTAGGTACTTTTCGAAAGCATGGAGCAGAATACTCTTCCATTCTTCTCTTGCACAACTCTCATTGAGGGCTACCTCATGTTACAAAATTCCTGTATGGAAGATATGTGCACTTACTTGGGGGTCTCATAATACAGCAGTGCCCTGTGCAACACCAACATTCAGCGCACACACCTTGCTTCTCGTGCTCCATTCTAAATAATAATTGCAGCATCCTCTGTGGTGCTTCCAATGCTCAGTGTCCAGTGCGACCAAACTGGTCGTGCTCCCCTAAATCCGCCTCTGCTAACAGTGAGCAGTTCTAAATCCATGAGTTAAGTCCAGTCTTTTTAATAGAATCTAGTATGCGTATCATCTGATGGATTTTGTTACTTGTTTGGGAAATACTCCTTTTGTCATTTTGAAGGCTTGATCACATTTACAGCTGGAATTTCTACTAACCTTCAGTTAAACAAGGTGCGAGTAACATTAGAAATTTCAGCACCTTAAGAACAACAGGGAAAAGAAAAGGGCGAGGGTATGAGATGGTCCTTTTGTTTGTTCTTCCTTTCCATTGTTAAAAATGGAGGAAAATAACATTTTTGGCTCAACGAGTGTGGCTGCTTCATTATAGCACTACTGCAGAAAATCTATAGTTCATCAAAGGGTTAGAAGTGTTCTACACTCATTCATTTCAATAGGCCTTTGTGCACCTGAATGCTGGATTGTTTTTATGGGGTTTAATGAGTATATATCTGTTTTCAGTATCTCCCAGTAGTGTGGGAGGAGAATATCCTAGCAGCCAAGAAGAATCGCATAGCATTTGAACTGTGATGTATTGTGAGGAGTCTAAACTGACATACCTTAAAATTCCAGAGGAAAAATTAGAATATGGTGTAAATATTCCCTCAGTTTCCCTCTTTGATTAAGCATCATTGGTAATGCATGAGAGCTGGAATGGTGTCCATAGTCCTCTGTGAAAATATCTCAGTGTTCTCCACCTATCTTCCATTGATTTGATGAGCCTACTATTCATCCTTCTCATTCAAAATCACTTTAGGCTTACAAGAAAGAGTGAGTCCCCAATAATACCTTTCAATTAACTGGAACATCACCTTGCCCTTTTTCGTTTAACTCTTTCTCCTTTTTAGGTTACGTATGGAGAGGTGGCCACTAATACACAGGTAAAGGGTGTTTTGTGGTTATTCATTTTTAATGCATGCAGAATCCTTATAAACACTCTTCTGCATAGTGCACATCAAAGAGGGAGTGGACGGGATGAGGACTTCAAACACTTTCCATATGATAGAAAGTGAATATAGAAGAGAATATAGAATTTGGGTGGAGGAAGTATCATAAAAATGGGGGGGGGCAACAAATCCATAAAATGGGTTGGATTCAGAGGCCCCATGAGCAAATGCTGCTTCTGGGGTTCTTCAACAGAGGAAAGTGATTCTTCATTTATTCTTTCTTCCCCTGCAGCCCCCTGTATGTCCACAAAAACTGTTCTGTGGGATTGGAGGATATTCTGGAACAGTGTGGGAGGTTATACCCCCCCTCCCTGGCCCAGCCCTATCATTGGGCAAAATGAGATGGCCACCTCAGGAACCTGAATTTGATGTCATGAAAGGGCAACAAATTGTGATTTTTACATTTATTATTATATTCTCACTCCGAGTTGCAACTCATTGCATTTTACTAAGGCCATGGAAGTGAGAATCAGACCAAAAAACATTTAGCCATTAACAACAACAACAAACAACAACAACAACAACAAACAACAACAACAACAACAACAACTTGATTTTACTTGTGGACTAACTTGCATAGTAAAGTGAACTATGGATTGTTTCAATTTCACCTTTTCTAGCTTTATATTTTTAGACTGCATCCTAAACACACTTGCTAGTGAATCAGCCTACTGAACACAGTCGGACTTGCTTTTTAGGAAGCATGCATGGGATTGTGCTGTTAATATTTCACTATTATATGACGTGTCAAAATGGGTCCTACAGTACCTTTCGTACAAGATGGTACCTGAAAATGCAGAAGACTCATTAACAAGGTCATCTGTTGCATCACAACCCTTCTATTGGATAGTTAAGTTCAGTACAACATAGTAGAATATAATATAGTCCTCTCCAGAAAGAACCATATCCTCACATGTTCATGGATGCATTGAGGGGAGAGCTGTGTGGGAATGGGACAATGTGGACCATCTGCTAATCTCCATGCAGTCTGATCTCCTTCCTGTCTTTTGAACTGCACATATTCAGCAGGGAGAACCTACACAACTCTAGCCGGATAGACAATTAAGGTTCAGCTGGAATGGATGGAATGAAATTTCTGAAGAGGGCTTAATGAAATAAAATTAGGCATCTTGAGGAAAGCTTGTCATTGACTTAAATGCCAGCTATAGACAGCTCAAATAAGTATCCTTCCACATAGTTCTATCTTCCTACTTCACAGAACAATGATGTGTGGGATTGTGCACCATATAACTTTGGAGATAGTAAGAAATCTGGTTATACTTTGTATATTTCTTTCCAGCTGTGAACTTGTGGTCAGTCTTTATATGGACAAAAAGAAACTGTTTCAATTACCTTTAATCATTCGCTTAGTTGTTTCTCATCAAAACTCTTCTGTGCCTTTTCAAATACTAAGAAATATGTCTAGAATTTTCCAAATATCTTTGTGAAATACATATTAATGGAATAAGATATATTTATGCCTTTCCACTTACGCAGGCATGTGCTATAGATAATATATTTCACCAGTTAGCAGTGGCTACCCAGTAAGAGTCTAGTCTCAGTAACTCTTGAACTAAGACCCCAAGAAATGGCACACACAGGGCATTCAAAGCTTGGGGATTTTTTTTTTTTACCAGAGTCAGGCCTGGACGTGAGCAATGGGTGCTCAAAGGACTAAACAAGTCCCTCTCCATCTCCGTTGAAGTCTGACCTGAAGAAGAGTTCCTGGCTCCAAATCATCTGTTCCAGATGCCTCCACTGTCCCTACCACCCTACTAGTTTTCCCTGAAAGCCAACAACCCTGCCCTGCACCCACCATAGGTGCCAAGTTATCCCTTTTTTAAAGGGATTTTCCCTTATGCTAAATAGGCTTCCTCGCGAGAAAAGGGAAAAGTTGGCAGCTATGGCACCCACCCACAACAGGCACTTCTGTTCACTAGAGACAGGAGAAGATTTTGGTTTCCTCCACAATTTGTAGCAAGCCTGAGCATGAACCCACTGATGATGCTCAGATTGAAACATGGACATGCAGTTTAGATCACATGTGTACAACCTTTCCAGGCATGATTTGATCCAACTTGCTTTCACTCCCCCCCCCCTTTTTAGTGAGGTGGTCCAAGGGTTTAACTGACTCCTCTTATCTGTTCTTTCTAAACGACATTCTTTGAGAAAAATATGAAAACCTCCATATACCTATGGGGGTAGCCATCTTCTCCCCCCTTCTACATATGACACCCCTGAAAACCAACCAGGGCCATTGTACAGAAAAAGAAAGGGTACCTACATAGGTATATGAGGGCTGGCATCTATTTCTCTATACGATTCCCAGGACAGGGAAGTACATCATAACATATTGCCACTTGCAGGGTTTTATGAGTCAAATATTTTGGAGAGTGTGGCAAGCATCACATTTCCTAGCTGGTTTAAGCTACATAGTACACCCCAGGCCAATGATTGTGGAATAACTGTGGAACTTTTAATGAAATATCTTCCCAGCATCTGGGTGCAGAAGCATACAGCTAACCAGATTGTGGGCTCTATTAATAATGTAATTTGTTAATGCAATTTTTTGATCAGTGGGTTCTGTTCTTCCCCCACCTGCCTGTTATGAATAGAATTTGCTTCACATAGGAAAGGTGATTGCAATAAGAGTCTTTAAATAGTTACTTTGAGTTTGAATGGGTCATATCTGAGTACTTTTCATGCTAGCAGCTCGTGCAGCTTCTCTCTGGAAATGATGCATATTGTCCTTATCTTTTATTAAAGCCCCAAGTCAACGCCCAGCCAACATTGCCTGGAGACTGACAAATTCGAAAATATGCTTGAACTGGGAGCATGTGAAAACGATGGAAAATGAATCTGAAGTGCTAGGCTACAAAGTAAGTATGTCAAACATAGGAACCCCTGTGAGTGGCTGTATTTTAAGTAAAATGTTGCTATTTTTCTTTGGATCTAAATAGCAATTATATTCCCTTATCACCTTATTAAGTGTAATGTATTGAAGTACAGAGCATGTGCCCTGTTTGATGGGCACTCAGATAATAAAAGTAGACTATCCTGAGATCCCAGAGAATCTAGATAAGTGACTCTGTAGTCAGTGCAGAGAACTGTTTCCACATGAGACATAAACAGTGAACGTAAATAAAAAATGTTGATCAGTTTCTCCCTGTTGGTGAGGACCAGGTCCAAGAGAGATCACCCCCTTGCTGTTTATTCCACCTTCCGTAAAATGGAATTGTCAGCTAGGCAACTGAGAAATGGTCTGTCACCTTGTGTGTCGAGGCTTACCAGAGATTACCTTAAATAACTCACAACTGACAACAGAATTATGGTTTGGTTTTTGGCAAATAATTTAGGGCCACAACTTTATTAAATACACCAATTTTAATCCGAGTGTTGGCTTAGGCTTTTGGTTATTCACTCATCCTTCCTTAAGAAGGACTATCCCCATCTGTCCATTTAGGACAGGACTCAATCAGCTGTCCCCTTTGGACAGGACTTACCTCATCTGCCCATTTGGGGCAGGACTCACATCAGCTGTCACCATAGGACAGGACTCACCACTGTCCGCTTGGACAGTTCCTGCTCCGACTTCCTGAAGGGAAGTCAAGTAAACATACCTGGGAGAGAGGAGGTGGCTGAGCCCAGTCATTCCCTCCTCTCTTTCACCAATAATGTTCCCCAAGGCTCTTACTCTTATAATTGGGCCCACCATCCCCGCCAATGGCGGGATGGTAAGGACAAGAGCGTAAGCCCTGAGATTCCTTTAACGGTATACTTCTATATGGAGCAAACGGAGGTGGGGGTAGGCATCTGTGTGCCACACCCCTCTACCAACCGATTAACCAACCAAAAGCATAACCACCAACCTAACAAGTTGTGACAATTTGCTAACGCAGTAGGCGAAAACCAAGAGGCAAAGCCAATCAGCCAATTGGAAAAATTCCTACTGGCCCCTGAATACAGGCGGCCCCGAAGGCAATAGCAATGTTGTGCTAACCTGCAAGAAAAAAGGGCGGGAGGGAGGGGATTCAAACACCAGGCAAAATGTGACTGCAAAATGGAGGGCAAGACCTTAAAAGGGGGACCCTTCAACCAATCAAAACTCAGGGATTTACATACCCACGCCCCCATTACTCAGCATGACCTGTGGCCTAGGCCAGAACCCAAACCCTAAAGTAAATTTCCTACCAGCCCTACCACAATCCGCTTTATATTGGATGATATAAAGCGCTATATCCTTTTCTACAGGTCAGCTGTAAGATCAATAAATAGGTTGACTTTGTGTCTGCTTGCCTTAATTCTTAGTCACAACATAAAAATTTGACCATGGTGCCATTATCAAAGAACTGGTTCCCCCATTCTTTTTGACATGGGGCAATAACAAATCTCCACTCCTTTGCAAATAGTATTCATGTATCTGGCCCCTTGAAATATATGTATTTAGCCGACATTTGTCAAGCTGTTTTAGTACAAGAAGATATAACAAGGGTTTAGTCTCACTTCTGTATCTCTCAATTAAAGGAACATCACATTTAACCCTTGCTGACAGAATGCAGCTCAGTGGAAGGCACCAGGGGTGTCAACTTGAATGAAATATTATTTTGGGGGACGGTAAGCCCTACCCCGGGACGCAGGTGGTGCTGTGGGTTAAACCACTGAGCCTAGGCTTGCCGATCAGAAGGTCGGCGGTTTGAATCCCTGCGAAGGGGTGAGCTCCCGTTGCTCAGTCCCAGCTCCTGCCAACCTAGCAGTTTGAAAGCACGTCAAAGTGCAAGTACAGTGGTACCTCGACTTACGAAGGCGATCCGTTCTGGGGCGCTCTTCATAAGTCGAATCCTTCAGTTGTCGAAGTGCCCGTTTTGCGCATGCATGAAGCGTGATTATGCGCTTCTGCACATGCACCGACCACGCATGCCGCTTCTGCGCAGGCGCAGAACATGCGCACAGTAAAAAGACTTCCGGGTTTGTCGACTTCGCAAGTCGAAACCTTCGGAAGTCGAGTCATTCGGATGTTGAGGTACCACTGTATATAAATAGGTACCACTACAGCGGGAAGGTAAACAGCGTTTCCGTGTGCTGCTCTGGTTCACCAGAAGCGGCTTTGTCATGCTGGCCACATGACCCGGAAGCTGTACGCTGGCTCCCTTGGCCAATAATGCGAGATGAGCGCTGCAACCCTAGAGTCGGTCACGACTGGACCTAATGGTCAGGGGTCCCTTTACCTTTAAGCCCTACCCCACATAATTGATCACAAGATGCAGTGCGCAACTTAGCACACCATTAACATTTTTTTGGGGGTGCCCCCTGAAATATTTTATGGGGGGAGGTTCAAAGGGACCTTGGCCCCTAGGTCTTGGCTCCAATGGACGGCACTTATAAGGAGACAAGGGATTCCTGTGACAAAGGCTTGAGCAGTGCACTCAACCCAGTAGCAAATGGTGTGGGCAAAGCTGCGTTGCTTACCTGACTTCTCAACACTGCACCCCACTGCCAGTTACTAAGAGGGGTGAGGTGGTGGAGAGCATCAGATTGGTACAGCCTTGGCAAACCAGGTAAGCAGATTTGCTCTGCCCACACAGCCCTTCTAGCTGCTACTGATTTAGCCATTGGAAAGCTCTGAGAAGGAAGGAAATAAGTGCATTTAATTCTCATGGCTGCAGCTCAATGGAAATCACACATTATGCAAATGTGTCCACAACTGCAACTTTTTACATTGTGGAACCCCTTGGGCTGCTTTAAGGAACAGCAGAAGCTCCAAGGAACACAGCGAGAAGTGCTGGATTATAAGGTTGAAGAGTGCCGCTGCATGAAAGACAGGGAGGCATTGTGAACCTATCCGTGCACCTCTTCAGATTCCACATGGGGAATCTCCATAGGGATTTCTTGTAAGCAACTGGAGCGGTCGGTGTTTTTGCTGAATGTGCCCACAGGGTGCTTGAAAATACGCTGCAGAAATGTTTGAGAACACAACCCACCATGCGGAGAAGCCTTAACGAAAGCAAGCGGCAATAATATAACAGGTCCTGCCCTTCTCTTGTTTTATATTTAGATTCTGTATAGGCAAAACCGACAAAGCACCACTCATATATTGGAGACAAACAGTACATCTGCTGAGCTGCTGGTACCTTTCGAAGAAGATTATCTCGTAGAAATAAGAACCGTGAGCGATGGAGGGGAAGGGAGCAGCAGTGAGGAAATTAGGATTCCAACCATGTCCAGTGAGTTACCTCTCACACACACCCTCCCCAGCACTGTTGCTGTGGTCCCTTGACTGCTGGGAAGAACTAAAGCTGGATAGACCTTTGACACTAACTTGATATTATGGTTCCAGGTAAACCTGGGAACAGTCTCTTACGTGCCTGGTTGGGAAAAGGGAAAAGCAATTAACATGAGGGGGAAAATGCAGCAGAATTTTCAGGGCGCTGCAGATCTGCGGCTTGCTGATTTAAGTGGATGCTGCAGCTGTGTGGAAATCAGTTACTGGGTCGGGTTGAAATTAAACTCTTCAGCATAATAATCCTCGTTATTTACTATTTTAAAGGTTCCTAAAATATACCGAGGACTGTGTATAGGTTTAAACAGCCAATGTCTCTGCCCACAGGCTCTCAGTTATTTATTTTAACTGAAGGGGAGGGGAGATGGAGGGTCGAAGAAGCAGTTTGCCTGTTCCTATGCGAAACGAGAGGTTGGTTTCCTCCCCACATACAATTATAGGTACCTGTGCCTGTGAACTAACTGTACTGAAAACTGTACTCATGACCTATTCACACCTGTGGCCAGTGTTTTTTTCTTTAAAAATGTTTAGGGGGTACTCTCCTTTTTCTACTCATATTGAGGCCAAACCTAGATTCACAAAATGTTTAGGGGTATGCGTCCCCCCTGCAACCATTAATTTATCAACAGGCATGTGTGAACTGTGGGAACAGGGAGCAAAGGAAAGGAAACAAAAGGGAGGCTAAAGGAGAAACAATGAGAGGGTATTGCAAAAGATCAAGATGGAATAACATGAACGTGGAGACTAGGGGGCAATTCTGTGCAAAAGGGGCAAGAGGCAAGAGATAGCAAATGGGATGATTTCAGGACCGATACTAGAAAGATAAAAAGCAGTAGAAATGGAAAGAGTGTACAGAAGTGAAATGAGAGCTTAGTTCGCTGAGGTGAAGGAATACCCTTACATGGAGCTTTAGGTAGGGTACATCACTGTACTAATTTTTACAGTGGTACCTCAGGTTACAGACACTTCAGGTTACAGACTCCGCTAACCCAGAAATAGTACCTCGGGTTAAGAATTTTGCTTCAGGATGAGAACAGAAATCACATGGCGGCGGCATGGCGGCAGCAGGAAGCCCCATTAGCTAAAGTGGTACCTCAGGTTAAGAACAGTTTCAGGTTAAGAACGGACCTCCGAAACAAATTAAGTTCTTAACCCAAGGTACCACTGTACATGTTTCAACCAAAAGCTACTGAAGAGGGCCTTAAGGGGATCTGGGGCAGGGGCAGGATATGGTGCAAAGCATGGGGGCAAATCCAGCTGTCCTCTCCACGTCCTCCCTGTCCTCCAAGGATTCTTACATAGTTGTTATTTTTAAACCAGCTCTAGTATTCTGGTACTGATGGCTGGTTCTGCCTCCGCATAGGGAATCAGAATGCACGGAGCTCTGGAATAAGGAGATAACACGTTACCAGGGCTGTGAGCTTAGACGTCATTCTCCACTGCACATCAATGTCATGTCATGCCAAAGTTTATTTCTAGGTGGCTTTTCAGCCAAAGAACCACCAAAGTGGCTCACTAAAGTTAAAATGCAAGTAAAAGAATGAGAGGCGCATTACAAAATGCAAATTCAAAGCAGCGATCTCACTTTGTATTGATTTCTGCCACTTCCCGCATTAAAATATTTGGATGAAGGGCAGATGCCAATGGTCTAAATAAATAAATAATAGCACATTTTAAAAAATTAAATAATAATAATAATAATACACAGCATTGATGGTCTAAATAAATAAATAATAGCACATTAAAATGTTTTAATAATAATAATAATAATAATAATAATAATAATACACAGCATCAGGGGCTCTGAAAAGCAACTCCAATTTCATAGAAGCCCTGGGTGGGGGGACGGACATGGTCTTTGCCATTCACTGAGAAGAGTAAATAGAAGTTGTGAAATGTGCATCTTGAGAAAGTCAGCTGCAACGGCTAGTGCCCCCCCAGGCAGGAGGCATGATGACATATTTCAACTAACCTGACCACATACCCTTCAAAGACTTTGGTGGGTAAGCAGTTTCATATGGATAGAGTTAGGTTTCGAAGCGGTTGTTGTTCTATTGAATGGTACCATCAGGACAAGACTTTGGGGCAGAAATACAGGTACCTACACAGCTGGATAAACATGAGGGCCCCAAATACTTCAACACCTGGCAAGCATGCTGTAAGCAAAATAATATACATTTCCAGCTGAAGGGGTGGGGGATGGGGGGTTCCCCTTGTAATACAAGTCAAGAGTCTAAAATAATCTAGTTGCCCCACTGCTTACCTTGACTGAAATCCAAACACAAAATATTAACTGGTTTGTGGGTTGAATGTCCTAGGCACTTTATACTTTATGCATTGAACTGTACAGTTGCAAGTCTTCCGCCAATGGTGGAATGAAACAGAGCAATGACACACTTCCAAGCTTCTCAAAGTGTCATCATAGTCAGCTAATAGAATTGGGCCTCATCCTCCTGAAGAAAAATAATAATCTAAATGATGGGTGGGGGGAAAGCATGAAAAGTAAAGCATGGTGATTATTAAGAACATTAAAACCAGCTCTTATCAATGCCTCAAGCATGTGAATTTGAGTGTACTTTTCTATCTCTGTTTCTGTTTGCAGGTTTAAGCTCCAGAGGGATGGACACCTGCCGCTCTGAAGATTACATAATGACAACTAAGATTCTGATTCTGATTTATATACTCAGCTCCTGAGTATTTTGTTGAATAGTGCCAACAAGCAGCCATTGGACTTTTGAAAACAAAGCAGCCATTGATGGTGGGAGACTTTCCTCCTTTTCACATATTGGCATCTGTCATCTCTGAAAATGGAGTCTATTGAGAAAGATAATGAATTGCCCTTTAAAATGTAAATGTAATTGATTTCTTTCTCCTTTTTTAAAGCATATTTGTGTTTAAAATGTCCCCAAAATGAACAAAACAGAGCCAAAATTGTAAAAAAGAAAGAAAGAAAAAAGAAAGCTAGTTTGTATTGCAGGGATCTATTGTGAAAATCCAGTATATCTGTATGAGTTGCAAACGTACAAGATATCTACAAAAACAAAACCCAGTGATCAATATGAAAAAGGCTTGCAGTTGTTTGTGATGTATAACATTAGCTGATCTGTATTTCTCACTTTGGTCTGTAATGGAACATTGTTTACTGCATTTTCAGATTTAATAAAAAAAATATTTCTTTACAATTTTCCTCATTTTTATCAGTATCTTGGACTAACTGAAGACTTCATGCATAGCATGTGTATATTCTGATTTAAAATTTAAAATGAAGAAACCATGTCAAATGAATTAACATGGATGTTGTTTTCAATGCTAGACATTAAAATCAGAATATTAAGGATGCTGAAGTCCCATAAACATATTCACATAAGGATGGACTTGTTTTGTTTCTCTAGATTCTACCCATAGCCTACATTTTGAAAATACAGTTTGAAAACTAGTCATAGTTTAGTTGTGAAAGGTGCTCATACAAGATTTTCATCAGATATTTCCATGGATGATAGGCTAACTGTACTATGGTTGAAGAAGTCCTTCCTTTTGTCTGTGCTGAATCTTCCAATATTCACTTTCATTGGATGACCTCGAGTTCCAGTATTATACAAAAGGGATCAATTTTATTTCCAAAATCCCAAACATGAGATTCTCCTTTATCACAGCTGCAACAGTTAATATTTTCATTAAGCCCAATATCTCTTTCCTGGTCTGTCGGTGCCTGTTCAAAACAAAGAAGTGACAGTAGGATTTTTTGCTCCAAAGTGCATCATTTCATAATTACTTGAAGTGAACTGCATCTGTCACTTAGCTGCCTGTTCACTCAGTTTGGAAATACCTTTTTGGGGTTCTTTGAAATCCCTTTTTGTTTTTCACTAGCCTGAATAATTGGTTGTCACCAACTAACATGGCCATGTCACTGATTATCCCTGACTCCAAATCATTTACGAACATATTAAAAAGCACTGGTCCCGAAGCAGATCATTGGGAGATCCCATTTGTTACATCCATCTACAGTGGTACCTCTACTTACGAATTTAATGTGTTCCGAACACACATTTGTAAGTCGAAAAAAATTGTAAGTCGAATCCCATAGGAATGCATTGGGAGAAAAAATTCGTAAGTCGAAGCAACCCTATCTAAAAATTTGTAAGTAGAAAAAATCCTATCTAAACCGCATCCAAGATGGCGGACGGAGCTCCATTTGTAAGTAGAAAAATTCATAAGTAGAGTTATTTGTAAGTAGAGGTACCACTGTATTGTGCAAAGTCTCCAGTTATTCCTACTCTCTGCTACTTCTTGCTCTGTGAGTTACTTATCCATAAGGGTCTCTTTCCTCTTACCCAGTCCTTTGGTGAGAGACTTTATCAGAAGCTTTTTAAAATTCCAAGAATGCAATATCTAGTGGACCATCCACTCATGTTAGAAATTAAACCTTGTACTTCCTGCTTTTCAAACATGTGCTCTACAATTGAGCTACATCATTTCCCCTAAGAAATACTTCCCATTAGTATATCAGGAAGCCAAAAACAACAGATCTGTTCATCCTCTCAAGTGGTAAGTGAGGCAGTAATATGCAGAGTCCAGCTGACTGTTCTAAGCTGCAGCCTCCATGGAATAACCTTTCTTTCTTTCGTTTTTTGGAAGGGAAAAGAAATGAGCTTTTCATTTCCATCTTCATCTTGGCATGTGCAAATCTGATTAAACCTCTTGACCTACTGAGTTTGCAATTCAGACCTTGAATAAGTGGATATATATATTCCTCAGAAATAAGTCTAGATTGACAAACGGCTCATTTTTCTGTCATTCACTGGAATATATCATCTCAAGCACATCACCTCAAGCATTGACTATAAGCTGTCAAATGAATTAGCAGAAATGTGCAAATAGTAAAGGACATGATTAAAAGCAATCCCAGGTGAACTCAAGGCAGGGTGGAAGCGCTCTTTCTGACCACTGCCTCACAGCTCACATATTAGCCTGGGGCTTGTCAATGGTGAGCCATTTGCTGAAAATTAAGAGCTAGCCGACTTCTCATAATACAATGAGGAAACCCTGTAATAAATTGAAACTGGCATTCAAGTGAAATAAATATAATAGCAGCACTACCATCACATTCTGATACGAAATGAAATATTTTCTTCAGGAAATTTCTAATAGGCGCTGTGCAAACTTGACATTCCAATTCAAATAACAGATCACAAAATTTGTATTTCACGTTTCTGAAAATCAGAGGGAACATGAATGCACACAAATTTCCACTGATACCCCATCACTGACTTTGTCAAGCCTTCTGTCAGATACCATAGCACTGTCTAAGAACCCCAGATTTGGATCTAGGTAGTTCTACAAAGAACAACACCAACCTTTTGGGGGGACACGGTCAAGTGGAACAACCTAGAATCCTGTCCATTTGCATTTTCACTTAATGTACCTTTCCTTCAGTTTCAGAGCTGCCTACAGCTAGGACATGTATGCTAACTAATACTTTTCCAGCAGTCAAGGCTATCATGTGCTACAAATGTGCATTCATTATGTTATGTTATGTTATGTTATGTTATGTTATGTTATGTTATGTTATGTTATGTTATGTTATGTTATTTATTTAAACAATTTACTAAGTTGTTTACAAAGACGCAGTACCAAAAAATAGAACTATAAGATCAAGCTTCAATTAAAAATCTATTGGAATAACAAAAAAAGTATTCAGTAGGCATTGGAAGTTTATAGGGAGAGGCTTGTCTGACCGCAATGGAAGGGTGTTCCATAAAATTGACCACATAATACTAAACACGCTGCTCAAGGTGTATAGAAGCTGTGCATCCCATTCATGGGGGATCATTAACAGTGACTCCTCCAAATACTTCAGTGATCAGGCAGGGATATAAGGGCAAGGGGATAGTCAGGTAGGTTAAACAACGTTCTACATGCTTCCCCCTTCATTTCTATGCTTCATGCAGTAGCTGCTAGTTCTCCCCACTCCCTCAAAAAGTGCCCCAGAGTGGCACAATCAAAAGAAAGTGGTGAGAAGCCTTGTTAGCAAGAATTGTCATTTGAAGAAGTTGTTTTTCTGCAGGAAGTGATTGAAGTCAGATTTACAATCTAAATACAAGCCAAACCTATGAGCATTAAGCATAGAAATGTCTAATGACATGTTCTATGAAGTGAGTTGTAGACCAGGTGTGCACTGCTTGGCCAATATGGGCTGGGGGGAGGGGGCAAATGAAGAGCCCAAATCAGGCCCATGGCCCAGAGCTTCTCCACTCCTTAATTGGTATACTTTAAATAAAAGCAATTCTGTGCATCTGAATCTGATGCAATGAAATGACTACATCTGAATGCAGACGCTAAGCTCGAAGAGCCTTGAGAATGCTGTTTAGCATTGGTTAATATTTCATGATAGTTGACATTTGAAAAATGAAGATATGCTAAATTAGTTCCATCAAATTTGAATAGTCGGTGTTGGTGCTATGCCTGGCAATTTATCGACACAGCAGGCAGGTTACAATTCACACCATAGCTTCCTGTGCTATTAACAATTTCAGGTTTTTCTCATCTCAAAGAGAAAACTTTTAGGAAAACATATATGGGGGTGTGTTAAGTTGAAAATCTGTACACCCAGTTGTTAGATTTTCCTTTAAGATAGCATTCTCAAGATTGACAGTGGCATATTTCCATCAACCACTTGAATGCCTTTATTTAGCCACTTTTTGATACTGTGTACTTGTTATTAAATGGATCTCTGTGTTTGTGTCTGTGTCTGCACACAACTTACTCTTAATTTTCTCGATTTAGATATGAGAATTTCTCCCCAGAGTTTATTTTAATTAATTGCCAACGCTAGGGTGGGCATCTCTTAAAACAGTTCTTGAAAATTGACTCCTTCCTAATCAAAATAATGTGCATCCATTCATTCATTCATAAATAAGCTATAATGACTAAGTCATAGATACCTTTGCTATTTTGCCCTTAGGTGTCCCAGGCACAGTAAAAATAAGACTAAGCTGAGAAGGGAGAAAGGGGGAAATAAACAGAATGTAACCCAAAGTGAGCCACTGATTTCACTTTTGCACCCCTGTTGCCAAGAAAGCAATCGTGGGAGGAGGGGAAAACCCCATTGTACAAGTGGAAGCCCCTGGAAAAGGCTTTTTGATGATGGGGATCATTAGGTGAATCCTACCTTTGGTGTTGTTGTCAGTTAGCAGACGGTTGTCTTTAAATTGTGCTCTATATATTTACCTTTATTGTACTATGGTGTGGTTCAATTAGTCAGGAAACCACTTGGAACCAATGATGTGGGAAGGAGGAGGAGGATATAAATATTGTAACTACAGTCATACCTCGGTTTAAGTATGCCTTCGTTTGAGTATTTTCAGTTTAAGTACACCGCGGACCTGTCTGGAACGGATTAATCCACTTTCCATTACTTTCAATGGGAAAGTTCACTTCAGGTTAAGTTCGCTTCAGGTTAAGTACGGACTTCTGGAACCAATTACACTCATACCTCGGGTTAAGTATGCTTCAGGCTGAGTACTCCGCGGACCCATCTGGAACAGATTAATCCACTTTCCATTACTTTCAATGGGAAAGTTCACTTCAGGTTAAGTACGCTTCAGGTTGAGTACTCCACGGACCATCTGGAACAGATTAATCCACTTTCCATTACTTTCAATGGGAAAGTTCGTTTCAGGTTAAGTTCGCTTCAGGTTAAGTACAGAGTTCCGGAACCAATTGTGTTTGTAAACCGAGGTACCACTGTACAGTAAATAAGCATGCAAATCCTGAAAGTTTCTTTCCTGAAAATGGCTAAGAAAAAACTTAAGTATGGAAGGAACTTTATCCACTCTTCAGGCTCCATCTGCACTGCATGTTCTCTGCTGTCAACGGTATGTATGAGATGCATCTCCAGAAATAAAGCTGAAGGAATCTTACCACACAACTTGGCTGCCCTCCCCAACATATGTCCCTTTTCTCGGTGCCTATCTGCCACAGGCTTTCTCCTGGCACATTTTGACATTCATAACTAAGCATGTGCTGCACACTCAGCTTTCCTAAGGGTCTGGGTTGCTCAAGGCTGTCTCACCAAGCTGCCAGGCCTCCAGCTATCACCTCTCATTGCCGTTTCAGGCATAATATGCTGCCAGAATCAGCTTTCCATACCAAACAAAGGCTTGTTGATGATTCTTTCACATACCTGGTGCCCTATGGTTTAAATATGAAATTTGAAAGCTGGATAGATCTCATTCCCACTGCCTGCCTCCACACTACCAATGAGTATTTAGAGTGTAACTTTTAAAACAACAACAACAACAACTATTTAGTTGGGTTTTATAAACAGTGATCGTAGGAATAATAAACGATACAAATAAGTAGACCAAGTCTTCTATGCCAACTGTACATCACAAAAATAACATAACAGAATTGCAGTAATATCTCAACATATGGCTCATTATTAGTGGACAATGTACAAGTTATTCGTTCATGGAGCGGTTGCCGATTAGTTTTTTGTTCTTGTTTTTTTATCATGTATTTTTATCATGTATCATTGTATTTTTATGTTGTGAACTTCCCTAAGATCTGCAGATAAAATGAGGTATACAAATTTAATAAATAAATAATGAGGAGGAGGAGGAGGAGGAGGAGGAGGAGGAGGAGGAGGAGGAGCCATTGGTGAGTTATATCAGTCAACCAGCTACAAATCCACCTAACATTAATCTCATCCAGCCCACATTTTAACAACTTCTCCACAAGAATATCATAGGGGACTTTGTCAAAAGCCTTACTGAAATCAAGATACACTACGTCCACAGCATTCCCCTAATCCACCAAGTTGTAACTTTCTCAAAATAAATAAAGGAAAAAAAGAAATGAAATGAGATTTGTCTGCCATGACTTGCTTTTGATAAACCCATGATGGGTTGCACTGTTACTGTGTCAAGAACATGTTGCTGAATACACCTACAATAAAACTCCAGTCTGGAGGACATACACACACACACACACACACACACACACACACACACACACACAATCTATTGCAATATGAAATTAAGTATTGTTGCATGCCACCTCATTCTCCAAGCAATGCAGGTTTCTAGGAGCACTTCCCCAACCAGGACCCCACCCACTTACTCTCTGGCACAGAGTCCCCTTTCCTCTGTTCACCTAGTAGCCTATCACCCAGGCTGGCCTGACTATTCCAGGAATTGAATCTGTGCTGGATCCAGGAATTAGAAGGGTTTTGCATACAACCTACTTAATCCACTCCAAACTGGTACCCACAAACTCATAACAGTTGAAACTGTTGATTTTTGACTTCCAGTCTTTGAAGTGACAGTATATCCTTTTTTCTTTCCAAGTAGACCCTTTTGGGCTACATTACTCTCTATTAGAATATGGGAATGATGCTGTCTGGGTTTGATCAGAGTTGGAGTTCAAAGTATTTGGAGGTCAGCAGGTTAACAAAAGTTGACTTAGTACCTGTGTATGAGCTATATAGCCCTTAATTTCCATCCCTCTTTGAAATGCCTCATGTGGCTTCCAGATTATGCTCAGGGCCATTTCTGATGCAACTTTTTACCATATCTTAAAATTCATGTCAATGTCACATCAGAATGGTTTGGTGCCAGTTAATTGCATGTCACATTCCCCCTGGACATTAGCGTTTGGCAGACTGGCTTCCAGTTGCTTCTCTGCACACTCGTCTGTGGAATTAAAATGACATGCATCTAATCAGTCCAGAATGACCTTGCCACAGATCTCTAGACATGTTCAGGGCAATGAACTTATACAAGAGTTAGTGAGACAGAGGTTGCAACTGAGATATCCGTAGAGTGAGGAGAAAGTTTTCAAAGGTAAAGAGACAGTGGACAGCAGACACAAAGAACGAAAACAGATTTTCTGCTGGGTGGTGACATTTTAATAAGAAACTTGCACCATTTTACAAAGCATTATGGTTGTGGAATGACACCAGTCTGGCATATATTGTAATGGTATATACATACCCATGTCTACCATGTGAACACACTGATTCTTATAGGGAAACAATGTAAGCCTAGACTTCTGCAGTGTGTGACAGGTAAGGGGAGGCTTAGGAAGTTGGAACTGCAAAGGTCTCGTCCTGACTGGATAATCTAAAGAAGGTCTGCATTCATGTGACAGCAGGTGGAATTGTTGCCCAGAGCATGATGTGAGATCAGATAAGTGTTTAAGGACTCACTTGTGCCAAGCTTTCAACATTTGGTTCAGAAGTCAGGGTGAGATCTTGTAAACTGTATTTAGGATGGGTGGCCAGGGGACTGCCTTTGAACCAGCAATACTTCTAAGCCACCAGAGTGCTTTCCTGCCCTTATCTGGGATAGCGGGAATCCATTCAGGAGCCTGCTCTTTAACAAAAGTTAAGGATGCACTGGAAATGGTCATTTCTGAGGGCTTTGCTCTGGCAATATCCAAGTCACCCCTACCTGAGTCAACCGCACTGAGATCAATGGGTATAGGGTAGTATACAAATTTAGCCGCTACTACTACTACTACTAATCAAATGAATACTAGGATTTACCACACTCTTCAAGGTGCCTGCCAGGCCACACTTTGGATGCATCAATTGCATCTCCTGGCATTTCAAGTAGGCAAGGACTTCATCGTCAGTGCCCTTCCCTAAATAAATAGGACACCAATGATCAGTGAATTATTTGAAGACATGTTTTCATCCTTCACAATTTATCCACCAAAATCAGCATTTTACAGCCTATTGATTAGTGAGGATATTGTGCCACACTCTGAGTGTGCCCGCCAGCTGTGTACAGCTATGCCGGAAGAGGCTGCATTCCAATAGTGATTGACTTCTTTTTTTATTGACAAAAATGAGCTGATACAGATCGGCTTTCTGAGTGAGCAAGTGCCACCGTTTTGTATTCCAAGTTTTTACTGCAAAGATTGCAAGAGGAAAACAGACTCAGAAGGGAACAGAAAAAGAAATCCAAAATACTGGATAATGTAGCAGTCTTTCTTTCACAATTTTTGCAGCCAAACCCTGTGTGTGTGTGTGTGTGTGTGTGTACACACACATATACATATACATATACATATACATATACATATAGTCGCCAGTAGCAACTGAATGTCCAGTCTGCATATATTATTCTGGAAAAGATGGAATAGAATTTGAAATGTCTCCCACTTCCCAGTTTTTAGCCCCTTATGTTCCAGAAAAATGTATTAAACCAATGAAGAACTGTGTGAACTTAATGAGTTTAGAATAAAATAATAATAATAATAATAATAATAATAATAATAATAATAATAACAACAACAACAACAACAACAACAATAACAATTTGTTCTTATATTATTGACATTTTAATTCCACTCATTGTCACAACAACCCCCTGGGATAGGTTGGCAATATTTCCATATCAGACCTGGGGAACTGAAACAGAGAGTGCCGCAGCTTTTCCCAATCTGATGCTCTCTGTACGATTTGGACTACAACTCCCATGAATCCCACAACACACACATAATCTTGGATAATATTATGATGTAGTAATGTATATCAGTAAAATAATTATCAATTTTCAGCTCAGATTTTGAGACAAAATTTAATCAGGCAATTCCCCCCCCCCCCAAATGATGTGATTTCTAAAATGTTGCTGGCATTGTGCAGGCCCATGCAAAGGGAGGAGGGCAGCTGGTTACACTTGTCACAGGCCTCAGAGGGCTAAGCTGGATAAGGGACCCAACCAGGGACTGGCTACTTTTTTGTTTGAGTTTATAAATATATTCTCTGCATGGGCAATGGCATGGTCACCAGTATTGTGCATCATATCTCCACCAAAATAGAAAAACATCAATAAGGCTTGAAAATTATCTAAATTTCATTGAAAGTAAAATGTTAAGGGAAATCTATACCGGTTCCTGCTTAGATGAAAGTTAAAGTGGTACCTCACAAGACGAATTTAATTCGTTCCGCGAGTCAATTCGTTTTGCGAAAAATTCGTCATGCGAATCGTGGTTTCCCATAGGAATGCATTGAAGTTTCTTTTTTGCCCATAGGAACACATTAATTAAATTTCAATGCATTCCTATGGGAAACCGCGATTCTCAAGACGAATTTTTCGCAAAATGAATTTGTCTCGCGAGTCACCATCAGATCGCAAGACGCATTCGTCTTGCAAAAAAAATCGTCTTGCAGGGCATCCGTCTTGCGTGGTACCACTGTATAATGAATTTTGCAGACACACACAAAGTCAATGAATTTTGCAACATAGAATTTGGCTAAATAATAGAAAAACTTCTTAGGGTGATAGCAATATTTTGGGATGTGTGAAATCACACAGCTTTTCCCTGATTGAATGAAAACGTCTCTTCCTCCACCCCTTCTTTCTTATTACCACTTTGACAATTCTCAGAAACGTTTTACAAGAACAAACCTTCAATTTCCCTCTAGAAATAGAATTTAGTAGCAACTTAAATGATATACCTTGATAGACACAGTGTAGCTAAGGTAATAAATGACAAATCTTATTTGTTTCATTTAGCATATTTTCTTTCTCACCTTTTCTCAGAGGGCCTCAGGTTTGTTTTGACTGCCCTACAACAACCCTGTGAGGTGGGTTGCACTTAGAGATACTGAATGGCACACAATCACTCAATACACTCCATAACCAAGTGGGGATTTGATCCCAAGTTTCTCTATCCCTGTTGACTCTGATACTCTTTGCCATCAGTGGCCTGCCCCTCGATCAGCACAGATCAAGTCCTTGACAACGTTTAGAAATTAGCTGCTCAGGTTTGGAAAAACAAACGAACATATGAAAGTCTTCCCTACAGATCATTCTGAGAAGTGAAAAGCAGTGAAAGCCAAATATGCTGCAGATATCCATGAAATATTAACTAGCCATCACAAGTGTTGTGTGGATTGCTGAAGTCTTTGGACAAGGGAAACATTGCAACTTAAGGTAAATGTTTTTCAGTAAAAATTGTAACTTCTAAAATTTGCCCATTTTATGGCATGGGGAGGAGGGAATAAGAAAAAAATCATTGCTAAGCCTCAGGATCTATAGATGTGTCAATTTTAACTGTCTTCTTTTTTTAAAAAAACTGCCGAAAGAAACATATTGGGACTTCATAAAAATAGCTTAAGGTCAAGAGAGGTGCAAGGGAACAACAGGTGCTAGTCTATGGTTAACAAGAAGATCCCTTCCAGCCAAATGTCTGTCTTAATGAGTGCTATTTCCATATACAGTAGCAGAATCAGCAACGAGAGAGAGAACTATTTGACACTAAAGAATAAAAAGTGCACTTCATATTTGGGATCTGGATGTGAGTTTAAGATAGCCTGGGCCAGCATAATAATGAAGTTACAATGCTGGAGGGAATTTGAGGGTCATCTGGTCATAGACCTCTGTGCCCCCCAACCGCCCATTGCAAGCATCTTCATTCATTACTACAAGCTCATATCTTACCTACCCTTGTTTCAAACAGTTCTTGGAGCTTCTAGACTAGAGCCTTGCTTTGGCAGGGATAAATATTCATTTCGGTTCACCCTGAAGATCCTACTCACACCGAACAAGAACCTCTGCAAAATGTACTGTACTCTTATTGGGAAACTTGTGTATGCACAGCAGCCAGACCGAAGTGAGGATGTGCATAGATTTTGTCGTGGTTTGATAGTTTGGCTTCTTCTTGCCTTGCTTTGCAGTATGCAACTTGCTTCACTTGTTTAGATCATCTTGGGGACATTTGTTCTGCAAATGCCATTCTGGGATTCATCCACTCTCTGTGCACAGCATTCTGGCAAGGGGGTCCTTCCTTATAGGAGGGGAATGAAGAAGATTGCATTTTTGACCCTTTCAAATGCAGCAGTTGTCTATATTAGGATATGACCAATAGTCCATTTAGCCCTGCACTCTTTCTCCAGCAGAAACTGTTGAAAAACCTCACTGGCAGAGCAAGAGGGAAAGAAGCATCCCTCATTTGTTTCCCAGCCCTGTTATTCTGCAAAATTATCCAAACGTATAATGGAATATGAGAAACAAACCCTATACTTGGCCATCTAGTGACTGTGAACTCTGACTGTGAACTCTGATTATTTTTTCTGAGCCTCCCCTGGACATGCCAGGCACCAGCAAAGATCCAGAGACGCCAATGATTTAGCCTTTGACTTCATGCATGCACACTATGTATTCTTCCATGAAACAAATATCCTCGCCATCTCTCAGTGAGCTATAGCACCTCTTATGATCAAACGTTAGCCAGGTGATTGTTTTGAATGCCATGCAATTAGAAAGAGAACCAGGTACATCTACGCCTGCATCTAAATCTACACAATGCATCTATACCAGGCTTCCTCAAACTCGGCCCTCCAGATGTTGTGAGACTACAATTCCCATCATCCCTGACCACTGGTCCTGCTAGCTAGGCCAAAAACATCTGGAGGGCCGAGTTTGAGGAAGCCTGATCTATACAATGGTTTATAGCATAAATATGCAACAATTTCCTTTCCAACCTAGAAAAGAATAACAGCAGAGTAAAGAATAACAGCAAATAAACAGGGTCCAAAGTACAGATGGCACCAGCTGTGCGGCAGGAATTGCTGGAACGAGGCATAGAAGGTGTCATCCAATGCCTTAGGGACTCCATTCTCAATTTCTGCAGTGTTTACTCCTTAGCCTTTTTTCTCCCAAACATATTCCACAAGGCAGCGGAGGTTTAGGATCAGAGTTTTCCTTCTCCTGGGTAGGTTACCTTCCCAGGTTGACAAGCCCCATCTGCCCCTCACTTCCCTCTACAGCACATGCAGAAACCGCCTTCTTGACCGTTGAACCTACCATTGGTCTTGTCTACTCAATCCACCAGAATTCGTCTTTCCAAGCATAGGCAGTCCCTTACTCGTCGAGGGTTTGAGACCCATCAACTACCATCACCTGGGTTAGGTGGCCAGTCAAAGCTGTTTCCTGGGGTGTGGTCGCTATCTCATGCTGACAGCTTCTAGAAGTTACAGGTGACAGCAGAGTGCAGACCAAAGGTGTACTAACTACACAGAAGGAGCATGACGTGTCCTCCACCAGAGGTGCTACCCTTCCCTGAACACCCCTCCCTGGGGGTGGGGAAAGCCAGTAAGTAGAAAAGAAAAGAAAAGAAAAGCATATTTTGGAAGCTGAGTATACAAATGCACAGAGCCAAGAGATGAATAAATTATTCATTATGCCTCTCTCCCTGCAAAGGAAAATCAAAGAAACTGAGTTGAATTATTAGACAGTGCATAGCAGCAGACATTTGTATCTAATACCCAGCATAATAATTTATCTAATTTATCTCTGGCATGACACTCATAAGTATGGACTCCCAATCATTCCCAAGCATTATTCTCTCTCTTTCTCTCTCTCTCTCTCTCTCTCTCTCTCTCTCTCTCTCTCTCTCTCTCTCTCTCTCTCTGTGTGTGTGTGTGTGTGTGTGTGTGAATGTTTTCACACCCCCAGTGCTTAGAAAATCTCTTCTATAAATACAGCAGTGACTTTTTGAGTCACTGGAAGGAAACATTTTAAAAATGACAATGTTCCCTGCACTTTAATAACTGTTTGGAAAACATTTTAATAAAACTTCTAAGAGACAATATGATATTAAATCAGAGGCTATTGCTTACTATTATGCCAGTCAATTTTTTTTTGTTAGTTTTGTTTTACTCTAAATTAAAGACATTAACCATCATTTGGTCACTTTGAGGCAGTTCATTCCTTTAAACCAAATAAAGCTGCCAAGACTTATTGATTCATAGGCTCTACAAACTGTGCTGGTACATAGCCTGGCATTTAATAACATTAAGTATCCCGGACCAAATTCGTGCTGTCTGTTTTAAATCAAATCTCGAACATGGTGCGTAATGTTTAAAAAGGCTTCCTTTATTATTCACAGTGAACAAGATGCTCCTTTCAGCATCTCACCCTAAGAAGGATCTTGATGCTGACATATGACAGAACGGTATGTGTTCCTTTTACAAATTAAAGCCATATGACACATCTATTCCAATATACAAAGGTCTTCAGATAGTTGCTGTAGCAAAGAGTGCTCTTTACTACTAGCTAGTGAAACCTCATTATCCTATCAGTACTTTTACTTAAGAAAACAAGGAGAGCTTTGCTGGATCAGGCCAGTAACCAATCTAGTCCAGCAATCTCAAAGTGGCCTGTGGGAAACCGCAAGCAGGATTCGAGCAGAAGAGCCGTCTCCCCTCCTTCGGCTTCCAGCAACTAATGTTGCTGAACTGCATTCTGCTAACAGTACCCAGGGATCATTCTGTTTATTGACTAGATGTTTTATATGCCACCCTTGACAGTACAGTGGTACCTCGGTTCTCGAATGCCTTTGAGGTCGAATGTTTCAGAACTTAAATGCCGAAAACCTGGAAGTAAATGCCTTGGTTTTCGAAAGCGCCCCGGAACTCAAACAGGAAACGCGGCTTCTGTTTTGAGTTTTCCGTATTGAGGCTTGCATTTTGAGGCTTCCGCTTTTGGCTTTTGAAAGTTTCGGAACTCGAACAGACTTCTGGAACAGATTATGTTCCAAGGCAGCTGGCACAATTGAACTTTGGTATCACCACCACCACCACCACCACCATCACCCCACCCATCTGACAGGGTTGTCTCAGCCACTCTGGGCCACTCTATCATCTATGTATCTATCTAATTGGGTCCTCCCTAAACAGAGGACACGTGTTGCAGTGGGACCCAGCAATCAGGCCTTGTGTTGTGGGTGGGATCATTGGAGCAGCCACAACACCCTATTGGTGGTCCCTCAAACCTGGGAGCAATTGGGCTAGCGGGATGCCAGTCAAAACAGCTTTTCTTTCGGGCTTCAGTGCATCGGAACACCCACCCACCTCTCCCTATATTTAGGGCTTGCGCTTGACCTTGCTATGCTGCCGTGTGTCGCCTGTTGTTGGGACAGGGGCACGGCAGGAATTTTCCCCACTTGACTGATTGGCTGTTGCCATTTGGGTTTCGCCTGCTGTGTAGCAAATCGTCACAACTTGTAAGGTTGCGGATAGGCTCTGGTTCTTGTGGATAGGGATGGCAGGATGCCAAGCCATCCCTATGCATTGGGTATTCCTTTAAGAAGGAATCCAAGGACTCATGGTTGGTCTTCCCCATACGGGGTTGTGCCTGGAGCCTGAGTCCAAGGCTTACCTAGCAGACCCCCTGCTTACCTCTGTCCCAGGTGTTCACCCAAGGCTGACTTATGGTTGGTGCCCAGAGTCAGTGCTGCCTGCAGGGCTGCAGGTAGCTAGTCGAACCAGAGCCTATGCAACCACTCACTTGATTTGTAATCAATAAAGTTGTGGCCTAAATTCTGCCAAAAACCAAACCAAAATTATGAGTCCTGTCTGAATTTATTTCTAAGCCTAGTTAAAGGGTCTCCACACGCATCTATCTATCTATCTATCTATCTATCTATCTATCTATCTATCTATCTATCTAATCTATCTAATCTATCTATCTATCATCTATCTTATTTATCTAATCTATCTATCTATCTATCATCTATCATATATCTATCACTAATCTGAGAGGGAGTAATAATAGACTTGACCACTACAGCAAACATTGTTTAGCACTGACACTGAAAACTATCTGAAGACTGGTCAGTATCCAAGAGATGTCCTCTCAGTTTCCTGTTGCCTTGAGACACCGGCAATTCACCATGAGTTTTGATTAAAAAAATAAAACCCCAAACAACTTGGATTCTATAGACTAAGGTTGGTACTCAATTTTAGTCACAGTACATCCATTGATATTAAGAAATCTCCCCCTGTGATACTTATTAACGTATTAAAGTCAATGGGTCTACTCTGAGTAAAACTTAGTTTTACTAGTTCTTATATATGTTGGAAGCCGTCCAGAGTGGCAGGGGCAGTCCAGTCAGATGGGCGGGGTAGAAATAGTAAAATTATTGTGATGATTATAAGTTGCCTAGCACCCTTAATTTATGATGAGCTATTAAGGCCAACCCCTGATTGTAAAATATGGACCAAGCCATGTAGAACTGGAAAACAATGTTTGGAGCTGATATAATCTTATAAGGACTATGTCACGACTGAGCCAGCCCAACCAGCTTTCAGTGGAGGAAGTAGGCAGGAAGAGCTAGGGTCAACTACCAGAAGAGAGGACCCTAGCCAAGCACCAACTTCCCTGCCCTTAGGAATGCAGGTTGCCAAGGGAACTATCTTGAAGGAGCAGGATCTCTGTCAGGTCTCTCAGCTGGAGAGAAAAGTTGAGGAAGAGAAGATTGACACTCTGTCTTCTCAGGAAGAAGTTGGAGGGGATCCAATGAGCCCACGGAGGAGTCGCCGCTGGGGAAGGGTGTGTGATAGGAGGTGGAAGCAGAAACATAAGGGGCAGAAATCGCATTTAAGTTGGAGGAAGGGGAGGGACTCGGCAGAAGAGTCAGCATAATTCACGAGGGCTGCAGCTGGGTTAATGCCGTCCAGTGTTATCTGTGTACTTGGTCAATAAATCATTTTCTCTACTTAACTAAGCTCCCTGTGTTGCCGAACTGGAGGTGGGATTCCTGACAGACTATTTCAGAATCCAGGTCAAGCTGCCACCACCATCTACCAACAGGTGTTTAGAGTCATTTCAGACCCAATCATTTCCAACTCCCATTTCCTGAATTCAGATCCCTGGTTTCCTTTGAAGGTACCGTAAGTAACTCCAGCAATGTGCCCAGAGGCATGACATTTCTGGATATGAGATGCTGGAGACAAACAGCACGATGGTGTTCTTGCCTTCCCATCAAGCTTGCCAAGAAACATTAGGCTGCTCACAGCAGGAAACAGAACGCTGGACTGAATGGCCCTTTGGTGTCATCCAGTAGTGCTCTTCTTTAGGCTCTTGCAACATACTCCCATCCCCACTCAATCACTAAGAGCTGTGTAGTGACCACTTGAAATGGCCTCTTCATAATGGACGCACCACATGGCAGCACTAATGCAGAGGGAAGCTTGCCATGTCATGTAAAGATCTTCCATTTCACTGTCAGATATTTCTGGAACTAGCAGAAATTGCAGTGTGTGTGAAGTACAGAAGACAACTATTACACACTGTGTATAAATTGGGCTTTCACCTATTTTGTGTAGATTTGCCACAAGTTAAAATGCTTTCCCGACCCATCATTTTGTGTGTTTTTTTTAAAAAGGGAGGCACCTCTGTTTTGCACCTAGTGGCAAGTCCCCCGCTCTCACTCTCTCACACACACCACCTAAAATCATATTATAGATTAGTGTTATCATTTAATAACTGAAACTTGGGCTAAACTCCAAATATCAATGTCATTTAAAAATGACAGGTATTCTTCTCACATCAAAGGTATGGGAGGAAATGGTCCAATCAGTCTTCATTGTATTATTGAGTTTTTAAAACTGAGCAGCACAACAGGGATTATGCCGAAGTGACTTTAATATTGCAAAGCAGTTTTGTAGCTTTTTCACTGCTTGGCCATATCAAAGTTTACATATTTTCAGTTCATTCATGAAAAATGACATTGAACATAGTTTTCCTTCAGCCTTAGTTAATCTTCACAATCAATAAAAAGATTAACTATTTTGAGGAGCCAAATTCAATTATTTATTTGACAAGTTTTATATACTGATTAATCAACACCAACAAAAACATCTAGGCAGCCTATGTAAAACAACGTAAATATTTATTTAAAATATCAGTAAAATCAAACATTTGATTTAACTGCTCCTATATAGTTTATAAACTCCTTATTCTCCTCTTTGCCTCTCCTTCCTAACCCATCTTTTTCTGTTTGTTTCAGCCCACTGTGCATTACTTAACTATTCAGGAATATAGGGTTGCCATTTTTCAAACAGTGAAAATCTGGACAGGAAAGTTGTTGACCGTATTTGAGCTATTTTTATTGAAAATCAGCAAAAACGGCAGTGCTAGCATGGGATGCCATATGTCTGGAATTTCTCAGACATTTGACCAAATTCTTCCCGGACACTACTGTCTGGGAAATTCCATATGTGTCCGGGAAATTTTGGATATATGGCAACCCTATGAATAGCTTTCATACTGTCTCTCTTACAACATACAGCCTGCTCCAGTGCAAGATTTCCCTGCAACACCTCTCACATAACATTTGCTTAGAATGGGATAAATGATATCTGTGTTTGCATCTGTATAAATTTAACTACTTTATCATATAATAATAATAATAATAATTTATTATTTATACCCCGCCCATCTGGCCGGGTTCCCCCAGCCACTCTGGGCGGCTTCCAACAAAACAGAAATTCTAAAATACAGAAATCCATCAAACATTAAAATACAGAAATCCATCAAACATTAAAAGCTTCCCTAAACATATGGGGCACTTATCTGTACTCCTAGTTGTTAGTTCATCCCACTAGAATTGTGAAATGAAATGTGCACTTAATTTTCTGATAGCTCCTGCCAGATAGCCTTAAACATGTCTCTCTTTCTCTGGAAGAATCATGATCAATCCTTCCTTACATCCTGTATAGGTTTGGGGGTGCATAACCCCTCAGAGATGGCTCACAAATTGGAATCTGAAAGTCTGATCGGGATAGGCTACAACATCTTATCTTTGGATAGGATTTGTAAATCACTTTTATTGCAACCAAGTGATATGGACATTTTGTTAAACAAATAATAATGATGATGATGTGATAAATGCTTGGGACAGACTTCTACATATTTTTCTTTAAAAAAGAAATCTTGGTTCCATCATTCCACCTGTGTACATCCCTTCATTCACCTGGGCTTTCTTCCAGATAATCTGTTTCTACAAAGTGGTACCTACCCTCAGGTTGCCTTAAGTTTGTCGCACTCCTGACATGAGCTGAACCTCTGTTAGAGAGGTAGAAAGGGGAATTCATTTCTTACATCAGGAACAAACTACCATATGTCTGTATATGAGGTCATAGATCCTTTGTAACCGACATAAGATTCTCAATTGCTTTAAATGCCATTTTAGGCAAGTAACTGGCTCAAGGTTGACGTTCTATTTTTAGTTTCTTAGCTAATCGATGTATTTTTACTGTATTTTGAATGAAGTTTATTAAATTGCTGTAAGCTACTCCGATACCTTTGTATAAAATAAATTGATATTACACCAAGAGTGACAAATAGGATTGCACCTTAAAGACAAACAGAATGGTACACCGCCGTGATATTTCTGAGAAAAAAATAAGAAGCAAAGACTAGAGTTCAAATTATCCAACTGGGACTTTTCCTCAGTTAGAACACACACTGACACACAGAGACACACAAAAACAGAGGCATCTGATGAAGTGCACTATAGGCCATGAACGTTTATTCCACTATAAATGTGTATTTAAGGTGCCACAAAGCACTTTGGTGATTGTTATAAAAAATGAGAATTATTAGAAAGCTGTTTAGGGAAGCTTTTAATCTTTAAGAAAATAGTGTATTCTAATATTTCTGTTGGAAGCCGCCCAGAGTGGCTGGGGAAATAAATTTAATTTTATTATTATTATTAGTAGTAGTAGTCCTGGCCAATTACTTAAAACCATGAGCTGCAGCAAGAAGAAAACATTAAGGAGCTGCTAAACTGGGGGAAATGTATGGGGGGGGGTAAATTTTAAAGTTTAGGGACTTAAGTTTGTGACACTAAATTTCATTTATACCAGTGGGTGTGGTGGGATACAACAGTGGATGTAACTGAAGAGATCCCCACCCCTTTATTCGAGCCACGAAAATGGCTGAAAAGAACTCTATGCCGAAAAACTGCCCAACATTTCACCACATTGTGTGATCCCTGAAAACAGTTGAAAAATTACACCCTAAAATCCCCACAATTTTCCACTGGGTTGCAAATGATTGCCATGGGATGTACTGGATGAGCTACCACTAGATGAATAATCAGTGGTTGCCAGAATAATAATAATAATAATACCGGTAATAATAATAATAATAATAATAATAATAATTTATTTGTACCCCGCCCATCCGGCTGGGTTTCACCAGCCACTCTGGGTGGTTTCCAACAAAGATTAAAATACAGAAGTTAAAGAAAATGTTTTGACCATGGGTTATTTTTCCACTGAATATTCTTGATGCAGAAAGTCCTGCCTATCCAATTCTGGTGTCTTCAGACATCAAAGGAATTGTATTGCAAATGAATCAAAGTTGTCCAAAGGAATGCTGGAAAATTGTTCTACAAAGATGGACTCCTGTGAAGACAGGCAGGGAAGAACATGCATTCCTTTACTACAGTATTCCTTTCATATGGAGAATAACATATGACGGTTATTAATGTTACGTGCATTTTCTATTATAACCAATTTTGTATGTGCTATAATAGCACCGTTAATTCATTTTCATCTAAAGCAGAAAGGAACAGATTGCGTTATAATAATAATAATAATAATAATAATAATAATAATAATAATAATTTTTTATTTGTACCCCGCCCATCTGGCTGAGTCTCCCCAGCCACTCTGGGCGGCTTCCAATTGAATATCAAAACAATACAGCAATAACACAATTACAAAAGTCACAAACAATACATAAACCACATCAAAAAAATACACAACCGAATGGAAAACAGTTTTGACATAAATCAAAATCTAAAACTAATACATCCTTAATACAGTTTAAAATAACATAGGTAAAAAATAACAGGAATTTACCGTAAACAAAAAACAAAACAAAATGGAGCCCTCTCTGCCCAGCAGCAGCGGCGGCAACAGTCCTTTATAAAGCCCATCAGGCCCCGCCCTAGGCCAGGTGGTGAGTGGCAGGACTGGGGCCTCCAGGCGCTGAGCAGGGGAGTTAGAAAATAAATGTCTCTATTACATTCCAAAAGCACCTTACTGGGAGAACCAGACAAGAGAGGGGAAAATGTGTTTGCTGCGTGCATATTGTGAAAATATCAAAGACTCTTAAGTAATGTTTTCAGTTTTTCATTGGCTTAAAGGCATTGTCTCTTAACTCAGTTTTATCTGTTTAGCAGCTATGTTTTTAAAGTTTCCCTTGTAGCACAAGTACACAACTGAGAAATTAGACAGGAAAGCTGCCACCGCAGAAGAGAAAAGTTGTTTACAGCGGTAATTTGTAAAATACATTCGTCCTCCGAACGGCATTCAAATGAGAGCTGCGGTAATGCACACTATGCAGTGGCAAGATTAAGAAAACGTAGCAGCAGCACACTCCCATTGCACCTTTCCGGACTAATCAAAACACACCAAATGAAACTTCCAAGTCTGGCATCTTACATAGTGTAAGCAATAGAACTGGGTGAATCTGAGAATTTCTCATTTGCGTGTGGAGGTCCCCAAAACCACCCCTCAAAATAACTCACACCACAGACAGAATTTTTGTTTAATGGTTTTTGGCATGAATTTGGCCACAACTTTTATTGAAATACGAATATAAAATAAGTGAGTGGTTGCGTAGGCATTGGTACTCCAACTGTCACCTAAGGACAAAAATAAACTCGCCTTGTCAACAAGAGGAAACCCTACAGGGAGAGACAGGGAGTCGGGTCCAATTGGCTCTCCCCTCTCCCCTCAGGCCCCCAGGGGCTCATGCGTGTTGCTGGCCCCCGACCAGGATTATGGACACGCATAGAGTCCCTGTATTCCTGACCGGCATTTCCTCTAACTCAGGCATTAACTCATGGGGCCAACACAGTCAACAGACCCCAAATACAACCAATAACCAATGCCTTACCGCCAACCTTACAAGTTGTGATTTGCTATGTAGTAGGCAAAAACCAGATGGCACCAGCCAATCAGCCAAATGGAAAAATTCCTACCAGGCCCCTGAATACAGGCGATCCCAAAAGAGGCACAGCAATGTCAACACAGAGGCCTAAAAACAGTGGAGGGAGGGTGGGGATCCGAAAATGCAGCCAAAGAGAAAGAGAAACCTTTCTCCTTGGCTTTTATACCCAGGGGGCTGACCCATCAAATTGCAACATACAAATCTGCCCAACAACATCAGCCAGGGACCTATTCCTTAGTGACCACTCATGCCCCCACCTTTGGAACTCAGGAGTGGTTTGTTAGGCCCCCACCGCAAACCGTGCTCACGATGATGGTGAACCCGCACTGTGTCACTAGCTCGGGTGTTTGCTCATTCCATCCCAGGACTGGATCTGTGACTTTTAAAAAAACTAAAAAAATCAGTACCAAAGAAGTTAATTAAAAACATATTTAGCTACTTACTCCCATTGGAGCCTGGTCCATTAAGGCAAATGAGCCAATGCCCAACCAACCTCAGCCAGCTCTCACCTGCCTGCCTTTCTACTTGCATCTAGCGCAGGGGGTGGCCCTGGTTCTCACCTTCCTCTCCTTCTAGTACTTGGCAAGGAGGAAGATGAGGGCAACACTAGAATAGGCTCTGTCATTGGCTGTAGCACCACCTACTGTTGGACTCCCTGTCTTCTGCCCAATCAGTCTCAAAGGCCATCCCTGAATTTTTGTATGCATTTTCACACACTGTATATTTATTATTTAGTTATTTTATTTAACAAGATCTCTATACCACTTAATTTAGAGAGCCCGTGGACAAATGGAGTTAAAATCTTCACATTAGTCTGGGGCTTGTGAATCAGGACATTTGAGGGGCTATTCAACTAAAAGAACTTTCAGACACACCAGCCATGACTATCTATTTATAAAATCATTTGTAAAAACAACATAGAAGTGCAGATATGGTGTTAAAAATATTCCAAAAACCCTAGGACACTAAAAATAATTTTCAAACATCAATTTTACTCAACGAAATCTGTCGCCCAAGCAACAACATTTGTAGTAAAATAATGAGTTAAGAGAGAACCACCTTTAATAGAAATTGGTCCCAATGCATTGATGGCTGCATTAATGTGGCAACGGAGTTCCACAGTCTTTGGGACACTGCTGAAAAAACCTGAATTAACTTGGCAGGCAGGATATAAGCAGAATCTCCAAAGTAGATCAAATGCTTTCATGTTGGTTCTTCGGGCATCATGGTCCCTGTTTAAAATATCTGCTGTTCCAGAACCGGGGCAGAAGTACATCTACTTATCTAGTAATAGTATTAATAAAAATAGTTATAATTCCTATTTAGATTGTTAAGCCTCAGGAACGACCCCCTAGAGATTCCAAATTTGAAACCTTTATTGCGTTAGCATACAGCCATAGCAAAATAAAAACAATACAAAATGCCAGAGACAAGCAACAAAGCATAATTCAAGGCGATATTGCTGGTGTAATAACATTTAAATTACCCTAAGACAATAATGCAATGATTTAGGTGCCAGCACCAAAAATCTAATATGCAGATATATGTAAAGCATAAAATAGCCCAAAATAGGCTCGGCACATTCAGTTAAAAATGAAATAGAGAGAATTAAAATAGGTCCAGGTCTAGGACACACTACCCTGTCCGGGTAGCCCTGAGTTTCAGAGCCTGCACTATGAAGATTGCCACCCCACGTGAAATTAGGGAATTTGTGTCCACAAGAAGCAATTTCAAACAGTCTTCCTTAGATGTAATGGTGGACGGGATCAAGAGGAGGAGCTTAGATCTTATTGGCTCATAAATGGGACAGTAGAAAAAGAAATGTAGAAAGTCCTCTATTTCATTCATTGTGCATGGGCATAGGCGCTGAGTAATAGGGAGTCTTAGAGTAAATCCCCTGCAGGAAGGCCTTGGGCATAGAATGGAAATGGGCCATAGTAAACACTCTTCTCAAATTGGGCTCCGTCAGGTCTATCAAGTAGTTGGCAAGTGATCTTACCGCTTTCACTTTAGGAAACCACATAGAGAGGCGGGCTGTGGTATACCGTGCCCGGTCCATGGCCTCATCCCTTGTAAGAATCCAGGCCCGGATAACCCCCTAGAGAAGTTAGACTAGCTCCCTCCTTTCTGTTCTTCTGCCAGTGAAGACTACCTATATGTTTTGATACAATTTTCTAAGATTTCAACATGTAAATTACACACACACACACACACACACACACACGCTGTGTGTGTGTGTGTGTGTGTGTGTGTGTGTGTGTGTAAAGGGGACCCCTGACCATTAGGTCCAGTCGTGACCAACTCTGTGGTTGCGGCGCTAATCTCGCGTTATTGGCCGAGGGAGCCGGCATACAGCTTCCAGGTCATGTGGCCAGCATGACTAAGGCGCTTCTGCCGAACCAGAGCAGCACACAGAAACACTGTTTACCTTCCCACTGGAGTGCTACCTATTTATCTACTTGCACTTTCATGTACTTTTGAACTGCTAGGTGGGCAGGAGCTGGTACCAAGCAACGGGAACTCACCTCGTCACAGGGATTCGAGCCGCCGACCTTCTGATCGGCAAGCCCTAGGCTCTGTGGTTTAGACCACAGCACCACCCACACATACCTGCCAAGTCTCTCGCTGAAAAATGGGGGATCAGCAGCGGCGCGGCACCGGAAGTTGCATAGAAGCAACTTCCGGGGCGGCTCTTCCCATATGTGGGCACCAGAAATCGGGCAGAGCGGCACCGGATGTCGCTTCTATGCATGCCCGGTGGCAATCTTGGTGGTGGCTGCATGGCGGCGGCCATCTTGGTGCCCACCAAGATGGCCACCAGGCATGCGTAGAAGCGACTTCCGGTCCTGCTGTGCCTGATTTCTGGTGCCCACACATGGGAAGTGCAGCACCCAAAATGGAGGCTCCCTGGCAGGTAGGAAATCCAGGGGATTTCTGGGATTTTTCTCCATTCGAGAGAACAGCGGGAAATGGATTAAAATCCAGGGGTTCCCCACGAAAAATGGGATACTTGGCAGCTAAGCACCCGCGTCCCACATTATTTATATATATATATATATATATATATATATATATATAGAGAGAGAGAGAGAGAGAGAGAGAGAGAGAGAGAGAGAGAGCTTTTTAATGATGTTTTCCCTGTTTTTAGCTGTTTCTATAAACCTCCTTGAATCCCTGTCTGAGGGGAAAAGATGGAATATAAATAAATATAATAATAGTAAGGATGTTTTAGAATTCCACCTCAACATTAATAATGCCTTAAAATGACTTCAGATGAGCACCTTCCTTTCCCTTCCAGTTTTCAGGAATGCTACACGAAACAGAGATTTAATTTTCCACAGTATGTTGTTAAGTTCGGATCAAGAGGGGAGAAATTAAACTAAGTGTTTCAGAAAATAGGTGACATGCCCTGCTGTGGCAGATATGTATGATTTCACATGCTGGAAAGAATTTCCGTTTCCCACCTACAGTTTAGTCCCTGCTGTAGGAGCACTCCATATAATTGTCCTAAAGACTTTCCTTTTCAATTCACCGCCATGAGGTACTTGCCATATATTACTCAGGAAAGGACACTAAATCACTTCTATTGTTTCTTCAGAGTATAAATCAGTCCTATTGTTTCTTTAAAGTATTAAATGTGTTTCTGTACTGTATATCAAAAGGCATCTCAGCAACTGTAGTTCTGTTACTGTTGATGAGCAATGGGAGCAAGTGATGAGGAAAAACAAGGCGAGGGTAAGCGAAGAATGAAAAGTTCCTCTTACCATGGATCAGGTAGGCACTTACTACCTCTTTTCCTACCTGTTATATTTAAAGGATTACATATGATTTAACAACAACAACCCAGAAAAGAAGTTCCCATTACAAAATCTACAGCCTGCTTCTGAAGTTACACTAGTAACAAGGAAACTGTTGATCTTGCACTCCTTTCTTCATTGCTGGAGTAAAACCTTGACCATATTGGGGGTGGGGGTTACACTCTTGGCATGGGGATTTCTTTCAGTTTCTTATTTTTATTTCTTTCTATTGTTTTTCCCCATTCTTCAGTTCAATTCTCCACACTTCCACTACACTTTGTGATTTTTTAAAATTATTATTATTATTATTATTACTATTATTATTATAGTCCTCATTGATATTTTGGTGTGGATTTCTCACAATAGACACATTTTTGTATGCCATTTTGCCTAATGGACACATTTTGCTGAGCCATTTCCCCATACAGTGGTACCTCGACTTACGAATGACTCAACAACCGAATTTTTCTACTTACGAGTGGGGCAAATGGCCACATGCTTACAAATTTCTCAAAATCCAAATGGAAATCGTGGCAGTTTTAGAGAGGGTTTTTTCGACTTACGAATTTTTAGATGGGGTTGCTTCGACTTATGAATTTTTTCGTTTCCAATGCATTCCTATGGGGAATCATGTTTCCAATGGCACTTATCGCCTTACAAATTTTTCAACCTACAAAGGTGCCTTCGAAACAGATTAAATTCAAGTCAAGGCACCACTGTATATAATGCATTTACTACATATGTTATTTTCAGTAATCTATCTGTTTTATGCACGCTTCACCCTAGTATACTCTTAAAAATATTTACTTGACTGGAGACTTTCAATGCAAAATTCAGAGAATTCAATGAATTCTGGAGGATAGCTGTGAGAGTAATGTTATGGAAAGTACAATTAGGACAGCCTAGTGGTTGAGCTACAGTGTGTACTCATCTGAAGTTTCATGGAGCTTCTCATATTACCTGTTGGTGTGGAAAGGAATGGAACTATAGCAGTCACCAGAACTCCAGCAAAACTTGGAAAGGTGTCCTAAGACAGCCATAAGCCCCTCTTTTGTACTTCTTCTCTGTGCCTTTCCTCTCTTTTGTATTCAGCATGACAGGTTCTTATTCAGCGGGTGCCCCAAGTGTCAGCATTCCTAAATTATAGTTTTTTCTAACTGACATATGCTTTTTAAGGATTAATTCATCTCCCCAATACACCTGTCAGGTGATAGCACACCCAATTATCTCCAGATACCTTGTCTTTTGGGAATACCTATTAATTCATTAGCTTTCTGAATACTTTCCCTTTCTTTGATTGAAGGCAGTTGCATTTGTGTGTGCGTTCGTGTCTTGAACTTACAATTTGTAATACGTAAAAGAAGATGTGAGATACCTGTTTATTTTGCTCTATGGAAAGGTTTTGATCTAAAATCTATACTTCAGCAGCAGTGTTCAACATTAATAAGAGTGGGTGTTTTTAGCAGTACTATGTCTATTCATTTGGTATTGAATCAAATATCCTTTTCAGCCACGCTTTCCTTCCAAATATTGAGAGTCTATCAGCCAGTGCTAAAGCACGGCCTAGTTCTCAATTCATTTTCTTCCAATTTTGAAAATATCATGAATTATGCCTAAATAATTTTTCAGGCATCCATTTATGTTGTTAAGCGATATCGTGTGAATCCTGGAGGCTTCACAGAGCCAGCATGTAGAGTGGACAGTGCTGAATTCGATGGAGAACTGGTTTCAAATGACCAGATAGAAAGGCCATATTTGAGCCTCCTGGCCTGACATTTCCACCCCTGAGCTACAGTGGCTCAAAATGTCTATGCAGGGTTATCCTCTGTCCTTCCTGGAGATACTGGGGATTGAACCTGCAACCTTCTGCATAAGCATGTGTTCTATCAGTGAGCTACACCCCTCCCCCATTGGGGAAACCATTTTCCTGGCAAGTTGGTAAAAAGGAATAAGCCTTTGACTTCAGTCTCAGCTACTGCTAAAACCTCTCTTTCTCCCCACCACCATTCACAACTTGTTGTGTGAAAGCATGGGAAACGATAGGGGGACTACAGAAAACTGATTTTGTGCCAAACATTACCACCAAGGAAAATTTGTGGTGGGGGCACTAGACTTGGACCCTAGTGCCTGGGGATTGTAGAACTGGAGGAATTTGTTTCAACCCCTTATTCCCCTTTTTAAAATTATTCTTCATCCTGATTCAAATTTAATATGAGTCTCTACATTACAGAGATCAGGTTAGACTGTCATATTTGGGGGGGGGGGTCCTCCTATCTCTCTCCAGTAAAAAAAAACACACAAGAAACAGATAAATCCTCTTAAAAAGTTTCCAGAGTAAGTTCTTTCCCCTTGCCTAGCAGGCAGAGAAGGCTAATGTCTCCCTGCTGAAAGCATTAACTGATTGCATTGTCGCCAGAGCACAGCAGCTGTCCTTACACATTTAGACTCCCAGTGACAACAAAATTAAGGCAGCCTTCCCTCCTGTTAGGCAATAAAATTATTTTCTTAACTTCTCAGAGAACTAAGGACTCTTTAGAGTTTCGGGGAAGCACAGGTGTAGAAGAGGACGGTCTCTCAGTGAGCACATCTTTGGCACGGCAAGGAATTAGTGGCCTGGAAGGCAGGAAGGAATAGAAGAAAAGAAAGTCACTCAACTTTCCTATGGACAGATGGCCACAGGAATTGCCCCTGTAGGTTTGGTTTAGCTTTTGTTTTTTAATCAATTTGTTTGTTTTATGATTTTCTCTCTTGCACTCCCCCCCCCCAAAAGGAGCTCAGGGTGTAAAATAGTACAAATGAAATAAAATAAAATGTATTTAAAAATTTATAAAATTAAAAACATCTACACTTTAAAATAAAAATTTAAAAACCAGTCATGTGCCCTCACAGTTTACAGTTTTTGCTAGGGCTGCAATACGTCCGGAATTTCCTGCACATAGCCAGAATATGACAGTCAGGTCTTGGAAAATCCAGACTTATGGCAACCCATGTCAGAAGTCTAGTTTTAGGTGAATTTCCATAGAAATAGCTGAAATATTGGGAGGTTTTCAATGCTTGATGTTTTTGTTTTGTTTTTAGATATGCTGTAAGCAACCCAGAGTGGCTGGGGAATAATAATAATAGTTAAAAAGCATAATAATAGCTTAAAAAGCAAAGACATCACCTTGCCGACAAAGGTCCGTATAGTTAAAGCTTTGGTTTTCCCAGTAGTGATGTATGGATGTGAGAGCTGGACCATAAAGAAGGCTGATCGCCAAAGAATTGATGCTTTTGAATTATGGTGCTGGAGGAGACTCTTGAGAGTCCCATGGACTGCAAGAAGATCAAACCTATCCATTCTGAATGAAATCAGCCCAGAGTGCTCACTGGAAGGACAGATCCTGAAGCTGAGGCTCCAATACTTTGGCCACCTCATGAGAAGAGAAGACTCCCTGGAAAAGACCCTGATGTTAGGAAAGATGTTGGGAAAGCACAAGGAGGAGGGGACAATAGAGGATGAGATGGTTGGACAGTGTTCTCGAAGCTACGAACATGAGTTTGACCAAACTGCGGGAGGCAGTGGAAGACAGAAGTGCCTGGCGTGCTATGGTCGATGGGGTCACGAAGAGTCGGACATGACTAAACGACTAAACAACAACAATATTCTTACCACTTTCCATCCTTGGTAACATGGTTGTAGTAGTAGAATCCTTTAAGTTCCTTGGCTCTATAATTTCTCAAAACTTAAATTGGTCAGGCAATATCAATAGTATTATTAAAAAGACCCACCAGAAGTTTTATTTCTTGCGTCAACTAAGAAAATTTAATTTGACCCAGGAATTGTTGATCCAATTTTACAGAGGTATCATTGAAACTGTTCTCTTAATTCTATTACTGCCTGGTATGGCATAGCCTCCAAGATGGACAAGAAAAGGCTCCAATGAGCAGTAAGAATTGCAGAAAGGGTAATTGGTGCTAGTTTGCCTTCAATAGAGTCACTTTATGCTATCCGAGCTAGGAAGAGAGCAGAGTGAATTGTCACAGAACCTTTTCATCCAGGCCATCATCTGTTTGACTTACTTGTATCTGGATGTTGCTATAGGACTCTATACACAAAAACGGCTAGGCACAGGAACAGTTTTTTTTTCCCCTTGTGCCATCAAATTGTTAAATTCGTAGTTGTGTAGCAGAAGGGGAGGCCAGTTATTGGTGGGGTTCCTTTACTGTGAGTGGAACAGTGTTTGTTTAAGGGACGTTTACATTGCAATGTAGCCGAAGCAAAATTCCAAGTATGTTGGTACTTGGCCAATAAAATTATTCCTATTCCTATTCCTATATTCTTCTTCTGTTTCAGTGTATCTGAAGAAGTGTGCATGCACATGAAAGCTCATACCAATGGCAAACTTAGTTGGGCTCTAAGGTGCTACTGGAAGGATTTTTTTTTTAATATTGTATTTTTACATTTTGCATTGCTGCAACCCACTGTAATAATGATAACAATGGCAATAATATATAATGATTTCTGCAAGTCCACGGTCTCCCTCTAGGTCTGTGTTCAGTACACGGCAAATGATCTACAGCAAATTGTGTCAAATCTGGTTTGGGGGTGAGAAACTAGCCCCATCAGCACTCTCTTTGATATGCAGGTCAAGAAAAGCACACAGGAGATGGTTTAATTTAACATCGGGGGTTGTGATAAATGTTTAATTAGCTGGAATTTACTACCTCCAGAGTATAATAGGCATGCATAGTCATCCGTGATGGAACAGAGAAGTGGGCCAGAACAGCACCCTTTCAACATTTATTTGAGAAACAGAAAGTTAGGACACAAACCCTATACTTTCCACTACACATTGAGCACAACCTTGCAGATTATAACAGGGAGCAGGGAATATAATGGTCAATACAGATATTACACAGAAGACCCACAAGCAGTCTAATATTTTGACTTTTTTATATATAAAAAACCACAAAAAACTGAAAGACAGCCTTGGGCTATGATTCAAAATAAAGAGTACTGATGGGAGAGACTGCTTGATCCTTTCCATTTTTGCTCCTTAACCCTTGCCTTACCCTACTGCTTTATTACTTACTGTTATGTACTGAGCTGAATCCTAGAACAATAGGATCCAGAATGCAGCAGTCTGATTGGTCCGCAGGAGCCACCCAATCCAGCTCCAGGTGGAAGTGAATCAGCAACCTGATTGACCTGCAGGAGCAGCCAATCAGGCTGCTGGCAGAAGTCAATCCGCATCCTGATTGGCCCACAGGTGCAGCCCTGAAGTAGCCAATCACGCAGGGCCCATTGTGTAAATAATGTAAATAAGCAGACATTTTGGGGAAAAGAGCCATTCTTCTCTTCTTCCTCTATTGCTACTACAAGCTGAATAAAGAGCATGAAATTTACTCTCGACTCTGAGTATATTTCACTTACCATGTAAGACGTAGGGTGATTTCATAACTTCTAGCTTCTGAGGGCTGGTGGGAATACGTTGGCGAAGGCAACTTGAGCTAAACAACTTTAAAAGGAAATGAAGGGTTAAGGAGTCCCACTAACTTGCATCATTTCTCTGCTCGTGGTAGCAGCTTCATGCAATTGCTTTTCAGATTTTTAAAAAAATTGGCAGATTCTCAGGTGTCTTCTTTGTAACATGTCCCCAAAGTGTTTATACAATATATAAGCTATAGTCCTAAGCACATCTGTTTAAAAGAAAACTCCATTGAAAAATAATGGTACCTACTCAATAGAAAGAAGGTGGTATTCAACCAAGTTTTTCTCAGTAGACCTGTTGAAATTAATGGACAACTTTGTCATGTTCATTCATTTCAGTTTATGAGTAAACATAGTTGAATGCTGCCCAAAGTACTTGGGATTGTAACATTTAATTGCATAAAATATTGTCATCTACATGCACTTTCCTGAATAACTGAAGTCCGATATTCCTCTGAAATGGAGGCATAAAGTAATAATGGTACTGTGAGGAAAATTATGAAGTGTCCCTATATTAAAAATGTATGTAAAAGATATGAGCTTCTGCAATAATGTATGAAATGTTGCATCGTATAATTCAGTTCCAAATCTGAAAAACCTAATCACATTTTGGGATATATAATAACACTTTTACCCATCCCTTTTCTTGGAAGGTTAACATTCATTTTTTGATATTTCCATGAAAGGCAGTAATCCTCAGGAAAACTTGTATTGATTTGGTTTGGCTACTCAAGAGTATATATATTTTGGACCATAATCATTTTCCTGTAAATGTAGCCCTTCCTGAGCACCTGGGGGCTAAATTTAATATTGAGTGCTCCATAAATGATGAAATACAAGTACCAGCTAGGAAACAAAACCCAAGTGAGATTCAAAATTTCATAAAAGTCCAAATTAAACAATCCCCCTAAAATTAAACTGAGGCAGTTTATGGTCAGATTCTGGTGTTCAAACTTAAATCTACACCAGGAATAAAAATACTAAGCTCTTCTTATTCACTGGGGCATTTCTGTCCTTCTCCTTCTTCTCTCTCTTTCTAAGATACCTCTAACTGGCCCTCAGTTGTCTTCCCAGGCCACACTCTTTCACTGGCCCTGCTCTGGATCTTCGATGAGTGCTCTTGCTTGGCTGAAATCTTTCCTTGAACTACAATAATGCTTGCCTAGATGTGACAGGTGGAGAGATAGGCATATGCAGTGTGTTTGCAGAAACACCATAACTTTTGCATGGTGGAAATGTAGCCCACTGTCCAAAGGCATCAATCATCAGGTGCTGTGCCCAGTTTTGCCTCTTGCCACCACTTGCACGTACCCCATGGAAGGTTACCAATAAGGGAATACATCCCAACTCCTGTCTTATATGTGTAGCTTGAACATTGCAGTCACATTTGAATGGGAGGGCTTATAGTCCTAAAGCACATGGTTTCCATACAACTACTACTACTACTACTATTAACAAAAAACAAACCACCCTTCTTCTGAAGATCTCAGGGCAGTTCACAAGATAAAAATACAGGATAAAAGCACAAAATAGATATTCAAAACAAAAACAAAACAAAACAAAACAATACCCCTTCTCTCACAGAAAGACTTGAGGACCAGTCCCTAGAATTTCTGGTTAAAAACAGAATTTGAGGTAGCAAGGATGGCCAATTCTTGAGATTTTGGAGAACTTCAACCAGCCAGTATAGGCAACATTGGTTAGATTGACCGCCTGGAAACCAATGTCCCCACTGTGGAAGGACGTGTGGATCCAGAATTGACCTCCACAGTCACTTACAGACTTATTGTTATGGAAGACAATCTTACTCAGCTATGAGTGATTGCCAAAGGTAGTAAGGGCTGGTCCTGTCATGAAGCACTGTGAAGTGATGTGTGTCAAGTGGCCCCATGAGAGGAAGATAAAGGTAGATGCGATGTCTGAACAGTACAAGAGGCCTTCTGAAAGTGCTGGCTCTACTGGAAGACTGAAGCAGAATGTCTTAGGATGGCACCTAGGCTGGTTCCAGGGATTTGTATCCTTGGGCACCTGCTGGTGTGTGGTACATCCCAGTGGAGTGCCCATTGCCAAGTCCAAGTTCCTGCTGCTCCAACCCCTTGTTTCTGTTTTCCCATGATACCTAGCTAAGAGGACCAGTGGTCAGGGATGATGGGAATTGTAGTCCAAAACATCTGGAGAGCTGAAGTTTGGGGATGCCTGTTATAAGCTAACAACAATTGTTTTACTGAACTTTAAAGTAAGAGACCTTCATTGTGATTTAACCTTCCAGCCTGTACTATTCCATTGCCTCTCTGAAGCTGGTCGTACCTCTTCATTTCTTGTTTCTTCTAGTCCAACTCTAAAAGGCATCTCACTCTCATAGCTTTCACTGTTCATTTGCCCCAAAGGCAGAAACCTCAACAGGAGCAAAGAGAAGGAAGAGCAGTGTGACAACTGTCATACAGTTGTAGCATTATATATTGTTCCGTCACTAGGTAGCCCAGGACTCGATGGTATCTGAGAGAAGACCAGTTTCCTGTTGCTATTGTGTTTTTGATTAGGAGAGACCATACACTTCTTGTCTAGCTTCCTGGCTACTGTATCCTCTAAGCCTTCATCTGTTCATAGGCTCAGTTCCTCTTTCACAGCAGCAGCACATTGCCCAATGTTTAGATTGTTATTTCTCCAAGCTCTTGTTTATTTTGGTTCTTATCCCTCTTTGTAGTTCTTCAGTGTAGTCTAGGGAACATTTTAATTTTGTGTATTCGCCTGTTCTTCTGCCAACAGAATATTTTTTTGGAGGGACAAAGAAGCCTGCCTTACTTATCAGAATCATCAGATCATCTCCACAGATCCATGGCTTCACCACTCCAAACAAAAGTGGGTTTAAGCATGGACAGAAGCAGTCCCTAAGCAATTGACAAATTTCAAGAATTTTCTCTTACCAAATTATAAATCATACTGTATGTTTTGGCAATGGAAAAACTCAGCCTTCTTTCTCCAACAGCCATTAGACTTCAAGAGCAAGGGGTGGGGGTGTTAGCAGTTGCTTGTCTATTGTCCTTTCCTGCTCAGAACTCCAGTATTTAGAATTTCACAACAGGATAGTTTACCACAGATTTACCAGCATTTCAATGCCAGGCTATGCCTATATATAGGATAGTAGAAAATCAAAGGAATTAAAAGTCTGCCACCCTCTCTCCCATGCCACAGGCCAACAACTTTTGGGCAAGTGTTTGGACTGGTCTAATTTTAAATGTCAGTTCACACATGGGACTCACTGCAGGTGGGAGGCCTTGGCTCAAAGCTCTCAGTGTTGGCTTAATCACAAATAGCACTGAAAACAAATTGTCTGGTAGATTTGTTGGGAGGATGAATGAGATGACAGGAAAGTCTCTTTTCATCAAAAGTATGATATAAGTGACAAAAAGGAGGAACATATTCTAAAAACCCAGTGATTAAAAATTATGGCTTACATATCCTTTAGAACTATTAGCCCATCAGTGGCTACAATGGAAACACATTTCCTTGCACACTTTACGCTCCAGTATTAATCTTCTTCATCATTATTAAATGTTGGAAGTTTAAATTTTTAATGCAGATGAGATGAGATGAAAAGATTTAAAAGACAACGGAAGCCTTTGCAAGTGCAGCTCGGTAATCTTCAAACGCTGAGGGAATCAGCAAAAAAGACCAAACCAACAAGGAGGAGGGAGGAGGAAAACCCTGAAGACTAAAATAAATTGTTAGTTTAATCCTTTATTTGTAACATTTGTCTTAATTCCAAAGATCTGTTGAAAAGAAGATTTAAAGAAGATGAATCAGCACTAGAACTTCTTAGAAAATGACAAAATAAGACTTTATATGAGCCCTCTGTGGAAAGACAGGTTATATGAAAGTACCTGCAAAATAACAATCAAAAAGCATTGATATTGATATATAGTCATTCTGGACAGATTCAATAGTGTAAGTTATATGCACATTTATTTTTAGAGGGGAAAAATATTTCCAAATAAGGTTTGCTTGGCCTTGGAAAGTGATAGAGCAGTCAAAGACTCGGTGGATTGCTCTATCTTCGTCTTCTCTAATTTGTTTCCCTCCACATCATTTGGACCACAACTCCCATCAGTCTGAGCCAGTATGACCAACAGTTAGGGATGATGGGACTTGTAGTCCAAAGCATCTGAAGGGGAACAGGTTGGTGAAAGCTGCATGTCAGCAGAGCATGTTGCAATCCTGTGTTACTAAAGCTTTGATGCCCTCTCCTTTCCTATGTCAGGTGTGTTGACACGGAGATGCAAAGTAGGAACAAAGAGAAAGGAGAGGGAAATGAAAAGTGTACATGGTAGGTGCTTTAATACTTGTTCCATTTTGAAAAAATAAAATTTTATTTTATGGTTTATTATTGTTTATATTTTGAATTTTATATATACAGGACACCCAAATCTTTTAAGTGCTTAGGGCCTCTTAAGGTCTCATTCTGGCCCTGGTCTACCTTGTCTAGCATTCTGTCCCCACAGCATCCAGCCAGGTGTCATTTGGAAGCTTATAAGCAGAACACAAATACAAGAAAGGAGATTCCAACTAAACATTAAGAAATACTTTCTGACCATAAGAGCTGTACAACACTGGAACAGACTCCCTAGGAAGGTGATGGACTCTCCTTCATTGGAAGTTTTTAAACAGGTTGGGTGGCCATCTGTCAGGGATTCATTTGCTGTGATTACTGCATTGCAGGGGGTTGGAATACACTACATGACCCTCTGGGTCTCTTCCAAATCTACATTTCTATGATTCTTTGATAAGTGAAATACCCAGCAAGTGGTAGAGGCATATGGCTTCAGTTCCTAAAGGTAGCATGCAGCCATCACGACTAGTAGCCATTCTCAGCCTTATCCTCCGTGAATTGTTCGACTTCCCTTCTAAATCTGTCCAGGTTGGTTCTAAAACCCTTCAGTAAGGAAATAAATCAGTAAGTAAACAAATAGGGAGCTGATTGAAGGAAGATCAAAAGCACAATTCAATGACATAAATCATTGTATAAATGCACTCTAAGGCCATATTTGTTGGGAGACAAACAAGACTTGCAATAACCTGAACTGATGGGGAGGGGAGCAATAGACAAAAGGGAAAACTATTCTTCCTTTGCTGATTCCTTCTTGAGCAAATTACTTGTGGATAATTTGTTTCTCAGGCTTTTTCACCCTTCCTGCTTCTTCTCCAAGTAAAATAAAAAAATTCCTTCAGTAGCACCTTAAAGACCAACTAAGTTTTTATTTTGGTATGAGCTTTCGTGTGCATGCACACTTCTTCAGATACAGCATAGCTGCCAAGTTTTCCCTTTTCTCGCGAGGAAGCCTATTCAGCATAAGGGAAAATCCCTTAAAATAAGGGATAACTTGGCAGCTATGAGATACAGTGAAATAGAAGTCCCCAGGCACTTATGTAGAGAAGGGGTGGGGAGGGGTGGGGATGGGGAGGGGAAATCACTCAGAAGGGTGGTGGAAGTGGGTGATTGACTGACTGATAGCTGTTGATGACCGAAAACAACTGCAAATGGTTTTGCATGAAAAAGCAAGGGTTGAGATGGCTGAAGATCGCTTATCATGTATAATGAGATAAGAATCCGATATCTCTGTTCAAACCAGGTCCCTCCATTGTTTTGAGCTTGGTGATAAGTTGTAATTCAACTTATGTAATTGAATTACAACTTATCACCAAGCTCAAAACAATGGAGGGACCTGGTTTGAACAGAGATATCGGATTCTTATCTCATTATACATGATAAGCGATCTTCAGCCATCTCAACCCTTGCTTTTTCATGCAAAACCATTTGCAGTCGTTTTCGGTCATCAACAGCTATCAGTCAGTCAATCACCCACTTCCACCACCCTTCTGAGTGATCTCCCCTCCCCATCCCCACCCCTCCCCACCCCTTCTCTACATAAATGCCTGGGGACTTCTATTTCACTGTATCTGAAGAAGTGTGCATGCAAACGAAAGCTCATACCAAAATAAAAACTTAGTTGGTCTTTAAGGTGCTACTGAAGGAATTTTTTTATTTTACTTCGACCCAGACCAACACGGCTACCTACCTGTAACCTTCTCCAAGTAAGTTAGAGTTAGACCTTGCTTGCATGTTGCAATCCTGGCCTCATGGAAGGTTGTACTCAAAATAGCTCTGTTTTTCCAGGAGTGAGAAATCTTAAGTTTCTTTCCTTTCCTTTTCTGCAACCAGCAGTCTTACCAGGTTATTTATGTCTGCAGCCTGCTGCAATATATATACACCAAACTCCAACAAGATTTCTACATGTGCTGTGGTGTGGTTGGTTCTTTGTAGTATGGTTTCCATTTTGCAATTTTAATGTCTCCAGTTGGGAGTATCAGAAGAAATAAGCTGGTCATGTGGTAGTTTTTAGCATACAGTGAAGCCTCGGTTTACGAACACCTCGGTTTATGAATTTTTGGTTTACGAGCGCCGCAGACCCAACTGGAAAGGATTAATTCACTTCCCATTACTTTCAATGGGAAAGTTCGCTTCAGTTTATGAACAGACTTCTGGAACCAATTACACACATGCTTCGGGTTAAGTACGCTTCAGGTTGAGTACTCCGCGGACCCATCTGGAACGGATTAATCTACTTTCCATTACTTTCAATGGGAAAGTTCGCTTCAGTTTATGAACGCTTCAGTTTAAGTACTCTGCGGACCGTCTGGAACAGATTAATCCACTTTCCATTACTTTCAATGGGAAAGTTCGCTTCAGTTTATGAACACTTCAGTTTATGAACAGACTTCCGGAACCAATTGTGTTCACAAACCGAGGTACCACTGTACTGAGACAGGTACAGGTGGAATATGGGATTCCATTGTGGATCCAAGGTTTTGTAGATGGTGTGGGAAACAAACTGCTCCAAAGAGAATTAAAAGTCACATGTTGGAGGTAATTCATTACTATTAAATAACTATAAAACAGGTTCACCATTGATTCTAAGCAATACTGAAAACAACTATTGAAGAGTCTGATCCAGTGCCCCTCAATGAAATTTAATGCTTGCATGTATATCAAAGCTACTTTGATGAGGACTTAACATCACTATGCTGGAAAATGGAAGCAAATTCTTTCAGATACTCTGCTTGGACCAAATCATGGTTGTTGTTTATTTGCTTGTGGGTTTTGCCATCTTTGGAACAACATATTCAAATGTAAATTTTTGTAGACATTGGAAGTTGTCGTTAGCAGTGGTCCTTTGAAATACGATGCTTTGAAATAGTTCCTCATTTAATTTTTCTCTTGGAAAGAAAAAAGGTGACTTTAAACAGCTCTTAGAACTTTAGCAGAGGCTGTGAAAAGTTTCTTTTCAATGCAATCAAAGGCAAGAATAATGGGTGTGGGAGAGATAATATATGTATGATATACTCTTTCTATAATTCGTATATATGCTACTTCACCAGTCTATGGATATACAGGTGCAGAAACAATTACCAATATAATGAATCATATGTTTGAAAGAAGGGAAGAAAGAGAGGACCAAATTCAGTTCCTCTTACTTTCCACTTGTCATTCACACAAATGGCTGACCCTGACCCTGATAATATGATTCTAGGGGACAGTCTCACTCCTCTTGCCAAACACAACACCATTTATTATAGCATGGGTAGGCAAACTAAGGCCCAGGGGCCGGATCTGGCCCAATTGCCTTCTAAATCCGGCCTGTGGATGGTCCGGGAATCAGCATGTTTTTACATGAGTAGAAGGTGTCCTTTCATTTAAAATGCATCTCTGGGTTATTTGTGGGGCATATATATAGTCTCCCCCCCCCAAGGTCTGAGGGACAGTGGACTCGCCCCCTGCTGAAAAAGTTTGCTGACCCCTGATTTATAGTAATAGTCAGCACAGAGAAAACCAGGTCACACAGGGACAAAATGGAGGGATGTAAAAGTTCCTCCCTCACTCTGACCCATAATCCCCTTCATTCTTCCCAATGCTCTGCCTTGCTCCTTGGCAGCATTGCAGACTCTCCCTTCCATCCCACTCACTGCTAGCTTTCTACTCCTTAGTTCCTCATCCTTTCCATCCCAACCACCTCTCCCTCCTTCCCACATTCCCTCTTGGTCCTTCAGATGTTCTCTTTACTCTCAGTCCATTCCATGTGCCCCTTTTTCTCCTGTGAGTCACTTGATTTAACTTGTCATATTAGCTTGCCCTTGCTCGTTTTCCTCCCTGCTCCCCTAACATTGTTCTCAGAGAAACCTTGCCCCACCCCTGCCCTTATAAACTTGGGAAACAGTCAATGAGAACAGTGGTGGTAGTCTTACATTCTTATTATATGTAAGAAAATATCTACATTGACATAGTTAACTTTCAAAAATGACTTGCATCCCAAGAAGTAGCAACTAGGATCAGGTTGTGAGCCAAGTTTGGGAGGGTGGGGAGCAGCGAAGAGGATTCACATTTGGATCCAAAAACATATCTGATTTTGGGGTGTCCCATATGGGGCAGAATGGACAGATGTAGGATTGTTCCTTCGATGTTCTTTGAATACGAACATAGGGCTATTCTTCCTTTAGTTGCTCACTCACTCACTCACTCAAGGAGTACCAAATTGGTTTAGGTACTTGATAGCTCTAATTTTATATGCATTGTCCAAAGCATTCTAATTTCTAGAAAAGTATGAAGATGGGACACTTTTATACTGGCATATACACATCCCACCTGAGAATCTGTACATTATGGGGCTCATACATTCTGGAAAGTGATGAGGTGCCTTTTTATCAAAACACCATGTGAAACCTTCTTAGTTTCCCATTATTGAAAAAAGATGTGCTCCTTTGACTTGAATAGATATTTTATTTTTAAAGAGAGGGGTAGTATGTGTGTGGTGTTAGGGCTCCAGAGACAACTTTGGGTACCCTGTAACTCACAGCCCCTTATTCTTATATAGGTTGACAATGAATTTCTCTCATGGAAGAGGAAGTCCCATATAGATCATCTAACAGGGACTCCCTCAGGGATGATGTTAAGATCTTACAGTGAGTGTTACTGAAACCATATTTTATATGCCACCTCTGAGAATGCAGCTAGCGATAAAAGATGGATTTAAAACAAACAAACCAAACTGTATCTGTGCCTGCAGGACCATATGTAGGAAAAGCTTCAGTGAAGTTTCCCCGTGCAGGCAAATTTCGAATGGGTGCCTAAATAGTTTCATTTAATAGCACTCATGATTTTTGATAGATTTTTAAATTGCTTAGTGTCTCTACTAATCTGGATCTTTTGAATACTTGCCCCCTTTAACAGAAGAGCTGCCAAAATTATTTAAAAGTTTGAATGTGTTCAAATCCCAATCCCTTTACAGTTATGCTATTAAAAAAATCCATGTGCTAAAATACAGCCTACTTAGAATGGGCAGAATGAAAAACAATGCTATCAAACTATGCTTTCTGAGTCTAGCACAGAGTGTGTATCTGAATTTGTTTACTCCTGCATCTATTACCATATTAAGTGAGTTGACTCTCAGCTGTAGTAACACAACACAGTCAAGTATAAAGTTCCTATAGTTTAGTTAGATTGATTTGCATTTTGTTTCGCAAAGTAAATTAAATTTATGGTAATACATTGCACATATTCTTCCTTAAAAAAACCCACTTAAAAATGTGAGTACACAGCACAATATCTTACATAATTGCAGTTGCCTCTCCAAATTAGCTAAACTTTTCCAGAATTCTGAAAACTAGCTTTGAAATGTTGTTGTTGTTTAGTCGTTTAGTCATGTCCGACTCTTCATGACCCCATGGACCATAGCACGCCAGGCACTCCTGTCTTGCACTGCCTCCCGCAGTTTGGTCAAACTCATGTTCGTAGCTTCGAGAACACTGTCCAACCATCTCGTCCTCTGTCGTCCCCTTCTCCTAGTGCCCTCAATCTTTCCCAACATCAGGGTCTTTTCCAAGGATTCTTCTCTTCTCATGAGGTGGCCAAAGTATTGGAGCCTCAGCTTTGAAATATCTGCATTCACATGGTATTGCATAATTCACATTTACATTGGTCAATCTAAGAGATAGCAGTTTAAGAATCAACAGATGTGTTATGTGGCATAAAGCTCATAGACTAGAGACCTTAAGTTAAGGTTACCAGATTTTTTCAATGAATCTGGGGACACTTTTCAACTTCCTACTAAATAGATGGATTTTGTCAGGGGACTGATTTGTAAATCCGGGGACATCTGGTAACCTTACCTTGAGTCTTTAAGGTGACACAGGACAAGGAGTGTTGGCTGTAACAGTCTATTACGGTTAGATTTAAGGGTATGGTCGGAAAGCACCTGATTTGGAAACTTTGCTAAAACTAAGCTCTTTGGAAACTTTGCTAAAACTAAGGTCTGGTGAGGTTAGTGCCTAGATGGGAGACCAACAAGGAGGACAGCATCATAGACCTCGCCTCCTGGCATCCCTGTAGGGGCAGGTCAGGTCAGCAGTTCAGGCTCATGATTCATTGGCCTAGAGTTGGAAATTTAGGCACATGCCACACAAACAAATTATCCACCATGGCTAAGAGAAACCCATAGAACCATAGAATTATAGCATTGGAAGGGACAGCGAGCATCATCTAGTCCGATCCCCTGCAACGCAGGAATCTCAACTAGATCATGCATGCAAACGGCAGTCTAACCTCTGCTTGAAAACCTCCACTGAAGGAGTGTCCACCTTCAGCCATGCCTCCTAAGGCTTTGTTTCCAGAGCCTTGATCATCTTGGTTGCTCTCCTCCATTTTGTCCTTCTTAAATTGTGGTGCCCAGAACTGGACACAGTGCTCCAGGTATTTCCCAACACTTTATCTTCTCTTATTATTATGTATACAGGATGCGGGTGGTGCTGTGGTGTAAACCACTGAGCCTAGGGCTTGCCGATCAGAAGGTCGGCAGTTCAAATCCCCACGATGGGGTGAGCTCCCATTGCTCGGTCCCAGCTCCTGCCAACCTAGCAGTTTGAAAGTACGTCAAAGAGCAAGTAGATCAATAGGTACCGCTCCAGCGGGAAGGTAAATGGCGTTTCCGTGCGCCAGAAGCAGCTTAGTCATGATGGCCACATGACCCAGAAAAACTGTCTGTGGACAAACATTGGCTCCCTCGGCCAATAAAGCGAGATGAGTGCCGCAACCCCAGAGCCGTTGGCGACTGGACTTAACTGTCTGGGGTCCTTTACCTTTACCTTTATTATTATGTATATTTGTAGCTTCAAATATGCGGAAACAATTATCATGTTACGAATATGCTTATAAGTAAACAGCTGTCTTCTCTATTTTCTAAACACAATGTAATATATTTCCAACATATTTGTATCAGTGGACCAAAAAACCAAAAAAATCTAAATAATAGCATGAAGGCATTGTTCAAACCACAATGGGGGGGGGGGATTCTCAATTTGCAGGTCAAGGATTTGCAATGGTTTTAAAATGCTATATGTCAGGATTCCACCCAGTGAACAAGACAGATCAAGGATCAGTGTTCTAATTATGGCTTGCATCTGTATTGGCCATCTGTCAGGTGGCAGTTCAGGTGTTGCTGAAAAGGGCTAAGTCAACTTCAAGGACAAAAATGAGGTGTAGTGAAACATAATAGTTGAATTTGCTATTGGGTCACAGCCAAGATGTGAATGGTTTGAACAGAGGATTAAGCAAATTGAAAGGTCTGGTTTGCTTGGACCAGACACTCTTTGGAAGCATAATATCATTGACTCTGTGCTGCCAAGCTTTTCTTCAGTCTTCATAAATAGACGGAATGCTGTTTTTTTAAGTCTTTCTTCAATTAACAACACTATATAATAGTGCATGGCCTAGTTGTGCATTCAGTGTTGGGTGTGATTTTTGCAGGGTAGCAACGTTAGCCTCAAGTTTGACATGATTTAAAGCATGTCCTGTAAGCATTGCCGTCTAAACATTTTTGCATGTCACTTCACCAAATTGCATCTAAATCTTTTGTTCTGTGACATTTAGCAGCATTCCGTTCTAGCAAAGGTTGTTGCTTTTCTTCTCTATGACTTTTTGACCTGTCTTTAAAGTCAACACTCCAATCAGCCTTCATACTGACATACAGAAAATAGTGACATATTGACTTTTACAAGAAGACACACAACATGAATAGATGAAAACCCAGTGCTGGAGTTTCCATATGAGTGGAGCTTTTGGCAAAATAAAGTAAAGGTTGCTCCTTATAAGCAATGTTTATCTTTGTTTCTAAATATATATGATTCCTGTGTATTACTATCTTCTAAGTCCAGGTTAAGGATCTTTAGTCTGTAAATACAAATAGATTGGATGAACAAAACATAGCAGTGCATTCATTTTTCCACTGATCCATTTTTCCTCCTTAAAAAAATCAGGTATTTGCTTCCACAGAAGAGTGAAGTGGTTTCTACTCCATTTTCTACACACGTTTCTTTTTTTCTTTTTCTTTTGAGAATTCAGAAAGTTGGTTTAACAAATGAATACTAAAATTATGTTTGCTAAAATGGAGTTGCATTTCAACCACAGCTCTCAGAACAAGCCCATTCATATTTATAAATGAATATTTTGACAGCTGAAGAAATAGACGAGTGCAATCTGGATTCTTCAGGTACTTTTATAAGTTGAGATGGCAAACAGTTGTTAGCAGAAATACCAGCAGAAGTATTTCACCCCATGCATTTTCAGCAATTTAATCAATGAAGCATTTAAGAGGCATAATTTTAAATCATTTAATAAATGTAAATCAAAGCATATCCATTTTAAAAGGATTTTTAAAGTCTAAATGAAAATGACACATTTTCCTCCCTTACGAAAATAAAATTACTCTTGTACTCACACAGCGCATACGGAATGAACAAGGCATGAACATACTGCACAAAATGCACAGATACCACAACGAACAAATGTTTGTCAGTAAGTAACCTTGAGTCTGGCCACGCAAATGTCTGGGCAATCCCTGTTTCTCCCATTGTCAACATGACCTTGCACTGCACCTCACAATAATCTGAGACTCATCTCTCTGTGCCTCACTTCTTTTAGGAAAGAAGTACATTATTCCGCAATTTCTCCTTCTTATGTAGACACTGCACATAGCATATTAAGTACCGCACTGAGATAGTGTAAATAGAGATATGTATTTTCTTTGGGCTAGGATTCTATGCAGGTGGCCCTTTTTGTGAAAAGGTTATAACTGCATAGACATTGGGAAATAGATGATATCTCGCAGAACTAAGGGTTAGGACTGAGTCTTGCATTCTAATTTACCAAGCTAATAACCTAGGAATTAAGCCATTCCAAATAGCACTCTTTTTTGTTAACCTTGTTACTGACTTCTTGTGTGTCACTGTCAGAGAACACTGGAATGGTTCTAACACTCCTCAGCTCTTGCCGGATTAAGAGATCAAGCTGGTTGTTTTTCTTCCAACTGGGACATGGCAACAGATCAACAGACCAAACTATTGTAGGGGAGCAAAATTAGCCCCCTTAGTCTTGTCTTGGACAATAAACTGAGCTCACCTTGGAGAATACCCTCTCAGTCAGTTCCATGCAAATCTTAGGACCTAACCACCCATAACATTAAATGTGGAGCAGGCAATGACATCAACAGTTCATTTTATTTAATTGCAAGCATGGAAGGCATTTGGGAATGGGACCCCAATGTATGGGGAGAGGAAGTGTAATGCTCCTTTCCCAGCTGTGATCCCAATGAAAATCCCCCTGCTAGGATTGCCATATATCAAGAAGTTGTTGAGCTTTTCTTTTTAGGTGATTGCCATGAGTTGTTGGGCTTTGGGGGGCAATCACCTGCCCCCCACCCGAGGCAGAGGGGCACATCCAGGAACACGATGGAATGCAGCAGCTCCAGTCCCAGTGCAGCTCCCGAATGCCACTGCCGCCACCCAGGTCTCTTGTCAGGAGCCTCCCCCCGCCCGCCACTGCCTTCTCTAGTGCTCCCAGCCCTGCTGCTACTCACAGTCTTCAGGCTCTGGGCGGCCAGAATGATGCAGGAAGGGGAAGCGGTGATGGCAGCTTCCTTAGTGGCCACTGCCAACCTGAGTCAGGAAAGAGGCGCACAGACCTGGCAGCAAATTGGTAGCATGATGGCCTCATGCACTCTCACCTCCGGCAGGGTATAAATAATAAAATTCTTATTATGGAATAGGACATCCCTATTTTCATTAGAGAAATGTTGGAGGGTATGCTATGGATTGCAAATAAGAAATATAGCTTGAAGGGAGGAGAGTCCTCTGTTTCTATTTTTTCCCGGGAAATTCCCTGCACCGCCTCTAATAGTTACCCCAAAGTACAGTGGTACCTCTAGTTGTGGACGTAATCTGTTTCGGAGTAGTTTGCACCCTGAAAAGTCCACAACTAGAGTGCCTCTTCCGCACATGTGTGTGGCACGATTGAGCACTTGTGCATATGCACGAAGTGCGCAGATCGCTTCTGCACGTGGCAAAACCGGAAGTAAACACTTCCAGGTTTGCAGCGTTCGTAAGCTGAAAGTCCGGAACAAGAGTGGAACAGAACTAGAGGTACCACTGTAATGTTGAAATTATGAAAGGTATTTAATGGAACCCACAAGCTCTATCCCAGATATCTTTTAATTGCAGCATATTATGCCCCTCTCAGCCTATTTATACTTAATATATGATGTGATGATATGATATGATATGATGATATGATATATAGGATTGCCTTGCTTTCTCTTGATTTTGACTCCTGTTTTCCCTTTCCAATACATTTTTCTCTTGCTTTTGAGTCCCGCTGCCTGCAGCTTGTCATTTCCTATAGACTTATTTCCTAATTACTAAATGTAGTCTACACCTAGATTTCCATCTGGCCATAGAATCACTTCGCATCAGAAATGAGCCTAGTCAAGGTGTCAACAACACCCTGAGAGGCTACTGACTTCTTGACATGAAGTGGGGCATGACGAATAGTCCTCTCTGTCTGCCCCACAATCTACTGTTTCAAAATGCTTTTCGCAAAAGCTGATCTGATTAGCTCATAGCTCTGACTGGGGTGGTGGTGGTCAGAATTGCATTTGGCCTCAAGAAAGCATCATTAAAAACATATTTTGTCATTATCTACTTTTCAGTTTTCTAATGAATCACATTTGTTAAAAGTGCGAGGGAATAATAATAAAAACAACAACTATCTGCCCATTTTTCTTTTGATCAATCTTCCCCGTTAGGCTTATTGGCATAGATTTCGCCCTCCTAACAGATCAATATGAAAGTCACAGAGTCTGAAAGTGAGCTTAATTTGCTAGTCCCAACACTCATTTTCAACAAATCTTTATGATGAGAATTGCTTTCTGCTCGTATACAGGTGAAACTCAGAAAATTAGAATATATTCGAAAAGTGCATTTATTTCAGTAATGCAACTTAAAAGGTGAAACCAATATATGAGATAAATGCGTGACATGCAAAGCAAGATATGTCAAGCCTTTATTTGTTGTAATTGTAATTATTTGTCATTAGGCGGGTCAATTATAAATGAAATGTAATTAATGAAATGTAATAGCGATGCTTATTTTTGTTTATTTTTGTATTATTGTAACTATTTGTTTTATTACTGTGGAATTTCCAAAAGAAAGCATTTGTAAATAATAATACAGTGGTACCTCGGGTTACGAACGCGATCCGTTCCGGCTCGCAGTTCGTAACCCGAAAAGTTTGTAACCCGAAAAGGGCCTGAACCGCCGCTTTGCGCATGCGCAAAGCACGATTTTCACTATTTTCGCGCTTTGCGCATGCGCAAAGGCGCACGGCGCTTCTGCACACGCACGCGCGGCGAAAATACTTCCGGGTTTGTGAAGTTCGTAAACCGGGTTGTTCATAACCCGAGGTGTTCGCAACCCGAGGTATGACTGTAATAATAATAATAATAATAATAATAATAATAATAATAATAATAATAATATGAAGAAGGAGGAGGAGGAGGAGGAGGAGGAGGAGAAGAAGAAGAAGAAGAAGAAGAAGAAGAAGAAGAAGAAGAAGAAGAAGAAGAAGAAGTAGTTGCATTACTCATATGAATGCACTTTTCGACGATATTCTTATTTTCCGAGTTTCACCTGTATATTAGTGTATGCCTATGCAGGTCCACTCAAAGTAAGTCCTTTACCACTGAGGAGGAACCATTGTTTTGAAAAGGGAGCAAGGTGAGAGGAATATTACCATCACTTGCACTCCTGCCCCAGCCCCCAATAGTCCTCATCTATCTGTGAAGCTCTTCATCTGTAGCAAATCCACCTAGAGGCATGACGGCAGTTGAGCCCTACCTGGAGATGCCAGGGATTGAACTTGGGACCCTCTGCAAGCAAAGCAGATGCTCTAGCACTGAGCTATGGCCTTTCCCCTAATACAAATTGAATCACAATGATACAGGACAGACAAAGACAGTGATCGGGCTGCTGCCAAATGCTACAGATGCAGAATGCCAGAACACGTAAAACAGAACAAGCACGAATGCTTGGAAATTGTTGTCTATTTTTGTTTGTTGTGCTTATGAGCACATGAGTTTTTCTCTTATGAGACTTTAAAAAGTCAATAAAAAGGATTTTTTTTAAAAAAAAGTAGTAATTAAAGTAGCATCATTCCCTGTGTTTTAGAAAACAGAATCCATCTTAAATATATTAAATCCATACCCTTATTAAACAGAATCCTTCTAGATTTAGATTGAGTGCATATATATTAACATATTTAAGTTTGCAATGTGGGTTTGTATCTGGAATAACTGAAAACTTTTACAACTGTTTAGAAATCTCTCTCTCCCTGGCAGGGTGATCAGGTGGTCTCAAACCAACTGCAGGCTCTCTAGGACAAGTCTGATTTTCTCAATTGAGTTCCAGACTCTACATCAAAGGACCTTCTCTATGTACTTCATCCAAGATCCAGTCTTGGATCCCCCTCTGTGGAACGCTCTCCCTGGGGGAATACACTTGGCACTATTGTTGTATAAGCTAGCAGGGCTTCATCAAAAAACTGGTCAGAAACGTTTTAAATGAATTTTTTTGAGGGATTCATTTATTTTTGGCAAGGTTTTCAAATACCTGCAAAAATGTGGTAAGGCGTGAACAGCAGTTTTCACATTTTCACTTGAGATGAAATATGTTTCCGATTGAATTATGGGGACTTTCCTTTCCCCCTTTTTCTGGATGAGGCTTCCTGCTGTGAAACATGGAGCACTAATTGGTTTATGGGTGGCAGACTGGATGGATTAATCACCATTTGTGGGATTTCAGTTACCTTGTGTTGCCTCCATATGCTTCCGATTAGTTATTATATCAGCAGCCAAGCAAGGTACTCAAACAATTTGATTAAACTTTATGATCACTCATTGGAAAAGGATGTCAGCATGCATCACTTCAGAATTTCAGCGCATAAGAAAACAAGGACCAATGCATTGGCGAAAGGTATGTCACCCCCATGGCTTCCCTCTCTACCCACAGCACACGCACAAGATCAGGCTTCCTCAACCTCGGCCCTCCAGATGTTTTGAGACTACAATTCCCCATCCCTAAACATTAGGAAGAGCTTCCTGACAGTAAGAACTGTTCAGCAGTGGAATTTGCTACCAAGGAGTCTCCTTCTTTGGAGGTCTTTAAGCAGAGGCTTGACAGCCATATGTCAAGAATGCTTTGATGGTGTTTCCTGCTTGGCAGGGGGTTGGACTGGGTGGCCCTTTTGGTCTCTTCCAACTCTATGATTCTATGATTCTATCCCTGACCACTGGTCCTGCTAGCTAGGGATCATGGGAGCTGTAGGCCAAAAACATCTGGAGGGCCGAGATGGAGGAAGCCTGCACAAGATCAACCATTTTTTCTCACTGTGGAAGCTGTGTTTCAGAGGCTCTCTAGAGAAATTATTTTGGATTAGCCTGCTTCCAAGACACACAAGACAACAGAAGACACAAGTATAGCATTCTCTTTCGACTGGACTTCTTGGCTTTGGAATCATTCCTTCTGTTGCTGAAGTTTCAGCTGTGATTGCCATCGCTTATGTAACTACAGTGGCACCACCAAGTAGAGATGCGGGGAAAATAGGATTGTTTGTATTTAAAGGCAAAGTTCCTTAATTTGCTAAATTATATCTGGAACAAATAAAATCAAAAAGACAAAAAAGGTATGGTAAGAAAAAAAGAAACAAGAAAATTTGCACTTTCCGAAACAATGTGCAACCGGAAACTCAGTAATCCTTTGAAATCCACACCTCTCCAGATTTTGCAATGCAGTTCTCCAACCAATATGTAAAAAAATGCATAGATACTCAAACATGCACAGATGCACACACCTACATATATCGATGGAGATTCCCTCCTAGTAAGTCTGGATACAACCAAGCATTATATAATGAGTGAAAAATTGCTCACTGGATGCTTTCACTGGACAAAGCCAGGGAGCAATTTTCACCATTTTCTCCTTCTTACAGACACTTATACTACTGAAATATACACTTGAGGTTTGGGAGACCATGCAGAACAGTGCAGTAAGTTGTGCGGGAGGCTGCAGGAGGAAAGTGACTTGTTAAAATTTTCCCCTCCCTTCCCCAGTGAAAGCCTCAACTTGCTTAAAGTCCCTTCTGTGAGTGGAATGAACTCTTCCATTTGCAGAAGGGGATGTCTTGATCCAACCCAAAATCTTCTCTATTCTTAGTATACTGTTACTGTTCTTATGTGGATTTTTTTTCCTAATAGGGAAAGACAGCTTATTACAAGTACAGTTTTGTGGGGTGAAGGGTTGCATTAGCAATTTCACCTTGAGGATATCCTTCGGCAGGCGTGGGGGCTTCGTTGAATTCTACATCCCACCAGCTCTCTTTGGCCTTCTTTACTAAAATCTGAAATGTTGCCTCTGGCAAAAATTTACACCTCATTAAAGAGCAGTAATTCCTCCTGTTGTTAATCTGAGCAGAGGTCTTGCACATGTTCGCTTTACAAACAAGCCCACCTTTATTTTATTTTTGACTGCAACATTTGGAAAATCTTAACTAGGATTCAGGCAACAGATTATGTGTCAACATATATTGTTATGAGTTGTGGGTGCCAAGGTATGTGGGTAGATCCCCCAAAATTCCTGGGTCTGATTCGTGATAGAATGCAATTGATGCTTGTAGTTTTAAAATAGGCTTCCAGACACTGGATTTAGTAACATGTTACAATACAGGCCCACCCAGCTTCCCATGTTCAGAAAATTGCCCGGAAGCTCAGCCATGAACCAAAGACAATGGGGAGGTATTGGTCCATTAGAAAAGCCAAAGAGATGGGACTCTGTGCCAGATGGAAAATGGTAGGGGTCTCTTCCTGAGCTTTGAGATAGTTAGCAGAGATGAAGCACAGTAGAGTTTAGGATTGCAGTTGGACATAATGTGAGCTGAAGGGAAAAGTTACAGTTTGTAAAAGTCAGCCAGATACAGAGAGAGGGCCATGGCCGATTTCTGTTTGAATCAAGAGCTATGCCTATGGAGAACGCAATACTCTCTTGGAGTGTAATGCTGGAAACCCCTCCATCATAGGCTCAGGTTGTGTATATGTGTAAATAAACCATATATCATAAAGACACCACAGCCTCCACTGTGCCTCATTTCCCAAAGGAAACCCTGGGTAAGTGCCTGGAATCCCTGGAATCTCGGACTACTCAAAAAATGGAATGGCATGCAGCAACATGTACAAAGAACAGGAAATAAAAATCAGAATGCACATGCTTCTGAGAGAGATTAAGAGAAACAAAACACAGAAAAGATTCATTTCATTTCTGTCTTTGTCTCAACATTTTTGCCATTTCTCTCTACAGGTACTTCATATTGCTGCCACAGGAAGCTACACAATTGGGAAGAATTCACTTGAGATATGTACAGGGGAGAGATTCAGCTTGGTTCACAATTTAATGAGAAGCTACCTAATTCCTATTTCCCAAAGCAATACATGACCTGAACTGTTGTGGTCTTTCTTTGAATTCTGTGCTGTCATCCAACCAAAAATTGTGGACAGAAATAGATATATTACGGCAGGGGTTTTCAACCAGTGTGCTATAGCACCCTGGTGTGCCTTGAATAGTGGTCTGGGGTGCCGCAGGCAACACTGGTTTCTGTCCCTTTTTCTTTCCCTCCGTCATCGGATTCCCTCCACATCTCTGCCTCCCAAAAGTTTGTGTGGCTTGTGTGGCAACCAGCCAAAGGTTTCTGGTTGCCAGGAGCTGAGGTGGCCTCAGAGTGGGCAAGCAAATGGGTAAGGGAGCCCAGCCAATCCACCAGCTCTTGCTGTTGGGAATGGATGGACAAGTGGGAGGCCAGGCAGGTGGGCAGGCACTGTCCTGGGCTTTCTTGTGCTTGCTGTGTGCAATGCCTGCCTGGGATCTGAGTGCCTGGCTCCAAAGGGGAGTCTTTCCACCATGCAGGCCCAGTGGCAATTGCTGCTGCCACTGCTGCCTCCCAAGGTGAGGTGCTGGTCTCACATTTACCTTTGGCCAGTCTCTGTTGGGCTGCTAAGACTGGGAGCTTCTTCTTCCCAGGCCCCTGGAGGCAGCTTGAGGAGGCACCTCTCTTTGAGGAGGAGAGTGTGGTTCAGAGACTGGGGCAGTGGTGGCCGCTGCCCAGAGACACCCATGGAGAGGGGAGAGGAGTCTGAGAGAACACTCCACAAGGGAAGGTACAGTGGTACCTTGGGTTATGTACCTGATTCGTTCCAGAGTGCGGTACATAACCCAAAAATTACGTAACCCGAAAAATTACGAAAACACACTTCTGTGCATGCACGAACTGCACAGAATGCTTCTGCGCATGCACGCGCAGCAAACCCAGAAGTAAACCCTTCCGAGGTTGCACAGTACATAACCCGAAAAGTATGCAACCCGAAGCATACGTAACCCAAGGTACAACTGTATTCGAAAAGAGCTGAGGGGCTTCCAGCTCTGCAGGCAAGAGGTGACATGACTGGGCTTTTGAGGTTCAAAAAAGCGTGAAAACCTCTGTATTAGGGGCACAGATGGTTATAAATGTAAATGTGCATTGTATTAGGGGGGAAACAGCATAAAACTATGTACATTAGGCCAAAATGCATAGATCTATATAGTTTTGGTAGACATGCTGATAAATGCATTGTGCTGTATTTAAAGAATTTAAATTCATTTAGATTCATATTGATCCAAGAATGCAGTGGATTGAAATTAAGATTGTGAAAGTGATTAACAGAGAAAGATTGAAATGGACGGGTGCATCTATGCCTTGTTGTGCTAAGCATTCCCCAACACCAAAGGGAACTTGAGAAACCTGCCCTCACCACAGTTGATCCAAAGTTGATGGAATGGTGCTGCTCTCCTACTTCTGATTTGATGGCTTAGAGAGAAAGAAAGAAAAGAAAATCAAAGCATGAAAAGGTATTTTGGCAGATGGAAACCATAGGTTAAAAAATATAAACACATTGAAATGCTCTGGTTCAGCTGCCTCTGCAACATAAACAAGGTTCTCTCCACTTGACATCTAGAGCACAGATGAAGCAAACAAGGCAGAAACTACAATACACCTTGGGACCAACCTTCAATTAAGCTTCATAACAAAACAAAAAAACAAAACAAATTCATTTGCCCATCTCCCTAGCAGCACAATTGCTAATCGCATCAAGCAATTAATTGTGTAATTGTTCAACAATCATAAAATGTTCTGCTCGGGTTGGGACCACCAAGGCAAGAAAATAACAATCCCTCCCAAAAGGTGCTTACAATGCTAAATATAATTAAATAGAGATATTAAAAAGCACAACATGACCTAAATGGAGTAAACTGTTGGGATATGACATTTACTTCACTCTGGAGTGCCAAGATCTTTCCCATTAGCCTTTCAGTCAGATATACAACTGTATTGTTATTCCACTTACGCTCTCTTGTCAAAGAAATTCCTGACCTTATCTAATAAAGTTTTAACCTGAGCAATGGCAGCAAAAATCGTATCTCTTGTGTCAAAATATTTGTTCAGTGTGGGAGGGGGAAGTAAGCTTCTATGAAAGCCAAAATTAAGCAGTCATACAATTGCCATTCTATCATGCACCACATGAGGAAAAATATCCCTGTGCCCTCTGCTCCATTTGCTAACCTTGAGAAGCCAGCATCAAGGACATTCCTATTTTTCTCAAGTTATTGGAGCAAGCAATTTCAAAAGAGAGATTTAGACAACAATTTTAGCATGCACACACCCCGGAACAAACAGGATCACCACCTCATTTGCAGGCCTGATTCCTGCACTAGCCTAAGGCTGATGCAGCAATCCAGCCTGGAATTGGGCCAAATGCTGTTACAACAACAGGGCCGGCTCAGGATCCAAAGAGACTCCACACTGGCTTATTCCCCACCACTAGAAAACCTAGCTGGCGTGGTATTTCGACCCTCTCACAGATTTCTGGGCTGGTAGAAGGCCAAAGGAGGTTGGCAGGGCTGGGTGGACCCAATCCACCACCACTTCCAGCCCAACACAATAGGATTTTGGATTGCTCTGCCCCTTCTTAGCAGAAATGCAATTCAGCAATGGCTGGTGGAAAGGGCTACACAGTGATCTGTGCAATTTCTATAGAGAACACTTTCGGTGTGGAAACTCCACACAGCCAGGGACAAACCACAAAATGGCAGCTCCCCTCCCTGCTAAAGAAGAAGGGGTGTGTAAAGAGCTACATCAGCAATAAGGTTTTAAGATCTTTGATTAATATTCTACAGACTTTTAGATGTATTTTGGGGCGGTATTGTCCTGTTATTTCTGCTTTAACTACTTATTTGTGCTTTTATCTTGTGTGCTTATCTTACGAACCGCCGTGGGATCTTTTGACAGTATAGAAATCAGTATAGAAGGGCAGTATAGAAATCAAAACAAATAAATAAATGAATAGTCTACATCAGGATATGCTGCACCTGTGGATCCTGCCACCTGAGCAGTCGCCTCATCTTGCCTTATGGGTGAGGTGGCCATGCACAAAGCTGACAAAGGCATTTTGGGCTTTCTACATCCCGCGAAAACCCAGATATCTGTGCAAGACTTGAACAGGCTCTAGACTTTGTTCCAATAATTATCATGGTTTATCGCTACATACAAATATAGTCAATCTATTCCTGCACCCTTGCAGTACACATGAAACGAGCAAAGGATTACAAGGGCTGCCTGGTTCTGAAAATATGGAAATGCCAAGTAACCTGGCAGTACCAATTATCAGTTGAAAGATAAAAAACCGTATGTGTTGAAACATTAATCCACATGGTTCATGTGTGTTGAAACATTAATCTACCTTGCCAAAAGTGCTCTTGTTTTGTCTGACATATACAACTGAAATGAACACATTGTGACAAAAATCATCTCTGGTCCAAATTGTTTCTTCTATAATGAAACATACCCCATTCTGTGCAGCATTCATTCCAGACTTGAATTATTGATCTTATAACAATAACAATGAACATCTTTAGCAGTATTATGTCACTGTGGACAAAAATCAGTTCAAAAGCTTTAATTAAACTGTAGTTCCCCCTCAAAAAATGTTTAATTTGACTTCTTTTTCCAGACACGAAGTCAGAAATATGGCCTGAAGTCCCTTGAAAGGGTTGCATTTTATTCCTGGCGTTCCTAGACCCTAGACGTAATTGCTCAACTATTCACAGCAGTTATCACCCATTAAAGATCTTTTTTCAACATGCAGAAAATGGCATTTTGCATGTAGTATACATAAAAAAGGTAAAGGACCCCTGACAGTTAAGTCCAGTCGCGAACGGCTCTGGGGTTGTGGCACTCATCTCGCTTTATTGGCCGAGGGAGCCGATGTTTGTCCACAGACAGTTTTTCTGGGTCATGTGACCAGCATGACTAAGCTGCTTCTGGAGAAACCAGAGCAGCACACGGAAACGCCGTTTCCCTTCCCGCCAGAGCGGTACCTATTTATCTACTTGCACTTTGACATGCTTTCAAACTGCTAGGTTGGCAGGAGCTGGGACCGAGCAATGGGAGCTCACCCTGTCACGGGGATTTGAACCGCCGACCTTCCGATTGGCAAGCCCTAGGCTCTGTGGTTTAGACTAAAGCGCCACCTGCATGCCTAAAAGTTACTTGATGACAGGGAGAAATGCATTAATGAAGCATGTTGCATGTATGTGCACAACAAGAATCCACACTAAGAAATTAATATTGGGGGGGGGGTGTTTAAGAAAGGGAGAGCCATTATGGACTAAACTTCATTTCAGTTCCTACTGGGAAGGCTTGAGCGCTTTTCATCTTATGGAAGCTCACCATGACACAGCTTGGGGAACTCTGCTTTAAATTAATACCTCTCCATGATGAAGCTAAACCTCTGGGAAAGCCACAGTGCTGTTTATACAATAAATGGGATTCTCAGTTTGGATGCTGTTGAAGACCAGCCATTAAATTTAATTTTCTTCATCCCTCCCCCCGTCAAAAGTATTATTCCCAGCACACTCTGTTTGAAAGCGTATTAACATTATGAGAAAGAATGAAAGTCAGGAAATGCATAGTGAGTCTCAACAGGGTATCGCCTTAACTAGGTCTTGAAGAAATCACATTCTGTCATCATGTGCTTGGAAGCATACATTCTTTGTTTTCATTACTTTCTATCACAATGATAGTTCTTTTTTTATTGTTTGACTCCTACCTTCCCTTATGTGGGAATTCTCTTTTTGGAGTTGTTTCTTTGTTTCCCTGCTTGGAAACTCCATCTCAAGCTTGATTAAAACTGTGAAGTTATTTTCATATTTTATTTTAATGCTAAAATAGAAAATATACAAAGTGAGTGGGTTGTGTGTGTGTGTAAACTGCCCCAAAGGTGGGTAAGCACCAGTTTAGATGCTAGCTGTTCTGTGATCTATCAAATAAACCGAAGCCTCCGTGTGCCTGTAGACATGACCAGCTAAGACACAGATTCATCGGCTATAAACAGCGGAGTCAAGACCCCAGTGGATGCAAGTGGTTTTGTCCTCAAAAAGCTTTCTAAACAAGTCACAGCAAGCCCCTGTCAGTTCTTTGCATTTGCTTCTGATGAAAGAATTCTTGTTCAGAACTGCTACTGTCCACTCATTATCACGGTGCTACGCTTGCTTTCACCCACATTTAGATGGTTCATCTTTTGTTTGTTGAAACTACTGAGAAATGGTAAGGCCGCTAAGAGAACACATTTATTTATTTCATATATTACAATAAAAATTGCTACCGTAGAGACTTTCCTTAAAAAAACAAAAAAAAAAAACTTTTTAAGATTCTCTGCTTGGATACTCCTGAATGGATCAGATTTTGACAGGCTTAATTCCTTCTGGAGAGGCATATATTGAAACAATTGTATGTTACAGTTGTTAAAATCAGTGACGTTGATTTTCTGCATGCAACTACATCTTCAATACGGCTGGCGAGCCCTCTGAGAAGCATCAGGTTGTGATACGTCTAATTTATGCATTTGGCATTGCCTTTGTATTCTGTACAGCATCTAGCACATCATTGTGCTATATAAATATTAAATGTGCTATATAAATATTAAATCAGATGTCGTGGCACAAACAGCAGCAGTATCTCCCACTGAATTTCAACAGCTGGGCGGGCAATGGAAATTTCATGGGCTGCTTCTGTTAATGCAATTCGTGTGTACTCTAGAGAGATCTATGTCTGAAACTTTTAGACTGCACCACAATGATTACTTCCAGTGTGATACAATTAATATACTAAGTTTCTAAAAAGCTGTGAAAACCACAATGTCCAATAGCCTATTTTAACTGCACTTTAAATAAATTTAATAACAAACTTAAAATGGCACCCCCCACTCAATGATGCGTAAATAAATATTAACTTTTACTGAAATAGCCCATAATATTCAGTGACTGCATTCCCATTCCGTTTGATCGGTGCAAGTGCCCTCTTGCAGCACATCTGTGAGTTACAAGAATGTGGGTCAAAAGTCAAGCACAACACCATAAAAGGAAGACACATTTTTCCTAGCATCCAAAGAAAGAGATAAGTTGTTCCCCTATACTGGCTCTGGGCCAGATCAGATGTCAGGGTTGAGCCGGATGAGGGGGAGTGGTGGCAAGCCCCGCCTGGGGAGGATGCCCCCACGGGAGAATCTAGAGAAATGGAGGATTTCATACCTGGTGAAGACTGGTGGCGGCACTCCTCAGAGGGGAAGAATCAGGGAAGAGGGAAGACCAGAACAGGAGGTTGAGGAGTTGAGGTAGAATCAGGCCCTTGTGAGGAGAGGAGCTGGTGGGCCCCCTCCCCTCCTCCCTTATCAGCTGTAGAGCGTAGAGCTGAGAAACAGAGGGAACAATTGGAGGCAGCTGCAGCTCGTAAAAGGCGTGGTGACATAGCTGCCAAGTCTCCCGTTTTCCCCGGGAAACCCCCGTTTTTAAAGCCGTTTCCCGCTGTCATCCCGAATGGTGAAATATCCCGTAATTCCCCCGGATTTCTTCTGGTGCCACTCCGCCCATGTCTGGGCACCGGAAATCAGGCAGCGCCGGCACCAGAAGTTGCTTCTATGCATGTCTGGACATGCATAGAAGTGACTTCCGGTGCCACTCTGCCCATGTCTGGTCACCGGAAATCGGGCAGCGCCAGTACCAGAAGTTGCTTCTTCGCATGTCTGGACATGTGTAGAAGCGACTTCCAGTGCTGGCGCTGCTGATCCTGTATTTTTCTAACCGGGAGTTGGCAGCTATGCGTGGTGATGAGCTGGCTACTTAAGGAAGGCCAGCTGCTTCCCTCGCCAGCACTTGCAACTGCTGTGCTGAAGCGCATGGTTGTCCTTGCTCATCCTGTTCCTGATTCCAGTGTTCCTGACTTCGGCTTCTCCTGACCCCCAGTACTGATACTCACCTTAGCTGGTTCCTGATGTGGACTGCTCCTGACTTGGGCTTCTCCTGACCCCCGGTACTGATTCCCGACCTCGGCTGGTTCCTGGCCGGACTGTTGGACCTAGGCTCCATCTTCACCCGACTGCCGCCTTCAGCATGCCAACCTGTTGGCTCCCTAGCATCATGTGCCCTTCAGAAATGGGACACCACAGCGTATGGTTTAGCATGGCAGGATGTCCTTACAGTTTAGGGCCTATAACAGAAAGACAGCCGTTCCATAAAATGAAATCTAACCTAATGCTTATCGGTAGTATTGAAGTGTTGCGTGACTTTTTAAATGGGCTTGTTTCATACAAGGACAACCCATTTGAAATTACCAAAAAGATCGAGAAACGTGCTATAGCATACTTTGCTGCTCCCATTGAACATGTAATTGCTTTTATTGATGACCTCTCCTCCAACTTCCCCAGAGCTGTGATGTTATTAAGGAAATCTGTCTTTTTGTGTGTGCAAAGTGATAATTTACCTGATTAGAACAGTTTCACTGTCAATATGCTTTTCTATAAGGCTCTCAAGCACTGTGCCAATTTGGGATGGCATTTCTTTATGTACGGTGACCTTAGATTGTACAGCAACATACTGTGGGGTTTCTTTGAGCTCGCAGTGTTTCTAATGATAGCGAAGTTGCCTTGACTAATGAGCAGTATCTATGCTTGTCCTTTGGGAAGCACTGGTGCCCTCTCAGTTGTTCATCCTGCATCGCAGTAGCTTGTGAAGATTTCAGTGCACCAAATCGGGGAAAATTTTCATCAGTGGCAAAGAGCTCCCAAATGTATTGCAGTCCTGTTGAAAGGTTCTCTCCCCCGTGCCCACACACATCCTTTGCTTTTATGATTTTGTGGTTCTCTAGAAATAATTAATTAATTTTGTATTTACATTTAAATTGTTTTACTCCATTTGTATACTGCCCTGGGAATATATTGAAGGGCTGTATATAAAAGCAAAAATAATGTAACTATATGGAATAAACATTACTGCAAAACCATTTGTGGCGTTATTGGAGAGATTATGAACATTATAGCTTGAAAAGTGAAATGTGTGAGAGAAGAGCTTCACAATGGAAGGGTGGAATGTGAATGGTATTGCTTATTATTATTATTATTAAGTTTTAGAGAATCAGAGTTTGTGGGTGCATGGATTTAGTCAGTGCTAGAATTTAATCAATTCTTGGCTGAATTTAGCAGTGTCAAAATAGCCAGCCCAGCCTGAGAATGGTCAAGTTGTTAAGCAAACAAAGAGAGGGTGAAGAGCCATCAATAAAGCCATCAACAAGGCAAAGACTCTCTGCCAGACAGACACAAAGGTGTGGAGCCTTGCCTTGGGCTCTGGGTAATTAGTCCATGCACACGAAAGCTCATACTCATACCAAGGACAAAGCTTAGTTGGTCTCTAAGGTGCCACTGGAAGGAATTTTTTTATTTTGTTTCGACTATGGCAGACCAACCTGGCTACCTACCTGTAGACAATGCTAGAGTTGGGAGGGGGGCGTTCCAGAACTGCAGTTGCCAATGAGGTAAGACGAAGGGAAGATAGTTGCAGTTTGCAAGCCCTTTGCAAGCTGGGCAAAGCGGGGCAGAGCAGAAGTTTGGATCCAAGGAGCCAGTCTTGGGAGAAACAGGACCCGCTTGGAGTGCAATGCTAGAACCCGCCCCCCCATCATAGTATACATGTGTAAATAAACCATATATCATAAAGACACCACAGTTTCCACTCGCCTCATTCCCTAAGGAAACATGAACCCTGGGTAGGTGCTTGGAATCCCTGGAATTTTGAACTGTTTTAGAGATAGGGGTGGCGTGTAACATTATCGGTATTTATTGAATTTCTATACTGCTCTTCATCAGAGGATCACAGTGCTCTCTCTCTCTCTCTCTCTCTCTCTCTATATATATATACAGTGGTACCTCTACTTACGAATGTTTCTACTTACGAATGGAGCTCCGTCCGCCATCTTGGATGCGGTTTAGATAGGATTTTTTCTACTTATGAATTTTTAGATAGGGTTGCTTCTACTTACGAATTTTTTCTCCCAATGCATTCCTATGGGATTCGACTTACAAATTTTTTGACTTACGAATGTGCATTCGGAACGCATTAAATTCGTAAGTAGAGGTACCACTGTATATATATAGTACAGTCATACCTCGGTTTAAGTACGCCTCGGTTTGAGTATTTTCAGTTTGAGTACTCTGCGGACCTGTCTGGAATGGATTAATCCACTTTCCATTACTTTCAATGGGAAAGTTCACTTCAGGTTAAGTACGCTTCAGGTTAAGTACAGACTTCCAGAACCAATTGTGTTTGTAAACCGAGATACCACTGTATATAAAACTAGTATATAAAACAAACATACATACGGTAACAGTAACAAACGAAACAAGGGTGTAGATTGTTTAATTAGCCAAGGGGCTAGGAGAAGAGGAAAGTTTTTGCCTAACGCCTAAAGATATGTAATGAAGGCACCCGTCGAGCCTCCCTGGGGAGAACATTCCACAAGAGGGGAGCAACCCTGGAAAAGGCCCATTCTCCCGTTGTGTTTGCAAGAGGACAATGAGAGAGAGACAGAAGGACACATGTGCAGGAGCTATACCAGTTGAGAACAAAGGAGGGAGGGAAAGCTAAGAAGTTGTTGTGCCTTGTGATCAAACCAGTAGAAGCTAGTAGAAGGAAGTACTGCCACATGTGGACATAACTGCCCTTTTGCTTCCCTTTGCTTGTAAGTGTATAAATGCCTGTGCTACTTTCATATTTGGTACTTTCTGGCTGAGGTTGTGTCGCACTGGCCTAAATAAATGTCCTGTTTGACTGACAATTGGTGTGTGGATTCCTATTGGATGTTCCAGGCAGCCCAGACTTGAACCCCAATAAGCCCCCCACAGTGTTTTAAAGGCAAACCAGATCCAAAGATGGATAAATTCATGTTCAGATGAGCAATCCACCCAAAGGGGGGTTCCCAGATAATGTGGTGATTAGATTAGGAACAGGTGAGGTGGCTTTCTGTTGACACCAAATGTCTAGGTGGATGGAAAAGTCATGGGAGAGCTGTCCGCTGAATGTAGTAAGCAAAATTCTGAGTGCAGGGCTGAGCTAGCCCAAATTGATTGTATCCCTAGCCATTCTCATCATTGGGCTTAATCTTCCCCTGGTTTCGGTGCCTTGAACTAGTGCAGCAATCAGATTTAAAGCAAGGCCAGGTTGTTCCTACTTTCCACCATGGCCAATGTAAGTGGACTGCAATACTTTTATTTTGAGCCTAAAACCCTATGCACGCTTATCTTTACCATTTAATGCTTTCAATAGAGAGGCATTTACTTCTGAGTAAACATTCACAACATTGCTAGGCAGGGCACTGGGAGATCCATGACTGGATCTAGCTACTATTTTCTTTTATTTTTTAAGTTTAATAGCAGCTGCAGAGAGCCCCAAAGGAAATGAACTCTTCCTATGCCCAACTGAATCTTCCCCCTTAGAAAGCTACAGTTTGTCCCACAGGACCAGACATACTGGTTCCATATGGGTACTAGTCTGTTTTACCATTTAGTGAAAATAGCAGCTTTGTCAGGCTCTGTGTAGAATTTTAAATTTCAAATCAGAAAAACAGCACAGTGGAAAAGCGTAAATCTGTTCCCCTTTCAAATGTTCTGTTGCTAATTAGATCTATCCCAACACCTGCAGTTGCTATGAGACTTTTAGTGTGGCTCTTAAGGAATATGATCTCTTTTTTAACTCTTCATGCCTAGCTCAGTATACAGCTTTTCAAGATTGGGGCAATGGAAACCTTCCTCCATTGGTCACCTACTGCCAGGCCTCAAGAAGATCTACAGGGCCGAAGATGATATTTTGTACTTTGCAGGCACATTTTGAACATCTCTATCTAGAAAAAAAGGACAAATGAAATCTAGAAGGGCAGGGGTGTGACTCACTCTAGTAACAATGTCTCAACTTTTAAAAGTTTCTTAGGAAACAGATGTGTGGGGGGAAATCGATGAGAATGTTTGTCAAACTTCTGTACCACCTTGGGCTATTGCAAGCTATAAAAAGTGGCTAATGTAATTGGCCTGAGACTTCTCTCCCCCCCTCCCCCTCTACCTGGCATGTTTTAGCTATCTCCCAGATACCAGAAGCAACAATAATGTATTAGGAAAGTAATTGGATCTTTATATACAGTAATTTCAAATCTTGTTAAATAAAATTTTGAAAATAATTATGTAGACTTTGTCATACAATAATTAAAATGGAGAATAGGATGGGTCTGGTGTTCATTGAATATGGAGATGGTATGAGGAACTAATAATTGGTTTCCATGGTGATTCACAGCTTTTTACACAGAACAGCAGGGCAATTTGACAAAAAACCCTCCAGACAAATTTAAATATGTATGTTCAGCATTGGGCCTCCCCCCTCCCCCCTCATGCGTTTGTATTCTTCAAATCAGAAACACTAACCTTCCTACATTTTTAGTCATATTTTATTAATATGATAAAATTAGGATAGTCAACAATTCATCATATTCAGTCTCATTGGGGTTCTTTGTAGTTCAGAACAAACTATCTAATTGAGCATTCATCAGTCGATTTAAATTATACAAAGACAATTAGAAAATATTTACATTTGTTTGCATGGATTTATAGAATGTGCTACTCATTGTATTAAGGTATTTTGGAGCAAGCAAGTAACATTGATTGGTGGAATTAATACAGTGGACTCTCTTTCAGGGGTCAGTGTGCCATATATCTCTAAGCCCAAATCAGAGGAGAACTGAACTGTACCCCAACAGGGCAACGCATAACAAACCCCCACCACTATATCCATAATCAGTGCTGCAAATCCTATCCACCCACCGGCTAGTTGCCAAAGCAACAAAAGGAATGTACAAGCCTTCCCCCTATAAATCTCTCAGCAACAGATGTACTGTATGAAGAAGAAGTATGGGTGGCAGATGTACAAACAAAGCTGCTAGCTTCACCCATTCACGCATCCTTTCTCTCATCCAGGATCTTTCCCCCACAGTTATCAATGGCACAAGCAGCCAACCTCAACAACACTGGGGTAGACGGATAACAGATTAGACAGCATTTCGAATAGCATGACAGGAGATGGTGGCCAAATCATCCATGCCTCAAGCCAGAGGTTACTTCTATGGCCTTTCTATCCAGGCTGTGTTTCCATGGAAATGAATGGCTCAGCACAGAGAAGGCCACTGGCAAATACTGTTGCCAGGCAGATTTAGATATAGGAAATATGAGGGATTAAATGGGCCTAAATAACAATAATTTAAAAATCAACCCAAATTTGGTGGTTCTATTTAGAAAAAGAATACCTAAGGTTTTTGCTTGGTTGGTTGGTTTTAGTTTGGGAGTGGGGAGTTTCATACAAAATTGGATTTCATCTGAAGCAAAACTCAAGGCAGGTATGAAGTTCATTTTCTGGTTAAAAAAATGTTTAGTGAATCCAATAGAGTTTCTGCACAACCCTAATGGTGGGTTCAAAAATATGTTAAATGGCTGCTCTGTTTAATTTCCACAAAAGTGGCCGCCTTTAGCTTAAACATACTCTTACGTCCTGTTTTTAAAAGCATTTTTTGTCAGTTCCCCTTTTGCTCTTATGTTCCATTTGTAATAGTCTATCATATTCATTAAATCGTGGATGACATCTGTCAAGGCTGTGTCTGAGCTTGGAAAAAAAATATGTGTAAATGAAATTTTTAAAAGGTAGAACAGACACTCGTTCCCCTCAAAAGTAATAGCTGTAATTTTTGAGGAAGAATAAAGTTAATCATACAGTTTGTAGATACAGTCTTTTGATGCTGCACCTTGTTTCAAGAAAGAAGAAATGTAGATTAATTAAAAGAAAGCATTTCCTCTTTCTCTAAAGAATATTTATGAATCTCATCTCAAATCAGGATTAATTTCCATCTGAATGTTATGTGAAAGTCAACTCTATCACCATCTGGCCATGATACTTTAGTAGGTAATATCCTATGTAGGGCACTTTTACTTTCTTATCTCTACTAAACATTATCTCACTCTTGTCTGGATAATGCTGATAGTCCTGATTCATCATATCTCTTTCTGAACTCTGATACTCAGGGCCATGGGCGTACCCAGGATCAAAACTACGGGGGGGGGCAAGGGGAGGGGCCAAGGCACGGAAGGGGAGGGGCCACAAAGTGGGCGGGAACGGCGAACCCGCGCTCCACCGGGCTGTGCCCCTCCCTAGAAGCAGGGCTGGTGGGCGGAGGCGGAGCCCAGCCCAGCGGAGCGCGAGTTCGGCGTTCCCGCCCACCGCGCCGCGCTCCCTGGTTCCCCGCCGCGCTTGGCCTTGCCTGAGGGCGCGCCGGGGAGCTGGAGGGAGGGTGCGGCGCGGCGCGGCGGGAATGGCGAACTCGCGCTCCGCCGGGCTGTGCTCCGCCTCTGCCCACCAGCCCTGCTTCTAGAGTAGGGCAGCTGTCCTAACTTGCCCCGTGGTGGGTACGCCCTTGCTCAGGGCTAAGTTACAAATTCCTTTTCCAGGTTTTGCAGATGCAGGAATGAATATGAAAAAGCAGGAGGTGCAAAAATGTATGTCTATATCTCTACCATATTTTTGTAAGAAAAAAACAACCAAATGTTATCATACTGCAGTTTGCGTGGCTGCCACCTGGAGAGCAGGCAGGTGAATGAGCAAGCAGCAGATGCTAAGTGATGGGTGGCAGGCCCATAAGAGCTACAGAGGAACATCTAGGATGGGCCAGGGCAGCTCCCCAATAACTACTCTGCATCTGCCCACCTTTTGGGCCTCAGCAACATCAGAGGCCAAGGAGAAAGAAAGTGGCAAAAAAGCAGGACCATCACTGGATAACTGCTCTGGCAAGTGAGCATCCTTAGGGATAAGGAGAAGGTAACTGAAGGCAGACAGGCAGGTGGATCACTGCAGGATAGGATTTGCAAGTTGCTCCACTCTCTGCCAGTTGTTGAGGTTTTTTCGGGGGGAAGGAGAGGCCATTGGACACCCCCCATCTCTGCCATGTTCCTAACTTAATCGCTTTTCATGTGTGGGATGGGAAAGGAAGCAACTACAGCAGGTCGCCTGCTATACTTGTAGCTTTTAGTGGTGTGTTGAAACATGATCTTCCAGGGACCTGAACTGCATGCGGAGTCTGCATCAGCTGAGAAGGTTCCTCACTATAGAAGTTCCCTTACCAACACATGTGATGACACAGGTGATGGCACTGGCAACCTAGGAGCGAAGGAAGCTGCCTTATACTGAGACCATTAGTCTGTCTAGCTCAGGCATCCCCAAACTGCGGCCCTCCAGATGTTTTGGCCTACAACTCCCATGATCCCTAGCTAACAGAACCAGTGGCTGGGGAAGATGGGAACTGTAGTCCAAAACATCTGGAGGGCCGAAGTTTGGGGATGCCTGGTCTAGCTTAGTACAGTGGTACCTCGGGTTAAGAACTTAATTCGTTCCGGAGGTCCGTTCTTAACCTGAAACTGTTCTTAACCTGAGGTACCACTTTCGCTAATGGGCCCTCCTGCTGCCACCGCATGATTTCTGTTCTCATCCTGAAGCAAAGTTCTTAACCTAAGGTACTATTTCTGGGTTAGCGGAGTCTGTAGCATGAAGTCTCTGTAATTTGAAGCATCTGTAACCCGAGGTACCACTGTATTGTCAACCCTGACTGGCCAGGGCTCTCTGGGGTTTCAGGCTGGGGTTTTTTGCTGGGCCTACCTGGAGATGCTTGGGATTGAACCTGAGTTTCTACCCAAAGCACATGCTCTGTCACTGAGCTGTGGCTCTTCCTCAAATTGGAAAGGGAATATTAAGTATCTGTTCAAGAATGTGATGAAGGGAGGCAGCGCCATCCTCACATTCATTTCATGAGCTCAGCAAGTATAATATCCTACAGATGTTGCTGAATGACCATTGGGCCTTGAAGGCTGAAGCTGATGGGAACTGGAGCTTTAAAACATCAGGAGGGCCACAGGTGCCCTATTCCTGAGTTAAGCGCTTTACCTGTTTCTCATGTCCATAGTCCCCACCTGTGAGGAGGAGATGCAGAGGCATTGTTTTGGTGATACAGGAAAAGATGAAGACAGCTGCTGTTCCGCTATCTCCCTCACCAACATCTCTGCATCCCATCACTTTCAAAACTAGTCTCTTATCAGTTTAGTACAGTCTAGGTAACTGATGTCACAGTACTGGATTCAACACAGAGAGTACTGAAAGCAGGTTTCAATGTAACAGGGTGAAAAGCTTTACAGTTAGTGGGTGTTGTTCCCACAGAGAGGGACGATAGGCAACAAGTATGATTCCAGGGAACACATTTATGCCATTATAATGGCAGGCATCTACTCTAAAGGTTACTTTTCTGCAAAGACAGAAAGACAGCTAATCTCAAGTCTGAACAGTTGTGTTTATTCGCACAAACCATTAATTATGCACAAAGTCGAAGGAGCATATTTCGTAAACATCTTTGAATAGTAACCTTTTATTTTATCCTTTAAAAAGAAGTTTCATTAACACATTAGTCCTAGGAGAACTAGCTCAGAGCGATGATCAGATCTGCAGTTATACAACATCACACATAGCATGTTATACACAACTGTCCTGATCTACTAGGGCCAGCCATGGTTTTCGGAGCTCTGTCCCAGGAAAACCACCCCCTTCATTCTTCCTTTTAAAGAAACAGCCACATCTCCTCTCCTCTCTGTCGCTATCCAAGCATTCAAAATAGTGTGTGATGGCTTAAAACTAGGGTGAAGAAGTGAGCTTGGTTCATCCTTGACCTCCCTGCACTGAGTGGGAAAGCCTGAAGGGCTTGTAAATGTGTTTGGTGAACACACCTTTAAACTGTCCTGCTGTTGAGAATCCTGCATTACTGGGGTTGCTGACTGCAAGCAGGCTTGTAAGCAAGTTTAGTCAATTGTGTTTTAAAGCCCTCTTCTGACCTTTCCACTCAATGCAAGAAGGCTGGGGGAAAGCAGGCACTCAGTTTAGATGAGGGCATTGCCTCTTCCCAGGCGTGGCCACTTCCTATACTTCAGGACTGGGGAACCCCAGACCACTGGGACTCTCACACCACATCCCCTTCCAAATCATGCATCCCTTTTCCCTAGGCCATTCCCCTCTGTTGCTCTTCTTGGTACTTTCCTTGAGTGAAATGTGCCTTTGAATTCTAATAATGTATTTTGTTCCCAGGATGAGAATAAAGAGGGGTGTGCAAGTGTGTGTAGAAAGAGCCCTAACATACAAGAGCCATTTTTACATTCATTGCTCTGTCTGATTTTGCCTCTGGTCACTGGCCTCAGCCTGAAAAAGGTTTCCCACCCCAGGTTTAAGCCCTCACAAATTATTTTGAATTCATTATTAGGACTCAAGCTGCCTAATGACTCCTTTTGTGTCAGTACTTTGACAGATAACTATGGGGAAAGAGGGCTGCGTTGTCCCCATCACATCTGCTGACACACAAACAGCTTTGGTGGTCAAGCCACCTTCATCTCAAGCACTATCTCATGTGAACTTAATGTAAATATTGCACTTACCACATGGGTAGGCCAGCCTGCCAAATTATGACAGAATTTCTGAGGTGACCTTTAGGGTTGGGGAGTAAGAGACTCAGCATGCCAACTGCCTGTTATACACATCAAAAATGACCAAAGTAATTGTTTGACAACTTCAAGCACCACCAGATGAGCATAATGTCTAGACCTGGCCTACAGCCCATTGATTTCAACATGTCTTGTGTCCTAGTAATTATTATGCACAGGGCATTATCTAGCCTCACAGCTCAATCCTCTGCATATTGAAACAGACTAAAAAGAAAACAGGCAAACAAAAAAGATGAGGTTCATTTCCCCAGTTCCCAGCTCCAGAATGGGCTTCTCAAATCACTCTCCATTTACTGGCTGTGATAACCAAGATAGTTTTCCCTGGTTTTCCCCATATCCCCAAACTTAACCTTTCATGAATTGAAACATTTGCATTACAGTGCTTAATTTCTGTTTTTCCACTGATACACAGATTTTGCACTGTATTGTGCTGCCTTTTTCAACCTTACTAGTTGGTGGAGAAGGTATCATTCCGCTTAATAATATACTACAGGTTTTCATCACTTGTCCATATACAATCTTCTTCTTTTGCCAGCACTCTCTTGTCCAATTTGAACACTGAATGTGGAGGACTGGAATTATACCCAAGTAGAAGTTTGAGGCAGACATTTAAGTTAGATAGCACATATTTGAGATTTTGCCTGGAGCCTTCTGTACTTTTTTTTTTTGTAAGCAAATAAATTGTTCCTAGCTAACCACAGGAGCCTTTGTTTGCTGCTAACAGAAAACCTACAATCACACACAGTGCTTTATTCTGAAAAGTTAGGGAACACAGCCTCATGGGCCGAATTAAGAGTCCATTGTGGAACATACACAGCTGCCTCATGTTAAGCTATTTGTGCATTTAGTTCAGGATTGTCTACTCAGACGGTCTCCAGAGTCTAAGGCAGAGGTATTTTTCATCATTTACTACCTTATGCTTTTTTTAAATGGTTGCAGTAGGGATTGAACCGAAGACCCTCTACAAGAAAGACATGGGCTCTCCTACTCGTAGGAATGTAGGAAACTGCTTTATACTGAGACAGACCATTTGAACTTCTAGCTCAGTATTACCTACACCAGGGGTTGTCAACCTGGTCCCTACTACCCACTAGTGGGCTTTTCAGGATTCTAGGTGAGCGGTAGGGGGTTCTATGGCACAAGCTGAATCCTCCTTCCATTGAGCACTGGTGGGCAGTAAGGAAATTTTACCATCAAGAAAGATGCATTAGTCGGTGGTAGGTATAAAAAAGGTTGACTACCCCTTACCTACATACTCTAGGGTCTCAGGCATTTCAGTATGCCCCCAAAATGTCCTACTGGGTAATATTAGGGGTTGATCTTGGAACCTTCTGCATTCATAGCCCAATATATGCCTCCCTCATAGTTCCTTAGCTGAGATTCCTGTATTGCAGGGGGTTGGACTTGAGGACCCGTGGGGGACCCTTCCAACTCTACAATTCTATGATTCAATGATTCCTTCCCAACCACAGAAGTTGCTTCTCCCATCACTTCCTGCCATGGAAGAAGATCAGCCAGACACTCATCTGATCACAAATAGCTAGCCTTAGTATAGGGTCCTCTTTTCACCACCAACCAAAGGACCACACCTATACAGAGCCCCTTAATTTCACTTTTCAGTCAATGTCATTAATTCCTTGCCATAGCTTACACAATGAATCATTGCAAATAAATTATCCAGCTCACTGAACCCTTTCCACTCTGCATCAGTTGTTGTGACCTGATCCTCATTTTTGCAAATATATCCATTATTCATAACTATTCAATGAATAATTTTGATAAGGATTATTTTGGTGATTTGCTTGGCAACCCCTTCAGTTGATCATAAACTCACTGAAGTCAAAGGTTATATTCTCTTATTGGTTGTAATCTAATTTTTTGTTTTTTATTTTGTTTGTTCTTTCAAAAAGACCAAGTTCATACAAGTTCACACTTTCTTTTCTGTGAGTGGTTGTTTGTTTGCATTTCATATACAGAAATGACAATTAAAATATAATTTTCATGTTAGAACAGATACTTGGCTCTCATTTGAACCCTGATATTCATGCAAATACAAGACCATTTGGAAAAAGCAAACAAAACTGAACAGGCATACGGCATTCAAATAGATGTACTCAAATTCTGTTTACATCACTCCAGGCAGTCCACTTAGACACTATTTAAATATGTTCAAGGCCCATATCTAGATGGGTTATTCCCTAGTAAAATTAGTGGTTGCATTTGGGTACTGATGCACATCTAAGGAAAATACAGAGCTGTAGGTATACAGCTTTCACCCTCTCTGTTTTATCACACTCAGACTTTTATGAAAGAGTGCTGTGAAAACTGTCATATTGAAATGAAATTTCTCTGAGGACAGCAGCTCCCACCAGAAAGCCAATTGACTATGAAATCATTTAAGATTTCTTTGAATGCTCATTGGTAGCTAGTGTAGATCAATAAGGCCCATGGAAAGTTTGGCAAAAAGAGGCTTATGTCTGAACTTGTATCTGCTTCCCAAGTTAAGAATATCATTTTTCAAGAATAGTTAATATAAATTAGTTATTCCTAAACACAAAACAACCACATTGGGTGCTTTTGTGCAATATTTCCCATGATTTTCTTCCTATAAATGGTGGGGGACCACGATTGCACCTTACTTACAATGGGACTTTTCTCCTATTTTTTTTTTCTATCTTTAAAAGGGCTGTGGCAATCATAAGCTTTTCAAGGTGGGTCTTTTGCTCCCTTTTGCTGTACAACCTAAAACAGTGGACCTAAAGCAAGCATTTTGCTTGTTATTTTATATTCAAGAGTGCAATGCTTCTTTATAAGTTAAACCTATCATTTTCTGGTTTAATTATATATGCTTTTCCCTTCCATGTCTTTATTGCACTTGGATACAATGCCTATGCTGGGTTATGAAGCTCCTTTGGGCAAGCTCCCCTCAGTAGCTCCTCTTTCAGTGGGCCCACCTTCTCCTCCCCACTGTTGCAGTCACTGCCTGCCTGCCTGCCTGCCTTCTTCTGCTTACATTGCTGTGGGTTCCACCCACTCACTTGCCAGGAAGAAATGCTGTGAACAAGTACCAGGTGATACTTGATGCTGCTCCTGCTCCTCTTGCTTGTTGCCTGCTTGGTGGTTCACCCCCTGTGCTCCAGAACAGTGTTGGCTTCAAGTTTTGAAGGTTCCTTCGGTAATACACATTCCATACCTCTACCCTCCCCCCATTTCTCAGTTACTGCCTCCTCATGGCAGTTAGTCCAGGAGGCTCTTCTCAGTGGGCCCCTTCCTTGGCCGATGCCTAAAGCCAACCATGCCAACAATCAACACCAGCTCTGCTTCAGAAGGAAAAGAAAGGCGAGCAAACAAACAGTGACAGTGGGTGTGAGCAGCAGCAGCAGCAGCAGCAAGATCAGAAAACCCTCTGCTAGGCCATGAGCCTCACAAGTAGCTCACCCATTCTAGCCTTTGCTGCATGTTCTATCTTAAGCCCCATCTCCCTAAACTGACTGTTTACTCATGGTTCATCTTAATTTAAACACTTGGAAACCTAGAATCCAGGTTAGTGCAGATGGAGGCAACACTGACCTAGAGACCCCATGGCATGACAAGTATCAAAACTCTAATAGTGCCATCCCAAATATATTTCACCCTTGCTCCTATACCCGGGACTGTGCAAAGTTAGTTCTTCGAAGGTTTAAAAAGCAGAGTTTTTATTACAACAATAATAATGTTTCATGTCAATATGGGCAGGCTATTTATTTATTTTTAAAATGGCCTGCTTTCCTTCAAGGCACAACTGATATAACTAACATTAGGGAAGTATTTCAGTAGTACATTCACATTACTTTCTCATCCAATTTACAGAACCTCACTCAGCCTCCCAGGATGAACCAGGGTCAGAGAGCATAGCAAATGGTACCTTGGAGTACACCAGGTTTTAAAAGCATGAACTAAAGCTCTTATTGATTGGTTGGGTCAAGATACAAACCGAGCTGGCTTCTCTTCTTCCAGAGACACATGACAATTGTGAGGATGCATCTACTGCAATTTGATAAGTGTCATGGAGAGACCTGCAGAAGTGACTTTCTGCTGCCTTTTGCAACAACCAAATAAGGAAATGTGATTACCAGTCAGAAGAGGAAAGGGCGTAACCTGATCTTAGCTTTCCAAAACACTTATCCATGCTAGAAAGTATACTGCCAGTCAGCATCCAGCTCTCCCAAGAGGACATATCAAACAGGGTACAGCAAACTGACCCTAGAGCGTCAAGCCTCCAAGAACAGTTCGGAGTGTTCGTCTTTTCCATCGGCTTTGCTCACTAACAATGGGACAGGAAGAGAAGGAGTCTGCATCAAAAGCATAGTAACGTCTTAGAAATCCACGGATAGATGGCAAAGCCAGAAAAAGTGAAGCTGAGCTTCATGAATACGCTTCTTTTGTAGAGTGCCTGGGGTCAGAAATTCTCTAAATCCATACTTAAGAACTCTATTCAGGAGTTTATTTCAAGGATGTGTGAAGAAAGGAATGTGGTTATCTGCTCTAGAGTCATATTGTCACTGACACACCTGCCCTCCATCCGAAACCAGGAACATAGGAAGCTATGAGGATATGAAGCAGGACTGGTAAGGGGTGTGGCCCTGGGAGAGTTTATTTCTTTTTGTTTTGTTGTAAACAAAGAAAATAATATTTATTTATTTTTAAATTCAGTATTTCATAAGTTTCAAGGGACAGATATAGAGGGTTGTTGTCAGTCTCCAAGTCTGAGGTTCCCCACCCATGCCTAAACTTTCACCTGTGACCCCTAGGAGCTGTTGGCATGCAACAGCACTCACACTCCAGGAAATGGTTTTGACTGGTCAGCTAAATCCTCAGTGAGGACTTCCCCTACATGCAAAGAATAGGCTCCAGCGGATTGAGTGGACTAGACCAATAATGGACCCAACGGTCAGGAAAGTGGTTTCTGCATGTGCTGTAGAGGGAAGTGAGAGGCAGATGGGGCTCATCCACCTAGGAAGGTAGCCTACGTAGGAGAAGGAAAACTCTGATCCTAAACGTCCACTTACAGGCTATATTTGGGAGAAGACAAAACTAAGGAGCAAACCTTACACAAATCTGGAGTGGTTGGATGCTGCCTTATAAGCTTCTTTCTGGCAACTCTTGCAGCCAAGCTGGTGCCCAACGTATTGCTCTGCTTTCCTTTGGACCACATCAGCGAGGCCAAGAGAGGGGTCTTGTCATCTGGGCAGCACAGAACTCCCATACACATTACCCAGGCTTGCACCCCGGGAAAGTCACTTCAGTGCTGCTAATACAGCAGTTTGATTTCACCACCGGAGGCTCACTTCATGGTTTCTCGAGACAGGTGGATGCCAACAACACATATGCTGACCATTTAATTTGTTTTCTGCTAACTGAATGTTGCATTCTCTATTCTCTATTTCATTTTCCTTTACAATGATTTCAATCTTCCCCTAGATAATACTTCCAGAAAGTCAGGTCCAGCTGACTTTCATTGCCATGCCCAACACGCAGTGGGGTGAAACATGATGGTGTAATATTATCAGCATAATATCCTTTTACATGTTGTGCTTTAATTGCTCCAAAAATAAATAAAAGCAGTAGTCTAGCATATTAATAGATGCAATGGTTCCCCAAAATAAATTAGTGACCACTAAGTATGCATCGATGAAAATAAGAGGTGACTTGACATTTGTTTTAATTGCTTATTTTATGCTACCTATATTGTATTTTTCTTAGGAAACAGCTTGCTTTTCATATGCAAATGTATTTGTCAGTGCTGCATTCTTTAGGAGACTGATCATATGAATACCACATGAAATGTGATTTATTTAGTGCAAAGCCTGGATATTTAGAAAGATACTCATATCACACAGAAAAACAAGCTGTATGGTTTCAAGGCCAGCTGCCAACCAAAGGGTTGGAGGACCCATTTAAAAGAGAATCCATGCAACAATTATCCTTGATTTAAAAAAAAGAAGAAGAAATTTCCCACTGTCTATACATGAATATGTGGGATTATGATGACAAAAGTTCCTGCGAGATCCACACTATCACCAAGGATACCCATACAGAGTCACCTATAGATAGTGAATGCTGTTTTCGTTTGAAAGCATATAGGAGAGCAATGCTTGCCCAGTCACAAAACCCATCAGGCAAGCCTGGAGGCAATTCGAAAGCTGCCAATGCACTTGTCAGAAATGTCTGCCAGGGAATCCGATGCTGCTGTTGCAGAAATATTTTCTGAAGCTTGGCATCTGGGTCTAGCAATCTCGATCCAAAGAAGAGCACATAGTTCAGTGAACAAAATCATGTCATAGCAAGAGAATGTTCAGAGTCTTTTGCATTTCCCATCATTGCTGTTATTGTTGAGCTGGGGAAGTGAGAGAGACATGTTTTGAAATTAACATTGGAGCTTAGAAAGGAGGCACTCTGGTGGAGATAAACTTAAGGATAGAAAATGTGTTGCTGCTTCCTTTCAATGAGCACACTTGTATATTCTCCTAAACAATAACACAGTCCATTTTACCTGTCAGTCAATGCTAAAACGATAAGAAAAAAACTAAAAGAAAAAAAAGAAAAAAATAAGTATTTTGGCAACTATCTACTAATGCAACCTTGCAAATGGATCTCAGAAGTTACTTTTTAAAAAGTTAAATTAAACATGTTTGTCTCCTTGCTTTTGACCCCTTGGTATTTATATTTCTGGTTTTATGGTTTTGAGTGGAAAAAATAAGGATGGGATATTAAATACCAGTCCAGCTGGCCATACATGCCTACTATAGTCAATTTAGTGGTTGGTGGAATGTCAACAGCAACAAAGAAGATAATCACCATTTCCAGTTTTCAGGCATTTCCCTGACTTGCTGTTTGGGGTAAGTTCCTACTCAATGTATATCACAAGATTAATTTTCAAGTCTTTTCTAAGGGTGCATTGAAGAATTTATAAACTCTTCAATGTTACAGCTTTCCAACAGAGACTGCAAAAACCAACAGAAAGTCTCACCTCAATTGGAACGATGTGTGGATCCAGACTTGGCCTCCACAGTCACCTACGGACTCACTTTTAAAACTGTGTTTATGGAAGACAATCTTTCTCATCTACGAGTGATCGCCAAAGAAGAAGAAGAAGACAAAAAACAACATAAATGGAAGAAGTCTCACCTCAATTGGAGTTTAAACAAATTAGTCACTGGGGTGTGTGTGTCTTGCCTAGTAAGAAATTATTGCATGAACATCATTCCTCAATAAAGCAATAAACACTCATGTGAATAGGATGCATAGCATAATACTTGTCTCCAGATTCATTATTAGGGTATTGACCCCCACCACTGATGCCCCACACATCCATGCAGAGAGGAATATCCATGTGTATTAACTCCATTGCACATAGACAAAACATTGTGCAGATAACTCCAGTGGGGTAGGGTATGGAGATCTCTAAATTGCTGGCTCATACTGATTTTACATATATGGCCAATATCCACCCCCACCCCCACCCCAAATGTGGGCATACATAGATGTCAGGGGTGTTGGGGAGGGCAACTGTGTAGTCATTCCCTGCTGTGTATTGGACAGGATGGAGAAAGCAGTTTCATCTGATCCAGACCAATATTTAGTCCATTTCCAGCATTCCCCCCCCGCCCCCATTACAAATCTTAATGTCATCATTATTGTATGTGCTCATTCCGTTCAGCTCAGGGCACTTTGTATCTAATGAAAGGTTTTCACTCAGGGCCAACCTACATCATTACATATGCAGAGAATACCACTGAGCTTTTGATGTCGATCACCGCCGTCCAACAATTCATTATTATCAGCACAGAGGAGCTCTTGAGTAAAAATAAAAATAAAAAATGGACTGGGAGAGAGGTTATAAAAATACAAAGGCAAAATATTATTCCTGAAAAGCAAAATGAATCTATTTCCCTTTTATCTTGTTCTTTAAGAAGTTAAAAATAAGCAGGTAAATGTCATCACCTTCCATCCTCTTGCATTGCTATTTTTACGATGCATAGTATGTTAGTGGTGGGAAATCTCTTATGCTCCAGGAATGATAGAATGAATCACACCTTTCAGAGGCAGCGAAGAGAAATTGACGAAACTCTAGAAGAGCTGCAAAGTAGTGACTAAGGGAACATCATCAATATTTGCTTATTATGTCAGTGCAAGAAATAAATCTGTTAGCTAATTTGTATTCTCCTCACTTCATCCCACTATTTCAACAGGAGTTGTAGGGTTTCACTTTTGAGTGCTATACAGATGCTTAATGGTGTTATCAAACATTTCCAAGTCATGGTCCCTTGGAGATAGTGAGACACTAGAAAGCATAATATTTTGTTTGCAGGTGATGGAATATTTGTCGAGATTTGGATGGAAGAATCTATGTTTACTATGTGATGAATCACTTGAATGAAGAATGGCAGGGGAGTCAGAACGGGAGGGAATTTCTTTTCTTTTTTAAATCATTTTTATTAATTTTCCAATATAAACAGCCAATTAACATATAATCATAATCCAATTAAAAGCAATAAACTAAAAAAAAGACCAAACTGTAGTCCAAATCATTAATTTTTTTCCCCTGGCTTCCCATAGTCTGGACCTCTTGAAGAATATCTCCCATATCTCGTTCCTGCCTTCTTGTTGTTCCCCTATTTTCCACATTCCAATTTTAATGTTTAAAGTTCTCCGTCCCTGGCTATGCGATTCTCAATCATGTCCAAAATCATATATCCTTACATCCTCCGAGAACAGCCTTATTTGTAAATATGTATTTTTCCAACTGCCTGTTTGCCAGTGCAGCTTTTCCTGACTTCATTCCAATCTTCTGATCCAGGCTATTATCCAAGTCTTCATTTAGAGTTTAATGACGCATCAACTTCTATGTTGTTAAATCGTTAAGTTACTCCTATCTGGGCTGTTGTCCAAGTTTGTCATTTGATGTAAGGCATACTGTTTGATATTGCAATGTAAATAAACTGTATTCCACAGATATGAATCATTTGACGATCGATTGGCTTTCAGAGACCACACATCCCCCCCTAGGAGGGGGACTGCTAGACATCCATTTAGCCTTCTCTCACACACTTAATGAAGAAATTCTGCAAACAGGTGCACTGTATCCCAAATTATTGTCTCAAATCACTACAAAGTCAGTCAACAAGCATCTCCCACTTCCTTCGAAATCAGGGAGGAACTCAAATTTTTCTGTGCTGTGTCATTTTAACAAGTGCCATCTTGTTTCTTCTTTTCTTTCTCAAGTCTTTCAAACCAAGTAAAGATGTGCAATTGAATATTTAATTATAAAAAGAACTCAAAATGAATTAGGTTTCTTAATGAGGCTTGGCATAGAGAACCAATTGTAAGTATTGTGAAGAAAAAAGAGCGTACAAATACCTCCGTAATCCAAACATCATGATGAGAAACTCTTTGAAGTCCAAGCTTTGAAGTCCGAGCCAGGGACTGTACAAATCTGCAGGATTTTTTCTCAGTCTTCTTCAGTCCAGACTATGTCTGTTTATTGTCCAAATCTAATTATTTCCTCAAACAGATATTTCCGGCTATGAGAGTGGCTTTGGAGAGTGCCGGCCGTGTCATGCTCTGGGATCCAGTGTCCTGCCGCTTGCACCTTGATGCAAGCTGACAATCTCGGACAATCTGGGGGGGTCTATGAGACAGTTCTCCCCCATCCTGGGGAGTCTGCCACGGCTAATTACCCCCATACCAGCCCTGAATTACTGGCACGGCTGGGGTCTGATCGTATGGGAGCCAGCCATTTCTCACCGCCGGAAACAGGAAGCCAGAACTAGAGGGAACTTCTTGACTGTGTGGCAGGGTTAGGTCAAGAGAAGAGGTAGGAGAATAATTGGTTGGGAAGGCATGAAGTGGGAAAAGAAAAGCAGCCAAAGTTGTTCTCAGGTGATTAATGTGTTCAGTTTCTTTACAAAGAATGCCATACCAAAACAAGATAGCTTTTTTTTAGTGATTTTTGCCACATGGAAGCAGATTTGTGAATGCTCTGACTAGGGATGGGCGAGCAAATAATGTTGGGTTGTAGCTTAATTCACATTTTCTGAACCATTACATGAACTAGGGGTGGGAAGGGGACAGTTAGCTTTCAAAATTTAGACTTCTCTGAATTTTGTAATGCAGTCCACCCACTGGTGTTTCCATAATATATATTAAGAAAAATATGGATGAAAATGCTTACGAGCTTCCATACAGATTTTTTTTTTAAAATCACAAACTTCTACAGAAATGGTGCAAAGTGAAATTAAGATTGGATAAATGGGGGAGATATTGACGGTGTATTTCACTACAATTCTTAGAAAAGCAAAGTCTCACTCAAATGGTCCCTACAGCGAAAGCTGTTGCTGAACAAGTTTTTGAAAGGCTATGATTGTATTTTTATTCTTATTATACACCCATGCTAGGACTTTTTGTGAAGGGTGAGTACATAGCAAGGGTGAAAAGAGAGAGAAAATGTTGAACAGCTGAAAGTGGTGCTGTCTCTCAAAATCTGTCCTCCAGCTTCTCCGAGTTGTTTTCCGTTTCATTCTGCCTCATTCTCAAGGCATTGACACACACGCACACGCACGCGCACGCGCACGCGCACACACACACACACACACACACACACACACATATATATATATATATATATATATATATATATATATATATATATAATATTTCAGCTAGCGCAGGGTTTTGAGCTAATATTATCGCTTCCAGGTGGTTGCAAACTGGTGTTTATTGTACCATGTTTCTCTCAGTATATTGAACTGAAACTTATTCCAGTAGGCAAGTATAATGCATGTGCTTTTTTTATATCCTGTGAATATGTCTCTGGCACTCTCTAGCCTCTAGCCTGCATGCACTTTCTGATCAGAAAAAGTCCAATGGAAGGAGTTATCTCAATATTGTCATCCTCAGGCTTTGGTTGAAGTGCGGGCACCCAGGAAGGCTGCAGAGTGCAGGACACTGCTGAGATAATTGTAGAATGAAAGTAAGGACACTCATGACTCCATAGCCACCACAATTATAAAGTAAGCACATTAAAAAAGAAAATAACCCATACAACACTCAAGAGAACATCAGCAAAGTGTTCTCTCCCCCTCTGATAATTTTTTAATGCAATATTTTTTCCCATTGATTGAGGGAGAATGGTTGAGAGGAGGTGCAGAAGAAATTTTCAGCACAGCGCTAGTTGAAAGCATGCTATTGGGATGGGAAAATGTGGCATGATTCATACACAGCATGAGATATTTAAGCTTTAATCCAGCATTTACTAGGCTTGAGAATGGACATCACTTAAACAGCTTTTATCCCTAGTCAAAGAGTGATAAAACTCAGTCCTCGCCAAGAAGGGACAAATAAATAATTAGCATAAGTTTTAGTGACAACAATAATATTTTTTTGTATTAGTCTCTTAGAAGAAAGATAATTGTGCTGTGAGGGTTTTTAAGCTAGCATAGATCTGTACAGCTGGATCCAGGGTAAAAAGAGCTCATGTAGTTTCTAGGCTTTCTATTTTTTTTATTAAAAAATGCTGCCCAGAGACACCTTCAGAAATGCTTGTTCACTAAAGATTTGCACACAGCTTTTTCTCTCTTAAAAAAAAACAAACACATTTCAAAACTCTGCAGTAAAGAACCGCAAAGGTCATGGAGGTTTTTTTGCTTTGACACATGCTGCCCTTCTTTCATTGATCCACTAATACTTTTTTTCTATTTAATAAATGTCTATATCATTGCAAGACTAAAAGTTTGGCAAACTCACAGAGGTCAGTTTGTACTTACAAGTGGCACAACATCTGGCTTCTTCAGCATATGTCTTGGTGCTACTGAGCATTGACCTGATAATAATATGTGGGTTTTCCCCTCCACTGTTCCCAAGAGAGCTTCACAAAACATGCTAATTGCCATTTAACAAGCAGCAGGGATTTTGCGTTAACCGAAGAGCTTTCTACTTTTCTTTTTTTCTTACAGACCTTAACAGTAAGCATCCGGGTGAACATTTTGTTGTGATGAGCATTTGCAGTGGAGCAGGGGGAGGGGAATTACTAAGGGTGCAATCCTAGCCCTGATATCTGCTGGCCAAGTGGAACTTGGAAATGGCAGGGCTGCCATGCCACCAGCTACATGGCAGGGCTGCCATGCTACGAAAGCCGCAATGCTGTCATAAGCTTAGTCTGCCTAGAAGGCTCCACCATGTCCCAGTAGTGAAGTATATGAAATTAGGGCATGGATGGAATGGGGGAGGTTGATTCCTGCACCAACACACCTATAGAAATGCTTGACTCCCCTCATCACAGGGACACACCCATATATATAGCAGGAATCTACATCAGGGCAGAACTTGGCGGAAGTTATTCTCCTTCCATTGACTCCAATGGCGGGGAACAAGGTAAAAGTAAGATTGCTTTCCCCACCTCATGGCACACACTCCCCCCCCCCCCATTTCTGCTACCATCCAAAGGTGGAGATGGTTTGGATGCAGCACGCCTGTTGTCAGCGGGCTGGGGACACAGATCTTGGACCCAGAGAATTCCTAGCCAGAGGTTGGAATAGCCATAGCCTATCCATGGTATTACCTTGGCTATAAATTCCAACTCGTAGTCTGTGATTGGGCTGTTGCTCTTGGAGGCTGTGAAAATTCCCTTACAGTCCATTTGAAGCAAGGGTAGAGAGAGTCGCTTCAGCCTGACGGCCACGTTCCCTAGTGAATATGCATCTGGTGGCTGCGTGCCAATAGTAGGTGGGGCCAGGAGCAAAAAATGGGTGGGGCAATGGGTGCAACATCAAATTATGAGCTACATTCCAATCGGAAAACTCCAGAGCACCAGGCAGGCACACAGGTGTATTACCGTGTTTTCCCTTTTTTAAGACACCGTCTTACAACTTTTTTCCCTCAAAAAAACACACGGTGGCTTATTTTCAGGGGGTGTCTTTTTTTTAAAAAAGTGCCGGTACAACTGGGTCCCACTGGCTCAGGACGCTTGGCGCTCTCTTCCGCGTGCATTTTCTGCCTCTTCTATTCTCTCCGTTTCCCCTCCTCCCCACCGTCATGTCGGTGTAGGTGGGACTGCGCTGGTCGCAGTCGAAGCACTCGCGGTTGGGTGGGAGCACTGGGAGGCTGTTCATCTCCCTCAGCAGCTTTAGGTGCTTCTCCTCCTGCTTCGGCTTGGCGCTCACCGCCATGGCTTCAAAGGCAGCGGTGGCCGGGTGTGTGCGCGCGCGGAGGAATAGAGGCTGCTCCCCGGGCTCTCTCACGCTGGCCGGGGAATGAGGAGGGAGGCCGGGACCTGTCCCGCTCCGAGACGCTAGTGAGGGAAGCGCGAGGGGGACAAGGCTTGGGTGTGCGCCTCTGGCGCGCACAACCCCAACTGACGGACCGACGGAAGGAAGGGAAGGGAGGGGGGAAAGGAGCAGCGTCAGCTGAATGATGAGCCGAAGAGAAAGACGCACGAGGGGGGAGAGAGAGAGAGAGACGCGCGCACAGAGAGAAAGAGACTGACACCCACACAGAGAGAGAGAGCGGTGCTGCTTCGCGCTTTGTCAGCGCTGCAGCCGCCGCCGCTTCCGAGCACCAACCCGACCTGGCAGACTTCCTCCTCCTGCCACGGCCGGCATTGAAGGAGCTGGGTCCTGCTGGCTTGTGCCCTCGGTGCTCCGTGCGGCACTGCTGCACGCTTTATTTGCGCTGCAGCAGCCGCCGCCGCTTCCAGGCACCGACCCAACCTGGCAGGCTTCCTCCTCCTGTTGCGGCCGCCGTGCTGGGTCCCGCTAGTTGGCTGGGGCGCTCGGTGGTCTTGCTCTGCACGTTGCTGAAGTATGGCTTATTTTTGGGGTATGACTTACATTTCTCAAACGATTAAAAACCCTGCCATGCCTTACTTTTTGACTACGTATTAAAAAGGGGGAAACACGGTACCACAGTTCATCATACTTGAGGATATGGAGCAGGGGGAGGAAGGGAGGTGGCTAGAAAGAGGGCCTGGGGAGGAAGTGTAGCGTGGGCGAGAATCTAGCTAGTGAGGCCTATAGGGGCGAATTTAATGCCTGAAACTGAGTTTCCCTACCTCTGATTTGAAGTCACAAGTCAAGAAAAGATCCTGCACAACATTGCCCTTCCTTGCAAACAGCTTAGAGGATTTATTTACATTTAAGTGGCATAGAAGTTTTGTTTAGTTGATTAAATAAATAAAGATTATCCTGCCGTTATTATTTCCATTAAAATCTTGACTGCACAAAGTTTTCAGTTGCATCCTTTTAACCCAGTTTGAGGTTTCATTTCTGCAATTTCCTCTCTATGGGCTTCTTTCTCACTTAAAGATAGTTCCATAAAGAAACCGTAGGCAATAAGACCTAATCAGTTTGTGAGTAGGCTCACATGGAGACAAACAGTCTTTAAGGCGGCAGCAGCAGCCAATGTGATGCCCTCCAGATGTTTCACAAGCATTGCCAATGGTGGATAATGTTGGGAGTTGCAGGTATGAGTCTCAGGTTGTGCAAGGACCCAGACAATTGAACTGGAGCCAGAAACAGATTACAGCCAGTTCAACTAGTGCAGAACTGAATACACCATGTGCTCACGTTGTATTACAACATTTCCATGCTTACACATTTATTCTCTTTCCTTGCTTACACATTTATTCTCTTTCCAACCCTGAAAATGGTTTATCACACATATTAAGAGTACCCTGATGTTTCACTCTTTGCAAAAATGTGGGTTTTCACTTGTCAAATTCTGCAGTGTCACCCTATCAGTTTGCTTTACTCTTGAGAGCCAGCCAAATTATGCATCTTTTTTAATGAACGTCGTTACCTAGCACAATTGGGATGTAATCCTCACTTTTCACCCAAAAACTGTAGTAGTAGCAGCAGCAATTGTTGTAATACCTTTCTCATAAAGCACCTTTTCCAACGCTCCCCTTCAGTCACCAGTTCTGACCTTTACTTGGGTGTTTTCCATTTCTGCTCAGCACCTTGGCTCCTATGGAACTGTTTTAATAATGTTTGCTGAACTGTCCAGTCTTTATTTAGACTCCAGTCAGCACCGCTGCATTGCAGTCTGATGGACAGCAAGGGAATCTTGTGTCTGATGTAGATATTTTTAATAAAAAGTGAAAGTTAAAAGCATTGTAGCCACTAGGGAAATACTATCAAAGCCTGGTTTTGATTCTGCCAGCCAAGGAAAGGAATAATAGAATGTTGTTGGGAATATCTGTGTTAGAAGAAAAATCCGAGCACCTTTCAAGTTATGAGTTGGCATCTTAGCTTTGGGATTGCTTGGCTTTGATAGAAAGGGCTATTAGAGCATGAGGCTGAAGAATTATACAGTGGTACCTCTAGTTACGAATTTAATGTGTTCCGAACGCACATTCATAAGTCGAAAAAAATTGTAAGTCGAATCCCATAGGAATGCATTGGGAGAAAAAAATTGTAAGTAGAAGCAACCCTATCTAAAAATTCGTAAGTAAAAAAAAATCCTATCTAAACCGCATCCAAGATGGCGGACGGAGCTCCATTCGTAAGTAGAAACATTCGTAAGTAGAGGTACCACTGTAATTGTATTAGCTAATCTAATTGACTACAATATCTTCTTGCTCATGGAACTAAGGAACAGAAAAAATCATTCTGGGGTGGGGTGGGGTGGGGTGGGAGGCTCAAATAACCTCCAACATTTCATTCTATACTTTATCTTTATGAATTGGATGTTGCCTGCTCTTTATGGAGTTATACTCCCTCTGAAGGAGTGGGTACGTAGCTTAGGGGTACCTCTGGATCCATTGCTGTCACTTGAGACTCAGGTGGCCTCAGTGGCGTGGAGTGCCTTCCACCGGCTTCAGCTGGTGGCCCAGCTGTACCCCTATCTGGACAGGGATAGCCTATATTCTGTTGTGTATGCTCTGGTAACCTCTTAGTTGGTTTTCTGCAACATGTTAGATGTAGGGCTGCCTCTAAAGAAAATTCGGAAACTTCAGGTGACACAGAATTAATCGGCCAAGTTGCTCACCAGGGCAAGGCGATTTGAGCATATTACAGTACACCAATCTTGGCCCAGCTGCCATTTAGTTTCCAGGCCCAATTCAAAGTGTTGGTTCTGACCTATAAAGCCTTAAATGTCTCAGGGTCACCATACCTCAAGGGCTGCCTTTCCCCATAAGAGTTGATCTGGACCCTGCAATCATCATCTGATGCCCTTCTTCATGTGTTCCCTCTATGAGAGGTCCTAATGATGGCAACCCAAGAACAAGTCTTTTCTGTGGTGGCTCCCTGTTTGGGGAATGCTCTCTCAGGCAGGTTTCCCTGGCTCCATCATTATATATCTTTAGGTACCAGACAAAAAACTTTCATCTATAACCAGGCCTTTAGCCTTTAAGCATCTGTGGTCTTTTATAAGTTGGTGAGATGTTTTTAATGCATTTCTCTTTCTTCCTGGTGTTAATGTATCTATGTTGGGTTTATTTTTATTTATTTATTTATTTTGGTTGTAAGTCACGTTGGGTATCTCTGGGCAAGATAAAGTGATTGAGAAATTTAAGAAACAAACAAACAAACAAAATATTTCAGCTGCCACAAACTCATAGACTTCTCTTCTGGTATCAGATAACTATGGATCTATGGAACGGAATAAGTTTGGCTGAATGCTTATTCAAACTACTCAAGGTTTGACACTTTATACTTAAACACATACTTAAAAATAATCATAGGTTATGATCATGTTAAGCATAATAATCATGTAGTTTATGAACTAATACATATGCAAAACATTTGCTTAACTGCTACTCTACATGTTAGATTGAAGGTCAGGACTGTTATTATTTATGAATTTCTTAAAATATTTTACCCTGTCTTTCTGAAAGCAACAATGCAAAACAGTTTGCAGTACGTTTACCATGTTTCTTACATAAGTTTGTACAGTTTGCAGATGAAAAGCAAGCAATATATTATTTTACTTGGCTTAGTCTCTATTTTCACGTACATATAACAAATCTGAAACTTTGGTTTGTTATTTTTATAGAAGTCTATTAGGCAATATAAGCCTTTGGTTTGCCAGGTTTTTATCTGGAGGTTTTGTGCTGCCTGGTGGAATAATGGGTGGTACGCCAGGGGAATTTGTGGGGATAGGGTCAACAATAGTTTGCCTATTTCTCTTTTCCACGCTTTGAGCATGGTCTGTGTGTGTCTGTTAAGTGTTGTGAGAATTTTCCTTAGTTTGTTTGGGAGGAATGGGTATGCTGTGGTACAGGTATTTTCAATTGTGTTCTTCTCTAGGTGTATCCATTGTTTTGTCTCATCTTCTAGTATATATGGGATTTGGTTGGCAATGTAATATGCTTCTATGTTGGGGATTCCCCATCCTTCTTCTTCAGATCCAAGTTTCAATGGTTAAGTCTAAACCTATTTCCCCCACTGATTATAAAGTGTGTTCTCCAATCAGGGAGAGTGCGGGTTGCGGAAGGGTTAAAAAAACATCTCCAGGGTTGGGGGTGGGGGTGGAGGAGAGTGAGTGAGTGAGTGAGTGAGTGAGTGAGTGAGTGAGTGCGATAGGTCCCTTCTGGGTTGCTGGGGTAAAAAGCATGTAGCAATTTTTGATTGACAGGAACTGACCCGTAAAACCTCAGCATCCAGCAGTTAGTTTCACTTTTGCAAAATGCTTTGGATCTCCCTCCCACCCACCGCCTTTTTTCTAATGGTTTAGCCTGACATTGCTTTGCCTTTCATGGGGTCACTTGCTTTGCAAGGGCCCAGTAGGAATTTTGCCATTTGGCTGATTGGCTGTTGCCATTGGTTTTTGCCTACTGCTTAGCAAATCGTCACAACTTGTTAGGTTGGCGGTTAGGCATTGGTTAATAATTCTGGTTGGTGTAGGGGTTTGGCATGGAGGTGCCTACCCCTCATTAAAATGCTGCTCCACATAAATGTATTCCGTTAAAGGAATCCTCGGGCTCTGGGGCTCCAGTCCATACACCCCCGCAAAGGGCGGGGCTGGGGCCATTACAGAGCACGAGCCTTGGGGAGCATTTCTGGTCGAGGGGAGAGTGCCTGGACACAGCTACCTCCTCTCCCATGGGGTGTTTACTTGACTTCCCTATACGGCTAGGGAAGTCGGAGCTGATCTGTCCCAGGCGGGGGACAGATGGATTAACCAATGCCTAAGCCAACACTCACATTTAATTGTATTTAAATAAAGTTGTGGCCAAATTAATGCCAAAACCCAAATTAAAATTCTGTGTGTGGTGTGAGTTATTTAGGGGGGGTGTCTGGTAACCTCTTCATGCAAGAAGGGATTTTAAAATAACTGTAGCTCCCCCCCCTTTCACATAAATACATTACATTTGCAGGCAAGGGAGCCCCTCCGCCCAGTGGATTAAGCCTACCAGATTTTAGACAGGCCCATCTTGTATGATTTTAAGGGGGACAGACACCTGGGCTGGCTGAGAGCAGACTGCAGTTGCTGGGGCAGTGCCTCATTTGCCACCATGGACAAGTCTCCACTGCTGCTAAGCAAAGAAAGAAAAAGATTTTATGTTTGCATATACTTGTATACAAGGGAACTTTTGGGCCTTCAGATACTGCTGAACTACAACTCTGATTATCACTGGCCATTGACCATGCTTGCTGATGGGAGATGTAGTTGAAAAACATCTGCATGCTCTCCAACATTTCTCCGATGAAAATAGGGACACCATATTCAATAATAAGGGACCCAGGTGGCGCTGTGGTTAAACCACTGAGCCTAGGGCTTGCTGAGCAGAAGGTCGGCGGTTCGAATCCCTGTGACGGGGTGAGCTCCCGTTGCTCGGTCCCAGCTCCTGCCTACCTAGCAGTTCGAAAGCACATCAAAATGCAAGTAGATAAATAGGAACCGCTACAGCGGGAAGGTAAACGGTGTTTCCGTGTGCTGCTCTGGTTTGCCAGAAGCGGCTTTGTCATGCTGGCCACATGACCTGGAAGCTGTACGCCGGCTCCCTCGGCCAATAATGCGAGATGAGCGCGCAACCCGAGAGTCGGTCACGACTGGACCTAATGGTCAGGGGTCCCTTTACCTTTACCTTTATATTCAATAATAACAATAATAATTTTATTATTTATACCCCGCTCATCTGACTGGGTTACCCCAGTCACTCTGGGGGGCTTCCAAGATATATAAAAACATAATAAAACATTTAAAAACATACTAAAATATTAAACACTTAAAAAAAAAAACTTTGCTATACAGGGCTGCCTTCAGATTTCTTCTAAAGGTTTCAGATTTCTCCTTGGTTGTTTTTTTTTGGGGGGGGGGCACATAACTCCATACCCTCCAACATTTCCCCATTGAAAATAGGGACATCCTAATGAAAATTGGGACATTCCAAGATCAAATAAAAAATCGAGATGGCTTCTGTAAATCTGTGACTGTTCCTGGAAAACAGGGACACTTGGAGGGTCTATCTGTAGTGCTAATGGTTCCCTACTTCTATTATCCATGTAGATAAATAAATATACTGATGGAGATTCTTCATAACAACCAGGAGGTGGGAGACAGAAAACCAAAAGACGGCACACTAAGAAAGAAAGAGACCCAAGTCTAAAATAAAGGCCAGCGCTACTTGCTGTTCAGACACCAATGTCATCTTTGCTTAAGTCATGTTACAAAACAAAATCTTCCCTTCCCATCATGCAGCTGAGAGTGGCTTCAGCTCTTTTATATTTTATGAAACTAAAGTTCAAAAGTTCATTTTTATTTTTTATTTTAGATTTCAGTCATGGTGATGTGGAGAGGAAGGTCTTCAGGAGATAAATTGCGGAGCAGTGGGAATCCAAAAGCAAACCTTGACTGGGTTGCTACCTTTCAGTTATGGTATACTGAAATCTTTGCTTCCGACTCCCTGTGGTGCGGACATGAAAATGCATCCTTTTCATGATTCATTTTAAGAATCAAGACACAGGGGACTAAATATACTCTCTGCTTAAAGCACCAGTTAGCTAGTTTGTGCTTTGTAATGTAGAGAAATACAGGCTAGCAGAGACACTGAAAGGGCAATGGTGTATTTCTTAGGCCAGACATTCTGTTATGATCCCAGTTACTTCTCTTGCTTTCTCATCAGAGCTGCTCAGACACTGGAAAAATACCAGGAAAAGGGAGAAAGAGGATTGATTCCTGCCTGCCAGATCCTGCCAGCCGAGGGTCAGACTAGACAACACACCATTTAAAACGAGGCTGCATTTTAAATTTTTAAATTTTAAACTGATTTTAACTTGTATTTTAATTAATTGTTTTTCTTTCTTTTATGTTTTATTGTAATTTTATTGGTGTCAGCCGCCCTGAGCCCGGTCTTGACTAAGGAGGGAGGGGTATAAATAAAAAATTGTTGTTGTTATTGTTATTATAGAAGTGATGGATATGTTGTGACATTGTTTCAGGTTTCTTCAATGCCTTCTGAACTTCACGGTGCAGTCATGTCGGTAGGTGAATCATGTGGACAGGATTTTTAGAGGAAAGGAGCACGAGGAAGCCTTGCAGTGGGGTTTCTCTACATGTGTGGAGAGAGGGGTGGGTGAAGACATTTGTGGCCTCCAGAAGTTGTTGGAATCCAATTCCCATCATCCCCAACCAGCATGGCTAATGGTCAGGCACGATGGCAGCTGTAGTTCAACACCATCTGGGAGGGCACAAGTGTCCCTCTCCTCACCCAGGATGCTCTGAGAAGACTGTCCAACTGTTTCGAGTTTGTAACTAGACATGCCCTTTAAGCGCCTACAACGTCACATCAATTTAGGGTCCGTTAGGAACAGTAGTCAGAAACGCAAAAAGGCTAAGAAGTCTGCAAAGGAAACTGACAATGTACGGTATATGGCAGGCATGGCCAAACTTGGCCCTCACCTTGCTATGCCATTGGGTCAACAAGTCTGGGAAACAGGAGGGGGGGGGCGCTGGAGGGATCTTTGCACCATAGCGCCGGATATGCTTAAGACGGCCCTGGTTGTGTTGATGCTTTTCTAAAGCAAAGTGCAGCTGGGCATCCACAATCCATATCAGGTCCCTAGCATTGATCTAAGGGACATTAATTCTTTGTTCTGCTGCAATCCTAATCTGAATCATGCCCCACCCCTGCTATTGGTATCAGAACAAAAGCTCCCATTGAACAAATGGGAACTTCCACTCCAACCCCAAATGCAAACCAAGGTGCATAGTGTCTGATGCAGATTAGGATTGCAGCCTGAGACAAAGAGTCATATGTCCTGATCTATTAGAGATATTAATATTGTGCAGCTTGAAGCAACTGGGTGCATAAAAACCAACTCCTTTTGGAATAAAATATTGCCCAGACCCGTAAGTTTGATTTAAAATTTCACGTTCAGAACTTTCTTCAAAACAGAACAGAAACAATAGTAGTACATCCAAAATAGTTTCACACAGTACCTTCTGCATGTCCAGCACAGGCTCAGCATATTCTAAGAAATAACTTTACTTCTTCCAGAAATCAAAACTGTGTCTCCCATTCCAGCCTGCATTAGCTTGCACCTGCCTAAGGCTATGCAGCTCCTGGAGAGCCATTATCACACCCTTTGCTGTCTCTGTGGTATCCAGAGAAAGACTAATAGGCAACTCCCTTCAAAATAGCAATTTGCAATCAAATACTATAATCATGTGTTCTAAGGTTAAACACTCGGTGTTACAGCAGAGAACATTCTCAGTTAATCAATAAGAGTTCAGAAAGCTCTCTGTATGCTGCCATGCCCCAAAATTAGCAATACATACCAAGGCATTCTCCATTCCAGTGTCGATTAAACAATTATACTTAACATTATCCTCCATTCCAGGGCCCCAATATAGGTTGGAACTCTGCACCTCCAATTTCCTTTAGAAATTAGCAGTTGCTAATTACAACCGTTTTGACTGCAGTGTTCTAGAGCAGAATGCCACGACCAGAAAGTCGGAGTCTTGAGCTCACCTGCCGCACCTCAGGCAGCAGGTGAAATGCAGAACAGGATCTTGAGCTAAACACCCAGGCAGTGCTTAGTCATTCTAATTATTCAAATCAGTGCACTGTGATTCTGGTATGTCCCCCATTTTCTTAATCTATCACAAAAGCACTTATGCAGTTTAGTGACAGAGGCAGTAAGTAAGTGTAAAAAAAATGATACACCTTGACAGGTGTCTGGGAGGTTCATCTTTATTTACATCTGAATACGGTGTTCTGCAAAAGAAATCTATTGCATTTTGTATCAGGTTAATTTCCCCCATCTCTCTCCATATTCAGATGTTTCTGATTTATTGTTTGATCTTCTTCAGCTTCACTCACCTAGGAAGTCTCACCGATGTTCCGGTGAATATGATTTATTTTATTTGGACTCTTATTTCCCCAACAATTTTCTTCCAACACTCTTCATCTTATTTTAGCGGGTGTTCATTGAATAGCAGTTGCCTGACATAGTTCAGCTTTGTTCTCTCCATTTCTGCTTGGCAATTGCTTCCTGAAATCATTCTTCTTCATTTATTTGTCATCTAGCCAGATGTCTTTTAGCATCACTTGTGTACATTGGAAATGATAATCTGAGTTCAAGTTCCTTCTTTTCAAAGCTATCAATGTATCTAGCAATCATCATCTGACATCATGTTCTTTAAACCTCTTCATATGTATTTCTTTCAGGATTATTAATCTTCACTATCATCCAGTCAGAACTTACATAAAGTCAACTACTAGATGCTTTGCTGCGGTATGGTGTGCCACTTGTGTTCCAAGAACATGACATTTATCACTGGAAGTTCTTCCTGTTTCACTACTCTACTTTAATTCACCTGGGGGCCCTTGAAAATGATCCAGTAGCAAGCGAGACAGGGTCTACCAAACCTTAATCATCCTTTATCACCAAATGATTTGTCTGGGGGAAACTGTTGACATTCCTACAAAAGAGCACTGTGTTCTAGAACAGCTGGTGATAAAGTATAATTCCGAAACTAGCTATAGAATTTGGTCTCATCACAACCTTGAGCGCTTGGTGTTAAACTGGTTCCCTACAACCCCTCCAATGGGCAAAGAGGAATGCCATAAAAGGTGTTATAACTGAAGCAAATTAAATAGTTTATTGTGGTGGGAGACTTGACATACTGTACAATGATGGGAATGAATGCAAAAATCAAGAGGCTAAGTGGTCACAAGACCAGTGTTACAGCAAATGGAGAAAGGGTATGTGTACACACAAACACAACCCTGGTGTTAGGAAGATTTGTCAACTCTTGTTGCAAAAAGCAACTTAAAGTACAGTGGCACCTTGGTTCTCAAATGCCGAAAACCCAGAAGTAAGTGTTCCGATTTATTGTGTCCTCCCTCAAAGAGGGCACGTGTTGCGGTGTGACCTGGCAACCGCACCCTGTGTTGTGGGTGGGTACGACTGGATAGGCACAACACCCTATTGGTAGGTCCTTTGATGCTGGGTTGAATCAGGCCAATGGGATGCTAGCCAAATCGATCAAGGGACCTATATATGCCCATGCATGTGACTCAGAGCTTCCTCTTTTGGTCAGTGCATCGGAACACCCATCCACCTCTCCCTATGTTTAGGGCTTGCGCTTTACCTTGCTATGCCGACGTGTGTCGCCTGTTGTTGGGACTGATTGGCTGTTGCTACTTGGGTTTCTCCTGCTGCGTAGCAAATCGTCACAACTTGTAAGGCTGCGGATAGGCTCTGTTTCAGGTGATAGGGATGGGGAAACGCTCTCGCCATCCCTATGTAAAGGGTATTCTGTTAAAGGAATCCAGGGACTCAATGGTTTGGTCAACCCTGAGAGAGGTTGTGCCCGTCCGTGCCTGAGTCCAGGAGGACATCTGGGTGGTGGACATAGCATGTCCCCGGCTTTCTGCCTATCCAGGTGTTCAACCTAGGCTGACCTGTGCGGGTGCCCTGGGTCAGCGCTACTTGCAACAGTGCAGGGAGCTAGTCAAACCTAAGCTTATGCAACCACTCACCTGATGTAATCAATAAAGTTGTGGCCTGAATTCTGCCAGAAACCAAACCAAAATTTGAGTCTTGTCTGAATTTATTTAAAGGGGGGTGGGGTTTAAAGGTCTAAACACACAACTGAATGTTTTTCAGAAGCTAAACGTCCGACGCGGCTGTCAGCTGTTGTTTTGGGGCACCTGCATCAATCAGAAGCTGCGCCTTGGTTTTCGAACATTTCGGAAGTCAAATGGATTTCCGGAACAGATTAAGTTTGAGAACCAAGGAAGTCAAATGGACTTCCGGGACAGATTAAGTTTGAGAACCAAGGTACCACTGTAGATGGCAACAAGAGGGTCTGCTCTTTCCAGGGGAGTACAACCCCATCCAGAACAGGCTGTCTCACCATGTCCCAGATTTGTACACCCAGCCTGCATACATACCTCCATCTTGTCTTGATTTAATTTTAGCTTTGGGGCCCTCATCTCCTCCATTGCTGCTTCCAGGCACCAGTTCAGAACTTCAGTGATGTCTCCTGACTTAGATGGGATGGAGCGAGACAGCAGTGTTTCATCAGCACCCTGGGCACCTCAGCTGATTGAAGCAGGAGGCATATTGTCCCACTTAGTCTTTGTTTCTTCTTGTGTGAGGCCAAAGGCTTCTAAGAATTTGATTTGCTCTGTGTAGTTTGCAAACTGAAACGGTGAAATTGATACTCCAATACCCTTAGATGCATAGTTCGCAATAAGAGCAATATTTTGCCTTAATTCTTCAAAGCGTATTTTTCTGCATTTCTAACAACCCCTTAGAGGCTTTAGATTGAAATCTATTTTTTACAGCAATTCTCCCTCCTCCATCATATGAGCGGACAGGTTTGTTATTGCATGGTTGCTCATGAATTCTGGACTGCTGGCATTGATTTTTTTTTTCTGGCAGCACTGAGAATTTGTTTTGAAAAATAACCCTGGTGACCACTAAATGGACTTCACAAAAGAGAACTGAATAAAAAAAATTAAAAAGAAAGGTAGGTTATGTTGTGTTCGAGGAACTTTGACATTGTTTTCATTTTATTTTTATTTAAAGGGTGCAGGAAAAAATGCTTATAATTATTTGATATTTTTAGGGTAAAACAAAATTGACTGGGAGCAACACGCATCATTTTTCAAAAGCTGGAAGTAGGATTTTAGGCATGCATCTCTAATGAGTTTATTTAGAGTAGCTTGGCTCAAGTACCAGGCATATCTTGGAAAATATAAAAGTTTCTGTCATGTCTTTGCTCAGAGCACAATTTCACACCTTCGCATGTTGAAGCCTGTAAGTCACAAATTGTTAATGTGATATATTCTTTCAAAGAAACAGAACACGATTTGTTTCAGAATAATACAAAGGTGCAGAAAAAGTGTGTTTATCAATGTGAACAAAAGGCTATTGTCAGCAATGGAATGCTAATAAATATTTCAACCATTTGTCACAACATTCTGCCTTTCTTTCTTTTGTCTTTTTGGCTCCAACTAGATGCACGTTCTGAGGCACCGTGCATGTCGGTGAAATCACATATAATTGGAACCCATTGAATAAGCCTGCAAACACCCTGTTCCGCCCTTTTAGTGACGTTTAAGTGATGTCTTTATGATGTTTTGAGGTCACTTCCGGGTTTGGGGCAATGTGAGATGCACACAATTTATTTCAGATCAGTAGACAGAGCAAGCATAACCCATACATCTATGCTGCCTGCCTCGTCTTCTCACGGGATAGAGACACTTGCTTATTTTAAATTAAATTAAATTAAAATTTAATTAAAAAGGAAACTAAGGTGGCAGTGCTAACCTCACTTATCTGCATAGCTGCCAAGTTATCCCTTTTTTAAAGGGATTTTCCCTTATGCTGAATAGGCTTCCTCACGAGAAAAGGGAAAACTTGGCAGCTATGCTTATCTGTCAGTAAGCCATGCTTAATCTAATAGGACTTGCTTCTGAGTAGATGTGGTTAGGATTACAGCCTAAGAATTCAATCCTTTACATGTGAACTCATGAAAAAGCCCTATTGAGTTCACCAGGTAAGTATGTACGGACTTTCAGCCTAATTAAACCAATGTTGTTTGTCTAATTTTTGCCTAAGAGAGCTGACCCCCATGTTACCCCTACATTTCCCCCCTCCTTCCATTATTCCAACAAGACATTCCATTCCTCCCTTCCACCCTTATCCTCTCTCTCAACATCCATTGCCATTCATCTATCCTGCTGAATTAGCACCAGGACAAACAACTGATGCAATATTTTTTAATGTTTTACTTGGTGTGTGTGTATTTTCCACTTCCCATCGGCACCTGCTGGACTAGATGGACCTATGGTCTGATCCAGTAGGCCTCTTACATCCTTAAATTGTTACTGTAGGAAATGTTTAAACTTCATGTTTAAAAATCTAATAACTGGATATATAGAGACAAAGTATGTCTAGACTGAGTTTTTTTAGTCTAGTAGTGGTGGTAAATTATTCACAACTAGTATCTTTATTTTATTTTTATATTAAATGCCTCAAGCGTGTGCTCCTGGTTTTTAAAATAAAATAAAATACTGTATCTGCATTTATTCTTCAAATACAAAATAAAGTATTTCCAGAAGCTAGTAACTTAAAGGTTTTTGTTTTGTTTTTCTCTTTACGACGCCACATGCATTTTTGCATTTAGGATATTTTATTAAACCTAAGGAAAAAAACACCTATAAGATTTTAAGCATAAAATAAATAAGAAAAGCTGGGAAGTTCTCAGTGTATGTTGCTTGTTGTTTATTGTAATATAAAATCATGCAAAAGCACCATGGAACTTTAATGTTTGGCTGCTGTGATATATGCTGTGTTGGGTTACAAAGAATGTGCATGCTTAGCACCGACAATATCAAGCATAGCATATGGGTTAAAGGTATACACACATTTTAAACAGACACACCTCCAGACTCCATGCAAAACACTCAGTTTCTCTCAGTGGTGTACAGCGGTGTCTGTACATGGGGTGGACACATGTGTGTTTTCAGATGTCCCTCTCACAACACTGAAGATAAACAAACAGAATATAAAAGACCTTCGCGTAAAACTATGAGGATTGTTAAATATAATTATTTGTGGTTGTTTCCATAACTGAGCAATGAATTGGTGCCCATTATTGCAACAAAAATAGATGGATCAAAATCAATATTCCTCCCCACCCTTCCCATCCAGCAGTGCTCAAAATTGGTGATTCACTTTCCAATTAAGCTGAGGGGGTTCTTTATCTTCTCTCTCTCTCTCCATTTCTTGATTTTTATTTCTTCCTGTGGTTTTTTTTTTTTTTGTGTGTGTGTGTGTCTTTAGATTAGTTTGACTCTTCGTGACCCCATGGACCATAGCACGCCAGGCACTCCTGTCTTCCACTGCCTCCCGCAGTTTGGTCAAACTCATGTTCGTAGCTTCGAGAACACTGTCCAACCATCTCGTCCTCTGTTGTCGCCTTCTCCTTGTGCCCTCAATCTTTCCCAACATCAGGGTCTTTTCCAGGGAGTCTTCTCTTCTCATGAGGTGGCCAAAGTATTGGAGCCTCAGCTTCATGATCTGTCCTTCCAGTGAGCACTCAGGGCTGATTTCAGAATGGATAGGTTTGATCTTCTTGCAGTCCATGGAACTCTCAAGAGTCTCCTCCAGCACCATAATTCAAAAACATCAATTCTTCGGCGATCAGCCTTCTTTTTGGTACAGTTGGGAGGGGTAGCTAATACTACTGAAGACGGAATCTGGATTCAATATGACCTTAACAGATTGGAAAATGTGCCCAAACTAGCAAAATGAATTTCAACAGGGACAAATGTAAAGGTCTAAACTTAGGCAGGAAGAAACAGCTGCACAAATAAAAGACGGGAGACACCTGGCTTCCCAGTAGTACATCTACTGAAAAGTATCTAGGGGTCTTAGTAGACTACAAACTTCACAGTGAGTTGTTAGTGCAATACAGCAGCAAAAGAAGCTTATGGATCAACAGACCTATAGTGTCCCGATCAAGGGAATTAATGGTACCACTCTATTTTGCCTTGGTCAGACCACACCAGGAGTACTGTGTCCAGTTCTGGATGCCACAATTTAAGAAAGATGTTGGCAAGCTGGAATGTGTGCAGAGGAGAGCAACCAACCTGATCAAGTGTTTGGAAACCAAGCCATCTGAGGGATGGTTGAGGCAATTGGGTATGTTTAGCCTTGAAAAGTGGAGAGTGGGTGGCGATACTATAGCTATCCTGAAATATATAAAGGGTTGTCACATGGAAGATGGAGGGCAGGATCCAAACTAATGGATTCAAGTTACAATAAAGGAGGATCTGACTAAATATCAGAAACAATTTCAGCAGTGGAGCAGACTCCCTTGGAAAGTGGTGAACTCTCCTTCATTGGACGTTTTTAAGCAGAGGTTGGATGGCCATCTGTCATGGATGATTCAGCTGACATTCCTGCATTGCAGGAGGGTTGGACTAGAAGACCCTTGGGTCCCTTCCAATTCTATAATTCAATGATTCTGTGACTGCGGTCCCTAACCGATTGTGTCAAACAGTTCTTATTGCAGAATGGTACCACTGGAAACCGGGAAATAGGCTCTAGAGGGAACACTTACTACTTACTGAAATGCTGATTTCATGTGCAACATTTGAAGGCTGTTTTAGGAGCTATAAGGAAAGTGAGAACAATGTCATATAGTTACATGTCCCACTTGAGAAAGGATGTTATGAAGAAGAAGCGAAGAAGAGGAAACCAATGTGGTCAAATAAATGAATAATATGCCGTGACGCTGTGGGTTAAACCACAGAGCCTAGAGCTTGTTGCTGATCAGAAGGTTGGCGGTTCGAATCCCTACGACGGGGTGAGCTCCTGTTGCTCAGTCCCTGCTCCTGCCAACCTAGCAGTTCAAAAGCTCCTCAAAGTGCAAGTAGATAAATAGGTACCACTACAGCGGGAAGGTAAACAGCATTTCCAGGTGCTGCTCTGGTTCGCCAGAAGCGGCTTAGTCATGCTGGCCACATGACCTGGAAGCTGTACGCTGGCTCCCTCGACCAATAGAGCGAGATGAGCGCCGCAAACCCAGAGTCAGTCACGACTGGACCTAATGGTCAGGGGCCCCTTTACCTTTACCTATGCCATTTGTCTTAAAATTAATACAACAGTTCAGAAACAGCTGTGAAAGAAAGTTACAGCAGCTTATGAAATCATGAGCCATGCATCGTGAGGGAATAGGTGATTATGATTCAATGTGACAACATGAAAAATTGGATCTAGCCACTGAAATAGATAGTCGAATCATTTTTTGAGAAAACCAATCCATAGTGCATTTGCTGTTATCATAAATAGTTACAGAAGTATTAAGCACCTAATAGTCAACTTTCTCTGCATTAAAGGTGAACTAACTTAATTCACACTTCCTGAAACAGTATGTGAACCAAAACACAGCGATCCTTTGAAATTTGTGCCTCTCCGTTTTTATTATTTATTAAATTTATATACCAACCTTCATCCAAAAATCTCAGGGTGGTTCACAAGATAAAAATACAGGATAGCAGCACAAAATAAAACAAAACAAAACAATAACCCCATTCCCACAAACACATGTAAAAGGCCATAGAATATTAATCAACCAAAAGCCTGGTTGAAGAGGAATGTTTTTGCCTGGAGCCTAAAAATATATAATAAAAGTGGCAGTCAAACTTCCCTGGTTTCTCTTCCCCCCCCCCCTAAAAGCAAAATGATGTATACAAAAATGTGTTTCCTGGGGTAAAATTAGCATTAAAGTGCATATATTTTCAAAACTAGCATACACAAATGCATTATATGAGGAAAAATAGCTACCAAAATGTGTATATTAGGAAAAATTCACACTAAAATGTTGACAATTCTTCATGAGGACTTAAAAAAATACACCACTAATCCAGGGCCGGCTCTAGGTAGAGTCCCGGTGGTGCGGGGCGCCAGGGCGCCGGGCCGGTAGGCAGGGTGCTGCGCAGCGAAGCTGTGTGGAAGCCATACTGCGCCCTGCGAGGGCGGGGGCGCCGGAGCGATCTCCACCCCTCAGCACCAGGGCGCCCAACCTGCTCGAGACTGCCCTGCACTAATCATAAACTGATGTGGGGGTGGGAATAGAATTTAAGAGAAATGAAAATTGACAGATTTGCCCACCCCTAATCGCAAGGCAGGATACAGATCTATCCTGGAAATCTTTTAAGTAGGAGTATCATGGACCTCACTGAGACATCTAACCACTATCAGTAGACAGAATGCTCAAGGTGCAAGGTCCAGAGGTCTAAATTTAGAATGCACTCTTGCTTTCAAATGAAGGGAAGATGAATCAATTGAGCCCCATTGTAAATAAATGAATGGGAAAAAAATTAAACACAACTTCTGGATGAAAAACCCATGTACGGTATACCTCACACACACACACACACACACACCATTAATTTTACATTTGTTTTTGTTGTGATGTAAAACTGAAAGTCTGAAACAGCTTATATACAGGTCACAGAAAAGTTACAGAGAGGGAGAAAGAGAGAGCATGAGAGTGAGCGGTTAGGATAACCACTGCACAAAATCGATCTGTTCAAGTTTTGGCAGGTCTCCTGCCTTGAAGGAATGGTAGGATGTCTGAAACATTCATGCCATTTGGATAGAAAACAGAAGTTACACGTAGCAGAAAGTTGTTTTGGTACATAAACAGGTCACACACACACACACACACAGTGTGGTGTCTTATAGTTCATTTCTCTTGCTTTAACCCCCATATTGGTAGCCTCCCCCCCCACTTGACCTGCTTGTAAGAGAGGTCAGAAGGATCCATCAAGCTCATTCTCCTGACAACTAGGCTAGGGCTGGTATTCTTATCTTCTTTCCCATTGGGACTAATGGGTGGGGAGATCTTTTTAAAAGAGAAAGGAAGAAATGTCACTAAAGAGGGAAAACACACACACACACACACACACACACACACACACACACACACACACACCACATAGTAGGGACAGGCAAATCCGTTGATTTCAGTTTATCTCCATCTCTCACGTTCCAGTCTTAAATTCAGTTCTCCAGTTTGTGAATTTTGTGAAAATATTCCCATGAAAATTCCTTAGCATTTTAGGGTGAATTTTTCCTAATGAGGGTATGCAATTTTCCCCGATGTGCACATTTTTGCAAAGCATTTTGTAACTTTCCCCTAGTATATACATTTTGGTACACATTACTTGGCTTGAAGAAGTTCATTACAAAATCAGAAAAGTATGAAGGACGACAGGGTTTCCCTTTGCAGGATGTTCAAACTAGGGAGCTTTGCCTTTCAATGAAAATGAAATATAATTTCTTTCCCATTCCTGCTGCACAGTCACAATCATCTGTTTATCTGTCATTTGTTTGGTGATTCATCCACATTCAAGTCAGTTCTTCTTTACCCGTCATGGCAGGATTCCTCTGGTAATCCTGAAAAAAACAGTAACAAACCAATCCCAACTCTAGCATGCACCTAGTCTGAATCATAATAGTTTTTTTTAAAAAAGATTTTCAAAGGGACAACAAAGCCTAAATCAACTGATTTAGGGTTTACTGTTTGTTTCTTTTAAAATCTTTATTTCGTCAGTAATGTTGGAATATCACTTCCTGTTCTGTCTCTTCAATGGCTTGTTCCCCTTCTCTTTCTCCATGGCATGCTCTCAGGGAAACGTGTTCAGCTGGTGCAATTACAAGACAAAGAACATCCCTAAACAAGGGCAAGGATAGTGTGGAGAGCCAGGCCAACAAGCAACATGAAGGCAGGACTCCTGCCAGAAGTCATTTTCAGTCACACAGTAGCCAGCCCTTGTTCTAATGATGCAGATGCCAGACACGCCATCACCACTGCAGAAGAGATACTGCAGCCTTTATATGGAAGGGAAATTAACATCTATGGGGAACCAGTCAGAGAGATAAAATCCTCATAGGAAAGAAGCAGAGAACATAAACCCCCTATATTGACTGGGTTATGTTCATGGCAGCATGAGGCGAATTAATGAAACACATCTCTCGAACACAGCTATTAAAGCCGTTGTTCCTCCAGTTCTTACATGAAAGCAATTTTTTAAACTACTATGTGAGGAAACAGAAACCACAGAGAAAGGTGATATAGCATTGCAGAGGCACTGCTTACAAAGCAGAACAACAACATGTGCATGTATCAGATAGGCGAGAACATGTGCGTTCCCTGTGGGAGCTCATAGAACCAAAGAATTGGAGAGTTGGAAGGGACCCCAAGGGTCACCAACGCCCTCCAGCTAAAGAATACTTGGCAGATAGCCATTCGACCTCTTTTAAAAACCTTCCATGAAGAAGAGTCCTTCACCTTTTGAAGGTAGTCCATTCCACTGTTGAACAGCTCCTACCATTGGAAAGTTCCCCCTAATGTTTATTCAGAATCTCTTTCATTGTAATTTGAATCCATTGGTTCGGGTCCTGCCCTGTGGAAAACCGGAGGACCAGCTGAAACTCTCAATAAAAATTGGGAAAGTGGTGTGTATTTTATCTTCTTTATATAACGTTCTTTATATAACATTTAGGAAACATCAGGTGGTAGCCCTGTATAGGGAAGCTTTTTCAGGTTAATGTTTTACTATGATATTCTGGAAGCCACCCAGAGTGGTTGGGGCAACCTAGTCAGATAGGCGGGGTACAAATAATAAGTTGTTGTTGTTTGATGGTTCAGTAATTCATTATAGAATGTATTACTAGCACCCACAAAGAGTGCCTTAGACCCTTGTGCAGCCTTTTGTCATGACAACTCTATAATTGTTTCAGATCTGATGAAGGGACACAAAGAGCAATTGTTTTCCACACCTCTCTCTTTCATCTGTGCTTCCTCCTGAGGGAGGTGTGTACAAGCTGTTCCCGCTTAAGGAGTCCTTGAACTTCCCTGGGCATAGAAAGGCACAAAAATTTCCCTTTGGCAACAACAGAGCAGTGTGCTTCCTGTTCCCCATAGTTATCATCATGCCTGAGACAGCTTTTGTATTCATTGCCTATTCTAGCTTACCTATTTCTAACCCATCCAGATAACTGTAAAATGGCAGCTGTTTAATTTTTGCCTTGTGCTCTGATTTTACAGTTTAGACAGGAACTCCCAAGGTATGTCTTTGGTAATGTCTTTATGGGCAGAATTTTTTTAAACAAAATCACAGAACATTTGGTCCCTCGATCCCCTAGGGTTCCTCTGAAATTCGTGCTTTTGAAGAATTTACAAAAGTTTGGGAGTCGTGACCTTCTCTTTCCAAAACCATATTGACTGTATTTAATTCTGTGCTTCTTTTCTTACGCTTCCTGTTTGATGTCTTAAGAAAATTCATTAGATTTTTACCTCTAAATGCTGTTCAGCTTTCAGATCTCTTTTGCTAAAGGGGTAATTGGAAAGAAATACAGCTTTATGAATGCATACACATATTCTCTTTCTTGTCTATTCTTAAGGCTATTTTTAAAAGGTTATTGGTATTGTGAGAGGGCTCCCTCTTCGTGGATTGCATGTTCTGTGTGTTGTGGATTGCCTACAATTAGGCGTATTATCAAATCCAACCCATTCTGACCTTTATAACAATAAGCTGTATATTATCACTAGACATTCTTATTTATATTCTCAAGGACTGCAAATCTAATGCACACGAATCTGACTGTTTTTTTATTCATCGTTAACAGATGTGGTAGCAATTGAAGATCAACCCTGATGTTCTTTTATCATCCTTTTCTAATGCCTTTGAGTTTCTTGTTTTCCATTTAACTTCCCCCTGCCCCGCCCCAGAAGTGATCTAATGCAATGAAGGGATAACACCTTCATGTTCTGAGACTCAGGTCTAACCCCAACTAAAGTCAATTGCCACTAAGACTTTTCAGCCAGGTCCACACAGCTACCGTAGTTCTGCTCCACATGCCAGGAACAGAAAGAGCTGTTCTCTTCATTTGCTGTGTCATAGGTAGGAGTGGACTAATCAGTCAATTTTGGTTTCTCTCTGTTCCTCATTTCCCTCTGTCTTAAGTTCCATTCTCCACATTTCTGCCTCCGTTTGCAATCTAAAAAATGAAGTCGTCACGAACATTTATCAGCACTGCAGTGCCAATTTCTTCCAATACAGTGGACGCTCGGGTTGCGAACGTGATCTGTGCGGGAGGCACGTTCTCAACCCGCAGCATTCGCAGCCCACAGCGCTGCGTCTGTGCATGCGCAGGTCGAGTAAATGGTAGATTGTGTCCTCTCTCAAAGAGGGCACATGTAGTGGTTAGACCTGGCAACCAAACCCTTGTGTTGTGGGTGGGTACGATTGGATAGCCAGAACACCCGATTGGTAGGTCCCTTGATGCTGGGTTCAATCTGACCAATGGGCGCTAGCCAAAATGGATCGAGGGACCTATATATGCCAATGCACGTGACCCTGAGCTTCATGTTCCTTGCAGTGAACACAATGAATTAAGCAGCACCCAGGACTGAACCTTCCTCTGCTCTGCAGTGCGATTAGGAGGTGAAGAAGGGATACAGCATCTCTCCCTGACTCCAGCATCCAACTGTATATGGTTTTAAAATCCCTAATTAAACAATAGCCCCAGCTCAAAATTGTTTCGGGCCAGGATTCCGCTTACGGTTTACCCAGGTTGGGGTGGGTACATCAGTGTGTACAGCACTAGAAACTAACAAATAACATTATCCATTTATAAATTTGTAAGGGAGGAAGGTGTTTCTTAGAATTCCTGAGCAATACCGGGTACCACTAGTATTGTATGCTTTGAATAATTTTAAAAATAAAATAAAATAGTGACATAACCCTTGCCAAACTCCAGTGCTGTGGAAGAGCTTATATGAACTAGGCCCAAGCTATACTTTTCCATATTCAAAAGGAGACCAGATTTATGATCTCATTTAACTCCTGCTGGTTTGAAGACATAGAACTTGCAGGGTGCTGGTCACAGAATATGCTTCCAACGTGACCAGGAATATGCACTGTTTTAATACTAGGTATGGAAATGTACTGGCAATTCATTAGTATTCTAGCAACAGTCTCCTAACCGGCTAAGTGAAACTCCCAGAAAAGGAAAGAAAAGTTTGCAGATTCTACCTAGTACAGAAGAGACAGATGGTGAGTAATATAGTTTATGAGGGATTCTAACAGTACATGCAGTATTGTTCCCTACAGAAGGCAATGGATACACACACGAACACACACACACACACACACACACACACACACACACACACACACACACATGCAGTAGGTAGGGAGTACTGATTTTTACAGAATCTTAATACCCATTAGTGCCATATGTCACCCTTATCATTAATCATCATCTGTTATGTCATGCTACTTTTCCATCTGGTTTTGTGTCAGGTGTGATCCTGAATAGCTGCAGTACATTAATTTCCAACTGGTGCCTACTAGTGGCTGGCAAATTAGGTTACTTTGTGACTAATTTATTAGCTGTGTTAATTGTTTGATGGATCATTATTGACGACCACTCAGCGGATGGCAGATGGCCAATAAAGCATTCAGTGCAGTTTGCTGTCCTTTCGCACACCTTGATACATCTTAGGGTGGGTTTTTTTTTTTTTACATTTTTTAATGCTTCAAAGTACAAAATTTTCCATGCTCAAAATATATTTAAAGTGGGTCGATTGAAGAAATCCACATGCCAAGTCCTTGAATATGATGTATGGTAGATAAAATTAAACAAGCAGTTCAAATTCACATCTGGTTCACTGTGGGTCTTGAGCCTTCTAGTAGTTTTCCATATTGACAAAAAAAAATTGACTCCTATCTCATGACAATAACGTGTTTTATACTGAAAATATGTGGCCTGGCACAGGTTATGAAAACTGAACTTTGGAGCCATGGAAAAATTGCCTCAGTGCTAATGCTGAGAACATTGTTTAGATGCCTGAAAATATCTGGTATGGAGCCAGACTAAACACAAGTGTCATGATTAGGGATAATTTGGCAGGTGGTACTACTGTCTTTTGGCACTCTTGTTCAACTGGAGAATTTGTATACATCAGAGGAGCGTTACAGTGGGAACAGGCAAGGAGGAAGCAAGTAATTACTTTTATTTCTAAGACAAATGCCTGCTAAAGTCAGATAAGATGGTGCCATTAATGCCTTCTTGAAGTTTGTCTAAAGTCTGATTGTGGAATGGAAATCGTTTGCACCGAAAGCCTTTACAACTCTCAAATAATTAGTTCCCCAAAATGCAACATTGCTAACAATTCCCCACTAGTTCTGCCTTAGATGGTGATGGAATTTCACAGCTTCAGTCATAGGGTAGCTCAGGCTGACCTATTATTAACTCATTTGTATGGCGATCAAATAATTAATTAGTATGAACATCTTGTTTGCTTCATATTTGATCTGCTTTGGTAAAGTATGCATAGTTCCAGTCGTTTCAGGTATCAGCATCCTGTATATTAGGATATTGGGACTGGGTTTGTTTATTGAAATATTTCTGTCCTGCCTCTCCTTCAAAGACTTGTACTTCTTCAAGTGCTTCGAGACCAGGCCATTTAGGGAAGGAAAAACCACGGCCAGCACTTTGAATTAGAAACACTGTTAGCCTGCAAACTTTATGTACTGACAAGATATGGGTGCTGATTCAGCTAACCTGCCCTGCTACCAGAAGCCTGCACAAGGACTTCCACTAGCACAGTGGGCCTCTCCCCACTCTGTGGCCTCCACGTTGGCTCTACGGAGGTCAAGAGAACCTCCGGAGCAGAACAAATGGAGGAGGTGACTGAAGCTCATTCCATTTGGCAAGCAGTAATTCCACCCATGGTCTCTGTTAATCGTACTGGTTAATAGGTTTGCCACTGAACCAAATGAATTTCCCGATCAAATGTGGACAAGTGGCATTTGTGTATTTTATCTTTGTCATCTGCCCTGGAAGTCCCCTTGAAGGCTGATTTTAAAATTAAAATAACAAACAAATAATCCGGTCTGGATGGTTTCAGGACATGTATAATTGTAGCCACGGCCGATTTCTCCAAGAACGGCCACCACCAGCAGACCAGCTAAAGCTCGTAAATAGTAGAAAATGCTTTTTTGGCATGACACTCCAACCATGTATGTATGTGGCGTGCCCCCATTGCAATTGGTTGCCCTGGCTCCTCTCTCTTGTATTCACATTCATCCATTGTATAAAAACCCACTTCTGGCAGGTGAGTGGCTGCTGAGTCTACATCTCGGCATCTAGAGGGTGGATCTAATTGAACATCTCAAGCTATAAACACAACCCCATCCAAGACCAGCCAACTTCCTAGTTTAGCTGATACAATTTAGCTATCCTTTTAATTTGCCACAATTTAACACTGCTGGTATATAATTTTGGCCAGAATGAACTACACACCTCATCTAAAGATAGTTCGCATGAGGGGAAATAATAGCTGTTCCATTCAAACATACTGAATTAATACCGTTCGTTCTGTTCAGTAGAGTCTCAATTTAAGAGAAGTTTAAGGAAGGGGGGGGGAATACATGAGTGCTCAGTTCAGTGCTTAAGTCACATGCTGCAAATTAGGAAAGTGTTATTTTAATTAGAAAGGGACTAACACATTTGCTAAAGGGCTTTTTCAGAAACAGGGTTCTGGTGCAGTGTTGCAGCTGAAGTAGGAAAGCTTTCCCCCAAACTCCTGGGCCAATTAGATTCTCTGTTTTACTGATTGTTCTTAACTACTATTTATTTGAATGGCATCTTGAGAGCATTAATTGCATTAAAGGAAGGACCTATCAGCATCTCATTTCAATGTTTTCTTTGAAAGTAGATATTAAGCAGCTTTTAAAAGCCTGGGAGATTCCATAGCTCAAGCAGAGCTTTCCCTACTATTGCCCTTATCTTATGGGGTAAAGGGCTCCAGGCCAGTGGCAGGGCATCTGCTTTTCATGTAGAAGACCCCTGGTTGAATCCCCAGCATCTACAAATAGGACTGGGAGAGTCTGAACTCTGGGAGAATTGTTGCCAGTCAGTACCAATGGCCTGCCAGCTTCTTAGCTTCTGTTCCCAAATCCTCCTGTTATTCAGTTCCTTTTCAACATCTCCGCCCTCCCACTTTGCACACCAACTTTCATCCTTCTTCCACCACGCCAAATTCAAGCCGCATCCCCAGCACATCATCTTCATCACTTGTTGCATCCATGGCAAAGCCCCAAGTCTGCAATCTTTTGCATATTTGCCTAGGAATAAGTCCAAGTGAAATTGGTGGGACTTACTTCTGAGTAGACGTGGTTAGCATTGCACGGTCTCCCTCCCTTTCATTCGCTTTCCCGTTCCTTCTGCCCCTCTGTTCTGCTTTAGACTTTTAAGACACCACCTTTATCATAGCTGCCAAGTTTTCCCTTTTCTCGCGAGGAAGCCTATTCAGCATAAGGGAAAATCCCTTTAAAAAAGGGATAACTTGGCAGCTATGCCTTTATCCTTTTTCTTCTAAGGTTCCACTCAAAGTGAGGCTGCAATCGTACCCTAACCCCACCTGCCTGAGAATAAACCCCACTGTACTGAGGCGGTTTATCTCTGAGTAGGGATGTTTAGGATTGTACTATGTAGGATTGTACAGACACAAACTTTCCCCGCCGCCTCTCTCGCTCCAGTTGCCATCCCTCCCCATAGAACTGGCAGAGCTGAAACCTAATCCCACTAACTTGGAAGCAAGTCCCATTGAACTGAGTGGGGCTTACTTCAGAGCAGACATGGTTGGGATTGCACTCAAACAAGTCCTCAAGTGCTGTACTTCATAGTCCTGCTGCCTGCATTCCCCACTCCCCACTTTCTGCATTGCCTCAAGATGACACTTCTCAATTGTCTGAGCCCACAGGAGCTGGCTTCACTCTTCTTCCTCCCCTCTTTCTCTTTCCCTCCTTCTCTGTCTCTCTTCACTACCTCTCTGAGATCAAAACAGGAGCAGAATACCCCTTTCTTCATGGTGACCTTTGAAATCACAATGTGTAGGATCTTTCTCAGGAGTAGCTGGATGCAGGTAAAGGTTACTTGTGCAGTTACTTGTACTTATACTTGTGCGGCCCAGCATAATGTAAGAATACCCCTTAGCTTCCTTTCATCTATGTGAGCTCACTAATAGTAACAATTCCACCCTTTGTTAGTACTTTGTTATGGAATATATTATTCATGCTACAATATGATTGGCACACTTGAAAAGGGAAAAAGTTTGATTACATTAATTTCAAAAGAAAATACTTTATATATCACCAGCATAATATAATGGGTTGCATTAAGTCCACTGTGGGCTTGGCTACAAAATTACACCTTAATATTCCTAAATTCATAAAGTACATAGTTCTGCTGCAGTGCACTACCAGTCGTTCATTATGAAACAAGTCATATTTAACGTATGTTTTAAAAGGGCCCTTTTAGAGAAAGTATGAGTATTTGTGCTTTTTTATTCCATCTGAAACTGACAGATTGAAAACACAGGAACCTTTGGAGTGAGCAATTCATGAGTGCCAGGGTCATTTGCCCAATCCGTTTTAGCTATTGATATTCTACAAACAGTCAGAACTGACAGAAAGATGATGTGACGTGCAGGTGTTCACAATAACTCACTGTGGTCCTTTATCAGCTCCCTTTGCACTGATGAGAGAAAATCTGTCCCAGGGGATTAATTGAAAATCATTGAAGATACAAAGATATGAATGATTGTGAACATAAGTACAGCGTTCTAAGACAATCACAGCCTTGGAAAGCAAAGGTTAACTTCCTCAGTTTTGGTGCAAACCAGCATACACAAGTAGGCTGTACACAATGAGCCTATATAGAGAGGAAGAATTCAGGCCACAGTCACATCTTATATGTAACAAGATAAGCAAAATATGGGGGGGGGGAGTTCTTATGTGAAGGAGTCAGACGTGGCACACATTTTTATGTGACAACTGTTATAGTATCTGTAAATTTAGGATGCAAAGTCTAGTCACATACGACTCTGGGGTTGTGGGGTTCATCTCGCATTATTGGCCGAGGGAGTTGGCGTACAGCTTCTGGGTCATGTGGCCAGCATGACTAAGCCGCTTCTGGTGAACCAGAGCAGCGCACGGAAATGCTGTTTACCTTCCCACCAGAGTGGTTCCTATTTATCTACTTGCACATTGATGTGCTTTCGAACGGCTAGGTTGGCAGGAGCAGGAACTGAGCATAATAATAAGGAAGATGAAAAATTGATACACAGTTGAAAATAGAATTAATAGAACCCATGGAAGGGATGGGGGGGGGAGTCAGGAGATTCAGAGCAATCTCAATAATTAGATTGGGAATTGTTTTTGTTGTATGTTTATATTTTGGAAAACCAAATAAAATTTTATTTCACAAGAAAGAGGGGAAATTCACTAATAGGAAAGAAAATAGCTATAATAATTTGAAGCATACTATCCCAAATTACAGGTAAACAGGCCCAGGTACTTTTCTGCTGGACATGTATAAAATGTGTGCATATTTTTCTGTTTCCAAAATCATTGCAACTTCGTAATTTTTGGACAGAACTGACTGATTTGCAGACTAGTTCACCCCTATAAGCCAATCCAAACTTCAGCATGATTACTGCAGTGGTTTTCCTCCAATTGCAGCTGTTACAGTTATGAGATCTGTTCCATTTTCATTAACATATCTCCATAATACACTTAAAAATTGTTCAGTTGAATCTGCACTAAATCTGAATCTGTTAACTAGGCAGTGCTACCCTTAGGTTCATATGAGTGAATACAGCAAGATGTTCTCATGCACTACCTATAAAAAGGAATACCAAGGGTGCATTTTGTTATCACACGCTAAGACAGGCTGTGAGCTTATATCCTTTGATCTAACTTTAATAGCTGAAAGTGACTTTGCCATCAGAAAAAGCTTTGCTCCCAACTCAAAAAGCTTCCCCAGGAGTACAACTAAGCTGGGCATATTTTAGCCAAGGATATTGATGTAGATTGGATGTAAGAAATTGTCCCTTCATCCATAGGAAATGGGAGGATTTAACATCTGAGGATCCACCAAAGACCCACATTTTATTAACTTTTTTTAATAATTGTACAAGTGACAATAAAGTATTTCAATAATATGGAAGGGTTGGATGTTAATACTAGCCAAATAAAAATATTGTTTACACACACACACACACACACACACACACACACCATGAAGATTTACATCACCAGAGCTTGGACCCAAACATGTGTTTGACTAAATTTTAAAAATAAACCAAAGAATTAAAATTGAAAATCACAGTTGTAGATTAATTAAAGAATCCTAGTCCATTCCACTCTGCTGAGCAGTGAGATATAGAGAGGCAGCCTTGAACTTAGGCATTAGGAAACAGGCAGCCAGAGTGCAGCTTTGTCCTGGGGAATCGGGGTTCTTATTATTGCATTTTGGAACCTTTAGAGCATAATCCTATATGTGTCGGCTCAGAAGTAGGCCCCATAAACTTAACAGCTAGGCAGCCTTGAGGAATTCACTCTTTGCCAATGTGGTGTAGTGGTTAAGAGTGGTGGACTCGTAATCTGGTGAACCGGGTTCGCGTCTCTGCTCCTCCACATGCAGCTGCTGGGTGACCTTGGGCTAGTCACACTTCGCTGAAGTCTCTCAGCCCCACCCACCTCACAGAGTGTTTGTTGTAGGAGAGGAAGGGAAAGGAGAATGTCAGGCTAATGTGCAGATCAGAACTTTGGATGCAATTCTAACCTTCCATACCCCTGGCTGGCAGGGCTTTTCGAAGTAGGAGGGCCAGGCAGCCACAGTAGAAGGGATCGGTCCCAATCTGTTTCCAAACTAGCTCAGTGGGCCCAGTACTCAGTACTCAGTACTCAGTACTCAGTACTCAGTACTCAGTACTCAGTACTCAGTACTCAGTGGGCCCAGCATGATGGCAGTGAAACCAGCTCTGGACCCAGTGGATTCCTGATCAGTTCATCCCTGCTTCCTCCCCACCCTTGGAACATCTTGCTTGTGAGTGTTTGTGCTGGCTCCTGCCGGCAGTGATTCTGCCAATGGGACTCCAACCTGCCCAACATGTTCAGTGCACAGAAAAGGGAGGTCACTACTAACAGAGTGACACTTGTGGTGGCCAGTGGTAGAGCTCAGCGGATGGACCCCTTCCCAGTCTAATGTAAGGGGGAGGTTGGAATGCTCTGCCTCCTAAATAACCAGATTTCATACTATTCCAAATGTTGTGACACAGCTTTTTAGCAGTATAACTATATAGTGTGTATTTTGAGAGGCATTCCACATTAAAATTATGAAGACATATTTTGAAAGATGGTACATATTTACATATGTGTTAAAATAATATTTAGATACATATCTTGAGAGGAATTAAAAATATTCACAGTTCAATGCAAATCCTGAATGGAATTATAGATAAAACACATGAAACTTCCCTGGGCACCCATGGTCAGATTCATCCACAGCTAGATCCAGCCCTATTCTTCATTACTGTAGTAGTAGTAGTAGTAGTAGTAGTTATTTTAGTCTCAAAGATTTTCCTGTAAGATTGGGCTATACAAAAGTTACCTAAAGTCAAAATCACATATAACCAAAGCACTTTGGGTATAATGGTGGGCGGCATTGCCAAAGTATTTTCCTGGATGCTTTCCCCTTTCTGCCCCCTTTAATTTATTTTTACTTTATTTTGCCAAGCGTGTAAATCTGAATGCACACAACTTTATTGCACATAGGTTGTGAGTGCATTGTACTAAGGCTGTGCAAGGCACTCCATATTCAGTCTGGACCCAATTTGGTAATCCTGATTGGACCTAATTTGGACTGGACTGATCTTGAGCCTGACTCGTACCCCAAACCCAGTTGGGAGCCTTGCACAACTCTAATGTGAGGTTTTGTCCTACTAGCTGATAAACTATAGTTTGTTAAGAGTGCTGAGAGTTGTTAAGGGGCTCTCATTCACTCCAGAGTGGTTCATCAAACCTTCCCATGGAGCTCTGGGAGGGAACCAGGAGTCTCCTAACAATTCTCTGCACTTCTAGCAAATACTCTTCAGTTATCAGGATTCTTTGAGGGAATCCATGACTGAAGAGGCATAATATTGCTTTAAATATATGGTGTGGATGTGGGTCTAAGTAATAAACTCATTATATACAAATGAGTTGAAGATAGTTGGTTTAAGGAAATATTATAGGTCCTTAGTAGTTTGTGTCCAGTTTTTATTGTCGATAAGAAAGGAAGTTTTGCAGATATTAAAAGAAACTGGCCTAATAGAAATAAATGTACAAAACTGGCTCCCAAAGTCAAACCAAATTGCACTTTTCTAATTTGCAAATCAAATGTGAATCTTATTTTCCATTGATGGATACTTTAAATATTTCTTAATCAATTTTGAATATGCATGTGAATTTATGCTTCATTAAAGTTCAATTTTGAATGGCAGTGAAGTTTAAGGTTGATGAGTTTGACTAATTCAGGTCTGAAATCTGAATTTATTAAAACCATATTCATCTATACCCAGAGGGAAACAACCAACTAATTCCAAATTATAGAATTATATGTTGTTGGGTTTTTGGTTTTTTTTTAAAAAAAATCAATTTCTTAGAGAAGAGCTGAATATATTTCAAAAACTTGGTGCACAATTCTGATAGGGGGAAAGAGAAGTCTCTTACTAACATGTAAATATATGAGAGAATATTTAAACACTGGTGTATAATTAACTTGCCTAGTTTAAGACATGTTTAAAGAAGTGCAACGTGGTCCTTCAGGCATTGCCAACACTCTCTAAACATCAGTTCCAAAACTTAAAGTGAAAATCTTATTGGCCTACTTCACATGGTTGCTTAAGACTCAGCTAAATAAAATAATTACAGTGCACACTTATTTATGCTATACCTGTCTGAGTTCATTTCACCTTTAAATATTATTATTATTATTATTATTATTATTAAATTAATGTGTTTGTTGATTAACAGCAATCAGTCTGTCTCCAGGTGACATGCAACAAATTTAGAAGATTGTTGTTGTTGTTTAAAAAATTAAAACAGCAGACAGAAATAATTAACAATCATAACACAACAAAACACCACCCAGCCTCTAAAACGTAAACAGAGTTAATAATAGCAGCAACTGAGAAAACAACTTGCACTTAATGAAACCAGGAGAATGGAACCACTTTGACCCATTTTTATAGTAGCCACTGACATAATAATAATAATAATAATAATAATGCAGTCTAGGATAGATAAACACCACCAGCTCAACAGTCTGATGAGATTTAAAGGTAAAGGTAAAGGGACCCCTGACCATTAGGTCCAGTCGTGACCGACTCTGGGGTTGCGGCGCTCATTTCGCATTATTGGCCGAGGGAGCCAGTGTACAGCTTCCAGGTCATGTGGCCAGCATGACAAAGCCGCTTCTGGCGAACCAGAGCAGCGCACGGAAACACCGTTTACTTTTCCGCTTGGAGCGGTACCTATTTATCTACTTGCACTTTGACGTCCTTTCAAACTGCTAGGTTGGCAGGAGCTGGGTCCAAGAAATGGGAGCTCACCCCGTCGCAGGGATTCGAACCGCTGACCACCTTCTGATCAGCAAGCCCTAGGCTCTGTGGTTTAACCCACCAAATCACACACCAATAATGAAAACGCAAAAGAGATGAGATAGATTTGCCTTATTTTATCTCTTAACAACATTGGGGCCAAATTTGTGGCCTTCCCAATGTTTCTAACAGCGTTGGATATATATATTTAAAACCCTCCACTGTTCAGCTCCACCCACAATGACAATCTCTATCTGTTTGCCTCTGGCCCAGATAAATACTCCCTTTTCCCAAGCTTCCTCTGATTTCAAGGGATCATGGGCAGGTCCAAAAGCACCGCCACTTAGGGCAGCAAAGATTCCCGGAGCCCAGGTTTAATAATCAGGTGAGCCTTCCATACTTGGTCCTGATTATATAGTAGCAGTTTCCTGGTCTGTGGGTAAGAGAGGAGGAAAAGCAGATAGGGAAGAGAGACAAACATTTTTATAATCATTATTTTCTTTCCTTGAAGGCAACCTTTGGACAACATTGATTTTTCTCTTTAGTTAATACCCAAGCAGCATCTGAGTTTCCCGCGCAGCAGTGTCTGCCATTAATTCTACCAACCACTCCCCAGAAAACACACCACAGCCGAAGAATGTGATAAATGATATAGGAACCTAATCATGAGTCACAACAGTGAGCAAATTAATCCTGATATTTCACAACTTTTTAGTGGCTTTCAAGAAGAGCACAGAGAGATTACTGGATTAATAATACTCAGTTTTTTGCCTCAGTCTCAGATGAAACAGCCCCACGGAATAAAATCAAAACCTACTTTGAGTAAACCAGCAATAAAGCAAGGGGGGGTGAGTGGGAAGAGAAATGGTTGATTCAAAGTAAGTTTTCTCTTTTTTTATTTAATCTCACACCTGCTGTTCTTTTCGCTGCATGGCAGACAGCAAAGTTATTTCATATGTTTTCAAAGGTCTGAAGGAGAGTAGCATTAACTCAAAAGAATGCTTGGTCTTCTATGGAAATCTTTGAGCTGAGGAAGCCACTTAATATCATAGAGCCAACTATGAGGTCAGAAAAGGACAATCTGAAAGCAAAATGCACAGGATTCTTCTTCCCAGGGTTTAAAAGTCTTCTTTTATATAACAGTTTTGTTTTATTTTTTCCCCATTTTAATGGGATGCCACAATGCATCATTCAACTGGTGCCAACATCATATGTGGTTTTTTGTTTGTTTGTTTTTTTGCATAGCAGCTTTTTCTGCTCTGTTTTCTTTAATTTGAAGTTTTACACTCAATACTAGACACAGGTTAGATAGAGATCAAGAACCTGCATTTTCAAAGAGGGCAGAGGATTGGACTCATAATTGTTCTTTCAACACTAAATGTGGTGTATCCACTATATGTGCTTTGTCTGGTTTCATACTTGGAAATCTTAAGTACAACTTTGCCCACAGGCCCTGTGAGGAAGATAGGAGGAAGCCACACGGGCAAACTAGAACAACATAAAATATAAAAAGAGGACACAGTTTTAAATTTACCAATTTTGTGATATCTGGATTCAAGATATATATGCATATATTGGATAGTAATCTCACACAAGCATGGAAAAACATATACCTGCTATTAATTGAAAGGTTTGTGCTTTCTGATTATTAGGAGTTTGTTTTAAATGCTTGCATACATAAAGAGAAGTCTGAGTTGTGAATTGATCTAGGTGAATTAGAAGAGAGGGAGAATGGGAAGTTTTCTGAAAGACCACAGACTGATTGCTGAGATGAGTAGTATCGAACCCATAACCAGGTGATAGGGCATGGCCCTCGGCAGTGGAAGAATGTTGGGATTATTAAGAGCTGACATCTATAGCATTATTGTACTACTACAATGGTCAGGAAAAATTGAGGAACTGTCTAGTACAAAAAACACGAAGAGCACGCTAAGAATGGACGAAAACTTTGTGCACATAGGGATTTGACTCAAAATTGTGGGTTTTGACACAATATGGAAAATTTATTTTAACATGCCAGACCAAAAAGGCTCCCCATCCCTGCTCTAGGAGGCAGTTGTCCTGTAATGTGACTTTTTTTTCCTTCTTCCAATGAATATTGTTTCTTAAAACAAATGCCTGTTTATTTGCACTAACCATTGATCAGTGGAACCTGTTTTCCTACTCTAGTAACTTTGCAGACCTTCAGTTTTATGATTATTCATTCATCCTTCTCTCATTCACAGAGGTTACAGCTGATCATATTAAGAATAGTTATATTATAAGGGTAACCATCTATTCACAAAATCTTTAAATATTTTGCAGAAATCCTAAGTGTGTGACATTGCTACTGCCAACTTCTCCAATTATGCAAGTCTGTCACCCTGAGACTAGGTGAAATCTCTGTAGGAATAGAACCATAGCTGCCAAGTTTTCCCTTTTCTCGCGAGGAAGCCTATTCAGCATAAGGGAAAATCCCTTAAAAAAAGGGATAACTTGGCAGCTATGAATAGAACACCCATATATCTAAAAACTTTGGCAGTAAGTCAACATTGTTTTGATTTAATAATCCTTTTAGGAACTCAGTTGAAGTTGTTTTTTTCTTTTTTTAAAAAAATAAAACCCACGCAGATGACTTCATGTGCAAATGTTGTTTATGTAAAATAAAGGCATAAAACTACCGGCAAAAAATGTTGTCAGCTGATTTTTTTTTCACCTCTCGCTGATCACAGCCAACTTTCTGAAATCTTTAAGAGCTCTCTCCATATGCTTGAGGCTGCAGCTCACCCTGCTGCTTTGTAACCGCACGGGAGGAACAAAGATATTCCGATTGTTATTGAACAATGATTTCCAGCAATTCGGAAGAGACACCTGCCCAGTTGGGCACTCTAGATAGATTTCCACCAGGGCGCTGCAGAGTGATCAGCACAAAGCTATTTAGCACAGGTGTTTCTGTAATTTTGATTAATAGCAACAGCTCACAGTGCTCAGCAACCATCAGGTTCGCTCTTCCTCTCAATCTGAGCTAGCAATGGGGATGCCGATCGAGTAATATAGAACATGGAGAAATCTCGCCTGTCTTCTGACAGGGTAATCATACCCTTTTAGAAGTTGCTTCCTCTTAAGCAGGGATATGTGCCTTCCCGTTCTTCTCCACCCCTTTCCAAAAATGCTATAAATACAAAAGAAGTGTCAGGTTTGTGCTCTACACCTGTTAGGTTCCCTCCTGCCCGGCACACCTGGTGACTACCCACAGACTGGCAATATGTCACTGGCACAGAGCACAAGAGAAGCTGACAAGCATATGAGTTGGATGATGAATCTGTTTTCTTTACAGACTCATCCCAGATACCCTTTTGTTTATCCGTTTGACCCTAGGGTATTTTGACAAGGTACTATAACATCCTTTTCCTCCACATACAGTAGAATTTGATTTTTGTAATGGGCAAGATTGCCAAGAGCAAACAAAAGTGCCAATGGAATGCTTCCCCGCCCCCCGCCCCCCGCCCCCAAGCACACCTTCCTTTAAAAGCAATTAAATGTTGCATCTTTATCTGTGTTGAGATTTCCAAGTCTTTTATGGCATGCTGCACTTGTGCTTCAGAACTAAGCTGTCAGTGTCACATTGTGGTTGGTTCTTGCAGCTTGTTTTTGGATGAAGGGCTGAGATTTCATAGGGTCATTATTATTTTTTTGTAGTGGGAAATGGCTTTTTGGATAGGAATCCTGCCATTTGAAGTTTAAAGGAGCCTCTCAACTGTTTGACTCGCAGTTTTCTCATTGTTGCTCACCCTGAAAAGCAACATATGTTCCCACAATGTTTTCAAGTAAGTTCAGAAGCAACTGTTTTCTTTTTTAAATGACAGGGGCTTTTAGAGAAAATAAGCAAGATTCACATCGTCCTTAGTTGGCATGGTGCCAACATCCTTTCTCCTAATCCCAGAAACATGAGGAAAGAATCCTCAGATTCACATTGAATCTCTATTATCATTTGTCGTGCTCTTCATCACTTTGCTGGTAACATCACATCGCCATTTGTCCATGGTGACTTTCTGCCTTCCCACTTAGGAGTGAGATTCACACTAAAGGTTGTATCTAACAAAGTTGTCTCATCAGTACAGTGAAGCTTCTTCTCCCCCTCCTCTCCCTGTGTGCTCCCTGCACCATCCTATGATCCTTTGGGATAAAGTGCAGTGTAGAAATGATTACTCAATAAAGTAGAAGTTGGAAGCGTTAGTTTGTTCAGGCAAAAGACCCATCTAGTCCAGCATTCTATTCTAACAGTGGTCAACCAGATGCTTATGGAAGCTTGCTGACAGGACCCAAGTACAACAATGCTCTCCCCAATTTCAATTCTCAGCTACTGGTATGCAGAAGCATACTCTCTATCAGTGGAGGTAAAACATACCGGTAGTTTCTTCATGTATTTTAGAAAAGGAGTTGTGCAGGGGTTGGGACCAACACAAGCACATTTCTGCTCTGTCCCTCACTCTAGACATGTGGATATAATGCCTGAATAGGGTTAATATCTATCTTATGCTACTTTAGAAATCTTGGTTCATATAATGTTTCAATGCAGTAGCTGGTACGCCCTTTTGTTTTACTGGCCTACGTGAATAGCATTTCAGCTAAAATAGCTTTTCTAGAATCCCTGGGAAGAGAGTGAAACCAACAGAAAGATAGGCCGCGATGTCCCACCGCTGGGAGCCGGAAAATAATGTTTTACAGAATGTACCGACATGGTTCTGAGAGGCAGAATAGTGGTTAGAAAGAAAAGCATTCACCTAGGAGTCTGATTAGTCTCCTACCCTTGAAGAAAATTGTTATTCTTAGGTACTCATACTTTAGTGGAAAGCCTTTGTTCAAATGTTAAAGCCACAGATTAATCTCTCTGATTTGGGCAGTAAACAAGCCATTAGCCTGACTCCAGCTCCGAGAAATGCCTGCATTTCAGAGGCTTTAAAACATGCTCTAATTTTCTTACTGTTTCTTTTTCCAGGCATATTTAGGGTTTTTTCTCTCTCTCTAAACAGAGCAGCATTAAGAACGGTTCAGAACATGAAGTGCGGTATACAAAAGTCTTATCTCCGTCCCCTTACGTCCTACAATTAACCAGATAAAAGGACAGCTCTCTATGCCAGAAGCTAGGAAGCTGGGCTGGGGAAGCAGGACATGGCCAACACAGTGGAGCACTGTGAGAGATATGTCTGCACAGTGGTGTGTGAGGGGACTTCAATGATGAGTGTGGTGGTAATGGGCACTAGTGTGCTTGCCAGTACTTCCTGTGGTGCCCGCAAAAGGTCTCAGCAAATATTCCCACAAAAGTCCTCAGCACACAAGACTGACTGCTCTTCCTGTTTGCCTCTCCTACACTAAAAACACCCTTTAAGACATTTCATTGGATACCAGGATTTTGAACTGAGGAGAGGGACAAAGAGCTTCAATGTGGTGAAGACAGTGACTTTTGTACGTGCTTTTTCTCCTGTTGACTGAGTAACTGATGGGGTTCTCTCTCTGTTTTGTCTCTTTCTGCTTTTTTAGATGTGGCAGCCATTTTGTGACTGGTGCCTGAGGCACTTTCTCAAGATTCCAAATGTTCCTATTGGCCAAAAAAATGTTAGGGATCAAATTCATGTCTATTGGCATAGATTCCCCCAAGTCCCCTCAGCCCAAATGGTGCCCTGCTCAGGCCCGGCTCTAGGTGCAGTCCCGGTGGCGCAGGGTGCTGGGGGGGGGCGCTGTGCGGCAAAGCCGCGCAGAAGCCATGCTGCGCGCTGTGAGGGCAGGGGTGCCAGAGCGACCTCAGCGCCAGGGCGCCCAACCTGCCTGAGATGGCCCTGGTCCTGCTCACCCCTAGGGTCAACACATTAAGGAACATTGCTGTACTATTTAGCTTATCAGTTCCTGCCTTCATCTATCCATGCCCTCCACCTGAAGAAGGTCACTTCTGTTAGCAGAGTGAGTGGCATAAAGCAGATGGAGTCCAGGTGGAGAAGAAAATGTTGGTAAATACTTTACTGTGTGTAAAGAGAACAAAAAGAATGACATAATACGAGGAGAAATAAAACAGAGAGGTTTGTATTATTTACAGGCCTACATAGGTGGGAAGAAAATAACTTTTCCATTCAACTCCACAAATAGTTGATTCTTAACCACCTTCCTCACTGACAGCTAACCCTACAACAAACTAGACTACAACAAAGTCTGCTGCCATCCAGACCAATAACAGAATTAACCCCTAATGAGGATCTGTGCTGTTGTGCTTCCAAAAGCTTCACCCTGATGCATGGCATGGTTGCCTTGCTCTCAATTCCTGCTCAGCAGCAGAGACCAAATATTGCTTTCCACTCTGCCTTACCAGGTGGATCTATGCATTAATTAAAGTGCCTATCAATAAGAGAGCATAAGTGAAAATTGAAAGCTGATGAACACACTGAGTTTTAAAGCTACAGTACTGTTTCCAGAGTAGGCACCAATTTCCCCCTAATGCACAACTGCCCCAGACAATTGATGCAGTATTGTATTTCTGAGCAGGGCAAAAAAAAAAGGCGGAAGGACACTATCACAGGTGAGCTGGTAGAAGCACTGCAGGGTCAGTGCACAACAATCGGATGCTACATGGCTTTTCTTCTTTCTTTTCGAAGATGAAATTTTATGTTGAAATAAACCATGTAACCAAGGAAGAAAACCATATATCAAGATCCCTAAGAGGCAAAATGAAACCAAGGAGAAGCTCACTATCAAGATAGCTTAAATGTGCAACTTATGCAGACAAATCACTCAGATGCCCATCAGTGCACCCAACACACACACCTATAAATCTTTGACTGGAATGGGAACCAGAAGAATTAAGAGCTTTTTAGGAGATACATACCCCATGGTGTCAGGGCTTTTTTTTAAAAAAAAGAATTATTTTCTTCTTGTCCTTCCTAGTACCTGCTCTATCTACAGTTGCTTAGAAGGTTCCTACTTTCTAGAGCCTGAGGTTCCCTCTTCCCAGTTCTGCATTTATACTGAGGTGCTTTTCATGCTTTTAATACATTGATATCGATTTTCAAGCTTGTTTCAGAAACAGTGAGCTCTAGAAACATTACATAAAACCAAATCTATGGTTCATGAAGTATGGTTCATCACAGTGCTTTGGAAGGTGCCAATACCCGTCAGGCCAGAGATATTTGGCAAGGCCATAAGCTCCAGGCCTGTAAGAAAGGCATCACGGATTCATCCTCATGTTCCTCTGTAGAGTCTTCTGTGGTGCTGTGGTCCAAACCACTGAGCCTCTTGGGCTTGCCGATCGTAAGGTCGGCACTTCAAATCTGCACAGTGGGGTGAGCTGCCATTGCATAGCAGTTTGAAAGCACACCAGCACAAGTAGATAAATAGGTACCGCTGTGGCGGGAAGGAAAATGGTGTTTCCATGTGCTCTGGCTTCCATAACAGTGTTCCGTTGTGCCAGAAGTGGTTTAGTCATGCTTGCCACATAACCAGGAAAGCTGTCTGCAGACATATGCTGGCTCCCTCAGCCTGAAAGCAGAGATGAGTGCCACATCCCACAGTCAGATTTGATTGGACTTAATCGTCCAGCGGTCCTTTACCTTTACCTTTTTACCTTCTATTATGCTGGCTCTCAAAAATCACACCGGACCCATGGAGCAGAGGTGTTATTTCCTACTCATTCATTTATTTGCATGCTGCTTTTCGACACACAAAAATCGTGCTCAAACCAGCTTACAACAAAGAATACATTTCAAACCAATACCACAAAACAATTTCATAATACTATAGCAAAACAATAGGAAATGCAATAACATACAAAGAACATTTCTAGGCTATGCGCATATAACAAGATTACTTAAGCAACATGCAGCATCCAAAAGCAAAAATAACACGGGAGGTTCAGAGTTTCACCTTAGTCCTAGATACACCACTCTTGTGATGTCCCTCTTCTGGAGCAACATCCCATAAAGTTTCCAAGGGCAAAGGGTGTGGTACCTGGAAACACCCCTCCCATGATATGATTCTATGATGATGCTCACCTGCTCATTAAGGACCAAAGCTAATTAAAGGATGATAATGCTGTGTTGTGAGTGAACACGAATTGAAATTTCTAACCCCCACTCCTTTGAATTAACATGATAATATAATGCACAGGTGTATTAAATATGTCAGCCAAGTTGAAGTCACATGGTGCAACTTAACCATCTGAACATTCCTTCTGTTTCTCTATATTTTGTTCCCAGCTTTCTCTGATCTGTGTGGGCTGCTGAGGCATTATAGCTTTTTAATATCTCACTAAATATATTTGTGATGCTTAATTGAAGGTTAACCTTTATTTTGTTCAATAAATTCATTCTCAATTTAATAGTTCTGAAAAGGAAAATCACTTGGTCAAGGTCTTTTATTTAGCTGGTCTTGTTTGCCTTCAAAGGCGGGGGGGGGGAATGGAAGAAAGGAAGGGGGAGGGAAGCCTCTGCTGTGAATTGATGTAGCAGAGCCTTAACAGGGTAAAAAATAATTTTGATGATTTCTCCATGGCACTACAATTATATCCAGTACACTTGACAATGAAATAAACAAATAGTACAAATGAAGCCATTAATTCCCTCCCTATCTACACAATTCTAATTGGAAGCACTTAATTAGACTTGGCTACTGTTTCTTGAGACGATTGCACAGCACACATTGAAACTAACATCCTGCCAGAAGATGTATTTATCATAGTTTTATTAAGTACAACAAATAGATACAATGCTGCTAGGTAACTAATGATAAACACTGCCATCAGGTATAATTTTTTTATCTCTAAATTTATTGGAAAACAAAGTTCATTTGTTACTGGCCTGCTGCTGTTCTAATTGTTATAATAAATATACCAGCTTCTTTAATATATCCACTCACTTTTTAATATGTCTCTCTTTATAGCTAGCAATAAACGCCCCTAAAGCTCCCAGTAGTTTTTGCCTTTGTTCGTATCACCATTCCCCACTATATTAACAACTTTAAATTTTGGAAACAGGGAGGATGAATAGGATTGTGTGGGACTGAACAAAACATTGAGTCATTTCCCAGCATTTCTCTCCATGGGATCTCAATGGCTTGGAGGGCGAGTGCACAGTCACCCCTCACATGCCATCGCACTCCATGCTGTCCCCTCACCAGCACTGTTGACAGGTTGAGAGAAGTTCTGAAGCTTCAGTGGGGAGGCCTGCCTAGCATGAACATATGGAGTCCTGACTCATGGAAACTGCCTATGTGGGGATGGGGGCATCCAGGGCCGTCTCAAGCATGTCGGGCGCCATGGTGCAGAGATCGCTCCAGCACCCACGCTCTGCCCCGTTTCTTGTCGCGGCTGGTGGGCGGGCACAGGGCGCTGCACAGCTTTCGCGCGGTGCCCCCTGCCGGGCCGGCGCCCTAGTGCCCCACACCACCCAGCCTACCCCTAGGGCACAGGGCACAGTGACATCTGCAGTTTGTGCATACAGAGCCCTGTCTCTTTGCATTTAACTGAGGCCACATGGAGAAAAATGCCTGAATAGGCTTAGGAAAATCATTGCTGGATTCCACATTCCATTCACACCATACTTTTCAAGCACTGTGATGCACCTAAGGAACCCCTATTCCCCTCCCAGAGCAGTGACGTAGCATGGACTGCTAGCCCCCAGGGCAGGGCAAGTGTTGTGAGGAATGTTCAGTACAATTGGTTTAATTCACACTGAAATGGGAATGCCTGTGTGTATTGGTGAAAGGATTTAACATGGGATATTCCACTGCAGTATTCTAAAGGACTCTGAGCTTTAACTGAGTTGTTATTTAACTATTGTTGTTTTCTGCTTGCTAACGCATGAGTGTTTAACTTTAGATCACTTGACAAGTATTGAATTGCAAATTCGCCATCTTCAAAGGGTGGTGACTCTAGTCTTTGTTTTCAGACTCTGTGAGAATGAGGATGTAAATGAAGTTCTCCTGATAACAGCTCCATGTTAATGGAGGCTGGAATGCAGGCTGTGGGGAGAGACAGACCTCTGCTTCTAGGACCGGTCTTTTGGAATTATTTCATATTTTCTAAGATGCTGAGCCTATGCCTTGGCAGGCATATGTCTTATGGAACTGCTTGGATGTATCATTTGATGTTTCTATTCTGTTTTGAAGAAAGTTCTGCAGGTAAAATTGTGAATCAAACTTATGGGCCTTGACAATGTTTTTCTTCCAAAAGGAGTTTGGAATGTTTTATGCATTCATTTGCTTCAAATTGCACAATATTAAAATCTGCAATAAGCAACCCAAGCATATTGGGGTGTTTAAATTTCTCCTTCCCATCTGCTACAATCCAGATAATTTTCAAGCAGCTGCTATTAGGGTATGTTCAATGCAAACGTGCATCTAATGCCACATCTAGTTTGGTCCCTATATTATACAAGAACTGGAAGTTGTAAAACAAAGCTTCACAATCCCTTTTGTTGCCTGTTTAAAAGTCAGTGGCTGGTAATATTGACGTACTGCGCTTGGGGAAAGCACTTTGAAACTTAAAAAAAAGGGGAGTTATAGAAGTTTGCAGTTCATGCACATAAACAAAAAATCCTCCCAACACTGCAGAGATGCAAAGATAGAACGTGTGCTGAATACAGGCACATCAGGATTTTTCTCATACCTAACAATTTCTTCTTCTTCTTCTTTTACAAGCACAGTGGTTCATCCTCTGCTGCTGACTATCTGAGAATCGCAGAAGGTAATAAACTCAGTGTAGCCTTGACTGGAAAATCACCCCCATTGTGGCATTCTAACTTGTTCTACAGATTTCTAAACTGCTTGTCACTGCTGGTTCAAATCTTCCAGCATGAAGTTTTCAAATAATTTGCTGACTGCTATCACCATGGGGTTAATACACGAACAAGAGCAACACACTGTGGATAAAAGAAAATGCTTCACTAACCTGATCAGCAGTACAGCCAAGATGCCTCTTACTAAACTTAACCTCTTTCTGTGAAGTCTGACTCCCAGTTTGGGCTGCCATCCTCAAAGGACTCTTTCCACTGATGGAAACACTAATACCAGGGATTTGAATATTGCGTGTACTTTGGGGATCACAGCCTATTAATCTCTCTCTCTCTCTTCTTTCTCTCTCTCTCTCTCTTTCTCAGAGGAAAAAAATGAATTTAGAATTAACATTTAATAGAATTTTAGGTTCCAAACTAAGATGAGCTGCTGAGACCTTCTGGGCTAAATATTCAATCACTGTGTAGCATTAATAGGAATCTTGTAGCATGAAAGTGACTCCTTTAGGCAGTGACTAGGCTGCATCAGAAATGCAAATACTGTCACTGGGTTGCTCTGGGTCAGCTTTGAGTTTCTTAGATTAATACTTCCTGGAGTGGGATGTGTGGAACAAAGGGTGAGTGTGTGGGGAAGATCTTGATAATAGTTGTAAACAACTGAGGCTCCCAAACCGCAGTCCACAGACCAATCTTGACTGCTGAAGAAAGGTCTGAAATCATAAGCCGCTGGTTGTAGTAGACTAGAGTGGACCAAGAAGTGCTTAGAGGGAGTAAGTGCTTAGAGGGAGAAGTAAAGGGTAATAGCTTGAAAAGGAGGGAAACAGAGCTAGGAAACCAGAAGAAAGCATACATTTTCCTACCAAAAATGGATAGATATATCTACCGGTATCTACACACACACACACACACACACACACCATATTATCTATTATCTTAAATTTTAAAGACAAACAAGATTGCATGCCCAGTCGCAGAGTCCCCACACCCAGGAGCCTAGCTGACCACGGGGCATAATGAATGGAAGCAACAACAGTAATGGGATTAAAAAGGCTGCAACTTTATTGATTTTTTAGATGTACCCTGTTTCTCATATTTTAAGACATACCCATAAAATAAGCCATAGCAGGATTTTTAAGCATTCAAGGAATATAAGCCATACCCCGAAAATAAGACATAGTGATAGGCACAGCAGCAATGCCGGCCGCAGCAGGAGGAGGAGGAAAAAAATAAGACATCCCTTGAAAATAAGCCATAGTGTGTTTTTTTGAGGAAAAAATAAATATAAGACATGTCTTATAATATGAGAAACACGGTAGGTAAACCTTGGCATAGGCATTGGGCGTGTATCCCTCTCAGCCCCCTGCTGGGGGACTGAGGCATGACAGGGTCTGGTTGAGAGGAAATTCAAAATGCATGTTTATGCAGATGGGCCAACCCAAATGCTGGGGGAAGCACGATGCTCCGCAGTGGCCTGGGAGGGACACTAACAGTCGGGACAAGATGGCGAGGCTCCGTGGGCTAAGGAGGTACCACAGCATGCCGCAACCGCCACTCACTGCGGGAGAGTGGTAAGCAGCCATTAACACAGCTCTGAAAAATCTAACAGGAGGCTGGAAAGGGATTCACAGCTGCCATCTGTGGGAAATCCTCAGTTTCTGTTCTGATGAAAAAATTGTTCTCATCCAACCATTTGACTTGTTTGGAGAAATTCTTGCAGTTGTCACACAAAAGTGGCTATCAAAAGGTGTGTCGGTGTGTGTGTAGGTGTGGGTTTGTAGGGGTGCAGCTGAGTCACCAGCCAAAGCTGACGGAAGGCACTTCATGCCACTGAGGCCGCTTGAGCCTTGAGACATAGCAATGGATCCAGAAGTACCCCGAAATGGCGTACCCACTCCTTCAGAAGTGGTGTAACCCCATCAAGAGCAAGGAACCTCCCATCCATCTCATCTAGGGGACTAACAATGCCTCCATCTTATCCAGATTGAGCTTCAGTTTGCTTGCTGTTATCCATCCAGTCTATTACTGATGTACTAGACAACAGTCTAGCATATTCACTGCCATACCTGCATATGTAAAGTAGGGCAGTGCAAGTTGCTGACAATGTACTCCAAAACTCCAGATTATGCCACTCAGCATTTTCATGTATATGTTAAGCAGCATGGGGGATAAATCCTGAGAAACCCCACAGTGAAGTCTCTATGTGGCTGAAGAGCACTCCCCAAAACAGAGATGGGTACAATACAGAAGCTAACACCAGAAAGCTAATATAGCTTTTCCCAACTTCCTTTTCACTATACTCAATCTTGTTTTAAATTACCGCTCCCCCTCCGTGTCACCCCTGCTCACTCTACTGAAACCTCTATCCTTTCCCCGTATACTTTTCTCTCCTTCCCTGCTTTACTCAAACTTTTGCTGCTGTTTTAAACTACCACTCTTTCCTCTCAGTGTTACCCCCTTCTTACTCACAAGTGGGCTCTCACTTGTGGGGTGCCTCAGGGTTCCGTCCTCTCCCCCATGCTTTTTAACATCTATATGAAGCCGCTGGGAGAGATCATCAGGGGGTTTGGGCTGGGTGTTCATCAGTATGCGGATGACACCAAACTCTATCTCTCTTTTAAATCAGAACCAGTGAAGGCAGTGAATGTCTTGTGTGAGTGTCTGGAGGTGGTTGGAGGATGGATGGCAGCTAACAGATTGAGGTTGAATCCTGACAAGACAGAAGTACTGTTTTGGGGGGACAGGGGGCGGGCGGGTATGGGGGACTCCCTGGTCCTGAATGGGATAACTGTGCCCTTGAAGGACCAGGTGCGCAGCCTGGGAGTCATTTTGGACTCACAGCTGTCCATGGAGCCACAGGTTAATTCTGTGTCCAGGGCGGCTGTCTACCAGCTCCATCTGGTACGCAGGCTGAGACCCTACCTGCCTGCAGTCTGTCCCACCAGAATGGTGCATGCTCTAGTTATTTCCAGCTTGGACTACTGCATTGCGCTCTACATGGGGCTACCTTTGAAGGTGACCCGGAAACTGCAATTAATCCAGAATGTGGCAGCTAGACTGTTGACTGGGAGTGGCCGCCAAGACCACATAACACCGGTCCTAAGAGACCTACATTGGCTCCCAGTACGTTTTTGAGCATAATTCAAAGTGTTGGTGCTGACCTTTAAAGCCCTAAACGGCCTCGGTCCTATATACCTGAAGGAGTGTCTCCACCCCCATTGTTCAGCCCGGACACTAAGATCCAGCGCCGAGGGCCTTCTGGCGGTTCCCTCACTGCAAGAAGCAAAGCTACAGGGAACCAGACAGAGGGCCTTCTCGGTAGTGGCGCCCGCCCTGTGGAACGCCCTTCCATCGGAGGTCAAGGAGATAAACAACTACCTGACATTAAGAAAACACAGTTTTTAATCTGTGATATTTTAATGTATTTTGGTATTTGTTGGAAGCCTCCCAGAGTGGCAGGGGAAACCCAGCCAGATGGACGGGGTATAAATAATAAATAATATTAATAATAATTACTCAAATTCAAAATTATGATATGGCCCTATAAATTCCCTGATTAGGGCTGTGCAATAACAGCCTTACATTTTTATGTGTTTAGGAAGACATAGATATATCATATCCATTTTACATGTTGTTTTGCTTTGTACATTCATAAATGGCTTTTATACCTTCTACATTGCTTCGCGAGTAACTGTGACCTTAAGTCAGCCATGAATGTTGCAATCCCCTCAATATGAGTTGAGCAGTGTAAGCAAAATCGTTTATGATATAGATCTTGGATCTGTGGCCCTTGAGATGTTGTATTCCGTCTCCCATCAACATGCATGCTCAATGTTCATTTGAAAGGGCAAAGGTTCCCAATCTCTTATGTTGTTGTTGTTTAGTCGTTTAGTCGTGTCCGACTCTTCGTGACCCCATGGACCATAGCACGCCAGGCACTCCTGTCTTGCACCGCCTCCCGCAGTTTGGTCAAACTCATGTTCGTAGCTTCGAGAACACTGTCCAACCATCTTGTCCTCTGACGTCCCCTTCTCCTAGTGCCCTCAATCTTTCCCAACATCAGGGTCTTTTCCAAGGATTCTTCTCTTCTCATGAGGTGGCCAAAGTATTGGAGCCTCAGCTTCACGAACTGTCCTTCCAGTGAGCACTCAGGGCTGATTTCCTTAAGAATGGATAGGTTTGATCTTCTTGCAGTCCATGGGACTATCAAGAGTCTCCTCCAGCACCACAATTCAAAAGCATCAATTCTTCGGCGATCAGCCTTCTTTATGGTCCAGCTCTTACTTCCATACATCACTACTGGGAAAACCATAGCTTTAACTATACGGACCTTTGTCGGCAAGGGGATGTCTCTGCTTTTTAAGATGCTGTCTAGGTTTGTCATTGCTTTTCTCCCAAGAAGCAGGCGTCTTTTAATTTCGTGACTGCTGTCACCATCTGCAGTGATCAAGGAGCCCAAGAAGGTGAAATCTCTCACTGCCTCCATTTTTTCCCCTTCTATTTGCCAGGAGGTGATGGGACCAGTGGCCATGATCTTGGTTTTTTTTATGTTGAGCTTCAGACCATATTTTGCGCTCTCCTCTTTCACCCTCATTAAAAGGTTCTTTAATTCCTCCTCGCTTTCTGCCATCAAGGTTGTGTCATCTGCATATCTGAGGTTGTTGATATTTCTTCCGGCAATCTTAATTCCGCCAATCTCTTATATAGATCAACAAATGGGGAAAGAAATGAAGTGTTCAGAGTTATGATGTTCTCATTGTTTAAAAGTTCAGCTCAGATAACTCCAGTGAAGCCCTATTTTTGTGTCCACATTTGTATCCTACATTTCCTTCAAGGAACACAGGACAGCAGACATCACTCCATTTTATCCTTGAACCAATGATATGTTAACCCGAGAGGTGGTGATTTGCTCACTGCTTATAGTACTATTGATTAGCTGGTTCTCCAACTAATTATGTAAGTTTGCAATGTAAAGGGCTCTCTTCTAAGCTAGACTAATCATATCATACCCACCTCTCCTTGCAAGCGCAATAGGTTGTACATAATCAAATAGTTAAGAACTGAGCTACAATCCTAAGTCCACTTTCCTCAGAATAAACCCCATTCTATTCAATAGGACTTACCTCTGTATATCTGTATCTGTATACCTCTGTATATTAAAGATACTGTATATCTTTAAAATGGGTTAGAATGGTGCTTTTTTGTGATGATACCAAGTGGTATGGAGTACCATGACTTCTTTTTTGCTGCTCATGGCAGCCATTTTGCACTGGTAACCATGGCACTTTTATTAAGATATGTGCACCAGCACCTCAATATATATAGTTTTTTTATCCCAAAAAGTAGTGGGGTAGAACTTTGCTTAGCTGCATACCATTTCTCTTCAATTAAATTATGGAACACTTAATCCCATTTATTGGCATCCACACTAAGGATAATGAGATGGGGTATTTGGCCTTCCATTAGGTTGTTGTGCAGCTTTTATTATTTGTAGTCTATGACCTCTGAGTATAATTCTATGTTGCATTTATCAAGACAAAAGCCTTTGTATGGACATAAATTCAAATTATGGCTGAAATCAAAGCCAGAATCCAAATGTAGTCATTGGGCACGCAAGCTTATGGTTTTAAATCAAATAGCCCTCTTAACTGAGAAATATTCTTGACTGCAATTTTTCCATCAGCTCTTCTCAACCCTGACTATCCAAAATGTTTCGATTATCAGGAAGATTCACTTGTTTCATATTCCCTTCTTAGGTGCTGTATCATCGAATAAATTCTGCTATATGTCTTGATTTACCACAAAAGTTAAGTGTCATATTTTAAGCAAATAAAAAAGATTAAAAGATGACAGCTGGCAAATTATGCTAACATCTGGTAACAAATCATTCCTGACAGTTCAATACTAAAATTCCTATAGCTCAGCTATTAATGTTATAAACAGTGAGTGAGTTGGGGGGGGGGAGTAACACTTGACTAATATATTCCCTGAAGTGATAGGGAAAATGCACTGTTTATCTTAATGGGAAAGAAATGCCATCCATTCATTTTCTGTGTTCAAAACAGATTGTAGATGAATAACTCTAAACACAGACTTTTAACTAGCCTTAACATTATATATGAAGTGATGGTGAGGAGAGGGAATTAAAAAATGGAGGGTCACTCAGGTCTCTCAAAATGATAATGTGTTTTGTTGCTGTTGTTTGAGGATAGAGATTTGTTCTTCTTTTTTTAGTAGTTTAGGGTAAATTCTCACAAATGCTTCTGGACATTGTTTTTCATCTGTAGTAATAAAGAGATTGATTGAGGAGTCTGCCAGTGACCCATAGTTTGATTCAGAAGGCTAGTCAAAATTATCTTGTTTGATTTTGGCTTCTGGCCAAGTGCTTAGACAAGCAAAACAACAATTAAACTAAAGGCTGGCTCTCTAGTTGTTGTTGGACTACAACTCCCATCAGCCCCAGCTGGCATGGCCAATGGTCAGGCATGATGGGAGTTGTAGCAACATCTGGGGGAGTACCATATTGGCTACCCTTGTTATATGGTATTACAACAAGTTGATAAAATATTTGCAATGTCTGGGAGTCGTTCCATATGGATGCCATAATGTGTTGCACTTGGCTTCTGGTGTGGAAATGCCTACTTGTGAGGGAAAATACCAGGCTGTGGTGATGGTCGATATACTTTTTAAAAGAATTCCATACTTAAATAAGGCTGTACTTCTTCCTCTCCTGTACAAACTAGTATCTGTCATCCATAGCTAAAAATACAAGTGTTCATAGGGGCCTGAAAAAGTATCTGGTCCATACAAAGGGCATACAACAAACTACACCTTTTTTTTAGTTACAGGTAGGTAGCTGTGTTGGTCTGATGTAGTCGAAACAAAATAAAAAAATCCCTTCCAGCAGCACCTTAGAGACCAACTAAGTTTGTCATTGGTATGAGCTTTTGTGTGCGTGTGGAAGGGATTTTTTTATTATTTTGTTACACCTTTTTTTGGTCTCTTTTCATCCTACCTCCCTGGGGCAATACACTTTCGAGATGGGTATGGCTGTGTATTTCTCTGGCCTACGAGGCACAGAAGCTACCTGTTTCCAGACACTTGACTGCTCACTCTACAAGATCAGTGGCAACTTCCACTGCCTTTTCTACAAATGCCTCTTTGCTAGAAATATGCAGGGTGGGATGCCAGGTGTCCTCAAGTGCTTTCACCAGGCATTATGAAATGGATGCCTTTGCTTCTGCTGAAGCAGAAGTTGGCTAGAGAGCCCTTCAGTCAGCTCTACCACAGTAATTCCTGTTGTAGTTGGGACCCACCCTGGTTGGGTGAGCCGTTGGAACTGCCTTGGCAACTGTTCTGAGCCACCTGAAAGCTCTGTCCTTGTGGACAATGATGATACTGTCTTCCATTAAACTGTATCAGGTTTTTTTAAAATGTGATATTGCGTCCTCCCTCAAAGAGGGCACGTGTTGCGATGAGACCTGGAGACTGACCTCCTGTGTTGTGGGTGGGTAAGATTGGTCAGCCACAACACCCGATTGGTAGGTCCCTCGATGTTGGGTTCAATCTGGCCAATGGGGCACAGTCCAAACGGACTGAGGGACCTATATATACCCATGCATGTGACCCAGAGATTCCTCTTTTGGTGCGTGCACTGGAACACCCGCCCACCTCTCCCTACTTTTAGGGCTTTTTGCGCTTGACCTTGCTATGCCGTCTTGTGTTGTCTGTTGTTGGGACAGGGACACAGCAGGAATTTCCCCCATTTGACTGATTGGCTGGTGCCATTTGGGTTTCGCCTGCCACATAGCAAATTGTCACAACTTGTAAGGTTGCGGATAGGCTCTGGTTCAGGTGATAGGGATGGGAGAACGCTCTTGTCATCCCTATGTAAAGGGTATTCCATTCAAGGAATCCATGGACTCAAATGGTTTGGTCAACCCCTGAGAGGGGTTGTGCCCATGCCTGAGTCCAGGGGGACATCTGGGTGGTGGACATAGCCTGTTCCTGACTTTCTGCCTATCCAGGTGTTCACCTTTGGCTGACCTATGCTGGTGCCCTGGGTCAGCGCTACCTGCAAGGGTGCAGGGAGCTAGTCGAACCAGAGCCTATGCAACCACTCACCTTCTGTAATCAAAACAAAATAAACTACTTAGAGACTACTGGATGCACATGCACACGAAAGCTCATACCAATGACGAACTTAGTTGGTCTCTAAGGTGCTACTGGAAGGAATTTTTTTTATTTTGTTTTGACTATGCCAGACCAACACGGCTACCTACCTGTTTCTGTAATCAATAAAGTTGTGGCCTAAATTCCGCCAAAAACCAAACTAAAATTTGAGTCACGTGTGAATATATTTAGGGGGGGTGGTCTCTGGGTTTGAACACGCAAATGCAGATAGCTCACAAAATCACTTGAGTAGGCAGTGATCAAGTGGAATGGGTTGAGGAACTAACTGATGGTTGTGCTGTGAAATATTTATAACCTGATGCTGTTTTAATCTGGCTGGTTTTTATGGTTCCTGGAATCCCTTTAGGTGTTAATGTTTTATGAATGTTTGGATTATGGTGTTATTTGTTGTTTCGATTGTACTCAATTCCAAGTGCCATTTGAGAGATAAGGCTGCTTCCAAGCGCCTGAAATAAATAATTAATACGTAATTATCACCTTCCACTAACTTGGCTTAGTTGATGGTTATTGTTTGCTTTTTTTTTTTAAAGAACGCTTTATCCAAGACAACTGAGCTATGATAGCTATTTTTCAAAAATCCATTATCATTCTGCCAAGGACGGCCATATGAATCGGCTTTGATCATAACTGAGGCAAATTAGATTTTTTGAGTTCTTAGTAAGAGACAAATAGAATTCCATTGATAGATGTTGCAGAAAAATTAGTAAGGTTACATAAAGAGTCGGGGCATACACGTGATTCAATTTACATTTTAAGGTGAGCCTACCTAATTCGCCTTTTCCAAAACAATATGAGAACCGAAAAATAGCCATCCTTCAGAATGTCCACTGCTCCGAATTTAGCATTGCAGTTATCTAGCCAGGCAATGTGTACAGCAATCCACATGTTCAGTGCCGGATTTACGTATAAGCTGAACAAGCTATAACTTAGGGCCCCTCTCTCTTGAGGGCCCCCCAAAATTTAAAGGAAAAAAACCTGGATGTACATTTCCAAAATATAAGATATTAATATTCGGTTGGAAGCCGCCCAGAATGGCTGGGGAAACCCAGCCAGATCGGCAGAGTATAAATAAATTGTTGTTGTTGTTGTTAACAAATAAAATAAAACCTACATACAGCAACAGTATTTTGTGTTGTGTAGGCTCCTATGATGTAAGCCTTCTAGCCTGCTCCCTAAAATATCACTAGTTTTCTCATTTCTATATCAATTACTTTGATAAAATACATATTTTGTTATGTGCAAATGGCTTTAAGATACCTATTAGGTCCATAAATTGCCATATAGCATATATTCAACACACAAAAAACAGCAACAGTTTATTGTTGAAAAAGGACAGCTGGAGATATAAAGCGCCCCATTACCTTCAATAGCTTAGAGCCTCATCAAACCTAAATCCGGCCCTGCACATGTTTCTGTTTTACAGAAGGATGAGGCTTTGGACTTTGACTCAGTCTGAAATTCAAGGTTGAAGAGTGAAGGAAGCCAAAATAATAATGGACTCACATATGATGATTTTTGTATTGTTGTGCTAATAATTAATAATAGTTCCACAGGTGGTAACCTGGCTATTCAAGTTGTGTCCCTTTCAACAGGCAATGAAGTCAAGCAGTCTGAGAAGATGCTGTCTGGTTTTGTGTGTGTGTGTGTGTGTGTGTGTGTGTGTGTGTGTGTGTGTGGTTTTGCTTTTATAGCAATCTGGCCAGTATAATTGTATTGCATTGGAGGACATTGGCACTAGGAGGCAGCAGGTGTAATCTATGGGACAAGATCAGCCCAAATCTGTTCGCTTCCAGACAATTATATGCTTTATTAAAATGCAACTCTAGATAAAAAATGTCCATAAGTGGCAACTGAATCTTTTAAACAACAAAAAGTTATTTGGTTAATTGTTTAATTCAATTGTTGTTGTTGTTGTTTTCAAAGGTAAAGATTTTAAAAAGTTGCCCTTTCAATGAATGCAAAAATAGACTATAAATTGGAAGAAGAAATACAAACCACATCTTATTTCTATATTGTGTGTCGCTTTGTGGGACTTGTGCTCCCATATACAACACATGCACACACACACACATGCTTTGCTCTATGGTTCCAGCCATAATATATTGTAAAGAGTATTGGGCTTGAATATGGAAGAATGGTCTCAAAGCTAGGTATTCAAGCCAAATCTGCAAGCATGAGCTTGGAAAAGTAGAGGCTTGTAAAAGTCCACTTCAGATGAAGAGGCAATCATTTTAAAAACTCGATTTCTCTTCTAGTATGGATTAAAATCTGAGCAGCAGAACCATCCTCAGCCTTACTCCTCCCTAAATGGCATCGGTCCAGTATACCTGAAGGAGCGTCTCCACCCCCATCGTTCTGCCCAGACACTGAGGTCCAGTACCGAGGGCCTTCTGACGGTTCCCTCGTTGCGAGAAGCCAAGTTGCAGGGAACCAGGCAGAGGGCCTTCTCGGTGGTGGCGCCTGTCCTGTGGAACGCCCTCCTATCGGATGTCAAAGAGAAAAACAGCTACCAGATTTTTAGAAGACATCTGAAGGCAGCCTTGTTTAGGGAGGCTTTTAATTGTTTTATTTCATTTTTCTGTTGTAAGCCGCCCAGAGTGGCTGGGGAAACCCAGCCAGATGGGCGGGGTATAAATAATAAATTATTATTATATTATTATTATAATCAATGCCACCCTTCCTCTTCCCTCCAAAGCTATCCATACCAGCTCCCAGTCTCTTAAAATTCACTTTCCTCTTCCCGGGCATTTCGTGTTTAGACCTTTAAACCTCCCTCTTAAATAAATTCACACAAGACTCAATTTTTTTGTTTGGTTTTTGGCAGAATTTAGGCCACAACTTTATTGATTACAGAAAGTGAGTGGTTGCATAGGCTCTGGTTCGACCAGCTCCCTGCACCGTTGCAGGTAGCACTGACGCAGGGCTCTACCATAGGTCAGCCTAGGGCAGGCATAGGCAACCTTGGCTCTCCAGATGTTTTGGAACTACAACTCCCATGATCCCTGACCACTGGTCCTGTTAGCTAGGGATCATGGGAGTTGTAGTTCCAAAACATCTGGAGAGCCAAGGTTGCCTATGCCTGGCCTAGGGTGAACACCCGGAATGGCATAAAGCCGGGGACATGCTATGTACACCACTCAGATGTCCCCCCCCTGGACTCAGGCACGGGCAGAACCCCTCGCAGGGTTGACCAAACCATTGAGTCCCTGGATTCCTTTAACAGAATACCCTTCACATAGGGATGCGAAGAGCGTTCTCCCATCCCTATCACCTGAAAAAGAGCCTATCCGCAACCTTACAAGTTGTGACGATTTGCTATGTGGCAGGCAAAACCCAAGCAGCACCAGCCAATCAACCAAGTGGGGAAAATTCTTGTCGTGCCCCTGTCCCAACGACAGACAACACACGACGGCATAGCAAGGCCAAGCGCGCAAGCCCTAAATATAGGGAGAGGTGGGTGGGTGTTCCGATGCGCTGACCAAGAGAGAAAGCTCAGGGTCACGTGCATTGGCATATATAGGTCCCTTGATCCATTTGGCTAGTGTCTCATTGGTCAGGTTAAACCCAGCATCAAGGGACCTACCAATCAGGTGTTGTGGCTATCCAATCGTACCCACCCACAACACAAGGGTTTGGTTGCCAGGTCTCACCGCAACACATGCCCTCTTTGAGGGAGGACACGATTTAGTTGAAGGTACAGAAGTGATGACAGATGCAGCAGTAGAAAAGCGAAGAAATTTCCCCTCTATCACCCCAACATGCTGGGCAAGGTGGTGGAAATACACACACACACCCCATCTGAATGCATGGAACAGGGGTAGCTAATATGTTTTGGCCTCCATCATTCCTTTTCATTGGTCATGCAGCTGGTAGAGGTTGTAGTCCATAAAACCAGGAGGGCAGCCCATTGGCTATCCAAGCACAGATCTCCCATGGACCCTATAAGGACCATTCTACTCTGCTACTTATAACACAGTGATATGGAAAGGAAAGCCGTGTTCTGCCTTCAATTGCTGCATCTGGGAAATTTTTTTGAAAGGTGGATCTTTGTCTTGGATCTTAGGCAAGTCAAAAAAAGAAAGCTCAACAACTTTGGGGTTTGTCTAAGAAAAACTCAACAATTTTCGGGGTGTCCTGGTTTTTGCTTTTTGAAATATAGCAACCCTAAGCAGTGGTATAATTCTGTTTTCATCTTCCTTGGGAGGATGCCACCACATTATGACATGCAGAGAAATCCAAGCACTGCCAAGCTAAGGTAGTTATATTCCTCTTTTGAGACCTCCCATCTAATAAGACCATAGCTACAATCCCAGTTAAACTCGGGTCCTATATTGTAGCATGCTTAGCATAATCATTAATCTAGCCCTGCTTATATCTTCTTTCCCCACCCCTGGGGATGCCAGTTTCCAGCAAGATTTAAGCTAGCTTTAATCTGTTGTTTTATTTTGCATTATTGCCAGCATTCTGATGCTCAAGAACCGTTTCTCTGTTGTGCATTTGAGGATCTAAAAATAAGTGAGAGCAGAGGAGTCATACATTTTACCACTTTCATAGATAATTTATGGAATAATTTTACACTTCTCTAACACCCAGCTCACAAATCACGTTCAAATACATGAGGTGTCACTTGGAGTTTGCAATGGATTCTTAATGAAACTCTCTAGGTCTTCCCTTTTAAATGTTTCACAGATTCACATTTTATGCTTGGCCAGAACATCGAAACTGCATTCACAGATGCTCCTACTGTGCTAGTGGAAACAGAGTTACTACATATGTATTGCTGCCACATTGCCTACGTGCCATTGTAGTGTACGAGTTAAAAGTGGGCTGAGCTCCGATAAATGCACTGTGAAAGAAAACTGTCATTACGCTTGAATTAAATGCACATATAACTCCCAGCAGATAGATATCACCTCCAACTGGACTCTAAAGTGAAAAACAATAGTCCAAAAATGAGGGATGGTAAACTGAGAATAACTCCAAACCCAAAGCCCATATGATGGGCTGCTGAAAGCAATGAAGGAAACTAGGATGACTTTAATGAATGTAACCTATTGCCAGATATTCATCACAGACATCTGATTTGACAACACCACTCAACATTCCAAATAACAGCCATGATTTCCTAGAGCAGGCACAGATAAACAGAGATTAATTTCAAGTAGTAGAAATTTGTAGTGATTTCTTTTGTTTAGTTTTTTTAAAAAAAAAATTGGAGGCATTATTTTTTTTTAAAAAAAGCTGGTATTTATTATTTTTAAAGCTAATAATAATTTATACTAAATTTAAAAATTACCCAGTGTAATGATTGCTATCTTTCTGTGTGCAAATCTATATGTGTGTACACACACATATATTGTTGTTGTTTAGTCGTTTAGTCGTGTCCGACTCTTCGTGACCCCATGGACCATAGCACGCCAGGCACTCCTGTCTTGCACTGCCTCCCGCAGTTTGGTCAAACTCATGTTCGTAGCTTCGAGAACACTGTCCAACCATCTTGTCCTCTGACGTACTGTGAAATACAACAATAGCACACACACACATACACACACGAGCATGAGATGCAGATAAAAGCTCAAGCAGATGGAGCAACATAAAATAAAACCTGCTACCTGACAAGCTGAAAGTCTGCTGCAAGGTTGTTCTTGTTTTTGAAGGTTTTTAGCTCCCTATCATCATTGGTAACAGTGGGTGGAGATAGGGGCCTTTTCCAGATCAGAGAGCTTTGATTTATGGTTGTATTTATGTGACATGATATTCTGAAACTTTTAAAAGTCTTCCTCTATGCATTATATACTCCTAGCGGTAAAAGTCATAAACTGTAAAATGATAGAAGCATACCAGTAAGAATCTGGGTTTTGACAGTTTCAGCCTGGATGTTGTGACCTTGAAGATCGCACAGCCTTTTCGGAATTTTTTTTGGGGGGTGGGATCCATACCAACATTCCAAAGAACAACCCAGTCACATTCATTTACATGTATCTGGAAGCAGGGCCTTTAATCTGCTGAGTTTTATCCAAAATTGAATATTTTGTCATAGTGCAGTTATCACTAGCTCCATTGAATATCATTCTCTGGCCAATGAATTATTTACAGGACTCTGTTTACAGGACTCTTCCATTGGTGCAGGGGTCAGCAAACTTTTTCAGCAGGGAGCCAGTCCACTGTCCCTCAGACCTTGTGGAGGGCCGGACTATATATTGAATATATATATATTCAATGAGGGGCGATGAGTGGTGAGCGAAAGGGCTCCGAAGAGGGGCTGCTTAAAATGGCAGCCGCTCGAGCATTACTGCTGCTGCCAAGAACAAAGCCCAGCCCCCCTTCCTCCTCTAGGCAGGGTGGGGAGAAGCCAGGAGGAGGGAGGTAGGAGGAGGAGGTGGCGCCGCCGTGTGAGGAAGAGCGAAAGAATGTGCATGCTAGCAATCCACACCTTGATTCCCAGACCGCCTGCGGGCCGGATCCAGAAGGCAATTGGCCCTGATCTGGCCCACTGGCCTTTGTTTGCCTACCCATGCATTGGTGGAACCAGTCAGGTGATTTTGCTAATTCTCCCTTTCCTCTGCAATCCCCAGAATGTGACTCCCACGCCAATAAGATGATCCCCCTAGAGGGCTGGGATCCCCCTAGAGCAGCATGGAAGGTGGCAGTTGGGATGGAAAGAGCCCTTATGTTTGCAGAAATGCAAATCTGGATCAAACCTAGTTTCATGGGGGGGGGAATCAACACTGAAACTAAATAGACCAACAACCAATCAAAATGATTTTGAAGGTACAGTATATTAAGTGGGACCCAGGTGGCAGTGGGACCCAGGTGGCGCTGTGGTTAAACCACTGAGCCTAGGGCTTGCTGATCAGAAGGTCAGCGGTTCGAATCCCTGTGACGGGGTGAGCTCCCGTTGCTTGGTCCCAGCTCCTGCCAACCTAGCAGTTCGAAAGCACGTCAAAATGCAAGTAGATAAATAGGAACCGCTACAGCGGGAAGGTAAACAGCGTTTCCATGTGCTGCTCTGGTTTGCCAGAAGCGGCTTTGTCATGCTGGCCACATGACCTGGAAGCTATACGCCGGCTCCCTCGGCCAATAATGCGAGATGAGCGCGCAACCCCAGAGTCGGTCACGACTGGACCTAATGGTCAGGGGTCCCTTTACCTTTACCTTATATTAAGGGCACAGTTGAAGTCAGCACCCCAAATCACACAAAACCATGGATAGCCTGTCTGTCTCACTACTGATTCTTATTGAAGCCATGGTAGAAAGTTGTGCAACCTCTTCCTATTTACACTTCTCTCCGTTTCTGTACCAGAGTGAACTGCAGGAGCAATTCTGGCTTCCACTATCAGCTTAGGAGTTTTGGAAGTTTTTGGAAGCTCCTGCAGCCAATCGGAAGCTGTGGAAGCCTCATTGGACATTCAGGTTCCAAAGAACATTCGCAAACCCGAACACTTACTGTGTCTTCGGGAGCCAAGGTACGATTGTATTTGTTTAGATTTTTATCAGTGACCAGGTTTAAAATCCAGATATGAAAGTATATTATGTTGATGAGTAAATAATTTGAGCAAGTGTTACTTTTACTGAATATTTTTTACTGGTCTCAATTTGCATTCTATTCTTTTTTTAAAAAAAGTCCTTATTATAACTGCGTAAGCAGTATGCAACTCTTTATTTTGTAGATTAAAAGGAAAAGAACTTACAGTAAATTATCCAATAATACCATAAAAGCGAACCATATGTGGGGGATCAATGTTCTATTTTCCAGTGTTACGATAATGAGTTAATTTTAGAGATATATTGAGTGATTCAGCCTCTAGTTCTGGCATTAAAATTTGACTCATATCAAAGTTTGCCATGGTGGAAGGTAAGTCCAGGGAGCCTGGGCACTGGGGTTTTGGGCTGAGAATCTGGAAGTGACACATGCCTTGTTCAGCAGCAGCTTGTATTACTGAATTAACTCAGTAATACAAATCCAGTATCACACAGCTGACACAAGGTTCTTGGCAATGGTCAAGGGGTTATTTTTTTTTATTCAATTAGGCAATGAAGGAAACACTAATTTTCATTTTAACAGGGTTTATTTGCCAGACAAGAAAAGAAAGAAAGAAAGAAAGATCTTGTGGCACTTTGAGTTGCTGGGAATGCTGCTCCAAAACAGCAGCACGATAGGGCATGATGGAACAGTCTTCCAATGGCTGTAGTATATCCCCAGGGATATTGCTGCTAAATTACAGAGACGTGTACATTAATAGGGAGTGCAAAGGTAAGAACGTAAGACGAGCCTGCTGGATCAGGCCAATGGCCCATTTAGTACAGCATCCTGTTCTCACGGTAGTCAACCACATCCCTGTAGGAAGCCTGCAAGCTGGACATGAGCACAACAGTATTCTGCCCACCAATTCGCACAAACTGGAAGACAAAGTGCATTTGCAGTGCTGTGGTCCTCTTCCCTATATTGTTCTAGCTTAGCCCTTCCTTATCTGACACATGATGCCTTTTGGCTGAATGTGGGGATGGATTCACTGAAAAGTATGGTGTTTGGGGTGGAACGAAACTGATACAATGCAAGATGAAAATTCTTTTTCTGGCTCGTTTTCGGGGGGGGGTGTAACAAGTAAATTGGCCCTCAATTGGTAAAGGAATGGAGAAAATATAATTATGTCCTATGTTATTGGTTGCCTAGATACCAATCAAAAGGTTTGCCTTCTTCCAGGAAGAAAAATAATGAGATGTATGCATAGGGACTTGTGTAAATGGGGAGATCTAATTCCAATCTGGGGTGTAGAGTAATGACATAGAGGAAGGCAGAATCATATTGCAGAAGTGATTGAGGGCATAGTTCAATTCTCCATGATGGCAGGGGATGGAATAACCTCAAAAACACCCAAATCACATAGCATAAAGCTACTTATATATGGGATAGTTGGGTACTTTCAGTGGGCAATAGTTCTTTTTATTATTATTGTCTTCCTTTGTACTAGATGAAGACTCTGAGCCAATGTAGTGTTGTGAATATAGGTGGATGCACTTGAACCAGAGACATCATTCTTTGAGTTCCTGTTTAGCCATGAAACTGACTCACTTTGTACAAACCTCTATTGTCTGCTGACTGGTAGCCAAGCAACTAACAAAGAGTTGGGCAGAATTCTGTTTTCCCCATTTCTTTATCAACTGAAGGCCAAGCCACTTGTTACTTTTTCCAGTTTGCAAATCATGCCTGTGAAAAGCAATGAATCAATCAAGCATACATTTTTGTTCTCTAAGCCTGGCATTCTATGGTATGATACAGTTATTAGTTATTTGTACTGGTATGGTTCCCTGTTTTATTTTGTTTCATATTGTTTTATATCTATTTGGATGAAGTTCCTTTCTGAATACTGGTCATTCATTGATGGATCGATTGCAAAACATGATCCCCAAACATAGCTGCTCATGGAACAGCAGTGTGCAGATATAATCTGCCTATGAAGACCTCTTGACCAGCACAATATATGCATTTAATTAATTAGTACAATACAACTCAATAATGCATTTCAATACAAATGTCTTAAAACAATTAAGAGATTTTTGGGGAGAAATTCCATTAATCCCACCATTGTGGTTATTAATATTGCACCATTTGGAAATAATAGGATGAATAAAAACTGACTCTTCTTGAAATAAAAATTGTCCAGTCCAAAAATATGGTTCAAAAGCTTTACTAACAGAACTTGCCCCAAAACAGACACTCAAAACAATAATGTTTCATCCAAATATGCTTGCCCAAGCATGGGTCAAACATTTTAGAAATATGAGCTGAAAACAAAGCTCCCACAGCCTCCATTACAGCCTGAGGCTGTGTTGCTGGAGAGAATTATTTGCAAACCTTTCTATTTGGTTGCTTTAGAGAGAGAACAAAGACCAATTCTCACAAAATGGAGGTGTACAACTGAACACCTTTCTCATGTGATCCAAGTTAAACACTACATGAGACGTAGCAAAGATACAGTTAATTATAGCTTTTAGGCACTCTGCTGCTCTTGCTTAGCTTCAATGGAATTTTCAACTGTTACATGCCACGAAATCATGTGAGATCACAGCAGCCGTTCTCTCATGATAAAAAAAATAGGATGTCCCAGGTTTTCTGGGACACTTGCAGGATATGCAAACACTCAAGCAATCACCCCCCTCTACAAACTGGATCATTCATGTTCCTGAAGTGCTTATTACCTGAACACAGAGCAGTAGGTTTCTGATGTGTATAGAGATCTATCACCCAAGTAAGCATGTGCTTCATACTGAAAGCAGGAGCACGCTTGACTGATGCATGAGATTAGTGCACATGGAAGACGAGTACAACTGCAAGAAGCATAGCCTAACCTCCTGGATACGTTTCTCTATCAAACCATCTTTTTTTCCCTATGGCTGCTTCAGTCATATGGATCTCCACCAGCAGTCTGAAGTAGTATTGACCAGACAGGGGTTTAGCAATTCCCTGAGAAATGGACCAAACTGTGCTGTATCTGATGATTCAGGAGTTAATATCTTAGTGCTTTAGACCACTGTGTTGTAGACTTGCTAAGCTGCTCTGAATTCAGGTAGAGTTAGATCTAATGTTCTCTGCCTGAAGCTTTGGCTGACTGACTGGATCTGATTGTGTGAATGGTATCAGGAAATGATACTTGCAATCCTTATTTGCAACAATTACATTGAGGTCTACAAATCTGTCATTTTGTCTATTAGCTATTGGGAATGTCCATTCATTTCCTGTAAAGGTTGCAATGAATAATATAACAGCGGCATCCATTTTGATGCTTTATGTTAAGAGGCACAATAGCAACATTCTTTTCCGCTGAACCTCCTGAGAAAAATAAAACTGTTGTTGCCTATGGTTTGAACTCTTTTTAAAATCTGGATTAACATGAAAACTGGGTGAATCCCCCCCCAGGTTTCTTGTGTGTGTGTCTCCAGAGGTAACAGACACAAGAGACAGAAATACTATTCTTTCATACTAATTTAGTAACTGAATTAATATGAAAGAATGGCAAACTATAATACAATACCGGTAAATAACCAACCCCAGCCTTAATTGTGTGAGCTCCATCAAACCTCTTGGAAAATAGTACCTATAAAAATTGGTGTGTTTGAAACCAAATACTAGTCACTCTGGGCAGTGAAAAAAAACAATAATTTCTCTTCCAGGCTTTCGAGGTTTTCAGCATCCAAAAAAATAAACAAGAAGAACAGATATTTCTTGTACTATGGGTCACAGGGCCAAACACACAATCAGCTATCAGTACACTAAAGAATCAATATGGAGGTATAAAGCTTCCATAGATAAAATTTGTCTAAGAAAATGTTACCTACAAGGTCTTTTTCTTCAAATTCTCTGTGATGTGCACATTCCCCATCTGGAGTTGATAAACTTTTATTCTATTGGCTTTCCTAATAGACAAAAGCAAGCAAGCCAACAAACAAACCTTCATGGGAAAATCAACTACTTGTTAACTGCTTCATTTTTCCCAGCAGGGACATTCTTCCTGTTGGAAGTGCAACAGCAGAGTATACATAGATCCCTCAAAACTTGTGAGACATGTTCCCCATGAGACGTCCCAATTAAAGTTCTGGTTGTTGTATTCAGAACTAACTCCAAACTGACTTCAAGGGCAGCCCCAAATACAATCAGTCAGTCAGTCAATTTTATTACAGCAAGAGCCAGCAATACAAAACAACAAAACTCCAAACCAAAGATAAGCAATATCATCATTGGAGGGCAGGACAAATTGTGATAATATGTTATTCAATAAAAGAGATTTACGTTTTTTAATAGCTAAAGTGCAAAATTTGGCCACAGCATAGGATACTGAGCTCACAAAATCGTTCAAAATGAATTTACATAATGTTTTTTTGGGGGGCGGAATTCCAGATAATATTGCAAGGGTGTGAATTTTGATAATAGGGGTAAAATGAGTCGCGATTGTTCTTCACTATAGAGTTCACAAAATAAAAGAATGTGAATAGCAGATTCCACCTTATTGGACAAGCATGGGTAAAAGCGCTCATCGATTGGTACACACAAGAATTTGCCGTGTAACACAGCTGAAGGCATCGCATCAAATCGAGCTCTGGAGAAGGCCCATCTATAAGATTCATAAGTAATATTGGATAGATATAGGGCAGCTGCCAAATTAGGCCAAGATTTTAGACACCTGTAGTTCCCAGGGAGTAAGGCATCTTCTTTTTGCAGTTCAATATCGAAAAGCCTCTGAGTAATAATTGTTTTTGCCTTATTCAAAGTTCCATTAAAGAGGTCTTCTGGGTTTAGGCCAAATTGTTTGATCTTGTTAGTAATTTGCGTAAGCCAAGGTGGATAAAGGGCTGTGGCCAGAAAATGAGATAACTTTCCTTTTGGGTTATAATGAATTTTGAACCAGAGGGATATTGCTTGTTCCCAGACGTTTAATTCAACTCTGGGCAGTCCTGCCTCTTGCCTTAATATTACATTAGATGTGCTCTTAGGGGTGCCGAATAGGGATCTAAGAAATTTTGATTGGACTGTTTCGAGAATCTTAAGATTGGCAGAGAGTCCAATTTGTGAACCGTATAGAAGTTGGACCAGAGATTTTGCCTGAAAGACTTTTAGGGCCATAGGAGCACCTTTCCTTCTAAATAGTCTAAGAATGGCGTTAGCACTTCTTTCTGCTAAGGTGGCTGATGCGGTCAAATGTGTTGATAATTTGGCATTGTAAGAGAAGGTGCCTGTTGTCTTTGTCCATGGAGTTTTCTTGGCAGGGATACTGGAGTGGCTTGCCAGTTCCTTCTCCAGGTGGATCACGTTTAGTCAAAACTCTCCACTATGACCTGTCCATCTTGGGTGGCCCTGCATGGCATAGCTCATAGCTTCTCTGAGTTATTCAAGCCCCTTCGCCACGACAAGGCATTGATCCATGAAGGGGATCAATGAATCCCAAGCCGGAATTAAGATTGCCGGAAGAAATATCAACAACCTCAGATATGCAGATGACACAACCTTGATGGCAGAAAGCGAGGAGGAATTAAAGAACCTTTTAATGAGGGTGAAAGAGGAGAGCGCAAAATATGGTCTGAAGCTCAACATCAAAAAAACCAAGATCATGGCCACTGGTCCCATCACCTCCTGGCAAATAGAAGGGGAAGAAATGGAGGCAGTGAGAGATTTTACCTTCTTGGGCTCCTTGATCACTGCAGATGGTGACAGCAGTCACGAAATTAAAAGACGCCTGCTTCTTGGGAGAAAAGCAATGACAAACCTAGACAGCATCTTAAAAAGCAGAGACATCACCTTGCCGACAAAGGTCCGTATAGTTAAAGCTATGGTTTTCCCAGTAGTGATGTATGGAAGTGAGAGCTGGACCATAAAGAAGGCTGATCGCCGAAGAATTGATGCTTTTGAATTATGGTGCTGGAGGAGACTCTTGAGAGTCCCATGGACTGCAAGAAGATCAAACCTATCCATTCTTAAGGAAATCAGCCCTGAGTGCTCCCTGGAAGGACAGATCGTGAAGCTGAGGCTCCAATACTTTGGCCACCTCATGAGAAGAGAAGAATCCTTGGAAAAGACCCTGATGTTGGGAAAGATTGAGGGCACTAGGAGAAGGGGACGTCAGAGGACAAGGTGGTTGGACAGTGTTCTCGAAGCTACGAACATGAGTTTGACCAAACTGCGGAAGGCAGTGCAAGACAGGAGTGCCTGGCGTGCTATGGTCCATGGGGTCACGAAGAGTCGGACACGACTAAACGACTAAACAACAACAACAAAGAGAAGGTGATGCCTAAGTATTGGAAGTTCTTAGTTTGATCTATGGCATTTCCCTTCATATTCCAATTATGTTTCCTAAAGGAGCGGCCAAAGCGGTCAATTTTAGTTTTAGCAAAGTTAATTGTTAGCAGTTTGGTGCTACATTGATCACTGGATTTCTCTAACACTCGTTTCAAGCCAACTTTGGTTCGAGAAAGAAGTACAACGTCATCCGCGCACATTAAAATTGGAGTAGGTGAGTATCAATTACATGCAAACATGTGATTAAGGAATTAACATAGATGTTAAATAAAAATGGAGCCACTGAGGATAACTACACCTTAATTGACAAAACTAGATCCCAAAATGGAGACCTAATTTTTCAGAAGCAGCACAACCCCATCCAGTGCTGTACAAACTCCTTAATTGGGCTGGGAACATTGGGAAGCTCTCTCTTTTTTTTCATACAGTGCCATTATTCCCTATATGCCATCATGTCACATGGTATCATTCCCAGAACCACCTGTAGCTCCATTTTGAAAGCATGTGACAGGCGTCACACTTCCTAGCTGCTTGGAAATCTTTGCAATCTCTTCTTAAAAGAAGAAGAACCATCTTTGTATTCAAGCTACCTAATCATTTTCTCCAAACTATGGCTCCCCTACTGGAATGCCTGCCTTCTTCCTTGTCCCTAGATCCCCACCTGGACAGAATTTGGCTGAGCTTTACAGATAAATGTTTTCCTCAGTGGTACTGTAGATTGGAAGATGCTTTATAATGCATCGTCTAACTCAGTTTCTCCATTTTTTGTTTATGTAGCAAATCTACTCTGCCTGGCAGTTGTTCTCCCGAGTCCTCAGACAGAGGTCTTTGACTTCACCTGCTACCTGATCCTTTTAACTGGAGGTGCCAGAAGTTGAAGCTGGGACCTTCTGCGAATAAATAATGTGCTTTGCCATTCAACTTAGTTTCATAATTTATGTTTTAGGTGTTCAGCCCTGTTCTCCCTGTTCACAAGTTCTTGTCTTGGGATGTTTCATTGGAAAACACAAGTCTTCAGTGCACAAACCTTTCTTGTCCAGATATATTCAATTGTTCCGTGTTTAGAAATGCAATATTTTTGCCTAGTTCTGAATACTGCTTGTGCACCTTATGATTTTTGAATTCTGATATTTCTCTTTGAAGTTTAGTGAATGAGGAACACCTAATTTTCTCTGTAGGAATTATGTTACTTGAGGGAAAATGTGCTATTTTCTGTGTCAGTGTAGAAATGTAATGGATAATTGCTTGCCTAAGGCATTCTTAATCCTGCTATGCATCAACGTAAGTAATCAATATTTCTTTTTTAAAAAAAATTAATCTCAGGCTACAGGTTCTAGCACTTCAATACACATCTGGAAAAATCTGTAACCGATCAAGACCAGACTTTATTTTACCTTCCCACTATTGTGTGTGTATGTGTGTTGGAAAAATGGCATTTCAACGTGTAAGAACATCTACTCACCACTCAAACTCTGAAACAAGCAAAGTTTTTTATCATTTCAGTTACTTTAGCAACAGCCTTAGTGGTGCCTGGGAAATTCTTTTCTATTCTCCAATGCTCTGGTCCTTTCTCTGCAATCCTGATGCAACTGCTATGCATGTATAAGAGGGTCAAGTATCTTTGTGTGAGAGGGAGGATGCACCTTTAAAAGGGGAAGGGGCTATTGCTCACTGATAATCTCACACTTTGCATGCAGAAAGTCCCAGGTTAAACCCTCTGCCCCTGCAGTAAAAGTTTGTGTTATGAGTGTTATGTGGGTCTGTTCTGAATTGGACATACAGTGGTGCCTCGTTAGACGAATGCCCTGTAAGATGAATTTTTCGGTTAACGAAGAGATTTTTCGAGCAGAGGTTGCCTCGCTAGATGAATTGGTTTTGTGAAAAATTCATCTAGCGAATTGCGGTTTCCCATAGGAATGCATTGAAATTCAATTAATGCGTTCTTATGGGCAAAAAATAAAAATTCAATGCATTCCTATGGGATTCGCTAGACCAGGCATCCCCAAACTTCAGCCCTCCAGATGTTTTGGACTACAATTCCCATCTTCCCCAACCACTGGTCCTGTTAGCTAGGGATCATGGGAGTTGTAGGCCAAAACATCTGGAGAGCCGCAGTTTGGGGATGCCTGCGCTAGACGAATTTTTCGCAGAACGAATTGACTCACAGAACGAATTAAATTCGTCTTGCGAGGCATCACTGTAGTTGGATATCAAGCAATAATTTTATCTGATACAAGTGTCAAAACATCCTATCCCAAAGATGGGATGTAGCAGCGGCGACACATCCCATTTCACCACTTGAGGCAAAACAGGAAGTGCCACCCTGTCCCGCTACTACTACTACTACAATAATAATAATAATAATAATAATTGTCAGGGTTGTTGTGACTACTCTTGAGTAACGACCTTCCACATGCTTGTCTTTCAGAAGTTTTTATTAGTGCACATTATTTACAGTGTAACGACCTGCTGGTTTCATGTCTACTCGCTCCAGTCAGATTCCTGCACTGCCCCCCTCCGCGTTCTTGACCAACATAAAAGCCTCGGAACTGAGAAGCGCCTCCCTTTCCTCCTCTTCCTCAATCCGGTCTGACCGATTCCTGTCCTCTCTTTCCGCCTCCCTCTCTCCCTGCCTATGGAGCAGGGGCTCTGGCGTGTTGCCAGAGCCCTGGCACTCCCTTTCCGTTTCCTGACTCCCTCCATCAGAACCTTCGCTCTCATGATTGCTGGGAGATGGGCTGCTTCGGATTGGGGGGGGGGTTCTCTATAAGCCCTCCCCCTTACAATAATAATAGATGATAGATAGATAGATAGATAGATGATAGATAGATGATAGATATCCTTTTAAGCTTTACACACATCTAGCATCTAGCTACCCACAGCCTAGAGTGGCTAGCATGTGGGGCTCGGTGCCTCCATGGACTTTAAATACACACACGACAAGTCTCCAGGAAAGCACCAAAGCTAGGTGATTTCTATCACTCTCAGGGGTAATTTTGCAGGAAAAAAAATATGACTGCTTCCAGTGGTGTGGTGGCAGTGTTTTGTTTTTGTTTTAAATAAATGTATCTGTGCAGTTCTCAAATAACTTCCTATTAAAAATCCACCAGGAAATGTGATTTAGTCTGGAATGGGGAACTGGGACAAACATGGGTCTGTCTACCCCTGCAAAAGGTTAGCAGCTTTATTTTTTATAGCAACAGGAATTCTTGCAAAATAAAAAAAAATCCTTCAGTAGCACCTTAAAGACCAACTAAGTTTTTATTTTGGTATGAGCTTTCGTGTGCATGCACACTTCTTCAGAACCTTTATTTTACTTCGACCCAGACCAACACGGCTACCTACCTGTAACCAGGAATTCTTGCATTTGCCAACCAAAAATTTCACCCATACACTGCTCTTCTTTGTACCCTAAGTAATAGCATCTTATCTAGGATACCCAGACCGTCTTCCAATGTAGCAATAATATCTGGTCCCAGATCATGTATTTAGTTCCTAGATATATGTTACACTAGAAAACCCATTAAAGGGGACATGATGGGCTGTGTCATTCTTTAAGAAATGTGACTGAATGTCATATTTCATATGTGTTATCAGCAATGTCACACTGATTCCTGGGGAACCTTGCAATTCCAGATCAAAGATTTCATGGGTGTATAAGTTAAAATACTCATGACCTGAACTGAATTTGGAGATGACAAGTGTACAGTGTGAAATAATATTTGTTGTTACGGATACATTACTGGTTGTTGTTGCTGTTTAGTCATTTTGTCGTGTCCGATTCTTCATGACCCCATGGACCAGAACATGGGGTCATGTCTTCATTACTGGTACCCTGATCCAATTCTAGCTTCACACATACAGTAGGAATATTGCATGTATAGCATACCATTGTGTCAACAATGTTATTTTAATTGAGTTTGTTGCTTTTAAATGGTTTTATATGGATTCTGTTTGAGCTGTATTGAGCCTTCAAGTTTATTTCAAATGAACAATTCTTCTAATCTACACTGCGAGAGGCACATTTCACGATGCCCCACTGGACTAACAATACCACTCCATATAGAAAAAAATAGCAATGGGGGGGAGTCAGATCAACAAACACAAATCAACAAACGTCTGTAATCTGTCCAATGAAACCACAGGATATTCCTATCCTCTTGTAAATGTAGATGTGAATGCATCTCTGTGTATACATCTCTACTGAATATGCATCTCATCATGATTGGCCTGGATGTGTCAGCTGGTGAGCACGTCATTTACAATGTCCCCACCCAATCAGATTAAAGAGCAGTTTGGACAAGTTATGCTGAGCCCTATGAGGGGCTAAACATGACTGAGAGAAGCAGCTGTCAGAAGTCAGGAGAGCAAGGTGTGTCAAACATAGCTGTTCTTCTAAATGTTTAGTTGGAATCTCATTTCTTGTAATTTGAATCCATTGGTGCAGGTCCCACCCTATGGAGCAGCAGAACACAAGCTTGCTCCATTTCTGAAGTGACAGCCCTTCATATATTAGGAGATGTCTATCATATCTGCTCTCAGTCTCCTCTTTTCCATGCTAAACTTACCCAATTCCCTCAACTGTCCATCATAAATCTTGGTTTCCAGACCCTTTATCATCTTGGTTTCCCTCCTCTGCACACGTTCCAGCTTGTCAATATCCTTCTTAACAATAATTCCTTATGTGAAGCAATCCTGTGCTCCAGACTGAAGAAAAGGCAGGGTATAAAAACAATAAATACATAACAAAACATATATGAAATCAAAGCTACTGATTTCAAGGTTCTGGATAGACCTACGCTTCCTCCCCCCCCCCCCCCCGTCATGCTCCTCCTCCATGTGATATACCTATGATTTCTAGTCTACTTTGCCTAAGCTTCATTTGTTTGGTAAAACAAGAATGCTGTTTCAGTTGCTGACAACTGTTAAAAACTACAGTGGTACCTCGGTTTACAACCACAATTGGTTCCGGAAGTCTGTACTTAACCTGAAGTGTACTTAACCTGAAGCGAACTTTCCCATTGAAAGTAATGGAAAGTGGATTAATCTGTTCCAGACGGGTCTGTGGAGTACTCAACCTGAAGCGTACTTAACCCGAAGTATGAGTGTAATTGGTTCTGGAAGTCTGTACTTAAACTGAAGTGTACTTAACCTGAAGCGAACTTTCCCATTGAAAGTAATGGAAAGTGGATTAATCTGTTCCAGATGGGTCCGCGGTGTTTGTAAACCGAGGCGGTTGTAAACCGAGGCGGTTGTAAACCGAGGTATGACTGTACACATCTATCCTAACCCATTTTACACTGTTCATTTGTCATATTATGTGGTAATAAGTTGGGGGCATTCTGTCCTGAGGATTTTTGGAAATAGAATGACAGGAGAGAGATAATAATTGTATATCTCATTATTAGGTAATGCATTTCCATTTGAAATCCATATAACTGGAATGTTGTATTTTTACCCAATATTCAGAGCTGGGCTTTAAAAGCATATGTTTAATACACTATGTTGAGTCAAAGACCCATAAAAAAATGACAAGCTTTCAACATCTGCATTAACTTTAATGGATGTTTCTTTACCAAATGCCTGAGATGGAACTAGGGAAAAGTGTGAGTTAATATGGCAAATAACATGCCCTTTCCAGATACCTAAGCTTTCAAAAAACCTTCTGCTACAAAAAGAGCAAGACATCGCATTCAGATTATATAACTGTTAAAGCATGCAACTGTGGCTTGCTATTGGTTGTGCAAGAAATAAGAATATGGATCAGAAATTAGAGCAATTTCTTTGTTTTATAAGCATAATTTGATATTTCTGCGATGTGGCTGGATGTAGGATCTCAGCCACATTACGGGGCCAGTCACAAGTTTTACCAGCAATTCCCACAGCCACTCCAGTCTGCAAACATGACTTTGTTATCTCTCACCCTGCCACCCTCAGCTCAGCAGAGCTGTGGCACACACACCATAGGTTCACGAGCAGCAGCATACAAATGGTGCATTAAACAGAGTTCGGCAATCCAGAATCACAGAACTCTAGAGTTGGAAGGGTCCATGAGGACATGTGCTGGCTGTATAGTTCAAGCATGCACATGACTGATACATGCACATCAGAATGATAATCATGGCTTTAATGCAACCAATTCTGGCTTCCCTCAAAATATTCTAATCAAGCAAGATAAATATCTGCTTTTCACAGGGTGCGTTAACACGACAGATGATTCTGTTTTCACGACATTTCTGTATCTGTTAATTTCCACACACTGTATAAAATCCACTTCTGGAACTCTGGAGAAATGCCATGGAATATGCATAGTACAAGTTCACTTATATCTATATTATTTGCAAACATTTTTTTTTTAAAAAAAACAACCATTACCAATGGCAGAAAGAGTACACACACTCTTTGCTTTTTCAAGTGATCGGAGACACAGATTTGGAGATTGTCAACACCACAAAAATGACAATCCAGGGCGAGGCCTGGATGCTCATGGATATTTCAGTAAGATGACAACAAAGCCACAAACATATCACTGAATACATCTCAGTACTCAGAGTGACCTATAACTTCATGGTCATTTTGATGGAATCCCATACAAAAATGATGAGGATACATAAGGACCTGGACCTTAGCTCCATGTTGTTATACAGGGACATACCGTAGCTAGAAAGCACTGGATCCATGGTTCAGTCAGTGAGACACATGAGCTCTGTGATTTGATGGTGGCAGGGGAGAAGAACCCCATGTCCCGCTTGTGTGCGCGCACATGTGACCCCCCCACACACAGCATGTGGATTCCGTTCTCTTTCCATGACTTCTGTGGTAACACAATACACTCCCCGCACCAAGTCATCTTGTTTACCAAGGAAAATCTTATTTCAAGTTTTGTAGCTCAGAAAAAATATATAACTGCATTAAAAGGTTTTGCTTTACCCTTTGTCTCTTCTTATTGCTGTCCCAAGCCAAACAATGTACAAACTAAATGTGATAAATTTATCATTTAGAAGGGGGGGGAGCCTGCATGATGCAGAATGATGCTCTAAATTAGAACATTTAATAATATTTGCATCTTCAACTATCATTCAATACCATCATGAGTGCATTATTAGCTTTAGCCTATTGGTTTATTTCTGACAGAACTCTTGTTTGGCATAATATCGAACAATTCAGTTAGATATTTGAATTGCAATAAGGGCAAATGATAAACCTCCTATTTTGCAGTACTTACCACTACAGGCCTATATTCTACATGACTCAAGGGATATTTAGGAATTAGAAGCTTCTGAACAGATCAGTTAAAGGCCAATAAAGGCCAAAAGATTATTATCAAAAATACATCAGATCTTTATGAAATTGGATTCAGTGGACGATAACGCTAAGATCAGATGAAAAAGAAATTTAATTAAAACTGTCTCTATGAAAGATGTACTTATTTTTGCGAAATAGAATTTTATTCTCCTGTATGTTTATGATTCCTGCCGCAATATGTTCAGTAAAGCCTATCCTCTATTACTTGTTAGAGATGTAACTCAAAATAATGCTACTTGTTTGTATCCAGAGATATTGTGCAAAAATACCTCAGCTTTACTGAGGAAAGATAGGCACAGGAAAAGAGTGGAAGGAACTTAATATGCTTGACGAATGATCTATTTCAGGCTCAACACATCTCAGCGTGATTTTCTAATGTAAAAGGAGGGGAGGGCATTTTTCTAGCCAATCAGACTGCCCCTTCTAAGAAAATGTATTAGTTTTTTGTATGTATAAACCACACAGAACAAACCTGCCCAGTGCTTGTTAGAAATTTAAAGCAGGGGTGGGGTCTTTTCATTGGTTGTTTGACTCCCAACTTCCAATGGATGCAGCCAGTGATCAGTGGCCCACTGTAGTCAAAAAATAACTAAACTTTTCCTGTTCATACTGTCAACGCTGAGACCACATAACACTGGTTTTGAAAGACCTACATTGGCTCCCAGTACGTTTCGGAGCACAATTCAAAGTGTTGGTGCTGACCTTTAAAACCCTAAATGGCCTCGGCCCAGTATACCTGAAGGAGTGTCTCCACCCCATCATTCTGCCTGGACACTGAGGTCCAGTGCCGAGAGCCTTCTGGTGGTTCCCTCGCTGCGAGAAGCCAAGTTACAGGTAGAGGGCCTTCTCGGTAGTGGTACCCGCCCTGTGGAATGCCCTGCGGAATGCCCTCCCACCAAATGTTAAAGAGAAAAACAACAACCGGATTTTTTTTGAAGACATCTGAAGGCAGCCCTCTTTAGGGCAGTGTTTTTCAACCTTTTTTGGGCAAAGGCACACTTGTTCCATGAAAAAAATCACGAGGCACACCACCATTAAAAAAGTTAAAAAATTTAACTCTGTGCCTATATTACAGTTATCTAAATACCCCAGAGTTGACCCCCTCTTTATTTTTATTTCTTAAAACTCCTCCGCTGTTTGCAATCTCTTTCCAAGGCAAGCAAGGCTCCCTTCTGCCCTCTCTCAGTCTGTTTGGAATGTTTCTTTTAAGCGCCTCTTAAAAGTATCTTTCTGAATGCCTTTCAAGTATCTCTCTCTTTTTTTATCTCTTTGCACTTCTACAGATACATAGCCTCTTTAATTCTGAAGAGTTGCAGTAGGGTAGAGTTGCACCAACCTTTTATGCAGGTCGCAGTTCTTTCTTATTTCGGAGGTTTTGCCGCTTGTGTGCTTCAGCAGCCAGGCTTTCTCAGTGCGGGAGGGAGAGAGCTGCAGCCGGCGTCTGTGATCCCCTTCTGGACCTCGCAGTCCATTGCGGGAACCCCTCCAACGCCCTGCAACCCCTCTTTAGGCAGGGAGTCCCCCCTGTTCCTCACACGGGGGTTTGAAGCCTCAAAACTGCCCGTTTTCACCCCGCAAAGAGTAGCACTCCCCGGAGCTTCGTCAGGGAGCGTCTGGAGCTGTCCGCGGCAACCCGGAAGTCCCCCGGCCAGCTTCCTTTACGGCGGGTCAGCGCCCAGCGCCCCCTAATGGCGGCCGCCTTCTCGTCGCGGCACGTGACTAGGCACGTGACAAGGCAGCAAATCGCCCTTCTCGCCGCGGCACGTCGTGGCACACCAGCCAGCGTCTCGCGGCACACTAGTGTGCCGCGGAACAGCGGTTGAGAAACGCTGCTTTAGGGAAGCTTTTAATGTTTGATGGACTATTGTATTTTAATATTTTGTTGGAAGCCACCCAAAGTGGCTGGGGAAACCCAGCCAGATGGGCAGGGTATAAATAATACGGGGTATAAATTATTATTATTATTATTATTATTATTGATGATGATCTAGAAGTTGCAGTTAGTGCATAATCCAGTCTGCAGTTACTGGACAGCAGAGCTCAGTGTGGCCATGTCACACCATTCCTGGCTGCCAGTTTGAGACAGCCCAATTTAAGATTCTCATTTTGATGCATAAAATGGTATTTGAAAGAGTGCCACTCCCATTGCTAGGCTCTGCTAATACAGTGTTTCTCAACCAGTGTGCCTCCAGATGTTTTGGGACTACAACTCCCATCATCCCTAGCTAGCAAGACCAGTGGTCAGGAATGATGGGAGTTGTAGTCCCAAAACATCTGGAGGCACACTGGTTGAGAAACACTGTGCTAATAGTTCTGTCTTTGCAGAGGCCCATAGCAGGACCTTCTCTTTTGCCCTTTGAAAGCTGTGTGGTCCACTTCTGATGTCATGCAAAAAATTTCCCTATGCACATAAGCACTTCAACTTTTGAAATGGTATGGAAACTCACATTTGACTTATAAATGCCTGTACTCCCTACATGTCATGTGTGATGATCTAATGTGGATATTGTGCTTTTGTCTATATGATTAAGTTGTTGATATGCATGTGTATATAGCACCATTAGTCCACAACAGACTAACCCTTTGTTTTCAGTTTTACCTGCAATACTTCTCCCTTCACTTTAAAGCATGCTGCACGTTTCGGTAACTGATACTTTCCATTTCCTTTCATCTATCAGTCCTAATGAGAAAAGCCATTTTTTTCCTGGGTTTTCTGGTTAACAGTCTTCGTTACACATAAGGAAATATAATAACTTGTTTTCATATGCTGCGGTCTAGGGTGTTGCCATTACCAACAGTCTGAACTCTGCGGTTGCAACTCTTGACATAAGGTTTAACTTCCATACATAGCACACAATACAGTTTACGAACAAAACATGTGAACCCTCAGAATTGATCTTGGAAAGGATTTCTTTGCTCCACTGGTCTAATTGCCTTCCTTAACATAGGTGGACCACAGATAAGGTAGTGCTGTACTGTAATGGTTTTTTTTAAGCTGTCAATGTAAGGTTGAACCACAACTCAGTTAAGTTGAAATACAAAATTCAAGCAACATTATTCTTGTTGGATTCCAAGGCTTGATGAGAAATTACTTCTAAATTCAGCTTAACTGGTTAATGGCAATAATGGTAGCGTGCCCCCCCCCCTAAATTACTGAGTCTTTACTTGAATTCACTAGGAATTATAATTCAACAGGGAAAAGAGTAATGAGTAATTAGTTACAGGAAAGCAATGCCAACATGGGATGTTAATTATCACAAGCCTTTTGAAGCCAGGTGGCCCTCATGGCCTATAAATTTCTCCCATCACTTTCTAGTAAGATTATCATTTGCTTCCCAGGGACAAGTAAGTGATTCTGGAATCTGGATAAAAAAAGAGGAAGCCAAGAAATGAAGCTTTGGATGAGTGTGACATAGGACTGAATCCAAAACATGAACGGCTTGAATGAAACGTGGGACAGAGGCGCAAACTATAAAGATCCCAAGTTTTCCCCACCCTACCAATTAAGACTTTTTTCTAGTTGCCTACCACCTACTCTTTGGTCCAATAAAGAGCAAAACATGTCAAGCTTCCAAATCTTTCATTGGAAAACAGCTGGAGTCCAAAGTTAAGAGCTCACCATGAAGCTGTTATTCCTGATGCTCACTGGGAAATTGTCTTTATTCATTTTCACCTCATTAATCCTAGTTATACACTGCTGGGTAACTCTTGATAAGCTTCCCTATCCTTTTTTCCCCTTACCCTGTTAACATTTTTCATGCCCTCTAGATGGTTTAATATCTCTCCACATAAATTATTGGCCCAAATTATATCTATTTAGCTCTTTTGATCCTCTGAGATACTAGATCTCCAGCTTCTGACTCAACATTATTATTTTCCCCCTGAAGTCTAATTTTTAAGAGATGAAGTTCACATATTGGTGTTTAAAAGTACCAGGAATTCACCGATATATTTTAATAGTGACCCATTTCCCGCCCCATCTCTCGTTGCTAGCCAGCTCCCATTAGAGAGATGGCTCAATTCTGAGTTCTGCCTTATTTTGACAATAAAATTAAGAATCAATCTACTATAGGTGAGAGGAAGAAAGCAGGCATGGGGGATATGTGCTGTTTAACATTTTAAGGGTGTTTCCTCCCAATTTACTCCATGTGGTTGTTTTCGACTGATAAAACCACAACAGAACGCTTTTATCACAGTTGGGAATTCGCCTCTCACTTCAGATTTTGAATAATAACAATTCAGTAGGGTAATAATTATTCCAGATGCACTGTACCGTGCAAATTCGTAGTACTTCTCCAAAAGCAACACTGATGGCAAATACTCAGAATGAGCAAATTAATTAGCCAAACTGTGAAATCAAATAAATCTCACAGCGGTGACCTCAGTGTACGCTGGATAAAAGAAGACATTAAGTTCACATGAGTAGCTTTAGCTAGAGGAAAACCAGAAGTCAAAAGGGGGGCTGTTATGAATATTCTCCATTAAAACAAGTGTTTCGGCCCTCCAAAAATAAAATGGTGGCATAGAGAGTTCAGTTGCTGATGCCTGCTTAGCGCTTGATTTGGAGACACTGGGGAGAGGAAACAGATCGCAATAAACTATCTGAAACACAAACATCAAAGTGTTCATATGAATCTTTTAGAATTATTGGGCTGTATCCAGTGTTCTATTAGTGCATGATATACAAACAATTCATTATGATTGCCTGCATAAAATTGAGCCTATATGCAATCAATCCTTTATGCCCCTCCATCAACATGGGGCAAAACCTTGCCCACTATTTTGCTGCAGTCTATGGGCCACAGCACCGCTGGGCAAAGGCATCCTGCACTTGTTGGGCATGGAGCGGGGCTTTATAAGAGCTGCTATTTAGCTTTAAGAATTGGTGCCTGAGTTTGTCAGTTTTTCCTCTTCCCTCCTCTTGTGTCATTCATTTTAGATTGTAAACCTGTGGGAGAGGACTATGTTGATGTATGTACACTGCTCTGGCAGTTTTTGTGGCTGAAGAGTGGGGTGGGTACGAATGCTCTGAATAAATAAAGGTCTCTTACCTGAAATAGACAGGACAAACTTACTTATTGGTTTATACGGGTAGCAAACACTCTGACAAATTCTAATAATAATAATAATAATAATAATAATAATAATAATAATAATTTATTTGTACCCCACCCATCTGGCTGGGTTTCCCCAGCCACTCTGGGCGGCTTCCAACAGAATATTAAAATAATCTATTAAATATTAAAAAGCTGCCTTCAGATGTCTTCTAAAAGTCTGGGAGAAAATAGTGGCTGCAAATTAATTTTCAATTAGATACTTGAATCAGGTAGGGGACTGCTTTCTCCAAAGTTTGCAGTTCTTTCACTTTTAAACAAGGCACAACATTAAAATGACGGCTCAAAGGTATTCTGAGAAAGCATTCTGGCTCCAAACCCCTAGCATTAAAAAGCAGATAGACATCAGCCCTAAAGATGGTACCATAATTTGTATGGAGTATTGTATGAGTGCTGTGGCTACACTAGGAAGCCTGAAAAGCCTGTTATCTTGAGCTGCACATTTATATATAACACAAGCATAAGAGACAAATCCAAAACCAAGGACTTAAGTCCCACTGAGGTACCAAGGTTCGCAGGGGAAATGATACACATTTGGATTGGTGCCTGTGTGGATGGAGTAACCCCATTTGAAAGGAAGAAGGATGGGGAAGACATAGTCATGGAGACATCAGCAACCTATAACTTAGGTGAGGAAAAAGCAAGGTAGCGACATACAGGCTATGGGGATTTTAGTGTACTTCCTCAGAAATGCAAATGTGCCTTTCAGAAGGAAAAGCCTGCCTGCTGAATGCCTGGGCTGTGATTTTGATGGAAAGAGAAAGGCAGGCAGTAGCGATGGAATCAATGCATCCATCTCCAGAGAGCAAGATCATAGCCACAGGAAAGCCACTTCCGCGCCTGCGACGGAAGTGGCGTTGTGGGCCGACCGACTGCACCACCGCGTAGGGGCTGCGAGTTCAGCCCCTACGCGATGGTAGCTTCCCGCCTGCGTCATCCCTGACCGACCAATGAGAACGGTCGGGGCGGAGCCACCCAATTTAAAGCTCCCCGCAGGCGGGAAGCCGACCTCTTTCCTTCCTTGTTCGCCGGAGCGAACGGTTCAGCTTGCCTTGTTGCGTTGCCGTGCTGTTTGTCTCAGCATTTGGACCCCCCTTTGTTTTCCTTCCTACCTTCTTCTCTTCGCCCCCTTTTCTCTAGTTAGGAGTTTTTCAGGTCTTTTTCCAGGTCCACACAGAGGTACTGGGCGCATTCGGAAGACCCTCATCAGCTGTTCTCCGCTCACTTCCGGGTGCGGAGACGCGGAGACGCGGAGACGCCATCGGCCTCGCAGGGGACATCGCGGAGCCGTGCGGAGGGCAGAGTTTTCTCTGCACCCACCAGGGTTCGTCCGATCACCGGTTGTTCGCCCCTCCAGCTTCCCCAGCGCTCGGCAAACGCTAGAAGCACCCCAGCCGGGACGGGGGTAGCGCGCTAGGGTTACGCGCCAGTCAGCTGCAGCCCCGGGGAGCAACTCGTTATCGAGGAGGCTCGGAGGCTCTTGCAGCCTTGAGGAGCACCACAGCCACCGCGGAGCCTGCACACCAGCGCCAGGCAGCCAGTGAAGTGGTAGCCTCATCCAGGTTCCCCCTTTTCCGCTGGCAAGCTCGTCGTGTGTGGGTCTGGGTGAAGAGTTGAGGCGGCTGCCTCCTCTCTATCTTTCCATCATGCTGAAGCCGGGTGAGTGAACTTGGGCCCCCACCCCCCTCCTTTAATTCTTGGTGGTTCCTTGCTTTATCCCCTGCATTGGCCTGAGAGTGTCTAAGGGCGGAGGGTATCTCATTCTGGGTTGCTGTTATTTTGCTCTGTTCTTACCTCCGCGGCTTAGTAGTGGTCTCCCAGCCTTCCATCTGTGTTTATTTTGCTGGCCACGTGTACCCGGTACGGCAGCCATTTTAGGTGTGGACGAGCCCTGTCCCTCTTCAGCCGCCATTTTGAGAGTGGCCACGCGTGGTACTCCCGGCAGCCATCTTGGGTGCTCCTTTCTCCAGGTTCCCCAATCGCCATTTTGAGAGTGGCCACGTGTGCTGCTGGGGCTAATTTTGCTGCTTTAATTCTGTGGCATTTGGTGATCTAGTGCATTCTTTGTCTGGCTGGGCTTTATGGGTTCACAATAAACATTGGAGTCTAGCAGAGGGGAAATAATTAGCATATGATAACAAGCTAGTTGATGAGTTATAGAGAGCAATTAAATTGATTGGTGATTTGCTACCTCTGGCGGCCAGCGCTAGTGGCCAGTGGTGTATCTGGGCACAGTTTCGTTAATTAGCTGAGTGCTGGAACATTATTGGTGATTCGATTAGCTGAGTGCAGGTACAATATTGTGGTTCTGGAACATTATTGGGGTTTCGATCAGCTGAGTACGGGTATAACATTGTTGATCTGAGTTACTTTGGGGCTTGATTAGCCGGTTATAAATAGCTCATTTGTCCCCCTGTTTTGGCAAGCCTGACTCAAAAATATAGAGATCAATTGATGGTAGTCATTTCATAGGCATATCAATTTGAGCAGTAGTCATTTCACAGGCATATCAATTTGAGCAGTAGCACCTATAATTGCTCACCTGAGTCGTCTGCAATAATAGTAATAGTGCATGATTTTATTAATGATATTTCTAATATTGGGCATTTAAGCAAATAAAGTAATACGTCAATAATATTAAATAATAATAATATCAACAAATCAGTGACTTTACAATAATAATCCTACATATATATATATTAAAATTATATATATATATATATATATATATATATATATATATATATATATTATAAAATAAGTGAAATAAATAACAATAAAGATAATAAATAAAGACATAATTAATAGGTAAATTATAAATTTCAAAAAAAAAAAATTAAAATTAAAATTAAATAAGTAAATAAATAAATAGCGCAGAGTGTAGGAATTTAAAGAGGAATTTAAATACATAACTAGGCGTAGCAGCATTCTGACGATGGCACCTAAGCGGGCGCGTGGTACGGCCCCTTCCAAGAGCCCTGCGTCGCAGGACAAGACTGAGGCCTTGGCACGTGTGGTCTCAACGCTTCAGAAAACCCAGCTGGATGTTTGCAAACAGCTGGCGGCCATTGCTAAGTCTCTAGCTCCCACGGCTGAGGCCACACTGGATAATCCTTGTGATTCGCAGGAGGAGCCTCTCGAATCGCAGGATTGCATCCTGGACACTTGTTTTTCAGAGGGCGGGTCGTCGGGCACCTCCGCCTCCTTATTTTCCAGCCCTAGCTCCGAGCAGGGAATCCAGGCGAGCCAGGCCCCACGGACGCGGGGGCAGAAGGCGCGCTCTAATGCCCTCAACTCCCAAGGTCTGGGGGCCGGGGCTCAATCAGCAGCCTTGCCCGGGCCGTCCACACAGTCTATTGCAGGTCTCCAAGGGGCCCAGCCCACGCAACCAGCGGTGCACCGGGAAGCTGGGGGTTCCGACACATCAGGGGACGATGACACCTCCAGGCCGGCAAGAAGTGGGGAAGCGGCGTCGCGGGACGAAGAAGGGCGTCATCGGAGCGGGAAGGCAAAGAAGAAAACCGACAAGCGTAAGAGGAGCAGGGATGATGACTCCTATGACTCAGGTACGTCTTCCGATTCGGATGGTGAGATCCCAATGGAAGATTACTGGGGGATTGCGGAAGATCAGATGGGTCTTCCTTTGTGGGTGCATAAGAGGAGAGCCAGTACCCATCGCAAGGGTTTTAAGGGGACGTTAGAATGGAGGGATGGTGCCTTGATACCAGACTCAAAGTATTCTACCAATTCAGACACAGATATTATTCTGGGATCCCACTTATCAAATAAAACAAGGGAAAAAATTTTGAATGGCGATTTTATAGATATTTTCACCCTTCTACCATTGTCCCATACGCTGGGAAAGGGTGAAAAGAGAAAGGAGTACGGCAGGCGCAGACATAGGACACCACGTGCGGACCGCACATTCGAAAATTGGCTGGACGGTATGCATATCTGGATTGCGGTGATAACAGCTGCTTACCCAAAGAGGGCGATGCACCTGATGGCCTACATAGCCGATGTTAGGATGGCCTATAGGATGGCAGGGGAGGCGGCTGCCCTTAATTACGATGAAGATTTCCGCAGGAACGCTTCACAAAACCCAAAAACCAGGTGGGACCAGCGCCACCAGCATTTTTGGAGCAATCACGTGGTCCCATATGTAGAGAGGAAGCAGACGGATCCACCTAGGTCCGCCAGGTTCGAACCCAAGAGGGACCCGCGACGCAGGGTTTGCTGGGAATTTAATAAGGGCCTTTGTCAGCGACCCAACTGTAAGTACACCCACGAATGCGAGAAGTGTTTGGGTCAGCACCCGGGAGTTTCGTGTTTTAAAGGGAGGCAGTCCTTTCGGGGCGGCAGAGGCAACCCCCACCAGGGTCCCAGAAATACCTCAGGCGCCCCCCAGGGAACAATTGCAGGGGCTAATAAATATTAACAGATCACTTGCCCTGGCCCACTCTCCGATAAAGCTTCACCCCCTGAAATTACTGCTTAACTGTTATCCCAATAAAGATGCGGCTAAATACCTTTGGCAAGGGTTTTTAACTGGTTTCAGAATTCCCGTGCGTACCCCACCTAGCACAGGCGAACCCCCCAATCAAAAATCTATTAGGGAAAGACCAGACATAGCCATTAAGAAAATTAACAAGGAAATCTCAGCTGGGCGGGTGGCTGGACCGTTTGCGTCGCCACCGATACCTGATCTCCACATCTCCCCATTGGGTATAGTCCCTAAAAAGGCACCCGGGGAATTTAGGCTCATTCACAATCTCTCCCACCCGATAGGCAGGTCAGTCAATGACGGAATACCCCAGGAGCTGTGCACGGTGAAATATGCCTCCTTCGATCAGGCGGTTAAGTTAGTAAGGCAATTTGGTAAAGGGGCATTAATGGCTAAATGTGACATTGAATCAGCATTTCGCCTACTCCCAGTGCACCCTCAGGACTACAAATGGCTAGGTTTCAGATTCAATGAGGCATATTTCATCGACAAGGCCATGCCGATGGGTTGCTCTGTGGCATGCGCCGCATTTGAGACTTTTAGCACATTTCTGGACTGGGCCCTGCGCTTTAGAACGGGTCTTCCAGGGGTCTCGCATTACCTGGATGACTTTCTCTTCGTGGCTAAGGCTCAGAGTTCCGAGTGTGTAGGCCTTATGCGTGCCTTCTCAGCTCTGGCAGATGAATTAGGGGTACCATTGGCTGGGGAAAAAACCGAAGGGCCCGTCTCACGCCTTACATACTTAGGCATAGAGTTGGACACGGTTGCACAAACTTCACGCCTGCCTGCTGAAAAACTACTTGCCCTCAAAGAGACCATTAGACAACTCATCCCCCTTAAAAAGCTTACCCTTAGACAAATGCAATCACTTTTAGGACACCTCAACTTTGCCTGCAGGGTTATTTCACCTGGTCGCCCATTCTGCCGGCGCTTAGCCAGGCTCACGGTTGGCCTAACCAAACCTTTTCATAGGAAGCGTCTCCCCCGCGGGGTCAAGGCCGACCTTGAAGCCTGGCTAGTGTTTCTTGAGAACTACAACGGGGTGTCACTATGGCAGGACACCATGTTGCTGCGGGCTGATTTCCAGGTGCAATCTGACGCGGCAGGTGGGTTAGGTTTCGGGGTTTACTTCAGAGGTAAATGGTGCTCGCAGCCCTGGCCGGCCAGGTGGCAAGGTACAGACATCACACGCGACTTAACATTCTTAGAATTTTTTCCTATAGTAGTAGCCGTACACTTATGGTCCGAAGAATTCAGGAATCGGCGGGTCTGCTTCAGAACCGACAACCAAGCGGTGGTCAGCGTCCTATCTCGGCAATCCACGCGGTCGATGAGGGTGTCCTCCCTCCTACGCCACTTCGTGTTACTCAGTTTGCAGTTGAATATGCATTTTTCTGCCAAATTTGTGCCAGGGGTCAATAATAACATCGCAGATGCTTTGTCTCGCTTCCAGATGGATCGCTTCCGATCGTTGGCGCCGGAGGCAAGCCAGTCGCCGGAGCCGTTCCCGGAACACCTGTGGAACCTTGGGAGCGAGAAATCCTAAAGGGAGTATTTGCTTCGGTTGCCCCTTCCACACTGAGCTCGTATAAACGGGCTTGGTCAGACTTCTCTAAGTTCAGGCAGAAACGGACCACTGCTTCCCTTCTGGGCCCACCTACCCAGGAGGAGGTCATGCAGTATGTAGTGCACTTGAGGGACCTGGGGCGCGCGCCAAAGACTCTCAACATTCACACAGCGGCCATCACATTCTTTTCCAAATCACTTTATTTTACAGACCCGTGTGACAATTTCCATTTGCGAAGAGCTATGGAGGGCTGGCGCAGGCTCCAGCCGCCTGCCAGTGATCCTAGGCGACCCATTACCTTTGACATGTTGGCTCAGGTGCACAGGCAGTTGAGGTCCCTCTGTTGGTCCAAATTTGAGGTGCGCCTATTCTCTGCAGCCTTTTCTATAGCATACTTTGGCGCGCTCAGAGTGGGCGAGGTAATATGTGAGGACTCCCCCCAGGGCATCACGCGCGGCATACTGATGCAGGACGTGTCACTGGCTGACTCCCAAATGCAGGTACTCATACGATGTTCCAAAACCGACCAGAGGGGAAGGGGCGCGACTATTAAGCTCCCCGCAACAGGTACCCCAGGTCCATGTCCGGTAAAAGATACCAGACGGTTTCTTTATCTCCGGCCCCCCGGCCCTGGCCCATTGCTTATCCACCAGGACGGTGCCAGGCTCACCCGCCACCAATTTACCAGGGTTCTGCGCAAGGCCATCGCCTCCTGCGGCTATAATCCCACTGAATTCTCTGCTCACTCCTTCAGGATTGGTGCAGCCACGTCAGCCATGCATCTGGGCCTTTCGTCCGAGAGAATTCAGGACTTGGGGAGGTGGAAATCGAACGCATACAAAAGGTATATTCGTACGTAGCGTCGACACGGTGGCCTGGCTGATCCCCGGTTTTCATTCTTTAATTTCAGGTTCTCGGAACGTGCAGATTTGGATAGCCGGGCATAGCATAGTCCATTGGGCCCGGGAAAGGGCCATCGAGGTGGGCCTGGGGAGCGGGCTGGGCCTCCCTGAATTCGTTCAAGTGTCTTGGATCGCGAGGCGGGGCATGCTGTGGGACGAGTTGCTGCCGGCCATCCAGAATCGGGCTGCTTCGATCGGCTACCCTGACCTACTTGTGGTCCAGCTCGGAGAGAATGACCTTGCCTATCGCAATGCTGTGGACTTGAAATTGCAAATATTCAGAGATCTTGATACCCTGATGGACACCTGCCCGAGGATGACACTGCTTTGGTCCTCCTTGCTGGAAAGGCGCAATTGGCGCGATGGACGTTGCCCTATCGCTCTGAACAGAGCTAGACGGCTCCTGAATTCCTTCGTGATCCGTAGAGTCCTATCTTTGAATGGACGAGCCATTTCGCATCCAAGTTTGAAACAGAGCGAAGCAGCCCTTTATCGTCACGACGGCGTTCATCTGTCGCCCAGGGGGAATGATGTTTGGCTTGAGAACGTAATAACGGGAATCAGAGATTGGTTATGTGTTAGAGAATTTAATTAGGTGAATAAGAGATGAGAATCACGGCCCCTAAATAATATAAAAAGTCCCTAGGTAATCTAATTAATCTTCAAATTATTTGATAAGGCATGCGAGCGGATTGGCGGCGAGCCTGGGGGGGCTCGAGTGGCGGTTAGGCGTTGGAAATTTGCATAACAATAGATGGAGGAGGGGCAGATTACGTCACCAGCTGCCCAGATTTGGAGAAGTAATTCCGTTAAAGGATTCCGGGGGCGTCGCCTGGTCCTGAGCTGGGAGTTGCCTGGGCCGTAGGGCACGCCCCTTCGGTGGCCACAGGAGGAGCTCTAGTAGATCTACATCGCGGGGCTCCTTTCTGGTGGTTAACTTCTCAAGGACTCCAACACACGGGTTGGAGTCGGATATAGTCTGTTAGGTTCCAACGCCTAAGCCAATTCCGCTCAACATGCTTAATTAATAAAGTTGTGGCCTTAACCACCCAATTTAAATCTTAATCACTGTGTCACGAGTCTTGATTATGTGGGAAGGAGGGACATTGCCACACAAAGCCACTTCCGCGCCTGCGACGGAAGTGGCGTTGTGGGCCGACCGACTGCACCACCGCGTAGGGGCTGCGAGTTCAGCCCCTACGCGATGGTAGCTTCCCGCCTGCGTCATCCCTGACCGACCAATGAGAACGGTCGGGGCGGAGCCACCCAATTTAAAGCTCCCCGCAGGCGGGAAGCCGACCTCTTTCCTTCCTTGTTCGCCGGAGCGAACGGTTCACCCGCCCACCCACCCCTTAAAAAGAGATAAGGGGACGCTGCTATGGACGGGAGTCGGTTGCCTGGTTAGTCAGCGGGCCGGGTAGGACTTTTCCCATACTGGGCTAGCCATGATGGGTTTTTCGCCTACCCTGTAGCATGTCGTCACAACTTAGGTCAGGCGGTTAGGCGTTGGAAATTTGCATAACAATAGATGGAGGAGGGGCAGATTACGTCACCAGCTGCCCAGATTTGGAGAAGTAATTCCGTTAAAGGATTCCGGGGGCGTCGCCTGGTCCTGAGCTGGGAGTTGCCTGGGCCGTAGGGCACGCCCCTTCGGTGGCCACAGGAGGAGCTCTAGTAGATCTACATCGCGGGGCTCCTTTCTGGTGGTTAACTTCTCAAGGACTCCAACACACGGGTTGGAGTCGGATATAGTCTGTTAGGTTCCAACGCCTAAGCCAATTCCGCTCAACATGCTTAATTAATAAAGTTGTGGCCTTAACCACCCAATTTAAATCTTAATCACTGTGTCACGAGTCTTGATTATGTGGGAAGGAGGGACATTGCCACACAACAGGCTCATAAAGAGGCATTTGTACTGTCCTGGGAACCTGGTCCCCTATATAGAAAGGGTTAGGTGCTTACATGCCACTATACTCAATGCACCCAAACATATTTCTAAAGGAAACAAGGATTGGGTAAGTGCTGCATCCTTGGACCTGCTTGCAGAAGTGGGGGGGGGATTGTAACAATATATGTGTAATTCATGAGTGGTACAAATTTAAATACAGTCTGAGTAGGACAAATTGTTGTTTGTTAGCTCTCTCACACACATGCAAGATCTTGCTCGTTCTCTCTCTCTCTCTCTCTCTCTCTCTCTCTCTCTCTCTGGATGAGCAGCTATTGCCACATTCAGCGCCCACGACAGTGAATGGAAGAAGCAGTTCTCTTGGCTTTCATTGGCTCTGGGTGGGAAAACAAAACAAAACGAAAAAGTTTTCTAGGGACAGCTGTGTGGGAAGCAGCTGTCAGCAAAACAAATGTCTTTCTTGTTTTGTGTAAGGCAAACTTTCAGCAGCTGGGCCTGAGCTGGCAAATTAAAACCCCCAGTGATTTCCCAAGGTCTCCAGACTTTGCCTGCACCAGCCCTCTAAGGTGCTGCTTTCCAAGAAGAAGAAGAAGCCGTCATCAAAAGCCTTGTTTTACATTTTTACAACACTGTTTCGTACCAATTTTTCATATCCTGCTACTGTCTGCAAGCAGCCTTGTCCTCAAAATGAACTTTTGTTGGCACATCAGGAAAGGGACATGGGAGCAATAGGGTACACATACCCCATCCTGTATACACTCATTGCTGCTGCCCCGAAGTGAAGCTGAGGCTAGGGATGGGAGTGGGGAGTTCAGTACAGTTCCCATTTCAAGGCAATCCTACCTTATTCATACTTCCTGAAACAATACAGGAAACTGGGCACAGCCGTCGGGCTAAATCTACATTTCTCCAAATGTTATAGCGCACTCCCCCACTCAAGTAATGTGTACACAAATTGCATTTTTGTATAGCTGTGATGAGATGGTAGCCCACCCACCTGTAAACTAATATGAGCAGGGAAGCTCATACTCTTTAATACACCGCTCTTCTTTCATGTGAAAAATGTTGTTTGCTTTAAATAAGTTAACACATTGTTCCTGCCAATGCAAATATCAATAAAGTCCATTGTTATTATTGCTAATTTGTAGGGGGTTGGCTGCTGAGAGATTGCAGCTTACACGAGCCCTACAAAATAGTCCAGCTTGTTGTGCCACTATTAGTTATATCATTGATTTATAAATCACCAGCATATAATAAAATATTGCAGCAGTCCAGAAGCACTAGGAGATGGTATACTAGCAAAAGCTGGAAGCAAGTGCTGCTGGCCAATGAGGATACCTGCACCTCTTTGTGACATTGAGGGTTCTAGCACTCTCAAGCTACATGCCTGCTTCTTCAGGGAGAGTGAAACTTGGCTAGTGGCCATTTTCCTGAACTTGAGAACTGCTCAACCACAGGGCTTTTGTCTTGCCAGGATCCAGTTCATTCATCCAGATCAACATAAAATGCTGATCCAAGACATCCTCACCTGATTCAGATACGACAGAGAAACAGAGGTGCATGTCACCAGCATACGGTGGACACCTTGCTCCAAATCTCCTAATAGCCACAGCCTCAAGTGTTGAAAAGGCAAGATGATAGCCTGTGAGCCTTTCAACACAACTGCCAGAGGCCAACAGACCATTACTTAGAGCCACCCTCTGAAAGCAGGAATAGAACCACTGAAGCACAGTGCCACCAGTTATCATCCGGAAAACTCTAGCAAGGGCATGTGCATGCACACATACACCGTAATAAAGGTCATTTGCCAACATAGAAATCACTCCAGGAAAAGAAAGCTGCATATCCTCAGAATAACTAACTTGCTTTTCATTCAAAAACTTCTGCAAAAGAGTTTCTAAAATAAAATTTGCTAACTTGGAGCTTGTATACCAAACTGTTAAGAGTGTTTTAATTCATGACTGTGAAGACTTGGATGAATATACAGTCCTGCTTTGCACTCTTTGTATAATTCCAGCGTTGAGTCATAAACACTGGTGTGATTGATATATGTAAGTACTGCTTCAAAATGACACCACAGAGGAATAAAAAAATCTTGAAGAATAGTCTTGTTTTTGTCTAGGGATATATCAGACCTTCAACGGTAGCCTTCAATCCAAAATAAATAATGAGTCTTCTCAATAAATGGTACAAACTAATGTGGGTTCTGAAGGGTATGTAAATGTCATTCTGGTGTGTGTGTGTGTATGTGTGTTTTTAAAAAAGATGGCATATAAAAATCTCAGTGTTATCTCTTCTGGGTTTTCAGAGGTAGCAACATTCATCTTCATGATAAAATGTGTATTTTTAAAAACACTGAAAATGAGAACTGAAATAGTTTTGTAAGAAATAGAGTTAGGTTGTGGCTTCACTTTTGCATCACTAAGATAATTGTTTATATTCTTGAAGCTTGAAGAGTGGAATAGTTACAGGTAGCTATGAACTGCTGCTACTTTGTTTTGTGGAAGTCTTTGAAAGGCCCACTTTGTCCATCCACCTGTTCTGGCTCATGGGCAGGAGTTTTCATAGAAATAGTTGTTTTGATAGTTATTTATTAAAATATTTTATCTTCCCCTTCGGACCTTCCTTGGGCTCTCAAAGCAGCACAGAAATATCTGTTAAAGCAAGTTTATTTGCTTGAATCATTTTTACCCACACTTCAACTGAAAAAAGCTCCAAGAATGAGATAGAAAGTTCAATAAGGAAACAGCCCCTACCCTTAAGCTTGCAATCTAAATGACACAACACAGAAGGAAAAGTGATTGGGAGGAAGAAAACAAACTAAAGCACTACAGTAGTTCTTAGATCCAAAGTTTGTATAGCAGCAGCAGGAATGGAAACAGTTCTAGCAGAAGAGGATTTGCTGATCTTGATGGTGGTACAATAGCTTAGGAGCACCCTCCCCTTTGAGTTCCTGGCACCATTAATGACTTGGCTTTTTGCTCAGGCCTTTGTTGGTGTTTAACGTCAGACTTTCTGGTCATGACCTTTTTTGGTTGTCTTGTACCTGCTTCTCTTTTTAAGCTATTGTTTTTATGCCGATGTTTTGCACTTTTAATTTGCAACCCACTCGCAATGAACTGCAGGGATAGGAACCAAATAACTGCATGTTAAGTTCTTATCAAATCTAATCTGCATGAGAGGCACCAGTGTGTGTGTGTGTGTGTGTGTGTGTGTGTGTGTGTGTGTGTGATCATTTATGAAGACTGAAATATGAGCATTGAAAGTGATGGCAGCACCCATGGGTCAACAAGGAATGCCTCTACTAATTAACTGTGAAGGAAACCAGGCTTAGCTTGCACACTGACAAGAGTACTAAATTGAAAATGCATATGTTTTCAAGGTCAAAACAACATTCTCCTAAATCATAGGTATGCAATCGCCTCATCATATTGAAGTAGGGATTTAACATACTTGAGTGAGGAGGTTGATGGAGGATTAGACAAAATAAAATCAGAAGAAAGAAAGGTAACACTGATGAAGGCAGAAACTGGCCTGGCAGACAAAACACAGTGCTCCTAAAAGACTAACCTTCAGGGAAATAACATTTGCTGTAGCTTTCGTACCTACAGTCTTGTGATATTAAATGAAAACCGTTTTTTTTCTCCTGTGTGCCACCCGTCTTAAAAAAATCTAGAATTTTATTTTTCTACACTGTTCTGCTCTGTTACTTTGCTGTAACCCAGAAACCACATGTAAACCACAAAGGTGTTAGTTGAATCAGCATGATCGTGGGATGGTTTGGCGGCGGGGGGGGGGGAATCTGTTGTATTTATGCAGCATGCAATCACTTCAGAAGAATGTGGATAACAGACTACAAATGAAGACAAGACTGGGGTTTCAAAAGAAGCTCCAGAAAAACCTTCTGTTGACTTCTGGCAATTAGCTGGCATAGAGAAGATTGGGAAAGAGACCTGTTCATAATCCTAAACACTTGCAACTTTCTTATTCTTCATATAATGTCTCTGAAACTCCTTAGCTTTGCTCTTATTTTCTCCCAAAATAATTAGAACAGAAAATAGCACCCTCTATCTACCCATGAAATCAAAATACCAATAAAGCAAGCAAGCAATGAACAGTTTTAGCCAAACAGTTTCTTTATTATTTTCTTCCTTTCCAAGGGCTAGATAAATCTAATCTAACTAATTTGTTTATTCTTTACATTTATATCCTGCTCATTCTTGAAAGAACTCACAGCAGTAAGCATGTTACCCTTATATTGTCTTGTTTCCTATTAACAATTATCACTATATGTTTTAACAGTCTTTAACTATCAAATGTTAAAGCTATAATGTTTAGTTGGGGGGGGGGGTCTCTTTTCCACAAGTGGTCCTTGGATGGACAAATCAAAGAAAATGTTGTTGTTGTTGTTGTTGTTGTTGTTGTTGTTGTTGTTTTGTTTTTAATCAAGTGTCAAGGTGATTTGCTAAAACTACCGGTATGTGAGGCCATTCACTTCATCATACATTTCTGGAGAGATTTATAAGCACTTTATCAGTCAGCCTGGACACTGAGGTTCAGCTCAAAGGGCCTTCTGGCAGTTCCCTCCCTGTGAGAAGTGAGGTTTCAGGGAACCAGACAGAGGGCCTTCTTGATAGTGGCGCCCGTCCTGGGGAACGCTCTCCCATCAGATGTCAAGGAAATAAACAACTGTCTGACTTTTAGAAGACATCTGAAGGCAGCTTTGTTTAGGGAAGTTTTTAATGTCTTGTTTTATTGTGTTTAATTCTGTTGGGAGCCACCCAGAGTGGCTGGGGAAACCCAGCCAGATGGGTGAGGTATAATTGATATGTTGTTTTTGTTTTTGTTGTTGTTGTTGTTGTTTCAACTGAACATGCTTACAAATCCTCCTCAGTCTGAAGATGAGCCCAACTGCTGCAGAAAGCAGGACATGGAGAGCAGGACTGGTGGTCATGATCCTGCCCCCACTCCATCAGTATTCAGGAAATTCTGCCTTAATTTGAACTGCTGTTATTATTTATTAAATTTCTATACTGCCCTTCATCTGAGGATCACATGGCAATTTGCAATATAAAAACACAAAAATGCATAACATAGTAACAAAAAACCTCCACCCCCAACTAAGTAGAGCATTTGTAATTAAATGGGTGGGGGGTCAGGCTTTGTCTGCTAGATGTGAATTAGTAATTTGACTGTACGTATTGGATGGCCGCGTTTCAGACATTTTTTTTATGCAATGGCTTATGGCTACAAGCAATAAACATTTTATTGCTTTCTTAGAAATTTAAGACATTGGATCGGTATCCTGTTTCCTCGAACAACTGGAGAACCCCTGTGGGTTATACATAATTCAGTATATCTCTATGTTTGAGGAAACGTGTCACTGTTTGAGAAGCAATGGCGGGAAAGTCATTGTTCCTACAGTAATAAGACAGAAGCCATAGTCTGTGTATAGTTTCTTACGTCCAAGAAGGAAAATTCTTGAAATGTTGTGGAGAGGCCAGCAATGGAGTAGATAGAATAATCCAGAACTGACTGGATTTTGAAATTCTCCTCAGGCATATGCAGTAAGGTATAGACGTGAGAACACCCAAAGACTGTGACAGCAATATAATTTTACTGTGATGTAATGTTTTAAGATGTTGCATAACCGTAGCTGTTGGTATATGCCAACTTAAGCATTTACGCACTAGAGATGGGGAACATGTGGTCCTCCATATATTGCTGGACTCCAATTCCTATCATCCTTGGCCAACATGGCTGATGGTCAGCGATGTTGGTAGTCCAGTAATATCTGGAAGGCCAGAGATCCCCCATCCCTGCAATACACTAATTGTTTTTTATTCTATATTTACTCTTTATTAAGGAACTCAAGTCTCAAGTTTCTTTTTAAAAACATGAATAATGCCAGTCAACCTTTTATGAGGGACATTGCCAACCAGTACCACTCCTTCCTCAATCTGCAGCTGCAGATGAACATTGGGCTGTCATTAAGGACATACTTTCAGTTCCTATGGGGCAAGCAGGCACAACAGTACAAGCTCTGTGCCCTACAACATATCCAAGAATCCTCTCCAATAAACAGTGATTTCATGACAGACATTAATGGTTTCTTTGGCAGAAAAGCTGAGATGGAATGTGCTTAAGAACATAAGAAGCTGCTGGATCAGGCCACTGGCCCATTTAGTCCAGCATCCTGTTTTCACAGTGGCCAAACCGATACCTATGGGAAGCCGAAAAAACAGGACCTGAGTGCTCTGCTTTTATCAGCATTTGGCATTCAGAAACATAATACCCCTAACCATGGAGGTAGAACATAGCCATTCAGGGTAAGTAGCCCTTGATAACCTCATCCTCTATGAATTTATCTAAACCGCTATTAAAGCCATCCAAGTTTGTGGCCACACACTGCATGTCATGGGAGTTGATTCCATAGCTCAACTGTGTGCTGTGTGAAGTTCTTTCTCTTGTCTGTCTCGAACCTTCCAACTTTCACCTTCTTTGGATGTCCACAAGTTCTAGGGTTATGGGAGAGGGAGAAAACCTTTCCTCTTTCCACTTTCTCCATACCATGTTTGAAAACCACTGTGCTTGAGCAGAAAGCCTTAGACCTTTGGTTGCCTAAATAACATGTGAGTTAGAAATCCAGCAACAGTGAATTACCTTTACCACGAAGCCACTTTTATTAGCTTCTTGGTTAGTACTTCTAAAAGCAGGTGAGTAATTGTGCTATATCTGGTATCTTTGTACTGCAAGAGAGAATTGTGTCCTACATGCATTAAATTAATCACTATATGACATTTAAGATACTTATAAAACAAGACACGAAGGTTTAATTAATCATTGCCGTCAACATTACCACATCGTGTATTGTCTGTAATTTTCAGCAACCTTCTCTGTTCGAAAGAAGTTAAATATGTGTCATGACACGTAGTTTCTTCTCATTGTGTTCTCATAAACACTTTTTTTAGAAACAGCGGAGAATCTGCTGTGAAAGCGAAGTTTAAAATATATCTACTGAGAAAACCAAAAGCGATATGACTTCCTCCTCCTATGGTAATATTTTGGGGTATAAAAATGAATAAGCATCCATGAAAAAGAAGAAAAAGACAAGCTGGCTCCAGGACCCATAGAAAAACAAAGATACAGAAAACCAATTTATTTCTGCAACTTTTGAAAGAATGGCCTTTGCATGCACAGATGAGATTCAACGCAGCAACATGAAAGCCAATCACAGTGATGGGGAAGCCAGACACATGACATATGAAGTCTCCCCTCTTCTCAGGAAAGATAACATATGGAACATGATTCCTTCAGGACTCTCTATTTGATCTTTCTTCACCAAAGCTCTTTTTAACTATCTGTGTGTGGCATTTAAAACATTCATAAAACATTGATTTTGAGATACATATTTTTTTTTCCCTAAACCCATCTGTCACTCTTTAGGAAGAGTATCTGGAATGTTTGAGGTCAAAGTCACTGTCTATTTTCTGAAAGTTGAAAATTTCCCTGCAGATTTCCATTTAAGTAACTTAAAAACAGGAGGCACAAATGTTGGGTACACATTTGTTTAAAATAGGGATACTGATCACGTTTTCTTAACTCAAGTTCTAAAACATGTTTGGGGTGATTCACATTGCTGGCATACCCCTGGCACTACTATAGCATTTGTTGTTGGGGGGGGAATACATTTCACAATAGATATTGGGGCTTTTCTTTCTTTCAGTGAATATGCTAGAGATTGGAGGGAAAAATACCATTCCTCCTATGTTCCTTTCTATTGACTTTGGAGGACCATTCCTAATGTCCCATATGGCTAAGCTGTATTGAAAGGGAAGTGAGGTTCGGGAATTGGGGGCTGGATGGGTGGGAAGGAGAGAGCTTGGCCGTTCAATGGGAAGCAATTTGCAAACATCAGAATGGCTCAGAAAATGATTTTGGTTTTGGGGACTTAACACGAATCATTTCCAAGTTAATCCAAGATTAGCTGGATGACTGCAACCATTTCTTGTTTAAAATCCAAGATTAGCTGGATGACTTCAACCATTTCTTGTTTAAAGGCTCTACACACACACACACACACACACACACGGAAGCTGTGCCTTAGTTTCTTTATTTTTTTATACAAAAAAAATCATGCAGGATGATGCTGATGAAGCAAGGTCTGATTGCAACTGCACTCCCACTACTTGTGAATCCCACTAGCTGGTATTCAGGGCTATACAGCCCCTCAAACTGGAAATAGCACATAGTCATCATGGGTAGCCCGATCTGATAGCCTGAACCTCCATGAGTTCCCAGAGTGGGTTATATTGTTATTCTTCAAGTCACAAAGATAAAATAAGTTAAAACAAATGCATTTTCTAATTTCTTTCAATATATTCCTTTCACCGACTAATTTTACTTGCTAGAACTGAGTCCTGAATGCGAGTCCCAGCATCCTAGACATAAACTGACCACCGTTGTCACGGGATCTCATTTGTTTATTACAAGATATTGTTTCTTAACTTCCAAAGTCTGCCATGTTCTGCTTAAGCTGTCTCCAGTATCCTGCCTAAAGTCCTACTGAACCAATGGTATGGATTTCTTGCCTAAATAAGAGATAAGTCATAGTTCATTGGCAGAACACATCCTTGACATATCCGCTCCATTTAAAAGGATCTCAGATAGCAGGGCTGAGAAACACTCCCTTTTAAGACCCCCGAGAGTTGCCACCAGTCAAAAAAGATGATATTGAACTGTGGTCTGTCTCAGTATGTGGATAATACATAAGATACATGAGCTCTCCTCAGCCTACCTCATCAAGGTAATCCTAGCAACTCTTATCAAAACAGAGCAACTAATCCCAGGCAATGTCCTTAGGTCTGTGCCTAGATATATTCTCACCTTATGGCCAGACTTCTCACAAAGAAGGAAAAACTATATAGCCTATGAATGTAATATATAGGTGAACAGAAGGTATATTACGGTTGGAGTAGGTTTGGTGTCATTGATGTGATGTGAATGCTTCACATTCTCAAACAATGTTCCAAAACAATACTTTATGATCAGATATCTTGCATTGTGATTTTATTGAAACTGAGTATGATTTATATTTTCTAATAGAAACCACGTTACAGACTGCTATTATATTGACTTGCATTCCACAAAGAATTTAATTTTAAACCTGTCCCTAGATTTGCTTTAGGACGGAAGCTATCCGCCTAGATGAGCTTGAAATTTATTCTTTCAATTTATTTTTTTTATACTTTTTGTGAGGAAGTATTGCAAGGGGAAGAGAAAAATTTATAACCCACTCCTTTCCAATGAATCTAGCAAGATCAAAGCGTTATTAGGCATACTGTAATGCTGGCAAAGCTTCACTGGCAAAGGAGACTTTGATGCAATGAAGCCTGTTGTCCATGTCAGTGGGTCTTTATGTGATTTTACCCAACCTACAAAAAAGGACATCTTATACCGTGAAATTGTAGACCAGCTTAATTTTTGTCGTAACTACATCCACCACAGCAGAAATGTGTCTTGCCTGAAAGACAGAGCAGAGGCAGTTGGTTCTTTGAGACAGTGGTAGGTATTAGTCCTTGTGGTAAGGAATTGACTTCATGGTGATTTTGTGGTCTTTCACTTGTATTTCTTCTGCTTGATTCATGCCTGCCAAAGGTGTTTTGATAAATACTTATGGGTTCCATGAAGTGCATATTATGGAAATATTGCAGGAAAAGATTTTTTGCAAAATGCTATTAGGTCAAACATTTCTTTTGATGAATGAGATATCATCCTGTGGTAGTAGAAGCTGAACTAAATATCTGCCTCAAATTTCATATGTGCATCATTTTGGCTATTCAGATTTACAGATTCCTAATAGGACGCCTGTGCCTGGAACATAAGGGAAGATGAACAACCCAACTAACCCAACCACTACTTTGATCCTTACCACTGCCATCAGTGGATATCTTCGTTTCCCACATACTTCCACCAAACAGCTGGTTCACTTCTGGAACTTACTTGTTGACCTAGCTCAGGCATAGGCAACCTTTGGCTCCCAGATGTTTTGGAACTACAACTCCCATGATCCCTGACCACTGGCCCTGTTAGCTAGGGATCATGGGAGTTCCAAAACATCTGGGAGCCAAAGGTTGCCTATGCCTGACCTAGCTGAATCATAGTCTTGAGTAGTGTGGTAAGGTGAGTAGAGCAGCAATAAAACTGCTAAAACATTTGCAAAAGCTAAGCAGGGTCTGGTGTGGTTTGAAATTGGATGGAGGAGATGTTGAAATTACTGGATTGCAGAGATTTAGACTAGATGACCCTTGGGGTCCCTTCCAACTCGATGATTCTGTGAATACCAAGGCCGCAGACAAATTTAAACAATGTATTTTCACTTATGGTTTAAAGCAATTTTAACAGTTATCATGACTATATTTCCATGGGTTTGGGAGAACACCTATTTTTTTCAGGGTAGTAAGAACAAAAATGGAGTTCTAAAAATGTTTCTTCAAACAGGGTGAATGGACATGATTATTATTATTTTTAATCCCATGTAAGGAATGGGCAGAGTCATGCATGTCGAGGCAAAAAAAATTCCTAGTTTCACATATGTATATGGGATCTGAACTGGCAGTGACTGACCAGGAATAAGTTCTTGTAGTTGTGGTGGATAGCTTAGTGAAGATGTGCTTCCCAGTGTCCGAACACAATTCAGCTTCATCCTTGTATACCTGAAAAAACATCTGCACCCCCGTCATTCAGCCTGGACATGGAGGTCCAGCTTCAAGGGCCTTTTGGCAGTTCCCTTGTTGTGAGAAAGGAGGTTACAACCTTCTTGAGGTTTTGCTCGCTCTCCCATCAGATGTCAAAGGGCTAAACTATTGTACAAGCTTCCATAGACATCTGAAGGTAACTCTGTATTGGGAAGCTTTCAATGTCCGGTGTTTTGTTGGGTTTTCCTATTCTGCTGGAAGCTGCACAGAGTGGTTTCTCATAGGTATCTGGTTGGCCACTGAGGGAATAGGATGCTGAACTAAATGAGCCTTTGGTCTGATCCAACAAACCTATTTTTATATTTTAAATGAATAAAGAAAATCCCAAATACCGTTTTTTTCCTGAAAACATAACATTGCCCCAACTGAGGTATTTTCATCTGGCAACATAATCGATTAGGAAGTTCCTCAGTTCTCAAAGTCAAACTTTTCCAGTATTATAGTAATTGTGACTATGACTGAGAATTTAAATTTAAGCACTGTTTAAAGTACTTACTGTATAATTATAAATTCTTGCATCTTTCACAGTATTCAAAACTATCAGAGCACCAAATCTTAGAGATAAACAAAATTTAGATTGATTTAGTTTCTGTTTGGAGTTAGGTGTATGAGATAAAGCAAATTGTGAATCATCCTTGGAATTTCTTAACATTAGCAAAGTCGCCATGAAACTTTTCAGGAGCTTGAATCTTTCCTAAGGAGATTAAACGCTTAAGCATAATACTGTCCTTTAAATTAAGGAAGTTGTATAAGCTCAATTTCCGGAAGACTCTAAATGTCATTACGTTGCATATGCCATGATTAAATATTTTGCTACTCCTTATTTCTAGCAGGATTAATTCCATCAAAATTAGTTTTCTTTTCTCCAGTGTTTATTCCCAATAACTCTCTAGAATATTTTTTGGGCAATGTGTTAATTAATATTTCATCCAATTATTTGAGAGAGAAAATGCATGGGCAAAACGGATACATAAAATAAAAAATATAAATATTCTGTTGGCCACAAAGTGGCTAGGTCGCCATTTACTAATTCCACTAAACATGTATATCTGTAATCCCAACTTTAACATGATTAAGGATTAACATGCTGCGAAGCAATCTCGTGGATATCTTAAACTGACTTGTTATTGCAAGGGGTGATTTAATGCCAATTTGTTACTCATTTCTATAGTGTTTATACAACCAGCTGGTAATCAAAATAGAAACAAGATGAGTTTTCTCCAGAGATGATCCACTGTATACAGATACCAAAATAAAAACAAACAAAAAACCCTACAGCTATTATTATTGTTCTCATAGTCTCCTAAGGAAGGAATGGAGATCTTTGAAAAGATTCCTTCAACAAGAGCTTCATGTATGACTTCCTCACCCCTCCTAACAAATCCCTTATGAAGTGGTTTGTCATTCTACCCAAGCAGTCAGAAGTATAGATCTCTTACATAGATTCACACAGACATATATGTACAGTGGTACCTTGGGTTACAAACGCTTCAGGTTACAAACGTTTCAGGTTACAGACTCCGCTAACCCAGAAATAGTATCTCGGGTTAAGAACTTTGCTTCAGGATGAGAACAGAAATCGTGATCTGGCGGCGCGGCAGCAGCAGGAGCCCCCATTAGCTAAAGTGGTGTCTCAGGTTAAGAACAATTTCAGGTTAAGAACGGACCTCCGGAACGAATTAAGTTCTTAACAGAAGTACCACTGTATATATTTTAGAAAAACAGCCCTCCCACATTCTTAAGCATTATATTAGACTGTTGCCAACAGGTAGCTTCTCATCCACTAGGTGGTCTGTAGGAGTTAAGCCCTCCAAAGGAGAAGGGCCTAGAGCTTTGGAGAAATAAACCTTGCTTACAGAGATTCCATGGCCAATGCCTCCAACTAAAGTGATCTGTGCTCTTGCCACATCCAGGCGAGACTACTGTAACATGCTCTACATGGGCCTGTCATTGAGGATCAGAAAATTCAGCTAGTTCAGAACGTAGCTGCTAGAATCCTATTGGGGGCAAGGTGGTCAGCATCTGTCACACCTTTCTCATATCAGCTGCACTGGTTATTCTTTCCAAGCCCAGTTCAAAGTACTGTTGTTATTATCCACAGTGATAGAAAATGCTGGCTGCATGCTTGCATTGTTGTTGTTTAGTCGTTTAGTCGTGTCCGACTCTTCGTGACCCCATGGACCATAGCACACCAGGCACTCCTGTCTTGCACTGCCTCCCGCAGTTTGGTCAAACTCATGTTCGTAGCTTTGAGAACACTGTCCAACCATCTTGTCCTCTGACGTCCCCTTCTCCTAGTGCCCTCAATCTTTCCCAACATCAGGGTCTTTTCCAAGGATTCTTCTCTTCTCATGAGGTGGCCAAAGTATTGGAGCCTCAGCTTCACGATCTGTCCTTCCAGGGAGCACTCAGGGCTGATTTCCTTAAGAATGGATAGGTTTGATCTTCTTGCAGTCCATGGGACTCTCAAGAGTCTCCTCCAGCACCATAATTCAAAAGCATCAATTCTTTGGCGATCAGCCTTCTTTATGGTCCAGCTCTCACTTCCATACATCACTACTGGGAAAACCATAGCTTTAACTATACGGACCTTTGTCGGCAAGGTGGTGTCTCTGCTTTTTAAGATGCTGTCTAGGTTTGTCATTGCTTTTCTCCCAAGAAGCAGGCGTCTTTTAATTTCGTGACTGCTGTCACCATCTGCAGTGATCAAGGAGCCCAAGAAGGTGAAATCTCTCACTGCCTCCATTTCTTCCCCTTCTATTTGCCAGGAGGTGATGGGACCAGTGGCCATGATCTTGGTTTTTTTGATGTTGAGCTTCAGACCATATTTTGCGCTCTCCTCTTTCACCCTCATTAAAAGGTTCTTTAATTCCTCCTCGCTTTCTGCCATCAAGGTTGTGTCATCTGCATATCTGAGGTTGTTGATATTAAGCAAAACAATATTCTCACCTATTAGCCAGCAGATAAAAATGAAACTCAACATATACATATACCTTTCATAGCCCAGAAATAATTCACATCAACTTGCATTTTTTTCCTCATCTCTCCAACCCATACAGAAGTCCCACATCAAAGTCAGCTACTGCATATCATTATGGGGTGGCTCCTGCAAGGATGACCAGGTGCCTCTCTCCTCAAAGGGAGAGCAGCAGGAAAAGCAAAGCAGGGAGATGACAAAAGTTTTCACTAGTATGACCTTACCCCTTTTTCCTCCCCTGTTTGTATTATGAGTCTTTCCGATATTTAAAAATATAGTGTCTTTTATTTTGCATTGCTCAAGGGATAGAATTGTTCCTTTTCAAAACATTGTGACCATTGGCTTTAAGCAGAATTTTCAGAAATTCCAAAGAGACAGAGAAGAGAGAGAGAGAGAGAGGAAAGCCAATTTCTTTCAGCGTCCAATTCCTGAAACTATAAGATACAGATCATCTCATGGTCATTAAGCAATAACAGCTTCCTATTGATCTGGGTCATAATATTTATATTTTATGAACATCCATTCAGTCAAAGACTTTTCACTGCAGCACCTTAAAATGACTGCCAAAGGATTTTTCTGTAGGTTAGCTAAAATATAGTGACTAGTCCATGGCCGTAGTGGGAAACAGTAGTGAAATTTTTGGGCAAAGGAACAGAGAGAAAGGCTCATCACAGTAATAAATTCATCAATGGGAAAATGCCCAATTAGGCATTATTGTTGGCAATTATACATCATTGCACTTGTTTTCCAACACAGTCTTTAATACTGGGCACAGTGAATTATCTAGAGAGGGTTCTGAAGCCTTGCTTTGCCCCCTTCATATACCAGAATTTGGTAAAAATCAGCCTTACAGATGATAGAGAGATAGATGATAGATAGATAGATAGATGATAGATAGATGATAGATAGATAGATAGATAGATAGATAGATAGATAGATAGATAGATATAGAGATATAGAGATATAGAGATATAGAGATATAGAGATATAGAGATAGATATTGAAACTGTTGTGTATAATTTGAATCTATGAATAATTTTGTATTTGTAATCTGAATTCTAGCACCCATATTGAAGGCAAAATCTAAAACACACTGAGCTTTTTTAAAATTTCTGAATCAAAACTATTCATGTACGTAACTCAAAATGATTTTGAAGTTCCACCTCGCCTTTTGCTCCTCAGAATTAGATAGCAAATTTAGGAGTAGCAAGATGGGGTAGTGTTAAAGCTACAGTGTTTTGCACACCTTAAGGCTAACATAGCTTGTGTGATGGTGACTATTAATTTCATATCTGCCTGTGACAAAATTGGCTCCAGCCACAATAAACTTGCTAGCCTGCAGTGGGTGTTTTGCTCTTTTCCCAGTAACAGAAACTGAACTCTCTAAAAGTTCATTTCTGGGGTTTAAATGTCATTTTTGCTGCAATAAGAAGTGGATGTACTTCTGAAGTGGTTTCAAGAGGATCTTTAAGGTGCCAGAAGGTTAGATAAAGCAAAGGTCACCCCACTGATAACCAGACTTTGGTAATCCATGAAAAATGAGGAAACTCACAGTGCTTAGTTTTGTACTGAAAAGAGTGGATAGAAGCCAGGGTGTGTCACAGGGTGTGATCCACTCTAAAATGGAAGGTGGTTTGGTTTGGGGTTTATTGTCCCTATACTCCTTAAGGCTAACGTGTTTTGGATGCTAGTAAATATAGAAGCCGGGGGGGGGGGGATTGTGTGTGATGTATCCTAGCAACTCAGCTGCAAGAAGCTTATTCAAAACAAGCTCATTTTTCTCTCCAAATTTTCAATTGGAACATTTATTACTTCTTTTAATAATGCAAACTTGTCATCCTCTATGCATCCTGGTAAAGGTTATTTGCACTCTCTGTCCACAATAGATTGAGCCATTTCCCAATCATTCCATTTCCTATACACAGAGCCATCTGGGAACCATTTAATACATTGATTTTTTATAAACTTCAGATGCTAATGTATGCTCTTTTTGATATACTCATTATCTTCTTATTACCATGTGAAGCACTCTAAGTTCATTAGTGTAAACCTGCTTAACTGTCATTGGATATGGTGATGCTGCTTTAATGGTTTTTGTTGATTTTACACGTTCTTCTTCTGTTATTATTCTCATTATCAGCCCTTGTAAAAATATTATGCTTAATGTCTCTTCCAGTAATCTCTGCCTATACTAAATCTCTCTTGCACACATGCACATACTTCATGCTTTCATCTTTCCCATCTGAGGAATAAATCAGAGCCTTGGATGACAATTATTTCAAAGCAACTCTCATTTCCCATATCCACCTAACAAACTGAATCCAATAATTTGCCCATGTGTACGCATTTCATGTACAAATATGTGTGTGGAAATGGGAGAACATGCTATTATGTGGCATTATATGCATTGGCTCATAGTAGGACCTCTACAGAGCAACCCTAAGTATGTTTACTTTGTGGTAGATCCCACTGATTTCAATGGGGCTTATAGCTTTCTACTAAATTGGAAAATTCAGGACAGTAATATTATTATTATTATAATAATAATAATAATAATTTATTATTTATACCCCGCCCATCTGGCCGGGTCTCCCCAGCCACTCTGGGCAGCTTCCAACAGAAGAATAAAACACAATAATCTATTAAATATTAAAAGCCTCCCTGAACAGGGCTGCCTTCAGATGTCTTCTAAAAGTCTGGTAGTTGTTTTCCTTTTTGACATCTGTTGGGAGGGCGTTCCACAGGGTAGGCGCCACCACATCTTTATACCCCGCCCATCTGGCCAGGTTCCCCCAGCCACCCTGGGCGGCTTCCAACAAAACATTAAAATACAGAAATCAAACATTAAAAGCTTCCCTAAACAGGGCTAAATGCCCTAAACAGTGCATTCAGGACAACTATTACAAATGTTCTATCTGCACAAGTATATTGGGAAGAAGAAGAAGAAGAAGAAGAAGAAGAAGAAGAAGAAGAAGAAGAAGAAGAAGAAGAAGAAGAAGAAGAGGAGGAGGAGGAGGAGGAGTTTGGATTTCATATCCCGCTTTATCACTACCCGAAGGAGTCTCAAAGCGGCTAACAATCTCCTTTCCCTTGCTTCCCCACAACAGACACCCTGTGAGGTGGGTGGGGCTGAGAGACTTCAGAGAAGTGTGACTAGCCCAAGGTCACCCAGCAGCTGCATGTGGAGGAGCGGAGACACGAACCCGGTTCCCCAGATTACAAGTCTACCGCTCTTAACCACTACACCACACTGGCTCTCTGGGATTGGAGTGAGCTGGGATTGGAATCCGAGTTTATCTTGGGAGTTGGCATTGGCCATTTGATGTCCTGCCTGGATCAGTGTTGTCTTCTCCCCCGCACACACTTTTACTATGTTTCCATGAAATTTCTAGTTGAAATTGTCTTTGCCATAGCTTTGTTTTCCATTTACCTAGCAAGAGCAGCCATGGTTTTGAATCTGCATCTGGAGGCAATGGTCAACTTTAGCTGAACATGGACAATCTGAACTTACGTTGGTTGAGAATTCAGATCAGGTACTCAGCTTTGGGATCCTCAGAGACACATCTTTCAGTCTTAGTGACTAGATAAATATATTATCTGCTGATCCATCCTTTTCTTTAAAGAAAGAATCTGGTTTCCATGTGTCACAGGCGCGGTAGCGGCTACTCTAGAGTAAAGACTCCTCACGACGTTGCCTTTTCATGCCTTTATTAAGTGCAAACTATTTACAGTGCAGAGTCAGTACTATGTACATGTTGTCAGTCTGGGTCAGAACCTCCGAATGGAGATTCCCGCGTTTTCCTCCAACAAAGTAGCCTGGGAACATTGAATCTCCGCCCCCGTCGCTTTTTGCGCAATTCTGGGGTCGGCGGGAGCGGTCTTCTGGCCGCGCCTTCCCTGCTTCCCACTTCCTCTCCTGAGCAGAGCAGTGGCTCTGCTACCCTACCCGAGCTGTGCCCTCTACTTCCTGATTCCTCGCTTGAGACATCCCCCTCCCCGCTCCCACTGGCGCTGGGAGAAGAGCTTGTGCTTAGGATGGGAGGAGGCTGTCTGTAGCTGCTCTCCCTCACACCATGATTCCAAGATCATCATCATTATTCTTATTCCTATTATTCTTATTATTTTACTCTGTTACTGTAGCAGATTCCACATTAGGCTGCCTTTGGAAATTGTATGGAAGCTTCAGCTGGTGGAGGCATGGCCACTGATTACAGCTTGACTGATTGAGGGAAATGGGACCATATTCTACAGTATTTGTGTTGGGTACCCACTCAGTTCTTGTTTGGAGGTTGTATCCAACTAAGTTCTATTCACAAACATACAACGACTAATTTAGGCTCATTGATTTCAATAGGTCTGCTATGAGCAGAATTTTATTGGATGCAAGCCATAGTTCTGCAATTTAGGATGTCTCAAGACATAATACTTGGGGAGGGGGAATGTCTCTCAATATTCTTTCTGTCAGAGAAAGAAGTAAAATCAATGGGACAATGCTTTCACAGCAATGGCATAAGAGTTTATGAATGCAGAGACACAGTGCTATTTACCTTGTGTCTGCCTTCAGAAGATTCCACAAAGCTCTGAAGAATGTTTGGTTTCAGAGTTGCTGCTTTTAGGGGATTTCTTCTAGGTCTAATGTTCACACTGGTTGTTGGGTTTGTTTGTGTGTTTTCTGGATTTTGTTGTTCGTCACAAAGAGTAATTACCAAATTGCTTAATTCCCTCCCCCCCCCCCCACACACACAATAATTTTACTAATTTGTTATATGTCAACAAGAATCTTTGAACCACATGAACTACTTTAAAACAGATTGTTCTGTTCTTTTTAAAAAGCTAGTCTTCCACTGTCTGACTATACAACCACCTACTCTTTCTTTAATTCACAAATTCCACACTGGTGTAAGTTGTCCCAAAGAGCAAATAAATGGACTAGGAGTCACGCAAAAATAGCTGCACAAACAAAATGATAGACTGTACTCTGGAGTGAGGTATAATGGAGCACTATGTCTCCTCTTGGAGTTTTCTTTTCCTCTATATGCAGCAGCAAAAGAACTTACCCACTTTTCAATTGCTCACAAGAACAGTTCCTTGCATACTAAGAACATATAATCATATGCCATTTGGAAAACAAAGGAGAAAATCCCATATCTCATTCATGTCTCCAGAAATATCCTGCTAGTTGCTATCACCCCATAGAGTGAATCATGCATTTCTGTAGGAGGAGATCCATATGGACTCCAATAGTAAAGAAATGTTCATGTAGTTTTCAAAAGGAGGATCACAACTATTAGCATCATGATAATCCTGTTACAATCAGAAGAAAATCAGCCTATGCCATTTTTCTGCCTTTATTATAATGGAGAGCAAACTGATGGGTGCCTGGCAAAGTTTGTCGTTCTCCCCCCCCCCCCAAATACATGCATAATTCAAGTTTCATGTGGCATAGGAATCCTTTGGCAATATAGCAACTGTTGAGTTAGCAACAATATCCTTCTCTCTCTCTCTCTCTCTAGGCAATTTTACTTTTCACCTGCCAAACCATCCATTTATATTCTTATATCCTGCTGTTATATAAAACCAGGACAAATTGAATGTCTGAAACCCTCATTGTTCCCATTCTACACCCCAGTGAACATTTTTTTATATACATCAGTTTTTACGTGAGTGTAAAATGATTGGGGTTTATGAAAAATGTTGCTCCATTTGATTCATTTTACTGCAGCTAATGCCAAGAAAACTCTATTGAAAATAATAGTGCCATTCTTGGGCTTGCATATACATTTCTTTCATCTGGCATTTCCTTTGTTTAAACCACTAGCCAAATGGAATTATCAGGCCTCTACCAGGAGAAACCTGTCAACAGGGGCATGCTATATTGCAGACAAACCACTGAAAGGAAAGACCAACAATCTGTCATTTGGGCTTTGTCCTTTTGTTGATTTGCTCTGGCCCATATAGGAATGGTCTCACTCACAAAGCTATTGGCCCCAACAGAGCCCTGATAGAGGGGATCAGCTCATTTGATTTCAGCAGAAAGTCACTCATCTCAACACAGTAAGAAAACACACAATGTAGAAGAACAAAGGATATGCTAAAAGAGTTGTCACAGAAATTTCAAATCACTGCTTTACATTATTTTAGTTTTTGTTTCACCTGAAGGTCGTGTTTCACAAGCTATGGTTGTTAGTCAGAAAAGAGGTAGAAATTTCTATATTCATCCTGTCGCAGCTGCTGCAAAATCATCACAGCAACTTGCATTTAACTTTTTGAATGATCAATAACCTCTTTTTTTAATAGGAAAAACCCCTTTCCTCCATAAGAAATTCATTATACTTATGTTTAAGAAACTTGACTGTATATCACTGGAAACAATGGCAGCTTGAAACCTCAGAACTGACCTCAAAGCAATCCATAGGGCTAAGTCCACTATTTCATCTTACCATGTCAATCTGTAAAATGCCTGCTTAACATTGCTGATCATGTGTTCATTGTTATATTTCCTTTCTGTTTCAAAGGTCTCAGTCAACTGCATTACAGTACAGAATGGTTGTTGGTCATGGGCCAGCTAGTTTGCCTTGGAACCCTTCTGACAGTCATTTGGAAATCCAGCTGTGACTTCAAACTTTGATGCCTGATTTTACTTTTATATAGGGAAGTTTTAAATAGATTGGTATAGACGTGCTGACAATACATCCCTCAGAAGCCTGGTGGCCACCAGATGTTTTGGACTACAACTCCCAACAGCCCTCACCAGTATAAGATTTGTGAAGTCTGCCATAGTGCTTGTGAAAAAAGCTGTACATCCAGTCCCTGGAGTTATGATGTGCCTTCATTCTGTCCTGATATCCCACCTTGTGGTAGTTCAGTACTTGGACAGCAGCAATTTCATCTCCAGAGTGAGCAAAGCATCCTATATGCTAGGTTTGTGCAAGTCCTACTATTTTAGGGAGACGCGGGTGGCGCTGTGGGTTAAACCACAGAGCCTAGAGCAGGCAACTCCAAACTTTGGCCCTCCAGATGTTTTGGTCTACAATTCCCATCCTCCCCGACCACTGGTCCTGTTAGCTAGGGATCATGGGAGTTGTAGGCCAAAACATCTGGAGGGCTGCAGTTTGGGGATGCCTGGCCTAGGGCTTGCTGATCAGAAGGTCGGGGGTTTGAATCCCTGTAACGGGGAGAGTTCCCGTTGCTTGGTCCCAGCTCCTGCCAACCTAGCAGCTCGAAAGCATGTCAAAGTGCAAGTAGATAAATAGGTACCACTACAACGGGAAGGTAAACAGTGTTTCCGTGTGCTGCTCTGGTTCGCCAGAAGTGGCTTTGTCATGCTGGCCACATGACCTGGAAGTTGTACGCCGGCTCCCTTGGCCAATAACACAAGATGAGCACCGCAACCCCAGAGTCGGTCACAACTGGACCTAATGGTCAGGGGTCCCTTTACCTTTACCTAAATTTGACCCATTGTCATAGACATTTTATGATCTTTGCCCCCCGCCCCAGCTGTTTACATTTCCCCCCTCCGTAGCAGTATATACAGTGATACCTCGGGTTACAGACGCTTCAGGTTACAGACTCCGCTAACCCAGAAATAGTACCTCGGGTTAAGAACTTTGCTTCAAGATAAGAACAGAAATTGCGCAGCGGCAGCATAGCAGCAGTGGGAGGTCACATTAGCTAAAGTGGTACCTCAGGTTAAGAACAGTTTCAGGTTAAGAACAGACCTCCAGAACAAATTAAGTTCTTAACCCGAGGTACCACTGTACATATAACTAATGCAATTGTTCTCCTCTCATTGAAGGTTATTTACTCCAACTTCCTGAAGAGGGGGTGTGATTTCCACATATTCTGCTACAGCCCTCACTCGAACCCACCCACTTCTGAAGAATTTCCACATAATAAATAAAGTATGCCATAATAAATCAAACAATAAAATAAGTTTTAAAGGTGAAATGAGTCTAGTTTTTCTTGTAGCTGCCTATCAAAGCAGTCCCATGTATGTCTGTTTTTGATTAGTCGTTTAGTCATGGCCGACTCTTCATGACCCCGTGGACCAGAGCACGCCAGGCACTCCTGTCTTCCACTGCCTCCTGCAGTTTGGTCAAACTCATGTTGGTAGCTTTGAGAACACTGTCCAACCATCTCATCCTCTGTCATCCCCTTCTCCTTCTGCCCTCAATCTTTCCCAGCATCAGGGTCTTTTTCAGGGAGTCTTCTCTTCTCATGTATTTAGTTTATTTACTTCTCTTCTCATGTATTTACTCAGAGGTAAATGCCAGTCAGTAAAATGGGACTTACTTCCAGGTAAGTGCGTATAGAATTGCAATGTATTATGTCTATCCATCTGGAATTTAGCACATAGATACCAAGAACAGAGGAAGAAGCTGCTCCCTGGAGGTGGTCTCAGTTTGCTAATTGGAATACAATTCACAACTACAGCAGTCATAAGAGACAGAGATCATATTATTTCCTGTTGAGAAACTCATGCTGACCAATAACATCTTCTTCAAACCGCATTGTAAATTCCATCACTGAAATGGATTATCCTTTGAATCACATTGGCTACTGAGCTACCATGACACCCTGTGGGATTTGTTTTGGCTCAAGGGCCAGCACTGTGCATCTTCTATAACCAGGCTGCTGTGAACAAGCCTGAAAAACGGAAAATGACTGTTCCTCTCTGCTGTGATTATGGTACAATGAAGTGATTTCATAAACTAATCAGTGTGTGCAATTCATAGCAATAATTTAGTGCACTTTTCCTGTATAACTGTTGTGCTATAGCCTTGTTATGGGATCAATTTGAGATTGATCATAGAATTTCAGTGTGATCATAGAATCATACAGAGTTTCTTTAAAGCCACAAAGACAATCTATGGGCCAATAAATCATGGCATATGCCCACTACGCTCAGCAGACGGTAACACACTTCTAAAAGATAAAGAAGCTATTGCACTGCATTGGAAAGAACATTACCAACATCTCCTTAACCGCAACTCCCCCGTAGCTGCTGAGGTCCTCTCACAAATTCCGCAAAACCAAGTTAGAGATGATCTTGCAGTATCTTCAAATCCGGGAGAGTTGTATACAGCTATTAACCAAAAGAAAAACAACAAAGCCAGTGGACCTGATGGGATACCTGCTGAAATCTTCAAAGTGGGCGGAATTGAACTTACACAACAACTTCACAAGCTCATCGAAAAAATCTGGGAAAGAGAAGAAATCCTAGCAGACTTTAGAGACGCCAAAATTATCAATCTCTTTAAAAAAGGTGACAGAACTGATTGTAGAAACTATCGGGGCATTTATCTATTAGCTGTGGCTGGCAAAATTCTTGTAAGGATCTTAGCAAACCTTCTGGTAACAGTATCCTAGGTGACCCTCGCTGAATCCCAAAATGGTTTTCGGCCTTCTAGGGGGACAGTGGACATGATTTTCCCAGCTTGAAAACTTCAAGAAAAATGCAGAGAGCAAAACCAACCCTGTTATATGGCCTTTATTGACCTGACTAAGGCTTTCAACACTGTAAATCGTAATGCCGTGTGGACTGTCCTTCTGAAAATTGGCTGCCCAGATAAATTTGTAAACATAATTTGGCTCCTCTGTGATAATATGACAGCAACAATCACGGATAACAATGGCTCTCAAAGTGAACCATTCACAGTGGGACAAGGTGTTAAACAGGGTTGTAGTATTGCCCCAACTCTAGTAATTATTTTCATTGCCATGATCCTACACTTTGTCAAAGGGAAACTCCCCACCAGAGTAGAAATCATATATCGAACAGATGGAAACCTCTTCAATCTATGCAGCCTGAAAGCAAAAAGTAAGGTTACTTTAACTTCCGCCATAGAGTTTCAGTATGCTGATGACAACATAGTGTGCGCACACTCAGAGGATGACCTCCATGTTCAGTTTCTGTTAATTGGTTAATTGGTTCTCATGGGAAACTTACAGATTCTGGCTTCACACAATTAACTCAAGGCAGTGTCAATTTACTCTTGGCAGAAAGCCAAGGTCTGCCTGACCTGGAAACTACTCTCTCTGATTGGTTAACGACCAGCACTGAACTCTGTTATCTAGGAATGCTAGCACAGTTGTTTCTTGTTAGGTGTTAGGAGTAGAAGTGCTGTGTATATGGTTGGAGAGAGAAAGAGTAAGGATTTATTTTGCTTTGCTTTGTATGCAGAAACTCTGCTGCTTTTATTTTCTTTTAATAAACCCTGTAAATAGTTATTCTGCGTCTAGCCGACTAGTCATTTCCACCTCAACTAGCTTCTGTGCTGTGCAGGAAAACTCTGCTACGTTTGGGCTAAAGCCACTAGAGCTATGCCTGACACTTCAAAATTCTAAGACTCCAAACCATCCTAAATATCTTTGCAGAAGCTTACGAAAAGCTTGGCCTATCACTCAACATCCAAAAAACCAAAGTGCTGCACCAACAGCTCAGTGGTGTAACGTTGGAAAATGTTGATCACTTCTCCTACCTAGGCAGTTACCTTTCCACAAGGGCCAACATTGATGCCGAAATCCAGCATCGCCTGAGCTCTGCGAGTGTGGCTTTCTCCCAATTGAAGTGCAGAGTGTTTGAGGACCGGGACATTTGCAGGGAAATCAAAATGCTTGTTTACAAAGCTATTGTACTACCAACCTTACTATATGCTTGTGAAACATGGACCACTTATCAACGCCATCTCCAACTCCTCGAAAGATTCCATCAACGGTGTCTCCGAAAAATTTTACACATCACTTGGGAAGACAGGCGAACTAATATCAGTGTACTGGAAGAAGCAAAGATCACCAGTGTTGAAGCAATGATTCTTCAACATCAACTTCGTTGGACTGGTCATGTTGCGTGGATGCCTGATGATCGTCTTCCAAAGCAACTACTGTATTCCAAACTTAAAAATGGAAAGTGTAATGCTGGTGGTCAACAAAAGAAGTTTAAAGACAGTCTCAAGGCAAATCTTTAAAAATGTAGTATAAACACTGACAACTGGGAAACACTGGCCTGCGAGCGCTCCAGTTGGAGAACAGCCTTTACCAAAGGTGTCATGGGCTTTGAAGAAACTCAATCTCAAGACACAAGGGAGAAACGTGCTAAGAGGAAGGCACACTTGGCAAATCCACACTGTGATCAACTCCCGCCTGGAAACCAATGTCCCCACTGCGGAAGGATGTGTGGATCCAAAATTGGTCACTTACAGACCCATTGTTAAAACCGTGTTTATGGAAGACAATCTTACTCGGCTATGAGAAGAAGAAGAAGAAGAAGAAGAAGAAGAAGAAGAAGAAGAAGAAGAAGAAGAAGAAGAAGAAGAAGAAGAAGAAGAAGATACAACTGTAGAGTTGGAAGGGACCACGAGATGCAGGAATCTTTTACCCAGCATGGGGCTTGAACCCACAACCCTGATATTAAGAGATTTAAGAGTCTCATGAAGGGTGATATAGAAATATTTTAAATAAATAAAGAGTAAACAATGCAGTCGATTCTGAGGAAAGGTATGTTGATGAGACTTATGACTAAACAACAACAACATACATCTCAGGATAGATGTGGGCCATGGATACATTGCCCATGCAGAGAGAGATTTTAGTTTAGGGGCAGTGAATGGGGAGGCACAGTTCCATGAGAGAAATGAACCATGCTCCTCTCTGAACACCAACCCAGTGCATACAAAGCAGTGCATGTCAGACATTAAGCCCAGCGACATTCTCTAGCCTCAGCAAAATTCAGCTGAGCTGCTTGAAGAATAAACCTAAGGAACTGGGACTCAGAATACTCTTTTTACTCGAGCCTTTATATCCTCCAAGAAGCTGCCATGTCATATAACCAACTGCGTAGTTATCAGCACAATACCATGCTGTATTTTGTGGAGGTGCAGTATATATCTTTTGTCACTGCTCTGTGTGCATTTTGCACAAAATATAACCCTATTAAAATTACAATGCATTTATCATCCAGCTCTGTTTAAGAACTCACAAGCTGCAAAGAATTTAATTAAAATATGATGATTTAATGGGCAAGCTCCATCTATTGTTTACTCTGGAGGTTGAGATTCTGTTTGAAATTGGATCCCAAATTTAATTTAGGTTTCTGCCAACCTTATCATACCTCTAAGGCTGCTTTAGGATGGAGCTGCATGGCTAAAGCTTCCTGGGTGCCTGGTACATATATATATATTCCTTCAGAAATAGTTTAGAAAGTTAAATACAGCAATTTCTAAACTTGCTTGCCTTGAAGACCACTGTTCTGATGACACAACCCCGTACATGACTACTCAGAATTAAGGCCCACTGGTTTCAATTGAACCTACTCCCAGGTATGTGTGTACAGAATCACACCTAAACCATGCAGTGAGACAATGTTGACAGGGGTTCTCTTGTTTATGCCACTTGTGAATCAGTGAATGGTTGCTTAGATCCATTAAGGCATTTAAACAGCTCTGAGGTTTCCTGAACCTAATAAATTTTGTGGAGATGGTGTAGTATTGTGCATTGACTGGAACCAATTATATCGCCACATTCTATACCAGGGATAGGTAAGCTGTGGCCCTCCAGATGTTGTTGGTCTACAGCTCCCATCTATATCCTTTGCCACTGGTCGTGCTGGCTGGGCTGAAGGGTTCTGAACTCCAGCACCATCTGGAGTACCAGACGTTCCCCAACCCCTGGTATAGAACTAACACAGCAGGCTGCCCTATACTGATTCACAGCATTGCTCTATTTAGCTCAGCATTGTCTACAATGACCAGCAGCGGCTCTCTTGGTTTTCAGATGGGGACATTCCTAGCTCTGCCTAGAGATGCTGAGCATTAAACCTTGCACAATCTGCATGCAAAGCAGATACTCTGTCACTGAAGAGTGGTCCTTCCCATTCTCCATCCATGCAGCAGCATCAAATCCCCCACACTAATATCTAGCATTAATATATTTCTCTTCCATATGGCAGAACCGCAAGTTTTGCTTTGGTGCACTTTCAAAGTATTCTGGATTTCTACAGTATTCTATTTTGTGGAAGAGTGGTTTTGTTTTTTTGTTTTTTGCGTTCATGATTACATACAGTTGTTCAAGCAAACTAAATTCCCTGCAAATGAAACACAGGGTAATTACTCAGTGTAAGTAAAAGGTTGCAAGCAAAGGAGTTGAAATTCATTATTAGCCTGAATTACCCATTTTAAAACTTACTTTTTCTCGGTTTGAAACTGCACAAAGCCTTGGATGTATGGGTGAATATTTACTTCTTTTAAAGTAAAAAAAAAAATCTTAGGAACTCTCTCTATAAACAGAAAATATTTAAAACCTGCTGTTGAGTGCATGTGTTAATATATAGATAAGGAGAGGCAAAATGCCAGTTCCTCAGTTTCTATTACAACTTTGATGAAAATTTGTTTTCAACATCTGAGAAATGTAAAAAGCCGTTCTATCCAAATGCCATGTTTCTATATATTTTCCAAGCTATAAATATGAGTTATAGAATGATGAGCCTTAGGCTTGCCAGTGGATGCAGCTGGGAAACTGTTTTTCTTTAAGAAATGATATCTATCAGTAGCAGGATAGCTATCAACACACTGCTGAGCTCAGACAGTTGGAGAAGGTTCAGGGGCTACAATCCTTGTTCCCTGGGGATGGCAAAGCAGATTTGGCTAGTGCAGATGATTCTCAGATTATGTCTCCCAAAGTACTGCCTTTCTCATATTTCCTTGACTTGAATGGTGGTATCTGGTATGAGAATCATCCAAGAATTCACCTCCTATATTTGGCTGATAAAATCTCTGCTCTCATCTAAGCCCATAAATCCACAATTGTGTAAGGCAGCATAATGAGGTACTCCAGTAATCATCAGTACCTTCTCTTTCCTGCTCATGTGCTTGCCGTGTGTGTGTGTGTGTGTGTGTGTGTGTGTGTGTGTGTGTGTACATGTGTGTGCTATTCAAAGTCAGGGTTTTTTTGTGGTTTGCAGAACAATGTTGTGCGTGCTTACTCAGAAGTAATACTGATTGAGTTCAGTGGGAACTTTCTCCCAGGTAAATGTCTATAGGATTGTAGCCTTAAAATACTGGGTGAGGCTATATTTGCTTTTTCATAAGCAAAATAAAAAAAATTCCTTCCAGTAGCACCTTAGAGACCACGGCAGACCAACACAGCTACATAACCTGTAACTTTTCATAAGCAATTATTCTTTGTTAGACAAAGTTTGTTTGAAAATGTGGTGTACTTCAGTATCTGTAAAATACAGCAGCGTTGCACATTTTGTGGTGGTGTGGGAAATCATCTTCTTTCAACACAACAAACCAAGTTTCAAACCTTTGAAGCCAGTTCTGTATTCATATCTAGGTCCTATGATACAATGGGATTAATGCACAAAAAATTCAGGAATGTGTTAAAGATGAGAAATGGATAACTGGAAAACATGAGTAAAAATATTTCATATTTGGTTTTTAAAAACCGTCTTTGTAAAGTTTTCAGGGGGTGTTGTAAGGATATACCAAATTTCTGGCTAAATGTCCTAGGTTTCTAGGCTCAAAATGATTCTAGCCAGACTTTTAATGGTGTTATGGTTCAGTATGTAAAATGGTGGCTGTACGTGGACAGACTAAAGAGACAAATGGCCAAGCTTTGTGAGCAGCAATGGAAAGATTTCAGCAGAAGAGAGCAGTTATTTGTTGCGGGCTAGCAGACTGAGACCACATTCCCTTTTGTAATCAGTTTGTGGTGTAAGCTTGGTTTCCAGTAGGGGTGGGAGAGATAGGAAAGTGTGCTTTTGTTGTTATTTTCTCAGAAGTGTGACCTCTTTGCGAAAGCTGCTGAATTCAGTAATGTGAAAAAGTACTGGGCTTTGTGAATCATTGTCTCTGAGTTTCTGCTTTTCCTTCTCATCTGTTTTGTTTTCTTTCTCTGTGTTGGAAGTCCTTTATGCTGCTTGTCACCAGTGCTATCTCTCCGTTTACTAGAATGCTTGGAAATAAGATGCTTGACTTTTATGAGACCAAACAAACTGTGGAATATCACAACTCAGGTTCTGTATATTAACACAACAAAAACAATCCCCAGTTTTTCCTCTGCAGAATACTGTGCTGTGTGTTCTGTTGATCTGCTACAAAGCTGTGATGGACTAGCTTGCCATTAACTTAGGGCATTCTGCCACGATGACTAGGATAATGGACTAGATCCATCATTTAAACTTAATATTAGATTCCCAGTTGTAGGGAGTTTGGAGCTGTTAGGCAGCCAGTTGCCAGAACTTGCCACCACATTTTGCTTGGCAGTAAATCAAAAAAAATCTTTATTCAGTGCATCCCTAGGTTTATAAAACAATTCCAGTTCTTGGCTTAAAAATTCTAAACATCCTAGAACAAATTATCTTAAGTATTGTCTCCTTGTGCAGGTAACCTCCCATATATTCAAGTCAACATCTGAGGTCCTGTTTCATGCCTCCTTGCTGTCTGAAGTTTGGGAAGTGGGAATAGAAGACTGCAAATTTTCAGTCAGAGGGCCTCTAGAAAAATGAGAAGCTGCCTTGTACTGAGACAGGCCACTTATCCATCTAGCTCAGCATTGCCTTTAGGAACTGATAGAGGCTCTCTAGGACTGCAAGTTGAGGTGTCTTCCAGCCTCACCTGGAGATCTCTAGGATTGGACCTTCTGCATGGAAGGCAGAGCTATGGACCACTGAGCCATGACCCTTCTTTCCTTATTTGTGCAATGCCCTCACAAGGGAAGTCTGCTGTCTCCATCGTTGCTTTCATTTCCTTGCCTGTTTAAAGCATGACGTTTCCCAAAGAGTTTTGGGAGTTGTGGTTATAGATCATGTCTGCCACTTTGTAATGTTGCCGGGGCTTTGTTGCTTTGATTTTCTTTTGGCTTTTTTTCTTTTAATTTATTAGGGGTACTTTGGGGGAGGAGTCGGAAAAAATATGGAGTATAACTATGTGTCAGAGGGTCGTCGTGGCTACTATAGAGTAACTCCGCTTCAGTCCAATTTGTCTTTAAATACTTTTATTGAGCAAGATATTTACAGTGCAGAGACAGCTTAAAACATGACCTCTCATTCCGAATCAGAATCCGGCAATGGCGTACGTCTGCTCTTACGCCAGCAAAGTAGTCGGGGCACCCCAAAACGCCTCCCCCTTGACCTGTGTCGCGGTGCTCTCCTTAACTCTTGCGCCAGAAGGAGGGATGCCCTCTCAGTCTCCTCCCTGAGCTGGCAGTGGCAAGGCTCTCCAGCATCCCTGAGCTCTTGCCTGCATCTCTCCGCCCCCGAACTTTCCCATTGTTCCTCATGCTGCCTCCTCTCTCCCTCCGAGTCTTTCCCCTCCCCTCTGGCTGCTTCAGACCCACTGCTGCTCCCGGTGCTTGGCGAGGTGGACGTCAGGATGATGGGGGCTGGCTCCCTGTAGGGAGTCACCCTTACACTATGTTAATTAATAAATACGCATGGTCATGTGGGATCTGACCACAGATTCTGATTTTATCTGATATGATCCATGTTGTTCAACCCTGGGCTTATCCACACTTACATTCTGCCCCACTCTTTCCAGGCAAATGCCCATGCTTTGACAATTCATGTCTGAGCATAGTTTGGGGGGGGGTTGGGGGGGTTGCCCCGAACTTTCCCTGTGAAAACCCACTCTTCAAAGCTGAATCAGAGCAAACATCAATTCAGTTTTTCTGCAAATTGACATTTGCTCCAATTGAGCTTTAAAGAACAGGTTTTCAAGGGGAAAGCTCCGGGACAAAAAAAGGGGGCATTTAGACACAGAGATTTAAAACACAGACTTGCCTGGAAAGAGCAGCGGAAAGGTAAATGTGGATAAGCACTCCGTTTCCCTCTTCTATCCATCTTCTATCTGTCTGTTTTTTTGACCACTATAGTATACTGTGAGCACTCCAACTGGAGAACAGCCTTTACGAAAGATGTCATGGGCTTTGAAGATGCTCAAACTCAGGACGCAAGGGAGAAAGGTGCTAAGAGGAAGGCATGCTTGGCAAATCCACGCCGTGATCAACTCCCACCCAGAAACCAATGTCTCCACTGTGGAAGGACGTGTGGGTCCAGAATTGACTCCCACAGCCACATACGTCATTGTTAAAACCATGTTTATGGAAGACAATCTTACTGGGCTATGAGTGATCACCAAAGAGAAGAGAAAGAGACTACTTCTAAAAAGAGCACTTGTTGTTTTGCTTGTGAACAATCCTGAATGGCTTATCCTACATGTACTCACTGGATCCATGCTACCAAAAGAAGGGGGGGGGGAGTTTGAATTACCAGCAAATATATTCCACAGATTTATTCTATTAAATAAGGTGTCTTCCTTTTTGTTATTAAAAACTTGGTTGTGCTAATTTAAGAATACCTGTACTTAAACACACACACACACACACACACACACACACACACACACACAATCGGCTGCCCTTTGATCTAAATATAAGCACAGCCCGTTTCCTTATCCACTTTGAAAGTGTAAGTCTCTAGCCAACTTTACTATTATTAATTTTATTATTCTTATTAGGGCCCATCAAAAATCTAAAGCTCATCCAGAAAAGAAAATCACAAAATAGCTTTCCCTAAGATATGTAAGACCTAAGGCCTAAATAAATGTCTAAGTAATAGATTTCCCCCTTGAAAGCAGAGCAGTTAACTTGAAAACAGTGCAAACCAGCATTACTTGTCTAATTTCACCCATCTTGCTGTGTTGATTTCAGGAATGAATTTGGCTCTAAAGGTTGATGACCCAAATAGAATCTTGCCAAGTTGCATCATTCGCTACCTTCCTATAATAAAGAGGGGTGGGGGGAGCACTCGTTTATTTTGCAGCCTCTCTAATCACCACTTCCCACCTGCCAACTGTTATTCTGTTTGAAAAACAACTTTCTGGAGAGCAGGGTTTCTTTGGTGGGGGAGGGACCATTCCCCCATTTTTTATTTAGCTCAGCTAGATCCAGAAATTAAATGCAACCCTGTTGTTTCTGAATATCCAGATCTCCCATTTGGGTTGACATTTATCAGGGATTTGGTGTGCTCAATAGGAGAATTAAAATTGACTTCATCCAACAAGATGGCTGTGCCCCAGATAGCATTTCTTTTTTCTAGTTATGTCAAGGAGAAAACAACAAAAATACAGGGTTGGATCTAATGGTAATCATACTCAGAGTAGACCAATTGAAATTAATGAATCTGACTAACTGAAGGGCATTGATTTCAATAGGTTTGCTTTGAGTGCAACTTAGCTGGATACAACCCTCAGCAGCAGTTAATAAATGAACAAAGAACACAGTGAAAATGTTCTTTAGTTTTAGTCTACAGAATGCCTGTGACCTAGGTATTCAAAGCAACTTTGGAATGAATATCTAGGGCATCTTAATTATTGGGGTTCATAAGAGCCATCAATCAAAGCTCAAAGTAGCAAGAACCCCTGTGTTTGTAGTGTATCATGGCCCAATGCCTTCAATGGAAGGCAAAGAGCCACAGCTGCAGGTCTTTCTACAGCACAGAGCGGGAGAGTCCCTCCCTGCTACTCACAGATATTCAGAATCATGGACTAGCTGCACACAGAGGAAGGGTGGGAGGCACCAGCTGGGGAACCCCCAAGGGACAATGGCTCAGATACCAGGGATTGGTAGTGGGATGACCATGAGTGGTCAGAGGGAGAAGAGAGAGAGGACTGGGAGAAGGAGGTGTAGGAAGTTGAAGAAGTAACAGGGTTTACTGAGCAGGGAGAGTCTGTGGCAGAGAGAGGTGCAGAATCAGAGGAAGATGTTGAAGCAGGGGAGGAGGGAGGCCAAAAGACAAAGATGGGTCAGGCTAGTGAAGAGTCATGGGTGACTTCCCCTCCTGCTGTGACAAATTCCCCCAACCCAGTCTCCCAGGACCAGAAGAGGCATGAAGAGGGAGGAGCAGAGCCAGCCCCCCCCCCCCGACATAGTCTCAGATTGCTTGGGAAGGACCCGGGCAAGGAGAAGATTTAGGTAGCTGTGGGATGGCAGGGACCTTCAGACTCCACATCTGCCTAATAAAGACCTACAGAGAAGAGTTGCTGTGCTCATGAAGCCCAGCGCTCCTGAGCCAACCTAGTTTCTTCTAATAAAGAGTTAACTTACTCTGTGTAACTTATTCCTGATACCTGGCCCTGACATTTAGTCAGCGGGCACAGGGGCATCACAATGGGGGGGCAATGGGGGTGGTCTGCCCCAGGTTCCACTTGGGGGGGGGGGTGCCACTTGGCACCCCACCCCCATGACTCCCCATGACCCCCAACCCGAGCCTCCAGCCTCCCGGACTTTTTACCTCCCAGACTTTTTACCAAGTGGCACACCCCCCCCCACTGCACCGAGTGGGCTTTCTACCTGGAGCTTGGCACTGGAGGCGTGCGACTTTGGAGGCGCGGGGGAGTGGTGATACCCCGCCACGTAACGACGCATGCATCGTTATGTAGCGACGCCGCACACACACACACGGGTGCATGGCAATTTGTCGCCCCGGGTGTTGCGGTGGCTCGCTACGCCGCTGAGTGGGCAAACTGAGTAGGAGAGCCCTGGTGGATCCAACAAAGGGCCAGCAGCTTCTGGGAAGCCCACAAGCAATAATCCTTTTCCACTTTTGTTCCCAAGCAATTCATATTACCTCTTGACCTGGAGGCAGAATTTAAATATACATATATAGTTCAGCTTTTAATCTGCTCCTATTATTTGTTCAAGAATGCTGTTGTTAGATTTTACCATTATTTATTTTATATTATGTACTCCTACTCCACCTTAGTATTTATACTGATGAAATGCATATTATATAAGTATGCTTTTGCAGTCAATTGTACCTCCATCATATGCATTTTGTTTTTATTTTCTAATACTTTCCTAGGAGAATCTCAAGGAGGTCTACATAAAGAGGATCTCTTTTTAAAAATAAAAAGAATAACAATACATCAAGTTTTGTCCCCTTCAATATCAAACCAATTTCTTTGGGTTATTCCTTATAAAGACTGTTCTCTGGTGTTAATCATTGCTTTTTTATTTTCTAACATGCTATTAGGTTTACTATTTTTCTGGTCTTGGGCTAACAAAGTCTTTAAAGCCCAGACTTCCTTCATTCCAGCTAAGATAAGAACAGTGTTTCCTAAAGGTTTGACATGTCTATCCTCTTTTGTGCACAGCTTTCTTTGGGTTAATACTCTGGGTCTCTGGTTTAGCCTGGAGAAGAAAAGACTGAGAGGGTATATGATAGCCATCTTCAAATATCTGAAGAGATGTCACATTGAAGTTGGAGCAAGCTTGTTTTCTGCAGTTCCAGCGGGACCCAAATCAACAGATTCAAAGGGTAAAATTATAAAATTCTTGCTTTTTTGCCCTGTCAAATAAAGTCCGCCAAATCCTTCTGCCATTCTTTAAGATATTTGACTCCAATTATTATAGGAATGTTTTGGAATAAAAATAATTTTTTTGGTAAAGCTATCATTTTTATCATGGATACTTTCCCCCATATTGAGAGATTCAGATGTTTCCATTTCTCAAAGCTGTTTTTAATTTCTCTCCATTTCTTTACATAATTGTCTTTAAAGAGATTTGTATTTTTATTTGTAATCCATATCCCTAAATAGTTCACTTCACCCTCTATTTTAATTTCTGTGATTTTTGCCAATTCATCCTTTTCTTTTTCTCTCATATTTTTTGTTAACATTTTAGATTTATCCTTATTTAATTTAAATCCAGATACCTCCCCAAATTTCCTCATATCCTCCAGAGCCTTTAATATACCTTCTTCCGGTGTTTCTGTCATTATGATCAAATCATCGGCAAACACCCTGACTTTATAGCAATATTTCCCCATATTTATCCCTCTTATTTTTTAATCCTCCTTCAACGATGTTAATAGGGTTTCTAGTGTCATAATAAACAGAAGGGGCGAAAGAGGGCACCCCTGTCTGGTCCTCCTTTCTATATTAAATTCTTCAGTGACTTCATTATTTATTGTTAGTTTTGCTTTCTGTTTTCTATATATAGCCTTAATCCCATTCAAAAAAAATAATCCTAGTTTCAAACTTTCACACGTTCCCTGTAAAAAAAACTCCATGATACACTGTCAATCGCCTTTTCTGCATCGACCATCAACATTGCTGTTTTCATACTAGGGTTTAGTTCCAGATATTCCATTAAATTGGCAATTATTCTGATGTTATCTTTTATTTGTCTTCCCAGAAGGAAGCCCGCCTGATCTTTCCCTATCACTCTGTTTAACACTTTTTTCAATCTATTAGCCGGAAATCCTGTAAAAATCTTATAATCTATGTTTAATATTGGCCTGTAATTTTTCACCAAATTTAAGTCTGATCCTTTTTTCGGTATTAAGGTTATTAATGCCTCTTGCCAGGACTCAGGTATTTCCCCTTTTTCTAAAACCTCATTCATTATTACTTTTAATTTTGGTACTAGGATTTCCTCTAGTTTTTTATAATACCTAACTGAAATCCCGTCAGGCCCAGGTGATTTTCCCTCTTTCATGTTCTTCATCACGTTCCTTATCTCTTCTTCTTGAATTTCCTCATTAAGATACTGGTATTCTGTTTCATTAATTTCAGGCAATTTCTTTCTTTCTAGATATTTCTGTATTTCTTTTTCCTCCCCCCACCCTTTATAAAGTTTCTTGGTTGAAAGAGTGGCTAATCCTAAAAACACCTGAGATTTTGGAATTAGAAGGATGTAATAAAATTTATGGATGGCATGGATATTTGATGTATGAGAAAAGTAAGATACATAAAGATTTTAAAAATCATATGGTTAGGAGGGCCTTAATAGAGGTCTGGGAAAGAACAAGAGGAAAGATAATAGACGAAACACCTTGGTGGCTGTCGCCGCTGGATGCTAATGCGACCCTATATTGTTATAAGAAAGAGACCTGGCTAACCTATAGATAACGGTAAATGGAAATGGAAATATTACGTGAAGAAATAGGAAGTATTAAGAAAAAGGGGGATATCATGGCTGGAATACTTTCAAATAAAGGCAAACTTTGAGAAAGATAAAAAAATAAGGGGGTTTGGCAAGAGGGAAACAAGATTTGAAAAGGAAATTCTTAACAGTGATGAAAAGATGCTTTCAAAAATGTATAGGCTTTTAGGTGAATCAGAAACAGAACAAGAGAGTAAAAATAAATTTATGTGCAAATGGGAACAAGATCTGGGATATGAAATAGATTTAGGTGACTGGATGAAATTATGGGAGAAGAATATAAATTTTACAGCTTGTTACAGTTTAAGGGAGATTTTTATGAAGCTCCACTACCGTTGGTATTTGGCCCCAGACAGATTAGCGAAAATGAACAAAAATTTGAGTAATAAATGCTGGAGGTGCCAGAATACGATCGGCACAATGTTTCATATGTGGTGGACCTGCCCATAAATTCAAAAGTTGTGGGAAATGGTACACACAGAAACCCAAAAACTAATAAAAATATCCTTCACCAAAAAAGCAGAGTCCTACCTCCTAGCTATCTTAGGCAGAGATATTCCACATGATAGAGTTAATATCTTTTTATATGCTTCAACGGCTGCTAGAGTGATAATTGCCAAAATCTGGAAAGGAACCTCTACACCAACAAAAGGGGAATGGATAAATAAAGTATGTGAATACCTGGAGCTGGCGAAACTTACAGATATAATACGACAAAAACTGAAAGACAGGATTAAAAAACAATGGGAATGCCTAAATGATTATTTAAAAAAGACAGATATGGAGAATAGAATATGGCTATGTTTAGACTGACCTTGAAGGAGATGGAAAGTAAAGAAGACTATGTATATAGATTGTTTTTTATATATGAAATATATTATACAACTAAAAGACAGAGAGATAAAAACAAAATGTGAAATACTGTGTGGAAAGCGGTGGAAGTGTTTCACTATGGTGTGATTTCTCTTGCATTGAACTTTCTCTTTTTATCTTTTCTTTATTTCTTACTTTTTCTTTTCTCTTTTTCTTTGTGTACTTTTATTTCTTTTTAATCTTAATTTGAGCAATGATGATTTATTACTACTAAACTCTAAGCTATCTCTCCAGCAACTAAAAAAAACCCTGGTGGTTCCAATTCCAAGTGTTCTGGTGAATGGTAAGATTGCATTGATACACAAAGTTATACCAGATTAGCATGTGGTCTTCTTATATGTTACATACTATTGGAGAACAGAGTTGCTTTGATTCCTGACAACAGGTTCTATTCTTTTAACAGCTGTTAATAAGCTATCTATCTTTCCCACAGCTACCAGGAAATGCTACAACCACAGAATTTTTGTTGCTAAGCGCACAGAACCTTTGTTATGAACAAAGTTACTCCTTGATCCATTCCTTTTGCGACAAGGATGTTAATTTCCTTCAAATCTGATATATATTTATGCCTTACTATAGTCTAAATGCCAATAAGTAAAACTGGAGGAAAAAAACAAGTCACACGTTAGACAACGTGTTGAGCAATTAGCATTAGACACCAAGCACTGCACAGGATCTGGCTCCTGTTTAGGAGAAAATAAGGAAATAAATTCATGGAATTTGTGCCCTTATGTGGGAAAACTTGGCCAGCTGCCCAGCAGACTTCAGTGGTGGGTTTTCTGGAATGCATAAAGCTGCATACCTATCTGCTTAATAAAACCATAAAATATTTACATGGACCTGATATAGTGGCTTATTGACTACTGTGTTGTAAAGCACCCTATTAATGTTTTAAGCATTTTACTTTATTTTAATACAAGTAAATCATTTAAGAAATGTGCAGATACTTTATGCTTTTGAATAATGAGCAGGGAAGGTAATGACTACATCCGGCTTTAATTGGCTGTTTACCTTATCCTGTGGAAATTGGGAATTTATTATTTCAAGCTTAATTAACTATGCATATGATCCCTGATGGATATGCAGTCAGGTCTTTTTCAACTTGATCTAGTCATTAAATGACATAAATGTGTGTATTCTTACTGAAGATAAAATGTAATTTCATTTTGAAAGCACTGGATAACTAGAAATGGCATTGTTCAATGATTAGTCTAATCTATTCAATTTGCTATGTAAATTAGTTATAATAACAGTGTGAATTTTGGACAATGCAAGCAGTTTCAAGATGCACACATGCTTTAATCATAAAAGTAGTAAATTTGCTTTCATTTTTTTCTACAAAATTCAGTGGAATTCATGCCGCCGGCCATGTGCAGGTTTGTAGCAATTTAGTGTGATTCTTATGCATAGGTGCCAAGTTCCGGATTGAAAAATCTGGGAACAGAAGCGCCGCGGCACAGGAAGTCGCTTCTACGCACTTCCGGACATGTGTAGAAGCGACGTCCGATGCCGCTGTACCCATTTCCAAAATGTCCGCAGCGCCAGAAGTCGCTTCTAAGCACTTCCAGACATCGTAGAAGCGACTTATGGCACTGCGGACATTTTGGAAATGGGCAGAGCGGCATCGGAAGTCGCTTCTATGCATGTCCGGAAGTGCGTAGAAGCAACTTCTGGCGCCGCTCTGCCCATTTCCAAAATGTTCGCAGCACCAGAAGTCGCTTCTACGCATGTCCGGAAGTGCGTAGAAGCGACATCTGGCGCTGCAGACATTTTGGAAATGGGCAGAGCGGCGCCAGAAGTCACTTCTACGCATGTCCGGAAGTGCATAGAAGTGACTTCCAGTGCCTGCGCAGCACCAGAAAAACATGGCCGCCGGTAGGAGCTCCGTAATCCATGGGGAATACAGAGTATTTTGCCATTCGGGACACCTGTGGGAAACGGTAAGAAAATACGGGTGTTTCCTGGGGAAAACGGGGTACTTGGCAGCTATGTTCTAATGTTTCTTGAGAAGCAAAGCAGCAATCCCAACCCTCGATTTACACTGCTGAGGTGGGATTTGGCAAAGGTGTCCTTCCACTGCTGGTGGCTGGGGGTGTGGAGGCTCTTTTGACACGAAAGCCCCAGCTACAGTTGGCAAAGATGCAACCCGTTTTGGAACTACCACCAGTGGTGAGGACAGAGCAGAGAGCATATACAGTTTGATCATTTGTGTGCTACAGCAAATGCTTGAACGTGCCTTGAAAGCTTGTGGTACCAAAATCTGGGCACCTTTGGGTGATATGTGCATAGGCCATGAGCAGACTTTGCAACCAATGCATGGAAGCCAACATCAGTTGCCAAATGATACGTAATCTGATTTTGCCTCTCCCTTCATACTTCTCCAAACCAGGGGCTGCGAATGTGGGTGCAATGCTACATACATACATACATACATACATACATACATACATACATACACACACACACACTTCTCTCAATCCATCATTGAGGAGTCCAAGAGACATTAACACAGTTCAATAACTCATTCCAATGAAGCAAATGCAGTTGATGGGGACACAGAGCAGAGCTGGTGAGAGGTGTGGCCTGTGGAGATTGAACAAGGCTTGGGTGTGCCTGTTCCTATGCAGTGTCAGGCACACCTAAGCTGTTGCATTTTTTCCTTCAAAGGAGCAGCCTGTACCTCTTGAAAAACAAGAGATTGCTGCATCGCAGGTTAAGCAGTCAGTGGCTGCAGTCCGACAAGGAGGAAAAGTGGATTTATTACTGCTGCTTCCTTAACATTCTGCTTGTCAAGCTGAAAGTTAACCCTGCTGGCCTTCTGCTTGTTTTTAATTTGTAGTGGAGGATGACAATGAATGATCTGCGTGGGACCACATAATTTTTTTAATTAAAAGAAAAAAGGGACGTTCCACTTTTTTATTTCCTTTGACAAGTCTTCACTATTTTTTTTAAAAGGTTCTTTTATGTAAATGAGTAATTAAAAAGTAATTAAAATCTTATCAACTATTGCATTGAACATTTGTTTTAATTGAATATGTTTCTTTTATAGTGGTCTGTCCTTGAGTAGTGGCTGCCGAGATTCTATCTGGACCATGGGATGCAGAGTTGTTGTTTTTTAAGGGTACTGGATTAAAAGTGTGGTTCAGAAATTAACTACAATAATGCAAAACTTCTAGACAAGTTGCTAAAGCCATGATAATTTCTGAAATCATTATCATCATGTCTGCTTACAGGACTGGGCCATATTTTTTTTTAAAAAAAAAAAAACACCTGGATCGGAACTAGGTTTAGGGCTTCTGCAAAACTAGGACTTGTTCTACACACAAAGCAGAATGAGATGGTAAATGGGTGGAAGACAAAGGAACATATACTACACCCTTCTGTTACAATATAGAGGATGGCTTACAACATGAACACTACAACTTAATTTAATAGTATCAACAAAACAATACATCATAATGGAGATACATACAGCAGAGATAAATCTCTAACAGATTTCGGTTACATTAATATAGCAGCCCTGTAGGCCATGATCCTGTCAAACCATTTTTTTCTTCAGTAAGTGGTGGGAAACTAAAATAGGGAGAGGACCAGATGACCCTACTGTTATAGGGGTTTGGGGGAGGCAGGTCAGAATGGACAATATCCGTGGGTTGCTTCCAAATATGTACCCCAAGCACTTAAGCATTTAAAGGTCATAACCAACACTTTGAATTGTACCCAGAAACAAAATAGAAGGCAGTGGAGTTGTAAAATGCATACCCGCCAACATTTCTCCAATGAAAATAGGGAAGTCCTATTCCATAATAATAATATTAATAATAATTTTACTATTTATACCCTGCTCATCTGACTGGGTTGCTCATGCCACTCTGAGTGGCTTCCAACGTATATATAAGCATAATAAAGCATTAATCATGTAAAAACTTCCCTATACAGGGCTGCCTTCAGACAGCTTGGGGGGTCGCATAATTCCATACCCTCCAACATTTCTCCAGTGTAAATAGAGGTGTCCTACCATACCCTCCAACATCCTAAGGAAAAGCAGGACATTCCAATTCAGAAACCAGAACAGCTTCTGTAAATCCGGGACTGTCCCTGGAAAATAGGGAAACTTGGAGGGTCCAAAAATGGATGCCACCTGAGATGGCAGATCCCAGTGGGTTTAAAAGAGGAAATGAAGCCATTGCTACCTCTGCTCTGACAAGATCCCCTGAACTAGGCAAACTGGTTCAACTTTCCAGTTTCCTCCAAAATAATTCCCACTATTGGGGTGGGGTGGGAGAGGGAGCAGGCAAACCGGACAAACTTTCCCCACCCCAAATCCCCTACCAGCACTCTTTAGTGGTGTAGTCTAATCTACTACTACTTAGTTTACCACCTCATTTCTACTACATGAGTGTGCTAGTCCCAGATTTCAGGAACAGACAGATGATACTGGACTGCAGTGGGAAAGCAAACATAGATTCCCGCTCCTAGTGCCCCTACATGCTTATTGATTATTCCTTTTTATTTGCTGAAAACTAACCTTTCATAACGGATTATTTCCTACTTTTTAATTTATAAAATAGAATCATGGACTTTACTATCTTTTGTTTTTAATGCGTCTCCTGCAGGCAAATTTAGCAGCTGCTAGGTTCTGGAAGGTAAATCCTTCTGATTAAATGCATTTTCTTCATCCAGGTATATAGGGAACCGCAAGTTTGAACAGCTTAAGTTTTCCATCTACTTCCCATTGAAGCCTTGTAGTTTGATGTGACAAAGGCCCCAAATTTCCATTTACAAAACCCTTTTAAGTAGAATAGCCTGAGTATCATGAGAGAGAAAAGGACAATTGCAGCATCTTTGTGAAAGTTACAAAGCTCCGAAATTGAACCACTCCTATACGGTATGAGCTCCTGGATTTTCAAGCTTCTCAATCTCAAATCCGAATTGGTAGCTGAAAGGGAAAAATGTGAGGTGACCCGATTCTTCAGTTTTAACTAAATCTCACATTTATGAGGGGCATATTGCTAAAAGTTTGGGTATTCAACATCTATACCTCAAGGCAACATTTTGCTTTGTTATCTGTACTTTTTGAACAACTTGTTGCAAAATTTGAAAACAAAAAGTAGTTTTGTTTTCCTTCATTTATTTTGAGTTCTCCCACCAAAGAAAACCACGTTATATAAAAAGAAGAGCACAAGCACAGTGAAGAATTTGACAAAATACACCACACAGTATACTAAATAAAAGCAACTACCACTAAATTATAAAGATTAAACACAAAGTGCTGGTTCCTACATTTTAAAAGGTGAATTATCTAAGCATCTTGTCCTCATCTGCTAGCATTGAGATGTGGAAGGAAATAAAAATAATTATCTTCACTCTTATATCAAAGAAGCACACTTAATCCTTCCTAATGGTAATATTATGCTCAGGAATATTTTTTGCAAGAGTCATCTATATGAGCACTGGACAAAATCGAGCCTTATAAGGCTGCTTTGAGAGAGAGAGAGAGAGAGAGAGAGAGAGAGAGAGAGAGAGAGAGAGAGAGAGAGAGGCATTTAAAAATATGGACATACTGTATGCAAAATCTAAAGATATACATGGTGTATATTCAAATTACACTCCTATTCCCTTCCCCCTTTTTGAAATTAAAATACAATAATAACATATAATAATAGCCTGAAGGCAAACCCATTCTCAAATGTATTACATTCTTGACAAATATAAGTAGCCAATTCTTCAAATAAATAAATAAATATTTGACTTTAATTTATTTAAATTCTATTATTTAATTCTACCACCCACAGCTAGAGTGGTCAGGTTTCAACCCACAGATTTTTTTTTGTATACATTTAAATAACCTGATGCATTTGGGTGGAGGGAGTAACTGGGGCTCATTCCTGTTTTCATGCAGACAGCTGAGCTATGAATGTGCATGTTGACTTTCCCTTGTGAACCTATGCCTGAAACATCTCACACAGGGATGGCGAACCTGCGACTCTCCAGATGTTCTTAGACTCCAACTCCCATCAGTCCCAGAGAGCACAGCCTATAGTCGGGGACGATGGGAGTTGTAGTCCAGCAAACCTGCGGAGGAGCCCACATAGTGCGTTTGAATTGAGACTGGAGGAACTCACCCCTGACTGGTCTGAACCTGGTGGAATTTTCCAAATACCTCACCATGTTGACAAGAATTGTACACTTAATAAAGACTTGTGTGGAAGGGGCATGCTGGCTTCAGCTTTTACAACCACCATAGCGTAGTCAGTGGCAGATGGGAAGTTGAGCCTGCTATAATTCTCCCTGTGGTTCAACTCATAAAGGTGCAGGGCTCTATCCCTCCAAGTCCACTGATTGCACGAAGAGGCTAAACACAGTCACACGAGCCTTGCATTTCTCTCCACCTCAATCTGAGCAACTTCTTCCATCCACCACATTTGTCATAACTTCTGCCCAAATCCGCATTGCTATCGCTCTCAGAATAGTGTGCAATTGCGCTAGGTCTGTCTACCCTATGCTGATCCATAGAATGGAGATGGCAGCATTTAGCCCACAATGGCAGACCCAATTCTGTGTCAAAACCCAGTCTAACCACTAGCACCACAAGCATCCCACATGACTGATTCGAGCGGGGACATATTTAACATCACTAAGATTCTCAGCTGTGGCCTTTGAAATGGATTTTAAGGCTGCTACGCTGTCGAAGTCCCTGCTTTGGGGTTAAGCTTCTTTTTCATTCCTCTCCGTTATCTACTTAGTATTCATTCAAAATTTGAGAAAGTTCTAATGCTATTTCAACAACAAAGTGCAGCAGGTGGGGAAACCTTTGGGAGCAAAACAAAGGTTTGGTTAGGAGCAGAGAAAAAAGCAGCATTCAGCACTGACAGCATTATAGACCACTAAAGGCCTTGGGACCTTAAAAAAAAGTGAGTAAAAAAAGGTTATAGTAAAAAAAAAACAGTGCTAGTGAAATTGCTATGAAGAGCTTGCTTAGGGAGTATTAACACTCAGCATTGCATTAATATACATTTTTGATGGTGTGTTGCTTTTTTAGCAGTTTAACTAACTGCAGTGGAAAGCTTTGAGGAATCTGGCTGCTATGCGAACTGCTAAAGTAAGTGGGGAAAGGAGCAAATTGGTTTTATTTTTATTTAGAAATCGCTTTCTCAACCGTGCGGCTGTCACAGGAAATCATGTGTGAGCAGGTGCTGCAGTGGGGAGATTTAATGAACACAGTGGGATGTGAAGCCCAAGCCTTTCTTTCCTTACTCGAGAAGGAAGTCTCACTGCATTCACTGGGACTTACTCACAAGTAAAAGTGCTCCAGGTTGAGGCTGCCATGGGCATAGCTTCATGAAGGCATCAAAGATTTCAGGACGGGTGAAAAGGAAATTGGGGGGGGGGGCATTCAATAAAAGTCCAAGGCAGGTATATTGAATTGCAAGAGACAGAGAAGTATTTTTAAACGAATATTTGATATACATATACTTCTATACCTTATATTAACAGGAGTTATGGAATAATCAGTTGTGGGGAGATCTGCCCTTTCTTCCTAAGCATTGATTGGTGCTCCATTCAGGCACCAATAGGGAAGCACTTCTTTCTTTGTGAAGCTGCCCTCTTTTTTTCCTTTCCCAACCCTTATATCATCAACAATTCAGGTGCAGAAAGTTGTTGTTAAGCATCTCAAGCAGCTTCAGAAGCCTATGAGGTTTCATTAACTGCAATTGAATCATTAGGAAACTTTTTTATTTTTTTAAAAATTGCTGGGTTGACATAAATTATATTCAATACCGAGGAGGCAGACTTAGTCGTTGTCTGAGGACTATCCCTGCCTCCAGGTCTGGTCCTGACCGGACGGATATTGGAATAGGCAAGGGATACCCACATGACCTGAAGGTGCTGCTGTGCAATGCCAGGTCGATGATGAATAAGACCACCGCCATTCACGACCTGATTGTGGATGGAGGATTTGACCTGGCATGTGTGACAGAGACCTGGTTGGAGGAAGCCGATGGGCCCGTTCTTGGCGCTGCTTGCCCACCAGGTTTCTCTTATGCACAGCAACCCAGGCCATCTGGGCAGGGAGGGGGGGTTGCAGTGATTTTTAGGAAGTCATTAGTTTGCACCAGGCGTCCTATTGGGAAGACCCAGTTCTCTGAGTGCATGTTCTGGAAGTTGGGCAATAGAGGCAGTACAGGATTCCTTTTGGTGTACCGACCTCCCCGCTGCACCAAGGATTCCCTGCCCGAGCTGCTTCAGGTCGTGTCGGATGTGCTCCTGGAGACACCTAGCTTGGTTGTCTTAGGGGATTATAACATCCATGCCGACACGACCTTACAAGGAGCCGCTCGGGACTTCGTGGAAAGCATGGCCACCATGGGGCTGTCCCTGAATAAGTCTGGCCCAACTCATAGCCGCGGACATGCCTTGGACTTGGTGTTTACCTCTATGGATGTTGGTGATCTGACATTAAGTAAAAGCGAAACAAAAGAAGTGCCATGGTCAGATCACTTTCTGGTGCAACTGGACTTCTCCGCAACCCTTCCCCTCTGCAGGGAGGTGGGACCGATTCGGATGGTCCACCCCCGCTACTTAATGGATCCAATTGGCTTCCAAAGAGTGGTAGGGGATGTTTTATCCCATGTCGATGGCCTTTCAGCTGATTCCCTGGTGGCCCGCTGGAATGCGGAGTTAACCAGCGCTATTGACTGTCTGGCTCCGAAGCGCCCTCTCAGATTGCATGGAGCCCGGACAGCCCCGTGGTTTTCCCCGGCGCTGAGGGCAATGAAACAGTCGTTGAGACGGCTAGAGCGCCGGTGGCGGAAAACTCATTTTGAATCAGACCGGACACGGGCTAGAGCTCAACTTCGAGCCTACCAAGTGGCAATGGCGACGGCGAAGAGGACCTTCTTCACCGTCTCCATCGCATCTGCAGAAAACAGCAGCAGGAGACTCTTCCAGGTGGTTCGCAATTTAGCGGAACCACCTGCTCCATCCGGGCCCAGTACGGGCCACATGATCTCCTGCAATGATTTTGCAAAGTTTTTTGCAGATAAAGTCGCTCAGATTCGGGAAGAGGTAGACTCCACCGTGGGAGCAGGGCCGGGGCGGGGGAGTGCTAGAGTCCTGTCTAGTCAAGTTTTGTGGGATCAATTTCAATCTGTCACCTCCGAGGATGTGGACAGGCTGCTTAGACGAATGAAACCAACCACCTGTCTCCTTGATCCTTGCCCATCCTGGCTTATAAAAGCTAGCCAGGAAGGGCTGGGCGATGGGCTTCGTGGGTTGGTAAATGCTTCTCTCCATGAGGGAGCCTTCCCAGACCCGCTGAAAGAGGCGGTTATTAAACCGCTTCTTAAAAAACCATCTTTAGATCCGGCCAATATGGCCAACTATCGCCCAGTCTCAAATCTTCCATTCTTGGGCAAGGTGATTGAGCGAGTGGTTGCGGAACAACTCCAGGCACGCCTGGAAGAAGCGGACCATTTGGATCCCTTCCAGTCAGGATTCAGGCCTCATCATGGGACTGAAACTGCCTTGGTCGCACTGGTCGATGATCTCCGGCGGGCTAGGGACAAAGGTAAGAGCTGTTTCCTTGTTCTGCTGGATCTCTCAGCGGCTTTTGACACCATCGACCATAACATCCTTCTGGACCGTCTAGAGGGCTTGGGAGCTGGGGGCACTGTCATGCAGTGGTTCCGCTCCTTCCTCCTGGGCCGTGTTCAGAAAGTGGGGGGGGGAATGAGTGTTCAGACCCCTGGGCGCTCACTTGTGGGGTGCCTCAGGGTTCTGTCCTCTCCCCCATGCTTTTTAACATCTATATGCAGCCGCTGGGAGAGATCATCAGGGGGTTTGGGCTGGGTGTCCATCAGTATGCTGATGATACCCAGCTCTACCTCTCTTTTAAATCAGAACCAGTGAAGGCGGTGAAGGTCCTGTGTGAGTGCTTGGAGGCGGTTGGAGGATGGATGGCGGCTAACAGATTGAGATTGAATCCTGACAAGACAGAAGTACTGTTTGTGGGGGACAGGAGGCGGGCGGGTGTGGAGGACTCCCTGGTCCTGAATGGGGTAACTGTGCCCATGAAAGACCAGGTGCGCAGCCTGGGAGTCATTTTAGACTCACAGCTGTCCATGGAGGCACAGGTCAACTCCGTGTCCAGGGCAGCTGTTTATCAGCTCCATCTGGTACGCAGGCTGAGTCCCTACCTGCCCAGTGACTGTCTCTCCAGAGTGCTGCATGCTCTAGTTATCTCTCGCTTGGACTACTGCAATGCGCTCTACGTGGGGCTACCTTTGAAGGTGACCCGGAAACTACAACTAATCCAGAATGCGGCAGCTAGACTGGTGACTGGGAGCGGCCGCCGAGATCACATAACACCGGTCCTAAAAGACCTACATTGGCTCCCAGTACGTTTCCGAGCACAATTCAAAGTGTTGGTGTTGACCTTTAAAGCCCTAAACGGCCTCGGTCCGGTATACCTGAAGGAGCGTCTCCACCCCCATTGTTCTGCCCGGACACTGAGGTCCAGCTCCGAGGGCCTTCTGGCGGTTCCCTCATTACGAGAAGCCAAGTTACAGGGAACCAGGCAGAGGGCCTTCTCGGTAGTGGCACCCACCCTGTGGAATGCCCTCCCACTAGAGGTCAAAGAGAACAATTACCACACCTTTAGAAGGCATCTCAAGGCAGCCCTGTTTAGGGAAGCTTTTAATGTTTGATGGATTTCTGTATTTTAGAATTTCTGTTTTTTTGGAAGCCGCCCAGAGTGGCTGGGGGAACCCGGCCAGATGGGCGGGGTATAAATAATAAATTATTATTATTATTATTATTTGGGCTAGGGAGGGGGTGTCAGTGTTGAGTGTTGCTTTCTATCTGCTAGTTAGTGGGTGAGAGCATGACTTTCTTTGTTGCTAGCAGGCTGCCAAGGTTTTCTATCCCTACTAGAAAACAAGGTTGCCCTTCTGGAAGAGAAGGTGCAGCAGCTTCAGGGGCATGTATCTACGCTCCAGAGAATTAAAGAGCTGGAGCTTTTCTTGGATGCAGCAGAGCACACTGTCTGCACCAAGGAGGAGACAGGGGATCTCCCTGAGGAGGAGGTCAGTTCCCCAACACAGCAGCCAGATGTATGGAGGAACGTGACTCATAGAAGTAGAAGGCCCAGGGATCGCTCTGAGTGCTTAGAATTACACAACCGTTTTGAAGTGCTCATGGAAGACGAGGAACAGACTCCACCTGAGGATCTCTCCCTCATCACAGTTGATGAGGAATATGAAGACGAGCAGCAAAGTCAGTCCTCCGGGAATATGCAGGTAACCTTGGAAGGGACAGCACATGGAAGAATCCCAACCAAGCCTATGAAGAGGCGTGTAGTGGTGATAGGGGATTCCCTACTGAGGGGTACAGAAGCAGTGATCTGTGGGCCTGACAAGATGTCTCGAGAGGTGTGCTGTCTACCTGGGGCCAAGATCAAAGATGTAACAGAACGGCTGCAAGGAATCATAAAACCCACCGACAAATACCCCTTCCTTTTGGTGCATGTGGGAACCAATGACACTGCAAGCCATAGCTTACAGAAGATCAAAAATGATTATGAGGCTCTGGGCAGGAAGTTGAAGCAATTAGATGCACAAATTGTCATCTCTTCTGTCCTTCCAGTTGAACGACATGGCCCAGGGAGAGAGGGGAAAATAGGGGAAGTGAACAACTGGCTTCGCAAATGGTGCAAACAGGAACGGTTTGGATTCCTAGATCACGGTCTGCAGTTTCTTGAAGATGGACTTCTGGCAAGTGATGGACTGCACCTCACAAAAGTTGGGAGGAATGTTTTTGCCACAAAACTCAAAAACCTCATCAGGAGGGCTTTAAACTGACTTATGTGGGGGAGGGAGACAGTGGTCCTGAAGGTAGGAGTCTATCAAATGCTGAAGATGATCATCCAAATGTCAAGGACCAAATGGAGCAAGCAGCATGCAGACCTAGTGGTGGGACGAAAATATCCTTAAATAAGAGACATGGGGGAATGATCAACGGTCTTCAATGTCTGTATACTAATGCACAGAGCATGGGAAATAAACAAGATGAACTTGAGCGCTTGGTACAGCAAACTAAATATGACATAATAGGCATCACTGAAACCTGGTGGGATGAGTCTCATGACTGGAATGTAGTAATAGAGGGATACAATCTATTTAAGAGAAATAGACCAAACAGGAAAGGAGGAGGAGTAGCTTTATATGTTAGGGATATGTATACCTGTGAAGAGATCCAGGATTTAAAACTTCAAAGCCAAATTGAGAGTATCTGGGTCAAAATTAAGGGAGAGAAAAACAACAGTGATCTCATTGTGGGAGTTTACTATAGATCCCCAAGCCAAACTGAGGACACAGATGATGCCTTCCTGGAACAGATGGCCAAGCATTCCAAAGGAAGTGAGATAGTAGTAATGGGGGATTTCAACTATCCTGATATTTGTTGGATGTCAAACTCAGCCAAGAGCATAAGGTCGAACAGATTCCTCACTGGCCTTGCAGACAACTTCATTGTCCAGAAAGTGGGAGAAGCAACAAGAGGATCAGCCATTTTAGATCTGGTCCTAACCAATAGTGATGACTTGGTTAGTGGGGTAGAAGTGGCAGGATCATTAGGTGGGAGTGACCATGCTCTTCTGGAGTTTATTATCCAGCGGAAAGGAGCAACCAAGCATACTAAGGTCCAAATTCTAGACTTTAAGAAAGCCAACTTCAGAAAACTTAGGGAAACGCTGGGTGAAATCCCATGGACAGTAATACTAAAAGGGAAGGGAGTTCATGATGGTTGGGAGTTTGTTAAAAGGGAGATATTAAAAGCACAACTTCAGGCAATACCAATGAGACGGAAACATGGAAGGTGCCTAAAGAAGCCAGGCTGGCTATCTAAAGAACTTTTGACTGAGTTAAGATTTAAAAGGGATATGTACAAAAAATGGAAAAGGGGGGAAATCTCCAGAGAGGAATTCAAACATATAGCCAGCACGTGTAGAGACAAAGTCAGAAAAGCTAAAGCACAGAATGAACTCAGGCTCGCTAGAGAGGTTAAAAGCAACAAAAAGGGCTTTTATGGGTATGTCCGTAGCAAAAGGAAAAACAAGGAAACAGTGGGGTCACTCAGAGGAGAAGATGGTGAAATGCAAACAGGGGACAGAGAAAGGGCAGAACTCCTCAATGCCTTCTTTGCCTCAGTCTTCTCCAAGAAAGAAAACAACGCCCGACCTGAAGAATATGGAGCAGATGATTCAGCAGGGGAAACACAGCCCAGAATAAGTAAGGAGGTAGTACAAGAATACTTGGCTAGTTTAGATGTATTCAAGTCTCCAGGGCCAGATGAACTACATCCAAGAGTATTAAAAGAACTGGCAGAGGTGATTTCAGAACCACTGGCAATAATCTTTGAAAATTCCTGGAGAACAGGCGAAGTTCCAGCAAACTGGAGGAGGGCAAATGTTGTCCCTATTTTCAAAAAGGGGAAAAGAGAGGACCCAAACAATTACCGCCCAGTCAGCCTGACATCAATACCAGGAAAGATTCTAGAGCAGATCATTAAGCAAACAGTCTGTGAGCACCTAGAAAGAAACTCTGTGATCACTAAAAGTCAGCATGGGTTCCTGAAAAATAAGTCATGTCAGACTAATCTGATCTCATTTTTTGACAGAATTACAAGCCTGGTAGATGAAGGGAATGCTGTGGATGTAGCCTATCTTGATTTCAGCAAGGCCTTTGACAAGGTGCCCCATGATATTCTTGTAAAGAAGCTGGTAAAATGTGGGCTAGACAATGCTACCATTCAGTGGATTTGTAACTGGCTTACTGACCGAACCCAAAGGGTGCTCATCAATGGCTCCTCCTCATCCTGGAGAGTAGTGACTAGTGGGGTGCCACAGGGTTCTGTCTTGGGCCCAGTCTTGTTCAACATCTTTATCAATGACTTGGATGATGGGCTTGAGGGCATCCTGAGCAAGTTTGCAGATGACACCAAATTGGGAGGGGTGGCTAACACCCCAGAGGACAGGATCACACTTCAGAATGACCTTAACAGATTAGACAACTGGGCCAAAGCAAACAAGATGAATTTTAACAAGGAGAAATGTAAAGTACTACACTTGGGCAAAAAAAATGAAAGGCACAAATACAGGATGGGAGACACCTGGCTTGAGAGCAGTACATGTGAAAAGGATCTAGGAGTCTTGGTAGACCACAAACTTGACATGAGTCAGCAGTGTGATGCAGCAGCTAAAAAAGCCAATGCAATTCTGGGCTGCATCAATAGGTGTATAGCATCTAGATCAAGGGAAGTAATAGTACCACTGTATTCTGCTCTGGTCAGACCTCACCTGGAGTACTGTGTCCAGTTCTGGGCACCACAGTTCAAGAAGGATACTGATAAGCTGGAACGTGTCCAGAAGAGGGCAACCAAAATGGTCAAAGGCCTGGAAACGATGCCTTATGAGGAACGGCTTAGGGAGCTGGGTATGTTTAGCCTGGAGAAGAGAAGGTTAAGGGGTGATATGATAACCATGTTCAAATATATAAAAGGATGTCATATAGAGGAGGGAGAAAGGTTGTTTTCTGCTGCTCCAGAGAAGCGGACACGGAGCAACGGATTCAAACTACAAGAAAGAAAATTCCACCTAAACATTAGGAAGAACTTCCTGACAGTAAGAGCTGTTCGGCAGTGGAATTTGCTGCCAAGGAGTGTGGTGGAGTCTCCTTCTTTGGAGGTCTTTAAGCAGAGGCTTGACAGCCATCTGTCAGGAATGCTTTGATGGTGTTTCCTGCTTGGCAGGGGGTTGGACTGGATGGCCCTTGTGGTCTCTTCCAACTCTATGATTCTATGATTCTATGATTCTATCACTGTTATTAGGGTTGCCAGACTCAATAGAGGACATGACTTCTGTGCCTTTAATTGCCCTGCTCTCTTTTGAGTCTGGAAACCTTAAAGAGAAACCAGCAGACCCTTTGCTTGGAAATTAAACAAAGGGTCTGCTGGTTTCTCTTTAAGGTTTCCAGACTCAAAAGAGAGCAGGGCAATTAAAGGCACAGAAGTCCTGTCCTCTATTAAGTCTGGCAACCCTAACTGTTATGGATGGGGGGAGTCAACATTTTGTATGGAATATTAATGTATCATCATAGCTGCCAAGTTATCCCTTTTTTTAAGGGATATTCCATTATGCTGAATAGGCTTCCTCGCGAGAAAAGGGAAAACTTGGCAGCTATGTGTATCATATGATTTCTGCCGTCTTCTACAGTATAACGCATTTATGTATTCCCCGCCCCCGCCCCCATGCAAGTCAGTTGTAGACTCTCTGAGTGACAAGTGGCCAATAAATTTAAATAATAAAATAAAGCATCGTAAAATTGTAGTGTTGGAAGGTCCCACAAGGATCATCTAGTCCAACCCCCTGCAATGCAAGAATCTTTTGCCCAAGTTGGGGTTCAAACCCAAGGCCCTGAGATTAAGAGTTTTATGTATTACCAACTGAGCTATCTCACTGGATATCATTGTCATATATTAGCCTCCAGCCTAACCACTGTCCCAGGACATCTTAATGGCAGGACATCTAAAAGAGGGTGCAGAAATTTATTTGTACTGTCTCCAAAACCTGAAGATAGCATGGGACCCAAACAGTGCCCCGCAGGTTCCAGGTGCAAGGAGAACTTTTCAGCCTATCCTACCTCACTGTCTTCTTGTGAGGATGAAGGGTGAAATTCAGCATCATGTTATGTTGAACATTTCCCCTGCACAAGCATATGTGCTTCCCAGAAGAAACTATTCCTCCCCCCCCCTGCATGTTGTTCTGCCAGTTCTCCCAACGAGCCCCTCAAAGCCAATTCTGAGGAGCACGCAGGGGAAGGAGAGGGTAGAAAGCCCGATTGCACAAACAGAAACCCTTGCCTAGGGCTTCCACTTGACTGGGTTTGTGAGGTGAATCCTGCTTATTAACGCGTGTGGTGGAAGCTACACCACTTCGAGATCTTTAGAGGAAAGGTGAGATAGAAATATGGATGTTCTCCTCCAGTTGGCCTTGACCACCCAAGGTGAGAATGTGATAGTCTTCAGAGTTTCCAGCACTCTCCACAATGAAGGACATGACTGATTGCAAATACTAAGGAGACGGTTAGGTTGATGGATTCATGCTGAAGTGCCCATGCAAATCGCAGGTGAGTTGCTTCTTTAGTATTCTTCCTCAGACTCATCCTTCATCCGTTCAGTGGTCAGGCATAATCTGCCCCACAGCTAGACAGACAGGCGGATAAACAGATTTGTAAAGATCCGAAATTCAAACACAATATACATGTCTGGCTCTACATATCAAGACAGATATTGATTTCCGTGTTTATTTGATGTAATGAAGACTTTTTAGTCCATTTCTGCTTAATGCCTCTCTTGATCTTTGCACAAATAAGGTGCAGATTACTACAATCATATTATTGCATATGGTTTTTTCCTCCACTGTAATAATTAAGTGCAGCACTTTTCAGAAGGAATGAGAAGTTTGATACGTAAAGTTAGTAATTATTTAAATCTCTTATCTGTCTTGGTGTTGTGATTTGTGCGTGAAACATTGCAATTATGGCAAGTGAAAATTAACTCTTCACAAGCAGTTCTGCTAGGCTGTTTTCTGAATGAAGGGGAAGGGTTGCAGTCCATGTGCTCCCCTATTTGTGCTGTCTGCTTTAGGCTTGCAGTGGAGCCCTGAAGGGGACCGTGGGTGAATGAGAGATGGGAGACACAAGGTGATCCGGGGACCAACAGGCCACAATACTTCCAGCTACACTTACCAGCTACTACATTATTTTTGGTCTGAAGTGGGCAGGGATCCTGAGACCATCATATGCCAGCTCCCTAACACTTAACAGGAACCTGACCCAGCCAGATTGAGCCCCTCCCTGTTCCAGATCACACTGCTCAGAGCTTGACACCAGCCAGGTGATGCAGGCACCATTCTGGAGGCAGAGACTGGTGGATGGTAGAACTGGAAGGAGAGGCATCATTCAGTTTGCAAAGTATTGGTGCTAAAGTCAACTAGGCAGGTAGGGTGGATGGGAGGAGCTGTTGCTCAAGCAGCCAGGGAGAGTAACATGATGTTTTCTGAAGTAGCAGGTGCCCTAATTGGTTGTACTTTTCCGAGGGAGCTTTTCCTCTGTGTGTTTGGTCGACTGTCTCCTAGCTATGTACAAGGCCTGAAGTAAGAATGATGAGATTTTCCTGTTCCTTTCTCCTCAGATTACACACTGTTTTTGTTAGGTTTTCTTCAGTAAACTGTTATCAGAATGTGTTGTCTCTCTGGTCTCTGCCTGCGTTATTTAAGTGACCTTGCTAACAAAAGTTGGTTTGGATCACAGCTTAACTTTCTTTAACTATCCTCAATATACATTATTTCAACTGCCCCTCCCAGCCACATGGCCAGTGATAAGGGGAGCAGTGTCCTGGATAAGTTTCCATTTCCCCTGATTTTGTTAGGTTTATTCCTTCCCCTATTTTGTCTTTGCCTCTAATTTTCAAGTACCAAATTGAACTTTAGATTCTCCTGTGAACATTTAACATTTCTGGTCAGTGCAGCGTATTAAAAACAAACAAACCCAGAAAACTACAATTTTATAGCAAAGAACAGAACATAAAATGATATGACAGTTTCATTTATTCACACAAGGGTTAGAGGGGAAAATACAGCCAGTTCACATTTAAAAACATATTTAACTAATTTGCAATTTCTGAAACAATATGCAGACTGTAAAGCAGCAACTCTGCAAAAACCTTTTTCCAAATTTTGCAGTGCAGTTCCCCAGCCAAGTAAGATGTACAAAAAAAATGACAAATTAAGGCAAAATGTGAATAAAAATCCAGATAGTAGCAGAAATAACATATGGAATGCATTAAATCAGGGGAAATGTGTTTTGCAAAAATGTGTATATTATGCAAAATTGCATACAACAATGTGTGTATTGGGATAAATACGCACTGAGATTCTGATGAAGTTTCATGGAGACTTTTTTTTTATTGCAAGCTGATTTGGAAATGTGTGGAACTGCATTTCAGATTAGAAAGATAGCAAAACCAGGAGACATCAGAATTGATAGATTTGCCCATCCCTACTTCACTCAGAGGAAGAACCAAAATAACAGAACAGAACAGATTGAGCAGGATAATATCAGTAACTTATGTGTCAATCTATTTATTTGATCCAATTGAGAAGACCAATTCCAGAGAGTGAATTGTCATTCATCACTGTGGAAAGAGGTCAAAACTGGAAAGTCCTGGAGATTGATTTATTTAACCCATGCTTACCCCATGCTTCATCTTACATTGTATTCGTGTGGCTAACAAATGCAAAGACTTTGGATTAGTACAGAAACTGTGTTATGCTTCATAACCATTATTGACACAATGATTTTACCCTCACTGATCTAAGTTGGCTTTGGATTGCTAACAATTCAAGAATCTCTATACTTCTGTATTTATGCATTTTATGCCTGCATTTATAGATTTATGTGCAACAAAGGCTTGAAACAAATATATGCTGTATATAATTGTCCCACTGCATCAGTAGCTTGTAACCTATCGACAGTGCACAATTTGTTACCTCAACAGCTGAAGCTGAGAGGAGATGATTTCATTGTGTTAGGTGTTCTGGAGCATAAGAATTTCACAATTTACTATACAATACATCTAGTAATTTCTGCAGTGTGTTGTCATTTCCTAATGTGTACACCAAAATAACCAGGTGTCCCGATGGGCTACCAGGAGAATACAATAATATGACTCTGCAGTCCATCACTGGCAGCTGAGTGGGGATTTTATCATCCTGCAGGCATTTCATATATATAGAAATTGGTTCCTTGGGGTGGCAGCTACTGTGTGTCAGATACTGAAGAGAAGCTGAATTGAACTACTCAGAGGAACCACTTTAAGAAAAGGTTCCCTGTCTTTTCTGGTGGTTCAGCTGATTGCATTGAGGAGGAGAGGAGAATCTTCTCAACCAGCGTGAATCATTTTATATATTAAAAGTTGTCATTTGATTGATTAAAATTAGCATCTATTGAAACCCTTGAACCCTGTGCTCCTATAACAATAGATTTTCCCATTTTTAAACAAAATCTAAGTATTATTTCATGCACTTGCGAAAGCACATAAATAATAATATCTGTTTAGTTTGCTTGAAACAAATATGTTCCCTTTGAGGTTTTGAAAGAACCAGTATTCAGTGTTTGCATCTTCATAGGCAGGTTTCCAAGACAGGAACAATACTGACTTCCAGAATGGGACAGGAGGCACCATGTGGATGCTCAAGTTTGTGCAGAACAAAGCCATGAACTTCATCATGCACTCGCCCAGCACTTTAACATAGACCTGCTTTGGACATAATGTTAAGCCAGAGGTAGCCAACTTAGTGCTGTCCAGATTTTGGCCGACTATGATTCCCATTGCCCATGGTTGCTGAAGCTAATTGGAGTTGGAATCCAACAACATCTGGAAATCTGCTATTTCTCTGCTAAACCATAGGTTAGTGTTACATACAGAGCATGCTTCCCCTTCTCTCTCCTCCTCTGATACACAACAGAAACATCCGCTTCTATTTTCAACTAACCACTATTTGTCATTTAATCTAAACCAGGAGTTACTTTAAATTACAGTTTATCTAAACAGACCAGGATCAGAAACCATAGATTGATCTAGGCTTGTTCAGACAAATCCTATTTTAGAGTTTAACTAGCCACAGTTTGGACAAAAAAGTACAGTGGCAAGTTTAAAACACTAGGAGATACATCTGGTCTCCTTGCTCTGGTTACTGCTTGAGAAGGAGAGGGAGGGTTCATTCACATAGCGCTAAACTATAGTCTAGTTGGTGTTATGTTTGGACATAGACCGAAGTCATTTTTAATTAGAAGCAGGCTGTTGTGATCCAGCATGGCTGTTCTGAAATCTAGGTATCAAACCACTTGTTAGGCTTGAATGTGGCCTTCCATTATGTCTCTTATATTTCTAAATTAATTACAGCCACAAGGGTGGTGGATTATTATTGGGCACCACAGTGCACTGGGAAGGGACTTTTTCCATTATTTCCCTACTCTCCAAAAATTTGCCCCCCCCCGCACAGTAATGAGGCTTATTTTAATTTTTTTTAAATTTATATTTATTGAAAGGTTTTTTGATACAAAATAGAAGAAAAACAATTTTACATAGCCAATACAAATAAAAACAACAACAAGAAAAAAAGGGAAAAAACCACAGAGGAAAAAAAAACACTTCAAAAAAGAAAAAAAGAATAAACATTCTAATTTATAATCCATGATTATAATCAATTCCGACTTCCCCGACCCCTCTTTTCCGAGCCCTTTTTTATCCCCAAAATATGCAACTTCCAATTCATTTTAAAAATACAACTTTTTACATTCATTTTCCAATCTAAAACAATTCCAATTTTTTCCCCTAATCCAAACATTATAATCTTATTTATCTATTATAATTCCCCATTGGCCTCTAATTTTCCCTCAAAAATGATTCACAAAATTATCAAATCTCCTTATATTTTCCTCTTTTACTTCTAAGTTCAACCCCCCCCCCCCCAGTTCCGGTTTTCCCGGATGCTTCAACTAGCTCCTTAAAATTATCCATTTCCAACCAATTTAATCCATCCAAAAATTAAACAAACATCAATTTTTCATCCAATCCCAACTCTGACCCACTCCTGCCCAGTCCTTTTCCCCACAACCCCCTTTCCTTCGTCCTGTTTCTTTTTATTATACATTCCATCGCTTTCCAGAAAGTTTCTCTCTCTGATATAAAATCCATTGCCGCTGCTGGGGCCGCGCTCCTCTTCTCTCACAGGAGGAGAGCGACTCCCCGCCTTCTTGTCTTTACCCATTGGAGCCTCTTGGATAGCAGTTGTAATCTGAGCTACCCCTCTCACGGGCAGCGTCGGATTTCCTTTCGTTTGCTCCTCTTCGTTACAGTCAGAGTTCTTATGTAAATCAGTTTCCATTGGGGTTGTGTATTGTTGTCCCTGGCCAGTCTGGTTTTCGTCAACGATGTCTCCTCCATTTGATTTGCAAGCGGCAAGAATTTCTAACGCTTTTTCCAACAATATCCCCCAACAGGTTTCATCCATCTGCGTAAGTTGTGTCTTCTCCATTTCCGTTCTTTGTTGTCTCAAATTACCTCGGGTAGCTACGCTGCTTTGTTCAAGATGGCGCAGTCCCTTGATTCAATATCCTGACTGGATTAATAAATAAATTTCCTCTTATCAAATTCTTTTCTCTTGCTTTTGTTACTTCCTCACCATTATTTCAATTCAAAAGTCAGTCTTTTCCGTTTAACACCTCCACCATCCAGCTCAGAGATCTACAACACTGGAGACATTCTTTCCCTTTGAAATGTAAACGATGTAACAATGTGGCTAGTCTCCGCTCCCGGTTCCCGTCCCCAGGCTACAGGGAGTTTGTCCTTTTACAAATTTAACACAGTTTCTTGCAGGTTCCAATTATATACGCTTTCTTCCCTTAGTCCTGCCACTAAGGGAGGTCAAATGTTCTTCTTTTTGAAAGTTATAAAGTTCAGTCCGTGGTAATGGCTGCTGGCAAGATAGCTGCGTCATAAACCACTCGGTGAGGAAGGGACCGACCTCCGTTTTAAAATCCACTTCCTTTCGCCAAATTTATTCCAAATAAAACGATTCTTGAAATTACTTACAGGCAAATCAATGTTTTGGAGGCATCTGCTGCTCATTTACCGTCGGCACGGAGCTTTGCGACTGCGGAGGAAGCGAATCAATCCAAGGCTCCGTCCCCTCGACCTGCTCTCAGTGGCTCTAACTGGCCAACCGGGCAGTAAAGGGGACTTTAAGGGGCACTGCTGGATGACCATGCTCTCAGAAAGCCCATTCTGAGATTTTTCCGGGTAGCCACATCACCCTTGTGGCATTACCCCTTCTCCGTAGCGCTAGGAACCTCGGAGCCGAGGTGATCCTCGCCTTTCGGTAATGGCAGCAAAAGCGGAAGTCCATGAGGCTTATTTTAAAAACCAGTTTTCAGTGGGACTGATCAGATTTATTTTTTACTAAATCCCATAACAATATGGGAGGGGTGATTGACTTGGGGGGAGGTAGTCATATCTGGAGAGGGGAGAGCTCTGCATGGTGCTCTTGATAGCAATTAGATTCCCCCCTCCTGCATCTGCAATCGGTTTGAGAGAGAACTTCACATTATGCATTTGCTGCAAGTGTTGTTTGCCCTAAGACCCACTAGTGTTAGGAGCCTGTTTCAAGCAATTGCCAGCAAGTTGCCTTTGGAAATCGATGTTCCACACAAAGCACCAGTCCCTCCCTTTCCCTGTTCTCCTTCTACTCAGTAAAGCCCAATAAAAATGACTCTATAGTAACTTCTGGCTAGAGGAGTTGTGGATTTTCTGGTGCAAAGTGAATTTCCTTGCCTTTTTCTCTTTTCAGGATGTTTGTACAGCACTCTATGCTATAGATGAATCGAATTGTGTGTGGTTTTTCTTTGCTTTTACCCCAAGCAGCTTTAATGCTTCAAACATCTGTTTCTGTGTTTTATAATTTATAATTTAAAATAAAACTGGTCTGAGAAAGGAAGGAGTTGGCTTCATGACTGAGAAAATACCAACCAGTCAGCACCATGGATAGTTCTGCTGCAATTCATTCTGTACACATAGAATCATAGAGTTGGAAGAGACCACAAGGGCCATCCAGTCCAACCCCTTGCCAAGCATACCCCTAAACATTTTGTGAATCCAAGTTTGGCCTCATTGAGGGGCAGTATTTCAATATGAGTAGGGAAATGAGAGTACCCTTAAACATTTTTTTAAGGAAAAAATGCACTGCCTGTTTGTAACTGTCTTTTATTGATAATGATAATGCTTTATTCTTTTTTGTAAACCAATTGGAGGTTTTGTAACATATTTGTAACAATATGGTTTCTTGACTGACATGAGAGTTGGCCAACCAGTGCTGTGTGAATATAGCTTCTACTAAAAACCAGGAAAATTGAACTTAAAATCTGAACTTAAACCAGGAACAGAAAGTTCACCAACTGCTATCAGTAGTACCTTAATTCTTTTAGGTTTCTGCACCATGGTGACAACATATTTATTAAATTTCTACCCCACCCTTCCAAAAGAGTTCAAGGTGGTAAAAAAAAAACAAAGGAACAAAGCACTACAATTAAAAACCTGCTCCCACAGAATCCTGTGTTTTTATTGGGAACATAAGAAAAACTTGTTGGATCAGCTCAATGGCCCATCTAGTCCACCATCCTGTTTTCACAGTGGCCAACCAGATGCCTGTGGGAAACTATGGAGCAGAACATGAGCACAAGAGCCCTCTCCCCTCCTGTGGTTTCCAGAAACTGGTACCTGGAAGCATTGCTGCTTCATGGCTAGTAACCACTGATAGCTGCCTTATTGAATTTGCCTGATCCTCTTTTAAAGCCATCCATATTGGTGGCCATCACTGCCTCCTGGGAGATGAGTTCCATAGTTTAACTAAGTGTTGGCATCCTTCTGCCTCAGGACACAGTGGAGGAGTGAGCCTTTGGGGGTGAGGTTGGACAGTTGCAGAGCCTGCTGTGGCTTTAGAGAACGATGTAGAAGAGAGATGTTTTGTTGCAGCTGGAGCAGATGAAGGCATTCAGTTGTGCTGCTGTACAGGTGAAACTCGGAAAATTAAAATATCATCGAAAAGTGCATTTATTTCAGTAATGCAATTAAAAGGTGAAACCAATATATGAGATAGATGCATGACACGCAAAGCAAGATATGTCAAGCCTTTATTTGTTGTAATTGTAATTATTTGTCGTTAGGCGGGTCAATTATAAATGGAATGTAATTAATGAAATGTAATAGCGATGTTTATTTTTGTTTATTTTGTATTATTGTAACTCTTTGTTTTATTACTGTGGAATTTCCAAAAGAAAGCATTTGTGAAAACAAAAATAATAAGTTGCATTACTGAAATAAATGCACTTTTCGACAATATTCTAATTTTCCGAGTTTCACCTGTAGATGCACCATAGCGTTTCTTCTGTCTGCATTCCTCCCAGCGGTCATTTCTCCTCTGGTCACTGCTATGGATACACAACTTGACTGCCTGCCTCCAGGCACTGCGGTCGTCAGCAAGGGACTCCCACATGGCAGCGTTGCCATGCTTCATGTTACATTTGCACACATATTGGTCTGCCAATGGGCCTGGTGCCTGAAGCCAGCTCCCTGTAGAACATGTCCTTGGGCAACCTGCCATCTTCCATTCTGTGGACATGACCAAGCCAGCATAGACGTCGCTGAGATAGTAGTGCGAACATGGGAATGTGGGTTTGGAAGAGCACATCATTGTTTGGAATACTGTCATGCCATGTGAAATCCTCCTGATGCAGTGCAAGTGAAGGTGCTGAGGCATCATTCCTGGTGGTTTTAAGCAAGCAGCTTCTGAAACAGATTCCCCAATTGATGATACTTTAAAAATTTCTTTTCCTTTATTGCATTTCTATCCCACTTTTCTTCTGCCATGGAACCAAAGGTAGTGTGCATGTAGTGCATGAGGCTGTAACTGGGTATGCAAACCTCTGGAATCTCTAGCTATCCCAACAAGCACTTAAGATGGAAAACCGCAGGTATTAATTTGCCAGCTGCTATTAATAGACAATTTTGGACCATGGCAGAAATATTGTCCATTAAAATCATTCCTGTCAAGTACCTTGTCAGTTTCACAGTAAGACCCCATTAGATTGTTTTAAATGGATCCTTTTTAATTGACACTAATGAGAATTCAAGTTATTTCCAGGCCTTTTATATACTTCACGGCTATTGATATTACAGGGTTTATAATGTTCTTTTTCCGGAACAAGATTTCTTTTTTTGGAGGGGGGGCATGGGGTGGTGGAGAGAGGAGAGGAAGGGAATCAGGCTTTTAATGTGCAAATACTAGGCAATACTGGAGTGGGTGAAACACTTATTGTCATTGTGTACATAACAAGTCTGTGACTGTGTATAAAGAGTAGGTCTTGAGGACCGTTCTCCAGCTCACTAACCTGTAAACACATGCAAGGATGCATTCTAGGAATTTTGCTGTTAAAGAAACATACCCTTTCATGCTCTACATTGCAACAGCAGAAAGCGGTAGCAGTCATCAAAGTGGACTCCCAATATCCCCAATTAGGGCTATGTCCACATTACTGCTCCACATCCCATGTGCTCCCACTACTACGAGAACCAGTGTGGTGTAGTGGTTAAGAGTGGTAGACTCGTAATCTGCTGAACCGGGTTCGCGTCTCCGCTCCTCTACATGCAGCTGGTGGGTGACCTTGGGCTAGTCACACTTCTCTGAAGTCTCTCAGCCCCACTCACCTCACAGAGTGTTTGTTGTAGGAGAGGAAGGGAAAGGAGAATGTTAGCTGCTTTGAGACTCCTTCGGGTAGTGATAAAGCGGGATATCTTGTACTACTTTTTGAATCTTCATTCACAGCACGTTAGCCACATTGCTCTAGTAGCTTCTTAACAATTACTGCTTTTTGATGCTTTCTTTTTCTCAAACTAGCTTCAATCCACTTAGAAAACTGGAGACAGAGTAAGCAGTAGTGTGCACATACCCTAACAGCCTTCATGCATGCGCAGATGAGCACATACAAGCTCAGAAGACAGTTTAATGAACAGGAGTTCCAGGGGAGTTCCAGGAAAACCAAAAGGTTTGTGCTTGTTGGATGAAGACATCCCCACCTCTTCTCTGATGCAAGCAACTCATTGAAAATCTGACTGGACATGCAGTGGGGCAGGGTGGGTGTGACCTCACTGCATTTCAAGCCAGTAATCTAAGCATACCATTAGAGTGGCTGCCTCTGGCTTTAAAGAAAAAAATAAGGCCACAAAATTCATGCAAATTGCCCTGAAGTGGGAAGTAGCCGTGGTTTAGTTGCAAAGGGGAAAAAATTGAGGACACCCTGGGAGATTCTCAGAAATATATGAAGGAAGAGCCATAATGTGATAGGGTAAGGGTACCCCTTGGGATGTTGTGCATAGAGAAAAAGTAAAAGCAGCAGAAATTGTGGGTTATTAGGGAGAGAAGAAGCACGGTGTGTATGAAAGCTTCATAATGGGTTTCATTCATATTCAAATGTTGCTATTTGCTCTTAAACTTCAGAATTTTAGCCAGCTCGACATAAAGTATCAGGCTGCTTGGAGTTTATTATTTATTGCTTCAGAACTTGAAATATTTATATTGCCGTTGCATCTGATGCAAAAAAACAAACAAAACGGTTTTTCTCTTTCTTAGTTTAATAATAGAAATCACAAAACATTATGAGAAAACATGCTTTCATTTTATTTGATGGACAGCTTCAATTTTGACTATATATTCTAACTAATGCATGGAAAATTGCAACACACAGAAATCAATTATATTCATTCGTTGGTCTACTTTGTAAAGTAAAAGGAGCTTAAACTAGCTGCATTCCCTTTGTATATTTATAGTGGCACCCCCACTAGCATTACCATCAATTTGTTTGTTAGTGAGGATATTTTTACAAGTGAATCTACATTTTTGTCTGATTTGCAGCATCACATTATTTACAGAAGCAAAAGATGTTGGTCCCAAGTGCCTAGAAAAATAGGTTTGGTGAAGAAACATATGGCAAAGGTGAACGTATATGAGTTAAAACATACCTTGCCTTCAAGAGCAAGCTAGTAGTCCAAGTGAGAATAAAAGTTTCTGGACTTTGGACTATCCAAATAGTCCTCAGATTACAAACGCTTCGGGTTACGTGTTTTCAGGTTGTGGACCGCGGGAAACCTGGAAGTATCGGAAAGGGTTACTTCCAGGTTTCACCACTCGTGCATGCGCAGAAGCACTAAATTGTGTCACGCACGTGCGCAGATGCAATGCTGTAGGTTACGAATGCTGTGGGTTGCGGAAGTGCCTCCGTCACGGATTACGTCCGCAACCTGAGGTTCCACTGTAGTTGAATCTGATTCACTTCTGTCATTTGATCAACATTCAACTAATTACTTAAACTCATATAAGCTTCTTGTTCCTAGCTAATTCCCCTTCAGATGACCTGCTTATTGAGCATTCAATCTGATTTGTTTGCAAGCTCTTGCCCTGCCCACTTTGGCCAAACCTACTTCATGTGGCCCTTGGAAGGTCGGTCATGAGAGTACACTGCTCTCAGACTACAAAGGTTCCCCCAGCCTTCTTTAAGGGCTCCTTGATTGGCCTGTGGCATTATCAGGGGGACTATCACTGATGAATATATAGATGCCTGCATAGCATGGGGTGAAATCCAAAAAGTTAGTTAGTTAGTTAGTTAGTTAGTTAGTTAGTTAGTTAGTTAAGTGGCTGTTAAATGTTTAGGGTTACAATGTTTTTTTTAAAAAAACCACAGACTTTCATAACATATTCTTGCCACATACAAAAATATGGATGTGCTCAGAAAGTAACAAAAGATCACCATTAAATCTATTTTTCATTAACTGGCCAGTAGGAAAGTTCTATGCAGTCAGAAGTCCCACAAGACTTAGCAACATTGTTACTTTTATCTCTACAGGGCACAGATTTTCTTCCTTGTATGTTATCTAGGTCAGATAAAAGTCTTTTGCTTAAGTCCACATTCTAGCACTGCTAGAATTATCGCTATGATTTTATCATCACTGAAGTATAATTTGTTTGAACAGACATGTGACTTTGTAAGAACACTTTTATAGGATTTGCGTGCAGAGGCTTTGTGAAATGGGATAAAGGTTCATGGGTGACAAAGGCCTGGAGAAGGACTGCAATATGCTGGATTCAAGTCTCTTCAAGAAAGTCCTAACCTGGTTTAAGAGTTTGATGCTAGGTGGTTGCTACTAAGTTACTACTTAGTTACTACTTTATGCTGTACAGTCATACCTCGGTTTAAGTACGCCTCGGTTTGAGTATTTTCAGTTTAAGGACTCTGCGGACCTGTCTGGAACGGATTAATCCACTTTCCATTACTTTCAATGGGAAACTTCGCTTCAGGTTAATTACGCTTCAGTTTAAGTACTCCACGGACCATCTGGAATGGATTAATCCACTTTCCATTACTTTCAATGGGAAAGTTCGCTTCAGGTTAAGTACGCTTCAGGTTAAGTACAGACTTCCGGAACCGATTGTGTTTGTAAACCGAGGTACCACTGTAGTAACTTCCTTGTCCCTACTCTTTACTGAAGGATGTGTGCCAACTCAGACTCAATGCAAAGAAAAACCTCAAATACAAAAGAAAGGCAACCAATTTCAGGCTCCATCACCTCTGCTGTCATGGCACTTTTTATCCCTGAATTTTTTTTCACTTCTAGTGTGAGCTGTTGACTTTTCCATTGGAAAGTCATTGAGGTAGCTTTAACTGGTTCTCCCATGTGTACTGCTGGTCTAACTTCATTCTACATCAGGAAAAGCAATGGGACAACCTGCCAGTGTTTTACAATCTTTATCAGAGTCATTCTTGTCGTGACAGCCTTGTGGTGAGCATTCTCATAGCATCATTTTGCCGATGGAAAGTTGCTTAAGTTTTGTCTGGAAAAGTTCTCGTATTTGTAACAGCTGTACAAATACAAATATTATTTATTTGTATAGCTGAAGCCATTATAAAAGATAAAATACAAAAACATAAATAAAAAAGAATAAAATATATTATACAGTTAAAATAATGGTTAAAACCATAAATTGTGTCAGAAAAGAGCTTGTTCCCCTGAAGAATTAAATTTATCATCCCCACAGACCCTTCTCCTTAAAATTGCCACTCTAAAGGCAAAGCTGGTCACTTTTTATTAGGGGACAGGTCTCCCCACACTTCTGAAACAGTTAATTAAATGCCCACTTGATTGAGGGATTTAAATCTTTGAACAAGGTTGCTCTTCAGTCCTCATTTTTGGGCAAATCAGTAAGTAGTGGGGTAAATCTTTGGGCACATTATCGCCACATGGGCAAACTTTCTCCTTAAGAAATACACATATAACCTCATTTGACTGTGGCAGAGTGCATAGATGGAACCACAGAGCTTTGAATGGCAGCTGTATGACAGCTTCAGATGCGGCTAGTTCCACTGTGGAGATGCAGTGATGAGAACATATACCCTATTTAACTTCTTCTGACATGCATCTTTTTACAGGCACAGAGTTCCTGCCAGAAAAATAGGTGGCAGCACTGAAGGCTGTGGCCTCTGTAAATCTGCAACTCAGCTGAGATGTGAGACCAGGACTCTCGGATTCCAGACAATCTATCATCAAAACACAGAGGAGTCAGATTAAGAAAGGTCTAATATGTCTACTACGGTACTACTGCACACATCTTGAAATACAAAATGGCGCTGAACTGGAAAAGGAAATGAGCTTGTCCATAACCAGGCTAAGCCCCATTTGACAATGTTACAAAAGACAGAATAGTATATAAGTGAGTGTTCAAAGGATGGCTGGCCTTTCCAGTAAATCTTAATCAAGATTTATGGCAGCCAGATAATAGAATCCACCTATTCGTGTTAAGCGCTAGGGTTTGCTCAATAGCATATAACTTTAGAAAAATCAAATATTTTAAGCATAAACATGTAGAAGAAAGTCATTTTTTTCACATGGTGAATCAATAGAGCTTGAGCTGTGTAGAGCAGGATTAAGCCCCTTGAGTGCTGGTAGTTGCGACAGCAATGTGTCAGACTATCGTGTCTCCAAAGAATTTTTTTGTTTCTTCTGGAACAATGCTCTAGAAGCTACATGGAGATAACCTGGTAAACCATAACAGATGGCAATGATTTGTGGGAGTCCTCTGGGTAAATGACACACTTCTATAGAATTGGTAAAGGTAGAGGTAATGGGACCCCTGACCATTAGGTCCAGTCACGGACGACTCTGGGGTTGCGGCGCTCATCTCGCTTTATTGGCCGAGGGAGCCAGCGTTTGTCTGCAGACAGCTTCCAGGTCATGATGAACCAGAGCAGCACACGGAAACGCCGTTTACCTTCCCATCAGAGCAGTACCTATTTATCTACTTGCACTTTGACGTGCTTTCGAACTGCTAGGTTGGCAGGAGACAAAATCGTCAGGCATATCCATAATCGTCAGGCATTGTTTTTGAAAACCTCAGAAAAGTCCTGCATATGGCTCAGAACATTATGCATATTTTTGTCCTATATTTTCAGCAATATGTCAGTTTCCCCTCCATTTCTAGGTTCCATCTGTGAAGGTGTGTGTGTGTGTTTACACATATGCATGAATACCAAAACATGTACAAATTTTGAGCACTGGAGAGAGACTATGCTCAGCTAGTATGATATAAAATGTCACTGCAGCCAATTGCAAGCATTCTGAAATATGTGAAGGAGGAAAGCAGGGTAGCACATTCTAGCCTTGCTCCTTCCATTATACCTTGTGCTGCCTGCTCCCTATAGCTTCCTATGTTTTTTTTGTGTGTACATCTGCAATGGAGCAATATTCAGAATTCATGCCCACATTGGTTGGTAACTGAACACTCAGGGTTTCAGTTTCTGAGGTCAGTCTACAAATGGAATAGATCATTTAAAAGAAAACTTCATAAAGTCTGCAGCAACAAGCTTTATAAATATAAAATAGAGTTCTTACAAATACAAAAGCTTCCATTAACAGTTGTACCATGCACTTGCTTTAGCAAGCACCTCCATACAAAGTGGCTTCAACACCTTTAATAGACCATACCAATGGTATCCTTAGAGGTAAAGGTAAATTGTAAAGGACGTGGGTGGCGTTGTGGTCTAAACCAATGAGCCTCTTGGACTTGCCAATCAGAAGGTCGGCGGTTCGAATCCTCGCGATGAGGTGAGCTCCCGTTGCTCTGTCCCAGCTCCTGCCAACCTAACACATGGGCATGGGGAAGAGAATAAAGTTTGAACTTAAACCCCCCTTTTTTATCCAACCCTATAGGGAAGAGGAGGCAGTGGAGGCTGGTCCATTAGGGGAAACAGGACACTGTCCCAGTGTCCCACCAATCTCAGTCTGCCCCCAATCAGCTGCTACCTGTTGCCATCTTACTTGCAACTGCTCCAGGAGGTGGCTCTGCTTTTTGGCTTCCTCCTCCTCCTTCCTAGTCTCTGTGTAGCCTTTGTAGACCTCAGCAGGGGGAAGGATGCCTGCTGGTGGATGGGTAGAATTAATTGGCTTTGCCAGTCGGTAGCTCTGGCTCCACTTCATGTTGGTCTCCATGCTTTCCTCTGTGCCAGCCTCAATGGGCATCAGCCACCACTGAGTTGAGGGTAAGGTCCATTTTGCATCCCTAGCTACATGTACACACTGGAGCAGGTCATAATACTGTCAGGGTGTAAGCGATTAATATTTTAAATTGAAACTTGAACAGCAAGGTTTTCTACTACTGGTTTCATTCTGGTAAAAGAATAGCACTTAGAAGATCAACCTGCTTTGCATTTTAATTTCCATAAATCCCATCAGTAAATCATCCCAAGTGCTATTGGAAACTTGTTTCTTCAATGCCATTATTTCTGAAATGACACTGGGGAGAAAAGAGCTGCAGTATTTTGGGTGTGTGCATGGGAGAGGGACCACCAGCATATATCACTGATCACTATTCAAAGCCGAGTTAGAAATGCATGCCAATGTTACACTCATAGAGTAGGCCATATAAAACCATGTAAAAATATACCAACTGTGAATTGTGCTGATAAAAAAGATTAGCGTATTTTCTCCCCACACAGGTTCTTCAGAGTCCTAATGGAATCAGAGACTGATGATTTTTGACGCGTGCTAATGGTGCTTGTCACATTCCCTCTATTTCTGGGGTGACATGCATAATTTTTGATGACATGCGTCACATTGTGTATATTTCATAACTATGGGCCATGTGTTGAGAACACATAAGAGATATGTGTGGAATGTGTGTGTTTATCTACACACACACACACACACACACACACACACACACACACACACATATTGCTGGGTGCATAAATCTTTTCCGTAGAAAAATTATTGCAACCATTAACAAAAGTCAGGATTTTATTTATGAATAGGCTACAAGGCAGGGGAGGAAAGTCTTTGCATTGCAGATTTGAAGGTTCTTGGTTCAGGGTTATCTTTTCTGCAGTATTGGAAGACAAGGGAATGCAGAAGGCTGTGGATTCCTTTTTCTGCTGCAGGGAAGGCTGAAAAGTGCTGATGGACTAATGTGGTAATTGTTGATTTATGTGGTTTGGCAAAAGGTAGGCACAGAACCTCTGGGGTGGGAACAGCAACAGCAGAGACACATTTCATCCTGGCATTGAGAAATGGTTGCTCAGCTTTAGGGATGTGACCTTCCACCACTTGAAGTATATGGTTGATATTAGTCTTACTCTAGGAGGAACACAGGGGATCACTAGGTATTCTTACATCCCACCATGCACCTAAGCATTTGTGACCTAAGAACTGGGGCGCTTCGATAGATTGCAAAGTGTCTTTGTCTATGAATCAAAATAGATGAGTTTGACTGCTATACTCATACAATTACCTCTCAACAAATCACTCTGCTATATAGCTCTTGAATTGTCATACTGTCAAAAATCAGAATTGTGGCTCGTCTGAGAATGGAAGTTTCTCATGACCCCAAACCTTTCATCTGTTTCACCCAACGCTGGTGCCCAGAAATACAGTATTCATTGCTAGATCACTTCTACACTCTATCTATCTATCTATCTATCTATCTATCTATCTATCTATCTATCTAAGAGATTTCTCATCTACCCTTCATCATAAGGTCCAGGGGCAGTTGACAACCATATAATCATATAATACTAAAATCCACCCCCCAAAAAATCCCCCAAAGAATGTACAACAGATAATAGAGGTGGCCCCACAAACATAGGAAGCTGCCTTATGTACCAAGTGAGACCATTGCTCCATCTAGCTCAGAATTATCTATCCTGACTGGCAGTGCTTCATCAGGGTTTCAGGCCAGGGAGACTCCCAGCCCTACTTGAATTGAACCTGAAACTCAACCGACATATATCTCATGTCCATATATATGCTCTGCCTCCACTTCCCTTCCTCTATTGTCTCCTTGTGCTCCTGTAGACAGAGACCTGTCTTCTTGTACACTGTAAAGTGCCATACATATGCATAGCATTAAATAAGCAAATAATAAAGTGATAAGAGCAGGTTATTTGGGCAGGGGGAAGTGACCACTTAGGCATCAGAAAGGAGAGGACCAAAAAATGGCACAGATCTGTATGAAATGTGTATATGCTAATGTATATGTACAGGTGCAAATTAAGGGACTAATTACTATATAATGTATCTCACCACAGCAGGTAAGTATATGGCCAGGTGACCTGTGTGCTTGCTCTGCCTGCTTTCTAGGTGCTAGGAACTTCTCCCTTCTTAGTATTCTTTGCATTTAAACTGGACATCCTTCAAGTAAAAGATGTCTCCAAACAGAGCTACCATCTCCTAGTAGGGCACTTGGCTACCTTGGAGCGAGAAGGATTTATTTGCCCAAATCATATCTCTCTAATTCGGGGTTTTCGCCTCATGTAAATTATGATTTCCCTTAGTTTGGTTTCCAAGGTGGCAACTTTCCATATTGAAGAAAATACAAAGGCATGAGGCAAAACACATTTTCCTGCACTGAACACAAGCACATAAATTATAAATTACTTTTTTTAATAAAGGATAGCAAAAATGGAATATTAGAAGGTGCAGTATAAGAAAATATAGCTAATGAATACTCAACTACTGATCTTGGGAAGTAACACAAATATGAGAGCCACATGATTTTTGGGACCCAAATCAAGAAGTCCACAATTTAATAATCTAGGGCCAATTCACAAATATGGTAATATAGTTTCTGATATCATTCTGCTCTCCTCTGATAAACATGGTCTTATGATACGGCATCGTAGGACACATCAATTGCCACAGCAAAAGCTGACTTCAACAATCTGGCTATTTGAGTAGCAGGCAGAGCAATTAAAGTATGTTGGATCCTTTTACAAGAATGGTTCCACAAGATCTATATAGCTCCAATACTACGTACAAGTTGCTTGTGGCAATATAAGGCGCTGTTTATCTAAGCTTTGAAGGAACACCCACATCCGATGTGGGGATGGGCAAATTTATCATTTTTTATTTCTCTCACTTACTCAGTTTTCGAACCTTATGCTCACCTCTACACATCAGTTCGTGATTTATTTAAAAAATGCTCCTGAAAATTTATCAGCATTATAGTGCAAATTCATCCTAACATGCTCATTTATATATATATATATATATATATATATATATATATATATATTTCCAATTTCTATGCATTTTTGGAGAAATACCTTGCAAAAATAAAAGAAGTGAAGATTTCAGAAGATGACCTTGCATTGTTTTTCATATTGTTTTGTAAAATGCAAATTAGGGTTTCTATGTGAACTGAATTGAATTTTTCTCCCATCTCTAATCCCAGGATATGCTTGAATTCCTTTTGTGATAGCACAGGCTGTAGCACCATACAAAAGATGGTGTTACAGGCTGTTAGCATTGCTGACAATGTACTCCGAAACCCTGGATAACCCCACTTAGCAGTTTCAAATAGATGTTAAACAACATAGGGAATAAAACTGAACCCAGAGGAACCCCATATTGAAGCCTCCATAAGGCCAAATACCCAAGTCTCTTTAAGCAAGGAGGCCAGTCCTACATCCTCATGACTAAGAATCCTGTCTGATGCCAGCTGTAAAATAAACATATGCTTGTGATGAAGAGGTCAATTCCAGTAGTAGTAGCTCTGCAGCAGCAACAGAGCAAACCATTTGGTGATATTTAGAGAAAAACCAGATTTTCTTGTTAGCCAGCAGCAAATATGCTTTGAAATTGGGGTTGGACTAGATTATCCTCAGGGGTCCCTTCCAACTCTAAAATTCTATTATTTCACCCACCACCTTCAAGTATAACTAAAATTACTTTACCTCAATTACCCTAACACACACACCCCATAAATTTTCCCACAGCCTTCTCATATAAAAATTTAAACTATGCTTCATGCTTTACTACAAAACAAAGCACACCACACTTCCAGAGCACAGAAATGAAAAGGACTCACATACATGCCCACCAACAGAAAAATCAAACCAACTGTTTTGCCTTCAATCAAATTGTTTTTCCATAGCTTGCAGCAGTGGAGGTGATTGCATTGCCTCTCCAACCTCTGGCATTCTCAACTTTCATGAACCAAATTAAAAAATCAATCCAAGTGCATGAACAACTAAAAGGCTAAGAATAAATGCATACTTTCATAATAGCTGAACACTGTTTTGAGGGAATGAGCAATAATACTTATAAAAACAATAGTATAGAAAGGCACTGGGGAAACTGTAAAGAGTTCTGAGTGACTGCATATTCAATGAACAGAAAATTCTGCCTTATTACCATGTATAAAACTCTTCCAGAGAGAAAGAGACAGGCAGGCAGACAGACAGACAGACAGACCTGCAACAACACACACACACACACACACACACACACACACACACACACACACACACACACTGCCCCATGTAAGCCACTTCTGATCACTACACACTGCTTATCAGATTGCATTTTGAGCTATTGGTAAGGGCCTACGGTGACATATTATTCACAAAACATTATAAGTTGCATCCTTGACAGTGCTCACTTGTTCCCAACATTTAACATTCTTCACTCACTGTGGTGTAAAACCTTGCTAAATCAGTCATAGTAGTCGAGGGAGAATTTTTGCCAACCATAGCCTGGGTCATACTATTTCTTTGGTCTGAAAGAACTCTCACAAAACAACAACAAAAGCAAGCCGTGTGGGCTGGTTTGTTTGTTAAACACACTGGACCACTTCAGGTAAGAATTCAGAAGTATTGCTTTATCAGTGCAGATGGCAATTTCATTATTTAATAGAGCCATTACCCATAGCAGTGGTGACGGCGACAAAATACTTTCCCCTAGTGAATGCCTGTGAAAAATAAATGCTTTCCCAGTTAGTTAAACATTCTTCATATATCATTATTGTGGTGTTGGATGTGTGGGCACACTTTTAAAAACATACTTGACTTCTACCTTAAGTATTGCTGTATCCAAACGAACAAAGCCAGTCTCTTATCAGCACCTTCCGGCTGGACTTCCAAATGCATTTGATTTCCAGCTATTAACCCAGGAGACCTGTGTTCACATTCACTTTGCAGTTCTTAAGGCCCTTTGGGTTTATATTGGTGTATAGACATTCTTATAAAGATTATTACCTTATTTTGCACTGAACAGTGTGTGCCAATATCCTCTTGGCTTATGGCTAAAAGATGACGAGAAGATCACCCAGATAAACCACCAGGGAGCTAAACTTTTTCCTCCAGCTGTGTTATTTGCTTTCAGCAAAGACCCTGGAAATATGAACTTTTAACAGCATCTCACACTATATTAATGGGAAGAAATAGCCTAGTGTCATCAGTTCCTGGCTAAAAATAGTTCCAGGAACTTGTCTTATAAAGGTCTGTGCCAGCTTCCCAAATGCCACAAAGCTGTTGGGAGATAGAAAATAAGATGTAAGGGCATACTATTCATTATTTATTGCAAGTTTTATTTATTTACAATTTTTTTCTAAATTGCCTTTTCCCCACATAAGTGACTAAGACAGTGTTCAAACATCTCTTCACTTCGTTAAAAGTAACACTACAATAAATAAAAGGCACCCAGAAAACTACAGCTAAAAAAGCAATCAATAAAATCAGTAAACCATTAAAAGCATCAAGAGGGCCATTTCTTTAAAAAAAAAAATCACCCCAAAAACCTTGGTTGAACAGATATTTTTAAAATCAATCTTCCAAGGCCTTTTTCAGATGTTAGGAAGTCCCAGTGCAGTGGTTTGCTGGAATTTGTTGGTCCACTCTCTTATTGTTTGGTCAGGATTACATGGAAGCAGTTATTTTCTGCACTGTCACAATCTCGTAGTGCATACATGTGGAATACTGTCACATGATCCCACCACTACAGAGTGATGAGACTCTGGGCAGCTCCATACACTTCTGAGGATGATCATGTAGGGGCAACACAGTGCTCTCCAAAAATTATTGGACTGTAGTTCTCATCATCCTTGACTACTGGCCAAGCAGCATCAGGAGACGGTCATGTTGGCTATCCCTAATGTAGGGCATATGAACTATCCCTGCATCTGAACTGTGCTTGAAACTTAAGTATGTTGTTGTCTAGAACATTTCCCTAGGAAAGCCTTTCCGAAACTATGGTACCACCACTGAAAAAGCCCTGCTATGGTTTCCCAGAATGAAAAGTTGCCTGAAAGGAGCACTTGAAGCTACACTTTCTCTGTTCTGGGCAATATCAACTAGGAGTTTCTTATACATATTAAATAGTATTAATGACAGAATAGGACCTTTAGAAATCCCGTAATATTATGTCCAAGAGAAAGAAACCAGTTATGGTACAGTAGTTAGAGGACTAGAGTCAAATATGGGAGACCAGACTTCAAATCCCAATAGACCATGAAGCTCACTGAGTGACTTTGGGCTAGTCAGTCTCTCAGCTGGCCTTCCTCACATGGTTGCTGGAATGATAAAAAGGAAAGAGGTAGAACCATGTATGCCACCTTGAGTTTATTAGAGGAAAGGTAGGATACAATTGTAAAAATAAATATAATATAATCCAACCCCCAATGATTCAGGAATCACAGCTAAAGCCTGCATGACAGATGACCATCCAATCTCTGTTTAAAAACCTCCAGGGAAAGAGTCTATCACCTTCCGAGGGAGTCCATTAAGCCGTCAAACAGCTCTTACGCTCTGGAGGTTCTTCCTAATGTTCAGTTGGGATCTTTTTTCTTGTAATGTGGATCCATTGGTTTGGGTCCTACCCCCTGGAGCAGCAGAAAACAAGCTTGCTTGGGTCCTACCCCCTGGAGCAGCAGAAAACAAGCTTGAATCCCACCCTAACATCATTTTTAAATTATACACACACACACGCAAATATATATATATATATATATATATATATATATATATATATATATATATATGATGGATAGATAGATGCTTTAGTTGAGATTTCTGCATTGCAGGTGTTTGGACTAGAAGACCCTTTGAGTCCCTTCCAAATCTATGCTTCTATATACATTTAATATTTATTAAATACATTTAATATTTATTCAATGTTTACCCAACAGCCCAATGTGTTTTGGTTAGGACTTCCATATGTCTGGCTTTTCTCGGACATTACCGGGACATCAAAGTTGGAACTGACATCCCGGGGGGGGGGCGGATTTCCAAAAGGCGGCACTTTGTCCTGGATCTTAGGCATCGTGTTGTTTTGGCATTTTTTTGGTGGGGGAAGCTCAACAACTTTGGGGTTTGCCTAAAGAGAGCTCAACAATTTCAGGGTGTCCTGGTTTTTACTTTTAGAAATATGGCAACTCTAGTTTTGGTAAGTGTGATGAGCATATTCCTGACTTAAGGCACAATCCATTCTTTGACATGGTACGGTGTGCCTTTCTTTTTCTCTCCCTTTTAGGCAGGCAAGACTTGCTATAGAAAACTAGAGTTCAGTTGTCTTATGGAGAGTCAACCAGCCTACCCTTAGCCAAGGCCCACCTATGGAGGGTTCTCCTGCTCAGGAGAGGAGTCCCATAGCTGGATTGTGCCTCTTTTTTCTTTTTCTCTTTTCCTACTGAATAGCAGGAGAAGGCTGGATTAACAATGCCCTGTTCAAAAACCCCTTTTTAGAGAAGCATTTAGCTCATCTCCCATATCCCAGTAGGCCATAGCTTAGCAATTGTCTTGAGAAAATCCTGTTAGCTCTTCGTTGTTATAAGCGTATTGGCAGTAATATCACAGGCCGCTCCCAATTTCCTTCTCTGTAATTAAAATATCCTATTATGATCAGTGTCTTGTTGCTTGTTCTGTTTCCTCATATAGTGTTCTTTGGTCATGTTCATTTCACCCTAAAGGTCCTTAGCAGATTCCTATAATTACTTCTCTGCATCTCTTAGTCATTCATTGCAGTCGAAAATTATCTCTGAACATTATTTCCATTTGCAAAATCTTCCTTGCTTTATTAACTTTAATCAAACTAATATAGATTGCTGGAATGAAAGGTGGTCTAGGGTTTCCATACCTGCCCTACCCATCTTCCCAAGGGTAAGCACCCCACTTAAAACAGTGATACAGATTAATTTTACTCTTATCAGATTGTAATTTGGTGGCTGCAACAGCAGTTACTGTACTGGAGACTTCACATGGATCACGTGAAGAGAATCCAGAACTCATTCACAAATTAAAAGAAAATAAGTGGAGTCTACAACAAAATGTCATTGCACATCCCCACCCTTGGTGTGTGTTTTACCTTATTTTGGGGGGATGCAGAATGCTAGTGGGGTAGATCATTGAGGGTGTGATTTTTTCTCCTTATTGCTGGATTCATCTGTATTAGAGTAATGAAGTTTAGGGTGGTAGTGTTGCGGAGAGGTATCAGCGAAGGGATGTTCGGTAGTTTTAAAAGGAAGGGGAAACAAAATGTGTGCAGAATAACAAATCCTCAAGCATGCCGAATATGTCTGTAATTCAAAATTCAAATTTCCACAAGTGATGTGAGTCTCAACATCAATTTGGACTCGAAAACTGAACGAACTGGAAAAATAATTATTACTAATACCTCTGGCTTTTAGAACTTTAAAATGTTTGTCTAATGTTCTGGACCACCAATGTACTTGTGGCATTCTCTGTTTCTTGTCCTTGGTATGTTTAACAATTCACAATTATTGGGAGAGCCAGCATGCCATCTTTCACATTCATCCTAAAGCGACATAGTCCAGGACTGTATTGCATGCTTTTTTCTTGAACATTTGAACTTACCCTCTGAGAAGAGGTTGCATTACTTCCAGAGCACTATCTTAAACCTGCCTTTAAGTGTGAAGAGATCATTTTCTGTGCCTTTTTCGCAATTGCATTTTACTAAATAAAAAATAAAAAAAATCAAAACTAACTCAGCACATGCACTATCCTCACATCCATCTGCATCCATGCATTTACCCTGAGCATCAAAGGGTCTGAATGGGGTTTCACATTTCCCTGAGATTCTTCTCTGTGTGCATTCATGTAAGGGAAAAATCATTCAGAAGGTGTTGATTTGGTGACCTAAGTCTGTTTGTCCAAGTCAAGACAATAGTTTGAATTTTTTTTAATGGGTTATAGATATGATCTTTGTGAAACTAATTTAGAAGGTAACTTTTCCTTTGAGAGAATTGAATAGGACATGAATGGAAAATAAATCAACACTGAAGGAAGGACTATTACTTAAACACTGTAGGTTATCTGTAAGTCAGGTTGCAAAGGCAAAAGAAACATGCACGTTGTGAAAGATCTGTTTGAAGGTTCAATTGATTACACTTTAAAGTCTATAAAAGAAGTCTGCCAGTGACTTAAAAGATCATTTCCTGAGATTGTTGCAAAATACTTCCAATAAAATGTCCTTACATTTAGCGAAACTGAAAAGTAGAACTGACAAAATAGATGCATTTTTTTCTCAGATACTGCTGTATTTTATGAATTGATTCTGTTCTGGCATTCTTATTCAAAATTTTATACATTTGGAAATTCCTTTGAGGCTTTTTTATATATAAAAATCTATTTTAATAAGCTAAACAAAGTGTGAAACATTTCAAGACTTGTAACCTGGAATATTAGGCTCTAAGGCTCAACCTAGTGGGCTAAACATGCACAATCAGAGTAGCATTGATTCATAAATAGGTCTAGAAGAGTGCAGTATCAGCTCTTCTTATTGGCAGACAGTGTAAAGCTTCTGGGTAGGCCAGTGCTGCAATAAACATTAGGTGATATTCTGATTTCACCTGGCCAACAGAACAATTAATTCTGCATACTGTATTTAATCTCTTCATTGCATCAACTGACCTCAGATTTCCTGACTAGTGAGTTCATTCTCCAAGACTGAAGTTGCTTTCAGTCACACATAGATTCATTCTCCAAGACTGAAGTTGCTTTCAGTCACACATAGATATGGCGCAGAGATACTCTGTCAGGAAGTGTAATATTACCACAGAAAGGACAGTCCTGAAAGCACACAGGATAATGATATGAAAGTCCAGTCATGATACGGCTTTCACTTCATGAATTACCAGCTAAAATAACTCTATCTCTTGGCAGGCAGCCTTCTCTTCTGCTGGTGGACAGACAGGGGTGGGGGGGGGGGAAGAGTAAGGACTTGGCTAGATTGGTAAAGAAAAAGTCTTTTGTATATGGTGTTTATTGACCTGACTAAGGCTTTTGACACTGAAAATAGTAATGCCCTGTGGAATGTCATTCTGAAAATTGGCTGCCCAGATAAATTTGTAAACATCATTCGGCTCCTCCATGATAATATGACAGCAACAATCGCAGATAAAAATGGCTCTCAAAGTGAACCATTCACAGTGGGACCAGGTGTTAAACAGGGTTGTAGTATTGCCCCAACTCTATTCATTATTTTCATTGCCATGATCCTACACTTTGTCAAAGGGAAACTCCCCACCGGAGTAGAAATCATATATCAAACAGATGGAAAGCTCTTCAATCTGAGCAGCCTGAAAGCAAAAATTAAGGTTACCGTAACGTCCGCCATAGAGCTTCAGTATGCTGATGACAACGTAGTGTGCACACGCTCAGAGGATGACCTCCAAATCATCCTAAATATATTTGCAGAAGCTTACAAAAAGCTTGGCCTATCACTCAACATCAAAAAAAACCAAAGTGCTGCACCAACAAGTACAAAATAACCCCTCTGCAGCGCCACAAATCCAACTCAGTGGCGTAACATTGGAAAATGTTGATCACTTCTCCTACATAGGCAGTTACCTTTCCACAAGGGCCAACATTGATGCCAAAATCCAGCATCGCCTGAGCTCTGCGAGTGCGGCTTTCTCCCAATTGAAGTGCAGAGTGTTTGAGGACCGGGACATTCACAGGGAAATCAAAATGCTTGTTTACAAAGCTATTGTACTGCCAACCTTACTATATGCTTGTGAAACATGGATCAATTACGGGCCCACTCGGCGATCACTCATAGCCGAGTAAGATTGTCTTCCATAAACACAGTTTTAACAATGGGTCTGTAAGTGACTGTGGAGGCCAATTCTGGATCCACTTGTCCTTTCACAGTGGAGACATTGGTTCCCAGGTGGGAGTTGATCACGGTGTGGATCGCCAAATAAGAAGAAGATATGCAATATTACACTGTGACACCAGATGGCGCTGTGGAGTCACGTCTTTCCCTACCAGATTTCCCTGTATGAGTTTGCAATGCATTTAAGTGAATCACTTCTTTGACATGTCTAGATCCAGCCAAAGAGAAAGAGATAAACCACAGAGCCTAGGCTTGCCAATCAGAAGGTCGGCCATTCAAAGCCCCACAATGGGGTGAGCTCCCGTTGCTCGGTCCCCGCTCCTGCCAATCTAGCAGTTCGAAAGCACCTCAAAGTGCAAGTAGATAAATAGGTACCACTCCGGCAGGAAGGTAAACAGTATTTCCGTGTGCTGCTCTGGTTCACCAGAAGCGGCTTAGTCATGCTGGCCACATGACCCAGAAGCTGTACGCCAGCTCCCTCAACCAGTAAAGCAAGATGAGCGCTGCAACCCCAGAGTCTTCCGCAACTGGACCGAATGGTCAGGGGTCCCTTTACCTTTACCTTTAAGAGCAAGTTATGGTCCATTCTGGGCTATTTAGCCAGCCAACTGCTTGAAAAGGGAGTGACTAGTCAATAGCCATAGGACCTTTTCCATATGCCCACATATAGTCTTTCTTCTTATGCAGTATGTTTCAGATCCACTCTTCAACATTCATAATAAGTAGTGAGAATGAGGTGTAGGATGATTCATTTGTGAGTATTAACAAGCACAAGGTCATCTTTAAAGTTATTAAATTATCCGTTTGAATTACTTCCTCCTTATAAATCTTTCTTTAAAAACTGCAGCTCTATCTTCACAACAAACTTACATTCAAGTTCTATAGTTGGCAACAGCAACTATAAGTGAAATGTGCGGTCTAGAATTATGCGTCCTATTGATGTGTTTGAAAAAAGTAATTACAGTTTTAAAAAGAGCTCTGTAATTACAGGCTACCTACAGTGCTATTATAGACAAGACAATATATATTTTGAAGTTGATCAAATTTTATAATTGCACAGTTTTTACATGGATAGCTCAAGATAATCTTTCCCATGGTTCCACAAATAACAGGCTCTTCATGTATTGTGAAAGCTCCCAGATGTTTTCCGAATTATTCAGCATCTGAATCTTCACAGGACTATAAATGTGGGGGGTATTGTGGGATGTATAAGCGGTATGTATATAAGAATCAGCGACCTAGGGAGTCGGGTCTGGTACTGGGAAACGTAACATTATAAATCTGACTTGAAAAGTTAAGTGGCAATTTGATTGATGGTATCAGCTGAGCTGGGCTGCTCACTTTCTGAGCTGATTGCCATTACTTTAGTGGTAGGAGAATTGGTAATTCATAGAAGCACATTTAATAATTGATTATAATAGAAGAGGGGGGCATTCACTTTGACATGCATATATTTAGTACAAAACTACTGCTGCTCCCCACCCCCGCCAAAAGATTAGGGTATGATCACTTGGAAAAGCACTATTATTTGGCCAAATATATTTGGAGGGAGGAAGCTTTGCCCCTAAGCTCCACAGCAACAGCTTTGACAAGTCAGAACAGGTTCTCCATTGTACCTCTTAAAATAGGAAATGTACTGCAGCCTGTCACCATACCCATATATTTGTTCATGAGTGATTTTAACTGGCATATATGTGACATGAAAATAAGCGGCCCAGGAAATGTTAGGGACCTGGCATACGGCATATGGCCGAGCTATTCTCAGGACTGAAGAGGTGTGAAGATACAAAAGAAGGGGAATACATTTCACATGATGTTTGATATTTGTACACCTATATTTGCATTAAATTCAAGTTCCGTCTATGAAAAAAGGAAGGTAAAAATATGAACAGGTCACTACAGATGCAAATGCATCTTTTCAATTATACAGGAGTCGAGAGCACAGAGCAGAGAAATGGAAAACATGCCATAGGTATACTATTATATTCAAATTACAGGTAGGTAGCCGTGTTGGTCATGGTCTGAAGAAGTGTGCATGCACACGAAAGCTCATACCAAAATAAAAACTTAGTTGGTCTTTAAGGTGCTACTGAAGGAATTTTTTTATTATATTCAAAATTAGTATCGCATGATTAGTCCTAATCATCAATAACACAATCATAAATATATGATTCCTCCTAGCAGCAATCCATCTATTTTTGGGTGGAATGAAGCATAATGTGCACCTTGATCAACGCGCGGCAGAAAAAGTGGCAGAAAAGATGACAAAGAAGAGTTTCAAAGTTTCCTCCCTTTTCCTACGCCTTCATCCATTCCCATTTCACCCCTCTGCAGAGCTATGGATAGCCACATGAGGTAAGCATTAATAAATTGATAGGGTAGCCATATTTTGAAGAGCAAAAAAGAGGACACCTTTGCCAACTTCTGCTTTTATGGATCACTATGACGACTCTCATTTTACATACCCATGAAAAAGGGGACGTATCCTGGAAAAAGAGGATATTGCTTCTTCAGTTGAGATTTTAATCCCTCAATTGAGATTTTAATCCCTCCTCAACAGCCCTTGCATAGAGCCACTGGCGGAGGAAGAGGTGCGGGGGGGGGACGCCCCGCTCCCAGCAGCACGATCCCGGTGGGGTGCCATTGCGGCTGCCCCCTTGCCCGCATGTGGCGCCATGCCCCCGCAGGTGGTGTGTCACACCCCCAGGACGCTCATCACGCCCCTGCAGGTGGCATGCCACGCTCCTGGGATGTGCGCTAGCCATGCCCCCATCTAATCTCCGCCCCGGTGACGGAGCATGGAGCTCCGCCACTGCATAGAGCCTCCCATTCCAATCTTGAGTGAGCTGCTGCCAGACCACCAAACTCACTTCTCCCTTACACCATTTACCCAGCTGGTCCTCTGTGGAAAGTGGAGAAAGTAGGGCTGTAACTTTCTGAAAACCACTACGTCAAGCTAATCCACACAGTCCCCCCCCCAAATTTCCACCTCATGCCTTGGTCTTTATTAGAAGCAAGTTTCTGTTAGGATTTCATAGTAGATTCTGTTCCACCTTAAACAGGAACAGGCTTGGAAGAGGATGTTGAATGTGTCACATGATGTATACTTCCGTTTGTTGTGCTATTGTATTGCAATCTTACTTGCTTTTGCTTTGCTGATGAAGAAAGACACGTTTGGTCTATTTTCCGAGATGCTTTAGAATAAACGCTTGTAAATATGCAATAACTTCTCTCTGAGTTTCTTCTTGTTGATGCTGCTGCCAAACCACGCTAAAGCTGGATAAACTCTGCAGATAACGTGTTCTGGCTCCGAGAGCCTGGATAGTGTTACAGTTGGCTGCCGGAGGGAGAAGACACCCGGCAGATGCTTACGGGGGGGGGGGCTTGGTGGCCCAGGTCTTCTGTGTGTGTATGCTAACAGTTTCTTCCCACCCCCGATTTTGTTAAAATATGAACAATTACAACTGTGTGCTCACATATACACATGTAAGCATACAGACGATGCATAACATGTGCATACAATATATGTGTAGTGCAATGAACACAGAAAACACAGGGGTCTAGTTGGGTCTGTGTTGGTCTATTCGGTTACCTTTATGAAGTAAATTTCCCTTGCATGATCTGTTAAGTATCTCTTTTTGCTTAGCTATCATGCCAGTTGCCACCCCGCCTTTTCATGGGCCACTGCCATTGGTGTCAGGAATGAAGAGGCATATGAAGTTCAATGCTACAAGTGCCAAGAGATCAAAGAGGTCTCTATAAATATGCAAGATAACCTTACAATCATTTTTTTTAAAAAAAATCAAATACTTAGAATAGTTTCCAAAATAACCCCCAAAGCAATTCCTGAGCTGTACCTAGCTAGTTACAGACAGCACAAGCCCACACTATCAGAAAAGAGTTTGCTTATTATTTACATTCATGGTCTCTGACTTTTCTGTAAAGGACAAAATAGCAGCCTCCAAAACACAATGGAATATGGAGCTAATTCAATGTCCAATTCTCAAACCAGTGCCTTTCCCTAGAAGCTAAATCTCTCAGATATAAAGAATTCAAAGCCCAAATAAGAAATCACTTTCTTTGAAGGTCCGGACATGGTTACTAAAAACAGACTTTCCCCATTCATTGTGGATCTTTCAGGTCCTATTTACTACATAAACAAACTTATTGAAAAGTGTAGTTACCTGTACTAATTAAAGGAAATTAAATAGCTCATCTAGATAAAGTTCACAGAAGCCTAGAAGAGTTATCAGAAGCCTATTCCACACTGTGTTGCAGTGATTCCTAAACTAAGTGCTCTGAGAGGTGCTAACATATGCCTTTGGGGGGAAAATAAGCCGCCATCTTGAATGCATTTGCTAATCTGTGGCCACAGGAGCACCAGTGTTGCTCATGCAGCATGCCACAGCTATATGGTGATGTATCATATCTAGGAAAGGGGCAAGGATGCCAGGATTCACTGACAGGGCCCAGACCACAGCTATTGGCAGAAGAAAATATTAACATCATGGTCTATCCCTGAGTTCTGATTGGGAGGCAATATTCACTCGGGTATCTTACAGTTGTGATGAGGATGCCTGCCCACTGTGAAGTTTGCCTCACACTTTAATCCACAAACAAATTGTGCCCCAATTTGTTTCAAAAGCTTTAAAAATGTGGATAATATGATTCTATTCCTTCACCACTGAAATTTCTGAAAGGTCCTTGTATCATTTTGAATGAGACTCCAACTGAAGATAATACAGACTGAACCAGCAGCAGCAATATATCTTAAGGAATAAAGGGTTCATCATTTGCTGACCAGAGCAAAAATTAAACCATTCTCAGGCTGCAATCCTAATACATAGAGGTCAGTGTAGGATTCCATATTAGCACCCAGCTTGACCGTGGTACAGAATTCAAAGTGTTTTGTTTTACTAATTGAAATGTCAAGGTTGTGTGTGAATAAAAAAGTAAAATAAAAAAATTGTCCAGTAGCATCTTAAAGACCAACTAAGTTTGTTCTGGGTATAAGCTTTCATATGAATTCTTCAGATACACTGAAACAGTGGGAGGGTGGGGTGGAGTTTTTCACAGAAGGGTAGTGGGCGATGGGTGATTGACTCAATGGGTATGGTAAACCTTTGACGACTGTTAACAACTGCAGTTAGTCCTACAGGAAAAAGCAAGGGATAGTATGCAGATGAACAAAAATAGCTTCAGCATGTGTAATGAGACAAGTATCCAGTATCTCTATTCAGACCAGGTCTCTCCATAGTTTTCAGTTTAGTAAGAAGTTGTAATTCAGCAACTGTTTCAGTGTATCTGAAGAAGTGTGCATGCACAAGATAGCTTATACCCAGAACAAACTTAGTTGGTCTCTAAGTTGCTACTGGATAATTTTTTAATGTTCTAATTTATTTTGACCGTGTCAGACCAATACGGCTACCTACCTGAATCTAGAAGGCTGTGTGTGTGTGTGTGTGTGTGTGTGTGTGTGTGTGTGTGTGATATCTAAATCATCTATCTATCTATCTTGTTATTTAATGATGTTTAATAATTGTTCTATGACTGAATCAGTAAATTACTATAAAATAATATTTAAGGGAAGTTAAGTAGTTTGCGATTTTTCTGCAGTGGACGAAAACATTTTTTAATATGCTTATCATTCCAAAACACAGCCATGTGGTTTGTGCTGCAGTGTTTGAATTTTAAATGGAACTCCCCACTTAGTGAGATATAGGTCAAATCTCAGAAGCATGAAACAGTAATCAAAATATAAAGCAGATGAGTGTGAAAGCAATCAATACCCCTCCCATTGTTTTTCTCTCCTAACAACAATGGAGTCAACCTCATACAAGTATGGTGACTTCTGTTATTCCACTGCAAAGTCATTATTTGCAGCCTTTGCTCCAACCGAAGCAAACTTCCAGCTTTGTCTCTGAACGCTCCTTGTTTTGCTCCGCTGTGATCATAAAATTCCCACACACCCCTTAAAAAAAATTTCTCAGATTTCCATGACAACAGATGTAATGAAAACCAATAACTATAATGAGAGGGGTTTTGCAAAAACTATACATATGAGCAAGAGGAGGGAGTCCGTGTAGGGGAAAATGGAAAATTATATGGCAAAACAGATATGACAGACTTGTGTTTTGGTTTCATCAATGTGTGACAGATTCTCATACAGTGTCTTAAAAGGAAAAAGGGGATGTGCTTTATGTAAAAAAAGCTCAATTGTGCAGCATTACTAATGCTCATTCATATAGCACATTTAAAGCTACTATGTATTTTCACTACTCTTATTTTAGCTTATTTTCACAATGATACTGTCACAGTGGCTGCCTGGTTGACATTGATCCATGACAGAGCCATTTCAGGGGTACTTCCTCATTTGTGGGATGCCCTCCTTGGTGAGGGGCATCTGTCTCCCTCATTATTGATTTAAATGTGTTTATTATTGATGTGTTTGCCACTCTAGGGTCCTTTGGGAGAAAGGCAGAATATAAAGTGAATGAATGAATGAATGACTACCTCTGAAGACAGTTTTTTATTATACCCAATAAGGATACATGAAACCTCTCTAGGGTGGCCACTTGCAATCACCAAAATAAAAAGGGAAAAGAAATGCACCACTTTAAAATATGGCAAAAGAGGGCCCAAGTGTGCATAAAAGGTGCATGTGCTAATTTTAATCTTTGCATATGGATATATAATTTAATACTAATTACTATAATATAAAAGACCCAGGTGGCGCCGTGGTTAAACCACTGAGCCTAGGGCTTGCTGATCAGAAGGTCGGCGGTTCGAATCCCTGTGACGGGGTGAGCTCCCGTTGCTTGGTCCCAGCTCCTGCCAACCTAGCAGTTTGAAAGCACGTCAAAATGCAAGTAGATAAATAGGAACCGCTAAAGCGGGAAGGTAAACGGTGTTTCCATGTGCTGCTCTGGTTTGCCAGAAGCGGCTTTGTCATGCTGGCCACATGACCTGGAAGCTATACGCCGGCTCCCTCGGCCAATAATGCGAGATGAGCGCGCAACCCCAGAGTCGGTCACGACTGGACCTAATAGTCAGGGGTCCCTTTACCTTTACCTTTACTATAATATAAATAGGGGGGAACCATAGGTAGTTGATGTACCTGTTTTGCCTGCTGTCCAGGTACCAAGCTGACAGGCCCTTTTTCCCTCCTTGTGGTTCTTTAGTTCTTTAAATTGGACTTGGACATAGCTGCCAAGTTTTCCCTTTTCTCACAAGGAAGCCTATTCAGCATAAGGGAAAATCCCTTTAAAAAAAGGGATAACTTGGCAGCTATGGACTTGGACCAAACAGCAACATATAGACAGTCCTCTGTAAAGTAGGGCATGTGCCTAACCTAAGGCTCGGCAAGATATGCTGCTTACCTTATTGAAACTTGTGGCTTCCCTTGTAAATAAGAGGAATATGAGCATTCAAATAATACAGCCAGCTCTCAGTTATAAAGATTAAATTAAAGCTACACCCTATCATATTTTTAAATAGATGGTTGACTTATTATCCCAGATGACTGAAACTACCAACTGTAGATGAAGTCAAACCATCTGAGAGTTACAGCGCCTGCTGTGGCTGTAGAGAATGTAGAGAATGATATGGGTTCGTTTCAACAAGCATGCTTCTGATCACCAATGTGGCAAAGCAAATGGTTAAAAGAAAAATGGATTTCAAAAATGCATTCTGTGTCCCACACTTCCATGCCATAAAGGTGACCACTGAATCTGCAGATAGTTCCAGATGATGTTCTTGACTCAGAGTGCAGGGAGACTCTAAAAGCTGTAGATAATCTACAGTAAGAGAATACAGTGGTACCTCTACTTACGAATAACTCTACTTATGAATGTTTCTACTTACAAATGGAGCTCCGTCCGCCATCTTGGATGCGGTTTAGATAGGATTTATTCTACTTACGAATTTTTAGAAAGGATTGCTTTGACTTACAAATTTTTTCTCCCAATGCATTCCTATGGGATTCCACTTACAAATGTGCGTTCGGAACTCATTAAATTCGTAAGTAGAGGTACCACTGTACATGAACAAGGTTAAAAACTGCTTGACACTTGAGGGAACACCTTTTTCCCCATAAGAAAACAAGAAGATCTCTGCTAGTCCTATCTAGTCCAATCCTCTTCTTTTGCTGTTCTTCAGTAAGTGGCATTCACAGGCATGGTGCCTCAGATTCTGGAGACAGTATACTTATATATCATGAATAGTGATGTCTTAAGCGGCAATGAGTGGGTTTCTTCTGACTTTTCTACTTGATCATTCATTGTAAATTTATTTAGTGTGTACTTGGTGAAAGCTCAGAGTTTCCCAGAGGTGAGCTGAGCTTGGGAGACACTCTGTAGGTTTTGTGGCTTTGTCTTTTGGGGCTGTGTGTTAGTAAGTTTGTGTGCTTATTTGTTTTCTTACTTGTTTGTGTGCTTGTGCTGGTTTTCTAGGGCTGCTGCCTCTTGGATTTGGGTGACTGTCCAGGCTTGTGTGGGTGTTTGTTTCTGGCTGTGACCTTGTTTGTTTCTGGCTGTGACCTTTCACCTAGAAGTGAGAGTCAGGAGGGACAGGTGATTAGCTGTGGGCGGAGCTAGTCAGAGCTTGGAGTGCAGCGGCGCGCGCCTAGCGGCGGGCGCAGTTTGACCCATCTCTTTGATCTAGGGCAGCAAGTCTCACACGTTTGTTAGGGGGGACCTAGGCCTCTTCCTCTTTCCCCCTTGACTTCAAGGTTTTCAAGATGGAGGTGGAGGGAACAACCATTGTCACCTGCAATTCCTGTGCAATGTTTGTTTTCTTGCCAAAGGATGTGGGTAGCTACACGTGCAACAATTGCAAGTTGGTTGCCCTACTAGAAAACAAGGTTGCCCTTCTGGAAGAGAAGGTGCAGCAGCTTCAGGGGCGTGTATCTACGCTCCAGAGAATTAAAGAGCTGGAGCTTTTCTTGGATGCAGCAGAGCACACTGTCTGCACCAAGGAGGAGACAGGGGATCTCCCTGAGGAGGAGGTCAGTTCCCCAACACAGCAGCCAGATGTATGGAGGAACGTGACTCATAGAAGTAGAAGGCCCAGGGATCGCTCTGAGTGCTTAGAATTACACAACCGTTTTGAAGTGCTCATGGAAGACGAGGAACAGACTCCACCTGAGGATCTCTCCCTCATCACAGTTGATGAGGAATATGAAGACGAGCAGCAAAGTCAGTCCTCCAGGAATATGCAGGTAACCTTGGAAGGGACAGCACATGGAAGAATCCCAACCAAGCCTATGAAGAGGCGTGTAGTGGTGATAGGGGATTCCCTACTGAGGGGTACAGAAGCAGTGATCTGTGGGCCTGACAAGATGTCTCGAGAGGTGTGCTGTCTACCTGGGGCCAAGATCAAAGATGTAACAGAACGGCTGCAAGGAATCATAAAACCCACCGACAAATACCCCTTCCTTTTGGTGCATGTGGGAACCAATGACACTGCAAGCCATAGCTTACAGAAGATCAAAAATGATTATGAGGCTCTGGGCAGGAAGTTGAAGCAATTAGATGCACAAATTGTCATCTCTTCTGTCCTTCCAGTTGAACGACATGGCCCAGGGAGAGAGGGAAAAATAGGGGAAGTGAACAACTGGCTTCGCAAATGGTGCAAACAGGAACGGTTTGGATTCCTAGATCACGGTCTGCAGTTTCTTGAAGATGGACTTCTGGCAAGTGATGGACTGCACCTCACAAAAGTTGGGATGAATGTTTTTGCCACAAAACTCAAAAACCTCATCAGGAGGGCTTTAAACTGACTTATGTGGGGGAGGGAGACAGTGGTCCTGAAGGTAGGAGTCTATCAAATGCTGAAGATGATCATCCAAATGTCAAGGACCAAATGGAGCAAGCAGCATGCAGACCTAGTGGTGGGACGAAAATATCCTTAAATAAGAGACATGGGGGAATGATCAACGGTCTTCAATGTCTGTATACTAATGCACAGAGCATGGGAAATAAACAAGATGAACTTGAGCTCTTGGTACAGCAAACTAAATATGACATAATAGGCATCACTGAAACCTGGTGGGATGAGTCTCATGCCTGGAATGTAGTAATAGAGGGATACAATCTATTTAAGAGAAATAGACCAAACAGGAAAGGAGGAGGAGTAGCTTTATATGTTAGGGATATGTATACCTGTGAAGAGATCCAGGATTTAAAACTTCAAAGCCAAATTGAGAGTATCTGGGTCAAAATTAAGGGAGAGAAAAACAACAGTGATCTCATTGTGGGAGTTTACTATAGATTCCCAAGCCAAACTGAGGACACAGATGATGCCTTCCTGGAACAGATGGCCAAGCATTCCAAAGGAAGTGAGATAGTAGTAATGGGGGATTTCAACTATCCTGATATTTGTTGGATGTCAAACTCAGCCAAGAGCATAAGGTCGAACAGATTCCTCACTGGCCTTGCAGACAACTTCATTGTCCAGAAAGTGGGAGAAGCAACAAGAGGATCAGCCATTTTAGATCTGGTCCTAACCAATAGTGATGACTTGGTTAGTGGGGTAGAAGTGGCAGGATCATTAGGTGGGAGTGACCATGCTCTTCTGGAGTTTCAGCGGAAAGGAGCAACCAAGCATACTAAGGTCCAAATTCTAGACTTTAAGAAAGCCGACTTCAGAAAACTTAGGGAAACGCTGGGTGAAATCCCATGGACAGTAATACTAAAATGGAAGGGAGTTCATGATGGTTGGGAGTTTGTTAAAAGGGAGATATTAAAAGCACAACTTCAGGCAATACCAATGAGACGGAAACATGGAAGGTGCCTAAAGAAGCCAGGCTGGCTATCTAAAGAACTTTTGACTGAGTTAAGATTTAAAAGGGATATGTACAAAAAATGGAAAAGGGGGGAAATCTCCAGAGAGGAATTCAAACATATATGTCTATATGGATGTTACGTATGTACACACAATTTGATTTCAATTAAACATGTTTTTCTTACCCTTTGTAGGGAAATTTAGTAATGTACTGCAATCATATTAGATAAGACATATATATATATATAATATCTACAGTTCCGCATGTCGTTTTCAAAATGGAATTGGTGCATTAATATGATCATTTTATTCACATGACATGGTATTGGTTTTGTGAACAAATGTGACTACTCTATTGGCACATTAGAGCATTGTTTTGTAAATTATATGCCCATTTCAAACAGGGGAATAGGGATCTCCTAACCACTCTCAGCACCCTTATAGAACTCAAGTTCCCAGAATTCTTTGGGGGAAGCCCTGGCTGTTTAAAGTTGCATCAAAGTGCTTTAAATGCATAGTGAATGTGGCACATGTCTCCATCTGGGTTATGCTCTGACTACTCAAGAATCAGAAGCAGGGAGGAGAAGACATGAGATTTCTCCTGTGGAATCATGTCCAAGAGGTAACAGCTACACTCTATAATGTGGGGCTAGTGAAAAATGTTCCTCTTAATTGAAAGACTGTGGCATATTCACATAAAACTAAACATCAGCTTTATTGCAGGAAGAATTTCTAGGGAATACTAAGCAAGCACTGCTTTTCATTGTACTTCAGAGTGTCATTACAGATATTTATCTCTGTTTGTCTTATCTTCAGCCTGTGCTATTAAACCTCACACACAGCTATCAGAGACAAAGCACAATTCTCACAATTACAAAGCACAGTTATAAAGCACACATACGCTTTTGCAGAGCCCAAGTCCCAGCCGTAATAATGAAGCACAAGTGCCCTTTGAATTCTGTTGTCCTTAGCTTATAAGCATGGCAGATCTCACTTTTCATGCAATAAATCAAAGCATATTACTTTGTAGACTTTCTATGGAAGTTTTTCAATTACAGGCATCGGCTACCACATAGTATGTGAGACCAGGACCTACAAGGAGAAATAATGGAGATGCATTTGTTTGGATGTTTCATTCATTGTCTTTATCTCAGCCACTGAAAGGCATTGAGAGTCAACTGGATTCCTAATAATTCTTTACTGAACTCACCATTATAAATCCTGAAACATGCTCATAACCCGCCCCCCAAAAACAACAACAACAAACTCCTCTATGGAAGCTTTGGGAACCATTGCTCCATACGTTTGCAAAGTAAATGGAAGGTCATGTGCTTCATTTTCGGGAAGGAGATTTGTGCTTGTATGATATGAACATCCACAAGCATCCAAATATTGGGAATATGAAGAGTGGAATCCAATGAAGTGGAATCCAATGTGCAAGGATTTTTGCTTACACAACAGAATGTTCTCCACCTCTCTTTCCCCTGCTGCACACCCCCAAAATCTTTTCACAGGGTGTAGGGGGAGAAGAGATGAGAAAAAAATTCCTTGTGCAAGTGGAAATCCTGGTGCTGAGAGAGCAGGCTAATTGAATACTACCTTAGGGAGGGTAGCTATGGTGCTCACCAAGGGTATGCTTTCATCCTATCCCAAAGCCACAGTTAGTCTACTTCATTATTCAAAGTCAATAAAATTCTATTTACATCTGGCTGAACTTGAAACAACTGAGAGAGCAGCAGATATAGCAGATAGCAGAAAAGAACCCTCGAAGCACAACTGTAGAAACCATGAACCCCTCACATTTATAGCAGCCCTGATCAACTTGAAACAGGGAGTCACTATTCTTTTAAGAGACATGAGAAACTACCTGTAGATTTTGAATGAAGTTGTTTCAAAGAATTGCAACGTATCCATATTTCTTTTGTCCTGTCTGAAAAATGTATTGGCACACAATATGAGGTAGACATGTGTGTGTCTAATTCTGATTACTTGTTTAACTTTGCACAAAGAAATCCTTATATATCTTATAAGGGTATCCCCACACCTAGAATTTGCATCTTTGTATATAACTTCCAGCTACTCTTAATTCTAAGCATGTAGCAAATCCTATCAAATTTAGTGGAACTTGCCTCTTTGAAACTACGTCTAGGAAGCAATCTTAAAGGTAAAGGGACCCCTGACCATTAGGTCCAGTCGTTACCGACTCTGGGGTTGCAGCGTTCATCTTGTGTTATTGACTGAGGGAGCTGGCATACAGCTTCCAGGTCATGTGGCCAGCATGACAAAGCCGCCTCTGGCAAACCAGAGCAGCACACAGAAATGTCATTTACCTTCCCACTGTAGTGGTACCTATTTATCTACTTGCACTTTGACGTGCTTTCGAATCTTAGATGCCAACATAACAATATTTAGACTCAATGTGGTTATTGTGAATGGTAGCTGAAGGACCGTACATATCCCGAAAGGTCATAGAATACCAACTTGTGCCAGCAAATCTTGACTCAAGTAGAGCCTTCTGGATCAGGTCAGTGGCCAACCAGATGCTTGTGGGAAGCCCACAAGCAGGACATAAATGTGACAGCACTCTGTCCACCTCTTATTCTCAGAAGCTGGTATTAATAGATATATTGTCCCTGACAGTGGAGGTAGAATATAGCCATCATGGCTGGTAGCCATTCATAGCCTTGTTCAAGTTGGTGGCCACCACTGCCTCCTGTGGGAGTGAGTTCCATAGTTTAACAATACACAGAAAATATTAAGCTTGGTGTTACATTATATCATTGTAACCCCATTGCAATGCAGGGGCCGAAGTAAGCAGCGGGGGGGGGTGCTAGGGAAGGAGGACGATTTAATTGGGATTCTAAGCTCCTACAGAACCTAAATTTGTCCCCAATGATGGAGTAATAGTATACTTACGAAGACATGGCATAAGTTAAAACACAGTCAAAATGGGCATAGGATTCTAACTAACTCTGCAATCACAGCACAATTACTTCATGATAGGCAGTACGGCTTGAGGCGATATCATTCCGGCTTCATATTAAGCAAACTTAGAGCTGACAAGAGGAACTTTAGTGATATGAACTATGGTATATGGGAATGTGGCACCCTTTCATAAACAACCTGGAAGAGCAATTTGCTAACATTTGTATTCTCAAAACTTGTCTAATTGAAATCCTTGACAGAAACACTGAATAGGAACTGCATTGCCACACCTCCAACTAGGGATACAAAAAAGGGCTCTTACACAAGTGAGTAAAATGATTCCATTCCTCAAAATAAGGCTCCTCCTGCCCCTGTCATTGCAATATGGGGGAGTTATTATATTGGCTTAACTATCCTCCGTCTCCCTAATGGTATTACAGTGGTACCTCGGGTTATAAACACTTCGGGTTACAAACACTTCGGGTTACAAACTCTGCTAAACCGGAAGTAGTACCTCGGGTTGAAAACTTTGTCCCAGGATGAGAATGGAAATTGTGCGGCGGCACGGCGGCAGCAGGAGGCCCCATTAGCAAAAACGTGCCTCATGTTAAGAACGGTTTGGGGTTAAGAATGGACCTCTAGAACGAATTAAGTTCATAACCTGGGGTACCTCTGTAGTAGTCTTTCCCACACTGGGGAAACAGAGGAAGTGTGCAGTGGAAGTATGCCCTCTTAGCCAGGACACCCCATAGGCTGACAAGTTCCCACTGTTGTTAGTAATGGCAGCTATGAGTCTTGGTAAGCACTCAGAAGTCCACACCATCCATTACTACTGCTGCTCAAAGACTCAAAGCTATGTGGAGCAAGACAAACAATCACTACAAAGTTTGTCTGTAATCACTACAAAGTTATTCAAGTTCCTACAGGGCAGTGATGGCCAAACCTGGCCCTCCAGCTGTTTTGGGACTACAATTCCCATCATACCTGACTGCTGGTCCTGTTAGCTAGGAATGATGGGAGTTGTAGTCCCAAAACAGCTGGAGGGCCAAGTTTGACCATCACTGCTACATGTGTTCCAATGGCTACAGTGTCTTCTGCAACAAGTGAATATACAAATGTAGACCGTTGAGATGCCAGCAATGGTGGAGGGAATTTGAGGCAAAGGACTTGTAAGGCCACCTAGGTGGTACTTCCATATCTCAGTCACTTGCTCATGGCCTCTGCTGAGCATCTAACTAGAGGTCCAGTGTGTTGCAAACTATAGTGCTTTGCACCTGCAAGACATGTGCTGCAAGACATTGTGGTTCACACTGTGAAGGGTGTTGTGGTATTCTTATTGCGATAGCATGTGGTGACAACATGAGTGTGCTCTGTCCATCACATTGCATGAATTGGCTTTTTCCATGCATAGCTGATATGAGGATACCAGCACACTCTTGTCAGCACACTGCATCAAGATTCAGGCATACTAGTGGCGTAACACAGATGCTGAGGATGTATCTGTCACAGTGTTCTGGGTAGGTTACAGCGATATCACCTTGATGTCAACTTCTCTACTGGGAGTATATAAAATCCCGACTATGTTATGCAAACTTTGCACTAATACCAGTGGGGCAGTGGGACCAGAGGATTGATCTGCAAATTTCCCTATCAATATGAGCTGAGGAAGTGAAACAATGAGTGTAGCAATTTGATGACATTTTATGGCTGTTATCATCAAAGGGCAGTATATTAATGATGTTATAAAGTACCCTCCCTAGTATTTCCTCTGAAATTCTTGTTGGGTCTCCTCATAAATGTCTCATAAAAGCTATAAATATTCAACAGAGGAAACCAGTTAGCATATAAAGATCTCTAATAGGCACTATGAATGAATGCTAAAATGTATAATAGCCAGGCACCTGTGGGAAATGGCAGAAGAATGGACGTATCTATCGTTTGTACATGAGGCTGTTTTTCCCCTGTCTGCAAAGAATCCTAGCACTACCGGGCAGTTAGTGAATAAGGAAGAGAGCCCATGTAACAAAGATGTAATTTGAATTAAGAAACACACAATGTCTCTTCTTCTCACTCAACAATCAATGCAGTAATTAGCTGGGCTCATAATAGAATTGTATGAGGTTTGCAAAACTCTACTTGTAAGCAAACTGTGCTGCTTCTTCTTTTTTTAAGGACTATCAATGAATAAAGATCAAAGCCAATGAATAATTTAAAGCCCAAACTAATGCACTAAACAAACTCTGTGATTGCATTGCTCTGATGAGCAAAACTGATATATGTACAAAAGAGTCAGAAAAGGATGATATGTTTCAATATTTGTGCCCCATGCTCCAGGCAAAGGGAAGTGTGAATTGGCTTCCTTGAGACCCTTGAAGCTTGTAGCGTAACTCAATGCGATCACTTGGAATATAAATTACAATATACCATTATGGATAAAGATTTTATTCACTTTGTATGCATCATATCTGGTAATGATAGGCCCGGTTCAGAGGTCAGGACAGCAGCCTGTGCTCTCTTTTCATGTCTCCCCTTCCTTTGTTCCTTGGAATGCTCCATTTCAGCAAAGTGTGTTTGGCTTATGAAACTATAGTTTCTGTGTCATTTGAGCTAGGACATTGTCATCCATTTCTTCTTCTTTCTTTTCATTGTTGGTCTCTATGCCATGGGCAAAAGTACAAACTAAAAATGGAACAAGAAAAAGACGAGCCGTTACCTTGTGAATTCCTTTCTTCTTTTAGTAGAATGCATTTTATTTTCTTTATGGGGGAACTATAGGGGTCTGGGATTTTTTGCCTCCAAATCAAAAAGTAGGCTTCATAAGTCATCTAGTGCAACATCCAGTAACAGAAGGATTCCCTAGACTTGTGCTATCCAATAATGCTAATGCTGCTGCCTAGTTAAAACCATCTACCGAATGTGATTTCAGAGCTTACATGGGCAATTGGTTCCACTGTTGAAGGATTCTTAGAGTTCGGAAGCATTTTCTGAAATCCGGAGCTTATTGTCCATTCCCAATGGCCCTGGGAAAGTTTTGCAATATCTGAGTTCAATTTCTAAAGGTAAAACCAAATTATGCATATTTCTTTCCTATTGAGAAGCAGAGCAAGCCAGTGTTAGAATGAAAATATTTATTATACTTAGCATTACCCTATTAATAGCACAACTACCATTATTCTTTTTTTAAGTACTTATGTCTTAAATCAGTATTTTTAAATAGGAGCAATCAGAGCTGATGTGTACTTTTCTTTTAAAAAAAACTGGTACAAAAGATACCAGAGTTAAATTAAATAGTAAAACCCATGTGTGGTGCTGTCAGTTGTGAATGGCTCATGCCTTAATAGTCCTGCTCCAATTGCTCTGTGAGTGGAGCACCTTTGCCCATTGGTGCAGTAGCCTGGGAACCAGGGGGAGGTGGATTTCTGCCCCCTTGACGCTCTCACAGGAATTTGCAGGAAGTATGATCTTCCCCATAGGATTTTGTAAGAAGGATTGTAAGAAGATGAGGCTATAAAAGCCTCCGCCTCACCAGAATTGATGCCATTTTGCCTGTCAAAACTTTCCCACCCATCCTCCCTCCTTGCTAGAGCCTTATTGGGCTCCCTAGGTCACTGGTTAACAAAGCAAGAAAGGATTTTTCCCCTCCCTAACTTAATTGGCTCCAGGTTTGAGGGTGGAGTTTGCTTTCCTCTCAGTGAGTGCTTCTTCATGCTAGGCATTAGCAATGCTTATGTCACACTTTTATGTGGGAATGGTGTTGGGCAGCATCAGGGTATTAACAGGGGGCCAGTTGCAGGATTGACCCAAAGGCACACCCTTAGCTCAGGAAGGGTGGAAACTCTCCCTGTGGTTGCCCAGTAGGTTCATGGATGCTTGGCCTGCAACACACTAGGGTCTATACACTGGCTGACTCCCATGGTAGGGGTTGGGTGCTTCCTAATCCCAAATGCCATTTTATCAGTACAGGCTTCCAGAATAGAAATTGATCCTTGTCCCACTGCCATGCCAAGCACACTTGCCTGATGTTCCACAATTAAGCTGTGGCCTCCTTTCACCCAGCACCAGTATCCTATGTGTTATTTCCACTGCACCAATAAGCCACAAACTGCATCTGCCTGGGCAAGCCAAACTTCCCCATTAAACATGGTCCCAAGTGCCCAATCCTTCCTAGTCCATAGCTGCCAAGTTTTCCCTTTTCTCGCGAGGAAGCCTATTCAGCATAAGGGAAAATCCCTTTAAAAAAGGGATAACTTGGCAGCTATGTTCCTAGTCACATCTGTTATTACAAAGAAGCATGACCTTTGAACAGATGCAAGTCATTCACTTCTGATGGTCCTAGGCATATATTCCAGATGATGTTATTCACATTGATTCCTGCTACTCTACAATATCAGAAACATAAACACCAGAGATAGCCAATGTGGTACCCAGTAGATGTTTTTAGACTTCAGTTCCCATCAGACCATCCAGCATGGTCAATAGTAAGGGATGATTAGAGTTCTGGTCAAACAACATCTGATGGGCATCATGTTCACTACTCCTGATATAGGCATCTGCAATTCTGATGCCATTGTCAGTCGGTGTTTGAAATTTCTGCAGAGCTCATGGTATATCCTAAGGAAAATGAACTATGGTGGACACAATCACCAGTCACCAGTGGACTTGTAAATAGCTTGGCAGATGGTGTCTCATATATATATATATATAATCAGTGCCTTCAGTGGAAGATGCCATACAAGACTGGATGTCAATATAATATGGACATGGGGTATGGACATGGGGAGCATAAGAGCAGGACAGCAGACACACACACACACACACACACACACACACACACACACACACATTTTCCTGAAAGTTTTTTCAGGGAGGGGTTGTGAAAACAAATAACTGTCTGTTGCTTGAGGTGGGAGAAATCATTCATAGTTTACAGACTACATGCCACAATGTCATCATCTAAGCTGACCACAGTTCCATTTATTTCAGTGGAGAGTGATGATTATTTGCCCATGTTGAGAATGGAAGTGCGGAGATTAAAAGCCAGGCATGGAAAGACAGATCAAGGCTGCAGAGAGACACTTGCCATGATTTGTGTCAAAGTAATGAGCATTCTAGGAGGAATATAAAGAGAATTGAGTTTCTTTTAAAATTTATGAGAGATCTTTTCCATTCAAACTCTTGCAGAAATGAACTCCTTGAAGGTTATAATACTTACACTACAGTCACATGCATTATAGAGCCATGTCACGACACATATTCTCTCCAAAGATGTGTTTTAAATATATTGGACACAACCTAGGACAGTAAGACTACCCAGCTGGATAAAAGTAAGGTCTTTCTCATCTAAGCCACCTAGATACATTTGAGTGCTTCCAAGAAGGACAAAGAGGGGAGAATATTCCTAGCTTGTTTGCAGGGCCAACCCATGCCTTTTTGCCATCTGAGATAGAAAACTTGACAAGCACTTCTCCATCTACCTGGAAATAAAAATACAATTAATTACAACATCAACAAGGCATCCCAAATCAGCTTCCTGAAGTGGCCACTTCACTCTGCCTAATGGTAGGGCTATTCGGAGATATATTTGGGTTGGATTCACACTAGAACCTTAATATTTCAGTCTATTAAAATGGATTCAAACCTAAAATCTCAGGGATCAATCTGAGCAAATCCTTCCCAAGTCAAAGACCAAAGCGTGTTTAATCAAGATTTGGTGATGAATACCTACAATTGCGGATTGGCGAGTGAAAATGCTGCAATATTTGGAATTGGCGAACCTGACCTGCAGAATCCGGGACCAGGAGGATACGAAATTCAGCGAAGAATGGAGTAAATTTCGGGAATATGCTAAAGAGAACTACAAAAGTTTAAAGACTCTGGCGGGCATAAGTTAGAACCTACAAAGTTGACGTTTCTAAGTTATGTTTTCGGCTAAAATCTTAAGGTGTCTAGGTTGTGATGTGTCTTTTTAAAATGCGCGAATTAAAAGGAATTATACCTTCTACCAAAGGGGGGAGGGAAGTTCGAATCTGAAAGAAACTGATAAATGTACAATGTTGGAGCTATCAAGTTGTTGTAAAAAGTTTAATGAAAAAATAATAAAAACTTATTATAAAAAAATGGTGATGAAGAGTCTAAGCACAGAGTGCATTTGCTTTTCCACTAAGAAAAAATGGAGTGGCCCCTAGAGATCTGGGATTAGGTAAATGTCTGAGGCTTTCATGAAAGCATGAGCCCAGCAACTATGGCTTTTGCAAGTGAACTCTTTGGGGTTTAGGACACTGCTCTTGTAACTGTTCAACACAGGTCATATGTCAAGCAGTAATCAACTTGAATTCAGAAGACTGTATGAGCCATGGTAGAAAAAGTTATATTTTGGGCCATAGGGTGAGATCAGGTCAACCATTTTTACCCCATTATAACCCGGATCTGAACTTTGTCATCCATCACAGTTATGATAAAGCTTATATCACTGGTGTCCAAATTTGGCCCTCCAGCTGTTTTTCAACTAAAACACCCATGATCCCTAGCTAACAGGACCAGTGGCCAGGGATGGTGGGAATTGTAGTCCCAGAACAGCTGGAGGGCCAAGTTTGGCCACCACTGGCTTATATCATAGCTTAAGCCCAAGTCGATGGTAAATACATCATAGGGTGTTTGATGACAAAGGACAGATACTCTTCTTGCTACTTGTATCATGGTACGTTCTGGAAAGTGGATATGAGAGATAGCTGAATACTGGATATGGCAACAATACCACAAGGCAAGAAACTATAATATTACAGTATTATGGATGGGAGAGACTGACTCATTGGAGCTATCTGTAAGCTCCCTGGGAATGAGAGATGTAAGGGCTTAGAGTTCCCATTCTCTGGCAAAAGGCAGAACAACACTGTGAATGTGGATTGGGAGGTGTGTGTGTGTGTGTGTGTGTGTGTGTGTGTGTGTGTGTGTGTGTGTTTAAAAAAGTTGTGCTACTGCTGAAAATAGGGGGGGGGATTCCTGCTCATATTGCCATATTGGAGATTCTGAATAGGTCAGTATCAAAACCATAGGGCCACAGCTCATTGGTAGAACATCTGCTTTGCATCTACAAGCCCCTGAGTTCAATCCCTAGCACCTCCAAGTCTAGAAGCCTGAAGAGCTGCTGCCAAACAGTGTGCACAATACTCAGCTAGATGGACCAATGGTCTGACTCAGTATAAAGGATGTTCTTTGGGACCCTATGTTCTTTGGAACCCATTCTAGCACTTTGGGACAGGAAGGAATAACAATCTGATATGTTCATCATGTTAATAGTATCCATCACATAAGATCATGAAGATCCATACACATAGGGACAGACTAATTATAGAAGATTTTGTTAACCAATGCATCTAAGTTAGGAAGCCTGAATTGAGTTGGTATTTTTTCCCCCACTTCTGGGAAATGAATGTTGACTCCATAAGCTTACCATCTGTGCAGGATTGCTATCTTGATTCTCTCTCTCTCTCTCTCTCTCTCTCTCTCTCTCTCTCTCTCTCTCTCTCTCTCTCTCTCTCTCTCATGAGCATCACATTTCAAAAGTGATTCTTTGTTTCCTGTGCATTTTCACATTTTAATAGGAGAGGGTTTTCCCCCACCCTCTTCCCTCATGATGGAACATGCACTCATTTCAGTTACTGTACTATGAACCTTGTAACAAAACAATTCTCTCAGTATCTCTCTGAGAATTATAAATCACTCAGGTGGAGAGCACACTGTCAGTAGTTTCTTGCAAAGGTAAAAGGTAAAGGGACCCCTGACCGTTTACTTTCCCGCCAGAGCAGTACCTATTTATCTCCTTGCACTTTGACGTGCTTTCAAACTGCTAGGTTGGCAGGAGCAGGGACCGAGCAACAGGAGCTCACTCCGTCACGGGGATTCAAACCGCCAACCTTCTGATCGGCAAGCCCTAAACTCTGTGGTTTAGACCACAGCACCACCTTGTAGTGTTTCTTGTAGTGGAGCATAATACCATTTAAAACTTGTTTTATTAACCTGTGCAAAGCTGCACTTGGAGCCCTAGCTGTGCAAAAATCCATTATAATGTCCTGAATTCCTTCACTCGGTGAATTATCATTACATGTGTCCTGGCTGAGTGCAATCATTTATGTCCTCTCTTTCTCCTCAGGACAATTTTGATTCCTGCTTGTTGTGCATTCCTTATGTTCAGGGAAAGCAGTAAAAAACTGCAGTTTTTAGTTGCTATTCTCTTCTCCTTATGCGTCATTAACATCAATTACTAACCACTGGGTTGTCAATTAAGCTATTGCTTGCTGCTATTCAATGACAAATGTGCTAATTGTCATCAATTTACTGTTCCAATTATGTGGTCATATACTTGCCTCAAGGTATATCCTTCACACATAGTCAGATTGAGGGAAGAATGGTCCATGCAATACCGGTACTTTTAATGTGGGAAGATTTAAAAGTAGTTTCAAAGGTAGCTTGAGCAGGGGGGGGGGAGTTTTACAGAAACAACTGTAGCAGTAAAATGATTCAAGAAATTCATATAGTAATACTAAAGTAATAGTGTCTAGGCCAAAATCAATACTTCACGGGCAAAATAACCCTTGCATTTGGATGTTAATATCTAAGATGTGGGAAAGATTGAGGGCACAAGGAGAAGGAGAGTCTGACCAAACTGTGGGAGGCAGTGGAAGACAGGAGTGCCTGGCGTGCTCTGGTCCATGGGGTCACGAAGAGTCGGACACGACTAAACGACAAAACAACAACAACATCTAAGATGTGATGCTAATGTCCAATACCAAAATGAAGGTCTACCAGGCTTACATGTTGTTCCTGCTCCTTTACAGAAGTGAGTCATGGACAACTTACAACTGCCAGGAGCAATGCCTCAACACCTTTCACATGCGCTGCCTCAGAAAGACTTTGGGCATCACATTGCAGGACAGCATCTCAAGCAAAGATATGCCCTTCCAAACCCACATTCCCAGTGTGTTTGCCCTTCTGTCTCAGTGACATCTACACTAGCTTGGTAATGTCCACAGAATGGAAGGTGGCAGAATCCCCAAGGATGTGCTCTATGGGGAGCTGGCTTCCAACACGAGGCCAATTGGCAGATCAACTCTGTACTACAAAGATGTCTGGCTGGCAACATCAACCCTGCCATGCAGGAATCCCTTGTAGACAACTGCAGTGCCTGGAGACAGTAAGATTTTGCATCCATAGCAGTAACCAGAGGGAAAGGAGAGGCATTGGAAGGAACACAGAGAGAAGTAATGCCATGATGCACCTGTAGCAGCAAAACCAGACACCTTCATCTGTCTCACCTGCAATTAAATATGTCTCTCCTGTATCAGTCTCTACAGCCACATCAGGCCTTCCAACAGTTTGAATTAACCCCCAAAGGGGGCATCCCTCCATTGTCTCCAGATATAGTCAGATGCCAACCAATCCCAAACTATTTGCACTATTTCTTTGGCTCAGAATACAAGCACCAGCAAGTCACACAATGCTCGCCTTCACTGCAAGGTGAGCATCATAGCTCCTAGTTCTTCTTTGACTCAGATTTTAATCCAAGCCAGAGAACTCCATCCCACTCATTCATTCAGCTGCTTGTGATATGGTTGTAGTGATGGGAACAAAGGTGTGGAAGGAGATCACTTTCCCCATGACTTCTTCTTCCTTCCTAGCCCAAGAAGTATTTCTCTTTCTTTCTCTGTTTCCTTTTCTCTCCCCACCCCCCACCCCAGTTCATGGTATTTCTCTCTCTCAGCCATCCACTGGAAATCTGTGACATGATTTTCCGGAGGCCGTTTATTACTGTGGTGACTGGGAGCAAGATGGCGCCTGAAGCAAGTCTCCTGTGAGCCTCAGCAGAGTGAGTAGGAGCTTTTTAAAAATAATACGGATAAATAATACGGACATGATTATCCAAGGTACCAGATACCATGGAACATGGAATTCCTTCCTCAGTATAATATCTGTTCTAAGGGTGTAAGGAAGCATGTTTCTACTGTCTCTGACATTTGGAAATGTTACCATGGCCATGTTCTAGCTCTAGAGAGATAGCAAAGGACAGAGAAGAGATTCTGTCTACAACAATTGCCACCTTAGAATAACCAGCAGACCAAGAGGAAGGTAAGAACGTTTGAGAGCTGGAGAGACTGGCAGTTATGAGAAACATCACAGAACTCTCAGAGTGGAAGACTGTTTTTCTAAGACATTTCCACTGTTGCTTTTAATAGCTGGCCACAACCCAAATCCAATTCAAGACCATACACAGACAGATACAGAATACAAACATTACAATTAAAACATTTTTTTCAAAGCATTTTTATGAAAAGGACAATCGCTGTCATGAAAAAGTGAGATAGAAACACAGTATCTCAGCCTGATCTTTATCACTCCAATGCCACTTACAAACATGATCAAAAACACTCTGTGATATTGTGTTGTGGGTTTCCACTTGTTCCATGTCATAGTGAATTCAGATGACTCAGTGTAAACAGGGATGGAGCCAAATGGGGCTACCAAGAAACAAGAGAGAACAGGGAGCAGGCTTAAGTGAATAGTGAGATAAACCAAAAAGAAGATCGCTCCCCTCTCCCAATGCTGACTGGACATTCTTAGTGGCCTTCATAGAACACCGAATGTCAATTGGAAAAGAAAAAGGGGAGAACCAGGGAGAAAGGAAGAGTGAGCTCTCTGCAGCTTATATTGCCCTGAGTGAGAAATGCCTGCTGGGTGGTTGAATCCTGGTAGGGATGAGAATGCACCACAACATTTTGTTGCAGGTGCCACTTACAGATTATAATTTGTATATGGAATCCACATGAATTGTGCCTTTGCACAAATACCACAGGGAGAGGGGGGAAATCAGAGCTCTTGCATGGATTGAATTCAGTGCAAAGAGCTCTCGTACAGGCATTTCTTTTTCCACCGCAAGCTTATGTGCACCCTAGGTAGCTCCCCTGCCAGTTTCCATGCATATGAAATCGGGCATTTAACCCAAATGATCATCTTAAAAGGCACTTGAGTACAATGCTTGTAAAAATCTTTTATGGGCTGCTACACACAAAGGTGGGTGGGATGCTGGATCAAAGCATAAATAAAATACATAGTCACTTACCAAAGAGGATTCCTGGAATATTTTTTTAAGGTGTCATTTTGAGTAAATTTCTCTACTGAATTTACCCTTAAATATTTTAAATAAATATTTTAAATAACACTTCTCCCACATCCCTTATTGAGAAGGGTTTTGTGACATGTAATAGCATTGCAGCTTGCTACCGGCACTTTCTGTTAATTGTAGGCAGCTACTTTTAGGGCTTTTATAGAAAGTGGAATACAGCTTAAGTTGTGTATTGGGCAATCTCAGGCTGAAGAACAAACCATGGAGGGCTCAGTGATCGAGAACAGGCTTTGCAGGCAGAACATCACAGATTCAATCCCCAGCATCTCTACTGAAAACTGATCAGGTGATATGAAAGACCTTGGTCAGAGACCCTGGAAAGCTGTGCCATAGTGGGCTAGATGGATAGCAGCCCAGTCTGGCCAAACACCCTGAGCATGTTCCATCATGTCTTTAACTTTATTCTGCAGACAGCTGTGCAAAGAGCATGGGTCCTTGCAAGCAAAACAGAGGAATCAGAACTCGGAGTGCACTAACACACCAGCCAGCTTTTTTAACACGAACAGAAGATACAAACAGAATCGCCATAGTACAGGCATCCCCAAACTGCAGCCCTCCAGATGTTTTGGCCTACAACTCCCATGATCCCTAGCTAACAGGACCAGTGGTCAGGGATGATGGGAATTGTAGTCCAAAACATCTGGAGGGCCAAAGTTTGGGGATGCCTGCCATAGTACAATGCCTTTCATACCTATCCACGGAGCCAACTCAGGAGGATACCATGACCAATATCAAAAGAGGCTGAGAGATTGAGTAGCAGAGTCACACTCCCTCTCATGGTAAAGGTCATCCATCAGGGCACTCAAAGCTGATTCCGTTCCGAAGCCGGGTCTGAACTGAGATTGTAAACCATCAGCCTCATCCAGGAATACCGGTGGTTATTCCACAACCATTCCTCTTTTGGGCTGAAATGACCAGGACAGGCTCAACAACACATAAACTTGAAGTCACAACCATTCCCACAATATTGCTACTGTCCCAGCCAACTCACCACACTGGGTGGAGTGGAGTGCAAAACAAGGCACCAGACCCAGAACAAATTTAGTTCCTAGTAAAGGTTTTTTTTTTTTTTAAGCAAACAGTTCTTGTGATGATAGCGCAAGGAGAGGACAGATGTCAAGACCATTTTAGCAGTTAACCAAAGGAGCAACACCAGTCTAAACCTCGTCTAGACTATTTTCCTACTTTAGCTAAGGCTTGGAATAACAAAATTTCTTTACACTCTGTGAGGGACAGAAGCTACAGGCAGGTCCCTCCCATCTTAAGTACCAGCTCGTCTCCCAGCGCTAGTGCTAGTGGGGAGGGAGATATCTCCAGCGGAGACTCAGGAAGTGGTGACTGAGGTTTAGGCAAGGTAGCGGAGCCCATGCCTAGTGTGGGAAGGGAAGTGGGAGGCAAGGGAAGAAGGCCGATCCCGCCGACCCCGGAATTGCGCAGGAAACGACGGGGGCGGAGATTCAGTATTCCTAGACTACTTTGCTGGAAGAAAATGCACGAACCTCCATTCGGAGGTTCTGACCCCTAACTGACAACATGTACATAGCACTGTTCTGCAGTGTAAATAATCAGCACTAAATAAAAGCATGAAAAGACAACGCTTTGAGGAGTCGTTACTCTAGAGTAGCCGCTACCGCGTCTGTGACACTCATTCCAGTCCACTGGCAATACCACCTATTTAGATTTCAATGGGATGTAAGTATAGCTATATTTAATGGGACTAAGGTTATTTCCTATGAAATCCTTACATACAAGAAGAAACAAACCTGCAAGAATTTATATATATATATATATATATATATATATATATATATATATATATATATATATATATATATATATATATAAAACGTGATGCTAAACAGTTCAAGAGCATGAAAATTACTGCATCTTTTCAAATATTCAGCCCCTCACTTTGGTGCACAAACCTTTGGACACTGACATGAGAAGGCCATATTTAAATATGACAAATCTAAAGAGCAGTATTCTCCAGGTTAGCCTTCCCCCCGCCCTTTATTCCATCTCTTGCCACACATATGAAAAGCATCCATTTTAAATTAAAAATAATGATCTCGCTTTGCTCTCTAGCCTGCCAAATGCAAGCTCCCATCTGAATTGTAATTAACACCATCGATTTAGTTAAACTACAACTGGAAGAGTGATCCCTGTGATCCAGGAGTGATGGTGGGAGAGAAGCAAAAGGCCGGTTAAACAGTTTATTAAATTAAATAAACATCCTGTATATATCCAAAGTGGTTGTTATTAGGAATGCCAGGGGCCTCAGCCAGCTTTATCACCAAGTGACCCTTAGCTGATCATTGGAGTGCAGTACAGAACCAAAGCAAAGGGAGTTCACTTCCCTTTACTACCTTTGAGCCAAAACATTTGTGAGCATTTTGTAATGATGAAGAAACACCAGAGGCCAATGAAGAGGCAATGAGAGGAGCAAGGAATTTAACGGGCTCAGCAATGCTGATCAAGCCTCCTTGGCCAAGTGGCAGAGGTCCATCAAAATCAGAGATGCATGCAAAATTTCTCTCCATCTCAATTTAGCCCTGCTATTTTGGACATCTAGACAACCTTAAACTTATTCAGTTGAACAATAATGAACTAGAATATGGGAGACCCACCATCATTTTCTATCACACACTCAAAGTTCTTAAGAGGATGTGATACAGAAACCAAGTGGCTCAGGAGCCGGAATCTGGCAAAGGGAGGCAGCTTTAAAAGCCCAGTTGGAACCTGATGAATCACAAAGCCAGATCAGATACAAGACTTCTACAAAATAGTCTGTTTAGGCAATGAGATCTGCTGGAACTACCATAGTTTCAGATATGATAAATTTGTGGGTCTGTGGGTCTCTCTCTCTCTCTCTCTCTCTCTCTCTCTCTCTCTCTCTCTCTCTCTCTCTCCTCTCCCTGTGTGTTTGAGACAGACAGACAGACAGACAGACAGACAGAGACACACCACCACCACCAGGGATGCATCAGTAATATTCATCACTACCTGGCACAACCTTCAGGCTGTTTTTCACCAGTCTAGCTGCCCACTAGAAAACAATATGATTTTTTTAAATAAAAAACCTGGAAGAAGATGAGTATGGAACTTGTGATTTTCATTAAGGGCCTATCATTTCCCACATTCCCACAAGGCAAAAATGCTCTCTGATGAGCCCCTCATGTTGATGATCCCCTCAAGCTTACTTGATCGTGACAGTAGCAGCAGCACTCCATGGATCTGCCATTTTAATTTCCCACAATACACCTGATGGAGTCTCATCCTGAAGTATTGTAGGAAATTAAAACAGAGGCTCACAAAGGTCCAGTGTGGAGGATGCTGGTGGGCCCTCCTGGTGCACCGAGGCCCTAACAGCTGCCTCGAGATACTATATGCTGAAACAAGCCTACCCCCATAATCTGAGCAGTGAATGACAGTCACCTAGACATGCTGAAAAATGAATGAATTTTTCCTGGCATGTTGTAAAGAAAATGTCTCTGTCACATGCATATACAGTACTTCAATTTCTCAGCCTTTGGAATCAACTACTTTGCCACACCTAGGGTGCTACCTTTGAATGGAACTGAGTTCATGTTCACAAAACCAGGCTTTCCTCAGCAGCCTCTCAAAATCTGCTCAATCCTGGCAGTTGGGCAACCCTTTGATGACATGGTACATTGTCCTCTCCCTTATATGAATGATGGTACGAGTTAGGATGCAAGCCCCAGCTCATATTACAAACAGAATTTTTTGTAAGTCATTATAATTTTGTGCTCATTGCATCAGCAATGTGTTTTATAGCTGTATTTTATGACTACAACTGGAAAGCAAAAAATTCAGACCATTGCAATTTCTATTGTAAAAATACTATTTTTTAAAAAAAAGTATTTTCTCATTCTTTGCGGTACTTTGCTCTTCTTTTGCTATATTAGTGAGGCTTTTATTTAACAATCCTCCTGATTAATATGGGGGGGGGCACTGGTAATTATCTTGCATCTCCTTCAGGAGTTCTGAGCACGTACCAAGGCTCTTACTTTCCAATCCACTTACTCCTCGCCTTCCCCCAGGATATGGCTGCCCATTTAATAATTGTATCACAAATCAATAAAATACAACTTATGCTAAGTCAACACTGCAGAAATACATTCTGTTTTATGTTTTGTAATGGGTGATCCACACTTATGTTATTCATTACCCTGGATGGGTAGAAATTCCATAGCAACACAGCGATACAGTTAAGGGTGATGTAGTACTATACTGATTACAAGAGAACACATACTAATTAAAGACACCTTTAAACAACTTCATCACTTCTTGAATTATGGATGGGAGGAAAGCACGTAACTGATGTGGTAAGTATATCATTTGAGGAAATGTGTAGAAGCCAGCCCATTGAGCTACTGATATTGATAATGAACAAATAAACTAAAATGTGTTTGTCTATTACAATCAAGACAGCTGAAAGTATGTGGCACAAATTCCATCTGAGGGACCAAAACTAACTCATGAATCTCTGACAAGTCCCTTTACAGCTTTATCATTTCTGCAGTACATCAAGCAAGATTACCTAGCAATAAAAAAAGGTCTCTGCTTACAAGCTTGTTGCCAAACTAACCCAGAGCTTGAGCCAAGACTGGCATAAACAGATGGAAAACTAGGCCTGGCCTTACAGCTCATATTGTCTTGAAGTTAGAATACTGTTCCTGGAAAAATTGTATCTGAATGACAGTTTTGTAATAGCAAGCTAGTGAACGCTGATGTTATATTATTACAAAATGGAAGATCGGTTGGAGCCACATTTCTCCAAGTATGTGCTGCCTGACTACTTTCTCCTGCTGCTTTTACAAAGAGGTTGCCTTATTTAGATAGGGAGAAATGCACCCTGAGATGTAAACATTCTGCAGATATGCTAGATAGACTACTAAAGAGTGCACTCAGTGATTACATAGGAGGAGGTCCACAGTATTATCTAGCAGCTGAAGCTTATGAATAGCCTTCAAGGGGAGCTTGTTACACAGCACATTTCAGGAGTCTAGCAGGGAGGCTACAAAGGTCTAAATCAGTGTTTCTCAACCAGTGTGCCTCCAGATGTTTTGTGACTACAACTCCCATCATCCCTAGCTAGCAAGACCAGTGGTCAGGAATGGTGGGAGTTGTAGTCCCAAAACATCTGGAGGCACACTGGTTGAGAAACACTGGTCTAAATGATGGTTGCAATGACAAAATCTGAAAGACACAGCTATTGTTGGCATCTGTCTGTCTCGAGAGACAATGGAGTGCGCCTCTGGGGGTGAGAACTGCTGGAGAATCATAGCGCCTGCTGTGGATGCAGAGACTGGTAACTCAACACTGCTGTCTCCCGTATTGTATTTTTCTGTGTTAGCAGCACCTAAGTGAACTCTCCAGGGTACAAGTCTGAGCAGTGTGTATGGAGGTCCTGGGCTGCCCAGACAACAAGATCCATGTTTTAGCCTCACTGATGTGGACGAAAGGAAGGCAAAGCAATGCATTTGGCACCAGCTTGGCTGCAGAAGTTGCCAGAAAGAAGTGTACACAACACCATCCAACTGTCTTGGGGACTCCACTCCAGATTTGTGTAGGGTTTACTCCTGAGCCTTTCCTTATACTGAAGATATCCCACAAGGCAGAAGGGTTTACCCCTGAAGTCTTTCTCGTGAATGAGTGTAGCTGCAAGGCAGCAGAGGTTTGGGATCAGAGTTTTCCTTCTTCTAGATGGGCAACCTTCCCAGGTTGATGAGCCCCATCTGCCCTTCATTTCCCTCTACAGCACCTGTAGCAACTGCCTTCTTGACCATTGGACCCACTATTGATCTTGTTCCCTCAATCTGCTGGCACCTGTCATCACATGCAGGGGAAGTCCTTAACTGAGTTTGGGACCCATTGGCTACCCATGCCTGGTTTAGCCATCTGTTTTAGTTGAAGCTGTTTCTCAAGGTGTGGCCCCCGTCGCATGCTGAATCCTCCTGGGAACCACAGATGAGATCTGAGTGCAGGTTGGGGACTGAAGATGGACAAACGACCCCTAAAGGAGCAATTTGTGTCCCCAATCAGAGGTAGTACCCCTCCCCTAACACCCCATTTGCCCCATATATCAAGGGAAATTGGTAGGAAGTAGGCAGAGTTCTCTTGGCAGAACTCTATTAGCCTTTGCCCTGCTTCATTTTGAACTCCAAGGCCAAACTTGCCAGTTGTTCCTTTTATCTATTGACTCCCTACTTTAGCATTCCAATCCAATATAATGAGAAGAACACCCTTATTTGGTGTCATTTCTACACATGGACATCACCAGATGGGCAGCATCAAAATCAGATTGATTATATTCTCTGCAGCCAAAGATGGAGAAGCTCTATACAGTCAGCAAAAACAAGACCTGGAGCGGACTGTGGCTCAGATCATCAGCTTCTTATAGCAAAATTCCAGCTTAAACAGAAGAAAGTAGGAAAAACCAGTAGGCCAGTAAGACACAATCTAAATCAAATCCCTTATGAATACACAGTGGAAGTGAGGAACAGGTTTGAGGATTTAGATTTGGTGGACAGAGTGCCTGAAGAACTATGGATGGAGGCTCATAACATTATATAGGAGGCAGTAACGGAAATCATCCCAATGAAAAGGAAATGCAAGAAAGCAAATTGGCTGTCCAATGAGGCCTTACAAATAGTGGGGGAGAGAAGGCAAGCAAAATGCGAGGGAGATAGTGAAAGATACAGGAAATTGAATGCAGATTTCCAAAAAATAGCAAGGAGATACAAGATGGCCTTCTTAAACGAGCAATGCAAAGAAATAGAGCAAAACAACAGAATGGGAAAAACCAGAGATCTGTTCAATAAAATTGGAGATATGAAAGGAACATTTCATACAAAGATTACCATAATAATGGACAAAAGTTGAAACTTACCAACAAAAGCAGAAGACACCAAGAAGTGGCAAGAATACACAGAGGAATTATACCAGAAAGAGATGGAGGTCTCGTACACCCTGGGTAGTGTGGTTGCTGACCTTGAGCCAGACATCCTGGAGAGTGAGTTCAAATGGGCCTTAGAAAGCACTGCTAATAACAATGCCAGTAGAAGTGATGATATTCCAGCTGAAATATTTAAAAGTTTGAAAGATGATGCTGTTAAGGTGCTACACTCAATATGCCAGCAAGTCTGGAAAACTCAGCAGTGGCCAGAGGATTGGAGATCAGTCTACATCCCAATCTCAAAGAAGGGCAGTACCAAAGAATGCTCCAACTACCACACAATTGCACTCATTTGACATGCTAGCAAGGTTATGCGTAAAATTCTACAAGGCAGGCTTCAGCAGTATGTGGACCGAGAACTCCCTGAAGTGCAAGCTGGATTTCGAAGGGGCAGAGGAACCAGAGACCAAATAGCAAACATGCGCTGGATTATGGAGAAAGCTAGAGAGTTCCAGAAAAACGTCTACTTCTGCTTCATTGACTATGCAAAAGCATTTGACTGTGTTGACCACAGGAAACTATGGCAAGTTCTTAAAGAAATGGGAGTGCCTGATCATCTCATCTGTCTCCTGAGAAATCTCTATGTGGGACAAGAAGCTACAGTTAGAGCTGGATATGGAATAACGGATTGGTTCAAAATTGGGAAAGGAGTATGACAAGGCTGTATATTGTCTCCCTGCTTATTTAACTTATATGCAGAATTCATCATGCAAAAGGCTGGACTGGATGAATCCCAAACTGGAATTAAGATTGCTGGAAGAAATATCAACAACCTCAGATATGCTGATGACACAACCTTGATGGCAGAAAGTGAGGAGGAATTAAAGAACCTTTTAATGAAGGTGAAAGAGGAGAGAGCAAAATATGGTCTGAAGCTCAACATCAAAGAAACTAAGATCATGGCTCCTGGTCCCATCACCTCCTGGCAAATAGAAGGGGAAGAAAATGAGGCAGTGAGAGATTTTACTTTCTTGGGTTCCATGATCACTGCAGATGGTGACAGCAGTCACAAAATTAAAAGACGCCTGCTTCTTGGGAGAAAAGCAATGACAAACCTAGACAGCATCTTAAAAAGCAGAGACATCACCTTGCCGACAAAGGTCCGTATAGTTAAAGCTATGGTTTTCCCAGTAGTGATGTATGGAAGTGAGAGCTGGACCATAAAGAAGGCTGATCGCCGAAGAATTGATGCTTTTGAATTATGGTGCTGGAGGAGACCCTTGAGAGTCCCATGGACTCCAAGAAGATCAAACCTATCCATTTTCAAGGAAATCAGCCCTGAGTGCTCACTGGAAGGACAGATCCTGAAGCTGAGGCTCCAATACGTTGGCCACCTCATGAGAAGAGAAGACTCCCTGGAAAAGATCCTAATGCTGGGAAAGATTGAGGGCACTAGGAGAAGGGGACAACAGAGGATGAGATGGTTGGACAGTGTTCTCAAAGCTACCAACATGAGTCTGACCAAACTGTGGGAGGCAGTGGAAGACAGGAGTGCCTGGCGTGCTCTGGTCCATGGGGTCACGAAGAGTTGGACACGACTAAACGACTAAACAACAACAAGGCAGAGTTCACCACAAAGAATATTAAACACTGAATCAGCAAAGGGAAAAAAATGGAAGCAGAATCATTTCTGTTCTGGTTTTGCTCCTCAAGAACTGATCATGATTTATGAGATTTGGGAAGGAAGTTTGCCTAGGTCTAACTGTATAAAAGAAGAAAATACCAAACAAGTAGAAAGTTGTGACATATGAATAGCAATAATTCACATTTCAAAAACATTTCCATAAAAAGGAGGGGTGACACTTGTAGATAATAAAGACACATGAGCAAGCTCTTTGCTGTGGATTGGTTAATCTGCCTCCAGAACAATATGGTTTCACTTTAGGGTGTGGTGGCTGCATTTCAGGTACTAATAGCACCCTTTTGAGCATGGCCCAGCATGTCATTCATTTCAGCATCAAACCTACTCTTCTATCAGTACCAAATAACACTTTATTTCCTTATTGCCTCGGGGGCTTATAAATTCAGTTTGTTTCCTCACTTTCCTTATTGATTCACAGTTATATTTGGCTTCTCCGTTGTACCAGGTTGTCAGTCAGCTTGCTGACAGCTATTATATACTCCTGGAATAGGCTGTGATTTACTTGACTTATCATCGTTCTCCAAGGCCATTGTTGAGCATTGCTTAGATTTGAAACAGGTAGCAGTTAGCTTGAAGGAGAGATAGGCACAAAATTATACAGAGACAACACCTCTAGTTCCCAGTCTTTTAATGCTGCTTAACTAGAACAGTTTAAGAGTGAAATATGATGCATGTCTACTGAGATTATAGACTGTACAGTATCTGACTAAATTCTACTCAGTGTAGACCTACTGAGATGAATGGACCTACGTTAGCAATGTCTATTAACTTCAATGGATCCACTCTGATTAGGACGAGCATTGGATATAACCCTGAATCTCATTTGATTGCATTCAGTTAATTATGTTGGGTGTGGGGCAGATAAAGTCATGGCTGGGCCACAACAGAATTTGTAGGCAATCACCTGATCATCTGGGTTTGCAGACCATCTGGGCTTGAAACAATCACCTGACCATTTGGGCTTGGAAAGTGTTGTGCGCTGGGCTTTGCGAATGCTGAAGCTTGTGAACAGGAATCAGGGATGTGCTAAACTAGTGAGTCACTTTGAGGCATCAGCTGTGCCAAAAAGACAAATGTACAGATCACCTTCTCCCCCATTTTGTTGCTTTCTGACTAGCAAAACCAAATTAATTTGAGAAATGTCCAGAGCTTGAGAGAGAGGGGAGATAATAATAATAATAATAATAATAATAATAATAATAATAATAATATATTATTATTATTATTATTATTTATACCCCACCCATCTGGCTGGGTTTCCCCGGCCACTCTGGGCAGTTTCCAACAGAAAAATAAAATAAAATAATCAACTAAACATTAAAAGCCTCCCTAAACAGAGATGAGAGGGAAGAAATGAGAGGATCTTTCCTTTTGACAGATAAGTCTAGCTTTTTATTTTGGTGAATTGTTTTCTTTTCTTTTACTTCTTTATTTATTTATTTATTTATTTATTTATAACCTTTCTTCATACAACCATCACATTTCAAAAAAAGAGAAAAACAAAGTCCCTCTATCAAATCTAAATCAAAATTTCTAATACATTTTCCATCCTTGATTCTCTCTTTATTCTAATATCAACACATTTTTTTAAAAAAATTATACAGTATCAGAAAATCAATACATTCCCATTTTATACACTCTCCCTTTCCCTCCCCACAATTCCCCCTCACCCATGTGTGATCTCAATATTTTGATTTCTCCCCTTTAGTTGTGTTAATTTTTGTTAACTTATCATCCAATTCATTGTATTATTCTTTCTAATTTTCCTCTGTACGATTTATAACTCCTCTATTAATATATCAATTCCAGAGCATTGTATCTTCATGTACTCCTTGATTCCTTCCCAATCTTTAATTATTTCCTGATTTGAGCGGCCTCTAATATTTGCTGTTATTTTCGCCAATACCACAAAATCTTTTTAAAAATCATTTTTATTAAATTTTCCAAATTAACAATTCAATCAAATCACATTAAATAATCCAAATTATACATACATATCCAAATATTCTGCCAAATTATTTTTCTTTATTTATTTCCACAAACTCACACAGTTGATTTCTCCATTCTGATAATGATGGTATTTTCTCCCCCTTCCAATTTTTAGAAGTTAACAGTCTGGCCGCTTCTGTTGCATATAGGAATATGTTTTTCTTATCTTTATGGATGTCATCAGACATTAATCCTAATAAAAATGATTCCGTTTTTTTAATAAACGAAATCTTAAATATTTTCTTTAATTCTTCATCTATCTCATTCCAGAATCTTTTTTATGATTTTACATCCCCACCAAGTGTGATAAAACGTTCCCAGCTCCTTTTTGCATCTCCAGCATAAATTACATTGCTTTTTATAAATTTTGCATCCCCCCCAGAAAAAAACACTGGTGTTGGTATTAGTATTATTAGTATTATTGGTGTTAGCTTTCCCCTGCTGCTCTCCTATGTCTCTGCTATGCCTTCAGCTCGACTGAAGATGGTGTGTACAAGGAGCGATGGGGGTCTGTTCAGCCTGGCATGTCTCCAAGGCAACACAAAAGTGTGGCAGATCCTTCTCAAAGAGATGCTGTTTGCAGATGATGCAGCCTTGACACGCCACTCCAAAGAAGCTCTACAGAGACTCATTGACCGTTCTGCCCAAACCTGCATGGAGTTCAGCCTCACCATCAACCTGATGAAGACCAATATCTTGGGTCAGGACATCGTCAGCACTCCACACATCAGCATTGGTGACTAACCGCTTGAGGTGGTAGATGGTTTTGTCTATTCCTGAAGGTGTACTCTTCCTAAGACAGGTGGATGCCAACAATTACAAATCTAATAATAATAATAATAATAATAAGAAGAAGAAGAAGAAGAAGAAGAATATGAATATGAATAACACTCAAATCCATTTGTTTTCATTCTGCTCTCTGGGGTTGCTTGAATTAAAGCAGAGGGGCTCACATTTTCAAAACCTCTGCTTTGAAATATTCTCCCACCTGTATTTCTGACATGCACTCACTCATGCTACAGCTCTTAGGAGCAGAGAACAGAAAAGCAAGGTTTAAGGCTGGCTCATAACAAGACACTCCTAATCTGAATTCCCATTGAAAATCCCCATACTTTTTTCACAGCCATTGATAGCTGGATGGGGAAAGCATACTGCGCACTACAGAATGATGGCTGTGTATTGTCCCTGTCAGGAAGACCATATCTTTCATGACCCAGATTTATAACGAGTATGCGAGAGCCCCCCAAATAAAGCCTGCTACCAGGTTCTCACTGGATCTATAATATAAATAAATCATGCTCCTGTGGCATACTCAGAGCAGAAAGCAAACATTCTTGAATCTGCAAAACAAGAGATGTGAGGAATGCTACTAGCTTTAATGAGAGAACATCATAATTGGCTTCAAGAGATTATCAGAAATTAAGTCCCTACAGCATCATCCCATGATGAGTGTCAGTTTATTAATTAGTGCTGGGTGTTCTGCTTTGCAGACTTATTACTTACATCCTGATCGTAAACAGGTCCCTACCAGCCACTTTTCTCATGGATTGCTCTAACAGAAGCTGCTAGTAAATCGTGTCCTCCCTAAAAGAGGGCATGTGTTGCGGTGAGACCTGGAGACCGACCTCCTGTCATAGCTGCCAAGTTTTCCCTTTTCTCGCAAGGAAGCCTATTCCGCATAAGGGAATTTCCCTTAAAAAGGGGGATAACTTGGCAGCTATGCCTCCTGTGTTGTGGGTGGATAAAATTGGTCAGCCACAACACCCAATTAGTAGGTCCCTTGATGCTGGGTTCAATCTGGCCAATGGGGCGCAATCCAAACGGATCAAGGGACCTATGCATGCATGTGACCCATGCATGTGACCCAGAGCTTCCTCTTTCAGTGCGTGCAATCAGAACAAGCTAACAGCGTGTCCTCTGTGCAGCCAAGATTTACCTTCGATGGATCATCCTGGTGATTTATTTTCGTTATCCCTTCTTTCCCTTTAATTCCTTCCAATTGTTTTCTTCCCCTCCTTGGTTAATTACTCATTTCCCTTCCTTTCCTTTCCTTTCCCTTCCCTTCCCCCCTGAGCGCTCCCAGTCTGCGGAGCTTGCCGCCGCCTGCTTAATTTTCCCTTTGAGCAGCGCCTTTTTTGTTCTTGGTTCCAGCTGCGGCTGCAGCTTTGGAACTTTGAATTTATCAGGTGATTTGTGCATTTTGTTATCTGGGCTATTCTATCCAGCCAATCGGGTTGGGCATCTGAGAGATTAGCTAGTTTTCCATTACCATTCTGTTTTAGGGGCTGGTGGGGGATTTCCTAGGGCCGGGAAACCCCCCCCCCCTTGTTAGCCTGATCGCCATTTAGTTCTCTTTTCCGATTTGGGGGAGGTTGTTGCCGCAGCAAATTTGGTGGGAGCGCCATCTTGTTTTGGCGGGAGTGCCATCTTGATCCCAGGGTGCTTTTATTACTGTGTGTACGTTTCAGTACCCCCCCCCTGGTTTGGTAAAGAAGGGATCAAGATGCCTATTATGGGGAATCCCAGTCCTGCTCTCCCTTCTAAAAGGGTGATTAGAGGCCTGTCTCGGTCATTGCATTCAGCGCCAGCTCCAGCGGTTCCTCAGCTTACACTTAATCGCTTGGGTGCAATCATGGCTCAGACCCTGCAGCCATGTCAAGGTTTAATACAGAGCTTGAGTCTTTGGCTCAGCAATTTGGCCCCTCCACATCTTCCACTGCTTTTGAGGCTCATGGTCTTCAGATGTGAGCGAAGGGAGCGAGGCTTATAACCCTTCTGGTGCCTTGCTCTCCCAATTTCAGCCTTTCAGGATCCCAGTCCCAGCTAGCCCTAGGGGTCATCCTAGGAGTATGGGTGCCATGATGCAGCGGGCCTTCCAGTCTGGACTGCCTCATTCGCAGTCAGCACCCCCAGGGCCTGGGAGTTCGGGGCCTCAGTTTGCACAGCATGTGGGGGGGGTCTTTTCCCCAGCCAAGCTCCCCACGTTTTTAGTTCTGTGCAGGTTCGGTAAGCTCCTTCAAGGGAGGCGCTCAGCATCCAGTCTTCGGAGGAGGATCTCCCGGTGCCTAGAGTCCCTTCTTCTGGCAGCAAGCGGCAGACGAGTTGTCGCTCCAAACGCTGGGTCAAGAGGCGCAGAAATGGCGATACCTCCTCTTCTACTGGTACGTCTTCTCAGACCTCTGATGACGATTCAGACGTGGTTCTTGGTCTGTATTGGGGTCACAGTGAAGGGGCTTCCCAGGTTGGTGTGGCAGCGTAGAGACAACACACACAGGGCCAGGTATGGCCTTCCTCTGGAATGCATTGATGGCGAACCTGTCAAAGACGTTAAACTTTCGTCCAATGCTGTCAGGGATATTATTCCAGGTGCGCATTTGCCATCCAGGATGCGAAATAGGATACTCAATGGTCGCTATGTGGATATTTTCAAATTCCTTCCCCCCAATGAATGCCCAGACAAGGATAAGCAGGTTGCATCAGGCAAGGGCAAGGCCAGCTCCCTTAAAGTGGAGAGAACCTTTGAGAAGTTGCTTGATGCATTTCAAGTATTTGCTGGGGTTATTTCTGCAGCTTACCCTAAGAGAAGTTTGCACCTGTGGATTTATAAATCTTTGGTGCATAAGGCCTTTGCATTGGCCGGTGAGGCGGCAGCTAGAAGCTACGATGAGAGTTTTTGACATCAGGCCGCCAGAATCCCCTCTGCTCTATGGGATCATAAAGATCTTGATGTGTGGACTACTTATGTCTCTCCAAATTTTAAGAGTAAGTCCACTGAGCAGCCAAAATTCCAAGCAAGATGTTCAGAAGCCAGGGAGGCACCTTATTTGTTGGGAATACAATAAGGGGTCCTGTCAGCATCAGGGTTGTATTCCCATGTTTGTGATAAGTGTTTCAGGAGTTACCCTGCCACATCCTGTGGGGCTAAGCACCCCTTTCAAGGGGCGAGGAGAGGCTCCCAGCAGGAAGCCCGTGATGTTAAGTGAGGTCTTATTGACCCTAGCTCACACTCCCATTAAGTTGCCTGCCTTGAGGGCATGGCTGCACAGGTACCCTGACACAGCTGCTGGTTCATATTTGTGGCTTGGATTTTCTGAAGGCTTTTGTATCCCAGTGGCATTCCCGCCCAGGGCTTCGAAAGTTGAAAATCAGAAATCAGGTAGAGAAATGCCTGATGATGCAAGGCAAAAGATCAGGAAGGAATTGGCTTTGGGCAGGATAGCTGGCCCACTTGAGTGCCTTCCTTACCCGGATTTGCACCTTTCCCCTTTGGGCGTGGTGCCTAAAAAGGCCCCCGGGGAATTTCACTTGATTCATAATTTATATTACCCACAGGGTTCATCAGTAAATGATGCTATCCCTCCTGAGTTGTGTTCTGTCAAGTATGCCACCTTTGACCAAGCGGTTAAGTTGATCAGGAGTTTTGGGAAAGGTGCACTTTTGGCAAAGTGTGATGTGGAAACTGCCTTCCGCTTACTTCCTGTTCATCTACATGACTTTAAGTTGGGTTCCAGTTGAAAGGAGCTTATTATGTGGATAAGGCTATGCCAATGGGCTGCTCTATATCCTGTGCAGCCTTTGAAGCCTTCAGTACATTTTTGGACTGGGCCTTGCATACCAAGACAGGTTTCAGGGGCGTGACCCATTACCCCGATGACTTTTTATTAGGTGTTCCCTTGGCGGCTGATAAAACTGAAGGCCTAGTCACAAGGTTGTCTTACCTTGGAATTCAGTTGGTAATTGTGGCATTAACTTCTGCTTTGCCTGTAGTAAAATTGGTGGCTTTGCTTGACACCATTATGGAATTTTTGCCACCAGAAAAAGTTACCTTGAGGCAGATTCAGTCTCTATTGGGCCATTTGAATTTCACGTGCAGGGTGGTAGCCCTTGGTTGCCCCTTTTATGCACGCTTAGTGAGACTTTCCACAGGCCTGCAGTCAGTGTTAGCCGCCCTGAGGCCGGTCTTGGCCAGGGAGGTGGGGTATAAATTATTATTATTATTATTATTATTATTATTATTATTATTATTATCCTAACTTCCTTATGTTAGTCATCATAGTCACAAGTCACTGCAATGGTAGGTCAGGGCTACACATTTTCTGACTCATCAAGCTAAAAATACCCCAGCAGCCATGTATTATAATCAGCCAAGGATAGCTAGGTAGCTTCATTCAGGTCGATAGGTTGTGAAGGTTGTGTAGGCCTCCCCTACACAAACTGCACTCGATCACCCAAATGGGTGACTAACCAAAGGTTTAGATGTCACTCTCATCATAAGGATTAATCATGTTGTTCTGTGGGTTGGCTGTCTTAGCATCTGCCTCCAATAGCACCATATGTCTTTTCACAGCATCCATTCTGTATATTGAATGTGTGCTTCCTGATAGCATATGAATATTCTATAAGCTGCAGAGTCATCATGGCAAGATCATGAGGGACATATCTCTTAAACCTATCCAGCTATGAGAAAAGTAGAGATGCTTGAGGAATTGGACATTTGCATATGTCAACAAGCATATAGATATAGATGATTAAGCTGACATAGTGTACTTGGACTTTCAATAAGCTTTTGACAAAATACCTCACCAAAGACTCTTGAGCAAGCTTAGCAGTCCTGGAATAAGAGGAGAGGTCTTTCTGTGGATCAGGAATGGGTTACGTAACAGCAAGCAGAGACCAGGAATAAATAGTTTTCTCAATGTGTGATGTAAAACTGGAGTCTCAAAGGATCTATATTGGAACTTGTCCATTTTAACCTATTCATAAATAATCTAGTCAGGAGTGACCAGTGAGGAACCTGAGTTCCCTGAAGCAAGGGTAGAATGCCAGCACTGGGTGGAGTCAAAACCAAAGAGAGGCAGAGCTGGATACATCATGGACTAACTGCTCTGGAACAAAGACTGACTTGCTTCAATTTTCACCATAGCAACTTCAGTTTAGAATTCCCAGCTCTGTTCAGATTAGGTCTGCTCAGAGGTAAGCCCCATTTGTTTCATGAAGTTACTCTCAAATAAGTATAGAGGGGGGTGTGTGTGTGTGTGTGTGTGTGTGTGTGTGTGTGTGTGTGTGTGTGTGTTAGGGAAACTGACCAATGCAGCAAGTAAAAGTAATTCCTTTCTATTTTAGTGTGCCACAGAGAGAGAGAGAGAGACCCGGTAGAAGCCTACCAATTCCTTCTTTAAAGGGCCCTTCCTTTCCCGAAGCCATGGATTTTAAAAATCATTTTATCTTTGTCAAATAAAATACTACATCTTGCAATTGTTTTGAAACTATACAGGGAGGGGGGAAACTAAGGAGGAAACTGTCTTGGAGGAAGAGGTGTTTACTGGAATGCCTACAAAATCTTAACAGTAGTGGTACCTCGGGTTACAGGCACTTCAGGTTACAGACGCTTCAGGTTACAGACTCCGCTAACCCAGAAATAGTACCTCGGATTAAGAACTTTGCTTCAGGATGAGAACAGAAATTGTGTGGCGGCGGTGCAGAAGCAGCGGGAGGCCCCATTAGCTAAAGTGATACCTCAGGTTAAGAGCAGATTCAGGTTAAGAACGGACCTCCAGAACAAATTAAGTTATTAACCTGAGATACCACTGTATTCAGGAAATCTATTGCAGGAACATTGGTCTTTCAGAATGGGGGTGGGGAACTTTGCTGTCATCCAGATATTGTCAGACTCCAAATCACATCATCTCTGGCCAGAATGACCAATGGTTTAGGGATAACAGGAAATGCACTCCAACAATATTTGAAGTACTATTGGTCCCCCACTTGTTTTAGAGTTCCATGCTGCCATTCTACACAAACACCTGGGAATACATTCCACTGAATTCAGTGAGATTCACCTTGAGTAGACTTGTATAGGATTGCACTATTAATAAACTTACAAACAGAATGTGCTGATTGATTACCTTCTAATCCAGAATTGCTAATGCCCCCCTCCAATGAAACAGTACACTGTTAACATAGATCGGCATTCTGCTTGTAGATATTTTGTTCCTTTTGCATTTTTTAAACAGGCAGTTGTTATGCTATAGAAAGCTTTTTATTCTTCTGTTATGAAGAAGTAAATCAAAGGGATAGAAGTTTTTATCCCCCTTCTATTGTTCACAAAACTAGTAGTGCTGGTTGCTATTTCCGTTGCAATTTAGTTTATAGTACCCTGGGACACACATGTGTTATATTCTGTCTCCTCAATTAGAGCCAAGGGCAAAAGAAAAAAAAAATATTTTGTAAGTTTGGTAGAATTCTCCTCTTTCCAGCCAACAGCTGTAGAGCTTACTCATGCATTTTCCTCCTGTTCATTTTTATTACAGTGATGTGTTTGCTACAGATAAGCTTGAGGAAGAATCTGCAAATTGGCTGCATTCCAAATTCTATATTTTGCCCCCATTTTCAATCATTATAAACCATTGCATCATTACGCAAGGTCAGAACAAAAATTGTCAAATCATGCTTATCTAGGCTTTGAAGGTTCCAAAGTTCAGATAAGACTGGTTGAGATAACGGGCAGCACTATTGGTGACTATTATAAAGAGCCAGGAGCAATAGCACACCATGCAGAAGGTGATACTTCTTTAGGCAATGCTCCTGAGCACACCTGAGTAGGAAAATTCCACAGAAACAAATGGTGCATACTTTGTGTTTTCCTGAGACTACAGTGCAGAAGGGAAGCAGCTTCTGGCCCAGTCAGTTCAGTCATAGGACCAAGGGTCTTTGGGCAGCTGCATTCCCTGCTTCCAAAAGAGAACCTCACATGGGGGAGATAGCCAACCTGGTCCAATCCATCTTCTGCAGAAAGAGCAATAGCTCCCTCATCCCACCTGCCGGAAATCACCATTGTTCTGGAACTCCATGAGATGGAGTGTGACTGTAAGTAGGCAGAGATGACTCTCTCAGTTTCCCATTTTTACAGTTTAAATAATAATAATAATAATAATAATAATAATAATAATAATAATAAATTAATTATACCCCACCCCCAACAGAAAAATGAAATAAAATAATCTATTAAACATTAAAAGCCTCTCTCCCTAAACAGGGCTGCCTTCCGATGTCTTCTAAAAATCTGGTACCCCGTTTCTCCGAAAATAAGATGTAGCCATAAAATAAGCCATAGCAGGATTTTTAAGCATTCAAGGAATATAAGCCATACCCCGAAAATAAGACATAGTGATAGGCGCAGCAGCAATGCCGGCCGCAGCAGGAAGGGGGGGGGGGAGGACATCCCCTGAAAATAAGCCATAGTGGGTTTTTTTGAGTAAAAATAAATATAAGACGGTGTCTTATTTTCGGAGAAGCGCGGTAGCTGTTTTTCTCTTTGACATCTGATGGGAGGACGTTCCACAGGGCGGGTGCCACCACCGAGAAGGCCCTCTGCCTGGTTCCCTGCAACTTGGCTTCTCACAATGAGGGAACCGCCAGAAAGCTCTCAGTACTGGACCTCAGTATCCAGGCAGAACGATGGGGGTGGAGACGCTCCTTCAGGTAATTTCTCATTTATACATTCTTATATTCAGTTGGGGGTGAGGTGTTGGGGTTGTTGGGGTTTTTTCTCTTTCTTTTAGATCTTGTGATTTATGTGGGGATTGTTCAGTTTAGTTGTGTATTTTTTATGTTTTATTTATTGTTTATGACTGCTTTTGTTATTTTTTCATGTTGTAAGACATAGTTGAAATGTGTAAAAGTGGCATGCAAATAAAATTACGTCTGTCTGTATGATGAGTTAGAGAAGGTGATATATGCTCTTTGCTACAGTGGGTGGCTCAACTGGCAACAGAAATTCAGTTTTCCATTTTGGCTTCAAAATGACATTAATGCAAGATTCCAAGGGCTTCAAGCATTTACGCAGGACTCGTGTTTCCTTCTGGAATGAGGCACTGTAGCCTGTGGTATCTTTATTATATAACCGCTAGATTAGATTACTGCTACATGTTATAGCCAGGGCTGCCTCTGAAGACAGTTCAGAAACTTCAGCTGGTGCAGAATTCAGCAGCTAGGTTGCTCACTGGGACAAGGCAGTTTTAGCATACTACACTGATCCTGGTCTGACCACTGGCTATCAATTAGTTTCCAAGCCCAATTCTAAGTACTGTTTCTGACCTGTAATTCTTTAAAAGGCTCAGGACTTCAATGATTGCCTCTCCCCATATGAACCACCCCAGATCCTGGAACCATCATCTGAAGCCCTTCTTCATGTTTTTCCTCCCCAAGAGGTCCAGAGAGCGGCAAATCAGCTACGCACACACTTTTCTGACATGAGTGTTAATAATGATGTAAATAAAGTAATACATAAGTAAAACGAAGACTGAGTAAATATGTTTTATGTAAATTGTGTGCATCTGTTTATCTGAACCTGTGACTGCAGAGTTTTTCTTTTTTATTTCATAAAATTTATACACCGCATAAAAAACCACACACCACAAAGCAGTTTAGAAAAAGATAAAATCATAAAATCGAGACAAATTCACAACCATACTTTAGTTAACATACAATATTTAAAATACTAAAACAGTTTAAAATTACCTCAACTTTCTAAGCATATTGGTTGGTAGGCTTGTCTAAACAGGAATGTTTTTAGCTGGCACCAAAAGGGCATTTTACCTTTACACCCATCATTTTCTGCCTAGCTGAAGGGAGTGAGGATTCCTATACACATTTTATTATATTAACTGGACAACCCATAATTCTGTAAGGATCAGTATAGTTTGAAATGATTAACACTCGAGACTTAAAAAGAATCTCCTGCCTTAGTATCTTATTTCTAAATTTAGATCTTAACATTACTGAATGCTAGCCAACCTAATTAACCATTCATCAGAGCTAACATTGATTTTCTTTTTATTAAGTGACCCTGTTATCGTGAAACTATAAGGACATTTTGCCAAAGACTGTATGAGGGGAAAACAGTGTGTATTAAATTACAAATGCTTGAGATAGCTTACTAATATACATTGCAATGCATAGTAGTTCTAGCATGAAACTAGTATAAAATAAACTGTCACACGGCCTTTCCATCCACTTTAATGAGTCAGAAAATAAAATGGGTATCTGGTATTATACAGACATGTTTGAAGAAAAGAACAATAATGTATTCAAAACTATTTATCAGAGGCAAAAATGAACATTTCTGGATAATTCCAGATGAACACAAATCATACAGAATCATTAGCTGCTAACTAAGAAGAGCTTTTGCTCCATATTTACAAAACAGATAAAGGGGGAGAAAAAATCTCCAAGTAGCGTAAAATGTAGCACACCCTTAAATAAGTTGTCTCAATAATTACAGAGGTTTCAAAGATACCCTTACACATCCATTGTCTCATTTCCCATCTCTGATTTCTTTTGTTTGCAGAGGTTAACAGTTCACATGCTTAAAATACTCCATACTGTGAATTTTTAAAATTGCTGTGCGTCTCAGAGTGTTTTGTGGGTGCTAAAATATACCTGAACTTGGACCCAGAGGTGAGCAAGTGGATGGAATTCTGGGCGGCAGGGGTCCTGTTCTGTGAACATTTGTGCCAGATCAAGTGAATGTCCTCAGGCTAACGTTGCTAAGACCTTGTGAAAAAGAGTGTGCAGCTCCTTGTGCCAGCTAACACACATCTGAATCCATGGGCAAGAGATTGCTCTACACCTCGGGCACACCTCAGGATTTCCGTTCTCTTCTGTCACGCAAAGATCTTATGCTGTCAGCAAAAAAGACATTCTCACTGAGGTAGAAGTCTTCCACTCACAAATCAAACCCTTGGGTATCAAAGACGATAACGATAGCGATAACTGCAGATAGCTATTGTCTTGAACTAGCAGGATATCAAGCACAGAAGAGGTGTTATTTCAGTTACTGAATAGATTTTTGCTGTATGTGATTATTATTTTTAAGAAAAGTGAAAAGGAATAAATTATAACTTATATCCAGCCAAGTCTTAATCAGAGTAGACCCACTGAAACCAATGCTGCACATGCTGAAGATGATGTTCACTTTCTGACAGCACGTAAGTTACCTAGAAAGAAGTTTAACCTGAATATATATATATATTCCTTCTCTCATGTATACAGTGGTACCTTGAGTTACAGACACTTCAGGTTACAGACTCTGCTAACCCAGAAATAGTACCTCGGGTTAAGAACTTTACCTCAGGATGAGAACAGAAATTGCGGCTCGGCGGCAGCAGGAGGCCCCATTAGCTAAAGTGGTGTCTCAGGTTAAGAACAGTTTCATGTTAAGAACAGACCTCCGGAACGAATTAGGTTATTAACCCGAGGTACCACTGTACAGCTAAGTCATGGAGAGGTTTGACTTAGCCCTGGAAAAGGTATTATAGATGATTCCTTCTGACTTGACTTTAAAAAGGGAGTTGAAACAGGTCAGCCTTTATTTTATTTTTAAATTGCATCTTTGAGACACAATAGTTTTTTCTCTCACACACATTCATTTTGTTATAATCTGATACCAGACAGAAAGAAATAAGAAAGCCATTGAAAGATTCAAACATGTGCATGGAAATGTTAAAAGCACAAGCCTGTGCATTTTGAAAGGAAAGGAAATATTTTTACTGTTGATGGAAGAATGTGCTACTCACCTGAATTCACCATCATGAGGATGAAATTGGTTTTTCCAAATAATTCCCATTTATTTTCTCACTTCTGCTGTATTAGAAGTGTCTTTGCTTCACTCTCCAAGCATAGATACTTGAAAATTGTTCCATTTTCTTGAAAATAAGAGTTCCTTATGCTATAAAACTTTCTCCAATTGACTCTATATAAGAGGAACAGAAGGGATATGAATAAATAACAATAAGTTTCTTACAGATTTGGGGGTTGGTATAACAAAACAGAACAAGTACATAAATATTAGACAATGTTTCATTTATTATGTCACCTGTAGATTTTCCAAAATACAATATTTCTTCCAAATGTGTGGGGAGGAAACATGAGAATCCTTTAGATAGTGACATACCCACAGTCAAGAAGTAAATCTCATGGTTTGTTTGTATCATTGCTGCAGTTCCCTCCCTAGTTTATCTCATTCTATGAGTCCCAGAACAACTTGCCATATTTTTCTTTATACCCCGAAGGACTCACATTAGCAACACGTCTTCTTCTAGTTCTGCAAATGATGACGGAAGTGTAAATTTCTGTCACTTGTATACAAACCCAGAGAGAGACACAAACACCATTATAGGATTTCTCTAAAGTATTGACATGTAGCTTGTAGTGCCCTCAGTGCCAAAACACAAAGATGCTATAATGGCAGCAAATAAATTACCAGTGTCACGGGGACACAAAGAAACAATTTACCATTTTAAGATGCTCTTTAGCCCTGGCTTCATAATTTTTATTTATTTCCTGCTTTTTCCTCCAAGGACTTCAGGCCAGTGTACATGAAACTCTCTTTCCCCCATTTTTATCATCCAAACTATGAAATAGGTCAGGCTGTGATACAGTGATTGACCAAGGTCAGTGTGTGTGCTTCATGGCTGAGTGGAGATTTGAACCTGGATTTCCTCACTCCTAGTCTTATTGCAAGTCCATGAGGTTAAGTTCAAAAACATGAAAGCTAAATTCCTCCTCTATGAAGTGTTCCCAGCATCTATGTTGTTTTTGCTGTGAATTAGTAGCACTGAAGTGACCTCTCCAGGGTGCAAGCCTGGGCAAGTGTGTGTGGATGTCCTGGGCGGCCCAAACAGCAATACCCCTCTCTCGGCCTCACTGATATGGTCCAAAGGAAAGCAGAACACTGATTTATTTTATTCATTTCTTAAATTCAACCCTCCATTCTTCCAAGGACCTCTAGGTGGTATACACTGTTCTTCCTTCCCCCATTTTATCATCACAACCACTCTTTGGAGTAAACTGGACTGAGATCTATGGACTGAGTATCATCTTGCCCAACTAGAGAATTGAACCTGAGTATACCCAGTAGTTGTCCAACTTTCTAACAACTACATGATGTTGGCTCTCCACGGCAACCACACCCTAAATTAACACACTAGTTGACTTTCTCATATTCCCATTGATAATGGATTCCTGTAGAGTGTTGACTAAGACCAGGGAGACCAGAGTTCAAATACTCACTTAGCCATAAAGTTCACTTCCATTTTCTCTCCAATCCCACAACACCCTGTATCTTCCCAATCTGCTTCAGAGGGTACCCCAATGCTCCAGGGCAGGTTTTCACATGGAAGACTGCAGGGGAAAATACATTGCTCCAGTGGCGTTTTTTCCCCACTGGCAGATGGGCACAATTGTATTTTGCTCAGTGTTAGTAGCACTTGTTTACCCTTTAGCCTGGAGAAGAGAAGGTTAAGGGGTGATATGATAGCCATGTTCAAATATATGAAAGGATGTCATATGGAGGAAGGAGAAGGATTGTTTTCTGTTGCTCCAGAGAAGCGGACACGGAGCAATGGATTAAAACTTCAAGAAAGAAGATTCCACCTAAACATTAGGAAGAACTTCCTGACAGTAAGAGCTGTTCGGCAGTGGAATTTGCTACCAAGGAGTGTGGTGGAGTCTCCTTCTTTGGAGGTCTTTAAGCAGAGGCTTGACAGCCATATGTCAAGAATGCTTTGATGGTGTTTCCTGCTTGGCAGGGGGTGGACTGGATGGCCCTCGTGGTCTCTTCCAACTCTATGATTCTATGATTCTATGAACAGAGGAAAATACAGGGAAGTCTTTTTACTGGGTTCAAACTTGGGAAGATCTACAATTTTACCATACAATTCTTAAAAGCACACTGTTCACATTGTCTATATAAATGCTTTTCTTAATTGTTTTTTTTTTAATCTTACTGTCAGCCTCGCTTGGAATTTATTTGTTGAAAACGGGACACATAGTGACATTTGAAAAAAGAAAACACCCAGAAGATGAGATATATGTTGCTGCCGCCACAATGACAGATTTCAGAACTGATGAGTGATTGATAAAATAGCAGCACAAAATGACAGGCCTCAAAAATCACAAAAAAATGCTGAATGTTATTCCCTCGGTACCTTAGCAGACCCATGTCCTTTTTTCTGACTGCTGAAACTTTAGAATGGAAACTATATGTGGAAGGTATAGGATTTATGTTTACCAAAACAACAGCCTCCTCTTTCAAATGTACTCCAGTTGACTTCTCCCTGAGCTGACCGTGTCTAGTCCTGCACTCATCCTTAGCTTGGCTTAATTTTATTTTGCATACAGATTCATTTGTATTTTACATAGAACCTGGAAAACTAGAGCAGCCTGTCTTGATGTAAATCTATTGGAGGGGCTGCCAAGCTTTTGAAATCAGTGGGCACATTTGGAATTTTGAGAAAGTCTCATGGATGCCAGTCACAAAATGTCTGCCATGGGGGTATGTGGCATATCACAAAATGGCTGTGGTGGGGGCATGGCAAAATGTTTGCCACATCTTTAAAAGCAGGAAAAGAGACAAGAGCACAACATTGTTGAGAGCACCATCAGCTGCCTCATCAATGAGAGGAAAGGCACCTACATCAGCCACTGCCATATACATTCACACAGAGAAGCTCTTCACACCTCTCCTCTGTTCAAAACTGATGGGAGGATGAGCTTGCAGTTCTGGCACCTGATATAATGCGTGTATGATTAAAGCAGTTTCTCGTGTACAGAATACATTAGTACAATAGGAGTTACTGGTGAACACATTGGCACCCAGAGGCATCAGTCTTGGTGATCCCTGACAGGGCCGGCGCGTCCATTAAGGCAAACTAGGCAGTTGCCTAGGGCGCCAAAATGGAGGGGGCGCTGGCACGACAGGGAGCGCTGCTGGCTTCGCAGGACTCGCTCTGCCACGCGGCCGCTGTGCCCCGACGCCACCTACCCACATCCAGGGCGGGTGGCAGCAGCAGCACCGGTGCAGCCCAGGTGTGCCCACAGTGCCGAGGGCAGCAGCATGTGGAGGACATGTGGGGCGAGAGCAGTCCCTTCCCGCGGCATGCGCGCCAGAGCCGGGCCTTCAGCTCCAGGCGCCGTTGACGTGCTCTACTTCTTGGGCAGGCGGGAGCAGCTGTTGTTGCGCCTGGGGGTCCGTGGCTGAAGCCCGAGGGCGGCCAGAGCAACCCAGCCGTCAACGTCGCAGGTAAGCGGGAGGGGCGCTGGGAAGGGAAGGGGGTGAAGGCTGGGCCAGGCCCGCAGGGAGGAGGCAGATGCCGGGGGGGGGGCAGAAGGTGATCTCGCCTAGGGCACAAAAAACCCCAGCACCGGCCCTGATCCCTGACTAAACAGCCCAATTAGGACTGAACATGCTCCATGGTCACAAATGTTGAGTGGTAACTGCTTTGGGGGCTGACTGGGAATACTGAATGGGAACAAGAATGGGGTATTCATGAATGAAGTAATGGCTGGCTGGCTGAAGCACTGAACAGGAACAGTCTAAGCTGCAACATTTTGTTGCGGATCCCACTTCTCTTTTTACTAAGGCTATTTCAGGACATGGGATATATACCATCCAAATAGAATGCCCAGTATTTGTGCTTTCAAGTAATAATAATAATAATAAATCCATGTTATTTGAAAGGCTGATTGCCCTGAAAGCAAATGCTCAGTCAATTATGTATTTCCTTAAAAACAAGGGTCAATGCAAAAACAGATGGCAAACTATCAGAATCATATTAAGATTTTCTCTCATTATTTCTAAACACATACCATAATTTTAAGGATTTGGCTATAATTCTGAGTATTCATAGGTAGCAATACTAAAAGCCTTTATCATGTAATACTGTTTGCTGAATTTTGCATTTAAAGGAAACCCCCTATTTCTATTGTTATATTCTCCTTGCTATTTATGTCCTTTATTGTTTTACGTAGGTCCTTCACTACAGACCTCTTCAAACAAACTTGAACTTGTGTGAATGAGGAATAATACAGTTGTTCTCTACAAGGAGCCAAATTTATCATCATATGAAAGACCACTCAAAATGTATTTGCTATTTACATTCCTTATTTAGGTCTCAGTGGAGTGTCAAATACTTTCTACATCTTGCCCTGGCCTTCCAAAATAAAGGGGGTAGGGCTGAATTTTGTTCAGCAGGAATTTCACTAAGTTTTGCAAATTAAAATCACAGCAAAAAAACAACACGAAGGAGGAAGCGGGGTTGAGCGCTTGATGTTTTAATGTTAATTAAAAAGCAGTAATTGATTGTTATCAGACCACCCTGGGAACATTAGATTCTTTAAACTTGATGTTAATTTTATGCAGATTAACTAAAATACAGAATCTAGCTTCATGTCGTTCCTTTTCTCCCTCCCTCTGGGTTCTTTTCCCTCCCTTACCTCAATCAGTCTCCTTTCTTCCTTTGCTTTCCTTTTTAAACAAGTGGCTGTCGCCTAGTGTAAACCACCTATCTCCTGAGTGGAATAATCTCTTGAGAAACAAGAATTGCGAGTCTTTAGAAATTGGAAAATGTTTCATGTCTTACTTTCATCTCCTGAAAGACAACTTTGAAAACTCCTGAGGAGAAGCAGATGCATTCTAAAATCAAGTATTCATAGTATTGTCTGGAAAAACCTATTGCACCCGCAGCTCACAATGTCTGTAAGTGGGCAGCAGGTTGGGGGGCGGGGGGGCGGGCGTGAGAGAGAGCAAAGAGAAACTGAAAGTAACATAGAGTTTCACGATTCCAGTACTGTGTTCTGGGGCAGACACCTATATCTATTCCCTTGGAAATATGTAGACGCAAAATGATTCTGACACATTTATTCACCAAATAGAGACTTGCATTTTCAGTTTTGGGAAACGGGGTGTTCGTGCAGGGGTGGGGGGCAGATTTTGAGTTACTTGTCCCTAGTGCCAGTTCCCTCCCTCCCCACAAAAAAGAAAGGAAGGCTCTTGTCAGTATTACCATGAGCTGTACAGAAGGTGTATGTGACTTCATGACTCCTCTGTAGCTAGAAATGGAGATAATGAAGGAATGAAGTTTCTCTCCTCCTCTGCCTGCATTCACCTGTCTGCTCCCACTCATGACCTGGCTCGCCAACCTCCTCGGCCAGCTTCCTCAAGGTCTCTCTCTTTCTGTTCCCACTCAGGGTCTTTCCTCAGTGCCTCTTGCATGAAGAGGAGTCCTAGTAACTGAAGGAGGGGAAAGGGAGGGGGGAGCCACTCTCACCTCCCAGCAGATGCTACTTGACACATTTGCCTCATTCAGCCTCATAGTAGAACTGGCCCTGTTGTGGACATCACAGTCTCTGCTGATCTTCATTTCTAAGCTCCTTTGATGTCCAATGGTCCAACCACCTTGATAACCAGGTTTGTTTGGTTTTTTGCTTCTAATGTTCTGTTTAAAACTTACAAGATACTGATACAATGAAACTGATACAGATAATGAGGATTACATCAGGCATAGGCAAACTCCAGCCCTCCAGATATTTGGAACTACAATTCCCATCATCCCTGACCACTGGTTCTGTTAGCTAGGGATGATGGGAATTGTAGTCCCAAACATCTGGAGGGCCGGAGTTTGCCTATGCCTGTATTACATCAAGCATCACCGCTGGTATGGTGTGAAACCTATAGTTAAATTCTGACCTTTTTACCCTGTTGCCAGTGGCCTTTGTTCCATCAATGACAGACTTAGGCGCATTAGGGGTTCCAGGAAAAGAGGGAAGCTGCCGTGCAATGGGAGAGCTGTACCTGTGTTCGCCACACACCTGCCATTAGTGTCCAGAGTGCAGGGACAATTCCCTTATGCAACCGCAAGGCCAGATCGACAGCAGCAAAGAGATTTTGCAATGACAAAATTCTGCAGATATGCCTGCAAGTTTCTTCCCTTTTCTATGACTCCTTTGTTCCCACATAATTACTTTCATTATTTTCCTTGAACAATTACCATAACAATATGATATATCAAGAAAACTGGGCAAAGCATCAAGATTGTTTTGCAGCAAATTTTGTAGTGATGCATAATTCTGGCCAGTGTTTGGGGAAGGGGGTGGGGTGGGGAGGAATGGAGAAGCAGCCCATCTGTATGCTTAAATATGATTTGTGATGCTGCCATCATCTTTGTTAGTAGCATTTATAAAATTGTGTATGATGACATTTACAAATTTAGGGCACAAACCCCTGGAAATTTTCCTTGGCAGGAGAACTTCATGCTGGATTGATCTCTTGTCGGAGTGTCAGCTGCATTTCACAGATGAACCAGGAAATCAGGAAATTACCATAAGCTTTGAGAAGTATGAAATGTAGATAAAGTGGTATACATACATGCAAATAAATTATACATATCCAAACTAAATCATTATCTAAATACATTTTCCCATTGTTAAACTTCTTCATTGTTTCCTATTGGTCCTGCCACGTTTATCTTTTCTTTGCACATCTAAAAATGTGTAAGGTTCTTCGTCCATTTCCTGTAAAAAGCATCTAGCCTAACAGTTCCCTTTCTAACAACTTGGCTTGTAACATCTTAACATATTAGTTGCTTATTATTCTCCTTAAAGTGACAGCTCAAACAGCATGAAGTGTTTTCTATTTGGTATCCCCCCAGGGGAAATCTGTGTAAAATAACAAGTTGTTAAGAAGAAACAGAACTAGAGACAGGCAGAACCACTTGGTTCTGCTCCATAGAGTCTTGATGGAGAGCAGAATGAACACCAGAATGAACAACAACAACAACAACAACACAGTGCATTACAGAAGCAGAATGGCTTTAACAGTTCACTTTATAGTGAAGACCACATTCTCCTGACCTATCGCTGCATCACAGACTGCGTAGAGACTGTGTAGAGACATTGCATTCCGGGATGGAAAGTAGAAGGCTTCCAACAGCAGCGTAGCTAGCCGCTCAGGTGCCCGGTAGAGTGTGTGGGTCCTGCAGCCGGGGCAGGGCAAGCTGCCCATGGGGATGGGGTGAGCCAAGGCGGGGCACGCTGTGTGGAGCCTCTCCGCAACCTCCCCCTCAGCTGTAGGGCGGCTGAGGCGGTGGGCAGGCGCAAGCCCCGAGCTGCTCGAGAAAGCAGTGCAGAGCTTGCAGGCAGTCTGCCCGCCGCCTCTCCCTCAGGAGAGATGCGTGGCTCAGGCACGCTGCAGGCCCCACTGTGTGGTGCCCAGTGCCCCCCGCCTCACCTAGCTACCAGTGGCGTAGGAAGGGGGGTGCGGGAGTAATTTTTAAAAATATATATATATATAATGTCATGAGCCCAAATTTTTAAAATTTATTTTAAAAACACACATTTTTTGCCATTTTGTCACCTCCCTCAGTGATGACACCCGGAGCGGACCACACCCACTTCACCCCCCTTCCTACGCCACTGGCTTCCAATTTGTTGGATGAGAGGCATAACACCTTACGATGAGAGGGGCATTTGGCACAATCTCCCCAATACACTGCATCCTAAAGCTTTCTAATCCAGAGATTTTCCTATATCTCAGTGTACAGAGACTATTTTTCTATAAAGAAGTGTTCAGCTCAGTGAGCCTTTGCTTGCAGTCTAGAGTGCCACAGACCAGGTTCATTTGCCACCACTGTGAAAACTAGGCCTTACAGTGTGTACACCTCCAGAAACACTGTTAATTTGAAGTTGATGTAGGCAAAGAAGTGAACTATCTCCATTCCAAATAGGTAACCAGTGATAGATTGAAGACTGAAAAAGAAATACTTCAATTTTCCTGAATAAGAAGTGAGGCTAACCTTTCTCAACCCATGGGTCAAACTGGCTAATCTTACAAATGTATAGCCCTCTAAAACCATGGTTGCCTTTTGGGGCCCAGGGGCACATTTGGAGTTTTGAGGGAGTGCCATGGGCACCAGTCACAAAATGGCTGCTGTGTGGGTGTGACTTAACAAAGAATGGGTCCGGTGGATTTCCTCACTTACCCAGATTTGGGAGCTCACTTATCCTTCCCCAGAGGCCAAAAGGCCACTCTCCACCTCACAAGAGGACAATGCTGGGGGGTTCCTGACTTTCCATGCAGACCCTCATAACTGAATCCTCACATAAGTGGCGAGCCCACTGTAATGCATCCAAAACAGCATTCTAGTTTTCTGGGTAGGCTTAGTATCTCCACATTTTGTTCTGAGAGCCACTGGTGGAGGAAGGGGGGGTGCAGCCTACCCTGGGTGTCATCCCTGGGGGGGGGTGACAGCGCCGCCCCACCATAGCTGCCAAGTTTTCCCTTTTCTCGCGAGGAAACCTATTCAGCATAATGGAAAATCCCTGGAAAAAAGGGATAACTTGGCAGCTATGCACCCCACCCTGTGGGACACTCGCCCCGCCCCCGGGTGCACAGCATGTGCGCCGCTCCAGGTGCCAGAGCAGGTAACTCCACCTCTGCTGAGAGCTGTCACAATTATAATTGCTAATTTTACACATGTATACAACTGGGATTAACGTGGCCATGTACTTGATTATTTGCTGCCCATGTATGTTTAACTGCGCTCCCTAAAGCAGCATCAGTGTACTCTGTCTCTTTTCATTTCCGTGTAATAAACCAATGTTTCTCTGTTTCCTGGTGTGGGAAGTATTATAGGTATTATAGGAATACATGTGTTTTTAACAGACACACTAATTGCCTCTATGTAAATGTTCCCAGCCATATGTTGTAGTGTGTGATGGACATGCATGTGGGTTCAGACATACACCTCATAATATATCTTGATTTATTTCTGGCAAGGCGGGTGGTATGAACCAGTGCATGGTGGGGTGAGAAGCTTATCATATTGTTCTACTGTGTTACCGCAACAGCTGGGGAAGCAGCAGTGACATGCCATAGTTAACAAAATGGCATCCCTTTGATTGGATAATGCAATGCAAAGGCAGCATCTGAAATCATTTACAGCTATGAAAAACTAAGTTTACTTAGCAAGAAGAAAATTACTCAAGAACTAATACATAATGGCAAGGACTAGACATATGCAACTTGGAGCGATGCAGTAAAAATGAGCCAGCTAAATGAAATAAAGATGAGCTGAGGAGCTTATGGACTTCTGTAAAATGATCTTCTCTAGTGAGCTATAAAGTCCTCCCGCCCCCGCAATGAATGTTAGATGAAATTTTACCAATTAATAGAGTTTTGGTGGTTGCCAGAGAGCAATAGATTAGAATGTGATGTTCTTTTTTCAGACTCCCCCTGCAGACAGATAAGAATTACTAGATGTGCAATATTTCATTTGCTTAACCTGAAGCAGAGATGTTTTTACTCTGTGGTTTAGTTAGTCATATAACTTGAGTAGGACAGAAAGAGGAAGAAAGCAGCAGAAATTATATAATTTGAATAATTGCTTTCCTATTAACACAGTAGCAGACTGCTAGATTTATGTTTTACGTTTAACCATCAAACTCCCTCTTGGATATAAATGATGTCCACTCCAGATACATCTGATTAGGTCATAAATGAAAACAGTCTCTTCTGTTTCAGCACTTGTATAGAATTGCACACAGCCAACTACAGCAGTGCTCTTATGGTGCTGTGTTTTAACAATTGCTTTATCTAGTCCTGCTATCTTAATGTACTTTGATATGATTTTCATAACATGGGGTGGCATTCAGCTAAGCTTTAACAAGCACAAACCCACTGAAATAAACAGACTTAGCTTCATTAACTTAAATGTGTCTACTCTGCATAAAACTTAACTGCACCCCACCCTTGGTTTTTAGCATACTGTTTGTTTGTTTTTCAATTATGTTCTACTCAGAGTAGATCCACTAAAATTAATTAAGCTAAGTCATGTTCATTAATGTAAATGAGTCTACTCTGTTATTTACTCTGTACAACCTGCTATTATATTGATCATGTTGTAAATGGCACTGATAGGGTACACCCCCTAGAGCAGGCATCCCCAAACTTCAGCCCTCCAGATGTTTTGGACTACAATTCTCATCATCCCTGATCACTGGTCCTGTTAGCTAGGGATGATGGGAGTTGTAGGCCAAAACATCTGGAGGGCTGCAGTTTTGGGATGCCTGCCCTAGAGCAACTAGCAAAATGGTTTTTTTAAAAGAATTGTATTTAACGAAGACTGCATTTCTCTCTTTTTTTATCTATATCTATTTCCAACTTTATAATAACTTATTTAGCACCTTGGAAAGTCCTAACTATGTTCAGGTTTTATTCCATAATCAAAAACCTTTGCTACAGTGTCCTTGTTGTTGTTGTTGTTTAGTCGTTTAGTCGTGTCCGACTCTTCGTGACCCCTTTTACTGGAAGAGTTCCTGTGCTATCAGCAGCTAAAGACCACCAGAAATTCAGCAGGCAAAGAGAAAATAGAATCCCTGTGACCCACATGTGTGGGGTGGACAACAAAAGAATTGGGCGGGTGCCTGAATTCAAAATGCAAGGCTTTGCACATTCTCCAGCAGAAGAGAGCCAAGAGAAGAGTTTAAACACACAAAACTCAAGCAGCAGTATAGTGTTAGGAATATAGGTTGATTTAAAGCAAAGCTGATTTAAAGCAAAAATCTGGGGTGTGAAGGAAAAGGCAAGTATGAAGATACCACAGTTTCACAACTGCTGGTAATTGAGATGCCAGGAGATGAGGCATAGCTGCCAAGTTATCCCCTTTTTTAAGGGATTTTCCCTTATGCTGAATAGGCTTTCTCGTGAGAAAAGGGAAAAGTTGGCAGCTATGAGATGAGGACAGCAAGGTTTGATTTTAAAGTTTAATTTTAATGGGAGCAAGTGGCTGGGTCATTTGGAGTGGGGGAGAAACCACATGACTCAAAGAAAACAGCTGCAAGCTATGCTAGCGATGAGAAGCACAAGCCAGAAGGAGAGACAAATGCGCAATTAAGCAGTGCCAAATAATGTGGAGAGGAAAAATAATAACAACATCATAATCGGAATGAATACTTTTTTTGTCTTTGAACCAAAGAGACAGCTGCAGTATAATCTGCTGTTTGTGTAGAGTAGAGCTAGTAGGGAGAAGGACAGTGTCCCCTCAGGAATATCAGCTCTAAGAATACGCCAAAATAATATTGTTCATGTGATGGCATCATGAACAACATACAAAGCTTCCTTGTTGTGCAAGAGACCATTGACCCACCTTACTCGTAGCATCTGCTCCAACTGGAAGTGGCTTTCCTGAGTTTCAAGCAGAAATCTCTTACTGGAGACGACAACGACTGTGCAAAACATGTGCAAGTGCCCCTTGTCTCACAGAAATATGGACATGACTGAAGATTAAACCATGACTACTCATCTAAAGAAGACTTATGCACCTGCACCAGCAAGCCTGGGCTCAAAAGACACAACAGTCAGACGCTGTCTATATAAAAGCAGCACCATATTACTTCAAACAGTTCTCAGGGCAGAAGGATTGGCTGTTAAACCACTTTGGAAATGGTACTTCTGTGAGGGGACTAAGGGTCACCCAATAACGCTCAGCAAACAACACCCTTAATATTTTAAGATCTCTGAATCTCAGAGGCGATGATAGGAAGTACAGCTTAAGAGCACACGAGCTTGGAAGTGTATAAAGCTTCATCCCAGGACAAGCAGATTTAATCCTACAGAATCAAATGAGATTAATTCAATTGAAATGCAAGTACTTTGGCTTAATTGGGTTGCACATTCACTGTCCAATTTCATCACTTTAGCTACATGAGTGGCCATTTGCCCGTATCTAATTCAGACTAGCAGACATGCCTTTCATGTGTTGCCCAGCACACAAATCCATTAGGCTGTATATAGACAAGAGGCAGGACAGAGTAATTAGGTTTTTAGGTTACCCCTTTAAGAACAGGGAACTGATTCTGTTGTTGTCTTGTCTTTCCCGTCTATTCCCAAATGATCACTTTGCTTAAATGGGGGGAAATGTGGTATGTATACAAAGTGGAGGCATAAGTATTTGGGAAGTAGAATTCCATTCCATTCCAGGGCCTCCAGTGGTGCAGTTCATAGAGAAATACTCAGATTAGTCTACAGGGATCAGTACATCCTGTTTATCTAATTCTGTGTCTCCCACACAGATCTTACACTTTCATATGTGCTACTTCAGATTTCTCTAATTCCACTTTGCATTTAACAGAACTAAGAATATATGCACTCTTAACCCTGTTCAGATTTCTCCTGATGTCATTTGTATATTCTCTGTTGACTGAATTTCAACAGACTTTGGTTAACTCTAGATTTGCTCACTACAAAAGGGGAGCAGAAGATCAGCACAGCCTCCACACAATGTGAGCCAGTCATCTAGGTCTACATATATAAGGATGAAGTAACGAGACATAGTGTGAACTGACATTTCCCATGCACATTCCTGCAGCAATTTCCACGATGATACCGGTAGTAGTGCTTTTGAGAGAAGTCACGCATCTACAAATGATCTGCACTCCTCGGGCTTCCCAGATGCCCGTAATCCCCCCCCCAAAAAAAACACAACCCTATTATTTCCTTAGCTGGGTTTTCCTGTAGGAACAGAAAGGTGGGGAGCCTGCCTACTGTGTGCATGAAAAAAACATTTTTGTCTCTTTACGTTTAAAAAAATCGATGTGGGATGCTGTTTTTTAAAAGGCTTAAAGGAAGCATTTTCCTGAAAAACAAAATCAGGAAGTGCTTATAGTCAGCCTCCCTAGCATGGGCATAGTCAGGATTTACTGGGGGGGGGCAGGCTTTATGGGGGGGCATAACCAAGATATATGTGATGCAATTGGTCAGTTAATTAATTATTTCTATTTATTTACTTGATTTAGGGGGAGGTGCTGTGCCCCCCTGCACTCCTCTGGCTATATCCATGCTCCCTAGCTTTCTGGGCTTCAGTTAGCGATCACAGGGAGGCTGTGTAATGTTTTCAGATCAGGAAATGCAGGAAACAGAGGGGGCTGCAGAGCGCTGGCCACCCCACAGTGATATAGTAATCAGAAGTTTATTCAGTCTGCAGGGATCCATTGTGAAGTGTAGGTGGGTTCCACGAGGCAAGACAGAGTGATAACAGCAAGAACCTTTATTGAACTAACAGAACAGGACAACAAGGGCGAAGCAACTGCTTATATACATTTCTGAAGGCCTGAGCCAATCCCACTCCCAACATGATTGGCTGCCTAAACTTCCAAGGTGCGAATCATGACCCAGAGTTTAAGGGCCAATGACAGAGGCCCAAATCCTGAAATGTTCTGTGATTGGATATCATGTATCGAATCAGAACACAGGGTCTCAAAATCCTTAGTCCAGACTCAAGCTCAGGCAAACACAGACTACAGTGGAACCTCGGTTTATGAACACCTCGGTTTATGAATTTTCGGTTTATGAACGCCGCGGACCCATCTGGAACGGATTAATTCATTTTCCATTACTTTCAATGGGAAAGTTTGCTTCAGTTTATGAACGCTTCAGTTTATGAACAGACTTCCGGAACCAATTACACCCATGCTTCAGTTTATGAACGCTTCAGTTTAAGTACTCCGTGGACCCGTCTGGAACGGATTAATCCACTTTCCATTACTTTCAATGGGAAAGTTTGCTTCAGTTTATGAACGCTTACTCCGCGGACCGTCTGGAACGGATTAATTCACTTTCCATTATTTTCAATGGGAAAGTTCACTTCAGTTTATGAACGCTTCAGTTTATGAACAGACTTCCGGAACCAATTGTGTTCATAAACCGAGGTACCACTGTACTGAATACATAACACATTCTGTCTCCCGTACTATTCAGCACCTATATGATGAACCCATTGGGAGCATGTGGAGCTAGAACAATTTGTCATCAGTATGCTCTCCATCTGATTCAGAGAGGCTGCAAATGTGTTGGCCAGCGCCTGGAAGAAGTGATGGGCTGCATGGGGAGGAGGAAGGAATAAACTGAACCCGGTAATTGGTAGAATGGAGCTTCTGTTGGTGAGTGGTTCTTGATACTGGGAATAAGCTGAATAACAAGCTCTGGGGGGGGAGTTTCATTCCCCCTGACAGAACTGGTCCATAGTCTGAGAATACTCATTGATTCCAAGCGGCCCCTGTGGCTAGGAGTGCTTAAGCCCAGTTTAGGCTAATTGCACATCAATTGCCTTTTCTGGCCTGAACCTTTCCTGGCCTCAGTACTCCATGCGTTAGTGACTTCCTGTCTTGACTCCAATAATGTACCCTACATGGGACTTCCCTTTAAGACAGTCTGGAAGTTGCTGCTAGTGCAGAATGGGCTGCCAGGTTGGTGGGTGAGGCAGCCTGCTGGTAGCAAGTGCCATTGGCTTGAAAGCACTGTGTTGGCTGTCAGTGAGCACTGAGGCCCAATTTAAGCCCTAAATTCAAGTACCAAAAAGATCACATCCCCAAACACCAACCATATCAGATATCAAGGGAGGCCTTGATTCTGCTGCTGCCACAGCTGGGAGCTGCCCAGGTGGCACTGGCCCATGACAGGGCCTTTTCATTAGTGGCCCCTCCCTTATAGAACACCCTCTAATGTGAGTTGCATCTGTCCTTATTAATGTTTAAGCGTAATTTTAAAACATTCTTGTTAACCCAGGCATTTTGGGGTTGAAAAGTGGAAACTTGAAATATTTATATTAGCTGTGATGCTATTTGCTTTTTTATTATTTTAAAAATGTTTTTTTAATTGTTTTGCTGATTTTGGATCCTTTGGGATGAAAGTCTGATAAATAAGGGGGAAAGTAAAACCCACAACCACTGAGATTCTAATTAAATGCTAAAGTGCCTGTGTGCAATGAGGCAGAAAAACGGAAGCCTGTTTCACAGGAAATGAAGTTTTTCAAGAAATTAAAGCACAGATTTTGACATAGCACTGTGCAGTGCATTTCTGTATTTGATTCCTGGACTCCATCAAGAGAGATCAGGGATTGGCTGTTCTAAGTCGGTGCAGCTTAAAAGCTGTACCCATGCACCAAATTTATGTCAGGTATATTCAGTTACTAACCGCTGCTGTAAAAAAAGAGAAAGAAAATCAAAGAACTATCAAGGTTTCCCCACATTCTGACCCATTTTACTTCACCCAGCACTCATTCAATCACAATCTTGCTGTGTATCTGGTATTTGCTGTACTGTTATTGAATGCAGAAAGTGAAAAGCGATTAACCTCTATTACAAATGGAAATTTACTGCCCAGAACAAGCTGGCACTTGGCTAACCACAGTGTATTTCCTACTTCTGACTATGAAGAATAAATACAGTAAGAACCACAAATACAGTAATGTTGACATCACATTGCAGTGATTTTTTATAAAGAGTTTCTGTTGAAACTGTGGTACAAACTAAGGCAAGGGAAATATAATTCCGAGAGATGTGGTCAAGGTCTTTCTGAATCTACGGTATCTTTTTAGGTATGTTGATAGCTAGATAGATTTACTTAGGAAAGTTTGCCAAAGCCAAGATCTAAGATATTCATCATAAACTACCAGAGATCTTGGTTGAATGGGCATCAAGAAGAAGAAGAGTGTGGATTTGATATCCCGCTTTATCACTACCTGAAGGAGTCTCAAAGCGGCTAACAATCTCCTTTCCCCTCCTCCCCCACAACAGACACCCTGTGAGGTGGGTGGGGCTGAGAGCCTTCAGAGAAGTGTGACTAGCCCAAGGTCACCCAGCAGCTGCATGTGGAGGAGTGGAGACGCGAACCCAGTTTCCCAGATTACGAGTCTACCGCTCTTAACCACTACACCACACTGGCACCAAGTAAATGCCAAACATAAATAAATGAAGGAAATTCAGTCTAAGATCAATAATCTTCTATGTATGCCTTTACTTAAAGTTTTGCTTCCTTTTGAGAAAGGGGAGATTCCTATTTTAGGCGGACCTCCAGAGTCTAGTGTAGAAGGAAGTTTAAGAGAGTCCCGATCTTCACCACAGAGAAATAAAAGACAACAGGGGGAATCTGAGAGTTAGAGGGGAGGTCCATCGCAAACCACCATTGGCAGGACTGGCAGCAGCAGCAGTAGATATAGAATCAGAGAATCTTAGAGGTTGAAGGGTCCCAGGGGTCATCTAGTCCAACCCCCTGAAATGCAGGAATCTCAGCTAAAGCATCCATGATAGATGGCCATCCACCCTCTGCTTAGAAACCTTAAAGGAAGGAGAACCCGCCGTCTGTCATATGTTCTATGCTTATGATAATATATTTTTTCTCCTGTTAATTATGCTGTTTTAAATGTGCATTTTATATTTGACTTCATTTAGCAATGTTTTCTTTTGAAGTGTTTATGATTTATTTTGTTAACTTTGTTGGTGTTAGATATGTACGGTATTCCATAGTTGACCTCCTTTGTAATGTTTTATTTTGAAATCTTTAAGATAATATTTGTTTCCTGTTAATTATGTTGCTTTGACTGTTTACTTTATATTTGATTTCCTTCAGTAATGTTTTATTCTGGATTGTTTTATTGATGTTTTAATGTGCTGCAAACCGCACTGATATTTTTCTTTAAAATATAAAGAGGTGTAGAAATGAAATGAATAATAACAATAATTATCCTGGTAGGAGCTGACAAAAAATACCCAACTTCTGCAATTAGTAGACAGCAGGGATGGGAAACCTGGTCAGGGGATATCAGATGCATCCTTCACTCCAGGCCACACACACCCCTAAGCCACGCTTCTTCCCAACCCTTCTTTGGATCCTCTTTTATTGTTTTTGACTGGCTAGAATGTGCTCTTGATAAGGTGGATCCTCTTAACAGAGGGGCCATGGTGTGCTCGGCCCCGGAACGTCAATCCCCAACTGGCCTGGAGGCGGGGCTGGCCCCACCCTCGGCCGGTGGAGTCATATTTGCCAATGGCTTTAGCCAATAGGCAGTGTGGCAAGGTCTGGGGGTTGGGGGTTAAAATACACGGCAGCACAACATGGGGATCTTATCTTGCTTTGAACTGCCGAACACCCACCCGTCCACCCATTATTTAGGAATTATTTGGCCTTGCTTTGGACTTCGGTTGGTCGTCTGTTTTGGAACAGGGGCCAGGTAGGAATTTTGTCCATTGTGGCAGATTGGCTGTAGCCACTTGGTTTTTGCCTACTCCTTAGCAATCATCACAACTTTGTAAGGTTTGGCGGTTAGGCATTGGTCAAAAAGAATCTGGGGGGAGAGGAGGTTCGGCCAACGCCTACCCCTCCAATTTTAGAAGGTATTCCGTTAAAGGAATCCGGGTTCTGGGTTGTCCGAAACCTGACAGAGGGGTGAGGTCATATCAGAACCTGGGAAACCCAGGGGTGATGCCCAGTCAATACACATTGATGGAGCTCCCTCTGCTTTGGGTCAGGGGCCAGATATAGCTTAATACCAATGCCTAAGCCAATACCAGTCACACTTGGTGTATTTTAATAAAGTTTTGGCCAAAATTATGCCTAAAAACATTAAATTTAATTCTTTGTCACTTTGTTTTATTTATATTGGGGAGGGTGTTTCGGGGCTCGAAGCACAATGCTTCTTCCTTGCTTGGATGGAGGATGAAAAAGGATTTGTGACTGTGAAGAAACTGGCCTACCGTACAAAGGAAAATATCACATTTATTGTTCTGCTAACTTTTGCGTGAAAAACATCCCCCCACCCCTGTTGTAATGTCTACTATTTTGCATACAGTAGCTGCTAGTTGTCTTACAAACAGTGCTGTGCTCCTTCTTGGAAGTAAAGCACCTATGCTTGGAACAAATAATCTGAACCAGTGGCCAACTCAAGTAGCCAACTCATTTTGCCAGTGGTTTCAGTTGCTTGGTCTTATACCTCGCTGGAACCTCAAAGCTGAATAACTTACAAGGAAATGCCTGGCAGGATGATGGAAGAACTTTTGGTTTAGCCACTTACTGGGTTGTAACAATATCCCGGTTACAGATGGGGCTGACAAAGGGACAGCCACATACTCCTAAAATACTTTGGTTTTGTTTTCTTGCTTGCTTCATATCTTGTTATAGAAAAGCAAATTCCCTCCAATAGCCTGCTTTGCTTTTATACTTATATGGGCCACCAACAAATTCCAGCTTATGAGTTTGAGCCAAAGGGCCTTGTCTGTGAATTGAAGGAACTCTGATCCAGAGAAGGCTTCTGCCAGTGGCAGACTTTGAGTTGTGCAATACTAAATTTTGGCACCCCTCAACTTCTCGCACTCCATTCTACAGCATTGCTGTGGCACCCTCTACAACACAGCGCCCAGTGCAGCCAAACTGGTCATGCTGCCCTAAAACTGCCTCCGCTTCTGCAATAAGGAGGGATACAATTTTTACTAATTCTTCCATCCTCTTGCTCCACCTCCAATGTTCTTTTCAGAGACCTTTTGGAGCAGATTTGGGCAGGGACACCGGGGAGAAGGAGTATCCAGATCTGATAGTGTTTACGGAAGTCTGAATCCAACATTTTCATTTTTAAAAAAAAAGGAAAAAAAGAACAGCATCCCAAAATGTCTATATGAAGGCACAAGCTGTAATGGCCTTTACCCACATATCAAGTAAGCATCATTTTTTAACTTTTATTTTTATTTAGTAACATTTTGCTTTAGGTTGCCATGTTTTAATCAGGAGTTGTTATAACCTTTACAGCTTTTATAAAAGTCTGAAGAAACAATAATACAGTACCTGTTTGGACTCCAATTAGTAACAAAATATTAGGTAGGATTCTTAGCCTTTGTGTAAAATTTCAGCTCTACCATGGTATCCTCCTGCCTGAAACAACAAATACACCACATGGTATTGCAATTTGTTGTGTGTGTCAGTCACAATGTGCCACAAATGAAGGTATCAGCCCAACTTACTCCACATAAGGGTGACCATCTACATTAATCAACCATCCATTTTACCCATGATTTTTCAGCTTCCAGAACCTGGATGGGCATAACTAGTAATATCCTGCCCACGTGCACTATCCATCTTTTCTATAATTACAGTTTGAAGCACAGTTCTTTAATATTTCAGCAAGTTACCGGTACATTAAACAACATAGCGTCTGCTATGAATCTTCAGAGCGCCAGTCAAGAGCCCAATAAATACATTATCTGACTGGAAGTGCAATATTGTATTAAGAGCTTGCAGGATGACATTGCAGACCCTTACATAATTTGTGCTATCAGCCTGAATACAGTTCCAAAGCTACAAATCTATAACCTCAACTGTGACATGATCTAGTTCCTCTTGACTTGATAGATCTGGTGTTTGAGTTCTGTTTTTTTTAAAGTATTTGTGCTTCTTGATGGGAACATCCTGCTTTCTTTCTCCCTTTTCCAGTTCATTTTCTGTTCTTCATCATTCATGACTTTGTGTATTTATCTCCCAGTGTCTTCTGTTCTTATGCACTTAGTAGCTTTTCCTCTTTGCAGCCAAACTTCTCCTGTCTAAATATCCACAGCTGTTGCAAGTCTACAGTAAGCTTTCTTCACAGGGAGTGATTAAAGTCGCCTGCTTGCTTGCTTGCCTCCTTCAGCTTGTCTGTTTTGGTTTGGTCTCTGAGCAGGAGTTGTGCAGTGTGTGTTTCCTGTTTCTTAAAATCTCCAGATTGTGTGTGATCTCTATATTAGTTTCCCATCCTATTACTTCTGCTTCACTATCCATGAACAATGTGTACTCTGCATCTGTTTCTGTCACTGGCTCAGCAAGCAAAAGTGATTTTCTCCTGCCAGCTTTCCACTTTTCCACAAGGTGGGGGGAGAGAAAGATGCCTTTCTAAGGACCGCTTGCATTTAAAACAATAGGAATTGATGAGGCGCACAATGTGAACATCAGTCCTGGTGAACATAGTGTGGGACTTTGATCACAGGCTGGGTCCAGAATCCAGATCACAGATCAGCATGAGTAAGTTCATTCCCCCTCATTCTGAGTTTGTGGTCATTAAAAGGGAAATAATAAGGACAACCTTGGCAGGGTTGTTGTGAGGAATAAGGAAATAAATATCCTAACACACTACTTAACCAACAAATTAGAAGTAGACACTTGTCCATTAACAGAATACAAACATCAAATGAAACAGAAGTCTCAAAGCAGCCTGTTAACAGTGTTTTCACCTCCTGTAAACTGTTTCATCAGCAGAGAATATTAATGAGGATGAAGTAATACAGGTGTGTTCATTGCTATATGGGGGCAACATCAGATGATTTATTCTTGCATAAGTGAAGAAGCATCAACAATCAAACAACACAGAATTCTTCATGAGATCAATCACTTCAAGCACAATATTGTCTGAAAGCCATACATAGTCTTATTTAATAAAACAGCATGGTGCCTCAAAAAGCTGAAATGCCACCCTTGATACTGAGGAACTGTAGAGAAACTTTGGAAGGAAGGCTAGTCGTCAGGGAATGGGAAAAGGAAGACTCAAAGAGAATAGGTGTTATGTGCTGAGCCTGGATCCTAGAACAATAGGCAGGTAGGATCCTAGAAGAAACAACCTGATTGGTCTGCAGGAGCCGCCCAATCTAGCTCCAGGAGGAAGTGAATCAGCAACTTGATTGGCCTGCAGGAGCAGCCCAATCAGGCCCCAGGAGGGGAGTTGAATCAGCCAATCACGCGGGACCCATTGTGTAAATGATGTATATATAACCAGAGGTTTTTGAGGGAAACACACTCACTCACTGTTTACCATGAGCTGAAATAACGAGCATGAAATCAACACTCAACTCCGAGTATATTTCAAGAAGTGAAGTGGCAAGATTGAAGAAGAATGCATCAAAGAAGAGTAAGAGAGGAGAAGGAAGACAGAAAAGATGTGGGAAGGGCAGCAATAGAGCGGCCACCAACAGATCAGGTAGAAGTAGTGATAAGAGATGGATCACCTCCACTGGTATTTCATATCTCATCCATCTGCTAAAGCCCTTCTCTAAGCGCTACTAGGATGGTGTAAATGAGACTTGGTAGAATCTGGAACAGTCACCTGGTTGGGTGAGGGACTGGGCCTTGTGGAGCTGGAGCCAGCACTAGAGGACAGCTGGGGAAGATGTCTGGGCCTCGTGAAAGTGCAAGTGTATGACTGCAGATAATAAAACTGTGCTGTACTCCCAGGTATCCTCCTCAGAGCTTTAAAAGTAGAAAGGAGGAGGAACTTTAGCCATGGTCATATAAGCATAGGGCTGTTGCAAAATTTCACTGGGGTAATCTATTCACTCCCTTCCGAGTTTGCTTCTACTGCTTCACCTCAACCACTGTCTTCTTTCCCATTTTACCTCCCTTGTCCTTTAGTCTGTCTGGGCTGACGTTTATTGCTCCTGGGGATAGAAAGATCTGTGAATTTTGGTTGTCTTAGTTTCTCATTTTTCTCATTCAGTTACCTACCCACATTTTGCAGTAATTTGCTATTTCTTTAGAAAAAATAATCAAGAAAATTCATAAGATTTTAGTGCGAATTGCTCTCAATAAAAAAATTTAACGGGCAATTTTTACTAGTGTGCATATTTTTGCAAACTATTTTTGCTAATACAATGCATTTTGGAAATTTTCACTAATAGATTCTTTTTTTGCACATATCCCTGTAATATATGCATTTTTGTAAACATTGGTTGCAGAACTGCATCACAAAATGTGGATAAGTGCACATTTTCAAGGATGGTTGTGTTTAGGTTTGCATATTGTTTTTGAAAGTGTGGATTTCATAGATTTGGCTTTAAATGCAAACTGAATCAAATTTCTCTTCCATCCCTAACTGGTTCTCATTCCCTACAGAAAACTCACTTCTCCACTACCTTGTTTCTGTTTGAATCTTTTAGATCCATTGAAAGGTAAGCTCAGTAGAATCAAACTGAAAACTTTCTGATAATGACGTCTGTCTTTCCACTTTGGCAAATGTGTATAGGATTGCAGCCTGAATCTAACAATTGCAATTTTATTATTGAGTGGGTTTCAGGCCCTTGGCTTTGGTTAAGTACAGTGGTACCTTGGTTCAAACTTAATCCATTCCAGAAGTCTGTTCCAAAACCAAAGCATTCCAAAACCAAAGTATGTTTTCCCATAGAAGGTAATGCAAAATGGATTAATCCATTCCAGACAACCCCTAAAACAGCAATTTAACATGAATTTAACTATCTAACGAGACCATGGGGTCACGAAGAGTCAGACACGACTACACGACTAAACAACAACAAAACGAGACCATTGATCCATAAAAGGAAAAATGAAAGCAATAATCAATGTACTGTACTATAAAATAAATAAGACAGCATTGTAGATGATAAAGTTATTTTTTCTTACCTGCACTGATGATAGTCATTATTTGGATGGGGGGGCTTTTATCAGTAGCTGAACTGGGTTCCACACAGTCACAAAAACAAATGAACCAAAAAAGCCTCAAAAACAAACATGCAAATTAAATAGCAAAAACAAAAGCGCCTAACTTAATCCATTCTGGAAGTCTGTTTGACTTCCGAAATGTTTGAAAACCAAGGTGCAGCTCCTGATTGGTGCAGGCGTGCTGGAAACAATAGCCGACAGCTGCATTGTACGTTCAGCTACCTAAAAACATTCAAAAACTGGAACAGTTACTTCCAGGTTTTCGGCGTTTGAGAACCAAGGTGTTTGAGAACCAAGGCATTGAAGAACCAAGGTATCACTGTATTGTATAAAAGAAACGAGGTTTGATTAATATAGCTTGTTGAAAAAGGTGCTAAATGGCTTTGTCAGTTGCCTCAGCATCAGACTTCAGTTGCCAAGAAGCTCTAATTCATTAGCAAAGATAAATTCCCATTTCTTTTGGTGTAAATATTCCTCTTGGTTTTAATAGTATCAGGTACAGTGGTACCTCGGTTTATGAACACAATTGGTTCCGGAAGTCTGTTCATAAACTGAAGCATTCATAAACTGAAGTGAACTTTCCCAATGAAAGTAATGGAAAGTGAATTAATCCGTTCCAGATGGGTCCGCAGCATTCGTAAACCGAAAATTCATAAACCGAGGTGTTCATAAACTGAGGTTCCACTGTACTCCTTAAAGGACGCTTCTTCATTACCAAGTCTGGCATTCATAAGATAGATTTCTTCCAGTTAGAAAGTTTTATTGTTTGTTTATTCATTTAAAAGAGTTAGATACCATCCTTCAGCAGAGTTCCCTGGGTGGTTTACAAAAAAATATACCATAACAAAACACCAACTTCAGGGAATGATTTCTGCTTCAGTTACAGTACCTTGTTTTTCTTACTTTTGTTATTATTAAAAAGGTTTTCATTTTCTTTCTAACTAATTAAGCAACATTTAGGAAACTTGCATCTGTCACAGACAGCCCTATCAAGGCAATAGGGATTATGAATCAAAGATTAATCTTGAAAGGCAGTGGACATGCTAAAATCTTGTACATAAGACATTTAACATCAAAAGTTCGTTCTAAGGACAAATTCTTATATTAAACGTACGTTAAACTTGGTCAGGTTTCTGTGATCTCAAAGAGAAATGGGCACAGACCTATTTGGACAGATTGGGATAAGGATGGTAACGATGAGGTCGCTTTGGTCAAAGAAATGGAGACACTTAAATAATGCAAAACTGAAATGGACACAGATTGTTTTTATGGATTTGGCATTCCTTGTAAATAAGTCTACAGTGGTTTGACATATAACTGATTTGGCCACTTGCATTTTTTATTTATTTATTTATTGGGTGGTAACTGTATATTTCCCTCAATGGAAGTTTGCATGTTCAGCTACAATTATAACTTATGCTGTGTTGCTGGAGACATGGCTTTGAAAGAAACTTCCTAGCTGCTGTACTATTTGCCACAATTATCAGGATGAATGCTCTCTCTCTATATATATATATATACAGTATATATACATATATATAATGTGAATGCTACCTTTTATGTCTAGATCTCAGGGAGGTTCACAAAAAACCCCAAGATAAAACACAAAATACATAATAAAAACAAACACAAACCACAAAACCAATAAGCCCCCCCACTCCCTCCCACAAATACATTGAGATGGGTATGTAGGATGTTAATAAGCCAAAGGCCTGGTTAAAGAGGAATGTTCTTGCCTAATGTCTAAAGGGGTATAATGAAGGCACCAACCCCGGGAGAGCATTCCACAAATGGGGAGCCACTGCAGAAAAGCCCCATTCTTGTGTTGCCACCCTCTGGACGTCTCATGCAGGAGACACACGAAGAAGGGACTCAGATGAGGATCACAGAGTCTGGGTGGGATCATATGGAGAGGGATTGTTCTACAGTAGTGAAGGTTCTTCATATATTTTAATCTGGCCTTCATCCAGAGAGCTCAAACCACGTCCTTTTATCCTCTTGAGAACTCTGAGTTGGGTTGAGTTCTTGGATAGTGACTACACAAGGTAAAAATATATATATATTCTTCAGTAGCACCTTAAAGACCAACTGAGTTTTTATTTTGGTATGAGCTTCCGTGTGCATGCACACTTCTTAAGTGTGCATGCACACGGAAGCTCATACCAAAATAAAAAATTAGTTGGTCTTAAAGGTGCTACTGAAGAATTATTATTTTTTATTTTGCTTCGACTCAGACCAACACGGCTACCTACCTGTACACAAGGTAAGTTAATCCACTTTATGGCTGTTGGAATGAATCCAAATCTTTCTCATCTATTAGCATATTTCTATACATGCCTAAGAAAACTAAAGTCTCACTGAATGTAATGGGACTTGTGCCCAAGTAACTGTGTAAATAATCACAGATTAAGTCCAATAACCAATACTGGCGAGATCAATATGTTTCATCTAGAATGCTTTGACCACTCATAGCTGTGCAATACCTTTTTAAGAACCATTTGTGTGGACAGATCCCTCCCTTATGCACTTTGTTTACTGACTTTCTTCATCTGAAAGAGAGAGAGAGAGAGAGAGAGAGAGAGAGAGAGAGAGAGAGAGAGAGAGAGAGAGAGAGAGACCCTGTACATGACCCATTTAAATGAATGGAAACTGCACAGCAGCAATTCCAGGTAGATGGTGCTGAAAGTCTTTTGTTGCCTAAAATAGGTGTCCAATTATGTATATGTTTACACCCTTTGGTTCCAATAAAGTCTTAAACTTTTATACTTTAAAGCTATCACCTTTAAATTAATACAAAAGAAAAAGTTATAGTGCTGATATATTCAGTGTTAACTGATGTTCATATTTTCACACACTTCTGCTCCTACTGTTTTTTAGTCTAATTACATTGTCTTCACTGCTTTTTCCTCTCATACGTTATTTGCCTATATTTCATTCTAGTCTGGTTTATCCCAGATATTGCTACTTGTGCTTTAGCTAGCAGCATGAAGGTTTTAAAGAGAACCCCCACCCCCAAAAAATAAACCAAATGCATTCATTTAGTTGAAGTTTAATTATTGTTTTCATTTCTGCAGGGTGCATTTCTGCAGGTGATACATTTGTAGAATGAATGCCTGGCAATTTGTTGCACCATGTTTTCACAGACAACAACCTTCTATGATGAAGCAGGTTTCTGATATGCAATGGACACAATAAACCAGCTGGTCTCTAAATGCAGCACTATTTTTAATGGTTAAAAAGACCCAGCCTGGTATCATTTAGAAATCTGGTGAACATTTGCTATTTCCCCCTGGGCAGCATTCAGATGTATTCCTGGAAGCACAAAAACCACAGTGTTTTCACATGGCCAAACTTTCCATCTAAAACCAAACCATCAGTGAAACCTCTTAGTGCATTTTCATGAAATTGAAGACATTTGGTTCAATCTTTTATGCTAGGCTCTTGATTTCTGACAACAAAAATGTTGCCTTTACAGTCATGACATCTATTGATGGTGTGCTAACAGAACATATACCATGACTCACAGTCATGCTGATTTAAAACAGGGTTTCTTTCTGGTCAGACCCCAACATTCTCCTATACGACGCCTCGGTTGTACTTCTAATTTTTAACTTTATTTGCTCTGATAGGGTGTTTTGAAATTCTTTTTATAGATAAGTCTAAGGTCTCAATTGTTTTGGGGGTTAAGGAGCATGGATTCCAAAGCAAGTGTCATCTTCTTTTGCTGGCTGGGTAGCTAATCAGTATCTAAGTCCAAGCCTGTTTTCTACATCTTCGGGGGCCCAGCTAAAATGCCTTAAGGAATAATGTTCTCTCTCTCTACCTTCTGCTCATGAGGGTTGAGTCAGTATTGATAGGCAACTGTGGACAGTTAAGGTTTCGCTCCATTTTTTCCCAATACAGTATTAAATTCAGTTCTCCACATTTCCGCATCAGTTTGTGATATGTTTTTAAATTCCTTCTGAAAATTAGAACAATGGCAGTGTTTTGGTTCTCCTGTTGTGTTGGAAAGCAAGAATTAGGTAGGTTCACCTTTACATGTGAACTGAATCAAAGGTCCACCCCATTCCTATGAGCAAGTAAAGGGACCTTCAATTCACTTACAGAGCCTTCTCCTGCTCCTCTGTTCCCATCTCCTTTGCTTCGCATCCCAGAGCGTTTTCCTCCACAACATGTGAGGCAATCAGGGAATTAGATTACAAACTCGCCATGGCCTATCCTTTCATTCATATATGTTGTTGTTTAGTCGTTTAGTCGTGTCCGACTCTTCGTGACCCCATGGACCATAGCACGCCAGGCACTCCTGTCTTGCACTGCCTCCCGTAGTTTGGTCAAACTCATGTTCGTAGCTTCGAGAACACTGTCCAACCATCTTGTCCTCTGTCGTCCCCTTCTCCTAGTGCCCTCAATCTTTCCCAACATCAGGGTCTTTTCCAAGGATTCTTCTCTTCTCATGAGGTGGCCAAAGTATTGGAGCCTCAGCTTCACGATCTGTCCTTCCAGGGAGCACTCAGGGCTGATTTCCTTAAGAATTGATAGGTTTGATCTTCTAGCAGTCCATGGGACTCTCAAGAGTCTCCTCCAGCACCATAATTCAAAAGCATCAATTCTTCGGCGATCAGCCTTCTTTATGGTCCAGCTCTCACTTCCATACATCACTACTGGGAAAACCATAGCTTTAACTATACGGACCTTCGTCGGCAAGGTGATGTCTCTGCTTTTTAAGATGCTGTCTAGGTTTGTCATTGCTTTTCTCCCAAGAAGCAGGCGTCTTTTAATTTCGTGACTGCTGTCACCATCTGCAGTGATCAAGGAGCCCAAGAAAGTAAAATCTCTCACTGCCTCCATTTCTTCCCCTTCTATTTGCCAGGAGGTGATGGGACCAGTGGCCATGATCTTGGTTTTTTTGATGTTGAGCTTCAGACCATATTTTGCGCTCTCCTCTTTCACCCTCATTAAAAGGTTCTTTAATTCCTCCTCGCTTTCTGCCATCAAGGTTGTGTCATCTGCATATCTGAGGTTGTTGATATTTCTTCCGGCAATCTTAATTCCTGCTTGGGATTCATCTAGTCCAGCCTTTCGCATGATGAATTCTGCATATAAGTTAAATAAGCAGGGAGACAATATACAACCTTGTCGTACTCCTTTCCCAATTTTGAACCAATCAGTTGTTCCATATCCAGTTCTAACTGTAGCTTCTTGTCCCACATAGAGATTTCGCAGGAGACAGATGAGGTGATCAGGCACTCCCATTTCTTTAAGAACTTGCCATAGTTTGCTGTGGTCGACACAGTCAAAGGCTTTTGCATAGTCAATGAAGCAGAAGTAGACGTTTTTCTGGAACTCTCTAGCTTTCTCCATAATCCAGCGCATGTTTGCTATTTGGTCTCTGGTTCCTCTGCCCTTTCGAAATCCAGCTTGCACTTCTGGGAGTTCTCGGTCCACATACTGCCTAAGCCTGCCTTGTAGAATTTTAAGCATGACCTTGCTAGCGTGTGAAATGAGCGCAATTGTGCGGTAGTTGGAGCATTCTTTGGCACTGCCCTTCTTTGGAATTGGGACGTAGACTGATCTTCTCCAATCCTCTGGCCATTGCTGAGTTTTCCAAACTTGCTGGCATATTGGGTGTAGCACCTTAACAGCATCATCTTTTAAAATTTTAAATAGTTCAGCTGGAATATCATCACTTCCACTGGCTTTGTTATTAGCAGTGCTTTCTAAGGCCCATTTGACTTCACTCTCCAAGATGTCTGGCTCAAGGTCAGCAAACACACTACCTGGGGTGTACGAGACCTCCATATCTTTCTGGTATAATTCCTCTGTGTATTCTTGCCACCTCTTCTTGATGTCTTCTGCTTCTGTTAGGTCCTTACCACTTTTGTCCTTGATTATGGTAATCTTTGTACGAAATGTTCCTTTCATATCTCCAATTTTCTTGAACAGATCTCTGGTTTTCCCCATTCTATTGTTTTCCTCTATTTCTTTGCATTGCTCATTTAAGAAGACCCTCTTATCTCTCCTTGCTGTTTTTTGGAAATCTGCATTCAGTTTCCTGTATCTTTCCCGATCTCCCTTGCATTTTGCTTGCCTCCTCTCCTCCGCTATTCGTAAGGCCTCGTTGGACAGCCATTTTGCCTTCTTGCATTTCCTTTTCCTTGGGATGGTTTTCGTTGCTGCCTCCTGTATAATGTTACGAGCCTCCATCCATAGTTCTTCAGGCACTCTGTCCACCAAATCTAAATCCTTAAACCTGTTCCTCACTTCCACTGTGTATTCATAAGGGATTTGATTCAGATTGTATCTTACTGGCCCAGTGGTTTTTCCTACTTTCTTCAGTTTAAGCTGGAATTTTGCTATAAGAAGCTGATGATCTGAGTTACAGTCAGCTCCAGGTCTTGTTTTTGCTGATTGTATAGAGCTTCTCCATCTTTGGCTGCAGAGAATATAATCAATCTGATTTCGATGCTGCCCATTTGGTGATATCCATGTGTAGAGTCGTCTCTTGTGTTGTTGGAAGAGAGTGTTTGTGATGACCAGCTTGTTCTCTTGACAGAACTCTATTAGCCTTTGCCCTGCTTCATTTTGAACTCCAAGGCCAAACTTGCCAGTTGTTCCTTTTATCTCTTGATTCCCTACTTTAGCATTCCAATCCCCTGTAATGAGAAGAACATCCTTCTTTGGTGTCATTTCTAGAAGGTGTTGTAGGTCTTCATAGAATTGGTCAATTTCACTTTCTTCAGCACCGGTAGTTGGTGCATAAACTTGGATTACTGTGATGTTAAAAGGTCTGCCTTGGATTCGTATCGAGATCATTCTGTCATTTTTGAGATTGCATCCCATTACAGCTTTTGCCACTCTTTTGTTGACTATGAGGGCCACTCCATTTCTTCTACAGGATTCTTGCCCACAGTAGTAGATATGATAGTCACCCGAACTGAATTCACCCATTCCCTTCCATTTTAGTTCACTGATGCCCAGGATGTCGATATTTATTCTTGTCATCTCATTTTTGACCACATCCAGCTTACCTCTATTCATGGTTCTTACATTCCAGGTTCCTATGCAATATTTTTCTTTACAGCATCGGACTTTCCTTTCGCTTCCAGGCATATCCACAACTGAGCGTCCTTTCGGCTTTGGCCCAGCCGCTTCATCAGCTCTGAATCTACTTGTACTTGTCCTCCGCTCTTCCTCAGTAGCATGTTGGACGCCTTCCGACCTGAGGGGCTCATCTTCCAGCGTCATAACTTTTATATGCCTGTTGTCTTTGTCCATGGAGTTTTCTTGGCAGGGATACTGGAGTGGCTTGCCAGTTCCTTCTCCAGGTGGATCACGTTTAGTCAAAACTCTCCACTATGACCTGTCCATCTTGGGTGGCCCTGCATGGCATAGCTCATAGCTTCTCTGAGTTATTCAAGCCCCTTCGCCACGACAAGGCATTGATCCATGAAGGGGCATTCATATATAGTCATCCCAAAATAATTCCGGAAGAGTGCTCAGGAGTACCTGGAAAGCTAAACTATGATCCCAAAACTCTGTCAGCTAGGGAAGGGTATCTTCAGTCTACAGAATTTGAAGTACATTTTATTGAAATATTAAATGTATTCTCTGAATCACAGCCTGCTTTATGAGTCCTTAGGATTTGAAATATCCTTATGTAGTTTCTTCTAGGATCTATGGCAGGCATCCCCAAACTGCGGTCCTCCAGATGTTTTTGCCTACAACTCCCATGATCCCTAGCTAACAGGACCAGTGGTCAGGGATGATGGGAATTGTAGTCCAAAACATCTGGAGGGCTGAAGTTTGGGGATGCCTGATCTATGGACAATATACTTTTATATGCTTTCTCTTGTCCAATTAGCCCAACCACTGCATAGGTTTTATAAACGTTAGACATTGATTTTACATTTTAAACAAATTAGGCCAAAAAGGCTTACAATGGTCACTCTTTGAATATATCAGTGTATCAGAGCCAATATCTAGTTTATTTTATCTTCGCTACAAAAATGTGAAATTATGAATAAAATATCATCCTTTATCAAAATTAGAAGAATCTCGAAGCACCTTTAAAACAAAGCTGTAGTCTTGTTCAGATCATAAAGCTCTGATGTTCTGTGTCTTTGGATATTTTATGAAAATCTTTTTTCTATCATGCATGTAGAAACAATTACTTGACATTTGAGTTGTAAAGCAACAGTGATTGGGTAACAATTAAGACAAGGAAGCCTTGAACAAAACGTGGTTTTCTTGTGTATATCATCTGCATTATTTATTCTTTAAGAATAACAAGAAATTGTAACAAAGAGAACAAAATCTCTAAGAAATTAAGCGATGGTTCAAAGAAAGTATAATCATTTGATAAAATTACTGGATTATCTGTGGAATTCTCTTGTAAACCTTTGTGCTATAAAATGATATTAGGAATTGCAAATATTGAGGTTATCGAAGTGTAAATACATATTTAGAGTTGTGCTAATGGATTCCTGGTCTTTGTAAAGGTTCTATTAGCAGATCCTAATTTATTACACACAGATTATACAACCAATGCAAATGTTTAAAGAACATTGAGAAAGTGAAATTAATATAATGAAAAGGAGAAATAGGTTTGAATAGAAATATTGGCCCCAAACCCTGTCTAAAGTCACTGTGCACTCCATGAAGCATTTATTTTAATGTAGGACTTTTCTGTATACCTATTTTTTAAAAGATACCTTGGCATGGGCAATAAACAAGGAAGACACAGTTAAAGAAAGCTACTGCAGATTCATCTGCATTATAGTAATGACTGTCCAAAATGCTTCCATGTGGCCTGTATCATTTTTATTTCCTTCTTGTACAAAACTGCATGATAGTGTCATTAGTCTTTATGCCAGATTGGCATGGAGGCAACTGACTAGATCCAAGCAGATTATACATGTTATATTATTTCTTCAGGGATCCCACAATACAAAAATATACTAAATATACTAAACTTTCAACCATGTGAGACATATTGGAAAAACTGCTCTGTCAAGTATTTTGGTGCTAGACTTGTGGTCCATGAAGGATGTTTGTACCTAGATGTGCTTCTCCTGATGACCACAGTGACTGGTATCATGCATGGTAAGGTGGTCTCTGTGATAACATGGCCCTAAGTTCTTTTATGGTTCTGTAAAATAACAAAAGAACCTTTCTCTTCCAATCCCCAAACCTTGGTGGCTGTGGCATCAATGTACCCTCTTTTCCACCCCACCCTCAGACCCTGCTGGTTCAGGCCAAGAGCTCATCTTGTCCAGCATCCTGTTCTCAGAGTGCCCAACCAGATGGTGAACCTAATATTGGCCACCCTAACAGCTTTATTGACAGTCCTTTGAAACCATGGGGCAACGTCCACTTGTGGAGTATGCAGTGGAGTATGGAGTTGGTGGCATTGATTTCCACAACTGTACTGGGAGAAGCCTTATTAAATTACGTTTACAGGTTAGGAGCAATGGTGATGGCTTTAAGCCTCTAAAGGACTCGCTGATGTGTGATGTGATGTTGGATATTGATGGGATCTCAAAGTTAAAAGCTAACATTTATTCCCTGGTGAATCTTGTAACTTCCTTACATTTCTAACACGAAGCCCTAGTTTTACTGTAACCTTGTCTTCCTGGACCTTGTTGAGGAAAAGTAATGTTACAAAGTGGATGAGAAGGGCCTAGCTCAACGAGATCCCTTGAAAGCAGCATGACTGTGGCTACGAAAGCAGAGACAGAAGGTCCTATGAATGACTCCAGAGTTACAAGCTTTGCTTTTGTTAATTAATCTTGTTTCAGAACATTTTCTTTCCTACCCGTCTAACTGTAGTTGAGTGCTCAGGGTGGCTTTGTCACTTTGAACAGAGATCAGATCTGTGATGAAAAGGCTGTTTCCGATTGCTTTCCCAAGTAGTAATGGGATCTTAAGATGATATATGTTGGTTTGATTGAGAGTGAAGAGATAAGAATCCTCCATGATGCTTTTTCCTATGTGGAACTGAGATACTTTGTTGAAACTTTCATACTGAGGTGAACAAAACTTGTCTGTGTGTAATGTGTGCAGTTGGTTTGCTATGAGTAAGAAAACTGGTATGCAAATGAGTACTCAATATTATATTACATTCACGAATGCTTCTATTTATATGAGTGTAGACAGGCGCATGCTGAATCAGGCCTTGCTCAGTGAACATGTGCTATTTATCATTTTCTCCGTGATATGCTAATAGTAACTGATTTGCATTATTTATTATGAAATCGTGTTTTAGCCAGACTCCAACTTAATGATTTTTTTAATTGCTCAGATATTTTAAAAAAATAATTAGCTCTCAATGACAGAACAGATGGAGGTGCAGAGCTGTTAGTTCTCTGTCTCCCTACTAATATATTTTGGTTCTGGCTGACGGTATAGCTTTGTTTTTTTTAATTATCACATTAAACAATAGTCAAGCTTAAGACAAAATTGGGATCTTTGTATATCTCAATAAACTGTAGCTTGGTCATGTCAGGGAAGACTCTAGAATCTGAAACAACGTGCCCTATCTGAAAAAAATCATAATGGTTTTTGTTGTTGTTGTTGTTTTTTGCCAAATTGGGGTTCTGACTCTTTTTCCATTTTTGGGTGCACATTTTTTAAACCACTAACATACCCTCTCACTGGCCTTTTACAGCTCTGGGACCTGGTCCAAAATGCCTCCAATCAATTCCCTCTTCCTTTTCCTCTTCCTCTCTCCCACCCTTCACTATTCATAAATGTTATCCAACCCTTCAGACACGAATTGCAGGAGGTTCAGGGAGAACCAGCAGAGGTAAGGCAGCGGTCGGTGGGCAGAGGCCAAGCAGCGCTCATGCGACGTGATAGCATGATTAACGTCATGGTGCCACGGCGTGCGTGCCCTACTGGGCACCCACAATCTGGGGCTCAAGTCAGTGCCTCTGTCTTGTCCTTTGCCTCAGGCAGCAAAATGTATTGAGTTGGCCCTGTCTTGTTTAGCAAGACACTGCTTAAAAATAAGGTGTTTTTTTTTCAGAACAGAATAATGACCCAAAGTTCTGTATGAACTCAGAGAGGTCAGGTGTCAAAGCTATATGAGCAATAGTAGCAGCAGCTGAGATGCATGTGCAGTACTGTCCGCATTGAAAACGGAAAGGCTTTGTAGAGCTGTTGAGCTGGTTCTGCATATCAGTGTTCCCTGACTACAGCAAAACACTGGACTAGGATCAAGCTTGAAGGATTGTCATTTATTGATTATCTTGAGCTCTAGAGAGATGCTTGCCTTTTACCTTTCCATTTGGCTTTCATAGAAATATATTAAAAGGATGCAATAATACTCTAGAATTTGTTTAATCCCATGATGCTGGTACAATTCAAAAACTGGAGACAAACTTTGAGAAGGCAGATTGGCAGCACCAATGGATTTCGGAAAGTTGACAGCATTGATTATCTAGCAAATTGATTCATTATTATTATTGTTATTAGAAAATAAGGGGAAAGCTGCAGATAAATTTGTTTTGTTTCTCCCAGTGGAGACTTTTGACTATTTAATTAAAGGCCTCATTGCTTCATCATTAAATTCAAAGAAGCATATCTAATGCGAGCACTTAAATGTAATGTCACTCATTAGTCTTTAATGAAGAGAAACTTATTCTTTCACTGAAGAACAGCTGTAAAAATAGTGTCTGTGTCACCCACAAAATTATATATTCTAAAGGTTATTAATGTGCCTTTAATGACTTTTTTTAAAAAATAGCCCTATGCAACATACATTTTATATATGGGACTCTTTCTTAAAGGAAACAAAATCTTGGTTGCTTGGTAATTCACAAAAGGTTAATTAAAGCTGTAACTTCTGTGGTTTGTGATATTATTGTACTGTGTTTAATAGTAACAAGCAGAAAAAGTGATTATTGGCAACATAAAGGATGAGATCTAGGGGACATGTCATTTAGAGAGGGCAAGCTGTACTCAGAGCTCTGCTCCCGTTTTAGAGCTAGTGTGATTATTATGATTGTTTGTGGCCAGCTCACTACTTCTACAACTATTGTTACATCCCATAAATGCATAGCTGCCAAGTCTCCTGTTTTCCCCGGGAAATCCCCGTTTTTTCAGCTGTTCCTAGCTGAAAAAACAGATCCCCCCCCCCCGGTTTATTCTGGCGCGGTGGCCATTTTGGAACTGGGCGGAGCATGCTCAGAAGCGACTTTTGATGCTGCTCTGCCCAGTTCCAAAATGGCTGCAGTGCAACTTCTGGCACAGCAGCCGTTTTGGAACTGGGCAAAGCAGCATCAAAAGTCACTTCTGAGCATGCTCCACCCAGTTTCAAAATGGCAGCAGCGCTACTTCCGGTCTGCTATTTCCGGCCCGGTCCCTTATTTCTCTGACAGCAACTTGGCAGGTATGTAAATGTGGTGATGGATATGCATAAAAAACTGACCATCAACATTGGTACCACTGATGGGGTGGGGACACTTGCTGAGGAGCCTTCTAACTCGATTGCAGCTACAGCTTGCAATTCTTGCCTTGTCACCTGACCTCTCTGATAATATATTAGCAGCAGCTGGAACAAGAAGGAGGAGGAGCTTAAGCTTATCTTACTTTCTCCCTCATGGCAGCCATATGCATTGGACCCAGAGGGAGAGGGCAATTGAAAGGGCAATGGCATCTTGCCCAAGGGCTGCCAAAATATTGTATGCATACCATTTGCTTAAGCAAAGGGGTGATGATATGATCTGTTCTGTGCTGATGGCATCACTGATGGGCCAATGGTTAAAATGTCAGACTAAACCAACCAAGCTTCAGATTTCCCCCCTCAACTGTGAACAACCACCATACCTCACAGCCTAATCTAATTCATAGTGATTGGGAGGATTAAATGGGAGGAGGGAGACGAACTGTGAGAGCTTCCACTCTCTCCCACTAGGGTCTTCAGAACTCTAGTGGTTCTCTTGCCTTCAGAAAATACCTGGGGAACTCCTAACATTTAGAACCCTTCCCATCCTTGGATCTCTTCTGAGAACTGTTTATTTGAGCAGTCTTGCTTCTCCATTAATCCATCTATAATTAGGTGTACAAGTCAGCAAACAGGCACAACTGCCCTGAAATGTGACATTTCTTCAATGGATTGTTATTTTGCCATTTTACACTCTGATATCCTAAATCCTGGTGTGTGTGTTTTATGATAGCTATCAGTAACTACTCCTCTTTGGTAGTCTTTGTGAAAGAACTCACATCCATTCCAATATATATCCAATAGTGTCCTTTCTATGCTAGAAGGTTCACATACCAGTGAAATGAGGAAGGTATGCAATTTCTGAGTATTCTCCTTCCCTCCTACAGCCTCCATCACCCTCCCCAAATTCCCAGGTGGGGGGGGGGGGAAATGCTTTGAAATATATGGGGGCTAATGTGGGAGGCTACAGGGGGAATGAATTGGCAAAGTATCACTTCACTGGTCAGCTCCAGAAAGAGTGTGGGTAGAAGCTCATTTGTGGTGGGAGTGAAATAGAACTTGTTTACTTACATTTATATTACATTAATGAATTGGTTCAACATGACTTGTTTTTATAAGCCTAGGAGGAATCCATAACTTGCACAATCACATTCCTCACCTAAAAGCAAAAAATCTGGGGGTCATCTAGTTCAATCTCCTGCAATTCAAGAATCTCAACTAAAGCATCCATGACAGATGGGCCATCCAACCTCTGCTTATGAACCTCCAAGGAAAGAGAGTCCACCACCTCTGGTCAAACAGTTCTTACTGACAGTAAGTTCTTCCAGAAGTTTAGTAAGAATCTTCTTTCTTGTAACTTGAATCCATTGGTCTGGGTGTTATTCTCAAGAGCAGGGTAGGACCCTGCTTGCTCTACCCTTCATATGACAGCGCTTTAGATATTCAAAGATGGCTATCATATCTCCCCTCAGTCTCCTCTTTACCAGGCTAAACATACCTAATTCCCTCAACCGTTCCTCATAAGGCTTGGATTCCAGACCTGTGATCATCTTGGTTACCCTCCTCTGCACATGTTCCAGCTTGTCAATGTCCTTAAACTGTGGTGCCCATAACTGTATACAGTACTCCAAGGCAGAGTAGAGTGGTACTATTACTTCCCTTGATCTGGGCACTAGACATCTATTTATGCAACCTAAAGTAGCATTGGCTTCTTTTGCTGCTGCATCACACTGTTGACTCATATTAAGCTTGTGATCCACCAAGACCCCTAGATCCTTTTCACATGTACTCCTGGAATGCCAATGCCCCCCACCTTATATTTGTGCACCTTAAATGCAGAACCTTGCATTTGTCCCTATTGAAATTCATTTTGTTAGCTTGCGCCCAGTTTTCCAATCTGTTAAGGTCATTTTGAATTCTGATTCTGTCTTCTGTGGCATTAACTACCCCTCCTGGTTTGGTGTCATCTGCAAATTGGATGAGCATCCCTTCAATTCATTCATTCCAGTTGTTTATAAAGACATTGAACAACAATGGGTCCAGGACAGAATGCTGTGGCACCCCACTTGTCTTTTTTTCCAGGATGGTGAGGAATCATTAGTGAACATTCTTTGAGTTCAGTTAGTCAACTAGCTACAAATCCACCTAACAGTTACCTCATCAAGTCCACATTTTACCAGCTTCTCTGCAAAAATATCATGGGGGATTTTGTCAAAAGCCTTAATGAAATCAAGATACACTATGTCCACAACATCCCTCTGATCCACTCTAACAAAGAGACAGAGACAGAGAGAGATGAGATTCCTTTGGCATGACTTCTTTTTGAGAAACCCATGCTGGGTCTGAGTAATAAACAGCATCCTTTTCTAAGTGCTTTCCAAACACCCCGGTTATATTTGTGGGGCCACCACTCCTGTCTTGCTGGCTATATGAACATCACTGTCTGGCAGAAAGCAACCTGTATTTGAATTGCCTACTTTTGTTTTCTATATGTTCAAATTATCTAAATTTGGCTTCCAGTTGATTTCTGGAGCTGTGCGAGCAAAGCTGAGCAGGAGGGAAGAAATCAGCTTGTTATGCAACCATTAAGCTATTTAAGCAACTTCTGAAAGCACAGACACACTTTTGTATACCGAGTGCCCAGTTAGGTTTCCCCACTGGTACAAACAAGAAGCAAATCAATGGAGACACACTATTACAAAACACTAAATGAGAGGTTACAAATGAGTCCCTACTTTATAATGAACTAGAAAGGTAACCAGCCAATAGCAGGAATATATATGAAACCCCAGTATGAGCTGTCACTGAGTGGATAGGTAAGAATAAACCCTAATTTCTCTTCCCTGCTCCTTGCTAGCGTTGCCCCCACCTCTCTTGGTCTCCTACTACATCCAGTCTTCCTCTCTCCTGTCTCTCTGCATATTTCATCTCTTCTCACTTAAGGGCCTTGGCCCTCTCTTCTGCCACAGCTTCCCCCTTCTATCATGTTGTCCCTCTTTTTCTCAAGTGATCTCACTATGGTCCTGAGAGCTTCTCTGTTATTTAGGTCTGCTTCTACCATATTTTTCTCCTTTTTAGGCCAACTGACTTATGAATTGTTGCTTTCTATGCATATAGGCCTTAAGTATCAGCAGATGTGATGGTTGAACTCAATTAATTCAGTTGCTCGGCACTCTTTTTGTTTAACCAGCTTATCAATTACTTGTGGAAACTGGAATCAGAAAAATTGGTTACATATCTGTTCTTTTGTTTTTATTTATAAAACACATTTACTTACTACTAACTCATACAACACAACACGACAGTGTATTATTAGAATGTATACAATAAAATAAAACATAGCATAAAAACAGCAAGAAAAACTCATTAAAATCACTGACTAATATAAACAGAAACATTGGCCTGCATACATAAAAAGGGCTTCGACACCTGAAAATCGAATACAAGGGTGCCTGCTGAATCTCTGCTGGAAGAGAGTCCACAGCATGGGACCAGTGACCCTAAGTACCCAACTTCTAGTGGAGGAAAGTCAGACCTCTGTAATATTGGGGGGGGGATAGCAGCACTCCTCTGTATGATCTTAGTGATCAAGCGGTTCTTAAGGCTTCTTGGACCCATTGTCCTGAGATTTGGAAACCTGCAGAAACCTTGAACCTGGCCCAGTAGCATATGGGGTGCCAGTGTAGATGTTTTAGCAAAGGTGTTACCTGCTATCAAGTATATGCCCCCATCAGCAGCCTAACTGAAGCTTCCAGACTAGGCCCAAGGGTCACCCATGTACAACACTTTGCAAACTATCCTCATGCAGATAAGGCTGAATTAGGCATAGCAGATGAAGCTGATTAAAGGCATTCCTAGACATGAGGCTGGTAGGTGTAATTGCTTAATTGACACTGAAATGTTGAATACCTGTGTGTATTGCTGAAAAGGTTTAACATGAGAAATTCTACTGAAATATACTAAGTGGTCTCTGAACTCCTTGATAATTAACTATTGTTGTTTTCTGCTAGCTAACACACGAGTGTTTATCCTTAGATCAGATGATCAGATGGAAATCTCCATATTGAAATGGAGTTGCCATTAGTCTTTGTTCTCATGCTCTGTGGAAGTAAGGGCATATAAATGACCCTCTGCAATAAGTGAATACAGCCTCAGGCAAAATGGAGGCTGTGTGGAGAAACAGACCTTTGATGTTAGATAAGTTGGAGTATTTCATATATTATAAGAAGCAGAGATTGTGCTGGGATTGCACAGAATACTGTATGGAATTATTTGGATGTATCTCTGATGTTATTGTTTTGTTTTGAAGAAAGTTCTGCAAGTCAAGCTTTAATTAAACTTATGGGCCTTGACAATATTTTATTTCCAAAAAGAGACAGTTTTTATGCATCCAATCACTTCAAGCTGCACATTATTATTATTATTTAATTTTTTATTTTTTTATTTTTTATTTAATTTTGATGTAGTCTTGTTGTTGAATTGTATTTTAATCAGTTGTTTTATATTTGGTGTTAGCCGCTCTGAGCCCGGCTTTGGCTGGGGAGGGCGGGGTATAAATAAATATATTATTATTATTATTATTATTATTATTATTATTATTATTATTGCAATGGAGGCTACTTGGTCCTCCAGTGACAGAGGTGGATCCAGGAGTACCCCAAGCTACATACTTGCTCCCTTTACAGGATGTGCAATCCCATCTAGAACCAGCAACTGCCTTCTCTTCTGAACAAAGGAACCACCTTTACTTTTACATTTTGACTACTATAATGTGGTGTTCATGGGACTACCTCTGAAGGGAGTTTTGAGACACATATTATACTTAAAATTGCATAGTAAGGCCTTCATAATGGTACCCCTGACTCTGCTTCATGAAGGAGTCTGAGTTTCCAGGCTTGTGGAAAAGTTGCAAATGTTGCTTTTGATTATATTTAAGATTTTATTGGCCATCTAAGCTTGCTTATTGATTGATTGATTGATTGATTGATTCTCTTTTACTCCATAATATAATTATAGTTGTTGTTTTGCAGTGCTGTCTTTATTGTATTTAAGACATAATTTCCCATTATTTTCCTATGAACCGCCTGGTGTTCTGCTGAACGTAATAGGAAACAAAACCACAATTCAACTTGTTCATTGTCTAAAAATGCACTCCTAGATTGAAATGCCTTATGAATTCTATTCACTGGCCTTCAATTTAACAAGTTCTTAAGATATTCTGACAATAGAGCTTGAAGAAGTTAGGTCAAAGAGATTTTGCCACATTGTTCACACTAACATAATTGGTGTGAGTAAGTGATAATTCACAAGGCAATGAACAAGTTCAGCAGCATATGTGATTTGATAGTTACCATATCAACATATTAAATAACAAGGGTTAAAGTGGACACACTGGGAATAAACTAGTGTTGGACTGAACCGTCATTTGCCATTTTTTCCAAGGGTGTGTATGTGTGTAAAGCAAAGATTTCTTCCAAAAGGGTAGGGTGGGAGCACAGTTCAGAGAAATGTGGTCCTATTTCTGAGGCAGGGGGTGACCTGCATTTACCATCTTTTATTATACAAGGTGCCCAGTCAAGTCCTTGTTGTTCTTACCATCACACACATTACAGCAGTGTACTGACCTTTGCAAGTCAGTTTCTTGTCTAACAGCATATGACTACAGTGGTACCTTGGTTCTCAAACTTAATCCATTCCGGAATTCCGTTCCAAAACCAAAGCGTTCCAAAACCAAGACGTGCTTTCCCATAGAAAATAATGCAAAATGGATTAATCCATTCCAAACTTGGAAAAGTGAATTGATCTGTTCTAGACGATGAAAAACAACCCCTAAAACAGCAATTTAACACAGATTTTACTGTCTAACGAGACCATAGATCCATAAAATGAAGGCAATAATCAATGTACCTTACTATAAAATAAATAAGACAGTATTGTAGATGAAAAAATTAACATTTTTTTATTATTACGTGCACTGATGATACAGTAGTCATTGTTTGGATGGGGGGGGGGCTTTTATGCATTTATGCAGTCACACAATCAACCAGTAGCTGAACTGGCTGCCACACAGTCACAAAAACAAGTGCTCTGTAGCCGGCGGGGTGAGCTCCGGCAAACCGGAGGCCTCTCCCTGGCGGCGGAGGCCCCAACGCTGCCCTGCAGCTGGCCAGGCAAGCTCCGGGCTGGTAGCAAGGCCTCTGTTCGTATCTAGAGGAAAGTTCGTAAATCAAAGCACCTACTGAAGGTCGTAACTGGAATTGTACATTAAGTAGAGCCGTACGTAAGTCGAGGTTCCACTGTAAGTATTTCATTATGGTAAGCTGCCTGGAGCATTGTTTTAACTGTGGAAAGGCAGCATACAAACAAAATGATGATGATGATCCCAGAGGAGAGTTCATGTCATAGGCATGGGCCATGTGGCCATGTATACAGTGCCTTGAATCCAAAGTTGCTTTTTGAATTGACTGTTGAATTGACTGAAGCTGCCTTTCCCTTTCTGTCCCAGTCTTCTCCTTTGACAGGTAACTCCTCATTACCTGCTGTTACTTCATAAAAAAAAAGGTGAGAAGGTAAACAGTGCTATCCGTAATATGTCATATTTGTAAAAAGCCTTCTAAACTCCCCTATTACACTTTGCCTTATTTTAAATAATACACCATCCTTTATTCAACACAAGTTTGCTTTTTCTCTACCAGCCCCATATTTTATGGATGTTCTCGTCTACTATTCTCTGGATTTCAATCTCCTAACAGTTTCTCATACTGACACATAAACAAAATGAGAGGGAATAAAGCAGAAAGGTTTTCTTTTGTTGCTGAAACTTGAAAATACTGCAAAATCCTGTTTATTATTAGTATTATTTAAGAGGCAATGCATAGGAAACAACTGGTGTTTGCATTTAAAAGATATTTATCTAACATACGGTTACTTCCCCTCATTGGTGAAGGACAGGTAACCATAGCAATTTATTATACCTCTCTCTCTCTCTATAGGGCTCCACATTTATTTTTAAGTTACATGGCATCACTATTTACCTTTAAGGATCTACGGTTACGATTTTAAGCACCTGAGCAAGCAGACAACTGGGATTTTTTGAATCCTGTTAATGTGTGTGCACACACACTTGATAAAAAGTGTTACTATGTCAGTTACATAGCCTGGAAGATATCAGTTTTAGTTATTCACTAAGCAGTTGCACTGCTGTATGTGAACTGCATCTTAAATGGCAAATGGAAAGCATAGTAGCATTTCTACACAATTCTGCTGCTGCCCTGCCCATAGCAGCTGGAATGGTTGGAAGTTCTATATGGCCACCTGAGGAAGGGAGGCAGTGTGGAATAGCCAGCCTCATATAACCAACAGAATGCATGAAGAGGTTAATACCATAGAGTAAGCTGCATTGCTAGGCTTAGCTATGTCACTTCCTTCATCTTGGGATGAAATTCAGGGGTCAGCATACTTTTCCAGCATTGTGGGGGGCCAGACTACAGACTACAGTGGTGCCTCGCTTAACGAATGCCCTGCTTAACGAAATTTCCGCTTAATGAAAGGTTTTTCGAGCGGAGGTTGCCTCGCTAGACGAATTCGTTTTGTGAAAAAATTGTCTAGCGAATCGCGGTTTCCCATAGGAATGCATTGAAATTCAATTAATGCGTTCCTATGGGCAAAAAATTTTTGTAAAAAAATTTCAATGCATTCCTATGGGATTCGCTAGACTAATTTTTCATTATAAGAAAAGCCCCGTGGAACGAATTAAATTCGTCTAGCGAGGCACCACTGTATATTTTGAGAGAGAAAATGAACGAATTCCTGTGCCCCACAAATAACTCAGAGATGGATATTAAATAAAAGCACACATCCATGAAGTGCACTGCTGTATCTAAGCTTCTGTATCTCCACCTAGAATGAGCATGAAGAAGATACTGATTTTAAAGCATTTTGCACATTGAAAGAGTGTTCTGTAATAAAAGTAATGGTTGTGCTACTAGGGTTGCCATACTCCCAAAAGTGAAAATTGGGGGGGGGTTAAAAAGACGTCTTTGGGCTTTTTTATTTTTAAAGGGTTTTCCAGGACATTTTGTCGATTTGACAAAAATCTACCCAGACGCAATTTTGACAGTCCAATTCCCGGATGTATGGCAGCCCCGTGTGCTACTCTAATTCATACTCAGAGTTGTCACATTGAAATCAGTGAACAAATTCGTCATGAGTCTATTCTGCGCATGATTTAGTCAGATAATGTTCTGTTTTACAATGGTTAGTTTACAAATAGCCAGGGGATTTGTTCATTTAGAGATATCTGAGACAAAAGCCTATTTCCCCTCTTCTATTTTTCCTCACCGATCATGTTATGCTAGTGCTGTTGCTTTGAATTTAGGACTGCAGCCAAGGAGATAGAAACTATGTGAAAGAACTGTTTGCCACTAAAACTCTTGTTGTCACACATTGCACTAGATGTTCCCCACCAGATGTTGCATGGTCTAGGTGTGAAGAAAATATGGAGCTAGAAGCCGAAGAGCAAAGGCTATAAACTACTCTTTAAGTATACTTTTTATTCTCATAACTGTGTAAGTATGCTGATGAGAGGTACAATGGGAAGGTATTTTCTATCTTCTAAAAAAGATTAAAGTTAACACAAGGTTACAAATTCCTCGGTGATGTGGGTACCTGTGATGCCAACCTGTTTACAATTATGTAGATACTGTTTGTCAGGAACTTGGAGCAAACACTATTGTTCTGCTAACTATTTTAATTAGTTAAATTAGCAGGAATAAAGAACAAAGAGGCTTGACCACAAGGCTCAGCTTGCTTTCTTTGGCCTTAACTCCACCCCCCACACCCCGGCCAGGCGTCCTTTGTTGTTCTACCTGGCCAGGTGGCGGGTCATAGGCCAACCTGAGCAAGTGGGTGGCACCCATTCCAGGTAAGCCTCGTGTGATGTCACAAACCCCGCCGCCTGAGGGGAAGGGTGAGGGCGGAAATTAGCACAAAAGTGGTATCTGTATTTGACTGAAGAGATTCTCCTTTCAGAACCAGATAGAACTTTTAGTTATCTTTTGTGTTGCGAATGGTTTACCTTTTTGTTTCCTCATCCCATAAGATTGTCAATATGTTGGTCAACTGGTAAGCAGGAGAGGAGAGGGTCAGAAAATAAATTGGTAGAGAGGGTGATTATGCTGTATGTCCTGCTGGTATGCCAACTTCTGATCTAATTATTATAAGACCAACATGAAAATTGACCACAGACATTGTGGTGGATTTTACCACTTTGTCTGTCCTGTTTGCTTCAAATTAGGGTTATGTCATGCCACCAGATTGTTCTTGGTCATACACTTTACCCTGAAATTACTATATAGTTTGAACTTACAATACCTTCTTATTTGTAACTTTGGGAGAGGGGAATTAGAGTATGCTATGATGCATATCTGAGTCTCCTCTGTTCTACATTTCTCTTATATCTTGCTTTCTGTTTATGTGTAATGTATTATTAGTGCTGGCAATTCTGAATAGGCTGGGGATGAGGAGACAGAAGATTTAACAAACAGAACAACTGGAGTATCATAAGAAATGTTTTAGTTCTCAAACAATCACACACCAGCACATTCCCTTAAGATCTCCTGTTCAATATTACAGCCCCAGGAGAGATGGGGAATATATAGTAAGAAAATCACAGAAATGCTTTACGCTAAACTAAGACAAGCCTGGACCAAGGCCTTCAGAATAATGACAAATGGGGTGTTTATTATAACCTCTTTTATCCACTTGGCCTTGGAGATACTGAAAACATTCAAATAATGTGACATTCTGATGAATGGAAAGGCAGTTCACATTTATTTTAAAAGGTAATGGGTGGAATAAAGAGATTCAAACGACCCTTTGGGGGGCTTGTTTTTCAAAATGGTTGATAGAAAAGGATTGCATTGATATATAGCCAACCTGTCACCTAAGCAATGCTGCGTAAGTCCAGATCATTAGCAAGCTTTCTGGGTTTTAGAATGGGAAGCAAGGACATTGTCCTCTAGCATAACCCTATTCATTTCCCTGGGGTTTCAGCAAAAATAAATTATGTCCCTTGTTTGCTACCAGTATTTGCTCCAACCCAGGACTGGACTGCCTGTGTTCTTGCACACTTGCTAACAGTCTCTCTTCTGCATATGTTAGAACCAGTTGACAGGGAACTTTCTCCTAGACACACGGGGCCACTTCTTAACTATGTTTGTGTCATTTATTATATGAAGAAAGATTACCATAGGATATTAGCATGGATACAGCTACAAATAATCCCATTCCCGGGGGTGGGGGGAGTGTCATAGTTCAGCAACCGAGCATGTGCTTTGCATGCAGAAAATTCTGAGTTCAGTCTCCAGAATTTCCAGGCACAGCTAAGAAAGTCTCCTTTCTGAAACCATAAAGAGAGCATCTTCCTTTGACCCTAAAGAATTGCACCAATGCTGAAGTTGCTGCTGGCTGGGTTGGTATACAGCCCAGTTCATACTAATGTTTCCCACACTGGATGGCAACCCATGGCTGATGTCAGGAGAATCTGACTAAACTAGCCCTCATTGTGAATGTTTCATATCCCCAGTAGGATTACATCCCTCAAGTATTCTCTGGCACAGAATTGACTTGCAAGCGCTGAGTGGTGATTGCCTATACTGTGTCTAGTGTGCTGGTGCAGTGTTATAGCTGAGGGGAGAATTGCCCCTAAACAAACTCAATAGTCATAGGCAACCCTTCATATCTGGAATGTGGGGATCATAGTGGGGAATATGGGGGACCATAGATTATTGGTTATATCCAATAGGTGTCCTTCCACTGATGGCATTTTTTAAAAAATGCAACAGAGACTTTAGCCAGCAGAACAGAGTTCCCTGGGAGATATTTTGCAATTTCTCCTCTTCCCCACAGATGGCTGCGGATGTCAGTGTTTGAAGAGGAAAAAGGTTCTGACCTCCTTTGACTGGTCCTCAGACCCTAGTCGGCACAAAAAGTCCTTGAGAAAGTGTACTTTGCAGAATGCTGCTTTTATTCTAAAAAGTCTTCTCCAACCATGACCAACAGATTTTACACATATCAAACTCAGCTTCAACCATCCGACCAACCAACCACCACAAAATCAATGACCACTCTATATATACAGGCATATGCAGGTGAAAGGTTGCATGAGTCATGCAGGCTTCGCCGATTCATTGTAAGCCGCTGACTGATGCCAACTCAGTTCCTTTTGTATTAAAGAAACAGCAGATAATTTTTAAGCCATGACAGGGGAGGCCTTTTGGAACAGCTTAGTGGAGGGGCCGCAAGATGGAAGGCAAATTGCCAAAGGTCTCTTAGATTCCTGTTCCGTTGGCAGAAGTCTCTGCTGAATCGAAGATACACCAGTTGGATACAATTCGACATTGTAGAGTTGTTCTAAGGATTAATGAGAGGTGTGAAACAAGTAGCCCCCCAGATGCTGTTGGACACCAATTCCCATCAGCCTTAGTTAGCATGAGCTATGGCCAAAGATGGTGAGAGCTGTAGTCAGCAACATCTGGAGGGCTAGTGGTTCCCCATCCCTGATGTAGATGACTTGATTTGAATTCTCCAAAAGTACTGCAATTCTACCGTATTATTATAACAACTATTGTCATTAGTGAAGAAGTGCCCTTTGTATTATTAAAGGGATCTAGATGAATGTGAACTTCTGCTTTTGCAACTTCTCTAAAACTTTCTTCCAGCCCTATCACCTTTGCAGATGCTTCGATTTTGTTTGCTCTTTAAATTCATAATAGCCTGCCAGCCAGTCTGTTCCCAGCACTTTTGTTCTTTGTTCATTCCCTAGCAATTTTTTTCTAATTTTTTGGTGTCACTTTTCCTTAGTTGTTCTACCAGCTGTTTATTTGTCATTTGGTGTTTGTATCTAATTACTGCCTTTGCTTTCCCATTCTGGAGTTAACCTCTCGCAACACCATTCTGCTCATGATGAGCCTACATTAGCCAAGGCACTTGGGAGAAAATTTGCATTGGACATTCAGAAGAGAAGAAATGCAAACCTAGCTAATGGGAAATTACGTGTCCTGTGTTATGTAGCTATTAATACAAGTGGTGTTACAGAATATTCAAATTCATGGCTGTCTTTAAAGAACATACTTGCCAATTAGTGCTTTTACTGAAATCCTTAGTTTTATCATTTAGAAATACAGCTGCTAATTGGGATCAGCTATTCCTTGGGGAGACACATGTTTAATAAATAAGTGAATAAATTAAAAGTCACCACCAGCCATGAGAGCCTCAAAGAGAAAGTGGGCACCTTTATAGATCATGCCTCTCTTAAACTCATCCAATTACTGAGAAACAAATTTCTGTGAACATGATAGTGTATTGTGAGGTGAGATATAGGCAGGATATTGGAATTTGTTGGTTTCTTAAAACCAGAAGCTCATTAGGCATAATTAAGATAGAAGAAGCTGGGTATTAAATTTTCATAGCACACAGTCAACTAGCAAGCTCTTACCACAAGGCAAAAAAAGGAGAGCACTGCCACTCAATTAGTGCATTGATCTGCTGGCGTATAACATAATTAAGGTTTTTATTTTTATGAGGACCTTAGTGCAAACCATTGTTTGTGTGTGTATTTCTAGAAACATTTACTAAAATGCTAATGAAGATGCAGTGAAAAAAGAAAGTTATCCGGGAACATATCAAGCAAATTTATCCAGATAAACTGTCGCTTTAATAATGTTATAATACTACAAATTGGTCTATTGATGGATGTAATTTCATTGGGGGTAATAATGGTAGACATGAATTTTATTTATTTCATAAAGGTTATTATTGGGGGGGGGCTCAAAGATGTTTATAAAAGGATGTGTGTCCTTGTCAGAACCAATTTCTTAGCTAAACTCACTGTGCATCTCACTTTTTTTATCAACATCTTTTCCTACCTGCTCCTAGAAAGTACTATCACCAATGAAAACACAGAAGAAATAAATTGTTTGCATCTAAAATATGAGTTGGGGTGGATGCTATCATAGGACTTTTGATGATTTAATAAATAACACTACAGGTACTAACATGAGAGTAAGTCCCATAGAGGTCTGTGGAAATAATTTCAAAGTCGATATGTATTGTCTGAGCTGCATGGTGTTCAGTAAACTTAGGAGATGTGCACCCTTTCAGACCTATCCCAAAATTTCAGAAATGTACAACAGTGACTACTTATAAACAAGTTGCCTGGCATGATCACTTGATGCTCTAATTACTAGAAAGTGGGAGATGAAACAGTGACTCCTGTTGGGGAATGTTTTGCTTCCTTTGAGTCCTTAAGCTTCGTTGGGAGATAAGAATAAAGGTGTGCCAATACATTTATATGCCAGGCCTTGATGTTTGTAGATCAGAAGGGAAGTAGCTTCCCCACCCCTACAGTAAATAATAAATATCTCAGGCTCCTTGGTATGTATGATGTGGAATGTGAACCCCCTTTGTTGAGAGGAATGAAAGGCATTTGAGTAGATATGAACTCCCAAGGCTGGCCCACACATGAGGCAAGGTAAGGCAACTGCCTCAGACGGCAGGATCCACAGAGGAAACAGATCCCAATGGAGATCTTTATCTCCCCCCCCCTTGTTCCTGATACAGCTCTTCACTCACCACTTCTTCCCTGGGAGAGAAAGGGATGCCATTTTGTGGTTCACTTTAGGTGGTAAAATGTCTTGGGCTGGCCCTGTTAACTCCTGTCACCCCCAGCCACTATGTCCAATGGTCTGGGGTGATTGGATCATCTGGAGGGCTACAGGTACCCTGATCCAAGTCTTCTATATTATAAAATGCCTAAAAATCTTTTTTAGTTGGTTGTTTTTTTGTTTGTTTTGAAGAACCATGGTTATTTCCATTTTCAGTTTGGTACACATGTAGAGAAGTAGCAGCAATTTAAGGCAGGTTATTGTTATTCTAGGATGCGGGTGGCACTGTGGTCTAAACCACTGAGCTTGCCGATCGGAAGGTCGTGGTTTGAATCCCTGCGACGGGGTGAGCTCCCGTTGCTCGGTCCCTGCTCCTGCCAACCTAGCAGTTCAAAAGCACGTCAAAGTGCAGGTAGATAAATAGGTACCGCGCCGGCGGGAAGGTAAACAGTGTTTCTGTGCACTGTTTCGCCAGAAGTGCACTTCTGGTTTCGCCAGAAGTGGCTTAGTCATGCTTGCCACATGACCCGAAAAAACTGTCTGCAGACAAATGTCAGCTCCCTCGGCCGGCAAAGCGAGATAAGCATTGGGCTTAATGGAATTTACTTTCAAGAAAAATGTGCCCAATGGTTGGACTGGACACACTGGCTTGTTTTGCATGACACCCTAAGCAATGCCTTGGCTTAGTGAGACTGCATGAGTGTGCCAACCCCAAGAGAGGAGCTCACAGCCACTTTGCTACTCCCCAGTCTGCTTGTCCTTGGGTACAGCTTGCAGCTAGTGAGGAGTGAGCTTAACCATGACTCTGTATCAGACAACATGCTAACCCAGGGGTCAGCAACCTTTTACAGCCATGGGCCGGTCCACTGTCCCTCAGACCATGTGGTGGGCCAGACTATATTTTAGGGGAGGGGGAATGAACAAGTTCCTATGCCCCACAAATACCCCAGAGATGCATTTTAAATAAAAGCGCACATTCTACTCGTGTAAAAACACCAGGCAAGCCCCACAAATAACCCAGAGATGCATTTTAAATAAAAGGATACAGTCTACCCATGTAAAAACACACTGATTCCTGGACCAACCATGGTTTAGCTTAGTGTAGTGCAGCAGTGAAATAGCCCAGGGAAGAGCAAAGTGCCTGCAAGCACCAAGCCCTCGTAGTCTCACTGAGCTGAGGTTTATCTCAGCAATTCATGCAAACCAGATGACCGAATGAATATGTAGCAGTGGCCCCCATGATTCTGAGAAACCCCATACTGTATTGTGAGAAACAGTTTGTTGCATACAACAGGATGTTTTCCCCCTCCACATGGCCATGGACATTTGCTAGAAGACTATTCTCTTTGTACTAACCAGTGACTGCAAATCTCCCTTCATCTTATCTGTGGAATGTTGCTTAGAAGAACCAAGAAAGTCTGTTCAGAACAATAGAATCATAGAATCATAGAATCATAGAGTTGGAAGAGACCACAAGGGCCATCCAGTCCAACCCCCTGCCAAGCAGGAAACACCATCAAAGCATTCTTGACATATGGCTGTCAAGCCTCTGCTTAAAGACCTCCAAAGAAGGAGACTCCACCACACTCCTTGGTAGCAAATTCCACTGCCAGACAGCTCTTACTGTCAGGAAGTTCTTCCTAATGTTTAGATGGAATCTTCTTTCTTGAAGTTTGAATCCATTGCTCCGTGCCCGCTTCTCTGGAGCAGCAGAAAACAACCTTTCTCCCTCCTCCATATGACATCCTTTCATATATTTGAACATGGCTATCATATCACCCCTTAACCTTCTCTTCTCCAGGCTAAACATACCCAGCTCCCTAAGCCGTTCCTCATAAGTGAATAGTGAAGAATGATTGAGCTTATGTGAGAAAGGGGGAAGTTAACATTAAAAGGAGTGAGGAAGGGTGTGGTTTAACAATTAGCTAATGAATATGTAATGATTCATGTATGTCAGCCAGAAATAAAGTATATAAGCCTCTGGGCAACCATGGCGAGGAGCTCAGCTTTTCGAAGTATCCTCTGAGCCACTGCTTGCTGTCAGCAAACAATAAATTTACTTTCCTTTTCTCTATTGCTGCATTATGAAGTTTTCATTCAGTCTGCAGAGTTTTGCAGCAAATATGCAGGACCCAAATAAACTCCCGCAGGAACCATCTACCAAATAAACAGACACTTCCGCAATCGCTAGGCAGTAGAATTCCTCTAATATAACAAAGTTTCTGCATCTGAATGAATTAAATAAATGCATATGCTTCTCTCCCATGCAAGGTTCAGAGAGTTGTCAGCGGAGAACCAGACCTGCTGAAAAACAATCAGAAGAAAGGCAATGGTGCAGAAGACATATGGTAATTGCTCTGATTAGCCAAGGACACTTGAAGGTAACAGGCCAAAATTAGTTTCTCTTGTGGAGCTATACAAAAGGTATAAGCAAAAACCATAACAACAACAACCACATCCCACTGGCACAGTTATAGATTATTTGCAGCATATATTTTAGCTTGCAGGCTAGTAGAAATCCTAGTAAGCCACCTGGGTGTTTTTTTTAAAGCACTGGTACACCTGTTCATGAAGGAGTGAGTCAAGGACACCACTATCAATCTGGAAACAACTGAAGACATTTTTGTTGTGACAAGTTTTCCCTGCTGGATAAATGGGTCTTTACCACAAGTATGTGGTTTTATGTATGGTTTTAGCTTTGTTTCAAATATATTTTCTCTTTCCATGTTTTTAACTGTTTTTCATTTTATTTTGCATACATTACCTTGAGTTGGTTGTTTAGAAGGCGGGGACCATAAATATGTGCAATTCATTAGTTTATCGTGAAATCCTGTGTTTGTGTGTGCGCGCACATGCAGAAACAATCCCTATTTACTTTAATTGGAGTTTGTCTTCCCAAGTAATTGTGAATATAGAACAGTAGCCTTAAAGGTTCAGTTTCCACTTAGAGAAGATTCAAATAACCACTTTTACACAGCATCCAACATGTGCCTTGAAGAATAATGTGGTGCATACGGAGGGGATAGTGCAGGGATCCCCAGACTATGGCCCGCGGGCTGGATGCAGCCCAATTGGCCTCCCAATCCAGCCCGCGAAAGGTCTGGGGATCAGCATGGCCATTCTGCACTTAATTTTTTTTTCCAGCGAGAGCTATTCCCCCCCCCCTGCATCGCCATTTCCTCCCTCTCCCTCACCATGGCGGCGCCTCCTCCCTCCCTCCTCCTTGTACTAGCAAAGGCCAGTAGCAGCCAATCACAAAGTGTTTCAGGCCCCAGCCAATGGGCGGGCAGCAGCTGCACATGCATGCATGACCACAGGAGGAAGGGGGCTGTGCTAAGCTGGCTGATCACCATTTTTAGCAGCCACTTCTTGCCAGAGCCAGCCCGAGAAACTTCTTTCCTGCCGCTCCACCCTCCGCCGCCCGCGGCTGCCTCCTCCTCCGCTCATGGCGTGGCGGAGCCCACTGCCCTCCGCAAAGCACACCAGCCGGTTGGAGCTGCGCTCGCAGCCACCTTGCTCCAGGGACAAAACGCGTGCATCGCAGGCCTCCCGCAGCCACGACGATGCCTCCTTGGCCGGCTTCCAGCGCCCGGCTCCAGAAGATCCCGCCACACACAGGAGGCTCTGCGACGCCTCGAGTGGGATCCGCGGGAACAGGCGGCAGTGGCAGCGGCTCCTGCCCACTTTTGCCCGGCTCCTCCGAGGGTTGTCCCAGCAGCGTGAGCAGCACGCGGAAAGTTTTCTGTGCCGCTTGGCTGGGCGGCCGCTTGGCTGGACGCGCGTCACATTCTCCTCCTCCTCCGCTGCCTTGTCCCGCTCTCGCCTCCGCTGCCGCTGCCTCAGTCTGCTGAGCCGGTCTGCAGAGTCAGAGCTACGTTGGATTGAGGAGGCGAGGTTCCGTGCGGCGCTGCTGGGTGCTGACTCTGCAGACCGGCTCCTTGATCCAGTGCTCCGAGCAGGATCAAGGCACTCAGCATCGGATCGAGGAAGCTTCCCGGGGGGGGGGGGAGAAAGAGGGAAAAGGTGTCAGCGGGGAGAGAAAACGTGTGAGTCCTCTCCCCTTTCTCTAATGACAGAGCAGTGCTTTTCTGTTCCCCATAATAGAATTGGAAGCAGCCAGAAAATGATACGTAATACATACTGGGGTGCGGAGGGGGAGAGAGAGTAGGCTGTATGCCGAGACCCTTCTAACTCCTGGATCCAGCAAGTGTTAAAAGCAAGAATTCAAATTCCTGCTGAGGTGAGAGCCTAGGCCAGGCATCCCCAAACTGCGGCCCTCCAGACGTTTTGGCCTACAACTCCCATGATCCCTAGGTAACAGGACCAGTGGTCAGGGAAGATGGGGATTGTAGTCCAAAACATCTGGAGGGCCAAAGTTTGGGGATGCTTGGCCTAGGCAATGGGCCATTAAGGGAACAAAGTAAGTGGATCTGTGCCAGGCTACAAATAGATCGTCCTCTCTCCCCAGCTGGCTGGTAGAAAGGCAAGGGTCAGAGTTACGAGTTGAGTGATGTGAACTAGAAGCTGAAAGCTGGAAGAACAGCAGGCTGGGAAGCCAGAGAGAGAGGGAGCTGTTTGATTTCTTTTTTGATCCAAGGCTGTGAATGCTTTGAACCCCACCATCATAGATTCAGGTTGTATATATGTGTGAATAAACCATATATCATAAAGACGCCACAGTCTCTCTGTGCCTCATTCCAAAGGAAACATGAATCCTGGGGTAAGCTCTTGGAATCTTTCATCAGTCAGAGATTAGAATTGTATACAACAATACAGTGGTACCTCTGGTTGCGAATGGGATCCGTTCCGGAGGCCCGTTTGCAACATGAAAAGGCCACATCCTGACGCACCACATCTGCACAGGCACGTGATATAATTCAGCACTTCCGGGTTCGGCGCATCTGTATCCCGAAAAGATGCATCCTGAAGCAGACATAACATGAGCTATGACTGTACTCAACTTCCAAAGTCTTACTGAAACAGCTCAAGGTTAGCCCAGCTCAAAGGAAATCAACAGTACGGAAGAATGAGAGAGGGGTAGTGGAATAGGATATCACAGATTATAGGAATGTCATGCAAATTGCACATGAAGATTCTGCCGCACAGCTCATTGTGTCATACTGATCTAGCCATCAACAGTTTCTTCACAGTATAACATTAAAATGCTATTTTTTAAAAAAAATCTGTTGAAGCAACTCAGATTTTCATTTGACTTACAGGCCCAATTGTGAGAATCCTTTGCAGGTTCTCAAAACCAGACGAACACTCATTTCTCAACAGAACAAATTAGTTTGCTACTTTTGATAATCAAAGCCTTTCTAATAAATCCATGAACTTGGAAGGGGCACACCAGGCACATTGGAAGTTGAGTGGTTTATTGGCTTTTCTTCAGGATGTGTGGGTGGTAGACATTGCTTCTAATAAAATGGAATGTTTTCAGGAGTGAGCACGTACAATGTGTTGTAAAAAAACAAAAACAGGTTAGCTGTTTTGATTTTAAAAAATTGGCCCGGGTTTAGTTGATGGCAGTGGCATGATTATTTTCAATAAGCATTTGTTGTTTACATTTTGAATAACGTACATGAGCACAATTATATTAGCTATTGGGCTACCTTAACAATATCCATTAACAGCACCTTAAAGACCAACTAAGTTTTTATTTTGGTATGAGCTTTCGTGTGCATGCACACTTCTTCAGATACCAATGCACACGAAAGCTCATACCAAAATAAAAACTTAGTTGGTCTTTAAGGTGCTACTGAAGGAATTTTTTTATTTTACTTCGATCCAGACCAACACGGCTACCTACCTGTAACCAATATCCATTAACAATAGACATTTTCAGAACAAAGGATGAGGGGCTGTTGTTCTATTTATTATTTGGTTTTATTTTAAAATCCCACTTTTCTTAAAAGATTTAAATCAAAGTATCTTAATAAACAAGAACAAAACCAGATAGCATTGTATTCAGTTTAAGAATCAAGTAGTGTGACTGATTCTGCCTCAGCAATGAGATTTCCTCTCTCCTCTCCTCTCCTCTCTTCCCCAATCTGTTTTTGGGTTTTCCTCAATCCTCCAGAAGATATTGGGAATGGAGGCACATGGGGAGAGGAGAGGGACAGGAACAGGGCAGTCTCAAGTAGGTCGGGCGCCCTGGCGCTGAGGTGCGGAGATCGCTCCGGCGCCCTTGCCCTCGCAGCGCGCAGCATGGCTTCGTCGCGCAGCGCCCCGCCTGCCGGCCCGGCACCCCACACTACTGGCACTATACCTAGAGCCGGCCCTGGACAGGAAGTCCTGTTTCAGCGTAGAATCCCTGTGTTAACAGGATGGTTTTATGGTACAGTGCTCCATATGGTAATTTTAGCCAGAGTAATTGTGGTCGGAGCAATGTTGACTAGCATTCCTACTGTTTTATTCATATAGCACCATCAACATACCAAGGGATCTCAAACCCTTCTCCATTCCTCTTCCATTGGGAACAGGACCTTCCAGAAATGACAGCAATTACATACTGGATATCATTTTCTCCAAGCTTTAGTCCACTGACAATAGCCACTCTTGCTTTCAAGTGAGGGGAAGCTAAGAAGACCTGTAGGAGCTATCTGTGCATGTTATCCTATCCTAGACCTGTAGGAGCTATCTGTGCATGTTATCATGTTATTCAGTAGACCCACTGAAATGAAAGAACCTTAGTTAATACATGGACATTAATTTCAAAGGGAAGACTCTGAGTAAGACCAACAATGGATATAACCCTGTTTTAAGGATAATATGCACTTAAACACAAGTCAACCATGCTTACAGACTATAAATAATAGAATTAAAAACTACAGCTTTTGGCAGAAAACCACCACCACCACCCCAACAGTAACTGTTGTATGCCAAATCTACAAAAAGAAATACTACTTCATTTTGGACACTATATATTAAACTCACAGACTATAACATTTCAACAAACTGAGGGTATGGGGTGGGGGCGGGAAATGGTTAACTGCTGATAATAATTTTCTCTGACATTTGGTCTGCCTAGGCTCCCTTCAGATGTATTTGACCACTAATGTGCATTTTCCCTGACATGGAAAGTATATCTATTAAAACAAATGCACACATACATAAATAAAGCCAGGCAAATTAGGTTTCCATCAAGCTATCAAATCAGAGATGCTATATTTTCAGAACATAATAACATTGTGCCTTGCAGATTATCTCCCTGTTCCACCTGTTCTCGGATCTTTATAGCCTGGCTATCTGCTTTACTATGATTGCTAAATAGAAAATAAACAGATGGGGCTGAAAAAAATCCAAAAAGGGGGGAAGGGGAGAGCAAGGAACAAAATCTGCTTTGGGGCTTTTGAGCAGTATCTGATTGCTTTTTTTTAAAAAAAAGGTATTCTCCATCCCCAGTTTGTTCAAAGAGAAAACACCTGCCTGACGAAAACAATATATTTTGGTTAACATTTCACCATAGCTTTGGGTTGTTGTTTTTAAGTCTTAGATTTCTGTTAAAAGCTCTAGGGTCTGTGTTCTTTGGTTGTTTATCTTGTTCGTTTTAGTAATCTGATAAATGAAGGATCAATATTGGTATTTTTGAACCTATATTAAATGTGCAAAAAAGCGCCCTTCAATGCAGGGGACTCTATAGATTCCTTTTGACTATACTGAAGAACTTCAGCATCAGTAATATCATTAATGGGATTGCTTTTCAAATAAAGGCCAGCTCCATTGATACATGACAAAGATAAACTATGCCTCCAATAGGCTTATGCTTTGCTGTATGTGCTTGGCCTTTATGTGTTGACTGCCACTCAAAGCAAGCCTAGCTAAACATGTAGGCTCCTCCTCCTCCTCTAGACCGCCCCAAGACACTTGCTTATTATCTTAAGGAAGAAAGCTTCTCACCTATTTTTGTCATTGTTTACAGACTGAGCTGCAGCAACACGACCTTTCATATGCCCTCTAAAGGTGTTGATTGTGTTGTCTGTCTTCCCCATCTATAAATGAAGATCGAAAAAGGGAGCAAAAACAACTCACTGAAAATCTAGAACCACTATTTTCAGAATGCAAGATGAGGTCTGAGCACTTGCCTGATTTCCTTTATATGTCTTTGAGCCTCTTATTTACAGCAGTGTTTCTCAACCTTTTTTGGGCCAAGGCACACTTGTTCCATGAAAAAAATCACGAGGCACACCACCATTAAAAAAGTTAAAAAATTTAACTCTGTGCCGCCCTATATTGACTATATAATTATGACTGTAAGAAACACTTGCCAATTGCTGTGTTGGTTGCAATCTCCTGTAATAAGGCTTCACAAGCCGCTGATTTCTCTGCCAGCACAATCCTTTGCTCAGCAAGTTTCAGGTTGAGCTCATCCAGCCAGCTTCTTTAAGTTTGTCTAAAACTACTCTCCCGTGGTGGTGGCTGTTGAGAGCTGCGCTCGCCCCGCGTCATGACCCGGCCGGCTTCCTTTCCGGTGGGTCAGTGATGATTATTGGCGGCCGCCAGGCACGTGACAATGCAAATCGCCCTTCTCGTTGCCGCACATCGCGGCACACTAGTGTGCCGCGGAACAGCGGTTGAGAAACGCTGATTTACAGGACCGCTTCTCCTGGTATGCCCCGCAGAGGACCTTAAGGTCCATGAATAACCATAGTTTAGAGGTCCCGGGCCCCAAGGAAATCAGACTATTCTCCACCAGGGCCAGGGCCTTTTCATTGATGGCTCTGACCTGGTGGAATGCTCTGTCCCATGAGACTAGGGCCCTACAGGATTTAACCTCCTTCTGCCAGGCCTGTAAGGCAAAGATATTCTGTCTGGCCTTTAATTTGAACTCAACCTGATCTTTTATTTCCCTTCTCTTCCCCTCCCCTCCTTTTTATGAAGATTACCCGCTCTGGGACCCCACAGCTAATTCTCCCCTGGCCTCCTCACTGGCCCAAGTAGGACTAATTTAGCCAACTAGCCCTGGTGACTATCTAATGTTTATTGGATGGATTTCCCCCAAATTGATTTTTGAACTTTGAATTTTATTGTTATCCATGCTTTTATACTGTATTTTATGCTGCTTTTATGTTGTATTACATTTAAGTGTTTTAAATTTGTTGTTGGCTGCCCTGAGCCCAGGTTCCTGGACTGGGAAGAGTGGGGTATAAATATATTATTATTATTATTATTATTATTATTATTATTATTATTATTATGCATTGCTATGCTCACCTCATCATTTCTCTGAAAGATGAGAAGCTCCACAACCTAAACTGAATCTGGGGTGGGGCAATAGATGATGATGTGATTGGGCAGTGCTGCTCACCTGACCTCCGGTTGGTCACATTGCTTCTGCTTACTGAGACAGGCAAGGTCAGCATGCTACATACACTGGAAGATTGAATCTAGTGCTCCTGCTTGTGTATTTGCACCATACCAACCTCCCCCGCTTTTACTTTCTTGGGTTCCATGATCACTGCAGATGGTGACAGCAGTCACAAAATTAAAAGACGCCTGCTTCTTGGGAGAAAAGCAATGACAAACCTAGACAGCATCTTAAAAAGCAGAGACATCACCGACGAAAGGCCCGTTTAGTTAAAGCTATGGTTTTCCCAGTAGTGATGTATGGAAGTGAGAGCTGGACCATAGAGAAGGCTGATCGCCGAAGAAGAATTGATGCTTTTGAATTTTGGTGCTGGAGGAGACTCTTGGACTGCCAGAAGATCAAACCTATCCATTCTGAAGGATATCAGCCCTGGGTGCTCACTGGAAGGACAGATCCTGAAGCTGAGGCTCCAATACTTTGGCAACCTCATGAGAAGAGAAGACTCCCTGGAAAAGATGCTGCTGTTGGGAAAGATTGAAGGCAGAAGGAGAAGGGGACGACTGAGGACGAGATGGTTGGACAGTGTTCACGAAGCTACTAACCTCAGTTTGACCTAACTGTGGGAGGCAGTGGAAGACAGGAGTGCCTTGTGTGCTCTGGTCCATAGGGTCATGAAGAGTCGGACACGACTAAACAACTGAACAACAACCTCCCCACTGCCTCACTACCCCCCCCCCCTCTCTACCTCCTGGTAAGCAGCAGAAAGGTGACTGACTGTCTGCTCCTTGGGGGTGGGGCTTTGATGCTCATGTGTTTTATTCTAGTTGTGAAGCACTTAATTAACATTTCTCTTTTCTGCCCTCCTTACATGCCATACTTTTTTTAAAAAAAAAAAATCTTTATTAAACATTCAACACATATTTACACAACAATTTGCTGTATTACAGTTTATGCACAAACACTACACATGAAAAAATACAACAATAAATAAATAAAAAGAGAAAGGAAAAGAAAATAAAGAATGAAAGTAAGAAGGATAAAATAAACTTCTGATTGTTCTAAAAAAACTAAGTCTCATTTGTCAATTTTTACACAGTATCATATTATTATACTTCGTTTCCTTAATTTCCTTCAGAGAAATATTCTTTAGTTTATTGTCAATCCATTACAACAATCAGTTATCTCTCGCTTGGACTACTGCAATGCGCTCTACGTGGGGCTACCTTTGAAGGTGACCCGGAAACTACAACTAATCCAGAATGCGGCAGCTAGACTGGTGACTGGGAGCGGCCGCCGAGATCACATAACACCGGTCCTAAAAGACCTACATTGGCTCCCAGTACGTTTCCGAGCACAATTCAAAGTGTTGGTGTTGACCTTTAAAGCCCTAAACGGCCTCGGTCCTGTATACCTGAAGGAGCGTCTCCACCCCCATCGTTCTGCCCGGACACTGAGGTCCAGCTCCGAGGGCCTTCTGGCGGTTCCCTCATTACGAGAAGCCAAGTTACAGGGAACCAGGCAGAGGGCCTTCTCGGTAGTGGCACCCACCCTGTGGAATGCCCTCCCACTAGAGGTCAAAGAGAACAATTACCAGACCTTTAGAAGGCATCTCAAGGCAGCCCTGTTTAGGGAAGCTTTTAATGTTTGATGGATTTCTGTATTTTAGAATTTCTGTTTTTTTGGAAGCCGCCCAGAGTGGCTGGGGGAACCCGGCCAGATGGGCGGGGTATAAATAATAAATTATTATTATTATTATTATTATTATTATTATTATTATTATTATTATTATTATTTAAGGTCTGCCAGGAGGTTTTTGCTATCATAATAGGTACAAGCCGTACTTCATACTGTAGGTCCGTCTAAATTTCTGAAGAGGGAGGGGAAGACACAAAGAGACCATGCCAAAAAAAGAGAGAACCCACCCTGATAGAAAGGAAAGAAAAAAGGTCAAATGGTTCTCACATTTTAGAGACATCTCCAGTTATGTGGGCCATTGACCTATATAAAAACCACTTCAACAACCTCAACGCAGGTTAGGCCTACCTTTCAGTTACCTTAAATCACAATAATGTCAGACAACCTGTTTTGCCTGTGAAGCTGATTGTTGGGGCTTTGATAGCTCAATGTACCCTACAGAATTTAGAGGCCCAACAATTATCTCCTGATCATCTGCAAAGTAGGTGATGGTTGTGATGTAATTGGCAGGTGGGTGGGTGAGGACGCTGGTTGTGCTTTCCACAAGTGACGACTACTGACTCCACGGGTACATATGTACAGCATTTTATTATACAACTATATACAACACAGAGCTAAAGTTCTCATGTCCGTTTACTCCGAGTTAGATTCCAAGAGTGGCGATTGTCGGGACCTCCTCCAGCAAAGTATCTTGGGTGCCCTTAGTCTCCTCCTCTCCTCTCTGCGCTTTAGATCCCTGCGTTGTTGAGGAGACGGGGTGATGACGTTTCCCTCCCCTCCTGAGCCACTCAAGTGCTGATCAGTGTCCCTAGCATCTGAGACCTCTCCCTCCACAGAGCTCCCTGTCTCTCTGACCCCTGGAACCGCCTCGCCAGGCTCTCTGCTGCCTCCTGGTGATCCCCTGACAGGCTGGCACTGCCCCCTGCTTAATTTGGCCTGTGGAGAAGGAGATAAGGATCTGACCCACTGACCCCACCAGCTCCCCAGTAAGACAATACCAATTTAGATGGGCTGATAATCTGACTCAGTATGTCAGTTTGCTATGTTTTCCTATTCTCCTATGATACATGATTAGTGCATTCTATAGCCTCAAGACCTTCTTCTTTATAACCCCTTCATGGTCTGCATATGCAGACAAGATCAGAATAGGTTGTTGTTGTTTGTTGTTTAGTCGTTTAGTCGTGTCTGACTCTTCGTGACCCCATGGACCATAGCACGCCAGGCATGCTATCATTTGACAATACAATATATTCTAATGGGTCACAGCAAAGGAAGAGATTTTACTATCACAACAATCCTATACATACTTATTTGGAAGTCAGTCCCACTGGATTCAGTGAAAAATATTTCTGAATAAACACGCATAAGATCAGACAAATTATTCTTGTAGCAATAAGAGTCCTTCTTGTTTTCTTAATATATGTTAGAAACTTTTTCAGTCCCCTGCAAGATAGTCCTCAAAAACTCTTCAACCGTTGCTACAAACATAGCTGATTATCAGGAATATGGGTCTTTTACAATTTGTTTTTTTAAAAAATCACAACATTAATCTATGACAGGTATATATTAAAAGTAGGTCTGAAAGTATTGGTCCAGTAACTTGGCTAGATGATTAATACCTGCATCTCAATTTTTAAATGAAGCTGCCTCTTGCCTCCCAGCTATCTCCATTAAAGTTCTTCAAAACATCTCCCCTGTCCGTATTAACTCTAATATTTACCCTTCCCCATTAATTATGGTGGCAATCCCGCTTAAAGTTCTTTGCTGCCACTGAAGCAGTGTACAGGATTCCAGTAAAACTACCCAATTAGCTAAAAGAAATCAATAGGAAACACGTATTGAAGAACTCTGGAAAGTAAGTGTGTGCACTAAGCATCAAGAGCAGTTTGATTCTCAGTGCAAATTAAAGGAATCCTAGCCACAGGTTGTTGGTTTTTTAGCGTGTTATGGTTCACTGATGCTTGGGGACCCGGGGCATGTCTTTACAGGGAGGGTGGGTTACAGATCATGGATGTGCTTATTCAGTTTATTTGACCCTGAATTGGGGAGCGGGGAGCGGGGAGTGGGAAGGCTTCCCTGCCCACATTATAAATAGGAAACTGCAGGCTGAACCATGGCTGTACTGGGTCATTTAGGCAGTGACATGCTGCTGATGTGCGAAAGCCCCCATAGCACTTTCATTGCATTTCCCAGGAAGTATTCCTGCAAAACCTCTTTCTTTTCTATCCTGCTTATGTGAAAAACACGCAGTGCAGGAAGCATGCATGCCTCTAGTTGGAATCTTTTTTTCCCCAGTTGCCTCAACATCTCATACTAAAGTTTGATTTTTAAAAACAAAAACAAAAAAACAGTAGGGAGCTGCCCGCAGCATAAAGAGAGACAGACATTCTAAGGAAATTTGAAATGGAAGCTAAAAAAAAAAAGGTATTTGTGAATGATCAAAGAAATGCATTTAACAAAAGTAATGAGGGACTGGTGATAAATCTGATCATGGCAGGAAGAATTTGGCTGGTTGCTAAATTTTGGGTGTTTTCTGAGGTTTCTTTTCTGTTTTTTGGCAAGAATAGTTACATAAAGTATGGTATGTCACGATTATGAGTAAAATGGTAACAGTGTTTCATCTGGGCTGGCTGAATGCGGCTCCATCCTGTCTCAATGGTTGAATTTTATTAGGAAACATTTGTTCAACATATTGTTGAGATGCAAGTGTTAGCTATGCTAAAAAAAAGTTTGTTAAATATGTAAAGCTACATTCCTACTGATGTTTCTATGTTACTTGGTGGGAAAGAGGGGTTTTGTGTTTGTTTGTTTCTTTGTCATCCCCCCACCCCCAACCATGAGATTATCCATGGGTACTGTTATTTAAACATGTTGCTATTTAAGATCAACCAGTGAGAATCAACTTCCCAGAAGCTGAGTATATATGTCATGTCCAAAGTCCATCCATGCAGCCTCTTATGTTTTGGTCACTCTGGAAGGAGTGGGGCAAGAAGCTGAATAGATCTGCATTGGCCACCATAGCTGCCAAGTTATCCCTTTTTTTAAGGGATTTTCCCTCATGCTGAATAGGCTTCCTCGCGAGAAAAGGGAAAACTTGGCAGCTATGTTGGCCACGGTGATCAGACAATGTGCTCAATAAACTATTGATTGCAGCTGAACCTGCTTTTCAGACACACTGAGCAATTTGCCATGATTTTGCTCTGTTAATGCTCCATATGTCTTAAACTCGTTTTCTTCTTCTTCTTAAAGGGACTGCTTGAAATAGGGATGGAGTTTTTTGGGGGGGATTTTTTAATCAAATAGGAGTAAATCTGTAAATTTATGACAATGCCATTAAAAAAATTCCTAATCCAAACCATAGCTGCCAAGTTTTCCCTTTTCTCGTGAGGAAGCCTATTCAGCATAATGGAAAATCCCTGAAAAAAAGGGATAACTTGGCAGCTATGATCCAAACTATTTGTAGCTCTGTTTGAACTATGGATAGTTTATTTGTTTGATTTATTCATTGGATGCTGGAAAATATTGCTTTGTTGGTAGCTCCATTTGAACTTGGTTATCTGCTTCATGGGTGGCATAGCTGCCAAGTTTTCCCTTTTCTTGCGAGGAAGCCCATTCAGCATAAGGGAATTTCCCTTAAAAAAAGGGAGAACTTGGCAGCTATGATGGGTGGGTGCCCCAGAGAGAGAGAGAGAGAGAGAGAGAGAGAGAGAGAGAGAGAGAGAGAGAGAGAGAGAGAATCTTGCTATTCCTCCCATGTCCCAGTTTAGACAGGGCATTTAAGGTCTGTAACGGACTTCTGGTGTAGCCTATTGAGTGAAGAACCTGTCATGGTTAAGTGACCACTGCTGTAGTAAACTCAAGCAACTGGTTAGCAGCCTGATCATAATAATGTGAACATTTGGGTTTCTTTGTCCCACAGATGTGTTAGAAGACAAGAGGAGCCTTGTGTGTGAGACTGGTTGCCCATCTAGTCCAGCATCCTATTGCCCACTTGTGCCCCTAGCAAGAAATGAGAGCATTGGTCCTGTGAGTTGTCAGAGGGAAGATTACTGAGCCCAGGAGCTGCAGTCATTGTGTGCATTGTGTGTGCATTGTGTCCAATTTGTGGTATTGGATTCCTTCCTGGGGTCTCTTGAGAGCTGTGTGCTTTCATCCTGTGTTATGGTGCCTCATGGGCTTGGCATGCTGTGCTGTAGTTATGTTCTGTGCATATTGAGGTAGCATGGTGCTGCGGCCACAACTCAAAATACAACAGATTGGGTGGGATCCCTCCATTTCTGAGCAGTATAAAGGTGTCATAAAGGGTTGTACATTCTGATTAAGCTTCCCAATTGTGGAATGAGAAAAGAGGTCATCCTACGGACCAGTAGCTTGTTAAGAAATGGGAAGCAGAATAAAAGGGCAGATGATTTATTGACTAGAGTTTCCCTAAGAGATCCGCTAAGAGACAAAATCAGGCCAGCAGTATGATAGCGAAGTGTGCAAGAACTCCTAGCAATACATGGACTATGCCTTGTAGGAAACATCCCCCAATGCTTATTTGAGAACTGCCTTACACTGCCTTAAAAGGTAAAGGGACCCCTGACCATTAGGTCCAGTCGTGACCGACTCTGGGGTTGCGCGCTCATCTCACATTATTGGCCGAGGGAGCCAGCGTATAGCTTCCAGGTCATGTGGCCAGCATGACAAAGCCGCTTCTGGCAAACCAGAGCAGCACATGGAAACGCCGTTTACCTTCCCGCTGTAGTGGTTCCTATTTATCTACTTGCATTTTGACATGCTTTCGAACTGCTAGGTTGGCAGGAGCTGGGACCAAGCAACGGGAGCTCACCCCGTCACAGGGATTCGAACCGCCGACCTTCTGATCAGCAAGCCCTAGGCTCAGTGGTTTAACCCACAGTGCCACCTGTACACTGCCTTACACTCAGTCAAAGCATTTGTCCATCTAGGTCAGCATTATCTGCATCAGGTGTGTAGAATCTATGGCCCTCCAGAAGTTGCTGGAAGAGCAAAAGATGCTTCCACCATCTCTGGTCAATGAGCATTCTTGCTAGGGCTGGTAGTCGCTGTAGTTCAGCAACATCTGGAGGGCCAAGCGTTCCCCACTCCTGGGCTACCTTGATGAACAGCAGCTCTCCAATGTTTCAGGCAGGGGTCTTTAACAGCCTTATTGATGATGTTGGGGTTGAATGTAGGAGATCTGCATGCAAAGCACACACACACATACACTGTATTAAAGGCACTACTACTAGCATAAAGTATCGTGATTAATTGCAGCTTGCCAGGCTTCTGGGGCTTCCAGTCTATAGCATGAAACACTGAAGTTGCCTGTGCCTGATTCAAAAGGAATATTTATTGTTTCTCAAATCAGGGTATTTGCGTTTCCTTCTGCTGATTAACACTTGCACCCCAAGCTCCAGTTTTGCAAGCCCATTCACTGGCACTAATCAGAAATGTTGCATACTTTCTGTTCCGTTTGATAGGTCTCCCATGGGTTACTGTTTAATATAGTTAAATATAAATCACACCGAGAAGCATGAAGTCTTGTCTCCTAAACACAGCATATGCCCAAGGAGTAAATCAAGCAGATACGGTATCTGCGCTACTGTCATACATCTCCTCTGTGAAAAGCTGCAATAGTGATAAATAATATTTACATATTACTGCACCTGTGTGATGCTGTGCCATCATGACTCACTCAGAAATGACAGCCCAGAGGAAGGAAACTACAAAATGCTTATGGAAGAATAAAGTAACAAAGGCACCAGGGTGTTTTTTTCCCTCCCCTTTTTTTAAAGGAAAAAAGTGTTCTTTTGGCAAAAGCACTTGTTCACATGCTTTTTGTCAAAGAACACTCAGCAATTGTATTTTATTATTATTTATTATTAAGATCCTGCAGGTTCATTTGACATTTGACCTATAAAGGGCATTTCTTTAGCTTGTGCCAAACAGTCACCGCCAACAAGTGCTAGCTAACGCTGTGCCAGAATCTGTCTTTCAAAAGCTCGAGGTGTTTCTTCCCTTGCAAAAGGGGCATCCATTTCCCCACCTCATTCTGAGGGCACTTTAGAATTTCTGCATTTGCAGTGCTTTGATCATTTCTTATCACTGCAAGATGTCCACAGGAGGTGTGTCTGGTTTTTTTCCTGTCTGGAAAATATATCTTCAGCACTCAGCAGCCCCCCCCCGGCTGCCCACACTTCCTGATCTGAAAAAATCTTCATGGGAGGAGTGTTCCCTCATGATGCCTTCACCTGGGTTTTCATTGAAGCACAGGCACCCAGGAAGGCTTCGGAATGCAGACTGGTAAGGTCATTTGTAGAATGAAAGGAAGGGGAAGGGGAAGGGGAAGGAGAAGGAGAAGGAGAAGGAGAAGGAGAGGAGGAGGAGGAGTTTGGATTTGATATCCCACTTTATCACTGCCCGAAGGAGTCTCAAAGTGGCTAACAATCTCCTTTCCCTTCCTCTCCCACAAAAAACACTCTGTGAGGTGAGTGAGGCTGAGAGACTTCAGAGAAGTGTGACTAGCCCAAGGTCACCCAGCAGCTGCATATGAAGGAGTGGGGACGCAAACCCGGTTCCCCAGATTACGAGTCTACCGCTCTTAACCACTAAACCACACTGGCTCTGTCACCCACCATAAAAGTATGGTAAGTATCCTGCATCCCCCGCATGAGGATTTAACCAAAATATTACCTGATAATTTTCAAATGGAACTTACATGAGAACATAAAGAGCTTCCTTATACCAGGTTGAACCACTAGTCCAACTAACTCAGGATTGTCTACACTGATTGGGAACAGCTCTCTGGGAGTTTTAGGCAGGGGACTCTCCCAGCCATAACTTGGGATGCTAGGGATGGAAGCTGCATCAAAGTAGATTTTCTGCCATTGACCTTTGGCCCTTTCCCAATCAATCAATCATTAGCTTATGAATCACATCTCACGAGGCATCCTGAAGCTATTTACAATATAATACCATATATACAACAGTTACATATATAAAAACACTTGTATAGATAAAAAATGATTAAACAGTTAAAATAAAACTAAAAAAACTTAAAACAACAACAGCACATATGTAAAATCAATACAATTCAAGATAGATACTAACCAGGTTAAGCATTTCAGAAGACTTGCTGAAAGGACATATTTGAACGGCTTTGATGGAGAGCTGACAGAGAATGGTTGAAAAAAAAGTGGGAGAAATTATTGGTTCAGCACTAGTGCTAAGTACTGAAGCCTGTGGAAGTTGTATCCTATAACTTGGAAGCTCTGCCCCTTAAATGTGATGGCTGCTGAGAGGCTGGGATTAGACATTAGTTGATCTTAGTTGATCTTCGTTGATGGTTCAGTTGATAGGCAATCTTGAGGACTGCTGATTTTTTAGGCAATAGCTAGCAAACTGTTTGAGTGTTTTGAATGGGAAGGGTATAAGAGCTTGGAAGATAACACCCACTGCACCCACCCACCCCAAACATGTGTATATGTGGTGAAGAGCAACAATGAATCGGTTTTGGAACAGAGACAACAACAGAAATAGTTGATAATGAAAAGCACCTTCTAGCTGCAGGCATTGCTCTCTGGGGAGCTGATGTGGGCTAGCAAATTTGCTGCTTGTTAGAATACCATGCTATTTGCCTTCCCTTTTGTTCTATGTATATTACTGTAAATAAAGCAAATATTACGAAAATGCCAGGAAGCCACCAGTGCTCTCTTCTAAAGCAAGCCAAATTGGTGTAGAACTGCCCCAGGAATTTCTGCTGCTGTTGGGAGTCCAGAAATTGACTTTAGTGAGCATGGCTGAAATTAGTCTGTGCATAGTAAGTCCCTTACCAGTCTCCCAAATCAATTACTGAGCCCCAAATAGCTTTAAAAAATAATAATACAAGCAGTACTCTACATTGCTCATAGGAACTCTTTTCAAGCAGCCTACAGAAGTATCCACATAGTTCATTTTTAATTTTTTATTACATTTATATCCCTCTTGCCTTTCACCATTAAACTTAAGGTAGCATACAGGTGGTTCTCAGGTGGTCTCCCATTTGGGCACAGACCAGATCCAGACCTGCTTGGCTTCAGCAAGATAATGATAATATAATAATAATATTTCTTTAAATTTATATCCCGTCCATCTGACTGGGTTTTCCCAGCCACTCTGGGCAGCTTACAGCATATATAAAAACACAACAAAACATCAAACATTAAAAAACAAGTAACAAACAACAACAACAAACACTTTACAGTTATACCCAAATTAAAATAACCACCAACCCCAACTGAACATTTAACCAACACAACAAAAACAAAACAGAGGAACCAAAATTAGAACCATTTAAAACATTTTAAAACATTTTAACCAGTTGCCCCAACCCAAGAGTTGTTCCAGCAATGTCCCTCCAGCCTTCCAGGAGCCCCTTTTAGCTGTTCAGGGTAAGTCTGGGCCCTGCCCCCTAGGCCAGGTGGAAATGGGTCTTGCAGCAGGGAGTGGTCTTCCTTCCTGCACTCATGGCAGCAGCAATCTGCCATGTTGACTTCAGCTCAAATAGTCTAAGGTAATACATATGATGCAACAGTTGGATTCCAGGACCATGGTTGTCAAGAATAAATCCATGTAGGACACATGTTTGACGCTAGATTACTATAATCACACATTCTGCAAGGCTTTGTCTTTGCTGGCTATACTGCTTCATTTATGTAAAATGTAGAGTCCCCCTCCTAAAGAGATGCATTTTTCTTGCTTAGTGGCAGTGACAGCTGTGTAGTACTTATGGCTGTGTAGTACTTATGGTGCTGTTGCCTGCATTGTTGTGATAGCTAGTAGTTCTACTTTATAGGTGCGGAACTGAAGCCGAATCATGCTGTGCCCAAAGCCACATAGTGAGCCCAGAAGTGGTAGCAATCTGGACTCCATGTCTATATCCAGGAATTTCATCACTGAATCCCAGCATACACACTTTCTGGAGTTGAAAATGTCACTCTGGGCTTGCAGATGTCCATGGCATTTAATTTTCAGGAAAACGTGTTCCAATGGCTTAGCTGGAGCTGGGTGAGATAGCCTTTTCCGCACTAGATTCCCAATTATTCTCATACTACTGCTCTGTGTAGCATTAACATTCATCTGTTTATCAGTAGCCATTTTGCATTTATAGCACATATAAAAAGAACCAGTGCTGTATGGCAAATGTCTTAATACTTGAAAATGTGCATAAAATCTAGAGTGGGAGTTTGTGAGAATTTCAGCAAGGTGGCCATATTATAAATGGGCCATTAGGATGTCTGCTCGTATTTATAGCTGGGATGCTTTTCAGATCCAGTCTTTCAAAGATCACAGTTCACACTAAATAAAGATAAGTTGTCACCTAACACCAGCAATAAAGAGATCAGCTACTACTACTAGTAGTAGTAGTATATATAATCACTGTTCCTCCACCAGACCACAGGGCAATGCACTTTTTTAAGGCAAAAGAGTCATATTCCCACTCACCAAATGTGAAAATTGCCAAATATGTCTGCTCATGCATTTCCTACCCATGCTGTGCTAGGGCTCATAGCATTCTGGCCAGGCAAACAGGATAGGTCAGTTTGCAAATGATCAGGACCATGGACAGCTCAATGAAACCAGGCTGGATACCAGACTCATGATCAAACAGAAAGCTTGGGGTGTCCTCCAGCACTAGTTTTGAGCTAATGAAAGCTTTGTCAGGAGCTGCTGGGTCTAGAGGACTTTTCTGCAATGACATTCAAACACGTTTTCAGTGATTACATTCAAACATATGCTACCTTTGTTAGCAATGTCAATTAACAGAAAAGCCAATGTATATGCTCTGGCAGAAACATCCACCCATTACAGGCCAATTCACATGTGACTTCATGAGCACCCACTGGCCTCTTAATTCTTGCCCCCCTCAAAAAAAAAGAACATATTTGAATGAATAAGGAAGAGGTAAAAAATGACATGGAAGTGGAAGTTTGTAATTCTGATGAGATAAATTTAAAAGATGTGCACTATCAATAATATTTCATCACCAACACATCCAACAGTGCTCATTCTCATTCTCTCTCTCTCTCTCTCTCCCTCTCCCTCTCTCTCTCCCTCTCTCCCAGGCAGCATAGCCTCTTTTATAGTAGAGAATGAGTATCTTGATGTGGATATTGAGAGCTGGTGTGGCACTGGCATATATGTAGATGCACCACCACACAAGGAAAAAGTACACTTATTATACTTGGAAATAAGTTCCACAGAGATTTTGTTCCAGGAAAAAAGCCAAAATCTCAATGCAACTTTCCACTTATAAGAAGTATACTTGGGTATTAGGTATTTGTGTCTCTTACAAAAGTGCCTTAAAACTAGGGCTGCTCAGAATATTCACTACTTCCCCACCCCCCAAAGGCTTCAATTAGGTAAATGTCACATTTTAATTGGTATTTTATTATACAACTTTTTCCCTTCAGCACAACTGTAATTGTCCTCTACTCCAGGGCTTCTCTGGTGGCATGTTTACCCCTCATTTGATTCCTTCTCTCTTCCTTCCTGAATTAGTCACATGGGTAACCCCCCTTCCCTATCAGGGATTACATAGTAAATAGGGTGATAGAACAATGCTATATCTGACATAATGTGACTAGACACCAGTAATTACAGTAAAATCCCTGCTTCTCTGACTTTGTAAAGGTTGAAAAGTGATTTTTTTAAAAAAATGAAAGCACACTTTCAAATAAGGAGAGTTGTTTCAGCTCAGCTCTTCCTGAAAGAATGCAATCACTGCCTGAGAGTGGCGGTTCTCTTTGCTAGTTGCAATCTTTCAGTCCAAGCGCAAGCCTGACAAGGAGGGAGCCTCTTTGTCCCTCATGCATAGGAGAAAATGCTTTGGATAATTTATCCATGTGAAGTTGCAAGCTGCCAAGGTCACTAAGAGCATCAGAGATTTGCTGAGTAAGTGCTAGGCAAGCAATACAAAGGTGCCTAGTTCAGCTTTACCATATGGACCCAATTTGTCTTATTATTCTTCTGTGTTTTCTCTTTGCATAGCTACCGCTTGCAATCTTCTTGCTCTTTTGCATCCAGACATTCCTCCCACCCCAGCAATGCACACAGTATTTCCATCGTCATATCCTGCTCTTTTAAGATAACAGTTTTGCAATGGCTTCTTACACTGCATATTTCAGAATAAATAATTATAAAATAAATAAATAAGGTAACGGTAAATGACCCCTGGACGGTGAAGTCACTACCTTTACCTATAAGGAATTGTACTTAGGAGCTGAGAATGCTGGAGGCTGTAGGGGTTCCACGAACACTTTCAGAGAATTTTTGTCCTCCTGATAAAATCACTGAGGCCTGGGAAACAATGCCTCCCAACATATATTCTGCTTTAAATGCTAGGAATTTCTGACATAGCATTGGCCAAGCACACACTTTGTCTGCCTCAACTCTTTTCAAAATTGGGTAGCTTAAAAAGCACATTGCAGTTCAGGACCAGGTGATTCATGCATTGGTAGCCTCAAGACTTGATTTTTGCAGTTTGCTTTATTTGGGCTATCCTTGCATCTAGTCCTGAATCTCCAGCTAGTGCAAAATGTTGCAACTAGACTGTTGACGGGAACAGACTTCCACCAGCACATGACTCCAGTCCTTAAAAAGCTTGCACTGGCTGCTGTTGCTGGGCCAGGTTCAGTGTTCTTGTATTACTGTACATTACAAGGATTTTAACAACATGACTCCAGGATATCTTAAGGTGCACTAATAACCCAGTCCAGACACTGAGAACAGAGCATATGAACACATCAAACTGCCTTATACAGGGGTCAGATTGTTCAAGCTCATTACTGTCTACAAGGGCAGTGGCTTGACTGGCAGTGGACTTTTGAAAACATAAAATAACCATGATGCCCATGGGTATGCAAAGGCCGTACCTGGTACCCACAGGGTTCCCTCTCTACCCCACTGAAATTAGACCTGAAAGAAGCATCATATTGTGGCCAACATGCTATTTTCTCTGATTTGCAAATGGGCCGAATAAGGCTGGCAGCAACCCCTGTCAAGATGAACAACCAGCTTTTGTGATTAAAGTTTAGCCGACTATAGTGTGAGATTTCATCACTGTACCCTACCTGTGACATCACTAAGTTCCACCCAATGAGTCCCAGGATCCAGACTGCAGGCAAACTATCAACTCTAAAAAGCAATGAATTATGGCCAGAGCAAGAGGTACCTTGAAGGTGACTACACTTCCTTGGATTCCTTGAATTCTAGCAGGCAGAAGCAAATCAAACTGTAGTGATTTGGAGAGACAGTAAGAATGAATAAAGAATAAAGAAGAATCCAAAATGCATTCCGGCATATCCCTATCATAAGATTCTTGTGAGCTAAATGCAGAGAGTTAAGAGATGAACTTTTGGAGACATTATTTAAAAAGGAAGTGTGGGATGTGAACTATTTTCTCTTCACATCAAAGTATAAATATTGTGATGGTTACTATACCCAGTTACAATGTTTGATTCAATATGCTTTTTATTATTTTTTTTAAAAAATTCCTTTTATAATAATACAAACAATTATATAAAAACATTTATTACAATTACACCACAAAACAACAACAAAACAAACAATACATATAAATTCTTGTCATTTCATCATTTTCCTTCACCTCTTTGGGTGACTTCCTCGAGTCCCCCCTATCTGAATTTCAATTTTAATCATCTTTAGCAGTTACCATAATTAAAAATTAAACTACCCCTGTATATTAAACATTATATCCTTATCCGAGATTTCTCTCATTTTAAGCTTCCTGATATCTTAATACACTAAACAAAATTCCTACTTCTGCACCAATAGCCTATATCAACTTCCAAAAGAATTCCAAAATATCAAATATTACAATATTTTTTCAAATATAATTTGAATTTCTTCCAATCTTCTTCCACCATCTCTTCTTTCTGGTCTTCCAGTCAGTTTGGCAAGTTCCATAAAGTCCATCATCTTCATTTGCCATGATTCAATATGCTTTTTAGCTTAGGAAAACTAAAGTAAGTGACAGATGTGTATAACATTATGCCTGGTGGAGAGAAAATGGACAGGGAGAAAAAAAACTTGTTTACTGTAATTGCAATACTAGAACCTGCAGTCATCTAATGAAACTGAAAGTTGGGAGATTAGGGACAAAGGAATGAATATAGTTCTTCACAAAATGCAGAGGTAAAGTACGGAATTCACTCCCACAAAATGTGTTCTTTAAAATGAATTATAATTATAATTTATTATTTATACCCCACCCATCTGGCCGGGTCTCCCCAGCCACTCTGGGCGGCTTCCAAATTCATGGATGATAAGGCTATTGTGGACTATTTATACCATGATGATTGTATCAGGTGGGCCTCTGAATACCAGCTGCACAAGTGAGAAAGTGCTATTGCACTCCTTTCCTACTTGTGGGCTTCCCACAGGCATCTGGTTGGCCTCTATGGAAAGAAAAGGCTGGACTAGATGGGCCTTTAGCCTTATCCAGCCAGCCTTTCCTTCTGTTCTTAATTATCAACAACGACATAATGAATAAGAACAGAAACAGGCTGCTAATGCTGGCTGCAGACAGTTTTGCACCTGAAGAATTACAGAGACTAAGAATCAATGTTTTAATGATACAGAAAACACAGTTGGAAACTCGTAAGTGATGTTGCCTTCTGCTTTCCACCACATGAATTGATTTCTTCACTTTCTTTCATGGTAAGCCAAATTTCAAGACAAAATGTTTTACCAGATAACTTATGAAACTTGATTGATTAGGTATATTATTTGATGTCACATGTCTGTCCGTCCCTCCCTTCAAAGACTTCTTGAAACAAAGTTTGTGGCTAATCTTAACCCTATACATTTGCCCTCTAGAAATTGGCGTAGCAATGATTGACTATGTTTTTGGAATTAGCTGGGATTGAGAGGTTTTGATTTTACAACAGACCAGATCAGAAAGAGGGTAATGATCTATAATATTTAAATCAAGGCTGAGAAATTCCTACCTGGCTTGGAACAATGCCAGCTGTTTCCCATTGCTCTTGCCAAGTCATACACTCAATGGAAAATTAATTCTACCCTTCATTTATTAACAATTTATAATGTGCATCAAATGCAGCAGCACTGCTTCCTGCATCATTTCAAATGGAATTAATTTTGGGTGAACTTTGGGATATAGATGGGTCTGTTCACAAGTTGAATTCATGGTATCACTGACTGTATACCAATTTTCATCTGGAGTGATAGCCAGCACAATTTTTGCAAAGAAATAAGGAAAGGGGAGAGGGGGCATTCATATCCTGTTGTTTCCTTCTCTGCTTCTGCAGTTATTTTAAATCCAGAGTAGCCTTTCAGATCTGTATGTATGTGATCCACTTCAGCAAGATCACTTGAACTTCACTCACTGTTTCTCTTGATACAAATTCTTGGCTATCTCCTCTCCTCTCTCAGTGGTCTTGTCCTGAGTATTGATCTGTGTTCATAGACCTTTCTGAAATGGCCAGTAGGATAAAGGAAAGGGTTTGTTGTTATTGCATGAGATGTTACACAAACAGATATATGAATAACAATGTGATAGTTCAGATCAGCAACCCAGCAAGATGGCTGGGGTATAAATAATAAAATCATTGTTATCTAAGACAATTGCTGCTGTTCATAAGAAGAGCCTGCTGGATCAAGCCCTGTCTTCATTTTCATGTTTTAATTTTGATGTCATGCACCATGTATGCATGTGCTACACAATTTAAAAATCTAGGTCAGGCATCCCCAAACTTCGGCTCTCCAGATGTTTTGGACTACAATTCCCATCACCCCTGACCACTGGTCCTCTTAGCTAGGGATCATGGGAGTTGTAAGCCAAAACATCTGGAGGGCTGCAGTTTGGGGATGCCTGATCTAGGTTGTCATGAGAAATAACCACACTTCACCCCATTTTGATATTGCACATGACCTTCTGTTGCCTTTCTCCCTGATGTGGTGATAGTTAGATCTGTCAAATGTTTACCTCTACTTTTCCCACCACCACCGGTTTATCAGTCCAGGTTCCCAACATTGACATGCTAATTTCTTGCTGGAGAGTTATATCAACATTCATTCAACTGGGATTACAATCCATATGCATACATGACTTCATCCAAAGATGATTTAAGATTCTGAGTAATCTTGGCTGTTCATAAAATGAAAACAATTCCTTGAAACCTTGGATTGATTGTAAAAAACAACAACAACGAAACAAGAGATTCCTATATGGTGCAATGTATCATGTAGCTTCTTTGATGTGGTGTTTTCCAGAAAACACAGTTTGTACTCTTTGCACACTATCACAGAGCAACCGTAAAACACCCGGCTGCCTGGAGAGACAAGAAATGTTCATATACATTTTTGATGAGAACTTTGCCGACACGAACAAATCTGTGCAAACATTTTCTGGTTCATAAGAAAGGTCCAAGGCTGAACCAAGGTGAAGCTAAAGTTTAATCTTCTTATTAATTACTTTCAGCTCCTGGGCAATAATCATTTCCCGCCCCCCAACCTATTGTAGTTTTGACATGCCCAGTTTATTAAATGATACATCAAGAAAAAGTTCCACATGCCAAGAATATATCCAAGCAAACATATTTTAGCATGTTTTATCAGATTAGCCACACACACACACACACACACACACACACACACACACACACTGAGCTGCTTAAGAGCTACTTTCTTTGACACTATCCCATCCAGTTGTCATATATTTGTTCAGGTCCAAAGCTGTTGAGAGGCCTCTGAGGGCTAGATTGTTTGGCTGAAGTCATGCAAACAAAGCGAGGCTGGAAACAATGTGGGTCGGTTGGCTGTGAAATGCAGGAAGCCTAACACCATCCCAGGGGATATTTAAACCAAGACAGCAACAGTCCAGGGGAAGAAGGACCTGGACAGCACTGGGAGAGGATGTGGGGAAGAGGCATGCTTCAAGGCATATTGCCTTGGAAGACGGAGGATAAGAAGCTGGCATGGAAGCTGAGTCCAGCTACGTGGTCTGTGGACCCACCAGATCAGTCCTGTAGGCTGCTGGTTCACCACTCTTGTTTTAATAGATGGAACCACACAAAAATATTATTTCTATGGCACCTTCTAAGTTCAGATCCAGTCTTGAAATGTCTCATCCCACATTCATCTTTCTAAATCCTCTGGCAGGGCACTTCTGGTGGCTTCTCACACCCTTGAGATTTGATTGGCCTTCAGTGGGGGACTGTGACTTTAATGTGGTAGTCCTGCTCTGTGCAACTCCCTACTGGTAGACATTCAGCAGGAACAATCACTGCCTTCTTCCAATGTCTCTTGAAAACTGTACAGACCTTCACAATACGAACTCTTTTTAACCAACCAGTATCTACTGTTATTTTATTGGTGTTTTTATTATTGTGTTTTGTGGATATTTTGTTCTATTTTGCATGTTGTTTGCTGCCTTGATATACTTCACAGAACTGCAGATTATCAATACTTAAATAAATAAAGGGGGTAATGTAATTATGAGTCAGAGAAGCAACTCCTCTTGTTCCTTTAACTCCTTAACACTGTAAGCATGGCAAGGTACAAGTAGATCGTTCCCAGAAGGGCTTGCAATATGTTGTAGTACATTTCTGGTGTGTCTTCAGGAATGTTTCTAACAGTGTGATCATAAAAGCATAAATATTACCATGATCAGAGAATCTCCACAGGCTCAGAACCTGTGGGTGGAAGTGAAAATGTACAACATTTTGCTAGCAAGCTGTGTCATTTATCAGCCTCCACTCGGCCCAAACTTATTTTTACTTGAACTGATTTGAAACCCAAGTACCAGTAGAAGTGCTTGTGGAAGGAGATGTGTCTCCTTAATTAGAAAGTCAGTAATGGCTGATGTAGAATATTGATGCAAGCTGTACAAAAACAACTTCAAAATAGAACACTATTAGGAAAACTCTGTGACCCTACTCCCTGGCTTCAGGTTTAAAATATTCTCTCTAATATTTACAGCTTTGACAACACCAAATGTGTGACTTGGCACCTTATAAATAAACAGATCTCTGGCTACAAGTGTTGAATACAGCCTAGCTCCAGAACAGACATGAAAAGATCAAAACACTGTAATATCCTCAAGTTCTTGTTTTCGCTTAAATTTCTGTTGAAATGCTGTACTTTGGACATATTGTAAGAAGTGTCAACCTGCTGTCAAAATTGACAGCATTATTTTGAAAGTTCCCCTTACCTTCTGTAACATGTTCACGTGTTGCATTCAGTGAACATGCAATCTCTGTACACAAATAGCTGAGCGGGACAGTCATACTTCTTTGCATGGAACAGTGAACAAGTGTACACTCTGTGTACACAATAGTTGAGCAATCTAAATCAACACGTGTTGTTGTTGTTGTTGTTGTTTAGTCGTTTAGTCGTGTCCGACTCTTCGTGACCCCATGGACCATAGCACGCCAGGCACTCCTGTCTTGCACTGCCTCCCGCAGTTTGGTCAAACTCATGTTCGTAGCTTCGAGAACACTGTCCAAAAACCATAGCTTTAACTATACAGACCTTTGTCGGCAAGGTGATGTCTCTGTTTTTTAAGATGCTGTCTAGGTTTGTCATTGCTTTTCTCCCAAGAAGCAGGCGTCTTTTAATTTCGTGACTGCTGTCACCATCTGCAGTGATCAAGGAACCCAAGAAAGTAAAATCTCTCACTGCCTCCATTTCTTCCCCTTCTATTTGCCAGGAGGTGATGGGACCAGTGGCCAGGATTTTGGTTTTTTTGATGTTGAGCTTCAGACCATATTTTGTGTTCTCCTCTTTCACCCTCATTAAAAGGTTCTTTAATTCCTCCTCACTTTCTGCCATCAAGGTTGTGTCATCTGCATATCTGAGGTTGTTGATATTTCTTCTGGCAATCTTAATTCCGGTTTGGGATTCATCCAGTCCAGCCTTTCGCAACAAGTGTAGACACTTCCATATAAGCATTTGTATATGGGTAAAGAGAGCTTGTACCTCCAGAACAAATTTAATTCCACAGAGTAGCCGGGGACTGGGGTAGAATACTCCAAGTAGACTTCTCAGAATTTACAATTGCCTGTCTTTGGGGCAAGTTGTATGGGTTAGTATGGGTGAGACACAGTGTTGTACGTATTTATAAAAGACTGTAAAGGTAAAGGGGCCCCTGACCGTCAGGTCCAGTCGTGTCCGACTGGGGTTGCGGTGCTCATCTCACTCTATAGGCCAAGGAAGTCAGCGTTTGTCTGCAGACAGCTTCTTTACATATCTTTAGGCACCAGGCAAAAGGATTCCTCTTCTCCCAGGTGTTTGACTAATTAAACAATCTATGACCTTTAACACTGAGAGGGGAGAAGGGGGTTCTGTTTTTGTTTGTTATTGTGGTATGTGTTTTTGTGTTTTTATATTGTATACCACCCTGTGATCCTTAGTTGAAGGTGGTATAGAAATTTAATAACAACTTCTCCTCCTTCTCCTTCTCAAGGTACAAGCCTTGGTTGGTAAATCTCTGCAAATCTTAGTGATGTATCACATTGTAATGGAGCATCTTCCTTGCACCAAAAAGCTGCTGGGCTGCATCAGAGAAGCACAATTGAAGATTAGGGCCTGGGATAAGACCAGTGTGTAAGGAAGACTTTCAGCCAGAGACCTGATAAGAATAGCCACAAACTGCATTGGCAAGATTCAACAGGCATTGCTCCAGCACTAATCTTAATATTTCTACCCCTGTGGTATCACTAGAGCAATGGAGTACATGCCAGAATTAGGTTAATGTGCCTTGCCATTCTTTGGGATTGGAAGGCAGAGATTGTAGAAATGGGCGTTCATCAGGTTTTGGTTAAAGTTGTCCCCTGTTCTGAATGAGGTTAAACATTATCTGAATACTTAGCCAGAATCACTGTGGTATAGTTCTGTTAAAGGGCAGCTCCTTCCTCTTTGTTCAAATCTGGTAATTATGAGATCAGGGTCATCTCTATGACACCTCCTGTGATCTTTATTTGCCTAAGGTAAAGGTAAAGGGACCCCTGACCATTAGGTCCAGTCGTGATCGACTCTGGGGTTGCGGCACTCATCTTGCGTTATTGGCCGAGGGAGCCGGCGTACAGCTTCTAGGTCATGTGGCCAGCATGACAAAGATGCTTTGGGTGAACCAGAGCCGTGCACGGAAACACTGTTTACCTTCTCACTTGGAGCGGTACCTATTTATCTACTTGCACTTTGATGTGCTTTTGAACTGCTAGGTTGGCAGGAGCTGGGACCGAGCAACAGGAGCTCACCCCGTTGCAGGGATTCGAACCGCCGACCTTCTTATCAGCAAGCCCTAGACTCTGTGGTTTATCCCACAGCGCCACCTGGGTCCCGCATAAAAGACAGTAAAAGCAATAAATATTTGCTAACATTTTCCAAACCTACAAGCAGCACAAGGTAGCCATAGGCACTTCTTTCAAAACGGTGCCAGGTGGGATGGAGCATGGACACAATGGGTTGGAGGGGAGATGTTTGTACCAATACTCTCTAGGAATACAGTAGGAAATGTTGGAAGCTTCTGTTGTTAGTTTAACATGCAGACCCCCCAAAAAAGTCTGTTCTAGACAAGTACTGCAAATTTGCAGCAACTTCAATATAGCAGAAGTCTTACTGTGTGAGAAGAAAATTACTGGCCCCACACATAGACCTAAAAGTTGTCTTCTTCTTCTTCTTTGGCAATCACTCATAGCCGAGTAAGGTTGTCTTCCATGAACACAGTCTTAACGGTGTGTTCATAAGTGACTGTGGAGACCAATTCTGGATCCACACGTCCTCCCACAGTGAGGACATAGGTTTCCGGGTGGGAGTTGATCACGGTGAGGGTATGCCAAGCATGCCTTCCTCTTAGCTCATTTCTCCCTTTCTTCCTGAGTTTGTGCTTCTTCAAAGTCCATGACACCTTTAGTAGCGGCTGTTCTCCAACTGGAACACTTGCAGGCCAGTGTTTCCCAATTACCAGTGCTTATACTGGATTTTTTAAGGTTTGCCTTGAGAGTGTCTTTAAACCTCTTTTGTTGTCCACCGGTATTTCGCTTTCCATTCTTAAGTTGGGAATAGAGTAGTTGCTTTTTAGGTCTCACATAGACCTAAAAGAAATGAATACGTGACTGATTTCACACTTTTCATCTAGTTGAAGACGCAGGTTAATGTCTAAAGATAATGGGTGGGAGTCAACTAACAAGCCTAACTAACTAACAACAGAAGCCTGAGCAAGGACTTATGCTGGCACAACTCGGCTTTCCCCCATCTCCTCCCCCCCCCATGTGCCCCATCCCAAATTGGCTCTGTGGGGGTCAGGAGAATCCCCAAAACAGCACACAGAAGAAGTAGAGGGCAGATAGTTCCATAAGGCAAGTAGAGAACTGTGCACTGATGGAGCAAACTGCTTAGCACTACATTGAATTTCTCCCACAGTCCCACTGCTGATGATGTTGAATTGAACTGCATGGGGCAAGGTATTTTTCTCTGGTCTTTTGACTCTGTGCTGAAGAGAGTGCTTTCAAAAGCTTGCTGTAAGCAATGGGAACATTTGAGCTTCTTTTGAAAAGGTGGAAGAATATTATTTTATCATGGCAAGCGATAGACAGTATAAATATAGGCATTACTGCTATGCCTCCCTGTATAATGTATCTCTGTGATAATTTATCACCATGAATTCCTGCTGGGGGAATCTGGATCTGGAGCTTTAAAGAGCCTGGCAATGATTTTTTTTTTTTTGGCCTGTGATGGATGTGATGCATAAATATAGGGTTTGTGCATCCTTTCCTTGCATATTATGTTCCCTGCAGAGTGAAAACTTACACCAGTCACCCATCTGTTCTGTTGCACAAGCCTTAGAAAGAAACATGCTTAACATAAGAAAAATATTTATTTCCAGAGAAGAAATTGAGGCAGTCTACATCTGTAATCCATTCTGAAAGAATTTTATAAATAACTATAAAATTGGAAATTACATCATTTGGGGTTGTGAGTGAATGAAGCTGACTGGCATAGATCCTGCTTAGTTTGTGGTTCAATCTCTATGTAGTTCTTATATTGGTCAAGGCTTTATGTGAGCAATGGAAGTTGAATATATATTTACAATGGTATTTCCAACAAAGGATGTTTCCTGCCCTGCTATTTCCTACCTATAGTTTCCTACCCTGTTATTCCAAGAATATACTTAACTATTGGCAGATCCCTACTTAATGATAAACCACCTGTCTTTTAGATTCAGCTAGTGTATGCAGAATATCTATAATTAGCAATCTTGCACCTGGCGTTGCTTAAGAATTCTAAGAAATATTTTGTTTTTTTTAAAAAAACAACGATGATGTTCTGAAAGATTCAGTTCACCATCTTGATTCCAAATGGCACCCAACTGTGTCCAAATATTGATGAAAATCCACTTCTTGACGTCAGGAACCAGAGCACAAAAATTGGTTACAGTATGTGCCAAATGCATAGCAAGCAGACAAACCTCTTTTCAGACTATGTAGTAGACCAGGAGACAGTACCTTGTGTTGCCCATGAATTCTTAAAAACCAAACAACACTGAGATATAGAAATGGACTTATTTATTTATTTAAGAACTAATTTGTGCCTTTCCCAGGACTGTGCATGTTTGCCTCCCCTGGTAATTTGATCCGGACACAACCGAACGTGGATACAGCCCTAAATTGATTCAGAGGCCACCCCTAACATTAAATTAGGGTTTCAGCCCTAAGAAAACATGCAGTTTGGGGCGGAGGCGGGGAAGGAGATGGCATAGCTGCCAAGTTCTCCCTTTTTTAAAGGGAAATTCCATTATGCTGAATAGGCTTCCTCGCGAGAAAAGGGAAAACTTGGCAGCTATGGGAGATGCTGAACCGACCAACCACCACATTTCTAATAGAGAGGAGAGGAGAGAGGCAGGATGTCTTCCCTTCTTCCAATACAAGCTGGAACATGTATTACTTTTTGGTTAGCAATGGGTGCTATGTGCCTAGCAACTTCTTTTGTAAAAAGTGGGCACTTACTGCTCTGGGCTTTGATGAAGTCGAAAACATAAAACAGTAAATGGATTCTCTTAAGGTTACAGTGTGTCCTGCCTATTAGTGCTAGAACCACTTGCTTCTGGATTGTTGCTGCTGTCTGGAATTTTACTCCACGTATCATGTGGCTGACTGACAATGACTGGTTGTATCCGATACTAGCCCTACTCAGAATAGGCCTATTGGAGTTGATGGGCCTAAGTTAGCCTTGTTCATTAATTGCAATGGTTCTACTCTGAGTAGACCCAATGAGTATAAACCCAATGAGTTTATAGTTCAGACTGAAGTTACTGTTAATAAATACAGAGATCCCTGAAGTTACTGTTAATAAATACAGAGATGCCATTTATTTCTGAGAGTCGTAAGTCTGAATCATGTCTCCCCATGCTCCCCATGTTCAGTGTCATGTTTTGACTGGATAGAATACTACCTGCACCTTTAAAAGAGTAAAATAATTACTTAGATTCTACAATATTTCAAGAGCATTAAACATCTATGAATATTTTATGAAAATCTTTGAATTTTCATTTAAAGTTAATTTTTGGATGAAGAAATGTGTTTTCTTTTTAACTCCCTATATACATATACCATTAATTAGAACCAAAAAGTTATGTTTAATAATATAATAGATAGTAACATGGATTACCTTTTTTTCTGACTCTTTCTAATGCATTTAGTGTCATCATATTGTGGACATAGGTAAAGGTAAAGGTACCCCTGACCATTAGGTCCAGTCACGGATGACTCTGGGGTTGCGGAGCTCATCTCGCTCTATAGGCCAAGGGAGCCAGCATTTGTCTGCAGACAGCTTCTGGGTCATGTGGCCAGCATGACTAAGATACTTCTGGTGAACCAGAGCAGTGCACGGAAACGCCATTTACCTTCCTGCTGGAGCAGTACCTATTTATCTACTTGCACTTTGGCGTGCTTTCGAACTGCTAGGTGGGCAGGAGCAAGACTGAACAATGGGAGCTCACCCGTCGTGGGGATTCGAACCACCGACCTTCTGATCGGCAAGCCCTGTTTAGATCACAGCACCACCTGCATCCCATAGCCATGCTTGTATAGGTGCTTCCAAAAAGACTGTGCACAGAGCCCTACAAACCATAAATCTGCCACTGATCTAACATAGGATTACCGCTTAACATTTACAGTAATGGATCAATATGGCATCTACACTGTATTTATTTGCAAGGCACACCTGCCCCTTTAAAAAAAAACCCACAATGTTCACACATTCACCTAGCACTAGAGCAAGGTTTTACTAAAAAGCTTGGTTTAGCTGGAACTCTGCACATGCCTTTGCTTACGAGCCTTTGCTCAGAGCAGTGAGTGTGATGCTATTGTAAAGGAGTCAGTGAAAGCAACAGTGCCTTGAACTAAATGCCCTTCCTGCCAAATTTCCTTCCATTGCTCCAGACTTTGTTATCCTCAACAGAAGTGCAAGCCTAATTAGCCACCAGAACCTTTCTTCTGTCTAATGCAAACATACTCAGCTTTTAATTAACTCTGGGAAAGAAACAAAGAGGCTTCCTCCAGCAAGCATCTTCCACTGGTAATTGGATTAAGTCAACACTTACATTTCTTGGGAAAGGTTTCCACTTTTCCCCACAAGGGACACTTCAGTCAACCGTTGGCTGAGTTCTAGTTGGTAGACACCTTGTGACCCCAACCACTATGCAGTGTGAAATGTGTGTTGATAGGTCTTGTAATAACTAAGACCTTGAGTTAATTGATTTCAATGTCCTGTCTATCCACTGCATTCCTTTGTGCTGTGAGCTAACCCCATAGGGATGCTCCTGTCCTATAACAACAGGATACCTCTTCGATTCTCAATTTTTTCAACTGTTGGGGATTCCCTACTTTCTTCAGTTCTGAGGGTCCTGAGGTCATTGGACTGCTCTATGTCACTCTTCTTCAACCCTGCTCTGACCAAACCTTACATGGCATATGTGAGTATATAGACCAGGCACAGCTGTTAACCCTCCCGTTTTTTTGCAGGAAACTCCCTTATTCCAAGCCACAGCTGTCAACCTTCCATTTTTGGCTGGAAATTCCCTTATTCCAGCGCCGTTTCCCACTGCTATTCTGGATTGTTAGATATACCGTAGTCTGTCCCCGGGACAGGTGAGGCTGCTGCTGATCCCTTATTTTCAAATCCGAAAGTGGACAGCTATGAGACCAGGCCAAGAGTTAGCAACTGACCCAAGTTGGTGAGGGGGGAAACTATGAGAAGTGAGTTTAAAATATGAAACTGCACATGCTCAGAGTATTTTATTTTTGTTTATTAAAGTTTTTCTGTGAGTTGTGATGCATAGAGAATTTTTCACAGAAGCTTAAGTAATAATTAATTTGTGAGTCTTTAAGATACTTGAAAAGGTATTTTCTTGTATCGTGTTTCATGCATTCCTTTTGGGGGGAAGGGAGATACTATTTGGGAAATTGCACTAGAGCCCCAATCACCGCAATCTGTCCTTGGAACCATCTCATCAGTGATCTTGGACTGGCTGAGATCCAGTAAACTTGAACTCAGTCCAGATAAGACTGAGGCACTATTAGTGGGTGGTTCCCTAGGCTGGCAGGCTATCTGCTCTTGTTGTGGTTACAGTCCCCCTGAAGGAGCTTGGGGGTACATTGTTGTCACTTGAGGCTCAGGTGGACTCGGTAGCACGGAGAACCTTCCATCAGCTTTGGCTGGTGGCCTAGCTGCCCCCCACCCTAATCCGGACATGTTTACTGTGCATTTCATATCATTCTGACCTCTCTCGATCAAAGGATGCATAAGCATACATTGTGCATGTATGGACTATATGTTACATTTGCACTATACCTAAGAGATATGTTACAGCTAGAATATTTGTTAACCATAGCTACCCCCAAGCAACACCGTATTCCCCCCCCCCAGCAAGGTGTTTCCTAAAGACTACCTGAGTAGTCAACACACATTTTAGTGAACATTTTAAATCAACTTTACTTCTTTTCAGAAAGGATTTCTTGAATGTGTAACTATAGAAATACGAAGTGTGACTCAAATGTATAAATAAGCAATTCAAATGCTGTGAGCTTCGTAGCTGTCTAGGGCTGTACCAACAAACATTATTTGTGACTGCTATCATCCGTTCACCTTAAAAAGACAAAGATTAGTGTGTGAATGAATCTCTGAGGAATTGTGTATAGCGCATTGGAAGATTTAGTAAGAAGTATTTCATACTGAAAGGCTGTAACCGGCTCCCTCTTCTTCCAAAGCAAATGTCCATATGCAGAGTTCTGTTGAGTAGTTTTCTGAACAAGGGAATTAGATGTGGAATGTAGGAAACTGCTTTCCACCAAGTTAGAGCATTTGATCTTCTGGCTCAGTCTTGCCTAAAATGACTGGCAGGGGCTCCCCAGGGTTTTACTCAGGAGCCTTCTCCTGCTCTACCTGGTGCTGGGGATCAATCCTGGGACTTTCTACATGTAAAGTAGATGCAGAGAATTAGCTATAAAGTTCCCTGCTTTGCATCCATAGAGACCTACATATGTGTGCAATATGGTGCAACACACAAACCAGTTAGGAGATCATTGTTCCATATGGCTCATAGGGTTATATGCCCGAGGTTATCTTGAGCTCAGAAAGACTTTTCAGGATACATGAGCCGTTAACTGAGCCTCTTCCTATATCTCATTGCCAGCTGCCCCTCAGTAGTTCTACTATGCACAAAGAATTGCACAAACATGAGAACTGCACACGCTGAAACTCATGCAAATAAGACCAGCTGGACCAGTCTAACATTCATGAAGATGTCCAACTGAATCCAACTAATGACCATTGCCATCAGCAGCACTGCTACTATTACTGGTAATGCTATTCAGGAAATCAAGGCACAGGGTATATGAGAATTTGAGCAGACAAAAATAAAAAGCCAGATTTTTCAGGATTGTAAGAAGCTCTTGCAGGCTGCATGAAATTGCCCTGGGTGCTCCACATAGCCCATGGGCCTTGTATTGCTTAACTCTTCTGTAAAATTACAAGGCAACTTCAAAGGTTTTTTTTTAATGAGACATGAAATGGCTTATACAGGGAAAAGAACCACCTCCACATGTGTGCAAGGAAACAACTACAGTAAGCGAGTTAATTGCTCTACATTCTGCAGGACTAAAAATACCACACAGGAGGCGAGACAGTGACAAAAACATTCTGCATGGCTATGCATAGCACACCATGTTGCCACTTACAGCAGCTGCTGAACGCTCAAACAAGCAGTCCTGATACAGGTAAATAACTGTAGAGCCCAAAGCGCACTATCATGCTCATAAACTGTTCTTCAGTTCTTTCTTCTCCTTTTGACTTTGTGTGTGCATGCACAATAGCTCAAATGCAGAATCTAGACTTGTTTTTACTGCAAAAATAGCACCCTTCATACGTGAATCACATGGACATGGCATCACATAATTATTGAATGTGGACATCTGCACAGATGAAGCCATCCTCTAGTAATGCATGAATGACCTTCACAGGCTTCGCACACAAAGAAGGCTAAATCATTAAAAAAAACAAATAAGAACTTTTCCAGAATATGTGTACTGTAATGTATAGTTCTCAAATCACCTGCAGTCCACAAAACATAGAGTGCTAGAAATCTTTTCTAAAGAGCTTCTAAAAGCTATGCACAAGTGATAGGCAAAAGAACAGGAATAGGACAACCAATCAGAATAAATAATTAGTTATGCCTCGCAAATTCTAGATCAATACATCCTTTCCCTCCAAGAACTGACTCACAGTTCAAGCTAGCAATTTGAGAACAAGAATGTGTTTCTCTATACTCAATTAGTATTAGTCCATCATCACACCAGCAATGGACGGCACAGAGGCATCAAAGGCATGCTGGGCAAGTGAGTATGCCAGCAGGCAAGTAAGGTGGGCTTGTGGTGGCAGGATAAGCAAGAGGGGTGGCAAGAGCAGAGTGGGTGAGCAAGTGGGGCAGTGAGCAAGTAAGCTGAACTTTGGCCAGGGGACTGAAGTAGGAGAGTGAGTTGGGCTTCCAGCCTTGGGGTGGGTTGAGTGAGAGGGGTGGTGCAGTGGCATGGGCAAGCAAGCAATGGGCAGAGCAGGCAAGCACCTTGAGCTTGTGGTGGTAAGGCAGGTCAAGTGAGGTGGGTGACGTGGACTTGCAGTAGTGAGGCAGGTTCAAGCAAGAGGAGCAGTGAGCTGGCATGGGTGAGCTGCAGAGGCATGGGGAGGAATAAGGGGAGGTGCTTCGGGGGGAGGTGCTTGGGCAAGGAATAAAGGAAAGGGGTTTTTGAGAAGGAGTACTTAGCAGGGTGTTAGGAAGGGGAGATGATTGGGTGGGGGAGCTGGCAAGCAATGTGAGCAGGGGCCTCAGCCCCTGGAAACAGAATATGTGGAATATGTTCACTAGATGCAGTTTTGATACGATATGCAAAATTGCATTAGTCATATGTAAATTTGCTATGAAACTAGTAGCAAAACCTTGAAATCTGAGGTTGGCTTGGAAGGTACATCCTGAAGACTCCCAGGGCTCTAATTCTATCCTACAGCAGGGTGAGATGGAAGAAAGGATTGGCAAAGGACCATTGGAGCAGACAAGATGAGACAGGACCTCAAGCAGTGATAGGGACTTGGGTGGAGATCAGATATCATAAAACACCAATTGCAGGTAAAGGAAACAATCTTCATTCCATGTACTCAACTTGTCGGGCACTGCATGCACCACTGCCTGGAGCAATGTGTCTTTCAGGTTTACGATGCTGCAACAGACATACTCGGTGTATCCGAGAGTAGTGCTGCACCAACTTAGGTTCACTTTTACATGAGAATGCTGCTGTTTTGAAGTGCAAAGAAATATCCGCAAACCTGCTTACTTCCTACTAGTTCACAAATCTCTCATCTCTTAAGAAGTCATTGTTGTCCTGATCTACTGCTTACACAGTGCCATTTCCCTACTACAAAGGAAGTTGCCAACACTTTTTTTCCAGCTGTGAGCTGAGCCTCAGAAACAGCTGGATTTTAGAAACACGCACATATAAATGCCTATTGGAATTTGGGAGACCTGAAAATATCTCTTGAAATGGGAAGCACAAAACTCACCAGGCTCAGTTCATCATGGCAATTGAGGAGTTTAGAGGTGATCTCTATGCTCCTGAATTTTCACTCGCTCTACGCAGGGTTGCCCTTAAAGCTGACCCAGAAACTCCAGTGGTTGCAGAATGCCGCGGCGAGGCTCCTTACAGGGTCCTGGCCGCGGGATCACATTCATCCAGTGCTTTACCAGCTGCACTGGCTCCCGGTGGAGTACAGGATCAGGTTTAAGGTGCTGGTTTTGACCTTTAAAGCCCTATGCGACTTGGGACCCTTGTACCTACGGGACCGCCTCTCCTGGTATGCCCAGCGGAGGACCTTAAGGTCCACAAATAATAATATTCTGGAGATCCCAAGTCATAAGATGGCTAGATTGGCCTCTACTAGAGCCAGGGCCTTTTCAGTACTGGCCCCAACCTGGTGGAACGCTCTTTCCCAGGAGACCAGGGCCCTGCAGGATTTGTCATCTTTCCGCAGGGCCTGCAAGACAGAGCTGTTCCGCCTGGCCTTTGGGTTAGACTCAGCCTGACCCCTGTGTTTTCCTCCCTCATGGCTATTTGGATTTATGGCCTACTTGAAATGAGGCTGCACTTTAAATTTTAATACTGTATTTTAATCTGTATTTTAATTAATTGTTTTTATGTTTTATTGTAATTCTGTTGGTGTTAGCCGCCCTGAGCCCGGTTTTTGACTGGGGAGGGGGGGGGTATAAATAAAAATTTATTATTATTATTATTATTATTATTATTATTATTATTATTATTATAAGACTAGCACTCTCTCTAAGACAGATAAGATTCAGGCTGACAATCCCCAATCCGTAAATGTCTTGGCAACAGGAAATTTCCCCAAGATAGAAAGGTCTATTTCTGAGTTTCAGGTATATCTCCTACAAAAATTTTTACCAGTTCAACTAATACATTGTTGTTGTTGTTTATTATTAAAGGTTTTATTGGCTTACAAAGATATGTGCAATGTCTTTCATAACATTTTTCATAACTAATACATTGTTGTTGTTGCATATTACCGTATTATACTACAGTTGCTCTACAATTACATTCACTCCAGGGATGTTGCCATACAAAGCCATAATTCTTAGAATTGCAGGTTCTGATTATCACATTACAATTCCCTACACCCCTACCAAGTAGGTGTTCCTGGCGCCTGCTGGTCAGGTGAAATGTGATGTCAGTAATCCACATGCTAAGGTGCCTCTGTCAAGTGTAGCATTTAAGCTTGTCCTTAGGCAAATAAGGGGGATGCAGGTGGCGCTGTGGATTAAACCACAGAGCCTAGGGCTTGCTGATCAGAAGGTCGACGGTTCAAATCCCTGTGATGGGGTGAGCTCCTGTTGCTCGGTCCCAGCTCCTGCCAACCTAGCAGTTTGAAAGCACCTCAAAGTGCAAGTAGATAAATAGGTACCACTCCAAGTGGGAAGGTAAACAGTGTTTCCGTGCACTGCTCTGGTTCGCCAAAAGTGTCTTTGTCATGCTGGCCACATGACCTGGAAGCTGTACGCCGGCTCCCTCGGCCAATAACGCGAGATGAGTGCCGCAACCCCAGAGTCGATCACGACTGGACCTAATGGTCAGGGGTCCCTTTACCTTTACCTTAGGCAAATAAAGATCACAGGAGGTGTCATAGAGATGACCCTGATCTCATAATTACCAGATTTGAACAAAGAGGAAGGAGCTGCCCTTTAACAGAACTATACCACAGTGATTCTGGCTAAGTATTCAGATAATGTTTAACCTCATTCAGAACAGGGGACAACTTTAACCAAAACCTGATGAACGCCCATTTCTACAATCTCTGCCTTCCAATCCCAAAGAATGGCAAGGCACATTAACCTAATTCTGGCATGTACTCCATTGCTTTAGTGATACTACATGGGTTGAAATATTAAGATTAGTGCTAGAGCAATGCCTGTTGAATCTTGCCAATGCAGTTTGTGGCTATTCTTATCAGGTCTCTGGCTGAAAGTCTTCCTTACACACTGGTCTTATCCCAGGCCCTAATCTTCAATTGTGCTTCTCTGATGCAGCCCAGCAGCTTTTTGGTGCAAGGAAGGTGCACCATTACAATGTGATACATCACTAAGATTTGCAGAGATTTACCAACCAAGACTTGTACCTTGAGAAGGAGAAGGAGGAGAAGTTGTTATTAAATTTCTATACCACCTTCAACTAAGGATCACAGGGTGGTATACAATATAAAAACACAAAAACACATACCACAATAACTAACAAAAACAGAAACCCCTTCTCCCCTCTCAGTGTTAAAGGTCATAGATTCTTTAATTAGCCAAACACCTGGGAGAAGAGGAATCCTTTTGCCTGGTGCCTAAAGATATGTAAAGAAGGTGCTAGGCAAGCATCCCTGGAAGAGCATTCCACAAGTCACTGCAAAAAAATAAGCCCACAACCGCAGAAAAGGCCCACTTTTCTAATTGATGGTCGTGGTGATTTTTGGATTTAAGCTTAATTGAATCAACTTTTTTAATGTCATAAAATATAAAATAATAATGATTAGTGCATTTGCACAGAAAAAGGTCAGAAAAGCATATATAAATATACACACACATATTCAACCATGAGTCTGGGTTTTCATGGAAGGAAGCAGAATGATTGGGGCTCCGTTGAAGAGCTTGCACATTTGCTCATTCTCACTAACTCAAAGTTTGGGTTAACACTACATGCAAATTGAGCCATGTCTGAGCCTAAAGGTGAAAATATAAAATGAGGGGAAGGAGTTGACCAAATGGCATCTCTTAGATGAACTCTTGCATAACGTAATAATAATGGCATGTTACATAATAATAATAATAATAATAATAATAATAATAATAATAATAATAATGGCGGCTAATGAAATGTCCATACAAGAGCAAGCTTTGAGTACAACTGGAATTCATCTGTAGAATATTCATGTCTCTTTGGTATTTGCTAACATATTTGAGGTCTCTCTTGTGTCATTCCTTCTCTATTTGGGTATTTTATCCATCATTTTGGATGCAATCTGCTGCTTATGTGGAAGTTGTCTTCACATGGAAAAGCTTAGGGACATTAAAAGAGGGAAGAGGGAAAAGTTCCTTACAGCTTCCTGTGTTAACTCAGCTTTCATTTGCTTGAGCTAAATCTGTCCTCTCTTGAGTTAAATCTGTCCTCTCTTTCTTCCATCCATACAAGTGCTTCTTTTGAGGGGCGGGGAACATACACACACAACCTGACTGCATTTTCTTCTGCTGCCTTTTATAATAATGAATATCAGCTGGCTCACACACTGATTCAATGAGCACCAGAGGGTTTGTGGATTATACAGGGCTAAAGTTCAGGGCCTCTCACCTTCCTTGCACATACATCAGTGGCATTAATAGCATTGCTTCCTATGAATGCTGCAAGGAGACTGCTCTTTTGTTGCTTGCTTGCTTTTGAATAAAAAAGAACCTTTAAAGCTTTTACTTTGTTAGTGAAAATCTCTCCGCTAAAGAATCCCTTTCTTGCTTAAATAAAATGTATGTAAAGTCACTTCTGTTCGAGAAAGGATGGAGTAGACAATGATAAGCCAGCTACATTTGTCACATGACCAGGTATGTGTCAGCTTCCATGATGAACGAGTCCCTTCTGGCTCATGTTGGGGTGACTTGGAAAGAAACAGAGCCAAATCCCATCAACCCACCCCCAAAATCATGCAGTATATTTGCTTATTTCCAAGGAAATAAAGAAATAAGAAATACATAATAATAATAATAATAATAATAATAATAATAATAATAATAAGGAAATAAGAAATACATCGCTTGATTCTCCAATCCTCCTTCCCCCACTTATGAGGTCGGAATGATGGTAATATTCTGGTGATGGTCAGAAGTGCAAAGAGGAAGGAGTGTCTCTTCTTCATCCTGTCTCTAGAACTGAATAGCAACATGTCAGACCAGGGCAAAATATATTACAGTGGTGCCTCTGGTTAAGAACTTAATTAATTCTGGAGATCCGTTCTTAACCTGAAACTGTTCTTAACCTGAAGCACCATTTTGGCTAATGCGGCCTCCTGCTGCCGCTGTGCCGCCAGAGCATGATTTCATTCTCATTCTGAAGCAAAGTTCTTAACCCGAGGTACTATTCCTGGGTTAGTGGAGTTTGTAACCTGAAGCGTTGGTAACCCGAGGTACCACTGTATGGGGAATCCCCCCCCCAAGAATAGTGATATTTGAGAGAGGTCAAAGGGATGAATCTGAGTTGGCTCAGAAATAGGCTGAGATACTTTCCAAGTTTGTTGTAGTTTTTCTTTTGTGTGTGTGTCCGCTCTGGTGGGAAGGTAAAGGGCATTTCCATGCGCTGCTCTGGTACGCCAGAAGCGGCTTAGTCATGCTGGCCACATGACCCGGAAGCTGTACGCCAGCTCCCTTGGCCAGTAAAGCGAGATGAGCATCACAACCCCAGAGTCGTCCGCGACGGGACCTAACAGTCAGGGGTCCCTTTACAATAAACCTTTACAGTAGGTTTTTTGGTATTCTATTTATAGTTTTTGTTTGGTTTTAGCTAATTTTGAGCAATTTGCCCTTTGGAGTTTCTGTAGTGTACTCTATGATGTGTGATAAATAAAATAAGTCAAGTGCCATCTCACCGTGCTATAACAAATAAATAAATAAATACTGATATATTGTTGAATTGGCCGTTGCTGTCTTGAGGTGTACTGATTAATTTAGTCAAAGCAACCAATCACAGTGTTCACAATGTGCATTTGGAAAGCAAAAACATCTTAAAATGTAACAGCCATTCTTTTGTTTGCCTTTTTTTTTTGAAAAAAGGTCTTCATTGCTATTATGCTGTACATTTATTAGTTAATACTTAATAGCCTTAATAGCCTTTATTATAAAATGACTGTCTTTTTCTCATGCTAATCACATGACATTTATAAATGTCAACACCTTATCAGGCCCATACAGCCTGGGTTTGGTGTCTTCTGTATGAACTATATTTGTTTATAATTTTCCCTGTATGTGTCTAGAGGGGAAAGAATTCTTTATTGTTGTTTTTAAAGAAAAGCCTTTTTGTGTTGAACTCTAAATGTCATTGAACTTCTTGTTAATAAACTAAATCATGAACACAATGTAAAAATAATAATCTCTAACATCCACAGTAGATAATAAAAAGTTATGTTTAAACATGGTACTTTAAAGACTAGAACATTGGGGTATCTGTCTCTCTGGAATCTTAGTTGTCTTAAAAAATAATTCACATCCCTTGAACTACAGAACTTCAGGCCTTTCCTGGGCTGTTTTTAACATTAATTTTTTGTCCTTAGCTTTCTAACCCAAGGTGTTAATTTACAATTATAATTATAAGAGCACCATTTGTGAATTACCTCATCATTTCTATTCAAAAACTCCTAATTTCAGAGTTTGGTAACTCAGTCATATTTTTTTTTCTTTTGCTGTAGGCTCAAAAGCTGCATAGAGGGCTTAACCCTGAAGCATTTTTCCTCTGAGGAGGGGAAAGTTCAGTTGCCTTTAGCAAAAGAGCAAAAAACAAATTACTAGCTATTTCACACTTTTCAGAATGTGCAAAAGGAAATTTAGTTCTTAACCTTTAGTTCATGGTCAAATCTCACAGTCTTTAATTCAGACAAAACTCCTGCTGGTTTCAACAGAGGTTTTGCCAAGATAATGAATGCAGGATCGGGGAGAATGTTCACAGGAAAAAGAAGTATCATTTGGCCACATTCCTAGCCAGAGTAAATGAATGCAGTTCCTCCATTTCCAATATATTAGAAATATGTGTGATAACAATTTGCCAAGTACAATCAAGAATAGCTACCCACACCTGACTTATCAAACATTTGGATATTGAAGCTGAGATAGCTCAGTCGATAGAGCATAAGACTCTAGGTGCAAGCTAACAAAATGAATTTCAAGACGGACAAATGTAAAGTTCTGCACTTAGACAGGAAGAACCAGATCCAAAAATATAGGATGGGTGACACCTGGCTTACTAGCAGTACATGTAAAAAGGATCTTTCATGTGGCAGCCCTTTGGATATTGGAAGATGGCTATCACATCTCCTCTCAATCTCCTCTTTACCAGGCTAAACATACCCAACTCCCTCAACCGTTCCTCATAAGGCTTGGTTTCCAGACCCTTGGTCACCCTTCTCTGCACATGTTCCAGCTTGTCAACATCCTTCTTAAATTGTGGTGCCCAGCACTGGACACAGTATTCCAGGTGGGGAGTGACCAAGGCAGAATTGAGTGGCTTACTAGAAAAGATGCTATATGCAGGAAGTGATCGGGGGAGAACTGACACCTGCCAGGAAGGCAGCAGAGGGTTACTGATGTACAAACAGGGCCAATGGAACATTGTGGGTATTGTCAGCTGGGGCCATGGCTTTGGAAGCCCCAGCACCCCCAGTGTCTACACCAAAATGCAGGCCTACCTCAATTGGATCCACAGCATCCTCAGGAGAGAGTCCTCAGAACAAGAAGCAAAATAAATAAATAAATGGGATATATTGGATAGCCTGTAGAACCCCAAGGTTTGCCATAGTAAATAATAATAAAAAGCATTAGAATCCTACCATAAATTGGGGTAACTCATCCAGTGCTAAGTCCCCAATCCTGGTTCGGCTGAAGATATGCTGGCACAATGACTTATCCTGGCTCAACCACAGCCTGGTGTATGTCCCCCCAAAACCGAGGCCAGTATAAGTCCCCAAAAGGTAGTGTTCTGGGGATGAGTCTATTTTGAAGACTTCGTTTATCTCTGCTAGTGTAGGTAGAGCAGCAATGTTGAACTGAGAGGTGAGGAGAGGGAATTGAATGAAGTGGCTGCAGTCTGAATAGGGAACACTCCACACTTTGATTTTTTTATTGCAGGTTCCACTTGCACAAGCATAAAGGTGTGTCCAGGATTGCTCATTCAATTAACATGGTTCTAACTTCTATCTTTAATTTCCGAAGGTGGACGTTTTAAGACGTCAGAAAATGAGAGATGTGCAGATTCCATTGTACAAGAGACGCAACGATTCCATTGTTTTCTTGCAAGGCTTCACTCTCCAGGCTGTCAATCCAACATCCTTCACCAGCACTAAATTCACTTTAAAAATATGTCTGGATGATTTATTGTCTCAGGACTTAATGCATCAGCTTGGCTGTCTTTCTGGTAAAGACATTTTATCTACGGTGACACCAACTTCTCAACTCTGGAACAAAGTTTCCCAAGGCAAAAGAGAAAAGGCACAATGGGATGCACAAATCCACCAGGGAAAGCTGAAACCCCAAAGGTCAAGGAAGCCCAATGCTTTACCAAAGAGTTCATTAGAAAAAGGAGCTTACTTTCTCACATAGAAATAACATAGTCCAACTGCTAATGAATAACTTGCTGTGATTTAGGAAGAGCTGCTTTAAGGGCTCAGTCTGCTTTGCAGGCAGAAGGTCCCAAGTTCCACCCTTGGGCAGCATCTTCAGGTAGGACTGAAGCCCTGGAGGTTTGACTAACAAAAAGGCAGCTTCCTATGCTCCTACTGCCCACACTGACATACAAACTTAAAATCATTTCAGAACTCCAGATAAACCATAATTACTGAGCCCCATCCAGCCCAAAGAAGATTTAGTTAGATGGTAGATAGATAGATAAAGGTAAATGGGCAAGAGTCCTGAAGTTCTATCTATTCTAGCATTCTGTTACCCACTGTAGCCAATTAAGCATTTCTGGAAAGCTCACCAGAGAGACATGATGGCAGCAGGTTCCCATCAACATGATATTCTGAGAGTTCATGGCATCCAAGTTCCATTTAGCCATTAAGACTAAGAGCATCTGAGAGACCAAGCCTCCATGTCTTTGCCTAATCCCCTTTAAATCCCCTTTACCAGCCCACACCACATCTTGCAGCTATTAATTCCATAAATTAATCATGCGTTGCATCAAGAAATGCTCCCTTTTCTGTGTTCAGAATCCATTACCAATCACATTCATTGGATGTCCCTGAGTTCCGGCTTTAAGATCTACAACATGCATGATTTCATAAACCTCTGTTATGCTTCCCCCTTAGCTGTCTATTTTCTCAACCGTTTCCAGCTCTCTATTTTTATTTTTATTTTTAAGATGGGGTTACCAGAACCACACACTATACTAAGTGTGACTGCACCATTGATTGGTATAAAGGTATTATGACACTGGCAGTTTCTCTTTCAGTCCCTTTTCCTGTATTTTCCACTCCTGTAACACACTATATTTTTCTGCACCACAGTCCCCATACCTTTTCCCTGGTCAGTCACTGCCAGCTGAGATAGCATCAGTGTATACATAAAGTCTGATTTTCATGTTCCAATGAACACCCATTTACATTTATTCCCACTGAACCACATTTGCCATTCTGTTGTCTGTTCACCCTACTTGGTGAGAAGTTTGCTGCACTCCTGCAAATCTAACTGACAATGGTAGAATGGAAATGATGGAGTAAAAATGTAGATTGTTAATTTAAATAAAGTCGTACCTTGGTTCTCGAACGAAATCCATTCTGGAAGTCTGTTCAACTTCTGAAAACGTTCGAAAACCAAGACACGGCTTCCAATTTGCTGCAGGAGCTTCCTGCACTCAGGGGCAAAGGAAGCCATCTTGACACCCGGGGCAGGTGTCGCTACGTAGGGCATATGCACGGCAGTACTACGTATGACGCATGCGCCGTATGTAGCAACGGCGCACATGCACTGTGTAGCAGTTTGCCACCGGATCCCTCTGCCGCCGCTACAGCCACGAAAGGAGAATCCTTCGTTCGTGGCTGCAGCCGCAAGCAGAGGATCCGCATATGCACTGTACTTAGTGGTTTGCTGCTGGCACCAGGATCCTCTGCTCATGGCTGCAGCTGCGAACGGAGGGTCCTCCACATGCGGCTGCAGTGGCGCGATGGCTGCTTGTGCTGTCGTGAGCTCCCGCAGGGTGACTTCTTGTCATCCCCGCAGACATGGAACCCAGGGTGTACCACCCCCACCCCTTTCCCCTGTTGCGACGCTACTGCCTGCACTCAGTTGGAAGCCGCAAAAGCTGCATCAGATGTTCAGCTTCCAAAACGTTTAAAAACCAAAGCGCAGCTTCTGATTGGCTGCAGGAAGCTCCTGCAGCTAATCGGAAGCCACAGAAGCCCCATCAGACGTTTGGCTTCCAAAAACATTCACAAACCGGAACACTCACTTTCAGGTTTGCGGCAAAACGTTCGAGTCGCAAGGCATTCAAGAACCAAGGTACGACTGTAATAGATTAGAGAAATCTGGATTGAATTTTGGAGATGATTTATGGCATGGAAGCATATATCTGAACTAATACAAAGATGTATGTTAATCGTAGAATAAAATCCTGTTTGAAAATAAGGAGAAGGAAAAACGAGAGTTGGGTCCTATACAACCCATAGACATAAATGTACACAAAAGTTGATTTGAATATGGTGGTGGTGGTGGTGGTGGTGGTGGTTTGTATACCGCCATATACCCACAGGTCTCAGGGTGGTTCACAGGATAAAATAACAACATAAAAACATGAAATACACAATCAAAATAAAAACAAATTAACCCCAACCATCCCCCAACAAATTTTAAAATGGCATTGGATGGTTAGAGTCTGGTTTTTTGTTGCCAAAAAAAAAAAAACAGTGCATAACTGGAACAAAGTTTGAAACACCACTGCAAAATACCCATCAGTGCAGTGACATCTTAGCATGTTAGATTTAGGTTTCCAGTCTTTTCAGGTATAAGAATGCTGAATATCATCTAGACTACCCCACTGTCCTAAGGCAAGATTTCACCCCATATATAAACCCCTCTACAGGCTGTCTAAATTAATCTTTATCCTGGGATGCCAAAGACAGAAAACAGAAGCAAGGAAAATCGACCATGACAGATGTACCTAAACAACACAATCATAAAGCAATCTTGTTAGATAGGATCCACTGTTGAAAAGGGAGCTTAAAAAACAACTTAGAAACAGCTGTTGTTTAGTCACTTAGTCGTGTCCGACTCTTTGTGACCCCATGGACCAGAGCACGCCAGGCACACAGAAACAGCTGTTGTGGCTTATTTACGCATTGTAAATATTACCTATCTGAAGGCACTTACAGTATTTCATAATGTGACAATGATCTCTCTTTATTTAAACATTTGCAAACACTGAATGATCTCAAGGCTAATGGTGTCCTATTAATGTGCACATTTTGTTTCTTTAAGCAGCGGTAAGGAAAATGCTGTGTAGACAGACTTAATGGGTTTATTTTGTTTCTTTAAGCAGCGGTAAGGAAAATGCTGTGTAGACAGACTTAATGGGTTTATTTATCTATGCTGCCTAGATCTTAGGCAAGTCAATTGAAAAATCACGATTTTGGGGGTTTCCTGGTTTTTACTTTTTGAAATATGGCAACCCTAGCTGAATCTGGCTGGCAGGTCATATCCTTATCTCCACCTGCAAGTTAAGTGTGACAAATGGGCAAACTTGCCCACCTGCCAGTCACCTGGCATCATGGTTTTTGCCTGCATGGTTTGAAATTAAACCATGTGAGTGCAAGCATACTATGTGTAGAGCACATTCCCTTTTCATACTTCCTGTGTAGTTCGCATCCCAGGGTGCAATTCACTTACGTCCCCCATGGAATGAGAGACATAAGCTCCACAGCTAGAATTCACATATCTTCCAGCAGGTGAAATAACAACTGTTCCCTTGAACATTGGCCAAGAATAATAGAGGATGCAGAAATTATTCAACGATCTTCTGTAGATATTTTGGCATAATATATTGATGGAAGATTTACACATTATTTTAAATGTAGAACTCTCAAACTGCACCCCCATGTCCAGTTCTTCTGCAATTTGTCTCAATTCCAAATATCTTCGTGTGAAGAATCTTGCTCTCCCCTTCCATTGGTAGCTGACTTTTTTTAAAAAAAGTAGAATAGAGACAGGAAAATGCAAAGTGTAATGAATGTCAATATGTCAGATAAGTTATACTGCTGTTATGAAGAAACCTGACACTTGATTGCCACTTTTGGAAGCAGCTCTGTGTTTCTAATAACATGCAAAGTGTAGGGTTTTTTTTGTCTTATGTCAGGTTTACTTCAAGTCTAGAAATTATTTTTGTGCATCTCCATTTCATAACAACAACAACAACAACAACAACAACAATTTATTATTTATACCCCGCCCATATGGCTGGGTTTCCCTAGCCACTCTGGGCAGCTTCCAGCAAAATATTAAAATTCATCAAATATTAAAAGCTTCCCTAAAGAGGGCTGCCTTCAGATGTCTTCTAAAAGTGAGGTGACTTGGGCCTCCCACGAAAAGAAAAATGAGGTAAATACCCCATGTTTATGTGAAATGCTCTGAAATCACAATTTCACTGGGCTTCTGATTTTTGCCTTTGGGGATTATTTCCATGTGGAACTTAAAATGAAACTCATGCAGTGTTATTAACCAATACGGAACAGAACGGCGGGGGGGAGGAAATGCACCCAAAACCTTCTGGTTTTAAACAATCCCCCAAGGGACCAGCAAATGCCCTTCTCCTAGTAAAGACGGTCTTGGTATTTAATTAAAGGTCAAACAAAATTGTGCTGCAAACCCTGGGGATACTTTAGTGTAGTAACTTAAGACAGGGTTGTCTAATGAAGATTTCCGTGTAGGGGGGAAGTAGGGAAGTTCATTTTCAAGATACAAGGGACACAGGGGAAAGAAAGAAAGAAAGAAAGAAAGAAAGAAAGAAAGAAAGAAAGAAAGAAAGAAAGAAAGAAAGAAAGAAAGAAAAAAGAAAGAAAGAAAGAAAGTTGATGGCATTTGGTGGATGGCTGGACTCAGTCTGCAAACAGAACTAGTGCAGGAGAAACTTGTTACGCTAGAATGGAGTAACAGTGCCAGTTTTGATGCATAGTGCCATTCAAGGATTATTGCATGGGGGACAGGAAACAGACAGAGCCCTGGAGGTTCCTGCTATGCAGCACTAAATTAGCTACAAAAAAATTTCTAGCTATAAAAAAGGCCAATGCAACCTTGCACACACAGCTTTACCTGTTATTATGGGGTGGATAGGATATTTGCTGGACTTCATTTTTCAGGCTGGAAAAAGCCAACTTAAGTCATGGCAAGCAAGCTGCTGTATGCACTACCACTGTTATTTGTGGCTTGTAGGGCTGGGCTCTAAAAGCACTTTCGAAATGATAGATAGTGCATTCACACACTAGATCTGAGGACTGAGAATCTCTGCAAAATGAGATAATGGATGTGTGGACAGTCCCGTCCATACTCCCCTGAAGAACTCGGGTCCCCAGAAGAACTAGGGTCTGTTGCAAGTACTTTGTGGCACTCTCATCATATTCTGTATAGCTGAGCGATTTGCCTGTGCAGATGTTACAATCTATAGGGCAATTTTATCAATTCAGGTGCATTTAATTAATGTTCTCACTCAAGGTAAAGCCTATATTTTCTTAAAGCAGATCTCTCGGTTGTCGGCTATGTAGTATGATTACACAGAAAACATGCTTTTGAAGGTCAATACGGAGGAAAACCTTGTCCAAAGTGTCAGCTTTATTATTACAACTGATCTTTAAAACAGTCTGCAATTCAGTTTTACAGCTGGATTTATCACTCTGACTGGGAATTATTTGAGACTTTCCTCCCAAAATGGGCCAGATCCAAAAAATGTATCTGGAGACCTTGATTTGTGATTTCCCCCCCTCCTTGCTTCCCCTTTTGATGTTACTGATGAGTTCATTTAGAACTAAAAGGGCGGGCTTGCGGAGTTTAAAGAACAAGAAACAAACACAGCCTGGCGCAGCATATGCTACATGTTATCTTATTTGTTTGTTCATTCAGTGATGGACTATGAAATGAGATACACTGTCAAAAGCAATGCAGCTTGTGCCGCAGCCTGCAGAATTATTTATTTATTTATCTCGCATGGAAAGGCACCCCTGACTTTTTGCCTGGGCAATCTATTCAGAGATGCTCTTGGTTGGTTTTGGAGTGCCGGCCCATAGACTTCTGCAGCATTCCCCCACTAGAATTGAGACTTGCTGCAACCACGCATTAGCCAACATCACAGGGATAGCTTTCCAAAAACCTTCCAGTTGATTCAGCTCTGCTTTTTTCATATGTCCAAAATCTGATTATATTTGATACAACAAGCCTTTTTCCACTTCTGTTTTATCTGGATCAGAACAGAAACCTTAGGCTAGTCCTCTGCCTGCCCCCCCCCTCCACTCCAGACTCCTGTCTGACCAGACTTAATCAAGTGGACAGCCTTCTTTGCTGTTTCTGTTCTGTAAGACCTACCTCTGCTGCCTTTAACCATCTCTTCTCTACTGAGTTCCCTCCAATCTTAGCTGGCATTCTTTGCTTAATTGCCACCAGCTGGAATAGAGCTTGCCTCAAGTAAGATAGCTAAGCCAGCACTTTGCAAAATTCCTGAAAACATTATTGTGGAGGATGCCTTCCTTAGATTCATTTCCCCTGGGTTATCCTCCAAGCCCTGCCTTCCAATGCAATTGGTTACAAACAAAGGCTGGGGCAATTTCCAGCTTGAGTTAAAATGTCCAATTAGTCTCATAATGTCACTTCAAGAAGAACCAGAGCAGAGTCCTGTCCACACTACATTTAATTCAGGCATAACTCCCATATGGTGAGGATTCTTAGAATGTTGTCAGGTCTCGTCATTCAATGGCTTTTTCCCAGAGTTTCCTGGGAAAATGGAATGATAGTTAAAATACAGTAGCTTAAGTTCATTGGCTAGATATATCGAATAAATCTATGCTGAGTTGAGACGGGATTGGGTTAAGGAGTTGGTTTGTCTTTGGGTGGGGAACATTTTTTTTTCAGACCATGGACCACATTCCCTTTGGGGCAATCTTCCAGTAGGTTACATGCCAGCAGTGAGTAGGACAAGGGGCAGAAATTGGCAGTGTCATAGTCACATGCTGAGCAACAACGACCAGAGCTCAGTGGAGTGGGAGGCCAAAAAAACAGCAGAGTCTCTGAAGTGTACTGGCTTGGAGGCAGAGTCAGTATCCAAAGGATGAAGCAAAGGTGAGGGATCTTGCTTGGAAGGTGGTATGGCCTGAAGAGGCTTCTGAGGGTTGGGGAGATAGTCCTGGAGAGCTAAAATGGCCCCCAGGTCTGAGGTACCCATTGATATTCAAACCACTGCTGTAGCTGCTTTTTAATTCCTTCTTTTTTAGACTCTTAAATTAAAACTAAGCTTCTTTGTAGGTTTAGGTATTCTGAGTCTTGCCCATTCACCCAAACTAGTGCTGTGCAATTGCTATATTTTAAAAAAATTATATACCAGGACATTTCCAAAGTTCTTTTTTGATAATAATTGGAACAAATATTTCCAATTAATTTTGTCAAAAGCCTTGCAAGCATCTACAAGATACTTCTGAGGCTTTTCCATATTACCCAGCATTCAGCATTTTGCATATAGGATCTGCAGTATATCTATCTGTAACAAATCCTGTTTGTTCATTCTGGATTATGTTTGGTAATACAGTGGTACCTCTGGTTAAGAACTTAATTCGTTCCAGAGGTCCGTTCTTAACCTGAAACTGCTCTTAACCTGAAGCACCACTTTAGCTAATGGGGCCTCCTGCTGCCGCCGCGCTGCCATAGCATGATTTCTGTTCTCATCCTGAAGCAAAGTTCTTAACCTGAGGAACTATTTCTGGGTTAGCGGAGTTTGTAACCTGAAGTGTTTGTAACCCGAGGTACCACTGTATATTTGTCATTCTTTCCACCAATATGCCCGTGAAGATTTTTGCATCTTGCCCAATTAATGAGATAGGCCAATATGAGCCTGGATTTTCTGGGTCTTTATCTGGTTTTAATATCACAACAATTCTATAATCTTTCCATGGCTTAGGCACTATCTCTATCTGTTCATTTCTCTGTCCTTGTGATTGAATATCACCGTGTGCCAAACAGGGGCATTGCCCTTTGCTGTCCTCAACAGGTTTGTGTCATTGCATGTGGGGCAATAGTGCCTCAGATTATTATTTTTTAATAAAAATATTTTGGTAGTCCATCCATGCCTTTATGTGGTTTAAGTTTCTTAATTACTCTAGAAATATCCTCCAGGGATATTCTGATGTGTGTTTCTGTGTTGTAAGATGCTGCTTATTACATGATTCTTGCCTTAGACCATAGAAAAACTGCATCCTCAAGTGACTCTCCTTCAGAAGTGCCTGTTACGAGTTCAGCATGAGTCCATTCTGCCACTAACAGGGAATTAAACTTCACCTTTCCAGTTCTCCTTGGAAAGCTACACAGTGGAGGTGGGTGGGGGAAGAGAGGTTTCCATCTGAAGGGAGGGTGCTGTTGTCAGGATGCGGGAGATCTTCGCTATTGTGGAGGGAGCATTGATTTGTTCCTAACGCCAGGAGCTGTTCTAATAAGGAGGTGCTGATATGTGAAATGAAACCACAGAGTGCAGGCACGTGGAGTGCAAACCTGTGAGCCGCATTAAATACAAACTCAACCTGCACTAATGTTAATTGTCATTCAGTTTATATCAATGTGAAGCTTATTAAACCATAAAGTGAGGCATCTAGCACCAAGTGTGGCACTGGAGACAATTAAGTGTAATAAGTGTTTCTCTTAATCCCTCCAAACCCTGGAGAGGCACAAGTTACAGATGAACATCCTGTTTGCATTAAAGGCACTGCTTGCATGGCAGCTGAGCACACACACTGTGTCGAGAGATCCCAACTCAGATATAAAGCCAATTCTTCCCTAAAGCCTGAAATCCAAATTCCCTTCCTTTTGTGTGTGTGTGTTGGTGGCTTACTTCATAGTCACCCCCCCCTTACTCACAAGTTTAATTTCCGAGGCAGCTGTTCTTCTACTGCTACTACTATTAATTATCTGGATTAGTGCTGAATTTATCAGATTGCGATGCCTGACTCCCTGGGTATGTAAAAAGTAGGACCTGTGGGAGAATAAAGCATAAATAACTGATAGCTTGTGGAATGTTGAAGCTTACCTAGCCTTTCCATAGCACTATGAACAGGCATTGTAAATAAAAGCACAACAGAAGACTAAGATCCGACCGGGTCAATATAAACAGCAAAGAGCAATGGCCAGTGTCTCTTTCCAGATTAGCGGTACTTCTTTGTGGTTCATGTGTGAGCGAGCCACTCCCACAGGGAATTAGTTACAGAAACCGCAGGAGCATTTTTGAAATGTCAACTTCAAACTGTATATTCCATCATGAGTTAGAAGTCCGTGCTTTACATTCAGGGGCATCCTGAGACATTTTGTTGCCCGACATGACAACAAAATTGTACTCCTCCTGCAGCTAGTTTTGCCAGACTCAATAGAGGACAGGACTTCTGTGCCTTTAATTGCCCTGCTCTCTTTTGAGTCTGGAAACCTTAAAGAGAAACCAGCAGACCCTTTGCTTGGAAATTAAACAAAGGGTCTGCTGGTTTCTCTTTAAGGTTTCCAGATTCAAAAGAGAGCAGGGCAATTAAAGGCACAGAAGCCCTGTCCTCTATTGAGTCTGGCAACCCTACCTACACCCCCTATACAGAAGCTGACTGAATTGACAGTTGAATTTTATGTTGATGCTGCTGATGAAGCGGCATTCTCTACCACACTAGCTTAAATGGTGCAGGGCAGGCCACAACACACACAAGTGTGTCCTCCAGAACCTGGCTGACACTGTGTGCTCCACTCCCAGCATCATTCTCTTCACTGTGCATAATGGTATGGCTGGCCCTGCTTTCAGGCCCAAATTTTGTTTCAACAGCTGCCAGCCCAAAGATCATGCATGCCATTTTCAAAACCCCAAGAGAGTAAGAGAAGAGACACTGCTGATGCAGCTCCCCCCCCCCCCCGAAATCACTTCACCCACCCAGGGCCGGTGCTAGGGTTTTTTGCGCTCTAGGCGAGATCACCTTCTGGCGCCCCCCCCCCGGCGCGTCATGATGCATGCATCATGCCCCACGCACAATGCCGCTGACGCCCCTGCGTCCCCTCCATAGGTGGGAGGGTGGGAGGAGCAAGAGCTTGTGCTGGAGAAGCAAGGCGTGGCCACACAGGTGAAGTCCTCAGCTTGTGCTGGAGAGGCAAGGAGTAGTCACCCAGGTGAGGCCACTTGAGATCTCACTGCACCTGGTGGCAGGAGCTGGGAGGGATAAAAGCCCAGCATTTCCCTTCAGCTCTTTGCCACAGCAACGCTATCCCTGCTTGGTTGCATCTGGCCTCCTGCTCCTTGGACCCTTGCCTTGCTGCCGCCGTGCTTCTTGTTCTTGGACCCCTGCCTCGCCTTCACCTTGCTTCTTGTTCCTGGATCCTTCGCCTTGCCCCTTGCTCCATGGACCCTTGCTTCGCCTTCGCCTTGCTTCTTGTTCCTGGATCCTTCGCCTTGCTCCTTGCTCCGTGGACCCTTGCTTCGCCTTGCTCTTGCCCCGTAGACCTTCGCCTTGCTTCTTGTTCCTGGACCCTTGCTTTACCTTCGCCTTGCTTCGTGCCCCGTGGACCTTCGCCTTCGCCTTGCTCCTCGACCCTGCTTCTTCACCACCATCTTGCCTCTGGTCCTGACGCCTGCCGACCGGACCATGACAAGCAGCAGCCTCCGGAGGCAGGCAGGCGCCCGAATCTCTCCCGGACCGAGGCCGGAGACCCCGCGTCACCCTGCTGCCCTTACCCAGCAAGCGCTGTCGCTCCTCACGTGCTCCTCTTCAGGCCGCCCCTGGCGGGAACAGCCGGCGCATCCTTGGAGCCATGGATCCGTGGCGTGAAGCATTTTTTTTTTATTTATTTATTTTAAAAAATATTTTTATTAATTTTCCAATTAAAACCAATTATATCACATTTCAATATTTCAAATTATACACATATATATATCAATCAAACCGAATGTTATGCCAAATCATCTAAATAATTTATTTTTGGGTTCCCATGCTTCAAGAAATTGGGAATTCCTCGCAACTGTCCACTGCCGTCTTATTTCTACAGTTCAAATCGTCCTCCAAGCTCATAATATTCCAAATCTTCCCCTTACAGTCACCTAGATGTTTTCCACTTTCATCCGATTGTTCCAGCTGCTGAGATAAATGTCAAACGAAGTTTCACAGATGTTCTTTCTCCTGTGTGAGTTAATCAGTCCAGCCTCCCCATAAATCTTCTTAGTGGAGCTCCCTGTTGCGACGGAGTAGCAGCGCCATCTTAAAAGGCTCAAATCACTTTCATTTTCTCTCATAACCATGAAGATTTACGATTTATTTATCTTTATAGAATTTACAGCTTTTTCAGGCAGGAGACCCAAACATCCAACCATGAACTCTTGGTAAATTAATGGATCTCCTTGCCCTATAGCTGAACTTAGCTTCAGGTCGCTGCTCCAATTTAAAGTGCGTCACAGCTCATAAATCCTCCGAACGCGTCCAGAACTCCTTCCGTCTGACTAGGGGGGGGCTTTTCTCATCGGCAACTTCACATCTTTAAGAAATATGCTCAGTAACAACAGCTATAGAGTTCAACTCACACAGTCTTTTGCTTCTCTTTCACTCCAAACAAGCCAGGACATCGCGTCCGGGAAGATACGAGGCAACAATATGAAGAAAAAATAAACCGTGGCGTGAAGCATTTGCCGCGGGCCAGGCATGGGCCGCTTCATGGGCAGCGAGGGCCAGGCCGCGGCACGGCAGGCCAGGGAGCCAGCAGCTCACCGCACTCCTCTCCCATTGGGGCCACGGACCGCCGAGTCAAGGCGACATGGAAGGTGAGCAAGTGAGGATGAGCAGTGGCGGCGGCAGCAGCAGGGGACACCGTCGGGCGGCTGCTCCCTTTGTGTGCGCCTGGCGAACCTTGCCGGCTGCCCCTCGCCCGCCCGCCTGCCCGCCGGGGCACAGGAAGGGCGCCAAGAAGACGAGTCAGGTTGTCGGGCCCAAAAGGCGGCCAAGGGCGCTCCGAGGCTCTGGGCAACGCCAGCAGAAGAAGGGGCAGCGGCGGGCTTCTCCGGCGCCCAGGAAGACTTGCCCTGCCTCCGACGGAAGAAGCCATACTGGAAGGGGCGACTACACCCCCCTACAAATGCGGGAGGCGGCCCCAGGTGGGCGGCGGCGGGCGGCGGGCAGGCTGGCCGGCCAGCGCCCCCTCAATTCTGGCACCCTAGGCAGCTGCCTAGTTCACCTAAATGGACGTGCTGGCCCTGCACCCACCATCTTTGCCCCACCACCACCACTTGCCTATAGCAAACAGGGAGTTAATTTTGTTCTACAACAGGAAGAAGAGTAAGATGGGTGATAGAGTATATATAGTGGAATAGGGAAGGATGCACAACACCTGCATATTCTCTTGGTGCTTCAGAGTGTCCACAGGGACTGGTGGGTTCTCCTGGCAGCCCCAACCACAATATACCCCGTTCTCCAAACACTAAAATGTACTGTGTGTCAACATTCACTATAGATTAGCAAAGCTGTGAGATCGGGTTACTAAGGAAGTTAGACAGTATTGTGCCAATCAAAATAAATGCATTTGGCAGCTTATTTACCAAGTAGGTACAAAAGCATTGCACGTTCACAAAAGGATGTTTTTTTTAAAAAAAATTAAAAGTACCATGCCTATTAAATAATTGTAGAGTATAAAGCAATATAAACAAATAGTTTATGGAATATTTCTAAATGAACAAATTAGGGGAGGGAGAGCTACATCCCTGTGGTACAGCACACCCTTTGCATGTTTAATAATTAGTAGCTTACTTCTGTTAAAGGACTTTCTGGTAGAAGAGGCCTGTGAAATACTTCTGCCTCTGAAAAGCTTCTCTCAGGTTAGGACTTGTAGACCTTGTTGTTGTTGTTTAGTCGTTTAGTCGTGTCCGACTCTTCGTGACCCCATGGACCAGAGCACGCCAGGCCCATGGGGTAGACCTTAGCAGCAGGCAACTCTCTTGCACTATAGTTAGTAAACCATGGGGAGTGCTGCTAGGCTACTTGACAGGAAACAACAGTTGTGTGAAACTGATAAGAAGTTAACAAGAGGAGCCCTGCTAGTTCAGGCCAGTGGCCTATCTAGGCCTGCACCTTGTTTTCACTGTGGCCAACCTGATGCCTGTGGGAAGCATTCAAGGGCCTGAGCACAACAGCACTCTCCTCTCCTATGATTCCCAATAAGTGGTATTCAGTTGTTAGAGCATGATTCTCTTAATTCCAGGGCTGTGGATTTGCAGAACCTCCAAGTGTCCCTATTTTCCAGGGATGTCCCTGATTTAGAGAAGCTGTTCCAGTTTCTGATTTGATCCTGGAATGTCCCACTTTCCCTTAGGATGTTCCTATTTTGGAGTGCATGGAATTATCTGACCCCTGAGCTGTCTGAAGGCAACCCTTTATAGGGAAGGTTTTTTTAAAAAAAACATTTAATGTTTCATTATATTTCTTTATATGTTGGAAGCTGCCCGGAGTGGCTGGGGCAACCCAGTAAAGATGTGTGGGGTATAAACAGTAAAATTATCAATATGGAATGGGACAGGCATAGGCAAACACATCCCTCCAGATGTTTTGGGACTACAACTCCCATCACCCCTGACCACTGGTCCTGTTAGTTAGGGATGGTGGGAGTTGTAGTCCCAAAATGTCTGGAGGGACGAGTTTGCCTATGCCTGGAATGGGACGTCCCTATTTTCATTGGAGAAATGTTGGAAGGTATGGTTTCGAGCCTCACGTTGGGCAAAAGAGTATGGTTTCGAGCCTCACATTGGTTCCCAGGCGGGAGTTGATCATGGTGTGGATTTGCCAAGTGTGCCTTCCTCTTAGCACGTTTCTCCCTTGCGTCCTAAGATTGAGCTTCTTCAAAGCCCATGACACCTTTGGTAAAGGCTGTTCTCCAACTGGAGCGCTCGCAGGCCAGTGTTTCCCAGTTGTCCATGTTTATACTACATTTTTAAAAAGATTTGTCTTGAAAGAGTCTTTAAACCTCTTTTGTTGACCACCAGCATTACGCTTTCCATTTTTAAGTTCAGAATAGAGTAGTTGCTTTGGAAGACGATAATCAGGCATTCGCACATGACCAGTCCAACGAAGTTGATGTTGAAGAATCATTGCTTTGACACTGGTGATCTTTGCTTCTTCCAATACTATACTTGTATTGGATTGTTAACTTTTGTTATGGGTCCCCTCCCACTTATTTATCAAAAGCAGCATGGAATTGGGAGGACAGGACTAAGTAAACAATTAGCTATATAAAAAGCACTTCTGGTAACAATGAGGATCAGGAACACATATCAATACTATGTGTTGTTTACTTGGAAATGAGTCTCAATTCTCTTTGATGACGGATTATCATAGGACTGCAAACTCAGAATGGTCACCATTTTATATTCATAGCTGCCAAGTCTCCCGTTCTCCCCGGGAAAACCCCTTTTTTACTTACCTTTCCCCGGTGGTCCCCCGTATCACTTCGTCTCCCGTTTTTCTCCGTTATTTTCTCCTGCCGGCGGCCATTTTTTTCTTTCCGATTTGCCCTTCTATGGGCACCAAAAATGGCCACCGCCAGCTTCAAAAGCCGCATGTACGCATGTCCGGAAGTGCATAGACGTCACTTCCGGTGTTGGCGGCGGCCATTTTGGTGCCCATAGATGGGCGGAGCGACACCGGAAGTTGTGTCGGAGCACTTCCTGACATGCGCACAAGCGATTTTCGAAGCCGGCGATGGCCATTTTGGGTGCCCATAGAAGGGCAAAGCGACACCGGAAGTTACATCGACGCAACTTCCGGTGTCAAATGGCTGCCGGTCCCGGATTCTGCAGTCCGGAACTTGGAAGGTAAGTTTATATTACCAGGGGGAAAGGGGCATAGCTCAACTAAAAGCATGATGTAGTACTTATAGACTTGGACCCAGGATCAACCCCCCCCCAACAATGAAATTCAATGGATTATCTTGGGCTAGTCACTCACTCTCTCAGCCTCACTTACCTCACAGATTTGTTGTGGGGAGAATATGGGTGGGGAACAACACAATTTGCTCCACCTTGGATAAAAGATGGGATAAAAATGTATTAAATTTATTCATTTATTATATGCATTTATTACCTGCCAAAGGTCCAAGGGTGGGTTATATAACAATAAAACAGTAACATACTGTATATTACATAATGAATCACTAAAGCAACAGTACAACCAATAAAATCATTAACAGGTGATGAGCAGTAATCAAATGTTCCCAAAAGCCTGAGTAAAATGGTGTGCCTTTGCATCTCTTCTAAATAACCCCTCAGATTGGGGCTAAATAAAATAAAGAAAAATGCTTCTTCTGTTGCACACTCCAGTGTCCTGTCACATCATTTATAGCATTTCTGGCGGCCAATATTACCAGGTGTGATTTTCAGGCAAGTAGGAGCCTGCCATTTTCTATCTATCTAGATTTAAACATTTGCCACTGGCAACCTTGAATTTTCTTATTGAAACAGTCTTCCCAGGCTTCGCTAGGTTCTGTTTTGAACACAAGGGCCATGTCTCAGAGTCCTGGAACATCTAAGGTTGTGCAGGATGCCTTTCCCTCACCACTGAATAACAACAGATCACCTTCCCACATTCAGAAGCAAGGATGTTTTGGGGCAGGATGCATTCCTCCCCATCAAGGGTGCAAAGGCAGGAGCAGTTGCCATCTATTCACAATTATTTCTCTCTCTCTTGGTAGAGCAGGGATTGTTAGAGCTACTAGAATAGGGGTTCTCCAACAGTGGTCCAAGGTCCAAACTGTGATCTCCAACCTTCAATCTGGCAGTACATAGTGTGTCTGTGAAGAAAGGCAGGCGCAGTGTATTAGTCATATTGTTTATTATAATTTATTTCTTATATTGTGTCATTATTATTATTATTATTTACATTACCCAAACTGCAAATGTATGTTGCACTTTATTGTGAAATACTACTGTTTGAAGTAGTTTCCCAAACCAGCTTCACACCAACTGCAGCCCCGTTTTTCTCCAGATGTCACTGGGTTGCAATTGCCATTGTCCCTCACCACTGGCAATGTCTTCTGAGGCTGATAGGAATCACAGAGTTGGAAGGGACCCTGGGGATCATCAAGTCCAACTCCCTGCAATGCAGTAATATGCAGCTGTTCCTTATGGGGACTGAACCTGCAACCTTGGTGTTATCAGCACCACGCTCTAGCCAACTGAGCTATCCTCAGGATCCAACATCATTTTGCTGGGATGGGAAAACGTTGACAAGTTGTTGGACTATAGCCTGTATTTCCTGACCCTAGGGTCACATACGGGGGCTTATGTTGGGTGTCCAGCAACATATACAGAGGACCATAGGTTCCCTGACCCTGGCCTATTAAAGATATATGTTTAATATGCATAACATGTAGTGTCTGGACATAGCTGCCAAGTTATCCCTTTTTTACAGGGATTTCCCCTTATGCTGAATAGGCTTCCTCGCGAGAAAAGGGAAAACTTGGCAGCTATGTGTCTGGATGCATTGGTGTAAAAAAAGACTTATGAACGGGTATGCATTTGCAAAGAGAAGTTTGAATTAGGAGGTTAAACTCTAGGTTTATGCTACAAGGAGGGTGTTTAAGGCTGATTGATGACTTATCCTGGAAACACAAGCTGAGAGCTCTCTCAACAGGACATAAAACCTGAGAACTCAGCATCTTCCTCAGTCCTTGGAGGCAGCAGCAGTAGACACGCAGCTGGGGTACCCTGAATATGCAAGGTGCTTGCACAGGATCTCTATGGGATCAGAGAGAGTAAAACAATATATTGACATTTATTAAGGACTTAAAAGAAGGCATTGTTAAAGAGCAATGTGCTATTTTGTATTTTGCAACTTTTATTTGCAACTAGTTTAAGGCTGTTCTGCAGTCTTAAGCTTCGAAACCCATTCTCGAGGTGGAGCGCTAATTCATTTCCGCTCTGCACAAGGTCCGGATCAGGGATTCCGTTTGCAACAACAACTCTGAACATGGCCTAGATAAAGTACGTCCCAAACCTCCCAAGTCAGCAGCAGCGGTGGTGTTGACTGCTGGTGCTCCTCAGCAGGAGCCCATCCGGAGATGGCGCTTGCGGGTTGATGCATCCAAGCTCGCCAGCTCGCCCGCGTGCATATGTATGCAATCCATTCCCGCTCAATGAAAATCAATGATACTTTTGCTGCGCGGCGTTGGCGGCGGCGGCGGCTTCTCTTCCCCTCCAAAGGTCTAGTGATATCTATGGGTTGCTTTTGCAGCCGGGATGCGCACGTGCCCGCACACATTTTTTTCCCTCCTTTAGCCACGCCCCTCAGAATCCCTCCTAGCTAAAAAGAACCTGTGCGGCTCTTTCTCCCTTCGCCCAATCTCTACTGCAGGGCAAGAGAAGGAGGGAAAGAAGAAAGGACCCGGGTGAAGGAAAGGAGAGGAGAAGAAGAGGAAGAAGGTGGGGGAGGCGGAGCTGACACTGAAGCGGCTCGGATAGTTGGCAGACACCGTGTTCTTCCTCGCCGTTCTTTTAATCTGCCTCTCCCTCACCCTCGCCGCCCCACCGGCAACCGAGGCGTAGATTTGGGGAAGAGGAGGAGGAGGGGAAGGGGTGGGGTTGGCTCTTGGCGACCGCCAACCCCAGCAGCACCGCCGCCGCCACAGCGCTCCCAAATTCGCCTCCGTCCGGCATTCCGGCTCCTCAGCAGCCCTCGAGGCTTCGCGCCCCACAGCGGGAAAGCAGGACTCTCCGGGCGAGAGCATAAAAATAAAATAATAAAGCGCTGAAGGGATAGAGAGAGAAGAACCGCCTCAGCGCGCTGCTACCAGCAGCAGCAGCACCGGCGGCGGCAGCGGTTTGCCTTGCTTCCTTCGCCAGCCTGGGAGCTCTGCCCACAGCCGCTCGGAGGAGCCTCTTGGCAGCTTCCCGCGTCAAGGTAAGGCTCGGGTTGGGTTGCGCGTCCCGGAGTGCAGCGCTGTGTTTGTTGTGAGGAGAAGGAGGAGGGGGCGCGCGGGCGGGTGGGGTGGGGAGCGGGAAAAGGCGCCTTTCTCGCTCGCTCGCTTCACAGTGGTGGGTCGCTGCTGCCTTTGAAGGGAAAGAGCAGGTGCTTCCACCAAAAAGGGGGGGGGGTTCATTTGGGTGTGTGGAGAAAGAAGCAATTCAAGGCAGCGTCTGCACCACCATCAATCCCACCCAGGCTGTCCTTTCCCCTCTTGTGCACAGCCTCTGCCTCCAGCTCTTTCCCTCTCAGCTCGGGCATGAATTCAATCTTATTCTCCCGGGAGGTGGGTGAGTGGGTGGGCTCCGGGCTTCTCTTGGCATGCACAATTTTGGCCCTCGGATTGGGGCGACCCTCCCCCCCTCCCCTAGAGTCAATAAGTTTTATTGGTGGCGCGAGGACCCGGGCGCTTCTAGTTCTCCTTCGAGCTGTGGAGGCTGGTGTTTTGCCAAACTGTCCGCTGGGTTTTGCAGTTTCGCCTGCAGCACTTTGGCTGCGTGGTCGGTTTGCTTTTGTAGCACCGTCGTGCAAAGCGTAGCGGCCCGTGATTTGGCTCCGCTTAAAAACAAAAAAAAAAACTTCCCGCGCGCTTACTTCAGAGTAATTGCCTTGCACGTTTGTCCGCGCGCTGCTCAGGGGTAAGACAGCAGCGGATGCTGCAAGACCTGGGCTCTGTGAACCTGGCTGTAAAATTAGCTCCGCTGAACTCGGTGGGACTTGCTCAGAGTGGTAGAGCTTTGCATGCAGAAGGTCCCAGGTGCAATCCCTGACATCTCCAGGTAGGGCAGGGAGGGAGAGAAAGAGACCTCTGCCTGAAACCTTGGGAGAGCAGCTGCCAGCCCGTGTTTTCACTACTGAGGTAGATGGACCAGTGGTAAGGCAGCTCTCTATGCTCTGATTCTGAGCAATTATGCAGGACTGGACTGTGGAAGAAGGTGGGTTCGTTGAGATTGCCACCCAAACAGAGTTTGCATAAGGAGCGAGAGTGCTCTGATAGGGAAGGGCTGCTGCCAAATAGATTTTCCTACTGAAATGGAGTGGGGAGGGGAGAACTATGGTATGCAAAACTGCGACTCCCCCCTCCTCCCATGAAAAGAAGTAGTGACGGTCAGACAGGGTACAACAAACCGATGGGCATCAGACTCGATCCTTCTTCCTATATGAGTCTATCTTCTGCACAATTCCCACTCAGGGTTTACCCAGAGGAGTACAGATACGGAGATTAACTTTGCTAGATAGCAGTTATCTTTTCCAGTCACCTTTGCAGAGAGACGGCAAACAGAAAGGCGATATGTATCAGCCCCTCGTTCTTGTCTTTTAACAAATGGAATGGGCAAAAAGGAGAGAGTCTGGGCAGTGGTGTGGTGGATCCTGGGATAAACAGACATTTGGATGATAAAACCCTGAGCTCCTATTAGTACTCCAGGGTTGGTCCAGAGATGTTCAATTATGTTTCTCGAAGCAGAAACAAGCAAACACAAAAGCAACTGATGTCTTGCAGGAATGGGAAGGTGGGTGTACAAGCAGCAAGTTAACAGCTCTTCCACTGCACATCCTGCCCCAGTGTTGAATACAAGGAGTTGGCTTCCTTTCATGAACTATGCAAATTAAAAGAGTAGGTCTTACTGTATGAAGGTTGAAACATGCCTAGGTAAAGGATACAGGGGTGTATGTGTGTTTGTGCATGTATACACATGTAGAGTACAACTATTGGGTTAATCTTGTGTAAATTTTTGGGACAACTTTTACTGGATGCAAACAAGTGTTCCTTTTTCCAGTTTTCAAATTCTGTCTTCCCAAGGGTGGTTGTTAGCTTTCTGTGTTGCGAGCAACATAATGCAGCATGTTGTGTCACTTACCCAGACAGAAATGACTTGCTCACTAAACTACAAATGAAATGATGCTGCTTGCATAACAAGTGAGGCTAGTTAGCATTTTACATACTGATTTTCATTTGAGGTAGATGAAAGCTGGATAGCTGTCACTGTGTTTATAGTTATTTGTGCTCTGTAGGGAAGGATATACTAACATCCTAGAGATGTATCATTCAAAAATCATGAAAATATATTTTATTTATGTTTAATCTCCCCTTCCCCACCCACCAGAATAAGCTACCTTTTGAAATGTGTTTAAAAGGATCTGTATAAATCCAGACATCATTTTTTGTTTTTGTGGTTTGAATGTTATAGGTTATGTGTTAAAACTTCTGCATTACGTTAATGAAATTATTACTTTTAGAATAATAAATAATGCTGTTGTAAGTGTGAGTGTAAACAAAAAACTACAAACATCTCATTGCTTGGGACCCCAAACACACTAAATTAGAAATAATTACAGCTTCTTTCCGAGGGACCAACTTTTGAGCAGGGGTGAAGGTGGACATACATTTTTAAGTGGGTTGGAATAGAAGTAGTTTCGAAACAGCTCTGCTGCATTTTGAGGCATTTGTTTCCATCACACTCCTTACAGACTGAACTGCACAGTTTAGAATATCTGCCTGTGCTTGTGTTAATTTATGGGCAATCATTGCTTGAAGTTGTGTATTTCCATAGTATCTCTGTTGCCTTGTGGATACAAGTTACAAAACCATTTCTGTTTGACAGTAGTTGAATGCCACCATCTGGATTCATTCCTAATATTAGGGGACCACATGATCAACACTACTGCATGTTTTTCTTTAAAAAAACAACAACAATCGAGCAGCTGCTATGGTTTATCTGAGGGTACTTCTATAACTGAAATAGGCTGTAAGCCACAACTGGTAAGGAAAGAATAAGTTGACACACACCCAGTCAACAAGGTTTGACATGAGTGTTATAACGCCGAAGTGATAATTATGACTGCTGTAGACAAACAGTTCATTGTAAGCAAGTTCCATTGAAATCAGTGGTACTTTGCCACACATGCAGTGTCTTAAATTGGAATGCATTGGTAGTTACTGCCACTTGTGGAAATAAGCAAGGCTGTTTCCGTGCCTCCTCAAACCACAAGTGCTGTTTCCCTTGCCAGTGGTTGGAATTGAGTCATATTTATAAGCTGTTAAAACACTTTAGATGATAAAATAGTTGTCAGTTGCATGGTACACACAGGCCAAATACAGTGTGCTGTCAATTGTGTGCTGTCAGATTTCTGCATGATGCATTATTCAATTCTGGTATGAATAGCTGTACTGGGTCATTGATCTGGTTTCTGACTATAACCATATTCAGATGCTGTTCTGTAGGTGTTAACATAGATTAGAAGTCTTGGTTCCATTTTCCAGTTAAAGTTGTCAGGAATATCTAAACCTGCTATTCATTGGCAAAGGTAAAGGGGCCCCTGACCATCAGGTCCAGTCGTGTCCGACTCTGGGGTTGCAGCGCTCATCTCGCTCTATAGGCCGAGGGAGCCGGCGTTTGTCCGCAGACAGCTTCCGGGTCATGTGGCCAGCATGACAAAGCTGCTTCTGGTGAACCAGAGCAGCGCACAGAAATGCCGTTTACCTTCTCGCCGGAGTGGTCCCTATTTATCTACTTGCACTTTGATGTGCTTTTGAACTGCTAGGTGGGCAGGAGCTGGGACCGAGCAACGGGAGCTCACCCCGTTGCAGGGATTTGAACCGCTGACCTTCTGATCAGCAAGCCCTAGACTCTGTGGTTTAACCCACAGCGCCACCTGGGTCCCTTCATTCATTGGCATAGATACCCTTAATATCCTAATAGCTGTTCATTCTCCACCGCCATCATGTTTTCCCATAATCTCATATATATTGCACTGAAGGAAATGCATGTCTCTTTATGTATAACCCTTTGCCTTCTTATTGTAAGCTTTCAAGCTTGGCCCATACAGTTTGTCACAATATTCCTAAATGTAACCTCTTATATCTTCTACAGAACTACTTGGCAACATATAAAGAGCTCTAGTACATCAGACCAAAGATCCATCTAGTTCAACATCCTGCTTCCATAGAGCCCTACTAGAAGCCTCCGGGAATCCCTTTCTCTTTAATAGACAATGACTTTGTTCTCTTTCAGCATGTGGCGTCTGTCTGAGTGTATGCTAATATTCTACCCATACTCTAAGCATTTTATAGGATAATGGAAGACCTGATGCTTAGCCAATTAAAAGGCTCTCATTGACTTTGCCATGGCCTAAGCACTGAATTCATAGGAAGGTATCCAGTATAACATTTGCAATGTGGACAAAATTACTTTCTAGCTTGACTGATGTTGGGAAATAATGCATTGCTGGTAGCTTAAAATAGTCAGAAGAAGTGCTTGCTAGTGCTCTTTAACCTTTTCAGGCCTGTGGACAAACTTTACTGAGCAAGGCTCTTTGGGCCTTGGGCAGGAATACTGAGCAGTGTTCCCCTCTCCCAGCTGGTAGAAGCACTATGTCTGCTTGTTGATAAGATATCAGTCTTTTAAATTTTTTTTCTGGAAGACAGAAAGAATGAGGTTGTCTAAGTTAAATTAAAGATAAGCACAGAATTGTAGCAAAATCAGTTCATTCTAAAGGATGGATTAATCTATGATTTCAAGTTCAATTTTTAAATTTCAGATTTAAATTTAGAATTATTACTTTTAAGTATTGTGAGCTTATCGGCATTTTAGTGCTATCCCCGGGTTTCATCCCAAAATAATATGACTGCAGTACACAAGCTTTTTCTGCAGGAAATTGTTAGCCAGAATCCTTAATATCAATCGGATATAAATGAATTTGAGGACTTTACAATAGCCACTCTAATTTCCTCACTTCTCATGTGCTGCATTAGCCTCAATTTCACCGTGTTCATTATCCTGTGGGCTTAAACTGTTCTATGATGGTTAAGGATGATGCCACTACTAAACGCAGCTAGAGCTTGATTCTTATATGGGCCCTGTAATTTATATCTGTTTCCAGTGAGTATAAACAAATTATATTGTACAGAATTGGATAAATGGAAGGATAAAGGTACATTAGTGCTAGAGGTGCACACCCTTCTGCATAATACAATAATTGCCTCTACTGTTTAGTAGTCATATCACACTTCTAATATGCAACACGCTTTACAGTTTTTCATTCTCTTTGCCCTAACATAATCCTTGGAAGTATGCACAATATTCCCATTTTATGACTGTGGAACTGTGACAGAGAAAATAACTAGCTCAAGGCCATGGCAGGGTAATGATTCGGACCCACATTTCACAGAACCAAATACATACTGCACTGGCTCTCATTTATGCTGGTGTACACATTTTGTTTATGCACTTATGTCAGGGGACCTCCGTACAGGGAGCCTCCGCCTCTCCTGTTGACCAGCACTTCACCCAGTGAGAGTAGCAGCAGCGGGTCAGGTGGGGGGAATGAGGAAGTTAGTGGGATGGAGGAGTCAGGGCTCGGCTATACTGAGAGCCATTGCAACGCCCGGACCAACAGGTGGAGGAGAAGAGGCAGCCCCTTCCAGCGCCCGAATTAAGACACACCACCAAACGTAAGATCGGGAGGAGGCGTTTAGGGGTGCCCAAACTCTTATGCTGGGCACCAACAGGAAATGTCCACTCCCAAATTCTGCGAGTGACTGAGAGGTCATGTTTTCTGCTCTCTCTGCACTGTAAATACTATGCAAAATAAAACTCTTAAAGACAGAGCGGACTTGGGCGTCTTTACTCAAGAGTAGCCGCAACAGCACCATTACAACTTACTTAACTTTATTTACATGTATCACCCTCCTTAGTTACTTGTGTGTGTATGTGGGTCTATTGAGATATGTTTCATGGGACGAGAGTGTTGCTACACATGACATTTCTGTAGCCAATAATTGCCACAAGGCAGTAAAAGATAGCATATTAATCAGATGAGGGGTGGCTATCCTGAGTGCATTTTTATGCGGGGTTTCATTCATTCTCCATTAATCCCATAAACCAGAGTTAAAATTGCATGCATTCCCAAAACTGTTGCTTGAGTTGCTCAGGTGAATTAACTAGTGTTTTGTAGCAAGAAGTCTTGCCATCCAACCACCCCTTGTGTTTGCCTCTTCCCACTTCTTGCTAAGAACAGTTTCCAAAAGTGTTAAGAATATCCCTTGCTACATCCCCTTGGGGTATGCTTATGTAATCACTCCTTTTGTCATAACTGTTCTGGTTGAGTCTAGCCTTCTGGCTGAAAGCAGGAATTGTAATGCATATCTTTTGTACCTATGAAGCGGAAGAGGAGAGCATGGCTGAAGTCCATGCCTTGTCCTTGTTGGAGAAAATAACTGCAATTGGTAACTCGCCAGTTCACAAACAGCTTGGCCACATGCCTCTTTCCTGTTCTACATTTGGAGCCTGCTTCCAACCAATGTCCATTGGGTGATGTCAGTCCAGGTGTATCTCTGTCCACCTACACTCATAGCTGAATAGAGAAGAGTGTAGATTTTGTGCATTGTGTGCTCTGCTTTGGAGGCTCTCTGTTGAAACTAATAAATATATGTAAGATCACATGCCTAAAATACAAGGCTTTTGCTTTTATTCATTTATATTTTTCAGCCCAAGTCTCATTAGCTCTCTTAGTAAATAATGCCACATTTACAATTAAGATATAGATTGGGATCCAGAATTTTTGCATTTCTAAAATTGTGCTTACCTACCTTCTCCCCATTGCATCTCTCTGTGTTCCTCCAAAGGCCTCTTTTTAGAGTCAGGGGCCTGGTGCTTGGAAGGAGAAAGTGGGAGTAAATTGGGTATAGGCAACTTCTCTAGCAAGACTGTCTCCACAACACTCACGTTAAGTTTTTGTTTTTGACACCACTTAACTGGGATGGGGGTGTTGGTCATACTGAAGTTAAGCTGATCTACTCTAGGTCATGGGTCACCAATGTGGCAGGTGCACACCCTCTCACAGAGGCTTTCTCTGGCAACTGCAGTGTGCCTTCTATGGCACTCTTCCTCCTGCCAAAATTAGCCTTGAAATAAAGTACAGTGGTACCTCTACTTACAAATTTAATGCGTTCCGAACTAACATTCGTAAGTAGAAAAAAATTCTAAGTCGAATCCCATAGGAATGCATTGGGAGAAAAAAATCATAAGTCGAAACCCTATCTAAAAATTCGTAAGTAGAAAAATTCCTATCTAGGCATCCAAGATGGCGGACGGAGCTCCATTCGTAAGTAGAAATATTCTTAAGTAGAGTTATTCGTAAGTAGAGGTACCACTGTATTCTATTGCACCCAGTAGAGTAGTTTACAGCATGTGAGTGTGTGTATGCCCACAACACCTTTTTCTTTTTACAAATGTGCCCATAGCCCCCAAATGATTGTAAACCATTGCTCTAGTCTAAGGGTCGGCAACCTGTGGCCCATGGGCCACAAGTGGCCCACAGGGGTCGTTTAAATGGCTCACAAGCTGCCCCCGAACTGAGCCGCCCACTTGGCAAATCCTTGTGCTAAACAGCACAACACGGAGTGGGGACTCGCTTCCATGGCGCTGGAAATCACGTTTGAGCCGACACCAGAAATCACGTCTGCACAGACGCGATCCGGCCCATGGAGCGAACCGGCCCAGGTGAGGTAAACCTTGCTGACCCCTGTTTTAGTCTGCTGAACATGAAGATGCATATGAATCATTAATACTTTGAGTTGTAACTGTTCCACTCAGAGTAGACTCACTGAAATTAATGGTCCTAAGTTAGTCTGATAGTCTATTAACTTCGGTAGAACTGCTTTGATTAGGACTAGTAAACTTCCAGATTTATTAGGTTGAAGAAGTCTCTCTTTGACTATCTTAGAACTACTCTTTGAAGTATTACAGCACATAAAAATATACAAATATATATACAAAAACAAAAATGCAGTGATATAAGACAGTATAAACAATATCCTTAAAAGGACACCACGCTGGCAGACAAAACTTCAGGGATAATCAACTAAAGAAAGGTGTGAAACTGACCATCCAGTTTCTTCAAATTCCTGAGAGTAGTGTACATTTTATTTTTAGCTCTAAAATTGTAAGTCCAGGACAGACACTACCCATATATTCTTTCCCCCAAACATGTAATTCTGTTTTATAGCTTCCCACATGCCTTTTTACTGTGTAGCAAAGCCTTCAGACTGTTGTCAGTTCTCAGTCCTGACTTCCAGTAATGCCTCACCTAGGCCCTATCTAGGAAATAAAGGATTAAACTACACAGATTTATAAGATATGAAGACAAGCCTTTTGTTTACAGTACTTTTATATTTTGTGATGGCCTCATGAAGTTAGAGGAGAAACCAGGAATTCCTTTATCAGAAAAGCTCCCGAAGAAAGTGTGGTTTTGTTTTTGGCTTATTAACCATAGTTTGTTTCAGCAAAACCAATCACAATATCTGCTTCAGAGATACCTGGTATCTCACGCATGCTTAATGGCCTTAATGTTAGCTTACGGGGGTTGCATGTGGGTTTGCCCCCTCCTCTCTCTCTCTCTCTCTCTCTCTGTGTGTGTGTGTGTTTACAAAAAGTAGCCCTTTACAGTTTGTTTGTGTGCATTTCTGTGAGGGAGATTTTATTGGTCTGCTGTTTACAATGTTGCTTCTACAGCCCAGATACTTGCAGTTCCATTCATATTTGATACTATATATATATATATATATATATATATATATATATATATATATATATATATAATCTCCTTCTCCATTAGTATTGCACTACATAAGAAAAGTCACATTCGGAGCTATCTCAGGGGTTAATCTGGCAATCATACTTGAGATTACATTTTTGCTGAGAAAATGTCATAGCATCCCGTGCTACGTTTTAGTGAATAAATAATCTGCGCTATTTTTCAGAAGGTACTTTTTTTTTCTTCAACACTGTGAGTATCTGTAATTTGCACATTAAAAGTCTGTTTAGTTTTATTTATAGGAATCCTTGTTGTTTGTGGTATCTTGCAAGCTATTTTTATGCAATAAATTGCCTTGGCAGTATCTTTCTTAAGTACCACTGGTAAATATAAAACATGATAAACATCATATTTACTCTAGAGTAGTCTTATGAAAAATTATACAGTTGTAGTAGAGTAAGCAGAATATGCAGAACAGCCATATGGCACAATCTATGCATGCTTACTTGGAAATTTGCCCTGCTTTATTCAGTGGGGCTTAGTCTTTGTTAAGTGTGTAAGGTTTGCAGCCCTAGTCTCACTGGCGTATGGATGGATAGGCATATCTCTGTATGCTTAAGTGTGTTTTGTTATAAGACCAACAATAATCCTAGAGGTATTTGAAACACTTCCCTGCAAATGTTGGTATTATATGCTTTCTTCAGACATCATGTAAGGGACATCTCGGTAATCATAAACATCAGCAAGCAACAGGAAGTAGATGAAATACACCAGTGTCAAATTTTGACTATACAAATTTAAGCTAATTGCCAGGAGTTTTACTTTGGGTATTCTTGATGTTATTTGTAGTGATATATACAAATATGGACATAAATGCTTTATCACTGGTGATTCATTGATTTGATTATCAACTCTGTTATTCTTAACAATTAAGTCTAATTTCCCGTATATTAATTACTTGTTGCCTGTATACTTTTGCTGTAAATGAAACAAGCGCAGCCAATTTGCATTGTTCTTCTCTTTGACTCTTCTATAGTTCTGCTCTACTTTTTCTGAAATGGTAAGAACTAAATGCATTATTTCAGGGTACAGTATTTCACCTGTACAAAATTGAGTGATTATTATCTTCTCCCGAGTCACTTGTTTTTCTTTGCTTTTATGTTCTATGGTTTTAAAACTAGTTTTGCAACTGGTGTTCCAATCTAAGTACAGTGGTACCTCGGGTTACAAACGCTTCAGGATACAAACGCTTACAGACTCCACTGACCTAGAAATAGTACCTCAGGTTAAGAACTTTGCTTCAGGATGAGAACAGAAATTGTGCTCTGGCGACGGGGCGGCAGTGGGAGGCCCTATGAGCTAAAGTGGTGCCTCAGATTAAGAACAGTTTCTGGTTAAGAACGGACTTCCGGAACGAATTAAGTTCTTAACCAGAGGTACCACTGTAACCAGTCCTCCCCACTATAGTGTTTGTAATTTCAGTTTTTTGTATCATTAGCAGGTTTGATTATACTTGCTGCTTCCTCTAAGGCATTAAAGAAAAGAGAGTTCTACTTGTTAAAGTTAATGAACAAATTAGGGTTACAATACTCTGAATAAAACTTATTTAAATCAAAGTAATATTTGAATGCCAAGATAGGAAAAAATGGAAGACAACATTCATATGAGTCTGACTCATGCCAAATTTTGAATTTGGAGGCATTTATACTTCAATAATACTATTTGCTTTTCAACCCATGCTAATTGCCAAAAGGTCCCACAATATGCAGTGCTGCATATGGACTGTGAGAATGACAATTGCCTAGAATTGCCTAGAATGACAATTCATTTTCACATGGCCGTGTGTAAGGTTGATCAGGTAGATTGCAGTTGGTCAAAGCTAGGCATGTGTACTTATTTTTCAGCCAGTGTTATAGAAAACTCATTAAGTTTGTAGATAAGCACAAACCATTTTTAAAAACAGCAAAACAAAATTGTATACTGTCATCTGCATTGTTCTGTTGACATCAGAAACTGTAATAATCTAATACCTGTACTCCTAAAACTCTGCTGCCATTTATAAAAACCCTTTAAAGTCTTTGTGGTTTATTCTTAATATCCAGTCTATCAGATTTTGACACCATGCATTTGTACACAACCTGAAAAGTGTGTCGTTTCAGAATTGATGGTATGGTAAAGCCACAACAACCATCTCTCAAGGTTTACTAAATCATCCTTGAGGGATTCCAAAATGAATAAACATAACAGGATTGATGGTAGTTTCTAAAATTAGATCTAGGCCTTCTCTTCCTCTGCTGCTTCCACTGGCACTTGTTCTTATCCTTTGAGAGCCCCCTGGTTCAGTCTGAAAATTATACAGCCTAGATGTAGCTTTACTACCCCAGTCATAATTAGAATATTGAGTCAGCTGCTTAAAATATTGTATCATAATGATATGGCATGGATGCCGCTGTTTCATAATCTCTTATCCTGGGGGTCCACAAGTTATGTCCAGGCTTGATAGGAAAGTAATAATAAAAATTCTACTAGCCTGCAAGGACATAGTAAAGGAGCATCTGACCATGCAGAGTGCTGCCCTCTTTTCTTCCAAGCAAGTGCTGCCTGCCACTATCACAGAATTAAGGAGAAAGGCTGACAACACAGAGGGCAAAGCCCTCAGTCATAGCTGCCAAGTCTCCTGTTTTTCATGGGAAACCCCCGGATTTTAATGCGTTTCCCGCTGTTATCCCGAATAGAAAAAAATCCCGGAAATCCCCTGGATTTCCTACCTGCCAGGGAGGCTCCATTTCAGGTGCTGACCGGAAATCGGGCAGACCGGCACTGGAAGTTACTTCTACGTATGTCTTGACATGCGTAGAAGCGACTTCCGGTTCCGTTCTGCCCATGTCTGGGCACCGGAAATCCCACAGCGCCGGCACCGGAAGTTGCTTCTACGCATGTCCAGACATGCATAGAAGCGACTTCCGGTGCCGCGCCGCTGCTGATCCCGCATTTTTCAGTGGGAGACTTGGCAGCTATGCCCTCAGTCCATTCTGAAAATTAAGCAGTGCACATCATCTCTGCAAGTTTGGTACAACTAGAGAACACCCACCCACTCCCTGAAAATTTCCAAACTCATAAACCCATAGCTCTGCAGGATTAAAATGCCCCCCCTTCCCTTAACTCTCTAGTTCCATTGCCTTAGACCACCTTGCTCTTCTTTGTAGCCATCCTGACCAAGGTCTTTACTTCTGGCAGAGCAGGCTAATAACTGCTATGAGTTTATTTACAAGGCTGAAAAAGTACAAGGCAGCTGTGTTCAAAGTGCTTGGATGTGGATAGTTTGCAAACACAAATCAGGCAGATGTTATTGAATGAACAACTTAGCAGGTGTGAGCAGGATCCCAAGTAGAAATACTTAACAGCCACATGAGCTTCTTTGTGGAAACAGAACCTGACCCATCTCAAGCTTGACTAAATCTGCATTTTAAGGCTTTTCTCCTTGGACCTACACCTTCAGTTTATTCTATACTACTTAGCTAAATGTGCACTTAAGCTTTCATACTTTAAAATGGTATGCTAGCTTTTTTCCTTTACGTTTAGCTACAGTCTAGGTTTAACTGCAGTTGATGCTTAATTGCTCCAACAGAGTTGAGAAGCTCTAAGTTGTTACGTCTTTATTTCTCCAGGACTCTGCTTTCAATTTTTGGTGACTGCTAAGCAGATTTCAGCAGATAGTGCCACCAACTTCTGTTGCTGACTGATACTTTATTGGTAAAAGCTTGGCTTTTAAAAAATAATAATGGCAGAGTTCAGTTGCTGTTTTACTCTTTCAGCTTCTCAAGTACATTTTTGAACATGAGTCAGCTGCTAGCTCATGGGGAAAAAGTACTTGTTTAGTAGTTAACAGAAGAACACACTTTTTTTAAAAAATGAAGGGTTAAATGCATCAGATTTTAATAGGAGTGATCTCTTGTGTGGGTATCATTTAACTGTACAGCTACAGCCCTCTGCTGAACATACGTGCAAGTAAAGGAGTAAGAATCACTGTTCGCAGATTGTAGGAAGGCATTTTAAGTAGGATTTCGAACCAGGCCTTGAGGTATGCATACAAATTAGTTTTTTAAATAGATGCAGCAGATTGTTAATTTGAAAATGCAGGTCACTTTGAATCGCAACATTTCCCATTATTTTTAGCATATTTGAATGGTTATTTTCATTATATAGCTATCCTTTACCATCCGAGGGAACTTTATTCTGTTTTATATTCAGTTAGATGTAGTTATTCAAGTTCTGTCTAAAAACAATGTTTCAGCTTTGGTTTTCATTTGAAATTCATGCAGCCAGTATTTTTGATTACATATATAATGCAGGTTTTTGCACGCATGTGTCGCACGCATGTCACTTGTTAAAATATTAACAGACATACTGTAAATCTTACCACATCCCTTACTGTTCTCCTCAGCTCTCCCTGTCTTCATAGAATTGTAGAGTTGGAAGGAACCCTGAGGGTCATCTAGTCCAACCCCCTGCAATTCAGGAATCCTGCCCATAGTCATCCCTGGGTGGGCTCAAACCACCAACCTTCTGGTTAACAGCCAGGTGCACTGACCCATTGCACCACCTGAGGCTCAAACCACCAACCTTAACAGCCAACATGCTCTTGAGCTGTGACCTCCAGAGATGAAGATGATTTCAGATGTTGTATAGAGTGGAGTAGAGGCATGATTTCCTAGATCTGATATGATTTTGATGTTTTAATTTGTTGCTGTGGCTGTGTAAACTAAAGCTTGCACAGTCCCGTGTGAATTGAGATACAGGAGTATCCAACAGTGAAGTATTAGCAATGTATGTTGTTCTTTATGTGACTCTTGGGAATAGGGACACTTGACCAAACTTGGCAATGAATGAGTAAGCCAAATGAGTAGGTGTTATGATTTTCCTTTTCTCTCCTTAAATTTGGTAACCTTTAAAATGTTATGTAAAGGTATGGGACAGACATGTTTTGTTGCAGCTGGGCCAGATGATGGTGTGTTGTGCTGCTACAGATGCACCATGGCGTTTCTGAGGAAGGATAAAGGATTTCACTGTCAATAGGGTTTATGTCAGGCTTCCATCTCAAAACACAATGACTCTTGCAAATAAGGAAGAGGTCTTTCTTCAGGCAAATAGCTGTGCAGGCTGAGCAGCAAACACAAGGTCCAGAATGCAAGATTTCAAGGTACATGAGCAAGGCAAGACGTTCATAAAAACAGAAGTGATGAAAGTGTCCCTTTTGCCAAGCTTTTAAAGATGACAACTGGTAGGTTCAGTTATAGGACTCTCTTGCTCTATGAGCCTGCTGCACGCATATGCTCTGTTGGGGTGGATGCCTCTGATCCCACCTATGAAGGTGGCAATGGGATCTTGGTGACAAGGTTGTCTTCTGCCCCTTTGCCTCCAGCTCTGGCACCATCACTTCCTGTCCAGCCCCTCTCAGCTGGTCAAGGTCTCTCTCCCTCACCCCTAAGACTGTTCACTCTGCAGGAAAGGCAGGGGGGTGGGAGAGCTGGCAGTGCTGCTTCCTTCCTCTGTCATCTAGAGTTCCCTAGGTGTCCGCTTTCTGCTCTCCCATCTTCTACTACTCTTCTGCTTTCTCTTCTTGTGTTTGGAACAGCCAAATCATGCCAGTTCTTGATGAAGCCAAGGGCCCCATGATACCTATTGCTCTGGTGTTTTCAAAATGTGGCCATGATGAAGACATTGCTTACAGAAAGGTTTTTTAAAAAGCAAGTCCTTGTTTACTCACATAATTGCCAGCATTTCAGTTTTGGGCTTTGCTCCGTATTCGCATGTTGGGTGTTGTCAGATGCTGCTAATTTTTCAATCCAATCTTGTGGCTAGAACATTAAGTCAGAGTACATTTTGGTTATGGAGTAAGGAAAGGCAACTGTAAGCATTTATCGGAAACTTGGGTGTTTCCTAAAATATAATCTCAGCCAGATGTCTTTTCTTAAAGTGTCTGCTCAGCTTGATAAAGACTGATGTTTTAAAGCTTATGAGATAATACTCAAATCAATAAGATAAGTATGAGAAAAAGAGATCTTCCAGAGATGACTGGGAACTTTTGTTGCTGCTGCTGCTTTTGACGTTCCTCAACACCAGCTGCAGGGTCACCTGATACAAGCTCTGTCCAGCAATCCACTAAACTCCTGAATTGCAAACAGATGCCCATTCTATTGCCTGTGCCTAGGACAGTTTACATTACCTGTTTGTTTCCTCCATACCTTAGTTTCCCCACCCTTCTGATTGACTGATAATTCTTTGTTCCTCCTCTCCTCTCTTAAATATCTTCCCCACCTTTAAGTGGATCGGATAACCTCTAACTCTGCTTTCTCAGCTAACCATAGATTTGGTTTTCCTGTACTTCAAAAAGCTGCACTAATAACAGCTAAAAGGTGTGTCACTACCCAGAGCTCATTCTTCTGAGAACAGTTTGACTGCTGAGACCCTCAGCTTCCATTGTGCAGCATTCTAATAAGTGAATGTCCCCTGTTCATATTTTATTCACATGTATCTGAAAATTAATGCACCCTCTTCATTTTTAAACTCAGAGGAATAACAAAGTTGGTGTCATGGTTAACACAGAGTGCTAAAGATTTATTTATAGAAGAATATAGCATCTTGCAGTTTGAACACACAGGTATCAGGAGGGGGAAATACAGCCAAGCATATTTCATATAAAATTCCGGAAACATACTACTTTTGATAAAAGAATTGGTGAGGTGAGCTTAATATTTGATATGTCACTAGTAATTGCAGATGTAAGGTGAAAAACCAGTAGTTGGATACATCTGAGAATGAGGAGCAATGTGCTTAAACTGACTTTATTGTATTCTCAAGTCAAGTGGAAAAACAAAATGCAGACCTGGAATCCTGCAAAGGTCAAACTAATTTTCAGTTGTATGACAATGGGTAATCTTGCTAGCAATGGAAAGATGATTGCAAAGTCTCCCTGGTTTCCTTCCTTTACTGCCATGATTTATTTTTCTGGTAATTTAGATGCTTTCAGACAACATTTTGCCATGTAATTTAGTTTAGCAGGATGTATCTCACATAGCTTGCAATACTAAAATGCTGTACGTACGTACTTGAAAATGCTTTAGTGTTGCATGTGCAAACCCCATTCATGAGAGTGCCTAGTCCCCATGCCTTCATTTAGACCAGGGGTAGCCAACCTTTTTATAGCTACTGCCCACTAATGCATCTTTCTTGATGGTAAAATTTCCTTACTGCCCACCAGTGCTCGATGGAAGGAGGATTCAGCTTGTGCCGTAGAACCCCCTCCCGCCCACCTAGAATCCTGAAATGCCCACTAGTGGGCAGTAGGGACCAGATTGACAACCCCTGGTGTAGAGGAGAATTTCAGAAGCAAACGTATAGCATGAGGCTTGGCAGTCATACATGTAAAAATGATCTTGGAATTTAAGCTGATCATAAGCTGAACATGTTTTGACAGTGGTGTTTCTGCCAAAAAAGATGAAGAGAGAAATGGTAGCATGATTTTAATAGAACTGCAGTTTCCAAGTCATAGGATGTAATATGCTAGTCAGATCTTATCTGGAGTGCTTTATCAAGTTCTTGGCATCACACTTCAAGAGAATCTAGACAAATTGCAGCAGGTACAGATGAGGGCAATGGTGAGATGTCACTTGATGTGGTTGAAATAAGTGGGTGAAGTTAATGGTGTTTGGCCAATGGAACCAATTGCCTAAGGGAGTGGGTGGGCGGGCTCTCCCTCACTGCAGGTTTGCAAGCAGAGGCTGGACAATCATGTGTTTGAGATGCTGTACCTCTGGGTGTCCTGCATCAGGAAGGGGTTAGAAGTCTCCCATCCAAGTTTATGATCCTCAGAAATCAGCTTCAAGTGATTCATGTTTAAAATGTGTGCCCATGTAAAGACCTCCAGGTCCAAGAAGAGATGCCTGACTGTTAAGAACCAGCTCTTAGTTAAGTTAGTTACAGATATGGAGCTTGTTTAATCCATTTGGATTGAGAAGTAAGGGACACTGCTCTTCTCTCTTGAAGACTTCTCCCTTCTGTGACATTTTGTTGATTTGTAATTAGTGTGATGTAAAAAACAGTCCTACACTTCAGAAGAGTAGGTGTTGCCCACTATTTTTATCCCCCCCCCCAAGGCAAGCTTCTAGGTTTTCTTGTGCTTAGCTTAAAAGGTCTGCCTTGGTTCTCAAACACAATGTGGAATACCCCCCTGGACTGCACAAACAGCTCTTGTCTCTTGCTGAGTCTCCTGCTTCCTGTGGTTTGCTACTGCAGTTCTTGCATTGCAACAAGGGGATACCACACACCCTACAGGTTCATTCTAGTAAAAGAAAACAAGTATTGCTTTTTGTTCAGAGGTGCCTTGATACAATAAGCGCGTATCTGTGAGCCTAATGCATCCAGTTCTATATAAGAGAGAGTTGTGCAGTATTAACAAGGAACATGCCTTGGAGGAATGAGCATTGGAATTGTTTTAATAGATTAGGATTATATGAAGACACACCATGTGGTTGTTGGCCCTAAATGGGCAAAAGGACAATATTTGGTTTTGGGGCGTGTGAGGTTTTTTTTTTTTTGCTTTGTTTAATCACTTTTTTATATACTGATACAAAGCCACATCTGTCTGGCTCTATTTTATGTTAAATTGTCTGTAAACAGAATAAGGAGCCTTGAGGCTATGCAAAAGTGAAAGATACATATGGAGAAATTGCAGATAGCTCTTCAGAGGAAGGTGAAACGGCTAAGGTGAGGGGAAAAAGGAGGTTGTTCTAACAATATGAATGGAAGATTACACCACGAGATACATGATTATTTAGATTTGGCAGCAGTCCCAAATTGATGCAAAGAACATCTAAGGACATGTCTAGTGATGAATATGTTCTATTGGCTCTCTGCTAAACAAGGATAGGATTGCAGCCTGCTACAATGGTAATCCTGAATATTGTACTGTATAATAAACCTGGTGAAAAAGCTTGGTGTTTTCTTCCTTTCCAATATTGTTTGCCTATTTAAATTTGCCCATTAACAACTCTCAGGTGTGTGTGCAGTTTCGCACCCAGAATTTTCCCTAACAACTTGCAGAATAATACTGCTGCCAACCTGACCCTCCCTAACCTCACTATCATGTCACCCCATCCTGGGGAGCAGCAATGCTGCCAGAAGAGCATCAAAGCCACTCTGCCCCCCTCAATGCATTGATTCTGTTGGTAAAAATCAAGGTCTCCGGGTGACAATTTTTCTTGTTTCAGAGAAAGACTTCTGCAATACATGTCCTTGTTGGTGTGCAGTGTCACTGACCTCTTTCAAAAGAATTAATAAAGATCTCGGATTGGAGAGACAAGTTTGTCCCTGTGTGCAAATTGTGGGATATGTTTAGCAAGGCTTCCCCACAATGTTTCATGCCCTATATATATACGATACAGAGGAAGATGAAACAGCAGTGTATGCCACCCAAATCTGCAAGACATGGCATGCAATTCTAAATGTATGGTAATTACAAGCATATTATGTTTATGGTGAAGATGTATGTGAGGAGAAGGTAGAGTGTGTCCCTGCAGCTTGGAGCATAGGCTAGACAGTGGTTGAAAAACTAACAACACATTTACAGGGTTCTTGGTGGCATATAAGAACTAACAACTTCACCATCAATGTGCCTCTGGGCAGGGGACTTCTGGCTGGGATACTGAAAAACATTTGAAATTTCCCTGAAATTCTTTGCCTGCAAATCTAGAAATGTCAAGAATGGCGTTTTTAGTTTCAAAAATTAGTTTGTAAGTTGTGTTTAAAAGAAAGGGAAGGATCTTCCTACTTGACCTTGGTAGAGTTTGTTAAACCTCAGGTTGAGTCTAGACACAGCTACTCTGTTTAGCATATCAAGAGAAGCAGCCACAGAACTGACTGGACTTGCTACAGCTGACAGGGGGAGGTGTCATCTTTGTGGCCAATGTAATAATAGACAATTGGAGCAGTGAACTGCTCCATGTAACCATTTTGTCTGCCCCACTTGTGCAGTTATGAAATGTGTGCATAGGTTGCTCAAGTAATGTGGCTCTAATGGCTGGTCCACCGTTCTGTTGTGGGAGTCAGTACATTTGCAGAAGAAGGTACCAGGCCAGGAGGCAGCATTCCAAGTGAGGTGGGACTTCTAGTCAATGATTATCTAGCTCTCCTATAAAACTCAGCCAGTTGCTCCACAATCATGTTAAGACAATCTCAAGTTTTCAGCCTCATATGCAGGTCCTCATATACATGGTCCTGAATTCACACCTTAATCCTACCCTGCCTCACCATCTGCTTGCTTGATGAACCTGAAACTACGGCCATCACCTCTTTTGAGTTGGGGGCATCCTGGCAGATCAGACTTGACTATATTTTACTGGGAAAGGAAATATCTCAAGGATAGCATGATTTATTCATTTTTAGTCTGTGAAGTCACAGCAATGTGATGCAGCATTTCGTAACTCAAAGCAAAAGTTCTTTATTTTGTTGTTGTTCTTTGTTGTTGTTTAGTCATTTAGTCGTGTCTGACTCCTCATGATCCCATGAACCAGAGCACGCCAGGCACTCCTGTCTTCCACTGCCTCCCGCAGCTTGGTCAAACTCATGTTGGTATCTTCAAGAACACTGTCCAACCATCTCGTCCTCTGTCGTCCCCTTCTCCTAGTGCCCTCCATCTTTCCCAATCTTTGTTGTTCTAAAAGTGACTAAAAATCAAGGCATATAAAGTGCTAAACTGGCTCTTATAACCAGCTGGAAATCATTGTTTTGCTTATACTTTAATTAAAAGAAACCCACACACCCTAATTGGGTAGCCTGGCCCAGTAATCTTCTGTGTAGATTCCACTGAGGCAAACATACTTTTTCCCATAGTACACATACTTACTAATTTTGTTTAGAAGTCTAACACTTACATAGAGGTTGCACACTAATTGTTTGCCCCTTACTGGAATTTCTCAGCTCCTCTTACGGTAGGATATGCTTAAAAACAGGTATGGAAAACCTGTATTCCTCCAGAAGTTGTTGGACTCTTGTCAGCCCCAGCCAGCTATGCCAGTGGTGAGGATGATGGGAACCGTAGTCTAACAACATCTGGATGGTGCCAATTTTGCATTACAGTAAAAGGTATTTTCCTTCTCTCTACTTTCATAGTGATAAATACCTTACTCTGTATTTTATTACAAAATCATCTTCTTACTCTGGAGAAACCAGAGGGATTGACATGCATAGAAAGAACGTCAACTAATATCGAGCCATGGATTCACAGTGGTGCAACCCCATTATTCATTTTGGTACTGGCTAATGAACGCAAAGACAATATCGACTACATGTCCTGGTTTTGATTAATTTTCCTTTGTGTTGTGTCACCCATGGCTGTTGTCATTCATTCATCCCCCCCCCCCCTTCTCAGACAATATCCTTGTGTATTCCAGGTATCAGATTTGATCCATCCTTCAGCTGTCACTACCTTGACAGAGATTCCAAATGTATTTTCTGCGCATGCCTTTTAAGAAAAAGAGAAGTGTTGACCAAAGTGTGCAAAAGAGGGCCTCCCCCCTTGTACAAAAGAAATTTCTTCAGAATTGGTTGCACAATGAATTTTCTAATTGAATTTAAAAAATTCCGTATACTGTATAATCTGTTCTTGTAAATAAACTGTTATAGGAAGTTCATTAGACTTTTTGAGGATGCAGTCTTTAAAATATTTATTTATTCAGCTAGGCATCAGATTCCTTCACCATGATTTTACTGTTGCTTCACTTTTTTTTATCAAAAAGTCAAGACTGACTGCAGCCATTTCACATTTGGAAATTAAATTCTGGGTTTTCTGGCAGATAATCTAGATGCCACAATCCTAATCCTTTATGGTTTCATAATTAGGGACATGCTGCATTCTCTTCTCATCCCTCTGTTATAAGCAAATTTTCTCTTGCCTTAAATAGGATCTGATTACTATAGGTTTCTATGACACCTGAATCAAACAAACTATTGTTTGCTTTAAACCAGGAATTTCTTCTAAACCATGAATTGAAATCTGTGCACAGTTCAGAACATTCCTGTTCAAATACTAATTAAAAGCAGCTTTGTCCTGGTTTGCACATCATGGAAAGCTGAACTTTAGCTTGCCAGGAGCATGGAAACATACAAGATTCAGCATATAGCGCCAAGTCCCCAAGGCTTGGAGTGCCATGGCTCCCACAACACTTTAAAGGAGGGGGCTGGGCAAAGTGTGTTGTGGCCACACATGCAGGCCACAGGGCACGTTCACACTACATCATCATGCCCCCGGTGTGTGCTCGCTACGTCGCCATGCCCCATTATGTGTGCAAGTGACATCAGCATGCTATGAGGTGTGATGATGTAGTGTGTGCACCCCGTGGTGTGCGTGCATGTGCGTGATGGTGCGAGGCCCTGGGTACCCATGGTTGTGGGGGCAAGCTGATGCTGCTGGCCTCAGAGAGGAGCTTACAGCTGCTTTAATCTTCCTTGTTCTTTTTTACACCTATACCACAAACCAAAGTTTGGCTTAGCTTGTCTGAACCTGGGTTTGTGATTCAGTTATTTCCATGCAAGCTGTAGCCAAAGTCTGTTCTTGGATATTTGTGGAACATGACCTTTGTAGCCCATTCTTGTTAAGAAGTGGCATGCCAAATTGTGCATCAGCTTTAATTCCCAAAGTTTTGATAGTGCCTTTTTCTATCTTATAAACAAAAGATGCTAAATGAGTCAGTAACCAGGTACCCTTGATACAGTGTCCATTGCATGGAATTTCCATAGTACTGTGGATATTTATTTATACGTAAGCAAAATTATGAGATCACCAAAATCAAGAAAATTAACAATTTTCCTTCAAAACATAACTAGGCTATTAACAATATTTCAAACTTTCAGCCACTGGGTTGATGTTTGCTCCCTGTATAAGAGACCTCTGTTGAACAAATGACCTGGAAAAGTGTTTCATAACATGTTTTCCCAATGTAATTTTTAAAATGTAGTCTTTAAACCCCAATATTTTTTAAGGTAAGAGGTAAAGTAAGAGGTCAGAGGTAATATAAACACTAAGCAAGGAGGAAATACATTTCTCAGCATGGCAGCATATACTTAACCATAGTCATATTCCGCAGTGCAGAACCACATGGGCAGGGCTTTGCCTTACTAGCAAGTTCCTCTGCAAGATGGATTATTCTATATCATTTATTAAATTTGTATACCACCCTTCATCCGAAGATCACAGGGCAGTTCACAACATAACATGCTGGATATGGGCACTGAATATAAAAACATTTTCTGAAGGTTAGTGTTTAATAAGAGGATTAAAACTAAGTTAAATGAGATGCAAAGTCTATTTTAAAAAACTTATAAAGGTTTATCTGCTCACACAATTTAGTTTTCCATTCATTTAGGGCCCAATTTAAAGTTCTGGGTTATGACCTTTAAACCCCTGATGTGGTTTGGAACTGGGGTGTTTGAAGTGTAATGAAATGTGCAGTTCACACAAGCAACCCAAACTCCTTTCAGGAACCTTTGACACTGAGACCTGAGCATGTCTCTAAAGTAGCACTTCATGGAGTCAAAGAATACCACAGAGTATCATTCAAGCAATTTAGTATAATAAAAGGGAATTAGCATATCCATTAAAAAGATGTTAAACAGAATCAATTGACACTGACTTTTATAAGTGATGCACTAACGTTAGACTTAACTCTTTGAAACTAGCCTCACCATTCCAGATGCCAGTTCCAAAAAGCATGCACATAGAAACTTTAGGATGCAGTAAATTGGTCAGGGAAAGTGTGTATGCTGACTGAAGCTAGCAGGGGGGGCAGATTTGACTGAAGAGAGAGAAGAGGTCTAGTACCTGTCTTTAATTTTGAAAGGAAGCAGCTTTGCTTTGAGGGCATCTCTCCAGCAACAGAAAGGGATTGAGAATGCAGGAGAAGGGGAAAGGGGCACATAAGAAGGGGTTCCTGTGCGCAGGGGCATCGTGCCCATTGAGGCAAGTGGCAGGGGTGCCAGGGCGCGAAGTTCTGGAGGGCGCCAGGGAAGAGGCGGAGGCTGGACGCGGCGCCTCCTGGCATCAGCTCGCCGCCCTCGCCTGGAGCCTCCGCCTCTTCCTCACTGGAGGAGCTGCCCTCCAGCAGCCGCCCACCTCCTCCAGCCCCACAAAGCTGCCAGCAGCGCCATAAAAAGGTCGGCAACTCTGGGAAACGGTGTGTGTGTGCGCGCCAGAGGGATCTTTGCACCGTGGCGCCAGATATACTTAAGACGGCCCTGCCTGTGCGGAAAGTTTCTTTAACAGCTCCAAAGATTCCTAGTTGCTAAGGCCAAAAGCTGTGTTTTTATGCCTAAGAAAGTCTGCTTCCCTTGTCTTGTTTGTCTTCCCATCACAAGGGATTGCTATAGCTCTGTCTCCATTTCAACTTTTCACATTGCTACACCCAGGACTGACTCTGACTGGAACTTGCTTGTAAACACAGATTGAGACACTGTAGATAAGTAGATAAATACTACATGCAACCCTTCATCCTTGCCAATACCAGGGTGGCTTATAACATATGCACAGATAAAACCAGCTATGCCAAACGTAAAACAATATTTATTATATAAAGAATTATATCCTGCTTCTGGACAGCTTGCAACAATTTAAAACTACAATACAATGAATATGTTAAAAAACACACTACCCAATCTAAACGCTTAAAAGTTCTTGATAGGATTCTAAGTCACAATCCTATGAGGAGATCTAGTACTTAGAAGCATACTGAAATTGCTGCTAACATCTCATGGATATTTTGATTGCCCCAAGAGACTGGAGAATTTCTGTCCGTAATGCAAGCTTTGTGAATCTAATTAGATAGCTTTGCTTAAGACTGCATATATACAAAGCATATTAGATTTTTTATAAATAGAAAGAAAGAAAGCATAAGCATGCCATGTTAGTGTTCATATTGTATTTCTAGCATATAGTTTATTTTGCTTGAGGAAAGCGTATTGTCTGGACCACGTGCAGATATAAGAAACAAAAATATATGGGCATTTTCTATTATGAATTGAAAGGTGAGATTTTGGTGCTTCACCTATTTGTTTCTGGCCTTTCTAAAATAGCAGGGCAACTCAGTAAGCCTCCAAAAGTTACTCTGCTATTAGGTTGCTCAAGGAAAGATTGAAATTAAGACTTTTTGTGTCTCTTGGGGCTTCTTTTTATCCATTGTCTAGAAGCATCTTGCTTCCTAACAAGATGATGTTCATATATGAAATATTCATATTCTGTCATAACTTGTGCAGCTCTAAATATCTGAATTGGCAAGGGTGAAATTTTATTAGCATTATATTTTCCTACTGACTACCCTTTGTCAATGGTAGAAGCCTGCTAAACACATTGGCTTGAAATTTCAATAGCGTTTTCTGGGCTTCTGTTATTAAAAAGTACCATATAAACAAGTTTGCACTAATGGGTTTAGAGCCTAGAAAACATTTATTTCTGTTTGAATTATTTTATTATAGCTTAAACTTTTATATGTGAAAAGTTCTGAGAAACCTAACAGCAACTTGATTGGAAAGGGGTTTGCAGTGTGATACTATAGTGTTTGGGTTATACGCTTTCTTTGGAGCTTCTGCAGCTGACGTTCGGGGTTGGTGGTTGTATGACAGCACACAGAGTATAACAAGGACTGAGAGATTGTGGAGGGGAGGGGGGGCTCATTTAATCTCACTGTAAACAAGTGGTACAGTGACAATAAAGTATTTCTATTTCTGCAGATGTAAATTGAGGCTTACTATTTTGCATGGTTGCAAACCAGAATGTAAAACCTCAAGGTAAACAAATGCAGCCTTATGAACAAAAAAAAACACCCAGTTACACTTGCCTTGCCTTCCTTTCGCTCTCTGCTACTTGCATTAGAATCATAGAACTGTAAAGTTGGAAGGAGTATCAATGTTTATCAAGTCCAACCCCCTGCAATGCAGGCATCTGCCCACAGCCGTCCCAGGTTGGGCTTAAACCAACAACTTTCTGGTTAACGTACAGACAGACACACTAATCCACAGTGTGGAGCAGCTTTCCCTAATCTGGTGCTTTCCAGGGGTTTTGGACTTCTCCAGTAAACCCTCGCCAACATGGCCAATGGGTAAGAGATTTTGGAAGTTGTAGTGCTGGAGCATCTGGAGAGCACCAGGTTGGAGAAGACTGGTTTATAGCCATTTTGTGATGGAAAAGTGGATACTACGCACCCTCCTCCAGGTTTCTCTCTCCTCTTCCCAAGTACTGTACTTTGGGCCTGCCTCATGGCCACATGTTGAACATAGCAATAGAAGTTCATGTTGTTAACTGTAATTAAATGAAAACTCTGTAACAATTGAGGGTTGCAGAGTTTGCAGATTGAGCTCTTTACATATTGTGGTGAATACATGGGCCTAGAGGCTGTAAATGTAGACTCTACAGCAGCAAACATGGTTGCTACCAGATTAGGTATGTAAGAAATCAGCAATTTCTATTCAGACCTGTATTCATCATAATCAGCACTCTTTCTGTTCTCTTGCAGTTTGATTTCTACCAAATACTACCTTATTCATCTGACTGAGTTTTATAGTAGCATTCATCATAATTTCTATCTTATTTCTGTTGTACTGTCATAATTATTGTTGCTGTTGCAGCTCACAGCCCTGCAGAAAACAGGATTGAACTCCCTGTCGATCACTTGATGAGCGGAAGGTTAAAACCTGTTTGGTTGGCTTCATTAATTGCAATGTAATGAAATGACAAAACAATTTACCAGTGTCATTAATTACACATAATTTGTGTTTTTGCTGCTGCTGCTGTTGTTGTTTTTTTTAAAAAACAACCAACAACATTGTGAGCAAATGCCAATCCATATTCACTTGATTGAGTTCCATTCCTGACCATAGACAGACATGTGAACTGAAGCAATTGCTGCCTTTGGAGAGAAGTGACCAGAATTAACCACCTAAAGCTCTAGGCAAACATGATTTATAGGTATTACTGTATAGGACAATAGGCAATTGACAGGCACTACTTATTCTCTTCAAGAAAACAATTGTCTTCTGCAACGTGACACTATAGAACAGGCACCCCCAACCTTCGGCCCTCCAGATGTTTTGGACTATAATTCCCATCGTCCCTGACCATTGGTCCTGTTAGCTAGGGATCATGGGAGTTGTAGGCCAAAACATCTGGAGGGCCGCAGGTTGGGGACGCCTGCTCTAGAACCTTGCTTAGGAATTATTACTCACATAACTTGCAATTTATAGAATTCACTGTGACAAGTTGTCAGAGGTGGACTTGGGGCAGCACAACTGGTTCTGCTGCACTGGATGTAGGGTTGCCAGACTCAATAGAGGACAGGACTTCTGTGCCGTTAATTGCCCTGCTCTCTTGTGAGTCTGGAAACCTTCAAGAGAAACCAGCAGACCCTTTGTTTGATTTCCAAGCAAAGGGTCTGCTGGTTTCTCTTTAAGGTTTCCAGACTCAAAAGAGAGCAGGGCAATTAAAGGCACAGAAGTCCTGTCCACTATTGAGTCTGGAAACCCTAACTGGATGCTGAGCCTAGAGGGTGCCGCAGCACATCACAACTATATGACGTAGTGAATTGAGCAGAATGGAGAGTGAGAGGCATCAAATTTTGGCCTCATACATTGTGCCGCTGAAATTTGAAAGAGCAAAATTGTGGAAATAGCCATTGTTTAAGATTGGACAATTCATGGAAGGTAAGTCTGTTAACGGTTGTTAAGTCACAATACGTAATCTCTAACCAGAACTAATATCCTCTGACTATCTGCTGTTCAGAAGAACAGTGTGAGAGGGCAGGCCCGGCTCTAGGGGTAGTCTTGGTGGCGCGGGGCCACCAGATCTCTGCACCACGGCGCCCGGGCACCCGACCTGCTTGAGACGGCCCTGTGAGAGGGCTAGTGCCTTCATGCTCTGCTTATGGACTTTCTAGAGATATCAGGCTGACCACCTGGCAATGATACTGAACTAAGTGGACCTTTTGAGTTGATCAACTGTGCTGCCCTTATGAACATGTAAGAAATAAGCTGCTGTTTTTGTCACAACCGTCTGTAGACATCCTGTGGTTGCGCTTGTATGGAATATATTTATTTTCTTTAGAAGAATTGTACCTGGCTTTTGCATTGCTCTTGGTGCCTTAACACCAATTAACAATAAAACTGTCCCATAAGAAGCTAAAATAGCATAAAATAGACACAAGCTCAGCACGTTAAATATATATACTGTATATATGTATGTATCTAAAATAAAGGTCTGCCATATCATTCATCCTCGTTATCTTCATCAACCTGGAAATCCTTGCCAGAACCTTGCCTTCTCTTTCTCAGCTGTCATCTAGGGACAACCATTCCATCAGACTGTCTCAATGGGACAGAGAGGAAGGAAAGCTCACCCCACTGGCTTTGCTGGAGGCCCAGCTCCATCAGCCCCCTCTTGCCTCCAACTGTGCAAGCTGGTCAATTTAGAAGCAACTGTCTAGAAATTGGTGCCTGAGTTTTGATTTTGATGTTCATCTTCTCTCCTTACCTTTCCCTTGTTTGTTGTGGTTTTTCTTCTTTATATTGTAAGCCTGTAGGTAGGGGGTTTCTTGTTTTGATTTTATGTAAGCTGCTCCAGGAACCTTTTTGGCTGAAGAGCAGAGAACAGATGCTATAAATAAATAAGAAATAAAAATTGTAAGAGACGAGAACAAATGGATCTCACTGGATTAAGGTATTCCACTCAGGTGCAGCCATGAGGGGACCTCGTCTCACTTTTCTCTCAGTTGTGTGCCTCAGCCATAGATAAGACTCTCCCCATGTAAACTATCCCAGACTCTGTGCTCATCATCTGAGATCCTTCTTTGTGTGCCTCCTCCACGTGCGGTCTGGAGGGTCGCAGCACAAGAACAGGCCTCCTCTGCAGTAGATTCCTGTTTGTGGAATGCTCTCCCTGAGCCTTGGCTGGTGCCTTCATTATTTTTAGCTGCTAGGTGAAAACATTCCTCTTCAACTAGGCCTTTGGCTGATTAATATTCTACAGCCTTTTAAATGTGTCTGTGGGAAGGGGGTTATTTTTTGCTGTTTTGACTGTTTTTATCCTGTATTTTATTCTGTGAACCACAGAACCACCCTGAGATCTTATGATGGAGGGCGTATATAAATCTAATAAATTACAATACATTACAATACAATACAATACAATACAAAGGACCTCCCTCACAGGCTTGGGCAGACCGGCATATGACGTATCTTATTTTTCAAAGCTCTTTTACAACTGTGTCTTTTGTTCCAGCATACCTTTTTTCTTTTCTGATTCAGTCTAGATTCCCTGCCTTGCTTGCTTTAGAGTAAGCCCCATTGAAATTTAGTGGGCAAAATGTTGGGTTGCTGTTTTCCCTTTGTATTCTATACTCTCTCAAGAAATCTCAGTATGGGTTTCTGTTACATAACTTCGTGGTGCATTTGCAACTATGCAATTATTATTCTACATCCATTTCTTCTACATAGTAATTTTATCGTAAGGGCAACGTGATAGCAGAGGTAGACATTCAAAATCCTAAAGGAGTTCCAGCTTTTCAGTAATACTCATGTCGTTAAATAATACTCAAGGATTATTTAAAGAGTATGTCTGTGCCAATATCCTCTGTAAAGATTCATAGAATCATAGAGTTGGAAGAGACCATGAGGGCCATCCAGTCCAACCCCCTGCCAAGCAGGAAACACCATCAAAGCATTCTTGACATATGGCTGTCAAGCCTCTGCTTAAAGACCTCCAAAGAAGGAGACTCCACCACACTCCTTGGCAGCAAATTCCACTGCCGAACAGCTCTTATTGTCAGGAAGTTCTTCCTAATGTTTAGGTGGAATCTTCTTTCTTGTAGTTTGAATCCATTGCTCCGTGCCCGCTTCTCTGGAGCAGCAGAAAACAACCTTTCTCCCTCCTCCCTCCTCTATATGACACATAGCTGCCAAGTTTTCACTTTTCTCGCGAGGAAGCCTATTCAGCATAAGGGAAAATCCCTGTAAAAAAGGGATAACTTGGCAGCTATGATATGACATCCTTTCATATATTTGAACATGGCTATCATATCACCCCTTAACCTTCTCTTCTCTAGGCTAAACATACCCAGCTTCCTAAGCCGTTCCTCATAAGGCATCGTTTCCAGGCCTTTGACCATTTTGGTTGCCCTCCTCTGGACACGTTCCAGCTTGTCAGTATCTTTCTTGAACTGGGTGCCCAGAACTGGACACAGTACTCCAGGTGAGGTCTGACCAGAGCAGAATACAGTGGTACTATTACTTCCCTAGATCTAGATGCTATACTCCTATTGATGCAGCCCAGATTTGCATTGGCTTTTTTAGCTGCTGCATCACACTGTTGACTCATGTCAAGTTTGTGGTCTACCAGGGATCCTAGATCCTTTTCACATGTACTGCTCTCAAGCCAGGTGTCACCCATCCTGTATTTGTGCCTTTCATTATTTTTTTGCCCAAGTGTAGCACTTTACATTTCTCCCTGTTAAAATTCATCTTGTTTGCTTTGGCCCAGTTGTCTAATCTGTTAAGGTCATTTTGAAGTGTGATCCTGTCCTCTGGGGTATTAGCCACCCATCCCAATTTGGTGTCATCTGCAAACTTGATCAGGATGCCCTCAAGCCCATCATCCAAGTCATTGATAAAGATGTTGAATAAGACTGGGCCCAAGACAGAACCCTGTGGCACCCCACTAGTCACTACTCTCCAGGATGAAGAGGAGCCATTGATGAGCACCCTTTGGGTTTGGTCAGTCAGCCAGTTACAAATTCACTGAATGGTAGCATTGTCAAGCCCAGGCATCCCCAAACTGCGGCCCTCCAGATGTTTTGGCCTACAACTCCCATGATCCCTAGCTAACAGGACCAGTGGTCAGGGATGATGGGAATTGTAGTCCAAAACATCTGGAGGGCCCAAGTTTGGGGATGACTGGTCTAGCCCTCATTTTACCAGCTTCTTTACAAGAATATCATGGGGAACCTTGTCAAAGGCCTTTGCTGAAATCAAGATTTTATCTGTTTTAATGGGCATGGGGTGAAGCCTTAAAGTCCTGCTCCATTCTCCTGATTATTAGCATAATAGGGAAAACAAATAGCGTAGAATAAGATAATTTTCTTACATACAGCTGTGTCATGTGGATAAGGATCTGATAAGGCTGTGACCCTTTCATTTAAAGAAATAGGCAAGGTTTGAACTTTCCATTAATATTAATTCATTGTTTAAAAACTCATCCTTTGTTTGACAATGTGTAGTAATGCTACACATAAATGAAATGCTCCTGTTTGGCCTTTTCTGAACTCTGAGGCTTGCCTTAGGGCCATGGCTTAATAAAATAGCCCAGGGATTTGAAAACAATGCATATTTAGTTTTGATTTGCTTCCTGCAAAGAGCTAGGCCAAGAAAACTGAGGAGGGACCTTGTGGTATGGTACACACAGAGTCTTCTACAACAACCTTATCTCCTAAAAGTGGCAATATTTAACCTAAAAAGAAATCTAAATCTTTATGTAGATTCAAATTTCTAATAATTTGAATAATTTCTAATATACAGTAGAAGTTCATAGGTACAAGTTTGTTTGAATGGTAACAGTTGCATTCATTTAAAAAAAGCTGTTCTATCTTGACCAGGCACCCCCAAACTTTGGCCCTCCAGTTGTTTTGGACTACAATTCCCATCTTCTCCGACCACTGGTCCTGTTAGCTAGGGATCATGGGAGTTGTAGGCCAAAACAACTGGAGGGCCGCAGTTTGGGAATGCCTGATCTTGACATACAGGTCATCAGCAGGGGACGGGAGGCTGGTGCCTTTGGTGATTGGTCAGACAGAAGGCAGGGATGCCAGCAGTGGTGGGAGCCAGAGGAAATGGCTGGCAGAGCTAAAGGCAATGGAACCAACTAATTCTGGTTGTGACCCCATTCTTCCTGCTGACTTCAACAAAGGCAACGCTGAGACTAAGGAGGAAGAGGCTGACAGCCAGTAACATCCCCTATATTAGTTTTAAGTTAGGAGGTACCGGTAGGCAAATGGAGACTAGCTGAGGGCAGACTGAGCTTAGTGGAGCTCAGGCAGGCAAGCAAGCACTGATAAGAATTCATAAGTTTCTGGCAGTTTTATGTACTTTTATTTACAATTTACATCCAGAGAGCGGCTCCAGACCTGTTGCCCTTAGCTACGAGTTGGTCACTCTGAGACACCGCACCATCACAGCACGAAGAGCACCAAAGTCCAGTCCTTCATTTCTTATACTTCTGTTGCATTTTAATCCTTTCAGCTCTTCTGGTTCGGGGAGGTGGGTGAACTCCCCCCCCCCACTATTGAACAAAGATCCCTCTAAAGGCTGCCTGCCTCCCAGTTGCACAGCAACCCCCTCAATGTCATCTATCTCCTCCCCTCCCTCTGCCTTTGAGCTTTCCGAGTCTGGGGAGTCTTGGCGAAGGAGGGCTGAACTAGCCCACTCCTGCTGTGGCTGCAGTTCCTCGTCTCCAGAGTCAGACTGCCTCCCTCTTCATCTCCAGAGTCTCCTTCCAGGCATCTCCTTCCAAGCATTCGATTCAGCCACGTCCCTGACAGCTACTCATCCTAATGGAGCAGTCTCCACTATTCCTCAGTCTCGTGGCCTGAAGGAACTCCCTACATGTTCTCCTGATCTGATGAAGATGCTGATCAGCTTTCACAAACTTTCACAAAACTAAATGGACTAGAATATTGGTTTATGCTTTTTCACACATGGTTTTTTGGATAATATGTAGTTTAGAGCAGAGGTAGCCAAAGTGGTGCCTTCCAGATGGAAGTCCAGCATCCCTTACCATTGACCATGCTGGCTGGAGCTGATGGGAGTTGAAGTCAAATAGCACCTGGAGGGCAGCACATTGGTTGCAGAGAAAGAACGCAATCATTTATCTGTTCAGGTGACAACTCAGAAGTCCGTATTAGTTCCTTTCCATGCCAGAGATAAGCATGAGCTGCAGTGGCTGCTAAAGTACTATCAATGACTCTTGTCTTATGTTTCTGCCTTTTTCCTCCTTTCATGACACAGAGAGTTGAAGGGGACCTTTCTGACATGTACTCAGTTTCTTTTGAAGCATCTGCTTTTAAGATAAAGATCTGGTTTGTAAGGCTGTAACCTTTCAGTGAAGGAACAAATTCTCTTAAAAGGAAAGTGAGCGTCTTTCTCTCTGTTATTACTATGGCATTTTCAAAGATTTTAAACAACGATTTAACCACTGATTGGAGAAATCAACAATAGACTCTGTAACAGAAGCACTACAGAAGATTTGTTGGGCATCAATAGCTATTGCCAACAATTGTTGCCTGAGGTATCTATAAAAATATTAGAGGCATTAAGATACCTTGACTATCTGCCCCCCCCCCCCGTTGTTGGTTCCTGGTTTCCACTTTTCCTGTTTGATATTATTATAGCGGGAAAACAGAATAAATTCCTATGGTCCTGGCACTATTCTGCGAGAGGACAGGCTACTGTCAGGCTGAAATACAGCATGTATAACTTAGGAACAACACCTTCTGTGGTATCAGAGTGCCTGTGTGGTGCAACAATAAGAACAGAACCTTTCCAGAAAGGAGCTTTTATTGAGAGAACAAAATGTATGGGTTAACCATTGAAGAATATTCCAGAAATAGAAGATGTAAAGGGGAATGAGATAGCAATGAGTCAAAGGAGGTTGCTTAGTGATGCATATGGAGAAGGGGCTGCAGTGGTGGAATCCAGAAAGCTGGCAGGGGTAGAGAAACAGGGCAAATTAAACCTTGTCTTTCTTCTACTGTCTTCAAACACATGGTGAACTGAAGATCCTTACCATCAGGGTAAATCATTAGGAAGAGGTAGGAAGGGAAGAATGCAGCTATGCTTGACCAGACGACGATTGCTTGAGAAAGGGGACACAGAAATGGGCAGCCGGGAGTTTGGAGTTTTAAGGGCTGGTACTTCAGTGTCTGCAAACAGGAAGTATTTCATTATTTCCAGGTGAACAAAATACAGTTGTCTTTTCCTCTTATCTTTTTTTACTCTAAGCAGGTGTGGTACACTGCTACTTGAGAGTGTTTGTTTGTTTGTTTATATCCCACTTTTTCCCCTGACAGGAGTCAAGGCAACTTACAAACAAGAACCACTAAAAACACAGAAAAATAAATCATAAAAATATAATTAAACATTGATGGAATTGAAACTATATACATATGCATATATATAAAGTATGTCTAAAATATACCCACAATTGCAGTAAAAACATCACAGCACCAGCAGTCAATTCTGAAAAGCCTGTTGGAACAAGAAAGTCCTCACCTGCCGGCGGAAGGACAGCAAGGAGGGAGCCAGTGTAGCTTCTCTAGGGAGAGAGTTTAGAGCAGCCACCAAGAAGGCCCATTAAGCATGCTTGTGAGGGTGGCAGGACCTAGAGCAGGGCCGGCTCTAGAAAGCCCCCTGGTGGGGCGGTGCGCCAGGGTGCTGGGCTGGTAGACAGGGCGCTGCGCGGCAAAGCCGTGCGGAAACCATGCTGCGCCCTGCAACGGCGGGGGCGCTGGAGCGATCTCCGCCCCTCAGCGTCAGGGCGGCCGGCCTGCTTGAGACTGCCCTGACCTAGAGAATGGCCTCCCTTGAAGATCTCAAAACCTGGGCAGGCTCGTTTGAGGGAATATGGTCTTTCAGATAGCCAGTTGATAGGTGATACTGTACATTGTTGTCCATGACTCTGGTTTATCCACTTCTGCCACAGGAAAGCACCTTAGACTTTCTCAGATTTTTTTTTATCTTAGAAGAAACCCTCAGATCTGATTCAAAGAAATTTCTCTGTAGTGAACTTTCAGTGGCAACTCTACTCTGACTCTCGTTCTGTTTTGTTTAGGTTTGTAATGGTGATGGTTGATTCCCTTCTTCCATATCTGTTTTCAGCCAAGCATAATGGCAAAATTCTACTTGACTAATGTATATTCTGCTGCATTTATATTCTAGCCTGCCAATGGTAGAGTTACAGCTAAGGACCTTTCCCTTTTAAAAATTGTATGTTCAGTTTCATTGTAGTAAATGTATTCCCACATGACAAAGAATACTGCAGTACAGAAAAAACATCCTATTCCCTTGCATAGTTGATCTGTTAGCAGGTGGAGAACATGTCGTGTATCTTAATAAATTTGTTTCTACTGCGTGTTTCATCAAATTACTGAATAGCTTTCCCATCATGCATAGCAAGTAGCCTTTTGTCATTTTCTGTGAGCTGCTTTTGAGTGACACTGGTGTTAAATATCCCTTTTATCTGTTAAAAGCACATTAGAATTTAAAAACAAATGTTGAATGCTGTGGCTGTTAACATAACTTTGTGTTTGTGGACTTTAGTTTGATTCAGCTTATAACCTGTCCAAAACAAATATTTTTTATGATATGGAAACATTATGTTTGGAAAATGATTGCTATATTGTAGAACTGCTGTGATAACACAAAAGTGTTAACTTCAAGGTGCTAAACTTTTAATTGTTAGTTTGCTTCAGTTTTCAGGCCTTTCTGAAAAATGAAAATGTTTTCCCCTCTGAAGTCTGCCATGTCTCTGTTGTCTCTTTTTGATTTGGTGCCATTTGTGTATATATGTTCACATCACTGGATAAAATTATATCATTTGTTTAGTATTGATAAACAAGGATAATAATAAAAAAATGAAATAGATTGCGTTGTCATATATATATCACCCGTCCTAGAAGAGTTCAGCGTTATGTTTGAATTTTATGTAGGTCATATAAGAGTCTGGATTTTTGTCCTGCTGAGGCTGAAAGTCCAGAAGAGGGACATAATTCATTCCCTTGAATTTTTATTTTATTTTATTATTTCCCACCCTTTCCTCCTGCTAGAGGCTGGTGATTAATGTTAACTATAATCAAAGCTGTTCTTACAAAAGGATTTGGGGGAAAGACTATAGTTAAATATAGCTATTTTCACGCTTCGTTGCACATATTTATTCAATGCACAGAGCGGAGCAGAAAAACACCAGCTGGTTCTGCCCTCTCTTCCACACTTTAGGTGGAACAACAAGCTTTACACATCCACAGCTGTATATGTAGGTCCTGCACACTTGCAAAAGTCTAGGATGACACATACAGTTGTACACGTGTAGGGCCAGCACATGGAGTCAGGGGCAGTCATCATTATTTCACATTTCCTTTCTCTGCATCCACATTTTGTTTTTTTCTGGAGGCACAGGTATGATACGTTACGTAAATATCTTGTCTAAATCTTATATATTCTGCCTGAAGCATATACTTTTACGCATCATTTAAACCAAACATTCACTAGTCAGAAAAAAAAACTATGTTACAAAAATATGCCAGTGTCAAGCAGTACAATTTTTAGCCGTTTTCCCTTCAACTTTACTTCACTTCCTGATAGTACAGGATTGATTGATTAGCATTTTCCTACATTTGCTGACTTTGTACCCTCCTCCTAGAACAGATCTATGTAGACCCACTTGTTGGGTAAGTTCTCCTTGTATGTCTCCAAACATTTTTATGGCTTGAATCAGGATTTCCAAGCAATGTAGTATACAGCAAGCACATCTTACGTGGAGGTTACATTCTGACGCTATTGCATAGAACCAAAATCATGTATAGACAAAACACGTTGGGTGCATTGATGGGTGGGATTACCAAAGTCTTTCCCCCCCAGATGCCCGTTTCCTTACCTCCACCCTTTTATTTATTTTTAAATTGCCAAGCACGTAAAGCTGAATGCATAGAAGTTAAATGTTTGTGAGTGTACTGTAGTTGCAAAAATCAGCTAGGCATTGAGGAAAACGGAGGCACAAATATGTCTTCAGTCTTTGTCCTTTGGTGTCTCACCTATTAAGTTCTTTGTAGACATTATTTCTAAATTGTATTTCATGTTTAGCGCTCCCCTGAGTAGAGCAGCCATTGATGAATCAAGGGTAATTTGGAGATTCCTGCTTGGGTGAAACTGGCATTTTTGTGGGAAACAAAACTTTTATCACATATATATCATATCATATTTCTTATTGAGGTTCAAGTTCAGAGCCCCATAGAAAACTTTTAGTTGATGTACCTTGTTGCTATCTGCTTCTATTAGCATTTGGATGGCCTGTTAAGAGTTTGACTGAAACACGCAGTGGGCCAGGTTGATAATAAATTGGACTTGAGTTTTGCTTAAGATAAAAATTTCAAAGCAAAAAGGATTAGAGGTTCCACTTTGGGCAAAGTATCCATGGAATCATGGGCATAGGCAGGGGGGCAGTTGCCCCCCTAGAAGCAGGGCTGCTGGTGGCCAACCTGCCCCGCTGCCCAGTGCCGCCCGGTGCCGTCCCCCCTCTTCCTGGCTGGCTGTGGGGCGGGTGGAGGGAAAGCCCCAGAGCCACGCAAAGCGCTTTCGGGCTGATCCTGGCGCCCCCTCGCCCCTGCCGATTGCAGAGGGGGAGGAGGGGGTCGGAGCAGCCCGATTTCGGGCTGATCCTGGCGCCCCCTCGCCCCTGCTGATCGCAGGGGTGCTCCGACCCCCTCCTCCCCCCTGAACAGGCTGCTCCGACCCCCTCCGACCCCCTGAACAACCATGGCTTTCCTTGACCCACTGTGGCCCCTCCCCCCGTGCCGTGCCCCCGCCCCTTGCCCCCCTAATTTTGATCCTGGCTACGTCCCTGCATGGAATTGTGGATGAAGTGTAAAATAATAATAATAATAATAATATAATAATAATAATAATAATAATAATAATAAACCATAATAAAGTTTTGCTAAGACTGGAACATTTCCTAGGGTGGTGTCCCTATTCATGGGTTGTGTTGATTTACATTGTAGCACCTGACATTTAAAGAGCAGAGAGTTTAGTTAAGGAGAAGTATCTAGAGTTTTATTACATGCAGTTTCAAGGTTTTTTTCCTGCTAGCAAGATGCCTATTGTTTATTAAACATTAGAATATTGGCTTTTCAATAAATGAAATGTTGTCCTCTTTTATAATTAAATCTGTCAGGATGCCTGTTTGAGGATAAAATAAAAGCTTTGGACGTAGTTCCTACAAACTAAATGGATCATATCCAACTTAAACTATACTCAGACCAGATGTATTGAAATTAATAGCCCTAAATTAGTCACATCCATTAATTTCAGTGGGTGTACACTGAGTAAAAGTATTGTTGGACACAACCCAACGTGGCTTGTGAGAGCATATGAGAGATTTTGAAAAACCTGTGTCTGGGGTTTGGGGGCATGCTGTAGACCATGCCAGCTGGGGCTGTTAGGATTTGGATTTCCAACAATGTCTGAATGGGACAAGTTCCCCTTTTTTTTGTCTTAGAGGGTACTCCTTCCACTCATGTCACAGATGGGAACTGAGCCAAATATACATTGAGTGAGATTAGCTATTGTGGCATGGTTTGAACCTTCCTTTCCTCTCTTGAAATGGTTGATGACAACGATAGGATTCAATTCTATTGATATTTTGTGCAATATATGAGGCATCAAAACTTGACTTTTGCAGAGATTGCCTAAATATTTTGCATATGGTTTGGAATTTGTTTTAATTTTGCATGCTTTTAACGAGGTAGCCTTGATCCCCAAATTCTGTCTCTAGTCTAATGTAAAGCCTATACAGTACTGGTTCCTCCTTATTATCAGGGGGGGGGGACCCCTGCAGGATTAAAAAATGAGGAAGTGTAGATGTCTGTTAGGCAATATAAGCCTTTGGTTTGCCAGGTTTTTATCTGGAGGTTTTGTGCTGCATGATGTGGGTGATGTGCCAGGGGAATTAGTGGGGATGGGGTTGGGGTCAGTTTACTTATTTCTGCTTTCCATGCTTTAAGCCAGCGTTTCTCAACCGCTGTTCCGTGGCACACTAGTGTGCCGCGAGACGCTGGCTGGTGTGCCGCGACGTGCGGCGACGAGAAGGGCGATTTGCATTGTCACGTGCCTGGCGGCTGCCAATAAGCAACACTGACCCGCCGGAAAGCAATATTTCTCCTCCTCTTTCCCAAAGCTCAGTGCAAACGAGCCTGGCGGCCGCCAATATTCAACACTAACCCGCCGGACGGCTTGTGAAGGAGATTGCAACCAACACAGGAGATTGCAACCAACACAGCAATTGGCAAGTGTTTCTTACAGTCATAATTATAGTCAATATAGGTGTGCCTCGTGATTTTTTTCACGGAACAAGTGTGCTGTGGCCCAAAAAAGGTTGAGAAACACTGCTTTAAGCACAGTCTGTGTGTGCCTGTTTAGTGTTGTGGGAATTTTCCTTAGTTTGTTTGGGAGGGACAAATGAAACTGATCTGTAGAAAATGTAACTTGGGGGGGGGGGACATTGCACATACTTTTGTAAACCAAGAAATCTTTAATAAAAATATGTTAAAAATAAATAAATAAAAATGGGGGGAATGAGGTGGGCTATGCACAGAAGCTGTTTCATGTAATCTAAAAGGCTGTGAGGGAAAAAGACATGGATAGAGTAATAAAAAGGTATGCTCAACATGGGCACTAATAAAAGAAGAACGAAGCATCATTACAAGGTCAATGTAACTAAATTGGTATCTTCACTGTATTATAAGAAAGTAATGAGAAACACCTTCAGTCTCAAACAGAAGTCAATAGAAAATCAACAAACAGCTACTGCAGACATCCTTTATCTAGCAAGAATCAGAGTCAACATGCTAGCATTCTGGAATAGCACACAAAAAGTCTTTTAAAAGAGGACAAACAACTTCCAGCAAACAGCAGAAGCAGCCATCCCCATTATTTTATCTCTCTGCAGCATGTTGGTGAAATAATGAAAGAAATACAGGTCAAACCAGCATTTTTTCAGGCATAAAATTGCACACAATTTAGGTTTATAGCACCAGATGGCCACAGAAGTGAAGCTAAATTGAGTGCTGCGTGAGGCAGGGAAGAGAACAGGGAATCTGAAATGCAAGTTAAAGATAAGGTGGCAGACATTTCTCTCCCTAGACGTAATCACAGCAAAGCACCCTATTATCAACAGCATTAGGAACATTTTGAGATAACGGATAATGATTGAAATTATGCTAGAGATAATTGTTTTAGAAATGAAGATCCAAACGTGTGATCAACCTACTTCAGAAAGGTGAGTTCCAGACTGATATAAGACCTAACTGCTATTTCAACACATCATACAACAATATAGTGAAATAATAGATAAGTGATTAACTATGCATTGCACTTAACATCTAACATAGCACTCAGAGTGTAATCGCCCTAATTTGCAATTGTAAATCTCTTGTTATCAATTAATTTACACTGCACAAGTAACCATCTGATTATCTTCTTACATACCAGTATTTACACAGTAATTAAATTGTAACTAATTAGCATGTAATTGCACATACTTATTTGTACCTTGTAAAGTGAATGATGTATTTAAACATAGTTGAAATACTTGCAATTAAGAAAACATGAATACTTTTCATGTCACATAATTATGCATGTGACTGAACAGTCTCCCAAGTGATTTGTCTGGGAGTGGGGTGCACTGATTGTCTCAGTTGGCCTTATGAATATAATTTTGAAGGAGTGTGCCCTTCCTTTACTTTTGTAGCTTATTGTTGTTGTTGTTTAGTCGTTTAGTCGTGTCCGACTCTTCGTGACCCCATGGACCAGAGCACGCCAGGCACTCCTGTCTTGCACTGCCTCCCGCAGTTTGGTCAAACTCATGTTCGTAGCTTCGAGAACACTGTCCAACCATCTTGTCCTCTGTCGTCCCCTTCTCCTAGTGCCCTCAATCTCTCCCAACATCAGGGTCTTTTCCAAGGATTCTTCTCTTCTCATGAGGTGGCCAAAGTATTGGAGCCTCAGCTTCACGATCTGTCCTTCCAGGGAGCACTCAGGGCTGATTTCCTTAAGAATGGATAGGTTTGATCTTCTTGCAGTCCATGGGACTCTCAAGAGTCTCCTCTAGCACCATAATTCAAAAGCATCAATTCTTCGGCGATCAGCCTTCTTTATGGTCCAACTCTCACTTCCATACATCACTACTGGGAAAACCATAGCTTTAACTATACGGACCTTTGTCGGCAAGGTGATGTCTCTGCTTTTTAAGATGCTGTCTAGGTTTGTCATTGCTTTTCTCCCAAGAAGCAGGCGTCTTTTAATTTCGTGACTGCTGTCACCATCTGCAGTGATCAAGGAGCCCAAGAAAGTAAAATCTCTCACTGCCTCCATTTCTTCCCCTTCTATTTGCCAGGAGGTGATGGGACCAGTGGCCATGATCTTGGTTTTTTTGATGTTGAGCTTCAGACCATATTTTGCGCTCTCCTCTTTCACCCTCATTAAAAGGTTCTTTAATTCCTCCTCGCTTTCTGCCATCAAGGTTGTGTCATCTGCATATCTGAGGTTGTTGATATTTCTTCCAGCAATCTTAATTCCGGCTTGGGATTCATCTAGTCCAGCCTTTCGCATGATGAATTCTGCATATAAGTTAAATAAGCAGGGAGACAATATACAACCTTGTCGTACTCCTTTCCCAATTTTGAACCACTCAGTTGTTCCATATCCAGTTCTAACTGTAGCTTCTTGTCCCACATAGAGATTTCTCAGGAGACAGATGAGGTGATCAGGCACTCCCATTTCTTTAAGAACTTGCCATAGTTTGCTGTGGTCGACACAGTCAAAGGCTTTTGCATAGTCAATGAAGCAGAAGTAGACGTTTTTCTGGAACTCTCTAGCTTTCTCCATAATCCAGCGCATGTTTGCTATTTGGTCTCTGGTTCCTCTGCCCTTTCGAAATCCAGCTTGCACTTCTGGGAGTTCTCGGTCCACATACTGCCTAAGCCTGCCTTGTAGAATTTTAAGCATAACCTTGCTAGCGTGTGAAATGAGCGCAATTGTGCGGTAGTTGCAGCATTCTTTGGCACTGCCCTTCTTTGGAATTGGGATGTAGACTGATCTTCTCCAATCCTCTGGCCATTGCTGAGTTTTCCAAACTTGCTGGCATATTGGGTGTAGCACCTTAACAGCATCATCTTTTAAAATTTTAAACAGTTCAGCTGGAATATCATCATTTCCACTGGCCTTGTTATTAGCAATGCTTTCTAAGGCCCATTTGACTTCACTCTCCAAGATGTCTGGCTCAAGGTCAGCAACCACACTACCTGAGGTGTACGAGACCTCCAGACCTCCAGACCTCCAGCTTATTACTTTTTAAACTAACCAGTGTTGGGAGTACCAGTAAGTAATCAAGAAATGCTTATTTCCAAGTTATACCTTCAAGCCATTTAAAAACGTTCCTCCAAATTTTACTCAGAATTCGAACTTACAGATGAGAGTCCTATTGGAGAACTCTCAATATAGCCATCTGAAGCAGTAAGATGATAATCTTAACACCTGGCATGGACAGATGCACACTGCAAAGTAACCATAACCAAAATACTACCCTATTAAGATGCTTTCTCAGGATATGCTGTATGAATGTCATCAAGGGCAACGGCAGTTCCGTGATTTGTCCAGTCATTTATAACTAAAGTTTTATTTTTATGTTTCTGCTTACCTTTCCAACAGTGTGAATTGCTCTGTAGAAAGGTTTTGACTTAAGAACAAAACTCTAATTCTCCTACATTTGAGCAAAAATGAAACACTTGAATCTATTGGTTCGGGTCCTACCCTCTGAAGCAGAAGAAAACAAGTTTGCTCCACCTTCCCTGTATGACAACCCTTTATATATCTGAAGATGACTCTCATATTTCCTCTCAGCCTCCCATTTTCTAGGCTAAACATACCCAACTCCATCAACCGTTCCTCATAAGGCTTGGTTTCCAACAACAGGTTTGATTCGACCAACAACGGGCCCAGAAAAGAACCCTGCGGTACCCCACTTGTCACTTTCCCCCAGCATGATGAGAAACTATTTATGAGCACTCTTTGTTTCTCCAAAGATTTTGTTTTCTTGAGGACAACATTTGCCCACCACCAGTCCGCATGGACATGTTTCTGTGTGTTGCGTTACTCCAGAGGTTTGACTTCTGCAATGGAAGATTTTCCTCCTCTCCCTAGGGGCACCCGACCTGCACTGCTGTTTCAGGACAGTCCACTCTGTTCTGTCAATAAATTCTTCATCTTGCCCAATAGCTCAAAGAGGGAATAGGTGGGCCTCAGGTTGCTATATCTTCTCTTCCATCAGATGTCAAAGAGATAAACAACTACCTGACATTTAGAAAACATCTCAAGGCAGCCCTGTTTAGGGAAGTTTTTAAAGTGTGACATTTTAATGTATTTTAATCTTTGTTGGAAGCCGCCCAGAGTGGCTGGGGAAACCCAGCTGGATGGGCGGGGTACAAATAAATTGGTTGTTGTTGTTTAGTCATTTAGTCGTGTCCAACTCTTTGTGACCCCATGGACCATAGCACACTAGGCACTCCTGTCTTCCACTGCCTCCCGCAGTTTGGTCAAACTCATGTTCGTAGCTTCGAGAACACTGTCCAACCATCTCGTCCTCTGTCGTCCCCTTCTCCTAGTGCCAACGTCAGGGTCTTTTCCAGGGGGTCTTCTCTTCTCATGTGGCGGCCAAAGTATTGGAACCTCAGCTTCAGGATCTGTCCTTCCAGTGAGCACTCAGGGCTGATTTCCTTCAGAATGGATAGGTTTGATCTTCTTGCAGTCCATGGGACTCTCAAGAGTCTCCTCCAGCACCATAAATAAATTATTATTATTATTCCAGCAAATAAATTATTATTATTATTATTATTATTATTATTATTATTATTATTCCAGCAAGGCAAACAGCTTGCACTTGCTACAGCTGTAGTTTTGTGCATTCTGAGACAGGAAGGCAAACATGGCACAGCAGCTCCTTCACAGTCCATGTCTCTTGGTCCTATGTCCACTGTAAGACAGCACTCCTGACTTCCCTCTCAAACAGCCTCAGTAAAGCCCTGTTTACATGTCCTAGTCACAAGCTTCCAGAGCCTGCAAACAGCTAAACAGAACTGCTACTGGCTGCTAACTGGATGATGGTGGCCGGGAAGATTGGGGTCCAAAGCCCAGAAGCCCTAGGTTGTAGCCTGTTCTAGAACCAATATGGTAAAGGGCCAGTAAAAGTCAAACAAAGCAGACACATAAATAAGTAAAGCACGTTCTCTTATAGAAGAGAGTGTGGGTTGCGGAAGGGTTAAAAGACATCTCCCAGGTTGGGGGTGGTGTAGGATGAGAGAGTGTGTGTGATTGGGCCCCTCTGGGTTGCTGGGGGCGGGGAGAGCATGTATCAACTTTGATTGACAGACAGGGTCCCTTAAAGCCTCAGCATCCAGCAATTCAGTTTCACTTTTGCAAAGTGCTTCGGATCTCCCTCCCGCCCACCGCTTTTTCTTAAGGCTTTAGCCTGACATTGCTTTGTCTCTCATGGGGTCGCATGCTTTGCATGGGCCCAGTAGGAATTTTGCCATTTGGCTGATTGGCTGTTGCTATTTGGTTTTTGCCTACCTGCTTAGCAAATTGTCACAACTTGTTAGGTTGGCGGTTAGGCATTGGTTAATAATTCTTGGTTGGTGGAGGGGTATGGTATGGAGATGCCTACCCCTCAATAAAATGTTGCTGCTCATAGAAGTATTCCGTTAAAGGAATCCTGGGGCTCCGGGGCTCTAGTCCATACAACCCTGCAAAGGGCGGGGCTGGGGCCATTACAGAGCACAAGCCTTGTGGAACATTTCTGGTCGAGGGGAGAGTGCCTGCACACAGCTACCTCCTCTCCCACGAGGTGTTTACTTGACTTCCCTATACGGATAGGGAAGTCGCAGCTGATCTGTCCCAGGTGGGGGACAGATGGATTAATCAATGCCTAAGCCAACGCTCACATTTAAATTCTATTTAAATAAAGTTGTGGCCAAAATAATGCCAAAAACCCAAACCAAAATTCTGTGTGTGGTGTGAGTTATTATGGGGGGATGTCTGGTGACCTCGACACGCAAAACAAGCAGGACATGAGTGCAACAGCACTCTCCCCCCTGCTGGAAAAGATTGAGAGGTGTAACATAAATGTATTTGACACCCAGAAAGCAAACTTGCATTGCCTCCTCACTTAAAAAAGCAAAACAAAAACTACCTAAGATTGGCATACCATGTTAATTATACATTGTTATAAGTGGTGTAGTTGATTTATTCTATGCAAATAAGGAAAGAATCACTTAATCAGCAGTTCAAACACAGTATGTGTATCAACTGAAAGCAAAGCAAATTGCAATGTGTTTTATTTCAAGCTGAAAGGTAATGAATATGCCGGTGTGTCATAGTATGAATTATATTTTTAAGAAATCATTTATTTTCACTGACAGGTGCACTCCTCTTGCATTTACCCAAGAAAGCTGCTTCCCAGCATATTTTTTCATATATATCCTGTATCTTTATTTTTAATACATTGGAGTGCACAGATGATTCTCTCTAGAGCATATGAAAAACATACATTAAATAGGAAGGAAAAAATAAGGCTGAACAACTAATATCCTTGGCTTTTAAATAAGCCTGTAAATCATGCTTTTTTTCTTTACTTCTGACAATTGTTGCAAATAGGTCGGATATCTAAGGATGATATTGTCAATACAAAGCCAGGAAGGTCAGTGTTCATTTCATTTGTAAAACTAATTACATCAAACAAATTTCATTTTCAAACCCCAAAATCAATTGATGTGTATAAATCTGTTCACTAATGATGGATACATTCAGTTTGTTATCATCTTGTAACGTTTTGAGATTCAATTTTCACTTTTATGGAAATGCTGAGCAAATTGCTTTTGCTTGTTTTTACTATACAGTATTTAACTAATCCCAACACTAGGTATTTCCCCAACAGAAAAAAATGATACTTTCAAATTGTTTATTCCAGAATTAGAAGTATTAATGTAAACTCTCATTCAGTTACATAGAATTGTGTACTAACTACAACAGAGTATCGGCTTTAAGGTACAATAGGCTCGTGACTTGTGGGGGGGGGGCTACCTTCCGGGAGGGTGTGTGTGGGTAAAGGTGAAATTGTCTATAGTCAGAACCAGCCTGGAACTCCCCCACCCCACTCCACCCCACCCATGCAACCATCCTGACCTTTCTGAAGCTGGTGTGTTGAGCAGGTCTCCCTCCCACTCCTGCAAGATGGAGAGCTTTTAAGCTTTGCACCTTGCATACTAGGCTCTAGGAGGCTCTCAAGAATCTGGGCTGCCCAAAACCTTGTGAAAGCCTCTCAGAGCCTATGTGATACCTTCCCACAGCCTGGTAAGCATGTGTGTTTAACTTGTGCGATTGCACCTGGATGGCCACCAAGCACTTAGAGCTGCAATAGCGAACACTGAATGCACAAGTTGCGAGTTGACTGATCAGATATCTTACTTTTTTTTCTTGGTGGGTAGTGAACTCTATGAATTGACTTCATTTTACTAGCACAAAAAGTAACTTACAGCACCACAGGTGATACCTAGTGCTTTCAATTTCCCCATCCTCAGACCTTGCTAATTTGTACACATGTGTCACTCTGTAGCTTTGATTACAGCACCATATTACATATTCTGCACCAAAGTATTGGAAGAGGCCCTGCCTTGTATGCCCTGGATTTCATCCAATACTAGTCCTACTTAGGGCAGAACCATTTAAGTTAATGGAGATGACTAACTTAAATCCACTAGTTTCAATGGGTGTACTCTTGAGTAGGACTTAGTTGGATACAACCCACTTTGTTGTATGAGTGCACGATAGCGGCTGTTCATGTTCTTAGCTAAGGTACTAAAATCAACCAGTCTTGCTTCCAATAAATTTATTTAAGAAAAGCATCTGGACACAGCAAGTTCATACTGATTTGTATTACAGAACAAATCACCCCAAACTATTCCCCTTTAAGCATTGAATGTTGGCTTGTGGAACACCTTCCTTCATCAGAGAGATTACACTTACCAGACATGTTTCGACTGATGTCAGACATTGTTTGTATGGAAAGGAAGTGAATATGCCTAAAATGTGTATAGAATAGATTCTAAGTTTCAGGTTTTCAAAAGTGTCTCACTCTCAAGTTTAGCTGTCATCACCAATCTATTGTGTTAATGACAATGAATGAATTCATGAATAGGAGTGGAGCCTGTGATCCAAATATTGTATGACAAAAAGCTGTGATGTACTTTATAATTTATCAAGTACAGCTGGAAGATGAGTTAAACATGGCATTCCTTTTGGGCAAAATTGTTTCCCTGCACAAGAGAGTCAGCTTTCCTCTTATTGGCCCATGTGGACTTAGGATGCGAGGCGACGGGCCTGTCAAGATCGCAGTTTCATCTTCTGGTAGTGGAAAGGGATGGAATGAACTGAACCTATAGTACCACACACTTTATGTATAGTTCACTTTAGTAAGATTCACCATTAGTAGTCCTGAAATTGTAACATCACTAACATAATCATATTGTTAAACATAAAGGTAAAGGGACCGCTGACCATTAGGTCCAGTCATGACCGACTCTGGGGTTGCGGTGCTCATCTCGCATTATTGGCCGAGGGAGCCAGCGTACAGCTTCCAGGTCATATGGCCAGCATGACAAAGCCGCTTCTGGCGAACCAGAGCAGCACACGGAAATGCCGTTTATCTTCCCGCTGTAGCGGTACCTATTTATCTACTTGCACTTTCGAACTGCTAGGTTGGCAGGAGCTGGGACCGAGCAACAGGAGCTCACCCCGTCACAGGGATTCAAACTGCCGACTTTCTGATCGACAAGCCTAATGTAATACTTTATATTAAATATTACCACTTGATGCTTATTTTCCAGTATTCCCAGTTAGTTTACTGGATTCAAATACATCCTAAGGTTTCTATATCAGGGGTTCCCAAACTGTGGTCTTTACATTGGTAATCTTCACATTCTAGTTTTTGTATAAACGAATCTCCATCTCCCACTTCCAAGCAAACCATGGTTTCTGATAGAGACTCCAGCCCAGGCTCGCTATCTTAATGTGGGTTTTCTCCATCATCATCCATTTGTTCCCTTCATATAATCTCATATCAGGAACTCTGATTTTGAATGGATTGCCAATACATACAATTACCTTGAAGTATTGCTCAGGACCGCCTCTCTCCACATGAACCTACCTGGACCTTGAGAACATCTTCTGAGGTCCTTCTTTATGTTTCTCCTACATTACAGGTCTGGAGAGTGGCAACATGAGAATGGGCCTTCTCTGTACTGGCTCTCTATTTGTGGAATGCTCTCCCCAGAGAGGTTCTGCTGGCGCCTTCATTATGCACCTTTAGGTGCCAGGAGAAAATGTTCCTTTTTAACTATGGCTTTGGCTGATTGACATCCAATGCCCTTTCGAAATGTGTTGTAGAAGAGGGGATTATTGGGTTGTTTTTGTTTTTATAATGTATATTATGTTTTTTATACCTGTTACTTTTTGTTGTGAACTGCCCTGAGATCTACGGTTATAGTGTAGTATACAAATTTAATAAATATTAATGATAAAAATAATAATTAAGGATAAACTGGTGACTCTTCATGTTTGACCCCTTTATGGTGCTAGAATTCTCATCCTGTCCAACTAGATGCCCGTCGGAAGCCCACAAGCAGGATCTGAGTGCACTTACTGTTATAGAACAGGTTTTTCTTTGTAGACAGGATTCTTGAAAACCTCCTACACGTTTTATTATGCCTTTAGTGAAAATTGCTTTATGCAAAAACATTTTCTGTTTGATAGACAATTCTAGTACCAAGTCAAAATGGATAGCGATGGAATCCCCCATGGCTTTTGAGATTGCTAACATATACACAGAACAATTGGAAGATACATTTATGGAGTAGAGTCCACATTTCCCCCCCTCCCTCCATGAAGTGTTTCCTAATTGATGTTCACGCTATTTCATATGAAATGGGGATCTTTCTTTGGGCACAGCTGAGAAAAAAAAATTCAGTTCTGATGGGCAAAGTCATATTAAAAGAATGTCACTTGTTGTATCTTTGAATCTAATGTCATACCACTGTTCTTGACATTTACAGAAAGATGGCTACGGAAATTTCTGAGAAGCTTATAGCTTCACACAGTCTTACTGTAATGCATTATATACTGCCGTATAGGAGAGCATTATGTTTGTTTCACGGTAATTTCATAGTTATGACTCCCAGCATGATCTCTGCTTGTGAAAGATGCAAGCACTTGAGTTGACGGAAGCTGACATACACTTGTTTTAAAGTGAAATTGCTTTGGACTTGCTGAGTACTGGGTGTTAACATAGTTTAAATGCATTAGATTTTAAGTGTAGAAATATGGGTTCTGTGTGGCCTGTAAGGATATAAGAACAATAAACATCTCAAATGTGTATCTACAACAGTGGCACACACTGTACTTCAAAGAAAGATGGGTGAATTAATTTTTCAGTGCAGTGGAATTAAAAAAAAACCCTCATCTTTCCTCATAGCTGATCCTTCTAGAGGGAGAAAAAAGCCTATAAGCTTCAATTCAGGCTTTTTTCGGTTTTGAAAAGTCTCATGGTTTGTATATTTATTCTTGTTCAAACACACATCTGCAGGCACAGACAAATATTACTAAAGCAACAAAATCAAAGCGGACAAAATGCACTAATAAAATCACAACAAACTTACATTTTTATTAGTGCTATTAGCAATGAACACCATATGTCATGGAACTTCTCAAATTAATGTGATGAAAGGGTAAAAAAAACTAGAAATAGTGAGTAAGTGAGCAATGGGAATAGAGTTTTCAAAGCTATAAATACTCGAAAGCCTAACTTTTGTGATTTTAGCTTTATTTTGTACACATAGCATCTTTTAGTGATTCCCACACAGATCTGGGATGATGGAAAGGCATAGAAACTATGGATATTCAGTGAACTGCACAACTATATTATGTGCCCAATAATGTTTTCAGGTTTTGGTGTTAGAATAGCAGGGACTCTTCTTCCTGGATGCCTGCTTTGCAAAATACTTTTGAACCTGCAGGCTTGTTCAAAAATAGTTTGTAGCATGGCTGGAGGTTCCAATATTTGGGTTCTTGAGCAGAAGGTCTGTTGTTAAAGGTCCTCCCTGAATTTGACACGGTGCCTTCAAGTAGTGCTCCACCAGTAATGGGCCCAAAACTGGAGCACTCTGGGGAGATGTCTGGGTGGCCAGGGACCCATGGAATTCTCAGCTTCCTGTGGGAAACTACTGCAGCTTGATAGCTGGCACAATTAATTCCCTCCCATTGGAAGTAATGGGAAGGGGGAAGGGGAAAAAATGGTTGTCTCCCCCACCTTCTGCCTTAGCGAGTGCTGGGAGGGCTTAGGAAACGAAGGCTGCTGTTCTGCAGATTACCTTCCACTGCTAAGATTTCTCTGTGGTTGTCTGTGCAAAGGGGGAAATCCCACTGGGCATTCCCAAAGCCCTGGACCCCAGTTCCAGATTGCAGCCTGCATGTGATACTTTGGGTAGATCCTTTTGTTGATCATCAAGACAGCATTGTCTTGGGGTGCCATGCGTCCAGATTTCAAAGGTGGAATTGAGGTCCAGGGGGATTTCTAAAATGCATCGCTTTGTCCTGGATCTTAGGTAAGTCAATAGAAAAATTGACAACTTTGAAAGCTCAAAGCTCACCAACTTTCAGGTTTTCCTTAAATATCCTCAACAATTTTGGTGGTGTCCTGGCTTTTACTTTTTGAAATATGGCAACCCTAGCTTTGCCTTTAGCTTGCTTTATAAACTGCTTGACAACAATCAGTCCTCATCCCATTGGTTCATATGAGCATATGTGTTCAAATGAATTGCCTCCAGTAGTATGAAACCTTTAGAGTTTATATCAAAGTCTACATAGCTATTACACAAAATCTCACACATTTGCCTTCTTGAGCCCTCGTTATGTACAGATTTGGGTAGAGCTCAGTCTCTGTCTCTCAAAGCCTCAGTGTTATTCCCATTTTGAGAGGCCTCAGAAGGATTGTATTGCTCAATTCCACACACTTCAGATCAAGCCATAATGCTTGAGCTGGAAGAAAACTCTTCCCTCCAGCTAATCTGAATGAAAGCTACCACAGTGCAGAGAATAAAAGATGTGGCACTAATACTGCAGAAACGGTTCTCTCTTGGAGTTTATGAACATGACTCACAAGTGCTGGCTAAGATATGTCAAAATTGGTCTCCAGGTTAGTCTAATTATATGTGCGTAGTACATACTTGTTATGATGGAGCTGTAACCCTTCCATTCTGAAACAGTAACACATAATTCTACCTCCAAAATTATAGCTAACAAAATTGTTAAATAAGTCTGGAAGTGAGTAGACTAATGAAGCTTTACTTCAAGGTTCAATTAAAGGCAAGGAATAGGATATTCTTTTCTATTTTTTGCAGGGGAAGAGAATAGCTTCTAAACATACGTTGGTAGTTCTATATAGCTACTTATTTTTTGCTATGCATGTTGGGTTGCATTCTCATGGCAGTTTATTCCTTTCCTCAATGTTTCTCTGTTAATTTCCTCCTTATATTTGAGCTTTCACATGACCTAAATGCACTTCCAGAGATATAACAAAATATAGCTCATTTAGTGCTCATGCCATTTGTTCCCAGAATAAAAGAGAGATGCTTGTAAATAACATGTTCCTTTGCTACTACATCTTTACCTGCTCCACAAAACATATTGCATTAGGTATGGGGCAGGTTCGTCAGCTGGGTCAAATGTCGTGCACAGGTGATGTGCTGTCAGGCTGCTAGAAAAGCCCTTCTGTCTGTTGTCCCATGCTGTAAGCAGAAACAGACACACTGCTTCTCAGTAATTAACTTTATTGCTCAGTAGCCAAGGAGTCAGCACATGACACATCCATCAGATAAGCAAGTCAGTTGCAGAAGCTAAAGTCCCTCTTCATCCCTTATTTATACCTCCTTGCATTTTTATTTTCATTTTGCTGTGACTCAGCTTTTATTAATTGTTCTAGCCTTTTCTCGACCCTTCGTTCCTGCACTGAGAGCAAGGGAGGGGAAGGAACCAAATCAGGACTGTATTGCAGAGCAGGAGGCACAGCCCTTGCTCCTTCTCAATCAGCGTCTGTGGCTACTGCAAGTCTCTCCTCTTCACCCAGCAGCGTAGCTGCGGCTCCACCATACAATAATAAATTCCTCCTATCCTTTGGTATCTCTTCAGGAACCATACTTAATAGAAACAATTCAGGTGTTTTATCAAATGTCATTTTTAATATACTTTTTAATTTTTCATAAATTCTATTCCAAAATCTTGCACTTTTTTGCAATGCCACCAACAGTGCATATATGTCTGTTTTATCATTACATTTCCAGCACTTGTTGGTTCCTGTTTTATAAATTTTCTTTAATTTTTCGGGAGTTAAATGCCATCTATAGGCCATTTTCATAATATTTTCCTTAATTGCTGTGCATTACCCTTTGTTTTTAGGCAAGCTCTCCTCTGTATCCACTCATACCTAGAGTGTGAAGAGCTGTATTCAAACCCTGGCATCTCCAAATGGGGCTGAGATTGGCCCCTTCCTGAAATAATGGAAATCATGGAAAAGCCACTGCCAGTCATTGTAGACAGTACCAAGTCAGATGGTTCAATGCTCTGACTTGGTATAAGCTAGCATTCTGTGCTCCTTATGTGTTCATTCTGGTACACCCAACAGGTAGAATCCATTCTCAGTAGCGAGGAAGAAAAGACAGTGAACACAATTATTTCCTCTGCCAGAGTACAATCCAGGTTCTGTCATACCTGCTTCTTGGCAACATCTGCATTCTTCACAAAATAACAGCCCAGTGACTGAATGGGAAGCTTAGGAGCAGTTGGTATAAAACCTACATTTAAATCTTTTATCTTAAGCAGGGGATTGGGGGAAAGAGGCCAGTGATCTAGACAGTGCTTTATTTCTGACAGAATACCATCACTCCCACCCCCCGTCCACCATTGGCAGCCATTGTGTGCCGTGACACTTTTATCTAGATATAAGTACTGACACCTCGTTTCTGACCAAAAAAGCACTGGATCAAGCTAATTGTTCACCTGCAGGTGCTGTTGCAAGTCCATGGAAATGTGGGGCAAGGGATGAAAAAGGACTCTACAAAATGAGAGACAGGTGTGAAGGAGCAGAAAAGGATATGCATGTGTGACATTTTTACGCTGTTTGTTATAGCTTTATCAACCCGACCCATCAAGGGTTAACTCAGACGCCGTGTCGACTGACTGGACATTCCATGAGGGGAGGGGAATGGTTGAATGTTTAAAGAGAAGGGAGAGCCATTTGGTCAGTTGAGAGGGTGCTGGGGGAGCGGGAGTGTGAGGGTGGTTGTAAAGAAGATCTAGGAGAGTAGGTTTAGGTTAGGTAGCCGTTAGGCTATCTGGTACATGAGTAACAAGGTCATTACCATTGAAACTAAGCTTGTACAACAGGAATACCTTAAAGCAACCATTACGTTCTTGAGAAAAAATTTCCAGTGTTAAAGTGCCAATCAGAAAATCATCTGTGTCATTTTCCAGCCAAGGTACATGAAACTCATTCATGAGGACACCCATTAAAAGGACAACATTTCCTTCAAGAGTGGAACTGTTAGTTTGTATCTTTGGGGTGCACCAAGAGGGCGAGCCAGGCAGACAGACCCAGGGTGTCATAAAGTTACCTCAGGGAAGGGGCAAACTTTTACAGAAAGGGGTTCTTAGAGGCAGAACTCCCTATACTGTGGACACTAGGGATAGTCTCAGATACAGCCCTGAACTTTAATAGGTACCTGGCCACGGTTGTGCTGGAAGAGGACTCTTTTTTGTATAAAAGAAGAGGAAATAGAATAAAACCCTCGAATACAGAAAGGCTAAGGGGAGCAATAGGGGGGAGGCTTGGCTTACCCCAGACCATCCCTGTTAGTTCTGTTAATAACAGGAGAGGCAGAATAAATAAGACGGAAGCAAGGGTCTTTCGTCGCAGTATGCAAGTGGGAAGTAAAGGAGATTGAAAATGGCGTTGCAGTTTCCTGCTCTGTATTGTTTAGGTGTTCTTCTCTTCGCATATGGAGAGAGGCAGATTGCTGTTCTCTGTGGCTTTGTCTTGGGATTTCAGAGAATTCCACCAGCAACAGGAATGGAAATTGCTAATATTTGCTTAAGTCCAGAGAAGTAATCAATCCAGTGAATGTGATTGTTGTTTTCGTTCCACAAATGGTACCTTATTGATTACTGCCCGCCCCCCTTGTCATTATGTTTCCCTTGCATTAAAATAAATGGTGTGGAATAACATAATTAATTATATAAAAACACTAAGAAGTAGGTTAGCTTGAGAAATAGTGGCTAGCTGACATGGCTGACATGAGATGCGAAACTTGGTGTCGTCAGTCCTAGTTTCACTAACCACTACGCTATATTGTTCCAGTGATTTAGTTGCACAGACGTGGTTAACTAGAAGTGTTTGTGAATATATTAAAAAGTCTCCTTTTTGGAATTTTAGATTTTGTCTCCAGGTTTATGACCTTGGGTGATGATATCCATGCCCTCCCCTATAGTTCCCTCAAGCTGTTTGTTCTACTCATGGATCCACTACTGTAACTTCATAATATTAGGAAATGGACAAAAAGGATCACAATACATTTATTGAAATGGAATAATACAATGTAGGAACACATTGAAGTCATTTTATTTTATTTGGTTATTGTTCTGTATTGTATTGTGCTTATTAGTATTTTAATTCATGTGGAGTGTCTTATCTGAGTGGATACAGCAACTTAGAAATTTTGTAGTTCCCGCAAGGGGACAATGACAATAAAGATCTATTCTATTCTATTCTATTCTATTCTATTCTATTCTATTCTATTCATGGAACAGTCTTTCTGTTTCATGCAGCTACATAATCTGTCAAGGGAGTCATTCTAAATCTTCTTTCTGGCCACTTGATGGAGGCAACAGCTTAAATACTTTGATCTTTTTAAGTTGATGCTCCAAGTAGTTGATTAGATGCTGATTTGTACTGTAGTTTTGTGGGTTGTGTTTGTAGTGTCCATGTTGTGTGTCTGATAAACTTTATGTATTATGAACATACAGCCAAAACCATTTGCTGGAATAACAATTACAACCCATCATTGCTGCTAAACACTTAACTAGGATCTACTTGGCTATATCCTAGAATGAGAAGTTTGTTGTTGTTTAGTCGTTTAGTCGTGTCCGACTCTTTGTGACCCCATGGATCATAGCACGCCAGGCACTCCTGTCTTCCACTGCCTCCCGCAGTTTGGTCAAACTCATGTTCGTAGCTTCGAGAACACTGTCCAACCATCTCGTCCTCTGTCGTCCCCTTCTCCTAGTGCCCTCCATCTTTCCCAACATCAAGGTCTTTTCCAAGGATTCTTCTCTTCTCATGAGGTGGCCAAAGTATTGGAGCCTCAGCTTCACGATCTGTCCTTCCAGTGAGCACTCAGGGCTGAATGAGAAGTTTAGTAGAATGCAAATATTTTTCAGTGCTTCATATTTTAACATTTACCCGAGGTAGCAGCATGATTTTAAAGTAAAAAAAATAAAAATGGACATGGGTAAAAGCAGTGTATATCTTCTTTAAAAAGTAAAATAAAATCTTAGTTCTTCGTTCAGGTAGGTAGCCGTGTTGGTCTGATGCAGTCGAAATAAATAAATAAATAAATTTAAAAACTGTCCAGTAGCACCTTAGAGACCAACTAAGTTTGTTCTGGGTATAAGCTTTCGTGTGTATCTGAAGAAGTGTTCATTTAGAACAAACTTTTAAAAAGGTAAAGGACCCCTGACTGCTAAGTCCAGTCGCGAACGACTCAGGGGTTGCGGCAGTGTGGTGTAGTGGTTAAGGGGGGTAGTCTCATAATCTGGTGAACCAGGTTTGTGTCTCTGCTCCTCCACATGCAGCTGCTGCGTTACCTTGGGCTACTCACACTTCTTTGAAATCTCTCTGCCTCACTCACCTCACAGAGTGTTTGTTGCATAGCTGCCAAGTATCCCTTTTTTAAGGGATTTTCCCTTATGCTGAATAGGCTTCCTCGCGAGAAAAGGGAAAACTTGGCAGCTATGGTTTGTTGTGGGGGAGGAAGGGAAAGGAGAATGTTAGCTTCTTTGAGACTCCTTAGGGTAGTGATAAAGCAGGATATCTAATCCAAACTCTTCTTCCCTTCTTCGTCTTCTTCTTCGTCTTCTTCTCTCATATCTCTTTACTGGCCCAGGGAGCCGACGTTTGTCCACAGACAGTTTTTCCAGGTCATGTGGCCAGCATGACTAAGCCACTTCTGGTGAACTAGAGCAGCACACTGAAATGCCATTCGCCTTCCTGTGGGAGCGGTACTTATTTATCTACTTGCACTTTGACACGCTTTCAAACTGCTAGGTTGGCAGGAGAGAACAAACTTAGTTGGTCTCTAAGGTGCTACTGGACAATTTTTTAAATGTTTTTATTTATTTCGACTTACATAGTTCTCCAGTTTTGATTAAAATCACACATTCCTGTGGTACCAACTTCATGACCACCCAATTTTCATATTCACTACATCCTAAGCAGCAATTTCTTTTTTTGGTAGTAATTCCACCCCAGTTTCCATGAAAGGCACCAAAATCCAGCATAAAGGCTCTCCTGACAATCACTTTGGCTTTTAAATCCAGAATTTGGACCCGGTCGTTTTGACCTCAGCCATTTTAAGGGAAACACATGCTGAGATTCTTTGTGCAGCTGGAAACTGTTAGTTCCAGCTTTGAGACCGCTGACTTTGGCACGCTGAGAGCATCTGGGCAAACAAGAGAAGTGGAAGGTTCCAGAGGGGCTTGGCAGGCTGAAAAGAGCTTGTTCTGCCCGAAGTCAGTTTTGGACAGCTGGGTGTTGAGTCAAGGCTGCCGAATGATGAGGTTCAAATAGCTACAGGTGGAATAGCTGAACTCAGAGCATTGAGAGCTGTGCACACAGGAGGCCTGAGAGTAGCACATAGCTGTCAAGAGCTGCTCAAGAGAGAATAAAGAGGTAACTCAAGTAGAAGGAAGGAAGCAGTGATTCATAGGGTGGAATAATCCAGGGGAGTGCTTGGTTTGGCATTTTTTGTTTTTAATTCATGATTTTGCTATGCTAAATTAGCCTTGTACACATAGATACATATTCAGATCTCTTTTGTGTACAGGAGGGATATTTGGAGGAAAGTTAAGTCTTATAAGAATAGCGTAATGTTTCTAAGCAACAGAAACATTATTCTTGCTCAATTTTATAAATAGCATCTCCAAACAATTTTCAGAGAAATGGACCAGTCTGCTTATATTCACTGTTTCTAAAATTGAAGGCTGAACCTGATTAGTAAGATAACTTTTTTTTAATCAATACACATGGTAACATTATATATGTGTTCTTACAGGTGATGGTGAACTGAAACAGGACTCTGTATCATGCCTTGAAGTAAGTAGAGTTTGTATATTAGTGTTGTTGCTTATTCTATCACATCATCATGATTTATCTCTTAATACAGTGGTACCTGTGGTTAAGAACTTAATTTATTCCGGAGGTCCGTTCTTAACCTGAAACTGTTCTTAACCTGAAGCACCACTTTAGCTAATGAGGCCTCCTACTGCCACCACGCCGCCGGAGCACAATTTCTGTTCTCATCCTGAAGCAAAGTTCTTAACCCAGGCTACTATTTATGGGTTAGCGGAGTCTGTAACCTGAAGCGTTTGTAACCTGAGGTACCACTGTATTTTGTCCCAAGCTTCTGCTAGAAAATGGAAACTTGTGATGGCAAACAAATGCTTGTTTATTTTCATCTGAGGCAAGATCAGGGGAGGAGGGCTGTTTACACGATAAGTTCTGAAAAAACAACAACACTTTAACTATCATTTGTTCAGACCTACAATGTGAGATTCAGAATTTGAACAGAGTTGAATTAGACGTTGGCAGTCACTGAGAATCAGAGGTTCTGGACAGATGCACATAGACCCTGCTTGGTACCTTAGGTTGATAGAACTGAGAGTGTGGAGCAATCTGAGAGAAGAATTCCATAGATATACTATCAAGCTAAATTCATTTTATTTTAACTTTTTTTTGTTAAAGTTTATGAAATCTGTACGTTTTGGGGAAAAGCACAGTTTTGAAATACTGTGACTTCAGAATAGGCATGATCTAATCAAGAAGTTGTTTTGAAATAGTTCAGTATGTAGAGCACAGGACTGAAGTCTTTTCCCCCAATACATTTACAAACAGTAAAATGCCTAAAAATAAGAGGAAATATAATGGGCCTATTGTGTGAAGGCTAATTCATTGCTAAGAGATGAGTTTCCTTATATCAATCATAGTCTATTGTAGGAGGTTATGCCATTGCAGTATTGGTACAGCTCGCATTACATTCTTGGTCCTAATTGGTATAAATGTGGGTCCTCTCTACTAAGTGATTAAGCACCTGCTTTACATGCAGAATGTCCAAAGTTCAGTCCCTGGTGGATTTGTGGATTATTTAGATGTGAGGGAGAGTTGCATGAGTGACTTGTATTTCCTGTTGTTGTGCAGCTGATGTGATGTTCACAAAGGATATTGAATAAGGGAAGTTATGGACTCTGCATAAAAATCTTACACTGCCATTATGGAGACTTGTAATTTATTTTTTTCTCTCCTTTGGAATTCTTGTAATGAGCAGTTTATGTGCTACAGAAGTTTATAAAGACATACAGAATTGCTGAGCTTGAAGTTCTATATGGTATGAACTAAAGTGTTGAAACCACAGCTGTACAGCTTTATTGTTGTTAGTAAAAAAACATTTTAAGAATAAGTATGATAATACTCCTGTTGTATCCTATACTGAATCTTCATCCTTGAAAGTAGTTTTTATTGCACCAACTCATTTTGAAGGAGTTCTTGTCTGCATCTACGTGCCAGGCTACTTCTGTATTCTGCGCAGTCTACAAAGTATTCACAATCATCTTTTGAAAGCTAATATGTAGGGGATTTTGAAATTTTGAAATCAATTAATAATCTACTGAATCATTTCCCCAGTGCTATTCTTTTACTCTCAGATTTTATTACTCTGCCACTACTGAGTGGTTGCAGACGAGCAGATCATTAAAATATTTATTTTGTCAATTGTTCTCCTTTTTCTAGATTTGAATTATTCATATGTTTCTCTTGGGTTGCTAGCATGTTGTTGAGAATGCTAATTGACCTTATTTTATTGTTTGAAATAATAAGAGAATTGAAGACATTTTTTTCTGAACTGGATGATTCAGATTCAATTCAACATGTCTTTTCCAAAACATTTCCCCACTTCTTTCTATTTCCCTCTTCTGTTTTGCATTGTTTAGACAGTTTTCAATTTCCAAATATGCAGAAAGGATTTTTATACTTTAAAATTATGCAGGATTTTTAGATTCGTTTCTTAAGAAGTGCAGTGCTGGGAATTCTACAGTTAATGTTGGATGCAGTGTTTTGGCACACTCAGAACTCTTCGTATGCATTATATCAGTAATCCTTCCAATTGACCTACAAGTTAGACCAGTATTATTATCCCTATATTGCTGTGGGTGGCTGAATGTCATCTAGCACGTTCATAGCATAGATGTAAGATTTGAACTGGGGAATTTTCACAGCTCATATTGTAACCCTATGTGTCTGTCTGTCTGTCTGTCTGTCTGTCTGTCTGTCTGTCTGTCTGTCTATCTATCTAATGTTCACCCTGCTTTTCAAATGAAAAAGGCCCTCATATTGGCTTATAAATATCAGTAATAAGACAGTAAAATAAAAAAATTCCTTCAGTAGCACCTTAAAGACCAACTAAGTTTTTATTTTGGTATGAGCTTTCGTGTGCATGCACTTCTTCTTCTTTCGTGCATGCACACGAAAGCTCATACCAAAATAAAAACTTAGTTGGTCTTTAAGGTGCTACTGAAGGAATTTTTTTATTTTACTTCGATCCAGACCAACACGGCTACCTACCTGTAACCAGTAATAAGACAGTCCCTGCTCATAGGCTTACAATCTACATGACACAAAAGGAAAAGCAATTTGGAGGGGGGGAAGCAGATTTCACAACTAGTTATTAGATAATGTTTTAAAGGGGATCCAGGTTTGTTGTTCCAGAAGAGTTTGTACAAATCATCATTAAATATAGAATCACCAAGCGTATAGAATACCAAGTCTTGCTGAAGAAGAAAACAGCATGGTGTCTGCAAGGATAAGCACAATAGGGTTCTTTGAATATCAATCAGCATATAGATAAAGGTGATCCAGTCAAAACTGTGAGCTTCGCCTTTTTAAAAACAGGAAGTTACTTCCTGAAATGATTACCTGTTTCAGTAATATCTGTATTTCTCCATGTAAATCTTTTCTACTTCCAAGTGAAAAGGTAAGGTAAAAGGTAAGAGGCCAAGGTCTTATACCCACAGATATCTGAACAAGTGCCCTGTATGTGAACCTGCTGTTTACTGATTCTCTTAGACAGCTTAGTGTCGTCGTCTTCATTTTCATTTGCAAATCAAATATGGTCCAAACCCAATTTGTTTTACATGGCATTTTTTTGCCTACAGTATTTTTCCATATTTCATGATATACAAGTAGCACTGTGGTTTACAAGTGAGCATTTAGTCTTCTCTGCAATCATTTTGCAGCTGCTGAATATTTATATTCTTACATCAAGCATACATGAATCCTGCTATAATTCCTTAATGTAAATGTGACATTTTATGCTGACTTTGTAATATGCAAAGAACATTCTGCTGAAGTAGGATAAATCCTTAAAAAAAACCCAAACCCCATTCCTGACCCCCTTACCTAGTACAAGTCTTTACTACCATTGGCTTTCCCTGTTTCACTTTATATTGTGTATGACCCTTGGTAAGTAAAAGTGTAATTGGCGTCCTTGTGCAAGTAATTTCCTTTATGTTTGGTGGGTCAGCTGGTTGCTTTCTTAAAATAAAATTTGATCCACTAACCACTCTGAGCTGATCCCTAATGAATGATTAGTGTTATTGGTTCTCCTGGAGAACTTAGGAGTTTCTTCTTCAGCATAACTTTATTTGCTTCCATTCTTTGGTCCATGGTGTACATGGTGTCTGTTGGACTTTTTAATCCCTTGTATTAACAATATCTCCATTTTTGTTGCTCAGTTCTCCTTCTTTACCTTCCAGTTTCTTTGCCACATAATTCCTTTTAAACCACCTTGACCTTTCTATGGTCAGCTTTACTTGATTTGTAAGGACATTTCCACATTCAAAATTCACCAGAATAAAACTTCTCCAGTGCTTCTTTACATGCCCTTCTTATGGATGGGTCATTAGTTGAGCTTGTAATTGTGGTGAGCTTGGCACTATGTATTCTGCATTCTGTATAGCACTAGCCTTAAGAACTTAAGAGACCCGTTGGATTAGACCACAATACCTGGTTTAGCATACAACTTCCCACAGTATGGCTGCAAGCAGGGCATGAAGGTGACAGCACTTTCCTGCTGTTTTCTTCCCAGCAACTGATTAATATAAACTCAGAATTTGGCTAATTGCAAAATTTGGCTTGCAGAAAATGTGGCAGTGTGAAGGGCTCCTGTTCACAAAGCCAGCCTACTATATATGCTGTCTTTATGAGTGTTTTGGTGTTGTTTGGGGAGATGATACAGGTAATATGCAAACCGGTGACACTGCATTTCCTATAATGGCCTTATTCAGATGCTACATTAAACCATAGTTTGAGACAAAATTTCACACAGAGCTGCTCCCCTATGTACGCTGCCGTACTGCAGACAAAACAAGCCAGTTTGGTTCACTGTATTGTCTGATCCAAGATTCTTGATTTATTTCCTCCAAACAAATCGTGGGTGATAGATAACCAAGGTTTTACCCCCCCTTTAGTTAATGCTCGTAGCTCATTTGTAAGAAAACAAGCCATGAGCCTAGGTTAGGTGAGACAACAATTCAGGCTATGCTTCTTGATCTGAGGCATGGCAGCAACAGGAGTAAGTGAAGAAACAATGGTTTAATGTGATGTGTGAGCCAAGCCAATATCTAAAGTAGAAAATTTGTATTTTCCCCTGCAGACCAATGTGCAAGCTGCAACCACATTAGGACATCTGGCAATTCACACTAGGAAGACATGTGGAAGTTAAGCTTCAGGTGTTGTTTATGCCAGGCTTCAGGTTAAAACTGCACGGTAATCATCATAAATTAAATCACAAAAAATGAGAGAATAAAATCATGTAGGTTTTTTAAAAGAACAAGAGCAAATGGACTACTGAGAGAGAGAGCTAGAGGTAACCTTCCAACCTAAATTTAAATGTTCTTATCCATTATTTATTTACATTATGTGGTGATCCAAGGAGGACCTGTGGCTAGATTGGAACCACAACTGACAAAGTTTTGCTCCATGCAATGGATGTCCCACAAAGGTTTCCCCATATAAGGCCTCATTTGCAGATTTTTTTTATGTTTGAGGATGTTTGTACGCAGGGTATTACAAAGAAATATGGATAACACAGAACAGAAGTTACCCGTGGTTCCTGATACCCTGCCTCTTCACCATCAAATAATGGCTTTCATTAATACTATAGAAGTTACTACTTCCAGTGATAGACTTGTCTTTTGCTTCATTTTCTGAGGTATCATTGCAGTGATTTGGTTTAATGAAATAACATTTGGTTTAATGAAATAACATAACTATGTTATTCCCTATGTCTTAACAATTTAAATTCTACTCAAGCACTCTCTATTTTAATGCAATACTTATTTGGATTAGTATTCTGATGTAGTGTCAAACATCAAATACAGCTAATTTTCTCCCATATAACTGGATTCCTGTATTAAAAAAAATGTAAGCTCTCTAGGAGAAAGAGAAAATGCTTGAGTTTTTAGAAATTGTGTAGACATACCCTCAGGTTAAACAGAGAGCACAAGCACCCAACAGAAGTCATCTTAATGTTTCTGCTATAGACTGCTTTGTCACATGTACGTCTCAATGAATCACACAACCAAGTATTGTGTTTGCCATGGATACAGTGTGATGTTTGGCCATGATAAAATCTCTGCTTATCCAGGCATCACATTAGATGCCCTAATCTGTTTCATAGGGCTGCAATTTGGGGATGAGAGAATAATACAGATGTAAAGTACATTGTACGCTGAACTATGGTGTTGAAATGATTGATAAGTAGTCACTTATTAGGCTTGGCTAAGCTGGATGTTGGGATGTGGGTGGCGCTGTGGGTTAAACCACAGAGCCTAGGGCTTGAAGATCAGAAGGTTCGAATCCCTGCGACGGGGTGAGCTCCCGTTGCTCAGTCCCAGCTCCTGCCAACCTAGCAGTTTGAAAGCATGCCAAAAAGTGCAAGTAGATAAATAAGTACCGCTCCGGCGGGAAGGTAAACGGCGTTTCCGTGTGCTGCTCTGGTTTGCCAGAAGCGGCTTTGTCATGCTGGCCACATGACCCAGAAGCTGTACGCTGGCTCCCTCAGCCAATAATGCGAGATGAGCGCCATAACCCCAGAGTTGGTCACGGCTGGACCTAATGGTCAGGGTTCCCTTTACCTTTTTAAGCTGGATGTTGCTGTGCTTTGTTGCTAGACATATAATGCAAGGTGGGACTTCTGTCACAAAATTCAAGTTTTTGTATGTGTGAGTTCTCATCAGGGCAGCAATACTGAAGTCACCATCTGATCTCAGCGAGCTAACCAGCATTATTATATTTTCAGCAAATAGTGAACTGCTTCTTTATATTTTGTCGTATGCTGCATCCTGGAACCTTCAGGATTTAAGCTTGTATGCTACATCTAGAGATGAGGTAACTGGAGAAGGATGTCCAGACTTCTATCTATGACTTGCTCTTGAATTCTATTTATTGATTCTTGTTGCTCAAGTACATAATGCTCCAAAAACCAAACCAAGTGCCTATTAAGTCAGCAAGTGTCATTGCATGTTTAGAAAGGAGAAAAATAAATCTGTATTAAGCAAATCCACTTTTCTGCACTTAGCTCAGGATGCTGAATAGAGATCATTATGGCTTTCTAGGAAAGCTAAGAATTAATTCAGTTAAATATGGACTGCAAATAAACATTGCCACAAACTGCTGTCACCAGCAATTGATAATGGTGATGAGTTTATAATCTGGATTGCACAAATGGCTATTATTATTATTATTTTAAAGGCTTCCAATCTGTCCACTTCAATTTTGGGTTTAGGGATTTTGCATTATCAGTGTAATTTCTGCTGAAATGAAAATAACACATGATGATAGACATAGCATGAAATATCCAGCTATAGTATTGTGTGCTTTGTATATAGCATATTTCAATGGGACACATGTTAAATATGTCTTTACTGAAACATTTACTAAGTGTGATGGTGGTGGTATAAAATTATCTCCATAGAAATAGAAAATAGAAATACTTAATGTCACTGTACCACTTGTTTACAGTGAGATTAAATGAGCCCCCCCCCCAATCTCTCAGTCCTTGTTATACTCTCTGTGCTGTTGTACAACCACCAACCCCAAAGTCAGCTGCAGTGTTGCTGTCTTCCATTCAGCAGCCTCACGGCCCACAGGTAGAAACTGTTCTTTAACCTGTTGGTGCGGCTTATCATGCTTCTATATCTCCAGCTCGAGGGCAGGAGTTTAAAAAGGTGCTGGCCAGGGTGTGAGTCATCCCTAAGAATGTTCCTCACTCTTCTGAGGCAACAGTCTCTCGCGATGACATCTCGCGGACTCAGGGGAAAGCCCACAATATCGTGTGCTGTCTTCACCACCCTCCGTAGGGACTTTCTGTCCATGGCTGTCAAACCAGCGTACCACACCGTAATGCAGTATGAGAGAACACTTTCTATCGTGGACCGATAGAAGGAAATCATCAGTTGCTGTCCAACCTTGTTCTTTCGCAAGACCCTAAGGAAATGAAGGTTGGGCCTTCCTAACCACCTGGGCTGTATTGACATTCCAAGTTAGGTCTTCACTAAGATGGACACCCAGGTATTTAAAGGAAGAGACTCTCTCCACACAGCCCCCCCGATATACACAGCCCCCCCTCCAATATCCATGTAGAGGACTGAGTTGGCCAGTTTTCTGGCACACCCATTGAGAAGTGGCCAAAATACACCAGTTTAATAATGTTTCTTCTTGGAACAGTTTGTGGTGTTCTGCCAATTGCTTCCCTTTCACCTACTGTTTGTGTTCCATATGTTGTCTTTCCCATTTCAGTGCATCAAAAAATTGGGGGAAATTGCAGGGGATTGTTTTTCTGAAAACCCAATGAGTATTCACAGTCTTTTCAGCGTTTAAATTGGGAAGGTTATTATTCTACCCAATCTCAGTACCTGATTTTCTCTTCCTGGTGAACCATTTTCCTACAATGAAGATGGCTCCTTCCAGATTGAGAAGTCTTGTAGCTGCTGTAGCTACAAGTAAATATATTGTAGCGATTGAAGGACAGCATTCTTGGATATCTAATGGAGAAATAACTTCATAAAAATAAAAATAATAAAAAAGTAGGGATGAGGGGGAAATTCCATTCATTTTGCATCCTAGATTCATACTTTCTGAAACAATTCATGAATTGAAACACAGCCATCATGTGAGAGTCACACTTCTCTGAATTTTGCATTGTAGTTCTCCAGCCAAGGAGTGTGCACAAAAATGCATATGCTAAAATGTACATTAAAAATATGTGTACAAATAGAAATAAAATATGAAAATACATTATATAAGAGGAAATTGCTTTGCATATATCAGACAAAAAATGTATATTAAGTAAAGTTCACAATGAAAGGGTGGTGATGATGAAGAAGATGATGAATATTGGACGATTCAGGACAGATAAAAGAAAGTGCTTCTTTATGCAGCACATAGTTAAACTATGGAACTGACTCCCACAGGAGGCATGATGGCCACCTACCTAGATGGCTTTAAAAGAGCATTAGACACAGCTGAAGGCAGCAGTGCTTCTGATTACCAGTTGCTGGAAACAATAGGAGAAGACTGTGCTCTTGTGCTCAAAACCTGCTTGACAAAGGCATCTGGCTGGCCACTGTAAGGACAGGATGCTGGACTAGATCAATCACCTGATTCTGCAGGTCCTTTTTATGGTTTTTGTTTATGTTCTTCATACTTTTTTATTCTAGAATGTTGTGTACTTGCAGGCAAAGGGAAATGTTTGATCTAAGTATTCCAACACTGCAAGGAGGGGAAAATGAGTGAAGTTTCTTTAACAAATAGGTTCATGTTGTAACTATTAGTCAGAATTGCATTGTTGAGAAGGTGAACATTGTTGAGAATTGTGAACTAGTCCACATTTTCAGTTGTGGAGAAAATCTGCTAAGTGGAAAAACAAGTATGCATTGTCCTGACACCAAAGAGATTCAGTCACAAATTGCTTACATGTAAGGGCAGCCAAGCACTTCCATTGCACTCCTGAGTGATGTTTTTAAGGCTGTTCCTTGTTGTTATTATTACAATCAAATGTAAAGCAAGTCAAACAGAAGTAGCCTTTTTAAACTGCTCAAAAGTAAGGAGCTAGAGTTCTAATGTGTTCAAAAGTGGCTAGAGTTTAAACATAAAGAGCTCTGGGCTAAACTGATTTTTATTAAATAAAAGAAGGTAAGGAGTTTTTAGTTAAGAGCTGCTGCTGCTGTCATGAAAAGTGCTTTTGATGAACTGGTTTGTAAAGAAGTTCACTATTGTGAAAAATGAAATGGTGGGGTGCTAGAAGGAAAGGGGGGGAAAGATACTGGGTCTGAAAAACATTTCAGGAAAAGAGGTATTTTACTAAGATGGATTTCTTCCCTCAATAATACTAGTGTACCTATTACATTATTTTTCATGACAGAAATTGGTGCATGTTTGGCGCTTGGCTAAGTAGTTACAGAACCTCAGATATTTCCAGTCCTGGCAGACTTCTGGTTTGTTCTGTTTCCCCATGTGATGTAAATAGTGGAGAATTTGTCTTTCCTGAGGGTAGAGCAATAATTCCCAACCTCCACCCACCGACCACTTGTTGATTCTGGTGGACCATTGAATTGGTTTTTTGCCTGTTGAAACAATGGTAATGCACTGTGCTAGATGTTCTGTGGTTTCTAATTATATTTTTATTGCTTCTTCTATTTCTCATGTCTTATTTTTTATAAATTCTAATACAGTGGTACCTCGGTTTACAAACACAATTGGTTCCGGAAGTCTGTACTTAACCTGAAGCAAACATTCCCATTGAAAGTAATAGAAAGTGGATTAATCCGTTCCAGACGGGTCTGCAGAGTCCTCAACTTGAAGTGTACTTAACCCGAGGTATGAGTGTAATTTGTTCCGGAAGTCCGTACTTAATATGAAGCGAACTTTCCCATTGAAATTAATGGAAAGTGGATTAATCCGTTCCAGACAGGTCTGCGGAGTACTTAAACTGAAAATACTCAAACCAAGGCATACTTAAACCGAGGTATGACTGTACTATAGAATACAAAATGAGAAATAAAACAAGCAATAAAAATAGTACAATTAAGAACACATGCAAATATTTTTATGCAGACTTGCCACGGACTACCTGAATGAAGCTTGTGGGCCACTGGTGTTCTGGGAACTATAGTTTGGAAACCCCTGAGTTGGAGTATTTTGCAAAAGCAAAATTTTAGATGTGGATTCTAAGATGTGAAATTTTCAACTGCAGAATCACTTGATTGAGCATGCATAGCCCACTTTTTGACTGGATTCAAGCTGGGAGACTTCTGTCATAGACTTGTTCAAGGACTGAGGGGAGATCTGCTTTTCCTCTTACATTAGTGAAACAGACAAGCAGAAACCCAGTGAGATGGATATGTTGCTGCACTGCACTGTTTGACACTCCAAGGCCAGGCACATTCACATAAAATAAATCTACTCATGAAAAACTGACATTTTGGGATGAAAACTCTATGTTAGACCTCCTTTAGCATACAGTCATACCTCGGTTTACAACCGCTCGGTTTACAAACACTGCAGACCCATCTGGAATGGATTAATTCACTTTCCATTACTTTCAATGGGAAAGTTCGCTTCCGGTTAAGCACGCTTCAGTTTAAATACTCCACAGACCGTCTCGAATGGATTAATCCACTTTCCATTACTTTCAATGGGAATGTTTGCTTCAGGTTAAGTACAGACTTCCGGAACCAATTGTGGTTGTAAACCGAGGTACCACTGTATTAGTATGGGCAGGAACATTGGAACATCTATAGCTGTATTTCATTAATCTATTTAGTAGTCTCCATTTTTGGTCCAAAGGACTCTCAGAATGACTTATATATTAATAAAAGAACAAAGTGAAACAATAGAGATACTATGCAATAAAGCAAAACATAGTGCTAAAAATATCACCGCAAAATAATGCATGTCTGAGTAAAATAAAAATAAAAATTAATAGCATCATTCCATCAGCCTTGCAGTGAAAAAAGACAGTATCCACAAAGAAGATTTGTATTGATTAAAATGTCCAAGGTGGATTTATAGATGTCAAAGACATTGACAATTTCAACCCATATTTGCTGCATTAAAAACAAATGCCTCAGAAGGTAGACAACTGTCACCATATATGTGTCATCATAAAGTATGGAGGGCAAGAGATCTTGCTGTTCATGCTTAAAATGTGAAAGGCAACATCAGGAATATCATAAAAATATTACTTACACTTTCTCATTCATGCTACATGGCTTGGAAATTGTTGTGGTACTTTTGAATTATAGAAGGTGCTTCTGTAGAAAGTAGCAGGATATGGTTGCTGGTGCCTTTTTGTTAGTCGTCTTTGGCAAAGTAAGGGGACAATAAATATTAAGCCATACAGGTTTTATGGGGTAGAATGCTGTGTAAATTTCAGATAAGCTGAAATTTCAGATCACTTTGAATGATCTCAACAGTGCTCAAGTAATCCATATCTAGGCAAAGCTCAGTTCAGTTGTGCAGCATGCAAAAACCGGATCACTCCTTAGAGTAGACTAACAGCAAGTTGGGTTTATCATGATGAATGTGGTTTCTCTCCAGTACTGGGTTGTATCCGACTGATTTCTATTCAGAGAAGACCCATTAGAATTAATGAACCCAAGTTAGTTCATTTCAGTGGGTCTACTCTGAGTAAACATTGGCTCAAACTAGATCACTGGTAATAGTGAGCTTTTGTAAAACCATTCAGAAATGTTCTAACTACTGCACACAACAGAGTATGGAATAAGTGATAACTTCACAAAACATGTTCCAGTGCTGTGTGTAACATGGCCTAGTTGCTGCTGTATCATAAATCTGAACTGACCTAACAGATATTTGCAAAAACCAACTTACAGAAATTATATTTGCAGCACCCTTTAGCTGGTTTCTAAACAACCTCAGAAAACTGAAATCCTTCTATCAGCCACCAAACAATTATAGCATGTAACAACATGCCTCTGTATGTGGCCTTTCAGCCCAGTTTCTTACAAGAGCATTATTGTCCAGTCCACTTTCCTCCTAATTGTTTTTTGTACTTCATAATTTATCATTACTATTATCTAGCTAAAGGATACTTAATAAAATGATTTTGCGTTGGATTAAGTAGAATAGTCTCGATTCTGATTCAAAGCAGAAACACCTAAGAATTATCTTCATGGAACTTAAACCCTTGGAAAACTGAGCTGTGCTGCATGAAAAACCTAACAATACTTTTGGAATGAAACTCACTATAAATGAAACAAAAGTAATCCACTCACCCCATCTGTCTCTCTTTGAAATGTTTGTTTACATTTTCGCTAAACATTTTCCTTTGCTTCCCAAGGGATATGTAGTGGCTGGTAATGAATGAAAGTGCTTTATCGCATGCCTCGTGTTCAGCTGAAGTTTCCTTTCTATTGCTTGCTGCAGTGTCTGCAGTAAAATATTTATTGGCTTGCTTCTGTTGTGTTGAATACTATACTCTGCACAATGCTCCCTTCTTCCATGCTATAAATTTTTATAAGTGTAAGAATATCACCTCTGGACATATCCACCTACACTTTAGAACTGGGTAGTGGTACCTTTCTTTCAATCCGAGGGCAATGTTGTGGACAACCTTGTGAACAGCCACATTCCATACACTCCAACATTTCTCCACTGAAAATAGGGATGTTATTATTATTCAGCAGCAGCACCACCACCACCAACAACAACACCCTGGCCATTTTGATTGGGTTGCTCCAGGCTCTCAGGGCAGCTTCCAACATATATAAAACATTAAACATTTAAAAACTTCCTTATAGAGGGCTGCCTTCATATAACTTCTAAAGGTTGTATAGTTACTTGTCTCCTTGGCTCGGGGGTGGGGGTGTCACATAATAACTCCATACCTTCCAACATTTCTCTGATTAAAATGGGGACATCCTAAGGAAAAGCGGGACATTTCAGGATCAAATCAGAAACTGGGGCGCCTTCTGTAAATACGGAACTGTCCCTGGAAAATAAGGACCCTTGTAGGGTCTGACATTCCAGTGGTGGGCAGGGCTAGAGGGAAAATGGGTAGAGTTGTGAATCTGACTCTTAGGTTTTTATAGAAGCCTACATTTCAACCACATAAAAGGCAGAAGTTTATATGGTTTATATGCACATGCCCTTTTTTCTATCTGTCATCCAGGTAAGCAAGAAGCATTATTACACTTCAAAGACTCATTTCAGTCACAATATAGCACTTGTGGTGGTGGAGTTTCCCACCCCACTTTAGGAGAAGATCTCAGTTTCGTATTTGGAATTTGGACTTTTCAGAGTGTAATTTGGATAATTTTTTGTAAAATTCATGATCAGGCTATTCTCGGGGCCCTAGGATAAAAGGCTCAAAGAAACTGTTTTTGCATATTGAATATGGTATACACTTTTTATATTTACACAACATTTAGATAGGAATACAGGGTGCAGTGTTCAGATCAGAAGAATCTTTATTTGCATCAGCCATTAGCCATAGCAATAAAATAAGGGTGCAATGGTTTATAAATGGAATAAATAATCTTCACTTTCAGTACAAAAAACAAATCTCTGTTTTGTTGCATTTCCAATGAATGCTTGGAATCAAATAACTTGATTGTTATTTGTTGATACACAATAGCAGCCAGAGCCAGCTCCAGGTTTCTTGGGCGCCCTTGTGCACAGCTAATCTATCAGTGGGCCTCTGGGCCCCTCACTTTCCTCCTCAAACCACACCGTCCCTCTTAGTCCCATCCCTTCAAATGAAAACAAAGTTTGACCAATAGGGCAAGCCCCTGTTGTCAAAGAAAAATACAAATTTTAGGGCTAGCATAATGGGATTTCTCTCCACCTCTTCCTCTGTGCATGTCCACACCCTCCACAACTCTACTCAGGAAAGTCAGAAGAACCACCGAAACAGTACATGGGAGAAGAGAGGGGAGATTGTTCCACCTGGCAAGCAAAAATGCTTGCACTGTTGGAATTATCTCCTTAGTTCTACATTTAATTCTGCCCATTGCATTTCGTTACTTGCCTTTTTATTTTTAGTTAACAATATAATTTAGAGGTAACTTCATTTTCTATTTGATGCACAGTTACCTGGGGTAAGTCCCAATGAGCTCATTGGGCCTTCCAGTCTTCTCCTTTGAACCATGCAGGAGGATGAAAGGGGAGGAAATCAAGAGCCCATGGGTTTCTTTGCATTATTTAGCATTACATAGTTTAGCATTGCATCCTAACGAGGTCAATTTCTTTTTCTTTGAGTGGATGCAGTGAAATTCCCGTGAGAGAAGTATGACTCCCAGTGATGTCTTGTCAGCAAAAGACTACAAAAGCTAATGCCACAATAATTTTGTTAGCATTCAAGGTGCCACAAGATTCTCTTAGTTAATTTAATTTTTTTCAAATAATAGCACATCTACCTCTCTGAAATTTGCATAATGAGGGATCAAACTCCTTGGCCCATTCAAACACTATCCTATCTTGCAACACTTCTGAAATCACAATTATCTCATTTTTGTTTGTTAATACATAGTCCAAAAATTGCCTGAACTCTATCTCCTTCCTCTTTGATACACAAGGTTATCTTCAAGCACAGTTCAATGGTTTCTGTGATGACTTTTTTTGTCAAACAAAAGCTGCAAGTTAAAATTACCTACCAGTTGGGAAGTGTGCGAGTATGTGTATAATTTTTTGTTCAGAGTTACATCTCCTTCCTTTTGGCTTTGTTATTGGTAACTGTTATCTGCAGATAATTCTCTTTGCCCACTCCCCACCTTATCCCTTGAAATGGTTATATTTTTCTGTGCCAGATAGGTTTAGTTCCTTCAGGGTCTTTGACATGAATTGTTGTCTGAGATAAATTGGTCAACAAGACTGTCTTATTTTTTTGACCTTATGATCCTGAACACAATATGTAGTGCTTATAAATGTACTTTTCTGCTCCCCAAAGGTTCTGCTTTATTGCTAGACTTCTAGCTTTTGAAAAAGCATAATATTTTCCTAAACCTTTTGTGCCAGATGCATACTGATTGCTGCTAGCTTTTGAATACGATTAATATTATTTTCTTAAACTTTTTTTGCCGGATATGTACAGCTTATTACTAATCTGTATACTCAGTTCAGTGGAAGCCTTTTTTTTTTGCTTCCTTGCTTGTGAAAATATGTCTACAAAATCATGTATTATTTATTAAATTTCTCTACCGCCACCAGCACAGTATAAGGCAGGGTTTATTAATAGCAGCTTGTATACTTTAAGGATCTAGTTTGTTTCAGCAAACCTTATACCCAAACCCTAAACCAGGCATGGGCAAACTCGGCCCTCCAGATGTTTTGAGACTACAATTACCATCATCTCTGACCACTGGTCCTGTTAGCTAGGGATGAAGAGAGTTGTAGTCCCAAAACATCTGGAGGGTCGAGTTTGCCTTTGCCTGACCTATAGTTCAACGATGATTAATCTAAAACTGACATAGAAATTTTCGATCTCTGTACAACCAGGCCAAAAGAGGAGAAGGGAGGGGGGAGTGTATGACCTCAAATATTGCTACAACTCATCCTTACAATGCTAAACTTTGGTTTTACTTTAAGTTTGTTTCTCAGTATTTGTTTTGTTCTTTCCACAGTGAAGCTTGCTTGTTTGGTAGACATTGTTTGGTGGACATGGACACGGGATAGACACCATTCAAATTTGTTTCTGTATGCTTGGAGTTTTATACATTCTTATGAATATACACGCTAGCACAGAGTTAGTGATACAATGGAATAATCTAATTCAAACATGCCATGTCTATGTGATGGATAATGGCATTTTGTTTAGAGAATTTCTTTGTACACTTTGGATGTAGCTGCATGCTAGTGAGCACAGTCTAAGCCAGGGGTCAGCAACTTTTTTCAGCCGTGGGATGGTCCACCGTCCCTCAGACCATGTGGTGGGCCGGACTATATTTTGAAAATAATAATGAATGAATTCCTATGCCCCACAAATAACCCAGAGATGCATTTTAAATAAAAGCACACATTCTACTCATGTAAAAACACCAGGCAGGCCCCACAAATAACCCAGAGATACATTTTAAATAAAAGGGCACATTCTACTTGTGTAAAATCACGCTGATTCCCAGACCGTCCGTGGGCCGGATTGAGAAGGCAATTGGGCCGTATCTGACCCACGGGCCTTAGGTTGCCTACCCCTGGTCTAAGTTTCCTTGGTTCAATCCCCTCTTAGGTGAGGTGGCTAGGTTAGCGTGATATTCAACCTGAAATCAATGTTCGTTCTTGCCTTCTGATAGTAGCTTGTTTGGAAGAAACAAACAATGAGTGCTGATCCAGCTACTCTGTGGTTTGCTTTCCCCAGGTAGAAGTGAAGCATGAAGTGAAGTGAGAATATTCTGGGTGCTTAGACAACATGCCTGCAGGCTAACCTGCTTAACTATGGTTAATGGCTTTGTGTTTTATCTGAATGTTGCCATTATCTCTGTCTTATGCCAGACACACCTAGCTTTCAAAAACAGTGTTTGCATGTGTGTGTTTTTTTAAAAACACAGTGACTTTTGTTTACTGTATCCCCACTTACATATATGGGTATTTCAGGCATTGCTGTAACTCACGTATATAGCACACACAGACCAGTTTTGAAGAAAATATCACTTGCAAAAGATAAATACAGAGATGGTGCTAAAGGGCTGCATTTTCCCTTTGATTTTCTCCTATGCTGGGAACCAATTTTTTGATGACTTTCACTTTCATTTCTGTTCCACCTTCACTGTGCGGTTGTGAATTCTAAATCCATTTGTGCATTCAACCAGCCTAGTCTGTGGAGTATTTTGACTAATGAGGTGTTGCTACCAGCAGTTCGACATTTCTTGTAGCTGCACTGCAAAACAGCTAAAGTTCATTTTAAAGAGAGAATGCAGCCTGCAAAGAGTGCCAAACCAGTAAGAGGCACATTTATTTTCATGCATTCTTCTGAAGAAAGAATCGGAACTGGCCTAGGATCAAATTAAATGTTCCATTTAGTGAAAGATGTCAGCTAGGAATTGATAATGCATTCCAACTGAATGGCTTCAGCATTATCATCCTTCCTGCGTTGTGCAAATGGGCTCTGAATGTTGCAGAAATGTCAAGGTATTGGGGAAAGGTTTAGGTTTAGGTGTGGGTTTTGAATATTATTTCCCAGCAGGCTTTTCAATTCCAGCTTTCTGGTTAAGAAACAGAGAGTATCAGTAAAGTGTCAGCCTTCCTACTTTTAAATATAGAAGCTGGAAAGACAAACACTCAAGAGTTATTATGCTGAATGGAAGCTTGTGATCTATTCGTGCTGCTGACTTTGAATGAAGAGACATACATACCATGTTTCTCCGAAAATAAGCCATACCCCGAAAATAAGCTATACCCCAAAAATAAGCCATAGTGATAGGCAGTTTAACCTTGTAGGTTAAACTGTACCATACTTAATAAAAAAAATAAGACATCCCCTGAAAATAAGCCACCGTGTTGTTGTTTTCTGAGGAAAAATAAATATAAGAAGGTGTCTTATTTTTGGAGAAACACGGTACATATCACAGCAAGGGACTAATTACATGTTTCAGGCAAATATGCATGTAACAGATCTAGGAGCCTCTTTTGGCTGAAGTACAAATGCAATAGATAGATATATAGAACCATTGGCCTCATCTAGAAGGCTCTTATCTTCTTAGAAGAATAAAAACCAGGGTATCTGTGTGCTGTACCTCTGGGTATGGGGCACATTTAAGGAGGCATGTTACATGCCTTCCATATGGCACAACTGGCAAAGTGGGGGGGAGACTCTGACTCACATCTGTTCAGCTCTCTATCATCAGGTATATTCAAGAAATGTTGCTTCACGTTATCTGCTTTCACCCCTGGGCCAGATTCTTTACAATCTCCCTTTTACAGTCCAGTATCCTCAAGAGTCCCAAACCCCAGGGACAGTCAGTTTGTCCCAGAGCTGTCTCAGAGTTCCTGGGGAAGCACTCTCTCAATAAGGAGAGGGATATTCTGCATCAATGCCTTGGACAGACTTAAATCCAGGACTTCTATACCTCCCCAAGCAGTGTGTGTGTGGCAGCTAAATAAGCGTAGACTGTTGGTATTCCCTCTCTAGCCATACCTAATGGAGCCTCAGAGAACACCCTGAAGGACACCTGCAGCAAAGAGGCTAGGGACAGATCTCTGCAATCTGTAGCCACACCTGACCAAGGCAACCAGTTTGCCTAGTCTGTTTCCAGTCTTGTCTTTATTGCATTAGAATATAGGGGATTTTTGGTATTTGCATATCCAAGAATTTAACAGCCCAGAACACTTAGAGTAAAGATACTGGTTTTTTCCCCTCTGATAATAAAAAATGACAACTGGTCCTGCATCAGGCTTAGAACTTGCCAGCTAGGAAGTTATAAACAAAATAGAAGAGTGAGGACAAAAGGGAGCTCATTTGGCAACACCCTTCAAGCTTACCTCCTCCCTTGGGGTTCCAAATGCTTCATATTTTCATTAGCAATCACAAGTTTGGAAAACAGTTGGGGGTGGAGGAGCTTGGAGGCAGTTTGGAGCACTTTGTCCCCTCTACTCCAAATTCTCCTCCTTTAGCCATCTGGCTTCTACAAAATCTGGGTAATTTTGTGCAGTGCTTTTTTCGGGGTGGTGGTGCAGGGGTACACATACCCCTAAACATTTTGTGAATCTTCATACTTTTGTCCATTTACTGTATTTATTTTCCCTGATTTGAACTATAAAATGGTGGTTTTCTTGAGTCAAAATGAGAGTACCCCTAAATATTTTTTTTAGAAAAAAAGCCCTGATTGTGTGTAACACATAGTTGCGAAGGCACTCAAGAAGGCTATATAATCATAGAGTTGGAATGGATCCGAAGGGTCATCTAGCCCAACCCCCTGCAATGCAGGAATCTTAGCTAATGCATCTGTGACAGATGGCCATCCAACCTCTACTTTAAAAACTCCAGTGAAGGAGAGTTCTCTACCTCCCGAGGAAGTCTCACTGCTGAACAGCTCTGTCAGAATCCCCCCCCCCCCGGTGTTTAGTCAGAATCTCCTTTCTGGTATTTTGAATCCATTGGTATGGATCCTACCCTCCAGAGCAGGAGAAAGCAAGCTTGCTCTATCTTCCATGTGACAGCGCTTTCAATAGCAAGATGGCTGTCATATCTCCTCTCAGTCCCTCCTTTCCCAGGCTTGTTGTTGTTTTGTCGTTTAGTCATGTCCGACTCTTCGTGACCCCATGGACCATAGTACGCCAGGCATTCCTGTCTTCTTTCCCAGGCTAAACAAACCCAATTCCCTCAACCATTCCTTACAAGGCTTGGTTTCTAGTCCCTTGGTTATCTTGTTTGCCCTCCCCTGCACATGTTCCAGCTTGTCAATATAGCAGTTTTCTATGAAACTCTTGAACACTCAAACAACCAAACGATCAGCATGCATGTGTGATGAATCTGCTGCTGGGCTGCACACCTTCAAGCAGAAAGCAGCGGATGGTTTCCTATACATAATATTCCAGTCATGTAGAAGACTAGGACAGCTGTGGTTTTGTTTTTGGTTTTGGGTGGGGAGTGGGATGACATTCCTTTTTCTGAAATGTAAAGTGGTAGAGTACAGTTGCTGATTCATGGCATCACCCTGCTGACTAACAGCTTCAGCATGGAAATTCCGGTACAAAAAGTAGCTGGCTTATAAGCTGTTTCCACTTGACCCTGGGCAAACACTGTGAGAAGCAATTGTGATTCTGTTTTCCCCCAGGAAGCTGAAGCAACATAAGAAAACCAGAATGAAGGTGATAAAAATTGTATGTGAATACATGTAAAAGATGCCCTCATCCCTGTTTTCTGGCCATTAAGTGGTATTTTTCCTCATAGTTTTTAATGATAAAGAATTTCAGTCTCAGGGCGCTATTGTTATCTTCAGTAGTAGCCATGAAAAATTGTTATGTGTGTCTGGAGAATATCCAAGTTCATGCAAAGTTTAATATATGTTTTAAGTCACTATTCAAGCTTTGTATGCTGCAAAGGTGAAATTTCACAGTGCTATAGATGGCTTAACTTGTTTTCTGTAGTAATACTGCCCTCTGCTTAAGAAATGCCAAACTTTATTGAATCTGAAGAAGTGTACATGCACACGAAAGCTCATACCAATGGCAAACTTAGTTGGTCTCTAAGGTGCTACTGGAAGGATTTTTTATTTTGTTTAAACTTTATTGAATAGCTGTAAGTGTATGTATTCAAAGGAAGGGCATTTTTATGTATCAGAGGGAAAGGAGACGGTTATACATATGACAACTTCTGAAATGTTTATGCTGGACTCAGGCATCATAAATTTGTGACTCAGTGAAAAGACCAGAAGGAAGGATTCTTAATGAAATTGACCTGAGCTCGTTTCTATTGCTAACATGAGCATTGTTTTTGACAGAGATGTACAGAAGTAGGAAATAATTGTGTTATACACAGGCTTTGTGCCAGGATAAATAAAATAATCATTATTCCATTAGGGACATCTTGATTGCAAAAGGTCACCATGCATAAGAAATCAGCTAATTTACATCTGTATGAATAGCAAAATGGGTTCATCATCATTAATGCTATTGAAATGAATGCCAAAGGGTGAAATTATTATTTGCTGTTCATCTGGGACAATTTGAAGAGCAAGATGGTCAAGTCAATTCTTGTATATAAATATTTTCATTTCCGTCTCTGAGCTTTTCTAGGCATGTCTTGTTTGCTGTGTCTAGCGGGATGGCCCTAAATCATTACAGGCAGAGCCTTTTGTCAGCTGGAACTCACTGGAACTCAGTTCCGGCATCTCTTAGGTGGGTGCCATTGTTATTATAAGAGAACAGGGGAGGTGTCATGGTGAGTTCTGGCACCTCTTTTTCTACAAAAAACAACACTGATTGCACCTGTATATTCCAAAAGGTATGTGGGAGGCTGTGCAAGACAGTTACCACAATATCCCCATGCTGTAAACCTTTTTATTAATATTATGTTACTGATATCTTTACTGAGGGTTACTGAAGGCAGCCCTGTTTAGGGAAGCTTTTAATGTTTAATAGATTATTGTATTTTAATGTCTGGTGGAAGCCGCCCAGAATGGCTGGGGAAACCCAGCCAGATGGGCAGGGTATAAATAATATATTATTATTATTATTATTATTATTATTATTATTATTATTATTATTATATACCACTCATGGGAAAACATTGTCTCTCCAGATGTTTTTGGATTACAGCTGCCGCCATCATCACCACCCAGCATGGCAGCAGTCAGGGATAATGGGAGTTGTAGTACAGTAGCATTGGGAGTCTCACAGGTTTTTCACCCTTGCTGTAGACCAGGCATCCCCAAACTGTGGTCCTCCAGATGTTTTTGGCCTACAACTCCCATGATCCCTAGCTAAGAGGAAAAGTGGTCCGGGATGATGGGAATTGTACTCCAAAACATCTGGAGGGCCGAAGTTTGGGGATGCCTGCTTGTAGACCAGTGTTTCCCAACCTTGTGCCTCCAGCTGTTTTCGGACTATAATCCCCATCATTCCTGACCACTGGTCTTGCTAGCTAGGGATGATGGGAGTTGTAGTCCCAAAACATCTGGAGAGGCACAAGGTTGGGAAACACTGCTGTAGACTTTCATTTTGGCAAGATCCTTCATGAAAGAGAAAGTTAAGAGTTTTACTTTGGTTACGGGGTTTTTATTTATTTCATTTAGCAAAAATTATATACTGCTTGACAGTAAGAAAATTTCTAAGTGGTTTGTGTAAATGCAATTTTAAGATATCCAGGTATTAATGGCATTAAAAACTACTACAGCATGTAAATATCAGTATGGAATTTCCTGGTGGTATCTCCGCCCCGCCGCCCCGCAAATTAAACCTTTAAAAAAAAAACAGGTGTTGTGGACCCACTCACAGTGACCCTGTCCCAGGGAACAAGGCCTAACCTGTAAAGGCAAAACAAAAACAAACAAAAACACAACTGGATAAGACAATGTTCTGGGATTTAAAATTAGGCCACAACTTTATTGATTTCAGATGTAGGTTGGACTTGACTTAGGCACTGGGTACATCTTCTCCCCCTGATGGATGGCTGACGCATTACAGCAGGCATCCCCAAACTCAGCCCTCCAGCTGTTTTGGGACTACAACTCCCATCATCCCTAGCTAACAGGACCAGTGGTCAGGGTTGATGGGAATTGTAGTCCCAAAACAGCTGGAGGGCCAAGTTTGGGGATGCCTGCATTACAGGGTCAAGCCTAGGATTAAGGGCCCAATGCAAGACACAGGAAACTCTGTGGCCCATCTGCTGCATGTCTTGGTTTTTAGGACAGAGCCTTCTTACTAGCCCTCTCAATGGGGTACCCTGTTATTGCACAATTCTGTGCTGGGGGTGGTGCACCACTTTATCCACACGCCTGGTGTTAGCCTAAAAGGATTCTACCTTATCAGCCACAATTGTGTCTATTGCTATGGGTAAGGCAATCCTGTGCATGCTTACTCAGAAATACTGCACTGTTTACTGAATTGTCATCCCATTCCATGCGGCTCAATGTAGCACTTGGATAAAAATAATTTCTTTGTTTGATTTCACTCTGATCATGGAAAATTTCTTCCCAAATTTATCTGAGATAGTTCAACTTAAAATCCATCAGATTCTTGTTTATTCTTATGAATGAAGAATTTACACAAGTGCACATATAGCCAGAGGTTGTTTGAATGTTTTTATTTCAATTTGCCACCTGCAACAATTGGCAAATAGCTTTCCTATTTAAAGCCAGCTTTTAGTAAGCCTTCACAAGCTTTTTTTTATTGAGCCTGTTCGAATGAAGAGTTAAATCTGGGATGCACTAATATGCATTATTGCTTTGTGGGGGTAAAACACTTTTCTTTCTTTCTTTTTTCACTATAAAAAAATAATTGGGTCCGTAGTGACTTTGTAAATTAGAGCTTCCTTATGTGGTGCTGCTAATTTATGCATATCAGCTTTCTGAAATATTCCAGGCTTCCGTAGATGGAAAGATGTGCAATTTTGGCAAGTTAATACTTTGTCTTACTCATTTGCTACTCTTTCTTGATGGCTGCATGGCTACCCGCCCTGCCAACAGATGCATGAATATGACTAGTTCTTGCATTTATTAAGTGTTTGAAATATGTAGCAGGTAATTAATAGGAAACTAGACTCTCATTTCTTCTTGCCAATTATCAAACCTGAGCACAATAAATCTCAACTTGCAATGTAAGAGATCTGCTCTATCCCTGACACTGGTAACTGAGATCTGATGTTAGAACTTCCTCTCTGATACCACCAGCTTCTCTAAAGCATTGGCTTTTCAGTTTCAGAGATTTAACATTGGGATTGTCAAAGAGAGGGTGTGCACCTTGCATGCAAAACAGTTCTGGTCCTGGACACACATCGAACTGCGGGAGGTGAGGTTAAAACCTGTTTCTGGGTGTCTAAATCCATTGGAAACTGCCTGGGTAAAAACCTTGTTGGATGTATATTCTAGGGGGGAGAAGTTTGAAAATGAAGAGTGTTTTTCCTAGGAAGTGAAGATTCTGTTATAATTGATTGTGTTTCCTTGTTTCCCAAGGCCATTGGTAGAATACAGAATATTACTGTTAACGTTTTTGTTTCCTTGATTTTTTTTTAAAAAAGTACATCTCAAGCACTGATTAAAATGTGCTCTTACCAATAAAAGCTAGAACCAATGAGTTGATTAATCCGTCAACTAAAAGTCCATAGTACTAAAATCTAGTTTTATACATTGGGTTTGAGCAAAAGGAGAAAAAAGAATGTGCTTTTCTATATACATCCACACAATAGTTTCTGAAGCGCTGTGGTTCTGTAGTCGTTTTCAGGCTTCTGCAAGTGATGGGACTTTTTGCACCTCCTTTATTTATGCAACATTCTAGTATGAAGTGCAAAGCTGCCTTTCTGTAACTAGGAAACACTGGAAGGGCAGCTTTGAATAGAGTCTGAGGAAGAATGTTCATCTTCCATATCATATATAGGAACACTTTCAGACGTGTGTGTTTGTTAATTAAAGCGCCAGCAAAAGCATCAAAACTGGCAAGTAGAGAAATAAATAATAAACCTGTAATACAAGTGAGTGCTTACCAAGCTTTCATTTAATCAATAGTTAATGTAGGCAGTGATTGCAAAACTTTACTACATGAATTTAATCAGATATGTTTTCTTGGCACGTTGGCGGATAATACACTGATTAATTAATTTCTTCTCCTGGAGTGAGGGAAGCTCCCAGCAGAGGAAATTTGAACAGTTCAGTGTCACTGTGAGCCATAAAACTCTGCCATAAAAAAATGTAAGTGGTCTCTTGCTTAAGACTCTAATACAGCAACCATGATCAGTGCTAGAACAGATTGATGAAAAGGGCTAATGCCAAAACAAAGGTGAGAGTACATTGGCTAAATATAATGATAAACAAGATACTGATAAAGAGATAATTTTCCAAAGCGTTTTAGGAATTTTGAGGGACTACTAATTTGATAACTTTTGATACTTATCTTCAGCAGTTCTTCATAACATCTTTATAACTAAGTCAGGTTGATGGATAATGATCTAGGAAATGCTAACTACTGAATTTTTGTGGCTGAGAAGAGGATTGAACTTTGGCCCATCAACCCTATCCACACTAGTTAAGTGGCTTGTCTAAGCTTCATTTTCATTTTCAATGTTATTCCTAAGAAAACAGGTTAAATATTTCCCCTTTTGATATATATTGAGATTCTTGTCCCATCAGTGTCATTTAAAGGGACTTTCTGGAATTTAAAAGATGTGCTTAATTCACAGAGTTCCCAAACTCTGAACCCTGGGGTCTGCTTTATGGCCTCTGAACACATGCGTGTGTACACATATTGTACACAAGATGTACAAACTAAGAGTTTTTAAAGGGCCTGCAAAAAGCTTTGACCATTCTGTCATTCTGCGCCAAGAGGAGGTGTCCAGTTTACTTTTCGTTGTCATGGAATGAAGCACACCCAGCTATTTCAAGGTTGTACTGTATCCTGCATATCAGCATAGCTTTACTGTAGGGTTGTTTCAGCAAATTCAATTCCTGCAGAACTTACAATGCTTCAATCGCTGGTGGTACCATTCAGCTTAAACACTTCTGATGTGTGTGATTCCACACAGTTTTCTTCCTGTTTCTAATAGGTGAAGTTTCCTGGCTGTTGATAGGCATTTATTCTACCCTATAGACTTTAACAGCACCAATCCAGGAGTACAGAAAGGTGGTTGAATGGACATGCCCTGAGAGAACTTTGTCCTTTTGATAGTTTAGGTAGTGGCTAGCTACTTCCAGATTATGTGCTATTTCTAGGACCTCAGTGATCTTGCCTATTCCCTGCATTCTGTCAAGCAGACATCTAATATGTTATTATAAATTGGTTTAAGCTTCCTGAAGTGAGCTGCCAATGATATGGTATCCATCAGAGTTATTGCTTCATTGTGACACAAAGAAAAGAAGTGTCAAGCCTTCTGTGTTTCTTTCATGATGCTTTCTTCATCTGCTGTCTCGTCCTACTTTCCCATGAATTCCTATTTTAACTTTTCAGTGTACAAGATTTTACAGAAGCCCAAGAAAAGTGATCAGAGACCCACTGTATCCTCTTTGTAGAAAGATACATATTGGGAAGTGGTGGGGGGAGAGAAGAAACATCAAGGTTTCTTAAAATAGCCAAGATAAAACAGAACTATGGTTTAAGGAATAGGTGAAGGAAATTGAGTTTGCCTTATTCAACCTATAATAAGTAATAAAAATGTTTTTTAAAAAGATTCAAAAATTTATACATGCTATATTATTTCTCATGGTTATTGATAACAGAAGTGGTTTTTTGTATTTTATTTTCTACGAATACTGACTTCTTACAAAAGAAATTGAACACTGTGATCTTATAAAGCTGTGTCCTAAATCAAGCAATATTAGATACATTTATTGAACTGGATTCTTCTCTGAGAACCAATATATCTTTGTTACATATATTTAGGCACCAGACAAAAGCATTTCCCCTTTCCCAGGCCTTTGGCTGATTAACCATATTTGGCCCTTTAAACTATGTGTGTGTGGTTATTGTTTTTGTTTGTATTTTGTTATGTATTTTTTGTTTTTATATTGTAAACTGCCCTGTGATCTTTGGATGAAGGGCATTATAGAAATTTAATTGATTGATTAAATAAATAAATAAATAATAAATATAGGTCTTACAACTTTTTGATGGCTTAGATTTTTTGGGTTAACCCCCCACCCCCACCCCACCCCACCCCATCTAACCAACTACTGCTATTTCTAGCATATTAGAACAAAGCAAAAGCACCCAACCTTGTTGGGCCTGGGGGTATATTTGGAAATCTAAGCAACTTCAATGGACACCATGAAATATCCATTTCACAAAAGAAAAATTAGTGATTCTCAAAGACTACCAAGTAATAAAATAGCTCTGATGAATCAGAAGAAAACTAAAATACAGACAAAGCAGCCCACCCTGCAGAAAAGAGGCAGCCCCCCCCCCCACAACCAAACATTCCCCTGAAAGGCCCCAAACTCAATTTTAAAAATCAAGAAATTGAAGAAGCAAAGGAGTTGGAAGGTTCCTTAGGGTATGTCTCTATAGGTGAAGTTTTGTGTGAAGTTTTGGGGACCCCAAAGATAAAGAAGCATATGTGAAATAACTGTATCTCAAAATAAGGGAAGCAAAACAATCCACTCAGGATTGTTCATGAGCCAAAATTTCAGTGCCAAAAGACCAGTGGTTCTTTGCAGAGGTGCATTATCTCAGTTTGACTAAAGAATTGCCAACCTTTCTGCTTCTTATGTTCCTGCCAAACAGAGATATTTCTGCCCTTAAAGCAGATATTCAGGCCTGCTTAAATGATGAGCAACAGTTGCATCCAGACCATCCCATTGCACAGATTATAGGGCAGGCATCCCCAAACTCAGCCCTCCAGCTGTTTTGGGACTACAGTTCCCATCATCCCTAGCAGGCCCGGCTCTAGGTAGATCCCCGGTGGCGCAGGGCACCACGGCGCCGGCCCACCAGGAGGGCGCCGCGAGCTGCGCCCGCCCGCTGGCCGGCCGGTCCGCCAGTTCGACGCGCAGCTGCGCCCGCCCGCCCACCCACCGCGCTGGGAAACGGGGCGGGGGGGCGCCAGAGGGATCCGTTGCTCCACGGCGCCAGGGGCGCTTAAGACGGCCCTGATCCCTAGCTAACAGGACCAGTGGTCAGGGATGGTGGGAATTGTAGTCCCAAAACAGCTGGAGGGCTGAGTTTGGGGGTGCCTGTTCTAGGGTGATCACCTTCAGCATGCACACAGATTCACCCAAATATTGTTGGCTACTATAAATTCCTTTACAAAATAAGAACTTCAGTGATGTATTTAAGTTCCTGTTTATCAGCTGTCCAGGGAAGGAACACTGCAGTCACATCAACTACTGCCTTGTTCTTAGAATGGCCGTGGCATCTCTTAGGAGGATATACCTGATTGCCCTTCTAGGAAGAATTTAAGTTGTCATAAATCTCATGATAGGTTTCTCAGGGGAAAAAATAAAGCAGAAAGGGTATGGTGTTGGAAAATAACACAGAAGCTTGGAGTCTCACAAACCAAGCTCAGTTAATGGGAGGGATTGCTCAGGTGGTGTTAAATGCTTTAATAGACATCTTATCTTGAAAGGGGAAGAGCAAATAGACAACACACAGAGGGAAGGGAAGCCTTTCAGAATCCTGTCTTTCAAAAATGGGTAGAATGAATCAGCTCAAGGCTCAAGGCTCCTGATTCTCTAAATCCTTCAGTTAATGGAAATTTTGTTTTTTTCCAGGCAAAAGATCCAAGAAGATGGATCTGGACTTCAGTACTGTAATACTATTTGTCCTCATAATAAGAAACACAATCCTTTTCAAATCCTACCTCTGATTTTGTCAAGGAAAATATGCAAAGCAACAATACAAAACAAACAATGAGTTAATAAGAATATAGTAATGTTAGTAATGTTAGTAATATGGCAGCTGAGGATCTAGCATGGGAATTAATACAGGAATGAGTCTGAGGGTTAGAAGAGGTCACTGTAAAGTTACCTTTCCCTAAACAAATACAGCTAATAGATCTTTCAGATCTTCCCACATTAATTGCAGATTAAAGAATGTATAGCTTTCTGATTCACTAATTATTAAAGATGAGTAAAACTCAAGCAATCTCAAATATTGTGTGTGTGTTTGTGAAAATGTACCTTTCCATGATATCTGCTCTATCCTATTTAATGCAGTAAGTCGTTCTCTTGGGGAAAACAGATATGATTTCAATTATAGTGAACATTTTGTGGTAAAGTACTTGGGAGTAAATTTCTGAAAAGAAAAATGATCTCCCTTGTTGCCTTTTTCTTGATTAAATGCTATAACTTCATCTATTATTAGTAACCTCAGTCACACATGAAAAGATAAATTTTGGCTTAGCCTAACTGAAGGATGCTTGAGGAATCTGATCTTTGTGAATTCCATTACAGAATGACCTGACTCGTGTATCTTGGACTAAGGTACAGTTCAGAACTTAGCTGTCTAAGCACAGTTCTTGGTGGTTTTAACGCATCAAAATATGTATTTTAATGTATATTTTGAACTGAATTCCTTAGAAGTTCATAGATGAATGAGGGAATGGAATAAGAGTCATGGTAAGGTAAAGGTAAAGGGACCCCTGACCATTAGGTCCAGTCATGACCGACTCTGGGGTTGCGCGCTCATCTCACATTATTGGCCGAGGGAGCCGGTGTATAGCTTCCAGGTCATGTGGCCAGCATGACAAAGCTGCTTCTGGCAAACTAGAGCAGCACATGGAAACGCCGTTTACGTTCCCGCTGTAGCGGTTCCTGTTTATCTACTTGCATTTTGACGTGCTTTCGAACTGCTAGGTTGGCAGGAGCTGGGACCAAGCAACGGGAGCTCACCCTGTCACAGGGATTTGAACCGCCAACCTTCTGATCAGCAAGCCCTAGGCTCAGTGGTTTAACCACAGCGCCACCTGGGTCATGGTATAAACATACAAAAGATGTGCATACCAACAATAGAGGAATTCAGCTGAGAGGAGCCCGGTTGACATTCCCCGCATTGAGCAGTTAAATGAGCCCCACTGTTCTGTCCACTCACCCCTGGGCTGAATCTTCCCCCTTCTGCGCAAAGCAGCTCTGGCAATCTTGCCCCTTGTGCGTGAGCGGCAGGAGCGCCGGGGCTGACTCAGCTAGGGAACAGGAAGCTTCCTGATCTCAAGCTGAACTGAACCCACAAGCTGCATTGTTCCAGTCTGTGAGTGACTGGGTGAAACTGCCTCACTTTCCCGAGGTGAGAACTGGGGCAATTTCACCAGGTGCCTCGTGGGCAGAGGCACAATGTAGCTTGTTTTTTTCAACGTTGCAGTATATCGCCAAACCTCAGTGTTTGGCTGCCGATATACCGCGATGTTGAAAAAGCTGATATCGCCCAACCCTAGAACTAACCAGATGTTAATTAAGGTTTATTAATTAATTATTGTATTTGGCCTTTCAGAATAACAACTTTTGTAATATGGAAAGCATACAAACTATACCCTATGTCTGCTGAATTCAAGGGATTCCAACACCTTAAAATCAGTTTCTGCTCAGTCAAAAATGTAATTTTAAATAAATTTTATATAAAGACTGATCTCTGGGCATGCATGTTTGTGTATCCGTATGTGTGAAAGAACGGGGGTGGGAATCTATACACACTGAGAGAGCTTTAATTACTTTTGTCATTTTTTATGCTTCAAAGGTTCCTTGATTTAGGTATTAGAGAAATTTTACATGTTGGAAAATGGCTGTGCCACGTAAACTTTGTAATGGGAGGCTTTGATTCTGCACAAACTTTAAGGGTGTTTTCACTCATATGCTGTGGTTATGTGATAAATCTTTTTCAGAAAGTGGGAAGAGAAACAGTAATCACTGAAATGATGAAAGTTCGTTTACCTTAAAAGTCCGTTGTTCAACAATGTAAAATGAATCCTTGATATGTCTATATGATCTAGCGCTGGTTGTAGCAATAATGTTTACTAATGTCTTACACAAACAATATTTGCAGTAAAAAAAAGAATTATAGAAGGTATGGGATTCATTTATTTTGTTTAGACTTTGTTGTTGTTTAGTCGTTTAGTCGTGTCCGACTCTTCGTGACCCCATGGACCATAGCACGCCAGGCACTCCTGTCTTGCACTGCCTCCCGCAGTTTGGTCAAACTCATGTTCGTAGCTTCGAGAACACTGTCCAACCATCTTGTCCTCTGTCGTCCCCTTCTCCTAGTGCCCTCAATCTTTCCCAACATCAGGGTCTTTTCCAAGGATTCTTCTCTTCTCATGAGGTGGCCAAAGTATTGGAGCCTCAGCTTCACGACCTGTCCTTCCAGGGAGCACTCAGGGCTGATTTCCTTAAGAATGGATAGGTTTGATCTTCTAGCAGTCCATGGGACTCTCAAGAGTCTCCTCCAGCACCATAATTCAAAAGCATCAATTCTTCGGCGATCAGCCTTCTTTATGGTCCAGCTCTCACTTCCATACATTACTACTGGGAAAACCATAGCTTTAACTATACAGACCTTTGTCGGCAAGGTGATGTCTCTGCTTTTTAAGATGCTGTCTAGGTTTGTCATTGCTTTTCTCCCAAGAAGCAGGCGTCTTTTAAATTTGTGACTGCTGTCACCATCTGCAGTGATCAAGGAGCCCAAGAAAGTAAAATCTCTCACTGCCTCCATTTCTTCCCCTTCTATTTTCCAGGAGGTGATGGGACCAGTGGCCATGATCTTGGTTTTTTTGATGTTGAGCTTCAGACCATATTTTGCGCTCTCCTCTTTCACCCTCATTAAAAGGTTCTTTAATTCCTCCTCGCTTTCTGCCATCAAGGTTGTGTCATCTGCATATCTGAGGTTGTTGATATTTCTTCCGGCAATCTTAATTCCGGTTTGGGATTCATCTAGTCCAGCCTTTCGCATGATGAATTCTGCATATAAGTTAAATAAGCAGGGAGACAATATACAACCTTGTCGTACTCCTTTCCCAATTTTGAACCAATCAGTTGTTCCATATCCAGTTCTAACTGTAGCTTCTTGTCCCACATAGAGATTTCTCAGGAGACAGATGAGGTGATCAGGCACTCCCATTTCTTTAAGAACTTGCCAAAGTTTGCTGTGGTCGACACAGTCAAAGGCTTTTGCATAGTCAATGAAGCAGAAGTAGACGTTTTTCTGGAACTCTCTAGCTTTCTCCATAATCCAGCGCATGTTTGCTATTTGGTCTCTGGTTCCTCTGCCCTTTCGAAATCCAGCTTGCACTTCTGGGAGTTCTCCGTCCACATACTGCCTAAGCCTGCCTTGTAGAATTTTAAGCATAACCTTGCTAGCGTGTGAAATGAGCGCAATTGTGCGGTAGTTGGAGCATTCTTTGGCACTGCCCTTCTTTGGAATTGGGATGTAGACTGATCTTCTCCAATCCTCTGGCCATTGCTGAGTTTTCCAAACTTGCTGGCATATTGGGTGTAGCACCTTAACAGCATCATCTTTTAAAATTTTAAATAGTTCAGCTGGAATATCATCACTTCCACTGGCCTTGTTATTAGCAGTGCTTTCTAAGGCCCATTTGACTTCACTCTCCAAGATGTCTGGCTCAAGGTCAGCAACCACACTACCTGGGGTGTACGAGACCTCCATATCTTTCTGGTATAATTCCTCTGTGTATTCTTGCCACCTCTTCTTGATGTCTTCTGCTTCTGTTAGGTCCTTACCACTTTTGTCCTTGATTATGGTAATCTTTGTACGAAATGTTCCTTTCATATCTCCAATTTTCTTGAACAGATCTCTGGTTTTCCCCATTCTATTGTTTTCCTCTATTTCTTTGCATTGCTCATTTAAGAAGACCCTCTTGTCTCTCCTTGCTGTTTTTTGGAAATCTGCATTCAGTTTCCTGTATCTTTCCCTATCTCCCTTGCATTTTGCTTGCCTCCTCTCCTCCGCTATTTGTAAGGCCTCGTTGGACAGCCATTTTGCTTTCTTGCATTTCCTTTTCCTTGGGATGGTTTTCGTTGCTGCCTCCTGTATAATGTTACGAGCCTCCATCCATAGTTCTTCAGGCACTCTGTCCACCAAATCTAAATCCTTAAACCTGTTCCTCACTTCCACTGTGTATTCATAAGGGATTTGATTCAGATTGTATCTTACTGGCCCAGTGGTTTTTCCTACTTTCTTCAGTTTAAGCTGGAATTTTGCTATAAGAAGCTGATGATCTGAGTTACAGTCAGCTCCAGGTCTTGTTTTTGCTGACTGTATAGAGCTTCTCCATCTTTGGCTGCAGAGAATATAATCAATCTGATTTCGATGCTGCCCATTTGGGGATATCCATGTGTAGAGTCGTCTCTTGTGTTGTTGGAAGAGAGTGTTTGTGATGACCAGCTTGTTCTCTTGACAGAACTCTATTAGCCTTTGCCCTGCTTCATTTTGAACTCCAAGGCCAAACTTGCCAGTTGTTCCTTTTATCTCTTGATTCCCTACTTTAGCATTCCAATCCCCTGTAATGAGAAGAACATCCTTCTTTGGTGTCATTTCTAGAAGGTGTTGTAGGTCTTCATAGAATTGGTCAATTTCACTTTCTTCAGCACCGGTAGTTGGTGTATAAACTTGGATTACCGTGATGTTAAAAGGTCTGCCTTGGATTCGTATTGAGATCATTCTGTCATTTTTGAGATTGCATCCCATTACAGCTTTTGCCACTCTTTTGTTGACTATGAGGGCCACTCCATTTCTACTACAGGATTCTTGCCCACAGTAGTAGATATGATAGTCACCCGAACTGAATTCGCCCATTCCCTTCCATTTTAGTTCACTGATGCCCAGGATGTCGATATTTATTCTTGTCATCTCATTTTTGACCACATCCAGCTTACCTCCATTCATGGTTCTTACATTCCAGGTTCCTATGCAATATTTTTCTTTACAGCATCGGACTTTCCTTTCGCTTCCAGGCATATCCGCAACTGAGCGTCCTTTCGGCTTTGGCCCAGCCGCTTCATCAGCTCTGAATCTACTTGTACTTGTCCTCCGCTCTTCCTCAGTAGCATGTTGGACGCCTTCCGACCTGAGGGGCTCATCTTCCAGCGTTATAACTTTTATATGCCTGTTGTCTTTGTCCATGGAGTTTTCTTGGCAGGGATACTGGTGTGGCTTGCCAGTTCCTTCTCCAGGTGGATCACGTTTAGTCAAAACTCTCCACTATGACCTGTCCATCTTGGGTGGCCCTGCATGGCATAGCTCATAGCTTCTCTGAGTTATTCAAGCCCCTTCGCCACGACAAGGCATTGATCCATGAAGGGGTGTTTAGACTTACATACAATTGAATTTTAATTTGCTGTTTAGACTTACAGCAAATTAAAATTCACCAAAATTATTGCTGAATATAAGAGGTAAGTGAGGTTCAACTCGACTTCCTCTCCTAATGGAGGAATTATGAAATATAAATAGCAACAAATACTATTTGAAATAATAAATTTATAATTTACATGCAACTTATAATTGTAAAGGTAAAGGGACCCCTGACCATTAGGTCCAGTCGTGACCGACTCTGGGGTTGCGCACTCATCTCGCATTATTGGCCGAGGGAGCCGGCGTATAGCTTCCAGGTCATGTGGCCAACATGACAAAGCCGCTTCTGGCAAACCAGAGCAGCACATGGAAACGCCGTTTACCTTCCCGCTATAGCGGTTCCTATTTATCTACTTGCATTTTGATGTGCTTTCAAACTGCTAGGTTGGCAGGAGCTGGGACCAAGCAACGGGAGCTCACCCCGTCACAGGGATTCGAACCGCCGACCTTCTGATCAGCAAGCCCTAGGCTCAGTGGTTTAGCCCACAGCACCACCTGGGTCACGTATTTATTAAACTTTCTCTGCCATTATTTCACTTATTATGTGAGCACTTTAGTTAGGATAAACATAGTTAATTCACAGAGAACTTACAGTTCCTGTATCATATTGCCTTCAATTTGAATTAACTGTTTTTTCCTTTGGTAGTGTTGTCACACAGTCAGCTGACTACTGTGCTGTTCTGAGGAAGAAGGAAACCTAATTGAACTAAAGGGGAAACTGGCCACGAAGTAGCAGCCCACTGCGACTGCAAATGATGCTCACTCTGGAATGCCAGATTTGTTGGTGCCTTCATGAGGAATTCCATGCAAGTTACGCTTTTGGTGAAAGGAGGCAATATTTACGAAAAGTGCTCTCCCATTCCAACTACACTTTAATGTCACATACCGTAATTGCTAATTTAAGTAGAGCGTTTATATAACATTTAGTCCCCACAGTTTCAAGTTTAGTATTTTTCACCTCAGCAGTTCCTGCTGAAATTAATAGGAATACTTTTAGAGTAAATCACAGTTGAACAGTGGTAGACTCAGGTTTCTGCATAATTAGAAACCTGCTCATCTTGATTTGCCGAGGCTCTGATGTCATACCAAGGAGAACCAATTTAGAGAGAATGCACTTATGGGAATAATCCAGCAGTGAAGCCATGGACGCTTGGTATTTAAGGGATAATCATTTTCATGCTGGCAAGGTAATTTTCATGAGAAAATGAATGGCTCTCATGTGTGATTGATAACCTTAAAGCCTGTTTATTGCTAGCATTTTCCACTACCACATATATTACAGCTAGGTTAAAGAAGACAGAATCACCATAATGAACATATTCAGAAATTAAAGGCAAATGTTTCTTACTGTCTGAAGGCTTAAAAATGCTGTGCTGTTTCTTTCTTTCCATAGTGTAGTTGCTCCATGGATCTGTTTTGATTAATTATTATGCAAGACAATGGCTTACATTTTAAAAATGCTATGAGCATTAATATTACTGTGGCTGCTCTATCAAACAGTTCAGCATTTTCCAGGAGCCCATTGCCCTCCTACCACTTATCTTCATATTAATGATTAATTCATCTTGATGGCTAGGAACTTCCCTTCATTTTTCTGAGTTTGGCAGTACCCTTGGTTTGGCTACAGTGCTGGCTCACAAATAGCTAGTATCAAATGCTCTGCTAGTAGGTAATAGGGCTATCAGAGAATTTCAATGTAGTGGTTGCTAAGTTATATGATATTCTCTGCTTGTAGACATGATAAAAAGATTGGCACAAGGCAGTGAAAGCAGAAGGCTTACCCCAAAGAGCCCTGGGAACCATATTTTGCAAAGGGTGCTGGGGACTGTATCTCTGTGGGAGGGGGGGGAGCTACAGTTCCCAATACATATTTCAGAGCTAGTTAAGATGCAGGTCAGCACTCAAGACACAGAGACAAGCAAAAAAGTTGGTTCTCTCCAAGAAAACAGCATACAAGGCAGCAACGCCTACAAGCAGGACTGGCCCCTATGAAACAGTTGCCAAGACTGAAGGTCTTCACCCTTCTACTTCCCTCTAAGTCTCCTCCCCTGCCAGATGATTTCCAAGCAGCCTCAAACTATGCCAGATGTGCTAGTTGTTGTTCTTCTGCATGCATAGCCCTCCGTGTCCTTGGAGACTCGGGGGTGGTGGAGGAGGTTTGTACAGTAGGAACAGCAAGCTCATAGGATGCTTCTGCAGCATCTGTCCCCTCCCCTGTCTCTGCTTCATCAGCTGAGTCTGAACTGCTTTCTGCACCTGACTCCTCTTTCTCACTAAAGCCTGTTGCCTCTTCAGCATCCAACTAATACTGGCCTGAACTCTGAGCGTTCCTCCTTTAAGGCTTTCCTAGGAGTTCCCCTGGGAACCCAGGTGGTGCTGTGGTCTAAACCACAGAGCCTAGGGCTTGCCAATCGGAAGGTCGGCAGTTCGAATCCCCGCGACGGGTGAGCTCCCGTTGTTCGGTTCCAGCTCCTGCCCACCTAGCAGTTTGAAAGCACGTCAAAGTGCAAGTGGATAAATAGGTACTGCTCTGGCAGGAAGGTAAACGGTGTTTCCATGTGCTTCTCTGGTTCGCCAGAAGCGGCTTAGTCATGTTGGCCACATGACCTGGAAGCTATACGCCGGTTCCCTCGGCCAATAATGCGAGATGAGTGCGCAACCCCAGAGTCATCCGTGACTGGACCTAATGGTCAGGGGTACCTTTACCTTTAGGGGGGGGTTCCGCGGCTCATGCCTCTCACCACTTCTCTTCATCCAGCCAGTCCCTGACACAAGACTTTTGGAGGGGGAGCATGTGCTTTAAATTCATGGTCTGTAACACAGCCTGTGGGTGTGGATATTCTTTCCAAAGAAATGCCCACACCTGTGGCAAGGGGATGGTCAGGAAGGGCAGTGGACTGACGCCACTTCCAAAGATTGCAGCGTGGCCATGTTGGATTTCAATTGCTGAAGGGGAGGGGAGGGGGCAGTTACTCCAGAGTACAGTCCTGCTGGCATCTTTGATTACATAATCATAAATGTCCTACAAACTCTTTTGGGTCCAGCAGAAGTGATACTTATAAAACTGAGCAAATAAAGGGGTAATGCACATTAATCCCTAGACTAGAGGGTACCAGCTTTTTATATTCTCACTCTACTTCTGTGAAGGAAAATTCCTCACTTTGGGGCCACAGTTGTTTGGAGTTACAACCCCTTTGGCTGTACTCATATGCACATGAGCATGTAACTGACTCTTAGCAGGATTTACAGGGACAATATTTTCCTGAAAGGAAGAAAAATCTAGCCAGAATAATTGAGGCAATAAGGTGTTAATGACTGCAGTCCATGCATATTTGTTCAATTGGTGTTTGAAGATGTATGAAACAAGGTACAGTCTTGGAGTTCTCACCCCAGCCTGCATTTATTCCAGGCATCCCCAAACTTTGGCCCTCCAGATGTTTTGGCCTACAACTCCCATGATCCCTAGCTAACAAGACCAGTGGTTGGGGAAGATGGGAATTGTAGTCCAAAACATCTGGAGGGCCAAAGTTTGGGGATGCCTGATTTATTCATTGGCCTTGGTTTGTGTTATTTGTAATTCATTGTATCATTTGTAGTTTATTCTATTCATCTGCTCTTCTGTATAAGATTACATCATTTCTTTTTGTTAAATTGGATTTCTGTGACTCAGTTTGTCTCTTACCTAGAGGACAGGTTGAGCCATATAGGATGACCAACCCTTTATCACAAACTTGCTATAGCCACATGAGTAAATTAATATTTCCCCATGTTAGTATAAAAGAACAAAACAACCATTTGTGTCAGTAGCTACCAGAAAATAGCCACTGGGATGACTCTTGATATTTTCATTTTCATTTAGATTTTGTTTTTGTTTTTTAAGTGATATAGTTTCAGTCATGTTAGTAAGACTCATTTGCAAACAATCAGTTCAATATTCTCACAGTGACTCACTTCTCACAGTGCAGTTAATGGTCTACTAACCTATAAGTTAGAGCAAGGCCATAGATTTTTTTAAAAAAATAAACAAATAATAAAGTTTTTTTGAGCAGTGACAGACCCTAATTGGTTTGACACAAATCCATTAAAAAGCTAAATGTGCTAATTCATAAAATGTTAATGAAAGGGCCCTATAAATATTGAGGTTGAACAGCAATGGATGCACTAATAATCATGTGTTAATAAGTTTTATGCAAAGGATTGAAAATTAGCATTTTGATTTGGACCGACTGTATTCAACAAACATCACAATTTTTGACACAACACTTCAAGCATGGAATGTTCAGGCTTCCAAAAGGAGTTCATGTGCCGTTCCTGGTGATTGCCCAGGATATTAAATAGTAAAGCTTGCTCACGATTCATGCATTTTAAATGCTCAAACCTAAACCTTGTCAATGAGTTAAAGCCTATTTCCCCTCACCCACCAGGACCCCTGGGACTTGTAGCCAAGACCAGAAGGGAGAAAGTAGCACTCCATACATCTGTCAGAGTGCCTGCTGCTACCTCCTCCACCCCTCTCCCTTCCTCAATTAAATTTTGATGCATTTGGGAAGACATCACTTCCTGCTGAAGTTTGGATTTAGGGTAGCTGTCCTCCTCTGAAAGGGTGGGGGATTAATCCACTTTTCTTCACACTATTGACCATAGTATCTTTCTGGACTCTGTGGGAGTCTGTTGCACTGTGTTGTGGTGTCTCCAGTCGTATCTGCAGGGTCATGTCCAAAGAGTAATATTGGGAGAGATGATTGTGCTCTTTCATGTATTGAAGAAGCCCACTGTATTGCAAGTTATATTGTTCTAAACTAAAAGAAATACTTCGCAGTTCTTCAGGAGGGGGGAGGAAAAACCATTCTCTATTAAAAGCCAGTGGGGACAATCAGCTGCTTTAACTTTTGTTGATACTGCTTTCAGTGATGCAGTTTAGACAGTTTTAAAATGAAATATTCATTAATAGTTTTGAAACATGTAGTCCTGCAGTCTAGGATATCTTAATGTTCACTAAATGCATTTCATATAGAAATGGTATTGTACCCAAATTCAGTTTGTAGAGCTAATTACTTTTAAAAGCTTTGGTTACGCTTGTTAAGAATAGATTATTCCCCATCATTGTCCTTACTATGGAGCTCACTTTAGAACATTAAAATTTATTAGAAGTGCTGACATAAGATGCAGTGATACAGATATTATAGTTCTCTGAAGACAGAAGTCTAAACGCTGAAGTGAAGAAAATTGAAAAATATTAAGTGTAAGAGAAGTTGTTCTTTTTCATAAATGGAAAGTAATGTGATACTTAGCAAGGGTGTGTAATCACAGAAACCTGTGTACAATTAGACAATAGATTGGATACTGTAACCACATACAATCAGTTTCTAATTAGCACACAATACACCTGAATTAAATATAACTTTAATTCATCTCAAACTCTAAATCATGAAGGAGAAAAATGGTCTTCCTCGTTGGCTGGGAGAACGTTAGCTGCATTAGGGTTTTCATACTTTGTTTTCCTGCACACAATCCCTTGCATTGTGTCAGAGACCACTCTCAATATCCTCCAATGTCAGGTAATAGATTTATAGATGGCACAGCAAAGGGGAGTGTGCCTTAAAGCACCACACTTACCGAGCAAAATGAATCTGAGACTAAATGTCTTTCCTTGGAACTTTGTCTTCATCCAGCCCTGCCTACTATCCTTGTCCTAAGTAGTGCCTGTTTCTTAATGTGTGAAATAACACTCTCTACTGCAGAACATTCTCCATTGCAGTAGAAACAAGTATGCAGCAATTTTGGGGAGAAACTGTTAGTTGATTTGACTTTTTTAAGCTCTTTAGATTTATCTGGTCCTGGTTTATAACTAACAGAATTCCTCTTTCCCTATTTTTAACTCTTCATCTTTAATCTATTGCCGCCTATCTATATGTTGAACTGCTCTTATTTTAGAAGGCTGCACTTGAACATACATATTTGTCCAAAAACAGCTTGGCTATTCTTAGTTTAATTTATGATATTTATGTGCTTTCCATAGGTGCAAACAAAAAACAAAAAAACCCAACAACTTCCAGCACAGTGTGTGGAGAGATGCTAAAATAACACATAAAAACTACAAAAATAAAACGAAACTTAAAATGTGGTAGAATCTAGACACATATTAAAAATGTTGTGAAAGCGCTTTTTAAAAATAGTTTTGAAAAATATATTGAATTTGCCATAAGCTCACCATTCGCCCTCTAGTGTCATATTTGTATAATGCATTTAAACACTTAAAATATTGTATTTGCAGCTGTATAGCTGAATCCTGTGACTAAGGCATGAAAATTCAGCAGAATGGCTGAGCTAGGTGCTGAACTCCCAAGGCAAATACAATGTTACCAATTAAATGGTAAGATGTTGTCAAGATTGGTGCCAGGTGAGCCTCTCTGAGGAGCGCATCCTGCTGACAGAATGCCACAACCTGTTCCCAGTCACCATTCACCTGATTCCAGATAGTGCAGGGTAGGGGCAGGGGAGAAGAGAGGAGGTAATATGATTACCAGATCTCCCAGGGCAGCAAAATAGAATGAAATCACGAGTGATGAATGATACAGTTGATGTGACTTTTGACCTTGAACATTTTGGAGGGAGAAATCTTAATGGCCATGTTTGGATGCTGTGCTAAACTAAGGTTTAGTTTGGCAAGATGTAAACAATCCTAGCCTCTTCCTAGGCTCTCTCACTCTCCTTCCCATCACTCAGATTATTTCATTTCCATCCTTGGTTATTTGTGCTTCAAAACATTGTCCGTACATGACAAACTGTGGTTAACAATAACTATGCTTAGTTTTAAGCAACCCAACTGCTGAAGTGGATGCTTCTGAATGTCTTCTCCTGGCTGAGTGGGTAGAGAAGAAGAGAGGGGCGTTGTGTGGCCAGGCTTACTAATGTCTTACAAAACCAGAGGTGGCTAAGCTGCAGCTCTCCAAATACTGTTGGACTGTCTCACAGCAGCTTCATTCAGTCAGGGATTATGAAAATTATATCCACCAATATTAGCACAGCCACAGTTGAGCTACCTGCAGGCCAGGGCCGTCTCAAGCTGGTCGGGTGCCCTGGCGCGGAGATCGCTCCGGCGCCCCCGCCCTGGTGGGTGGGTGCAGCGCGTAGCACAGCTTCCGCGCAGCTTTGCTGTGCAGCGCCCTCCTGCCGGCCCCGTGCCCTGGCGCCCTGCGCCACCGAGACTACCCCTAGAGCCGGCGCATTCAGAGCAGTGGATAGCTGGGTACACTTGCCCTTGGGCTCGGAGAGCTAAGCTGGTTGGAGGAGCCCGTCAGGGATTGGCTGTTTTTTGTTTTTGTTTTTAACTTTATAACAAGACTCCCATCCCACGCCTCAGACAAGCTCTGCATAGGCCTGGCCACCCCTGCACTTAAACCATGGTTGACTAGCATACAAGCTCAACTATTGTCTGTCTCCTTTCCCACTGGCTGTGTGGCTTGAATCCAGCCATAGTTTTGTTGAAGTCCATGTCATAGTTCCAAAGCTTCCTTTCAGCAAGCGGCAACAGAATTTTCTTTTTCATTAAGTCCAGATATGGCTTGGATTCTGGCATGCTTCCATGAGTAAAGTTGTGTTGTTTACTTTAGATTCTTCTTTTTATTGCCAAAAACAAAACAAAAAAACCCCTCCTTAATCACTGAAGCTTAGTGCACAAATGAAAATCTATATCTTAGACTGTGGTATTCACCCTCCCAGGTACGCACATTAGGCCACTCAACTTGAGCTCTGACTTACAGGGTAATTGTTTAGGAGGTTATGTCAATAGTAGAATTCTCAGTTATATTTCTGAGGCAATGAAAAGGTACAAAGATGTCCTTGTCAGCCTGTCTTCTCCCAATAAAGGTTGAGTGTGATGAAAAGAAGACAGATGGAAGCTGAACAATGAATACATGGGAAGGAATGGCAATGCGAACAAAATGCTGTTTTCCTCTTTAAGTACCAGTTACCGTAAAAACCATTGCAAGTAAAGGAAAATTACTTTTAGGATGGGAGAAGAAAACAAAAAAAATCCATATCAATTTTAGGCCCTTGGACTCCATATAAACTGTTCCTGAATAATCCAGTTTACACTTTTTATTAAGCTATAAATACATTTTTAGAAATCCAGTTGACATTTGGATATTTTATTAAAAACGATAAATGCCAGGGAAAATTGAATTAAGAAAGCTTGTAACATGCTTTAGTACCAGTTTTAAAATTTTGCCTTGCAATAAATGGTGCTTCTTTACCTGAGGAATAAATCTGTTTGAAAACTTGGGAGTAATTCCACCCCCACTTTCATTGCCATAGGCCCTGACCTTTTGTTGATGGCTGGTTTTAACAGCATCACCTTATGTTTTATTCTTTTGGATTTGTGTTAAATTTGATTATATGCCCTGAGCACTAGTCACAGCAAGAATAAGGTTTGAAAGCCAATTCAGTATAAAATGCAGCTCACATTGATGGAGGACCAAGACAAAAGCAAACCAAGTCTGATATATGTGTTTATATAAAGCACCAATGTGCTATTGTATTTCTTGCACTTTCCCCCACAAGTTGATTCCTCCCACCCAGACCCTGCTACCCTTAGGCTATTGACCAAGGGCACTGTATATGGCCCATTAAAAAAGAATGAATGAGCTTCAGTTGTTCTTGCTGTGAGAAGATCCTTCAAGCAGTTCTACAGTTTGTTTGTTTTTTTCTGACTGAGTTGTATTTTCCATATGATGTAACTTACTACGGTATTAGTTACAGGTAGGTAGCCGTGTTGGTCTGATGTAGTCAAAACAAAAAATAAATTAAAAAATTCCTTCCACTAGCACCTTAGAGACCAACTAAGTTTGTTATAGGTATGAGCTTTCGTGTGCATGCACACTTCTTCTGTATCTGAAGAAGTGTGCATGCACACGAAAGCTCATACCTATGACAAACTTAGTTGGTCTCTAAGGTGCTAGTGGAAGAAATTTTTATTTATTTTTTGTTTTTACTATGGTATGTTTTTGACAGCTGCATTTGCTAGGTAAATGCCGGACTTGCTGAACTCTGGCAAGATTTTCAGGAGGAATTGTATTCACCACCTACAGAAATTGGATCTTTGGACTACATTCCTCTATTGACAATTTTTTAACACCTCTACTTTCTCCCTGACTTCCTTTCAGTGGATCTGTATCTCTATCCATCTCTATCTATCTATCTATCATCTATCTATCTATCTATCTATCTATCTATCTATCTATCTATCTATCATCTATCTATCTCCTATCTCCTTTCAGTGGATCTGTATCTCTATCCATCTCTATCTATCTATCTATCTATCTATCTATCTATCTATCTATCTATCATCTATCTATCTATCTATCTATCTATCTATCTATCTATCTATCTATCATCTATCATCTATCATCTATCTATCTATCTATCTCCTATCTCCTTTCAGTGGATCTGTATCTCTATCCATCTCTATCTATCTATCTATCTATCTATCTATCTATCTATCTATCTATCTATCTATCATCTATCTATCTATCTATCTATCTATCATCTATCTATCTATCTATCTCTAGATAACCATTCTCTGCTGAAGAAGGTGTACAGGAGAGGGGCATTGTCTTTATTGACAAGCAAACACACTAATCATCTCCCTTTAGTTGCAAGCATAATTTAGATCTCATGTGACTGGCTTTGGTAATTAGAAAAATAATGAAGTGTAAAAGGCAGCCTCTTTCTGACATTGTGTGATATGACCCACAAAATGCACCAGGGGACAGTGCATTACCTAGATGTACGATTAACATGTCTTAAAATTTGATAAGATGAAAACATTCTTATTCTGAACACTGGACAATTCAACACCTTCATACAACTGTAAATGCATTTGACAACTGTATTATTTTATTCATTCATTCATACATTACTACCACTAGCAACAACAATGTTGTGCAGAATGAAATGAATCAAAGCTAAAGAAAAAAGTAGGTGCTTCCGATAAAAATGTTACACATAGTTCTTTTATATTGTGCACTCTTACAGACAAACCAAGGGTCTAGGCTTCCATTGCATATATTAGCAGAACTGTATACATTAGCAGAATACTGTATACAATAGCAGAACTGTTAGGCGATATGTTTTGTTTTCCTGATCATCCTGAAAGTCTTAAGAAATACTGCAGTGGTGCAAAATATCTGAGCTCTACTCAGGATATATTTGTCAGGGTTTTTTCCCTTTAAAAAGAAGCTACATTGTAAGGATTGTAACAAAGGATTATTAACAAGTAACCTATAGCACGATAAGCAATGGTATACTGGTTCAGTTGTGTATGTGAGTTGCAAGCTATAGAAATGACAAAATAGAACAAAGAACATAATTCTATAACCATCTGATCCAATGCAAATAAGTCAGTAAAAATATGACTTATAAAAAATAAACTTAAATCAGTTAAAGGAATATTTATATAATGTCTCTGCCTCAGAATTTAGTGAATATGTGGTCAACCCACTTCCATGATACTTTAGCATCTGTATCTAGGCTGCACCCATATTTGCCTCCAATGTAGATCCAGGTTTATTGAAAACCATGGCTCCATCCTTTTCTGTACTTGTACAACTCTTTACTAAGCAGCTAGACAGCATAATATTTGGCAGTTTCTGTCATATCATGGAGGAAGAGCTGCCAGGGAAATATGCTTCTATTGCTCCTATCAGTAGTACAGGGAGCTTAAGCTTTCTTCAGTTGTTAATGTTGGATCCCCCACAGGATAATTTAGCAGCAGTAGCTTACCCTTCAAAGTGTACTGCTTGCAGATGACTGATGGCTATATTGGAGCTTTAGAGTTTGTGCAATGGCTTATTAGAATGACCCTCAACCTTTGGAGCTACAGATTGGTTGTTCATCTAAGCATATCAAATGGGTCAGCTGAATATAAAAAAATACTGTTTCATGGCAGGTATCTATTATAACTCTCTGCAAGTGCCCTAAATAGCCCTGTAGCGTTTTTCTCCCTTGCTTGCTAAAAGCGCTCAGAAAAGAAAAATAATAATAAAGTGAAATCATCTAAATGATGGTGATTGAGCCCATTAAAGAATTTTCCCTTTAAAGTGTGCATATATATACATTATATAAGCCAGGAACAAGCTGTGTCAAGCTTCAGTTCAATGCTGCTTTGAATGCATGGATTATCAAGAGTTCAAAAATGATTTTTTTAAAATGGAATCTCTGACAGATTCCTGACTAAAGCATCAGTGCCTAGCAGGACGGTAATACACTGTATAATGTGACAGCAGTTCATGCAACAAACACTTGAATAAAGCCCTTTTCAGGTCTTGTCTGTCCAATAAGGCTAACCTCATAACTGGCCGTTAAAGTTGAAAAGCCTTGTGTTTAGCTCCACCAGTATGGCTTTTGAAAGACAGCATGAAGTTAAAATGATAAAATTTTAGCCACATATACTGAGACAAATTGCATATGTGTAGATTAGGGCTTCAACCTTAAATTGGTTAAATTGATAGATCAGTAAACTTAAATTATTTTAGTTTATTAATGGGTAGAAGCCAGTTTTTATTGGGAAGGGCAAAACTTAATTAAATATGTGAATTATGGGTAGATTTGTTTTCTGGGTTTTGTTTTATTTATTTAATACTACTGCAATGAAAAAAAATTAAATGAGGAATAATAAGTTACATTATTCTCCCTTCAACATTTCTTCAAAACATTTTTGTTATCCATTCTGCAGATTTTTTTTATATGTAAATTTTTAAAATTGTAATTAGATAATTAAAGGGCTAAAATGATGTTTTTAAGATTGAATGTTAAATGATGAATGCTATTAATGAATGTTATTAAATGTTGATTATTGTAATTGAAAGAGTTAACTTCATCCCATTTTTTCTAAAGTACTTAATCAAAATTAATACTTTCAGTGAAGCACTCAGATATTCAGTTGGCTTAGTGCCATTCATTTCTGTAAATGAAATGACAGAAATTTAGTTTTTGTTTTTATCTTGAAATGGGGAAGAGTGTTAGCTCATCAGAATAAAACTGCATGCCTAGCAGAAAATAAACAGTGCATTTAGTGTGACTCTATAATAGTGGCTTTTATCTGCAAATACTGGCATATCAGATGCAAGACTTTATATTTGTTGCTGGGTGTATGTAATTTTGCCCTGAATTGCATTGCCATAAACTCACATTCCTTGTGATTGCCAGAAAAATCCTTATCATACTACCCTCAGCAATGTCATTCGGTACTAGTAGGTGGCCACACTTTACATTTGCTCTGGATACTTCATTCTATTTAATCCCTAACAAATTTTCTCACCCAGCATAGCTGCTGTGAAAGAAATTGGAGTGGTTACCCTCTGTGTTTTGATACAGTTTGAAAAATGAAAGGTGGTAGACAGTAAACCAAACACAGCATGCCAGTAATTTCTCTAAAACTGTTGATGTTCCAGTGCTGTGAGCCTATATCCTAGTGAGATGTCAATGCTTTTCACTACAAAGGAAATAGTAGCGCTAAAATGTTTCAGCTTTCGTATACGCATCTGCTGAAACATTTATATATTTATGCCAGAAGTTTAGAGGCTTCATTGTTTCCCCCTATCCTTCATGCCTAACTCTGGCTTGATCCAAGCTATACTGTAGTTGAATTAGTGGGAAAAGCCAGTGTGGTGTAGTGGTTAAGAGCGGTAGACTCATAATCTGGTGAACCAGGTTTGCATCCCCGCTCCTCCACATGCAGCTGCTGGGTGACCTTGGGCTAGTTACACTTCTCTGAAGTCTCTCAGCCTCACTCACCTCACAGAATGTTTGTTGTGGGGGAGGAAGGGAAAGGAGATTGTTAGCCGCTTTGAGACTCCTTAGGGTAGTGATAAAGTGGGATATCAAATCCAAACTCCTCCTCTTCTTTCATGTGGAATTTAGTTTGTTACTTGTGAGTAAGCATTCCAGTCTATTGAGTAAACTGGCAAACTACTTATGCTTTCTCAGAAGTAAATCTAGGGTAAGCTGTCCATCTTGCTGCTTGCAGTGATAGGATAGCACACCTTTCAATTACGAGCTGTTCTCGTGTTTTTGATACCATCAGCCATGGTATCCTTTTGGAATGATGTCTGAGTTAGGGGTGGGTGGCACCACTTTGCAGTGGCTCTGGTCCTACCTAGCTTGGTGTTTCCAGAGGATGATGCTTGGGGAGTGTTCTTCAGTCCCGTGGAGCCTTCAATACGGGGTTCCAAACAGTTTGATTTTGTCCCCTATGTTTAACATCTACATGAAATGGCTGAGTGGGTTTATTTGAAGTTATGGAATAAGTCACAGCAATATGCTGATGACACACAACTTTAATTCTCCTTTACATCTGCAAGTGTGGCAGTGAATGTGCTTGTACTTTGTCTTGCCTTGTTAATGGACTGGATGAAAGCAAATCAGCTGAAGTTCCATCCAGATAAGACTCAGCCACTGTTAGTGGCTGGTTCTCTAGACTGGATGGATGGCAAGTTGCCTGGTCTTTATGGAGTTACACTCCCTCCGAAGGAGTTGGTGTGCAGCTGGGGAGTACTTCTGGGTCTATTGCTGTCAGTTGAGGCTCAGGTGGCTTTGGTAGTACGGAATGTCTTACATCAGCTTTGGCTAGTGGCCCAGCTGCACCCCTATCTGGACAGGAATAGCCTAATGCCTGTAATCTATGCTGAAATGCATTATACATGGGGCTACCTGTGAATATAGTTCAGAACTTCAACTGGTGCAGAATTTAGTGGCCAGGTTGTTCACTGGGGCAAGACAGTTTGAGCATATACTGCCAATCCTGGTCTGACTGCACTGGCTGCCAATTCGTTTCCAGGCCCATTACAAAGTGCTGGTTTTGACCGACAAAGCTTTAAATGGCTCAGGATTGCCAATCGCTGCAGCCACCAATCTGTTGGGAGATAATGCCGAGGCCTTGTGCCTTGCCCCAATGCGGCGTTGCCTGGGATTCATCACTCTGGTCTCCCATCACGCTGATATCCTCCTGGGACATGAGCACATGACTAGCAGAGTCCAAAATAGAAGTGTTAGCCTTGAGGTGTAACGTCTAATTCTTATTTATTGCAACAAAATCAAACATAACAGTACAAAGTAAACATGGCTCCTCTTTCTTTTTCTTCCTCGGAGAGAACACTGAAACAAAACATCACTGTGAGAGAACAGTGGGAGGAAGGGAGCAAACAGTGTATCTCCCTTTCCGCTTATATAGCTTTAACAATCAGCAGCTGAAATGCATTACATACAGACACGTGATCCAACAAACCTATATCTGCAGGGTGGGTGGGTGGGTGAAATCCTAACACAATCACCTGACCAAACGCCACTCACAATCTCCTCCCTTGCAGCTTCCACTGATCGCCCATCCCCCCTCTGCACTGTCTGTGTATAAGACGACCATCAATTTTTAACATTTATAATAAAAAAAACTGTCTTATACACAGAAAAATACAGTATATTTGTATGAACCCTGGTTTCAGCTTAACTCTTAGCCATAAAAGTTTAGTGGTCAGTGGAGCCTGTTTCGCAGGGGGCGCTTAAATGTGAGACCTTAAATATGTATAATCACAACAACCAGTTTCACAAGAGAGTGATGAAGAGTTACATATTCATCAAAAATCTGTCAGTTTCTGTTTAAATTTTGCTATCAAAAGGTTGCCGGACTAAACTGAGAATCACCTTGAACATGTTACAATACTTTGTCTGTGGTTTACACTGGTGCATATCTGGCATGAAATATTTATTTCGAATTAAGAATTCAAATTCTTTTTTGCTGTAAGTCTGAAAAATAATTTTGAATATATTTTTTTGGTGGGGAGCAAATGTGTTGTTTGTGGATGGGGGACTTCTTGATTATTCCTACATGATATTTCAGTCTATAACAGACCTTATTGCAAAGCAGCAATAATTTCAGTTTAAGCGATTGTCTGTGGAAACAAAGAGCAGCTAGGCGGCTTGGTGTGTCATCAGGGAGAAAGAGTATGTTTTCTATCGTTATCCAGAATGGCATTTGTCTGCTCCCCAAAAACTTATTTTTATTTTATGACCCGGGGGGGGGTTAATTTTATCAGTCTTCAGGTTTTTTTATGACTCCATGAGAGGCGTCTCAAGAGAAATGTAATTGGCACTTCCTGTCTAGTAATGATTTCTTTGAGAGTCTTGATGTTACGTGACAGATCTAAATAAGATCCTTAAATATCATATTTAAGTAGCTTTAGCAGGAAAACATCAAAAAAGTCAGTATTTTTTGATCTAAGAGAGATTGCTTCAGCTAAGACCCAGTTACCTTAAAATATATACAGAGGAATGAAAAACTGAGATATATCAGACAACGTAAAATAATCCAGTTTCTTTATGCAATGGTGATTGCAGTAGACGGTTCCATCCTACAGCAATAATTGCCTCTAACTGTGTCAAATCCAATGACTTTTCCACAATGCAAGTGTCAGCTAGGATGTATTAGCTTGACAGAAAAAAAATCTGCCAATTATTTGGTAAGTGTGTAAACTTTGATGCCAAGCTCAGTGAAAGCCAGCTAGCAAAGGAAAAAGTCTTCCCCTGGTGGTTATAGGGAAGCCTGCTCATTAGGATTGTCTCTGGGGATCAAAGACAAGGTCCTCTTCCAGTTAATTCTTCCTCTTGGATGAGAGGCTCCACATATATTCAGACTTGCCCTGTCTTAGCAACCAGTAGAAAGCTTATTGTGCTGTTTCCAGTAAAGAGACAATGAGAGAGGGGGGGGGAGTTTTATTTTTTATTTTTGTAGCTAGGATCAATTATACAAGGGATTAGAATGTTTTGCCTTTCATAATAACTTCTTTTCCCACAGCAGCACAAGACAGACCTGACCAGTCACCCCGTGGTATTTTCATGCCAAAATATTAAGGGATCTTAAAACCCCTACTTCAGAGTGGCTGAGGCTCACACAGAATTTGCCATGCTCAGGCCTTTTCCTTCTCTTGGCTTAGAATGGACAGGTCATTCACTTCTAATGAGACAACATGGAGTAGAAACTAGGAAAATAAATGGATGGAATAGTACGGCCTCCCAATCCGGCCCGCGACGACCCCCGCCGCTCGCCGCCGCCGCCCGCTCTTACGGCGCGCAGCGCGGCGGCGCTCTTCCAGGTCGGGAAAAAGCGCTGAAAATCCTTTGTGCGCATGCGTATGGGCCTCTCCCGACCCAGAAGAGGTCATTTCTTTGTGTGCATGCGTATGGGCCTCTCCCGACCCAGAAGAGGTCATTTCGGGTCGGGGGAGGCCCATACGCATGCGCACAAACGATTTCCGGTGCTTTTCCCGACCTGGAAGCGCGCCGCCGTGCCAGTAAGCGCCCGTGTGCATGCGCACGGGCGCGCACTCTGCTGCCCGCCGGCCCGCACGGACGCACACTCACCCGCCCTCCGGCCCGCTGCGCGATCGGCGCGGTGGGAACCGGCCCAAAGCCCGGTAAGTCTGGGGACCCCTGGAATAGTAGTTGGTGGAGCCTTTCTGCACAATGCCCCCCCTTCAAACAAATATGTACCAAGGGTTCCCCTATTCTTCTGGTGCATATTTGGGGGTGCAGGAGAGGAGAGGGGAAGTTTCGTCGTGCCAGTGGAAGTCGTTCTGGGAGTACAATGGGAGTACTAGTCTATCTCCCTCCCCCCCAGTTCACTTTTTCAAGTATCTTCACAAAGCCTGTGAGGGTCCATTCTGATCTCCACTTGATCCAGTCTTCCTTGAGTTGGTGAGAAAGGTTACTGCAAGGGAGATTCATGTAGCCCAAACTTGTTCAAGCATTTCAAACGTACCGTAATAAGAAGCACAAGCTAGATGCATTCACCAAAGCAGGAACCCTAGCCAATTCTGTGAAAACAGCCCTTCCTTAGAAGGTATAGCCCATTTCTGTCCCTTTCCATTCTTACCTAGGCCAGCATCCAAAATCCCAGCTGCTGGCTCTGACCTGGTTCTAGATCCAATAACAAGAGAGCAATATCTTCCTCAGTCACAGGTAGAGGAAGTGATCTTTGCACCTTCTCCACAGAATCTGTTTTGGGTCCCCTCGTTGGCTTATTTGCTAAAAAATATCAATAAATGAGTAGTCAATAAACTTAAGAACCATTTAATGTCTGGGCCATAGCTGCCAAGTCTCCTGTTTTTCGCGGGGAAACCCCCAGATTTTAATCTGTTTCCCGCTGTTATCCCTAATAGAAAAAAAATCCCAGAAATCCCCCGAATTTCCTACCTGCCAGGGAGGCTTCATTTCAGGTGCCGCTCTGCCCATGTCTGGGTACTGAAATCGGGCAGCGCCGGCACCGAAAGTTGCTTCTACGCATGTCCAGACATGCGTAGAAGCAACTTCCGGTGCCGCGCCACTGCTGATCCCACATTTTTCAACGGGAGACTTGGCAGCTATGGCCTGGGCACACGTGAATACTTTTAGCCGGTGTCCAATGACATATGTTTGACAGGTGAGGTGAACCACAGAATGCCCCCCCCCACCCTGGGGCATGAAAGGAGGGGTGTGTGAAGATCTACATCGGGAACAAGGCGGGAAATCAAATCAAGTTACCTGATTGTTGAACCTTACCAATGGTCAAAAACCATTCGGTGGTGATGGGGGCCTATGAATCACGTTGGGTGGGTTCAGAGCCCAGGAGACCACTATATTCTCCCTAGCCAGCAGTGCCTCCCATTTCCTGAGAGGCCACCATAGAGGTGCCATTGGGGGGGCTGCTGAGAAGGTGACAGATGTGGCCTCCAAGGAGCACACCACAGCTATTACTGACACTGTGGTAGTGACAGCAGCAGTGGTAAATGCATTCCTTGAAGGCCACATCTGCTGCCTCTGTAGATCCTGCCACCTGAGGTGGGTGCTTCACCTTGCCTCATGGGTGGGCCTGCCCTGGGTTCTAGTCAAGTAGATGTGCTGGGGCATTTCATAGATGACACAGAACCACCAATAATGTTCTACACCTGATAGACATTCACTTCAGAAAGTAGGGGTGTCCAGATATGGGGATCCAGTGAAGACCTTAATAGGTAGGCAACTACATTTGGGAGCTGGCGCTCCCTCAGATACAATAGTCCCAGAATGTTCAGTGAGTGGTTTATAAGTCATACCCAGCACTTCTAGAATCATAGAATCAGAGTTGGAAGAGACCACAAGGGCCATCCAGTCCAACCCCCTGCCAATTGTACCCAGAAGCAAGTTAGCAACCATTGAATTGTTTAAGTGTCATAGATATTTGATCATGTCAACCAGCTAACAGTTTAGTGACTGTACTCTGAATGAGTTGAAGTTTCCAAAGGGCTGGCATTAGCAGACCCAAGTTCAGCTATCACAGGAGTCTAGCCTGGATGTTATGAATGTATGGATGACTGTGGTTAGATCGAATTCAGTGACTCTCTAGTTTCCGTGCTCAGATGCAAGGAACCAACTTTGAAGTATTGCTTTGGATTTCTTCAATAGGCTTATCGGGGAAGAGCATGATGATTGGGATCAGGCAAGCCTTCCATCAGTTGTTATAGGATTTGTAATGGGAAAGATTTTGACAACCTGTCCATAAATGTACAGGTTCAATGGAAATTATCTGTAATACACCACCATAATGTTGTTTTCTGAGCATTTGGATCATGAAATCCTTAAACAGAATTGGATTTCTGCATACCATGCATTCTTGTTCCTGTTTAAAGCAGAAACAATAGAAATTTTGATGTAAGAAATAATAATTTTAAAAGTTCATAGCTTCAGAAAATATAATGAGAGCTATTTGCAATTAATTTTCTTCTCATTCCATCTAGTTTGGTTACAAAATTGTTCATTTGCTCAGTGATAGACCTGGTTAAATGCCACATGTCCCATGGTACCCTGAAGGGGAAAAAGTAGTATGGTTAGAGATTAATATATTTGCATTAATTGAGCTGAAATTAATGTTTTACAGAAGGAGCAGTTATCCTTCTGGGAACTGGAGCACTCTTACACAACAGTGTTGTGACTTTCCAGCTCCCAACTTCATGTCCTTACAATAATGGCACTTCAAGTTGTTTTCTTTTAACTCCTCTGTTTTACTCGTTTTCTAGTCATCCAGTGACCTAAAGTTAATATAAGCATATAGATGAATATATCAGATTGCCCATATAATGGAGTTGTGCCTGCTTTTTTAGAGCAGCTCCTTCAAATGTCTCCCCAAAGATTTCTTCATGTGTCTTGGTCTCATTGAAACTCCCAAAGGACATACCACATATTCCTGCAAGTGAGCATTCAATCCTCTAGGAAAGCTACAGCTCACAGAAAAGGGAAATTAAGCCTTGAGCAGTACTGCTCCCGTTGAGTGCATTTTCTTCACTCATATTATAAAAAATCTCACAGGATAGGATCTTTCCCTATTTTCTTTTTGTGGGAATATACTATATTGTTGGAATATAAAATCTGTTTCCAGTTAATGAAGCAATCACTTGAAATTTTACAGCCTCAAATTTTACTTTTGAAAATATGTATCATTTTCTTTCTCTTTGTGTAGTTATATCAGTGTTTCTCAACCTTTTTTGGGCCAAGGCACACTTGTTCCATGAAAAAAATCACGAGGCACACCACCATTAAAAAAGTTAAAAAATTTAACTCTGTGCCGCCCTATATTGACTATATAATTATGACTGTAAGAAACACTTGCCAATTGCTATGTTGGTTGCAATCTCCTGTAATAAGGCTTCACAAGCCGCTGATTTCTCTGCCAGCACAATCCTTTGCTCAGCAAGTTTCAGGTTGAGCTCATCCAGCCAGCTTCTTTAAGTTTGTCTAAAACCACCCTCCCGTGGTGGTGGCTGTTGAGAGCTAGTGTGCCGCGGAACAGCGGTTGAGAAACGCTGAGTTATATGACTTTACATTTTGTTTTTGTCTCTGAAGTGGGAAAACTCCCTTAAGTCACAGCGCTATATAGTTCATAGAGGGGACATAGCAAGTCAGTGTAGACAATTCTGGGCTAGGCCAGTAGCCTGACACAATGTTAGTTTTATAACCCTGCATCCTTCACCCTGAAATCCTGTATGGTAGGTGGGTAGAGAGGAGCATTGTGGATCATTCCTTGAGTTGGAAAGGCTCACTTGACAGCAACAGGAAGCCTAGTGTCATTGGGCCAATCCTGTGGAACGCTCTGCCAATAGAGATCCATGAAGCACCTTCTCTTCTAACCTTCAAGCGTCGGTTGAAAGCTTTTCTATGCCGCCAGGCTTATGCTGGCAAGAAAATATCCTATAATAGTTAATTGAGCTCTGATTTTAAAATTGTCACATGGTTTTTATTATATGGTTATATGATTGTTGCAAACTTATTTTTTAATGAGTGGTCGTCTTTAAACTTTATAAATAAAAAGAGATAAACAGGGTTAGTTCATTTAAGCTTGAGAAAAGCATCCTAGAACTAGAGGTGAAAGGGGAACATCTGTTATCTGCATCAAAGTATGGGCATTTACTTGATTACTTTTCTTTAGGTGTAGGACTTTCCTGCCATGGCAGGCTGCATACACTTGCAATCTTGATTTATTTTTACCATGTCTTTCTAGATTAGGATATTCTGTGGAATATTAATGGCAGATAGATGATGCAATCAAGTTCTAACCAAAAGGCCTAACTCTCTGTCTGTGTCTGTCTGTCTCTGTCTCTGTCTCTCACTCACTCACACACACACAAATTTTTTTGGCCCTGATATTCTTTATAGGTTTTACAGGACATCTTCCTTTTAAATAAACAAACAATTGCTTCTTGAAGCAGAAAATCCATTGCCCCTAGGGAATTCTTAATGGGTGCACCTAGGGGTAATTTCTTGAGTGGGAATTGCTCCGTTGTGCATACCCTGCCAGCTTAGAGTGAATGCCATCATTGAGGTTTAAGGGATGTAGAATTGGGCATACCTTTATGCTTGTGTGAACAGGTTATATCAGTTGGAAAATGTTTGCTCTTCACGGGAGCATAAGAAGTTGGAAAATGTTTTGCTTTTTACAGGACAATAAGCATTGCCTGAAAACTCCTGGCAGATTTCATCTGATCCTCTTGCTTACTATCCTCTTTAATCTCACCTTTTTACTGTACAGTACTTTAGTTTGGGGAGGAGATTTGGCTGGTCTGATTTATACCTTTGACTTTTATAGCCAGAAATGTACATACCTGTGTTAGGTGGAAGGATCTTTTCGGATTGTAAAGGTGGGAGGCAGAATTTTCAGGCAGAATCTCTTCTACAAAATCTATAGCCCAAATAGACTGGGATGGTAAAGGTTAAAGATTATTTCTGGAATGGAAATCAAGTGTTGCCCATTCATTGTTTACAAGCACTTCTCCAAAAGTCTTAGTAACTACCACTGTATTTTCGTTTTTTGAGTCAGTTCCCCAAGGTATGTGTGCTATAGGTTGATACAACTGTATATCATGAATCAAGTTGAAATGGTACACACCAACCAGTCAATAAAACAGTAGGATAAAATGCCGAAATCACTAATCATCTTAACAGAAATGGCAGTAATGAATGCAGCTTTTAAGAGTAAAAAGAGTAGAGGGCAACTGAGAAGAAACACAGCAAAAAAATGTATAAGGATAAGCAGAAAGAAAACTCTTAGAAGCTAGTTTCTACATTTACTTTCAGGAGTTCCTATTCATCATCATCATCACCATCACCATCATTTTGCTTACCAGACTATTATTTTATGTTTTATTCATCACATGGGCTATCACTTTTGGCTCAAACCACATTTGCAGATATATTATGGTAATCTTGTTCAATTAATTTGCTATATTTTTAAAGTGTCTTTTTCAGCATGTGATTTAAAATTTATATGTTGAGGTGATGGTGTGGCTGGCACCGTATAATGTTTTTGTATTGGTGTGTGTGTGTGTGTGTGTGTGTGTGTGGTAACAGTCTTTACTAATGTTACAAACTTGCTCACTGGATCAGTGCTATCCCAAATAGAACATCAGCAGCACAGAAGAAGTGGAGTCAGTACGGAGGCATTCAAGGGAGAATGGTGACCTTACCTAGAAAGCTAGTGCAATTCTAGTACATAGTTGAGTTTATGCTCAATTCCTTGTTGTTGTTGTTTAGTCGTTTAGTCGTGTCCGACTCTTCGTGACCCCACGGACCATAGCACGCCAGGCACTCCTGTCTTGCACTGCCTCCCGCAGTTTGGTCAAACTCATGTTCGTAGCTTCGAGAACACTGTCCAACCATCTCGTCCTCTGTTGTCCCCTTCTCCTAGTGCCCTCAATCTTTCCCAACATCAGGGTCTTTTCCAAGGATTCTTCTCTTCTCATGAGGTGGCCAAAGTATTGGAGCCTCAGCTTCACGATCTGTCCTTCCAGGGAGCACTCAGGGCTGATTTCCTTAAGAATGGATAGGTTTGATCTTCTAGCAGTCCATGGGACTCTCAAGAGTCTCCTCCAGCACCATAATTCAAAAGCATCAATTCTTTGGCGATCAGCCTTCTTTATGGTCCAGCTCTCACTTCCATACATCACTACTGGGAAAACCATAGCTTTAACTATATGGACCTTTGTCGGCAAGGTGATGTCTCTGCTTTTTAAGATGCTGTCTAGGTTTGTCATTGCTTTTCTCTCAATTCCTTACCATGAGGAAATATTTTTTTGGCAGGAACCATACTGCCACCATTTGACTGAGCTGCTTACAAGGAATCAGTTAATGACATATTTAGTTTTTAAACTGCAGTATTTATTGTTTACATTTATTGCTAGCCAAGAAAGTGCTCCCACATTTAACTGTCTTCAGTGTGTTGGGGTAGGAAGATTCTGAATAAATAGGTCTTTGGCTTCAGTTGTCTGTGCCAGAAGTCAGATCTGCAAATAGCAATCTTTGAGTGGTTTGCCATGGTTCTTAACAGAGACGATGCTATGCTTCACTTAGCTAGCTATAAGTTTCTGATCTGTACAACAGTTATAACTTCCACAATCCATTTTATTATCCATGGCGTAAGCCAACTGACTTTGAATTATAACTTGCTTAACACAACTTACAACAACTCAACAGCAGTTTGAATTGTACCTTAATTATCAATTGAATTAGATTTTTATATGATAAATTTTATGTGTTGTTATATTCTGTCATTATGATGTAAAACTAAGCTGTTGAGTACCTAACAAATAGCATTTGCAAATATTGCTTGGAGATTAGATGTCACTAGAAAGACAGCGATTAATGCCAATCCTTAAAGTAATGTACGGTGGATAGTGTTGTTTCATGAATTTTAATCAAATTACAAAACTGGAGGTATAAAATGCTGGTGCTTTCTTGTTGCAATTTCTATCCTTCTTCCCTTCTTTGTGGAATATTGTCTGAGTAAAACATATTCCTAGAAATATTCCAGCAAGTGCTTATTTATATGCATTGGATAACATCACTTTAGCTGGCAGTAACTGTTCCTCATTAAGCCACGACTACAGTCTCAATTTACCGACAACATGCACAGAGCTTTGACTTACATTGACATTTGACTTTCCTACTTTTAAGGTCAACAACTCTCAGTTTATAGATATTCAAGTGCAGTCCTTTGGCAGACACCGTTTTATTATAAAATGAGGTGGAAGGGATGGCTGCCCAGTGATTCCATTTTTGCAGAAGATACCGGTAGTTACCTAGACCAGTGTTTCTCAACCAGTGTGCCTCCAGATGTTTTGGGACTACAACTCCCATCATTCCTGACCACTGGTCTTGCTAGCTAGGGATGATGGGAGTTGTAGTCCCAAAACATCTGGAGGCACACTGGTTGAGAAACACTGACCTAGACCCAATCAGGAAATGTGAAGAAAGACAGAGTGTTTGATATATACTGTGTACATACTACATGGTTTTGTTAAAAGCTAGGTTAATATATTTAAAAGCTATGTTAATAATAATATATAGGATGAAATGCATATAGCTGGAGATTGTGTCCTCCCTCAAAGAGGGCACATGTTGCTGTGAGACCTGGAGACCGACCTCCTGTGTTGTAGGTGGGTAAGATTGGTCAGCCACAACACCTGATTGGTAGGTCCCTTGATGTTGGGTTCAATCTGGGCAATGGGGCACAGTCCAAACGGATCGAATGACCTATATATACCCATGCACATGACCCAGAGCTTCCTCTTTTGGTGGGTGCATTCAGAACACCCGCCCACCTCTCCCTACTTTTAGGGCTTTTTTGCGCTTGACCTTGCTATGCCGTCATGTGTCGTCTGTCGTTGGGACAGGGGCACGGCAGGAATTTCCCCCACTTGGCTGATTGGCTGGTGCCACTTGGGTTTCGCCTGCTGCGTAGCAAATCGTCACAACTTGTAAGGTTGCGGATAGGCACTGGTTCAGGTGATAGGGATGGGAGAACTCTCTCGCCATCCCTATGTGAAGGGTATTCCATTAAAGGAATCCAGGGACTCAAATGGTTTGGTCAACCCCTGAGAGGGGTTGTGCCCGTGTCTGAGTCCAGGGGGACATCTGGGTGGCAGACATAGCCTGTTCCCAGCTTTCTGCCTATCCAGGTGTTCACCCTTGGCTGACCTATGCTGGTGCCCTGGGTCAGCACTACCTGCAAGGGTGCATGGAGCTAGTCAAACCAGAGCCTATGCAACCACTCACTTTCTGTAATCAATAAAGGTGTGGCCTAAATTCTGCCAAAAACCAAACTAAAATTTGAGTCAAGTGTGAATTTATTTAGGGGGGAGGTCTCTGGGACTGAACATGCAACAAATTTATTCTTTTACAGTAGGATGGGAAACTTTAACTTTTGAGAATAAATATGGCTGTCTGAACATCTGCCTGGCCTTCCAGACTCTCCCTAAGCCATTTCCTTCACTAGTTCTGCTCCGTACCCTACTCTGAGTACTTTTGCATGACTGGGGTGTATCCTTAAACTGTGATAATGGCCTCTTGCTTGCCAGGATAGAGAGAAGTATGTGTGTGTGTGTGTGTGTGTGTGTGAATCTATGACTTTAGTGCAGCTGGAATGTTGCCCACTGAAATGTCATGTCTCTTCCTCCACCTGTTTTTTGCCTCTTGCCCTAGCCACGTTCCCCCCCCCCCCGGGTCTTCCATCACCCACTTTTGGCATGTGTGCCCCAGAAAGTTTCCCATGAGGAAATGTAGCCCTTGGCTTCAAAAGCGTTCCTTACCACTGCTTTACAAAACTCAATAGAGCTTTGTGTGTGACAAGCCCCCTCTTTTTTAAAAGAAAGTTTTCATAATTTGCTATTACTATGACTTAACCTCTATAGCTGTTTATTAAAAGACCACACCCTCTTTGCATTTACCATATTTTTCTGTGTATAACACGCCCCCTTGTATAAGATGGCCCCTATTTTTGGGGACTTAAAATTAAGAAAATGGGGGAAGATTGCCCCTGTGTATAAGACTACCCCCCCTTTTAACATTATTTTTTAGTAAAAAAACAAAACAAAACCTAGTGTTATATACAGAAAAGTATGGTAATCCAGAAGCACGTCCACCCTCTTCCTTAGAAGTCAGATTGTCTAAGTACTTGTGCTTACACTCTGCACAAGTACAGAAGTTGTAACTAACAGGTTCACTCATACATATAAGTCAATGAAAGCTATGGCCTCACTCAAATTGTTGCATACCCACTTGGCCCTACATACCTGAGCTTAGACATTTGTGGTGTATTGATCACCCACAGAAGCAAGGTTAGCCTAGAAAAGCCTAGAAAAGAAGCAAGGTTAGCTTATGAAAAGTAGCATAGAATTTTTTTTCACTAGTCTGAAATACGCAGTCTGAGGTGGAAACTTGAGAGGGAGTGGGGTTTGTGTGAAAACAGCTCCCTAATCTCCTCTTTTAGGTATTAACATTTTAAAACCCAGGTATTATGGAATTAAGAAATAAAATAATACAAGCAGTAAGTTAGGAGGAATGTGTTTCTGTGCCTGATGTAACTGCAAAAAGAATATATTGTAAACTCATGGCCACTTTTGCTGCTTACTCTTCGCACATTCTAACTGAGCAAAGATTCGGAAGTAGGGGTACAAACACTGACAACAATTTTTTTGCAGTGCTTTTTAGATGAATTTATCTCCTGTCATTCCCACACCTTAATTTTGGACAGCATATGCTACAACTCAAGCTGGATCTTACTTTTACTACCATAGCTCATCCCAATAACATTTGAAATAGTTAGTATGATGGTTTCTGAACATGAAGAAAGTGCCTGTTTCTCACCTTGCAGATCCAGAGGAGGTTTTAGGGTAGCGCAACTGGTGTGGCCACACTGGGTGTTGTGCTGCAGGAGGTGCCACAACAGTGCTGTAAAAGGGAGTGGAAGAGGTGGGGGCACCAAATTTCAATCCTGCACAGGGAACTGCTGAAATTTGAGAGCCCCAAGTCCACCATTGGCAGAGCCATTGCCTCATGAGGCAGGTGCGAGCTTATGTCACTACTTCTGCAATTACAAACATCTAAGGCGATCTGGCTGTGACATCTGTCACCCCATTGATCACCAGGGTTGATCTGGCTGGCTAGGCGGGTGTCCCCTCCCTCCCTCATCGCTCCATGTGTGTCCCTCCTAAGCTGTGTGCTCAGTGGAAGAGGACAACCATCCCAGATAGAAGGGGTGTATCATTCTTCAGTCAAGGGTATACGATAGCTGCACTCCCCTGCTAGAACCTCCATTCTTATTTCATACCTCTCTCTATGACTTAATCTCATAGCAAAGAAAAGGTAAACAAACTAAATACATACAGCACAAACTATAACGGAAAGTTCTGCACTGATTGAACTCTCTTCATGCTGAAGAGCCAACCAACAATTTTGGCACCAGAAGCTCTCTCCAGAGCCTTTTAAAGCTTTGCTGTCTGCATCCTTTTAACAGTTAAACAAGATGACTACAGTCAGAAAATTTTCAGTGGGTTTTAAAAATCTCCTCGCCCTGTATGTCCCTGGGCCTCCTAAATCTACTGTGGAGGTTTGGGGAACCCACAGAACATGTTTAGGAGAGGAGAAGGTGGGAAGTGCCATTGCTCAAGTAGACCTCATTTTGTGCATGCAATCCTCCCTTAGATGTCTACCCTCTGAGCATTTCACAACTGTCAGCAAAATACAAAAGAAATACATAACACATAAAGAAAAATATTATGGCAACCTTAATAAAGAATAATAAAGAAAAATGGAAATAATCCAAGCTCACTTACTAACTAAGGTGTGTCACCAACTCTCAACCTGACCTACTTCACATGGCTACTGTGAGAATATAGAAGGAGGCAAAAACTGGTTGCAAATGGGGCTTAAGTGCTTGTACCATAAGCATAAGATTTTGGTTCCTTTAACTAAAGGTCCACATTTCCCTAAAAGCACTGAAAGGTGGGAGTAGCCAGGCTGGCGTATCTCACATAAATTACTTTGGAAAGGTGCATTTGGCTTTATAACTTTCCTGCCAGTAGGGCTAGAGACTTACTTGCAGGCATGGGCCTTGGTGCAGTTGCCTCATTTACACTATTATAAATTGTGCCTTGGAAACTATATTTGCTTGTAAGTTTTGCAAAGACATCTTGTTGCCCATTCTGAGAAATAGGATGCTGGATTTGACTGGCCTTTCGTCTAATTCACCAGAGCTCATTCTCTAGAGTTTATTGAGCCTTAGTTGCAAGAAAGAACTGTCACCTTAAAATGCATCCTCTACATTCCTGGTATTTGAGACACTGTTGGGGGGAAAACATGGTTATCTGAGATCAATTGGAAATAGTTTCAAGGTGGGAGGGGGTGACATTCATAGTGCAACAAAGGCAGTGCTAAAAATCAAAGCAAAGTGAACATTTGTTTAATTGGTTTAAATTTAATTTGTTTAAAGATGAAAGTTCTGTGGATTTGTCAGGAATAAAGAAATAATATGCCCTTGTTATGTAATTTAGCAAAGTAACTCATGAAGATAATGTTTTTACTCCTGTCTTCTCTGTGTCAGCTGAAAATCATTTTCCTTTTGATAAAATATACAGACAGCTTAGAAAGTGAGATTAGATTCTGCAGACATATGAAAGAAACAGATGGGGTGAAAGAATGGTATTCAATCTGTATAGACTTTCTCTGTGTGTCTTTTTAAAATCACAATGACATGAAATGTCATTTCATGTATATAAAACAAGTATTGTTCCTTAGGATAGCATAGATAAGAAACTTGCAGTAGCCATTAGAGCTGATAAAATAATGTACACTTACAGGTAGGGTTTATGTAACGAACAAATGAATACTTATGATTAAATGTCCCAAGTAGAGGATTGGGAGGGGGGGATTTGATTCAGTTCATATGCAAAGGTGAGCCTGTCTAAATCACACTTTCACAAACAGCACACAAATGGAAGTACAGCTGTCCTTCAAAATGGTCACTTCTCTTAATTTTGCAATGCAGCTTTCTCCCGTCAAGTAATGTGTACCAGGAAAATGCATATAAAATGTGTATTAAAATACACATAGTGAAACTAGCACACATGATTAAATTGGCTGGTTCCTGACTACAACCTGATTACTGTGACTGACTAAAGCTTGGTAAAGGCTATTACAAATCATATAAGAAGGAAGGTCTCTGCTTCGATCCCCAGCTTCTCCAAATATGACTGGAAAAGGCTCTGGTCTGAAACCAAGAGCTCTTTTTAGTCAGTGCAGGAATAAGCTGAGCTAGATGAACCAATGGTCTGACTTGGTATATGGCAGCTTCCTATGTTCTGAAGAAATTTGAAAGGCAGCCCCTTGCAATAAAGTACTATAGTACTCATTACACAAAAGGGCATATAATTGTGGCCAGGTCTTTCATTTCCAGGAATGATTGCAATATCAGAATATATCACAGTGGTACAATGTTTCCACGTGATAAGGTAGTTCCATGTAATCCGAAACAGATCTGAAAATCTGGATGAAAAATGGAGAGAAAATTTAGATGAGTGGATTTCCCTTGGGGTAGTAAAAGCATTCAGGCTAAAGAGAAGTAAACATGTGATTTTTCCAGCTCTCTGTTTATAGTAGTATGAAATATATTTATTATGTGATCCAGGCACCCCATCTACCCAGGACCATCTCCCAATAAAGCCCACAGGACACATCGCTTGGATCAAAAAAGCGATGGCAGGTGAAGGGTTTGGCAAGGCATTGAGAAAACCATTTGCACCACCAGCCCGACTACAGGAGTACACCTGTAGGGGTCAACCTGAGGCAAAAAGGTCCTATGAAACACAACCTTGTGAGGTTGCCACCTTGAGTAGTGCTATCACCCTATCTACCACCTGGGTTTCTGGATGGAAACAACCAGTTTCAGATCCCTTTAACAAGATACCCCTGAGGATTTGAGGGGTAGGCATAGACTACAACTTCCACTCCACCAAAGACTAAGGTTTACCCAATACCTTAATCACCAAAGTTGTGACAATTGCTGTGAGGCAGGCAAAACCAAAGAACAGAGCCAGTTAGTCTGGTGGATAAATTCATATCTGGCACCAAATATGATGACCAACTGTAGTCAATAGCAAGGTCATGGAAAGCACAGGACAAAGCAATCATGACGTTCTCTCACATCTCTCTCCGAGAGAGAGAGAGAGAGAGAGAGAGAGAGAGAGAGAGAGAGAGAGAGAGAGAGAGAGAGAGAATGCAAAAGTACAATACAGCAGAAGAGATAGAACTGACTTCCATTCTCACACTTTCCAGGCATGGAATGTAAACACTGACATGTGATGAAACAATCACACATCCAGCAATGGGAGAGAATGAAAATGGTGACACAGACTGGGTTTAAATATCCGAAGGGCAGACCAAAGAGAAGCCTGCCAGCTCAGTCTGATCCACCCCAGGGGTGGGGCTAATCCAATAGCCTCCCTGTGATTGGCCAATTGACAGGCATACTGTAATCTACTTCCTGGCCTGGCACGATGCCGATTTAGGGCTTGCAAGAAAACCTTCTGCGTCCATGTCCCTTGCTGGATGATGGGATGGATGTTGGCGCCATCCTGCAAAAGTGCCTAATCTAGAAAGTAAGCAGAATTGTAGTATTAAATATGTTATTTTATGTATAAATGGACTTGATAATCACCACCCCCTCAGGCTTTTAATATAAAGTGGGCAATGCTGTCCTAGACATTGCTTGCTTCTTTGGCCTATCCCCCTGATGTCTGTGCACTAAGCATGAACATCAGAAGAGAGAAGGCCTATGTGTGGTGCTTTACCTGAGTAAACTTTTTCAATAGAAAACAACACATTTTCCAACACAGATCATAGAATAAGAAATCAAGAGACAATATAATGTTGAATTGGTCACGAACTTTAGCACTGATTGATGGCAGAAAAAACATATGGAAATTTTGAGTGTTCTTGATTACTTGTCTTTATTGGTTCTAAAGTAGTTGTTCAGATGAAGTTTGCTTTATTCCTAAACAGGAATGTTTACAACATCATTTCTTTCTAAAAACATACATGGGGAGTATTTTCAGCAGCAGCTTGCAAAATACTATGCTTTTCCAATGATCCCCCGCCCCCCGGTTGGTCAGTGGCTGTTTGTAGAAGGAACAAAAGGTTAGAATCATAGAAGTGTAGAGATGGAGGTGACCACAAGGGTCATCTAGTCCAACCCACTGCAGTGCAGGAACTTTTTGCCCAATGTAGAGCTCAATCACCTCCATGTAGTTTGACGCAACCTGCATTAGCACAGCAAGCTGCAGTGAGCTTTGCCTCCAGCACCACTGGACCGAGTTCAGAACCATGGTTTCAAGCTGACTTCTTTTAAAGAAACTATAGTTAATATTAATCAACTGCAGTTAAGTAAAAGTGGGAGTTTAAGGTTCAAAACTCCTCTCTGCTGTGCAGAGGTTTGCTGATCCCCCCCAGTGGTATGTTCATTTTGAATTAAACTATAGTCTAGCAAGGTGTGGCCTGTAAGTGGCTTCCCTTCATCTTTATCTGGTACTGAAAATTAAAGTGTTGACAGTAGTACCTCCATTCCTTTATAATTGTAGTGAGCTGAAAGCATTTCAGTGATGAAATGGCATTATCTGATTCACACTTTCCTTATAAAATTCCTCAAGAAAGCCATCTAGCTACAAATTCTTAGAAGATTTTATGACCTCCTTTATCTTCCTTGCTGATACAGCTTCCTGTGTAATCCATCTTTCTGACTGGTTATTTATCATGCGGGACCTGAAATCCCAAGAGGAAGGTGTTCAGATCTGCAGACTCAGGTTTATTATTGTTAGAATAAATATTAGAAGACAAGGTTTCAGAGGGCTCTTTTTTGCTTTGATTTGGCATTGCCAGTGACACACGGGTACAAGCAAGTGAGCTATATTGGGTTTCGCATGTTGCCTTAGAGAAAACCCACTCCTGATAAGTTAATGCCATATAGTCTGCTCTCCCCTAATCCATTCCCTGTCCACATCTATAAAAGCTTTCAGTGGATGCTGTTTTAAGTATGTTTGTTTATTCATGTGTGACTTTATGTCAGAGCAAAGTACACAAGTTGCAGGATTAAAAAATATATCACATTGTTACATAATTGATCTGTATTAATTAAGTTAAATTACCATAGTAATATTTATCAGATATCGTTGATTATAATATATTCCATACATACCCCTTCAATATCACTCGTCATGTGAAACCACAGGGCAGGAGGAGGTAGCAAATGAGTGTTAATGTCTATTCTTTTATGCTTGATTTCAGTTTGGAATAATGATAGGTAGGATAGGGCCCTCAGCCACCGTACCTGGGGCAATTTTGCTGGGGGTGGAGGCTATGGTAATTAATCCTGCTCCATTCTGCACACCATACTTTTTCTTGCATTTTGTCATGATGAAGGCAAGATTGGGCTTCATGACACCTTGCTCTGATTTGGCTTCATAACATGATCAATCAGATTTGTCTGTATGATATAATTGCAAAGCCAATTTGTTTCTTTTCATATACCACCTTTAAACCATAGTCACCAAGATAATGTACATTTGGAGGGTAATAAGATCCCTAGGACCAAACCAAAGGGTGAATGATAAAAGAGACCTTGAGATTACCCTGTATCCTAGCTTCGGACATTTTGCAGCCTGAGTTTTACAGGCTGACTTATATTTTACTCTGTTGGACATTTTAAAATGGAAAGTGCTGTTGGGCTTTCTACTTCTTCTTGATTGGCTTATCAAATACACAAATGCTTTTTACTGAGCAGAGAAACTTTTAAGATTTTGTAAAAAAAAATATATATGCACACATGCATATGCACACACACACATTATATGAGATGCATTGCTTATTGAAATGTAGTGAGATGAATCCTTCAGAGTAGTTTCATCAACATTGTTGAAGCCTTGCAGAAGCTAGTGATTTTAGAACTTCAGGCTATATTAACTGCATTTCAAGAATATCATTAGCACACCATAAGGGCAATGTTGGAATTGTCAGAGCATATGCTCCCTCTCATTTTGGCACATTCATTTCACAGAAGAAAAAAGACTTTTTGAAAACACTGGAACTTTTAAAAATGTGTAATTTGATTACCATTCTCTAGTTGATATCTGAATAATTCAATACTTTTATGACTCAATTTGTAACTGCAATTGTTTTACCGACACAAAATTGGAGATTTCTAGGCTTATGAACAGACGTTTCTGAGTTTAAAGTATTTCCACCTTTTAAACTTATTGAGTTAAAATATTTTCTCCTTTTAAACCTTGCTTACTACTTCTCTTTTTCATTCCCCCCTCTCTCTGTGTGTGTGTGTGTGTGTTCAAATGTTACATGCAAAGTTAATCTCTCTCCCCCTTTCTCTCACTTTCATTTTGCTTTCTCAAGATTGTGCAATGTGTTACACTTGCTGCAGTCCTAAATATACTTACATGAGACTCAGTCGCTGCCTCTGAGCAAGAGTTTTGAGTGGATAGCTTTTGTTTTAGTACAAAACAAGCAGATTGGATAGTGTTATGATGTGGAATGCAACTGGGTTATTGGCTCTCTTTAATACAATGTTTCTTCTGAAGAAGTCAAATAATCTGTGTCCACTGTAACATTGTACAGTTTGTAGGCTAAACGAGGATCCAAGTGTGTCAAGATCAGAAGCAATTTAAGATTAGGTCTTCATGTACAGTGAATATAGTGTTTTCATGGGCAAATAATTAAAAACCAGTGCTATTTTTCTAGAAAAAGAGGTGTTGGAACTCACCTCCCTCGTTCTCTTGGAATGGCAATGGCACATACTTGAGAGGTGCTGGGACTGAGTTCCAGTGCGTTCTGGGTAAAGAAAAACCCTGATTAAAACTGTTACCCCATCATAACTTTTAAACAATGCTTAAACAATGATTTGGGACACAAGGGGACGCAGTGATCCAAACTATGAGGCTCTTAGACTTGCCGATTGCAAGGTCGGCAGTTCGAATCTGCACAACGGCCCAGCTCCTGCCAACCCAGCAGTTCGAAACCATAGCATTGTGAGTAGATAAATAGGTACCACTGTGATGGGAAGGTAAACAGTGTTTCTGTTCGCTCTGGCTTCTGTCATGATGTTGCATTGCTCCAGAAGCAGTTTAGTCATGCTGGCCACATGACCCGGAAAGCTCTCTGTGGACAAATGCCAGTTCCCTAGGCCTGAAAGCGGAGATGTGTGCTGCACCCCAAAGTCAAATTTGACTGGACTTAATTGTCCAGGGGTCCTTTACCTTTTCCTTTATCTTACCTTTACCTTATCTTTATGTTACCAAGCTTGTGATTAAGCTATTTGATCTGCAGGGAAGGCCAAAACAAGCATAGAGGAATGGACAAGGGCTTGGCTGCATGCAATAAATATAATCACCACTTTTGAACCTTTACCTTTGTCTTTGAAATGAGAAGATGAAAGTTTGCTGCTTTCTTGTTAAAAGAGTGAGGCCTTTGGGGAAGATTGTTAATTACAATAATCTTCAAACAAGGCAGAAACTACCCTCAAGGTAGTGAGGATTAATAGCAATGCAAATAAATGATCCCTTTGTATGTATACACCATGTTAAAAGCCAAGAGAAGCCGAGGATCAGTCAAATGGCTGGTAGGATTCATCTGATGAATTATCCTTTCAGGCTTATCAATACAGAAGGAGAACAATGGACAAAAACATTACTATAAGGAATGAATGTAGCAGTGAAATGGAATGGAACATCATTGTTACCAAGAGGAAAATATTTCCAATGCAAACATAAGCTAATACACTACAGCATAATATGATTGCCATTTTGATAATCAAAAACATGCTATTTAAAATATGCTGCCTTTTCAGTTGTATGAGGGAAAAAATTTAATACAGGTCTATGTTTTACTTGTATATTCGATTTATGAATAAGAGTCCTCGACTTAAAAGGCATTTTGCAGGAAAAAAAATAGTGATAAATTACATATTTCCAAACCAAACTACAAGCTGTTCCTTTAAATACAGTTCATTGCAACAAAAGCAAGTAGAAAATTATTCAATCTTTTGGGAAGTGGACGCTAAGGAATGTCACGGGGAATATTAAAACATATTGTCTCAAGTTAATAAAATCAGCAGAAATTCAAAATTAATCTTTGGTCTGTGATAAAGAGCTGAGATACCATTTTAAAAAATGAACTGAAAGGGGGGTTAGGGAGTCAGGCATGCAAGTAATAATATCATAATCCCCCAAATACTTTCATAATCCTTCTTGAGATGAGCTGCCTCTTTTTTTCTTTAACCTAGTGTTCAGATTTGCAGCAAAAAAGGAGAATAGCAAGAATTCTTCTAAAGCAAGATTTATCAGTCTGCTTAACATTAAGGCCTGATAATAAGCTTCATTAAAATCAGTGGGAGTGGCCTTTATTTGTTTTTATCCGCTTTTCACGAGTTGCCATATTCAACAGAACCGAGATGTAATTTTTTTTTGGGGGGGGGAATCCTGCTGGCAGAACTGATACTACTGGGTTAAATTTCTCAAACAACGTAACTATTCCAAACCTTAATCCCACAAGAACCTAGCCCAGTGATTTGAGAAAGGGATGTCATTCCAATTTCTGATCCTAGCCAGATTCAGTTGCTGTGTGTTGTTATCAGAAAGCCTGTTCCGAGTGTAGCCAATGCTTTCTGCCCTCTGATTAAATTTAGTGATAGTTACACATAAACAAATTTAAGAACATAAGAGCCTTTCTGGATCATACCAAAGACCCATCTAGTTTAGCATTCTGTTCTCGCAATGGCTAACAAGATGTCTATGAAAGACCTGCAAGCAAAACTTGAGTGCAAGAATACTCTCCCCACTGGAATACAGAAGCACTCTGCCGCCAACAGTGGAGATAGAACATAGCCCATCATAACTAGTACCCATTGATAGACTTATCTTCCATGAGGCTACCTGACTGGGTGTACAAATAATGTGAAATCATTATATGGACACTGATTTGATTGTGCTTGTTTTAGGGAAAAGACCACATTTAAAAATAATAAAGCAAGATTACAGATTTGTCGTCTGTAAACCTTTTATTTGGCCCTGAATAACTTTGCAGCTCTTCGTGGTGCGATTTGAAGCAGATTTGGCACAGCAGGGCACAGCCCATGACCCAATAGGGCATGCATGGCTCACAAGAAAATCATAGAGAATTCCTAACATTCTGCTCATTATTTCCTATTATTCTAACAGTGATTAGCTTTGAACAGCTCCACGTATTTCTGTACTGAAAATTTTCTTTGCTTCAGACAATGAGTTCAATCTCTGTCTTTGTGTCTCCTCTGCAAAGCAGCCAGAGTTCAACTATGGATAAAGATAAGCTGAACACCTAAAGCAAATTACTTGATCCTGTGAAAGAGTGGCAGATCCGGCCTTTTATTTTATTTTTAAAATTTGAATTCGAAACTCCTTTATTCACTCTGAATTTACATCCTTTTGCCACATGGATGTCATCAACCTAACAGGTAAAAAAAGAGAGTAAAGGACCCCTGGACAGTTAAGTCCAGTCAAAGGTGGCTATGGGGTTGCGGCGCTCATATCGCTTCAGGCTGAGGGAGCCGGCGTTTGTCCACAGACAGCTTTCTGGGTCATGTGGCCAGCATAACTAAACTGTTTCTGGAGCAACGGAACACTGGGACAGAAACCAGTGCGCATGGAAATGCTGTTTACCTTCCTGCTGCAGTGGTACCTATTTATCTACTTGCACGGCGTGCTTCCGAACTGCTAGGTTGGTAGGAGCTGGGACAGAGCAACGGGAGCTCACCCCATCACGGGGATTCAACCTAGTAATTTACCTGCAAAAGTTCTTAATGAGAGAGCATCTTGACCAGGCATCCCCAAACTTCAGCCCTCCAGATGTTTTGGACTACAATTCCCATTATCCCTGACCACTGGTCCTGTTAGCTAGGAATCATGGGAGTTGTAGGCCAAAACATCTGGAGGGCCGCAGTTTGGGGATGCCTGATCTTGACCCACTACTGAGAAACTATGCAAAATGCATAGTACAACGTAAAAGAATATGTTTAAAAGTTGGAGATACGTTTCATTGTATCAAGCCCAAATTGGTTATTCCCAAGCCAAGATAAAGCCTAAGCACCAGGGCCGTCTTGACCAGATCGCGCGCCCTGGTGCTGAGGGGCGGAGATCGCTCCTGCACCCGCCCCGCCCTCGCAGGGCGCCCAGCTTACCAGCCCCCCGCCATGGTGCACTGCGCCACCGGGGGTCTATGTAGAGCCGGCCCTGCTAAGCACATAGGAACTGGGGGGGAAGAACTAGTTGTGTCATAGGTGCAATCCTCACACCACTTACCTGAGGCAAAGCACCCTTGAATTCAGTAGGACTTGCCGTACTTCTGCATAGATTCTGCCTCTTGGAGAAATCTGGGACCAAAAAGTTAGTTTATGTGGATGCCTAGCACTTCTGAACTGCACTTCTGGATCACTTTCCTAATCGTGACCTATTATAAGAAACACTCGCATTTTAACAAATCCTAATAATTCATTTTGTTAAGGGTCAGAATTTTCCTATTTCGTGGGCAACACGTACAGTAACAACCCAAAGAGTGACAATGACTTGATAGTTGACTTGTAGAGTTTGATGCCACACATACAGAAGCAATCAGTTCTGTACCATTTGATTCAGTAATAGTGGTAATTTAAAGACAGGCTCTGTTGTTTTGACAAATAGCAGTAAATAGCAGTGTACACCTCATCAAGTTGTTCCTATTCAATTTCATTTAGGAAAGAGTTTTTAATAGGTTTTTTTAAAAAAACTTTATTTTAATTATTTTTATGTTGCTTAATAGAAGGGAGGAGGATGCCATTAGGTACTACATTTAATTATGATATATTGTTTAATGTTGTTTATAAACTAATTCATTTGTCAAAGATGCCCCTTGAACACTGCATATCTCATGAAGTTTGTAAAATGCTTCCCAACTGTCTCAGCTACTTAAAAATAAATAAATCAATTATTTTGCAACATGCATGTCAACGGAGCTACAAACAGTGGCTTGGCTTAATACCCTCTCTCTTTTGTGCAGAAATAGATTGAGAAATTCGTGTGGTTTCTCCCCTTCTTCAAAATGATACATAAGCAAATGAAGATTCCACCTCTTCCTAGAGTGCTTGGGAGAGGTTTTATCTCATTTGTGATGCAATATTGAGTTCCTACTGCTGTTTCTAATGTTGTCCAGAATACAGTGAAAATGGTAGGAACACTTCTTACTCAATCTTTGTTAGAGGCATGAGGACAAGATATTATCTGATTTATGCTGTGGTCTAGAGAAGGTTAAAGACAGCATGAAATACTCCTGTCATTTCTTTGTTTCTTCAAATTCCAGCAAAATCCCAAAAAGTGCTGATGGGAATCTTCCTTGCCACAGGCCCATGCCAGGGGCATTAGCAAAGCAACATGTACTTGTTTGTGCCTGTGCCAAACTTTTATGTACCTCTGTAGCAGTTGGACCTTGATAGAATCATATAATTATAGAGCTGAAAGGGACCCAGATGGTCATCTAGTCCAGGCACCCCCAAACTTCAGCCCTCCAGATGTTTTGGACTACAGTTCCCATCTTCCCCGACCACTGGTCCTGTTAGCTAGGGATCATGGGAGTTGTAGGCCAAAACATCTGGAGGGCCGCAGTTTGGGGGTGCCTGATCTAGTCCAACCCCCTGCAGTGCAGGAATCTCCACTAGATCATACATGACAAATGGTTATCCAACCTCTGACATCCAACCCAGGCAGCAAAACTTAGGTTAGCTCCAAAGCATTGAAAGTTCCTAAATTATATTTGTATAGGAACACAAGGATGGCTTGTAGAAAGAAAGCAATGCAGTCTGAGCTCTTTACATGCAGGAGTTCACATGGTAGGTGGAATAAACAATAGACTTGACTTCCTTCCTTCCAAGGTGAGAGTGGGTGGCCTAGCTAAGACTGGCAGACAGCTTACTCTATGGCATTAACCCCTTAATACATTAATTAGACTTAAGCATTTTGTTTATATGAGGCTGGTTATCATACAACTTCCACACTCCTCCTTTCCTTCTGCATCTCCCTGCAAGCTGTTCTTGAAGATTGGGGAAACCTTCCAGAATGACTGGTGATATAGTAGGGGTGGGTGATGAAAGGGGATTTGCTGAAAATAGGGAATTCCCATATCCTATACCACACTCAAGCAGCTGAGCTTTCTTCTCACTGCAATGCAATCTTGGGATCCAGACCACTGCATGTGTGTGTTCCAGCAGAAGTTGAATCAATACAGCATGATAATGGAATAGCTTTTTCTATGTTACAGATGAGAATACACATCCTTTTGAGGTTATTTTTTTTGTTAAAAACATGTGCGGATTTCATTGGTTCATCACCACATAATTGCCTTGAGCATCTTCAAATATTCTGCAATTCCTTCAAACACATAAGTGATTCCTTTGGGTTGAAGAGGCAAAATCTACAGTACATTAAGTCTGATTTTTCTCTCTCTGAAGTTAATGTGTTTATATGGTGCTTTTGCATGACCTAGGGAATCTGGATATGATCAGTTCTCCCCAAATCAATAAAAATCTGAGGTTCTGCCTCCCTCTAAAAAAGCCTGCCCCCCTAAAAAAAATCCTGGCTATGCCCATGCCACTCTGACATAATTTTGGGAAAGAAGCTGTTTATTTTCCTAAACCTTTAAGTGGGAAACTTAAGAAGCTGGTTGTGTTTGTTTGTCTGTTTGTCTGTTTGTTTTTAACAGAGAAGGTGCAAATTCTTTAAATACAGGAGTAAGACCATATTCAGGCACCACTCTATTAAGTCTTCATGGTGTTTTCTTACCCGTTAATTTTTGTATTTTATGTGATCTTTCACACAATGGAAAAGCCACTTCTGGAAATCTAGTAGAATCTAGCAGAAATTCAGCACTCATTTATATGTTAATTGTTTTCAGGGGGGAATCAATTTGCATTCCCACTAACTCAGGAAGTCACAGGAGTTTTGCACTGCAATTTCCCCATAGTTTTCATGATCATGCCACCACTGCTCATATGACAAAAATTGGGGCATACAATTCTTTCCTTTGGAATTTTCTGTGGTGTGGTGGCACGGTTCCATAAGTACAGTGTGACATTAATGTTAGAAATCAAAACAGAAAAAAAGGTAAAGGTAAAGTACCCCTGACAGTTAAGTCCAGTCGCAAACGACTCTAGGGTTGCAGCGCTTATCTCGGTTTACTGGCCGAGGGAGCCGGCGTTTGTCTGCAGACAGTTTTTCTGGGTCATGTGGCCAGCATGATTAAGCCGCTTCTGCACAGAAATGCTATTTACCTTCCTGTCAGAGCTGTACCTATTTATCTACTTGGACTTTGACGTGCTTTTGAACTGCTAGGTTGGCAGGAGCTGGGACCGAGCAACGGGAGCTGACCCCATTGTGGGGATTCAAACCATCAACCTTCTGATTGGCAGGTCCAAGAAGCTCAATGGTTTAGACCACAGCACCACCCACGCTTGCATTATTACCAGTAAAACTAATGCAATAAACCCCTCATCTGAATGCAGCATAAGCCTGCAATCCTAGTCTGGGAATAAGTCCCATTCAGTTATATGTGTGATACCCAGTTCTATGGATAATATCTATACACTCAGTAGGCCCATTGAAATCAATAGATTTGTTACTTCGTTCCATTGATTTCAATGAGACTACTGTGAGTATGACTAATGTTGGATATCACCAATGTGGCTTACTTCTGAGAAGGCTTTTGTAGGATCACACTCTAAGTAAGCAAGTTAAGAAATAATAGTTCTAACATAAATCCTTGAGCTCCACTGGAAGGGGGAATAATTTTTAAATTGGGTAGCTGATAAATAGATATTTTTTTCCTGTCAAATTATGTGCAATGTCTGTTTTGTGATATCTGGTTATATTATGTTGGTTCTCTGTGTTGTGATAGTCCAATCTGACAACAAGATGTAGACAAAAAAGCTACCCCTCATTTCACTGTTCCATGCCAGGATAGCAAATAAATATTTGTGCAGAATGAACTGCATCTGTATCCTTAGACAAATTTATTTTGCCATTCATTATTTTTTTAAATTCACTTTGGTTTTGAAATAAAAACAATTTGTCCTAATACACTGCTCAGAAGAATGGGAGAGGAAATACAAAGACCTCATGGAAGTACATTGGGTATAACTGCTTTCCTTTGTCTTCAACTTCCTAATTTTATCAGTCTGTGACTCTTCACAGTTTCTCTTTTAAAACCAATATTTTTTGTTCCCACTTACCTGTCTCTCTCTTATGTGCAAGGAAACGGACAATTATTATTTTTTAAACACACTATTAATTGAGCATTGTGTTGTTGCATACCATGTCGAAATACCAACAAGTGCAGCTGAGGGAAACATGATTGATAAAAGTGTCACTGAAGATAACACACGATGAACAATTCCTTTCTGGCCTCTTCCCACAAATTAATAAACAGCTCTAGGTAACATGTACCTGCTTAATGTTGAATAATATGTTAATAGGTGAATGTGAGTTTTGTAAAATAGTACTACTTGCTTTTAGAGGTTATGGGTGTTTCTCCAATTATATTTTTGAAAACAACATATCTGGCTTGCCTTTCCCTTATCCAGCACTAATAAGTGAACATTGTATTTGCTGTTGGCTATATTTTAATGCTATTATTATTCGGCCTTGAGAAAAAAGAAGATGAATTAATTTGTGGTGTATAGTATGCAAAATACATGTCTGTTTCTGGACTCTCTTACATGAGGCTTTGGAAAGAGTCCATTTATGTGTTTCTGCAAGAAAATTATCCTCAAATATAAACCCATCTCTCATGTTCATGATACTCTGAATAGCTTGGTAGTATCAGTTGTCTGCAGTCAATGAGAGTTGCAGTCACTCTTCAAATAACAGAACTGAGCTCTGTAAGCTTACGCAAGCTGAAGAAATCCCCTTTTATATCTTCTTTGAAGGATCCTTTTAGAAACATAAATATCATGGGGTCAGGAGCAGCTCAGCTGCAGTGATCTTATGATATTTTCCCAGGTAGTCAGGTTTGATGACATTTGAAAAAGCTAACTGGTCTGTGAGTGGGTAAGAGTAGGCATATGGCTGTGAAGGTATGGGGTTTGCTCCCTATTGCTTTCATTTGTGTTTAATCTTGGCAAAGCAAAAGGAAATCCTTCCTGATGGAAATGTTTGGGTTGTGTATCTCTATTTCTTGAAAGTAGACAAGAACCCACCTTTTTCATTTGCAAAATTAGCATCTTTACAAGTGTGATTTCAAAAGGAAATAGCTATTTTGACAGTACATCAACTTAAAAAAAGTATCTATCAGTGAACATATAATTATTATTATTTTCTCAGTGTGGGGAGACAACCCCATCAAGACTAAGGGCTGAGTATTGTCCCTGAAAACGAGAACCAAGAAGAACAATGCGTTTTGAGAGGCAGTTGATGAATTTTGCATTATGTATGTGAATACTTTTCAGCAAACTGAAAACAGCTTGCCCATATCAGCAGTGGGCTCATCAGTAATACATTCTCTCCATGGAGTTAGGATCCTGGGTGGGCAAGTACTTCAGTGTGAATGAGGCTCATGACTCTCTGTGGCATTCCTAGAAGTGATAAAGCCCTATTTTCATGAATATTCTTTGCCAGATGATAACCTTTTCTGTTAAGAGTTTGGTATGTAATGCTGTAAATTTATTAGTTGGGAATGCTGATTTGAGGAAATAATACTTAACATAAGGAAAATAAATACTCTCAAGCCCGATTTCCACATCCCCACTCATCACTGTTTTCTTCCCCCTCCTTAATTCCGCTTCCCCCCCCCCAGCTCTTTCAGCTCAGGTTTCCTACTCCAGACAACGGTATTGAATGCTGATTAGATGATAACCTATTCCTCAGACAGAAAATGTTAAGGTCATTCCTTCCACATTCTGAAAGTATGGCCTGTTTATTTACTTGTACCAACTGTGTCAGTTGCCCAGTTATATGTTGCTGTGTCTTGTCATTGTAGGCTTATTCTCCCTTTTTTCATTTCCATCAACACAAGCAGTCTAGTATAACCAGCGCTACTAATATATTCAGAGTTCTTTGTTCTGAGCATACAAAAGAGACACCCAGTAACTGATATGCAGGGAAAATAAAACATTTAAAAAACAAATTTCAAAAAGAAGAGTTTGGGTTTGATATCCCGCTTTATCACTACCCAAAGGAGTCTCAAAGCGGCTAACAATCTCCTGCATTTCATTAATGATTTCAGTAATATTCAGTATTAAGCATTTAGGGAGTATACAAAAGCTGTTACCAAGAATTGCTTCCGATGCTACAGTCTTGCTTAGAAGAGACCTGTTAAAGTTAATGAACCTGGCTAACTTGAGCTCACTTATTTCAATGGGTGCAACTTAGTTGGATGCAACCCCAAGAATGGAGGGCAGTACATGAGATACACAAACAAAGCTTCTGATAGAGGCCTACAAATAAGTGGAAAATAAGTGAAAATAAACTTAGATGTACTGCTGCTGAGAAGGAATGAGTGAATGTACAAGCCTTCTGCTTTGTTTAGCCTTTGTGGAGACTTTACCACATAGCATAGAAACTATTGTTTAGTGCTATGCAGGAACGCAGCCACAATCTTGTACTTCCATAGTCTGCATTCATGTCTTAAATGCCTTATAGAACTGCTCTGCTTAGAATGTTGGTGATTAATTAGAATAAAAAATGCCTAGTGGTCAGCTGTTGGGGGTACGTTGTGTATCTGCAGCTACTGCTTTTCATTAATCTGTGTCAAGACCTGTTACCAGTTATTACCTAAGCACTTCCCCTTCAGTAGACTGAACACACAAAGAAGGAGCAGAATCATCATCTTCACTCCCAGTCTCTGTGTTCTTACCTTAACACAGGGTCCCCAAACTGAGGCCCGGGGGCCGGATGTGGCGCAATCGTCATCTAAATCCGGCCTGCGGATGGTCCAGGAATCAGCATGTTTTTACAAGGGTTGAATGTGTCCTTTTATTTAAAATGCATCTCTGGGTTATTTGTGGGGCCTGCCTGGTGTTTTTACATGAGTAGAATGTGTCCTTTTATTTAAAATGCATCTTTGGGTTATTTGTGGGACACAGGAATACCTTCATATTTTTTTTTTCAAAATATAGTCCGGCCCCCCACAAGGTCTGAGGGACAGTGCACCGCCCCCCTGCTGAAAAAGTTTGCTGACCCCTGCCATGTGCACAGATCACAAGCTTATAACTTTCCCACTTGGTTGGGAACAGCAGTGGACAGTTAGCTGCTTTGAATTTGTACTTGCAGCAATCATATGGACAAACAATGAAAAAAGGTTGCAGCTTTTTCTACATTTGTTTGCATTTTCCCACCACTTAAACACTAGAAGTGTGTGGAATCCTGCAATGTACATTTTAAAGTTCATGTATGTATACACATGGAATTTGATCCTTGACTGTATACACTGAAATTAATCCACAGAATAGTAAAAATTTCTTGTGCCTTCATGTATTCTTCATTGCCTCCAGGTTTGAATGTGTATTAAAGCTTTTATCCTTCTATTGGGGCAGAAAGCATTGAGTGAATTGTATCTGAAAGCATTTAAAGTTCTCTAATGCTTGAAAGGCTCTTTAAAGGTCAACCTAATTAAGACAAACTTTGTACCGAGAGAAAATAGATGCTATTATTGGAGATTCGTTGCAATTCAATATATGGCATTGTGCTTACAGTTTAAAGTTTGAAAGTGTAATATGGAAAGAGAAACGTTTCCTAGTCATCTTTCCTTCAACAATATTTTAAATCAATAGTAATGATTTTGGGTATGATTTAGAAAAATATTGGTCTTCCAGAGAGAAATCAGGCAACAGTAATTAAGTGATGATCTACAGCCTTTAGAAAAAAGAAATGAGGAATCTTTTTGTGTGAGTAGAGTTCAAAATGGGGGGTGGATGGGAGACAGGATGTATTAAGAACATAAAAGTCCTGGTCTATCAGACCAATAAACTGATGAATCTTAGTTACAGGTAGGTAGCCGTGTTGGTCTGAGTCGAAGCAAAAAATTCCTTCAGTAGGATTGGGAAGACTTCTGTCTTGTTAACAGAAGTCAGTGCAATAAATACTAAGAGGACAAGATATAGAAATATAGAAGAGTGAAATTCTGTGCTAAGTGCGGTGGAAGCAACAGAAGATGAAAATGTAATTAAGTAAGGTATGACTGTTGAATCAGTCAATTAGGCTATACCTTCCTCTTCCCTTTGTCTGTCCTTTCCTTTTCTTTTATCCGTTTTTTTTTTCTCTTGCTGATTTTTTTTGTTTATGATAATTATTAACATCATTACTAATAATAGTATTATTATTACTATTATTATTACCATTCTTCTTTTTTTCTTTTTTCTTTTTTCTTCTCTTCCTTTTTCTCCCCCTTTCTTTCTCCTCTCTCTTAATCGCTCTTTTACTTCTCGATACAACTGCCAAGTATTAGCTTTTTTGGGAAATTGCTATTAGGATCAATAACGATGTAGATTTGTTTGTACGATGTAAATGATGGACATGCAAGAATGTAAATGTACTATTACTTTTCGACTATCCTTTGCTATTTTCTGTTACATATCTTAATAAAAAAAAAAATTCCTTCAGTAGCACCTTAAAGACCAACTAAGTTTATATTTTGGTATGAGCTTTCGTGTGCATGCACACTTCTTCAGATACACCAGATACGTGTATCTGAAGAAGTGTGCATGCACACGAAAGCTCATACCAAAATATAAACTTAGTTGGTCTTTAAGGTGCTACTGAAGGAATTTTTTGCTGATGAATCTTGATAGGATGAACACACTGTGGATAAGTAGTTCACATCCCCAGAAAGTAGATAGACAATCTGTACTAGATGAGGTTGTTCTCCCCTTGAAGCTCTAGGCTCATAGCCTGAGAGGACTCCTAGATTCAGCATTTTCACTTTATGATCAGGTGGCGCCATGGAGTGCATTTTCCCAGCTCCAGATGGTTCACTAGCTATAGCTGTTACTGGACAAAAATAGCCTGGACACAGCAACACATGCTTTGGTCCTTTTTTATTTAGATCCACTCTATGTGGAGGTACCATTGAAGATTGTTTAGAAGCTGCAGTACTTCAGAAAGCGGCCATCAAAGTGCTAAGTGTCATGACTTACTATAACTTGGTTGCCTGTGTGCTACCAAGCCCATTGTGACCAGAATTGTATTCCAAATGCAGCCGTTTTATTTTCAACTCCTTTCCTAATACTTCCCGACTCATATGCCCAAATTACTTCTTCATCCTTTGCTTTCAGACTCTTTTCTCTCTCTTTTCCCAAGCTGCCTATCACCCTCTGAATGATCAGTGCAACGCTGACATCTAGGAACTTGACCCTCTGCCTGCAAATTCATATTATTGTTACAGCAGAGCAGTGTGGAGAATTTTAGTCATGGCTAACAAGGCCTCATCTCAATTTCTGGAACCAATGAAGAAATAGACATATCAGTTCCTTTGTATAGAGTTTCTTTATCACATTCTCAGTACATTTGGTTCCTGTTTGTCTGTGGCTTAGTAATAAAGATTTCCAGAGCAAAACATATGAGTTTAGGCACGCCTGAACCTTTGCACCTGTGGTATTTTAATCTGAAAATAGCAGGAATCCATAGGTCACACAGAAGCGTATTAGGACAGTGAAGCTGCTTACATTCTTCAGAACTGCACTTGTTTCTAGGAATATGAAACACTGTTTCAGAAACAATTCCATTTAAAGACTCTCAAGCTATTCATTAATTTTATTTATTTACTGTGCTAGTCAACCAGTACAAATATTTGAATATTGCTGCTGCTGTTGTTCCTATCAGAAATTGAGAGAAAGTAGCAGTTCTTTACAAGTATTCCCAGTCAGACTTTTAGATCTTTCTCATCCCATATTTTCATTATTTCTGTACAAGATTCAGATAGCTCATAAAAAGATATACACTACAATCCTCTGCATGTCTGCTGTAAACTAACTCCATTTATTTCTTGGGACGTACTAGGTAAAAAGCTAGGAATCCAGCCTAAGGCTGCAATCCTATAGCCACTTACCTCTGTGTAGGACCCATTCAACACAGTATGATTTATTTTTGAGCAGGCATGTATTTAATAACACATCCTCAGTTTATTGTTTTAAGCTGGAAAAACAAAAGGCTGTGGATTTTGTTCTGTATTTTTTATTTAAAAAGACACTGTAAATATGCAAATAATAAATAATCTGAGCTACTGTGTTTCCTGGAAATATTACATACATTTTGTTTGGTCCACATGTTCACCTAGTCCTAATTATGTCTGACCTAGATTCATCAATTGAAAAAGAACAGCTGGTCCCCACACATCTAGCCTCTCAGCCTATTGCTCAGTATCCCCCCCCCCACCATTAACCTATTTCTGCAGCACACAGAAGCTAAAAATATTTGCATACATCCTCTTTCACACAAAAAAACCTTTAGCAACACCTACAAGTCAGTCTTTATGCAAATGAGTCTTCGTACACATCAATATATATACTGTAAAACACAACTCATGTTTATACAACCCAGTTTATAAATACTGTTATTAAAGTACATGACCACAGTTTATTAGAGTAGCCTGAAGCTCATAACACAGTTTGCATTGCTGGCTGTGGTAAGGGAAAGAGCTTCACATGCTCTTATATTTCTGGATTTGAAAAGCTTAACAATCCATGAAATGGGGTCTGCTGTGAATAGCTGTTAAATCTTTCAATGAGTTTCTCCCATCAAGGACACTTCTATCCCACTGGCTTGTTGTCCAATTCTGGATTGCCCTTCCTAGGGTGCTTTTGCATATTGTGGCAATACTGTACAAGAAGAGCTATTGTGATTTTGTTTGAATCTCATGCACCAAGCTGAAAACGAATCGGCCGTCATAATGCTGCTAAGCAAATGAATGGTGTAACTACATTACACCATTGTGGAGTTGAAAAATGTTCAGAAAAGGCATCCCCAAACTTCGGCCCTCCAGTTGTTTTGGACTACAATTCCCATTATCCCTGACCACTGGTCCTCTTAACTAGGGATCATGGGACTTGTAGGCCAAAACATCTGGAGGGCCACAGTTTGGGGATAACCCAAATGATCAAGGGGATGGAGTAATTTCTCTGAATTGTTCCTCATACAAAAGGCGAGTAAGAGGCAACGTGATCAGTGTATAATATTATGTAGGGTTTGGAGAAAGTAGATAGGGAATATTTTTCTCTCTCTCCCATAAACACTTGAGCTTGTGGACATCCAATAAAGCCAAATTGTGAAATATTCAGGATAGCCAAATGAAAGCACACCTTCACATGGCACACAGTAAAACTGCTAATTCACTTGTTCATCATGCTGTTTCAATGCAAGGCCTGTGTGAACATAAAAGACTAAAGCTCAGTAACATACCCCGATCAGAAATTGAATTGGCAAGAGTCTGGGAAAATGAAATAATCTAGACACACCTGACAATATGAGACAGAAAGCTGTTGCACAATTTTTAGGAAAGGGAACAGAATGCTAATGGAATGATAGGTAGTAAGGGAATTGGTGTTGAATTGGCTGTTTAAGTGGAAGATTAACTGGATTCAGTCTGTTGGGATTTTCAGAAAGGATATTAATACATTATTTCATTGTTTTTCAAACTTGTTATTGTTTCCCGAGATTTTAAAAAAACCTGAAGAATCAGGTATCTGAACATGTATCTGAAGAAGTGTGCATGCATACGAAAGCTCATACCAATGACAAACCTAGTTGATCTCTAAGGTGCTGCTGGAATGAATTTTTTATTTTGTTTTTTAAAAAGCTAGTTTTATTTTGTGCTGCCTTTTAAAAACAAACAAATGATGCACCATATTAAACTGGTTTATTGTTTATTTTAAAAAAGCATTATTTGTTTCTTGTGAAGTGTGAAAACCATTTCATATTTTAATTTTGTTTACTTGTCCCCTGTCTCAAAAAATGCACAGATTTTAGACCACCAGGCATTGTGTTTTCTGGAAGAGCAACAGCCTGGAAAACCTACACTAGATAACATCTCTGAAAATTGTGACTACGTGTGTACACAGCACACAGCCAAGTAGATCAGTCCATAAAGCAGGCTTGATGAATCCCTGTTTTTACAATGCAAGGCAGATCACTAAAACAAGGAGCTTGCTGCACACACCTGGCAGGCTGCGATATATGGCTGCTATGCTAAGCATAGCAAATGAGCTGTGAATTTGACATGCTTGTACTAGATTGTATTTTGCACAATATGTGCTGTATGGCCAATTCCCTCTCTCCGTAGAGCACAAGAAGAGTACACATACATGTATAACATGTTTTTAACCATGTCATTTTAATACCTCATAAATTCCAGTATTATTCTTTTGCTGCGAGAAAAGGCGTCTTATGGAGGGAGTAATGGACTGGATGTGAGCAAATGAACTGAAGCTTAATCCAGTCAAGGCATATGTCTTCTCAATTGCTTAGAGCTGACACAGAGATAAGGATTCATCCTGTGCTGTATGAGGTAGCCCTCATCTTGAAAACAGTGTTCCTGAATCAGCCCTTGATAGTGTGGTGTCAAGCTGTGGCCAAACACCTTTGCCCAGTTTAGGCTGGCGTGCAAACAGCACCCATTCCTATAGATCAGGCATGTACAACAGGTCGATCACGATCTACCGGTCGATCGTGTGGGTGTCGCAGGTTGCTCACAGTATCAAGTATAGTGATCAAGTGATCAAGTATAGTATTCCTTATAGCTCCCCCCCCCAAACAGCTCAACAACTTTGGTCAAACCCCCACCCCAGAAGCTCAACTCCAGGGAATGACAATGGGTAGATCACAGCCAGTCTTTTTATACTGTGAGTAGATCACAGTCTCTTGGGAGTTGGACATTCCTGCTATGGATGGTAGATCTGTGCAGTGGTGTCATGTGCCTTAGTTAATCACATCTGAATTACTGCAAGCTGCTTTGCATGGGCTGGTCTTTCAAATGTCCTGAAACTGCAAGTGGTCCAGAATGGGATGGCCAGAAGATTAATGAGGGCTGTATATTGGGATCATGTGAGTTCTTTACTAAGACAGCTGCACTTGTTTCAAATTTATTTATGGACCCAATTTGAAATGTAGCTGGTGACCTCTAAAGTCTATTATGGTTTGGGACCAGGATTTCTGAAGGACCACATATTCTCATATGAACTTCCCCACTATATAATCAATAGAGTCCCTATATTCCAGAAATATGTACAGTACTATATTACTGGGACCAAGAGAGAGTAGTCACAGCCAGGCTCTGAAACTTTCTTCCAGGAGAGGTTTGTCTTGCTCTTCTCAATGAGTTACTAGTTTCTTTTATAGGAAGGCTCTTTGGTGCTATAAGTATTTTTAAGTTCTGCCAATGAATCCTTAGAATTTATTTGATGATGTGTTGATGTAAGTAGTTTTAGCAGCTGCTTTTACAGTTTACTTTTGGTGTGCTTTTTAAATGTTGCAGGGATTTGTTTTGCATTTTAATTGTTCTCTATTAACTTCTATATGTATAGCAGTAGCTTTCCTCCTAGCTTTCATGGCCCCATTCTCAGGTTGTGAAGGTAAAAAGGCACTTTTTTTCATGGGGCATGAAATTCAAATTATTTTCTAGGGTCTGTTTTATGTTAAAAATTGCCGTGGGACCATGCCTTCTCTTTAACCCCCCCCCCAAATTTTCCCAGTAGTTTTGCTATTGTGGTGAGGGCTTTGACAAGTTGCCTGTCACATAATGATGTAGCACCATTTCTTGGGCATTATTGGAGAACAAAATGGTCACCCAATGGAAGAAAAGGGAAATAGGGAAACACTCCTCTTTTAAAAACAAGATACTGAGTTTATAATTTAAGTCAGTCCTAATAGTTGAACCTTACTTCTTGAAACTTTCTTACACTCTGCAACACTTGCTGTTTAGTCAATGTTGGTGTCCTGACAGCTTGCTCAGAACCAGCCATATTGCTTCCTCGGTTCCTGCTTGTTGAACTGATATAGTTTATTGCTGTTATCCTTTTGGCTGTCCATCCTTTATTGAGAAAGATGCAGATAGGGTGTCACATTACTGCTGTTACTAAAATGGAAAAATGTACTGCTGTAGTGCTTGAGTTCCAGATACTCTATCCAGTGGTTTTTACATGCAGCAGATAAAGATTTTTTATCCTGATAGCCCTGCTATCTGATAGGTTCCAAATGGAGTGGATAGTTCACTATCTGAGCATCTGTAATATAAATACCTAGTTGTGCCTTAATGTAGAGAGCTCATTAATAGGCTGCTCCACAGTGCCTTCCTGACTGTATGTGTCTCTTCTTTTTCTCTGTCTTTTTCTCAGTTTCTCTCTCTCTCTCTCTCTCTCTCTCTCTCTGTGTGTGTGTGTGTGTGTGACGGCATTACAAATTTCTAGTGGTTCAGCCTTTCTCCTCTGTGAAATGATGCCTGGATAAGAAAGGTCATGCCCAGTGCCCTTGTTTTCTTCACATCGACTTTTCTATTTGATTTTCCTAAAGAGGAGCAAGATTACATAGAAATCTGAGTTGTTTTAATTAACGTAAATGAACTGCTCTTTGCCCCCTCCAAAAAACCCATGCCTCTGCAATAAAAATAAAAATAAAATTGCAATCTCACTTAATTCAGAGAGCTTTCCTCTGTTGGTGTGTAAGAGAGACACATAGGTTCTCTTCGCACTTTGGAACTTTGTGAATTTAGGGTTGCAGTTCACAGATACAACTTACATGTGCACAAGCTCTGTGGAGCAAGACCCATAGCAGCAGTCCTGCCCTTGCATACCCATTTTGAATTATCCAGTTATGTCAACTGAAAATGACATAGGAGATACTGAAAACAAAGTTAAACTGACTGCAAAGAAAAACAAGATTCTTTCTTGCCCTCCATCCCACCTTACGTTTAGACAGCAGAGTGTAGGTAGAAAAACAAACTCATTCCCAAGGTAAACCATCTTTGTAACTGCTGTGTTGCTATATTATTTTTATTCTCTAGACAGACATGATGAATGCCGTAGTAGGGGGAAAAATTGTTTGTATGTCTTTTTTTCCAGCTTGTCAGCATGGTGTTTGCCGCATTTTTACTGCAACATTAAAACCCACATGAGTAGACACAATAAAGTCAGTGGATTAAAGTTTTGCACCCCCTCCCCAACACATTGAGGCTTATTCTACAATGTGTTCTTGACACAATAACAATAATGACACAATTAGTGGTAAATTTATTCTGCTTTATTAGTTGTTCTACCAATACTATCACATTATTGCTGTCTGGAGAGGCTATAGTGCTACCAAAGCTGCACCAAAAAAAATCATCAACCCCAGAATGTGTGTGTTATGAAAAGTTATGGGATTTCAGCAGGAAGTTACAGTTATTGGAAATTAAGCAATATGTCTGTCCCCGAAACTTCACAGGGCAAACATTGTTATAGAGTCATAGAACTGCAGAGTTGGAAGGGACAGTGAGGGTCATCCAGTCCAACCCCCTGCAATGCAGGAATCTAAACTGAAGCATCCATGACAGGTGGCCACACAAGTTCTGCTTCAAAACTTCCAAGGAAGAAAAGTCCACAACCTCTCGAGGAAGTCCGTTCCACTGTCAAACAGCTCTTACCATCAGAAGGTTTTTCCTGATGTTTAGTTGGAATCTCCTTTCTTGGAACTTTAAACCATTGGTTCGGTTTCTACTTGTCAGGGATGGAGTTTTATGGATGCAGAATATTTCAAGATCCACAAGAACTTTCGAGAATATTCTGGTGCTTTCTAGTCAAACATGCCCATAGCTGGTGCTCTTGCTGTGAGTCATGTGAAAACACAAGGTCGGTGCTTAGAGACGGGAAGATATAAACCTGCTACTGAGCGCATTGTTTATCCTTCCTTCTTTATTTTCATTTCTGTATATATTGTGTATTTTTTGCTTCTGTAGCTAGATGTGCTTTTGAGCAAAGATTTTGCCTTACTGGGGATCCAATAAGTTCCTGTATGCTTTTAAATCTCAGTAAAATTTTACTGAAGAACTGTGCTGCCCGTGTGTGTGTGTGTGTGTGTGTGTGTGTGTGTTTCTTTCTTATTTTCTGCAGAAAGTGGACTCTGCTGGTTTTTTACCCATGTCCTGTAGTTGCCCAGACTTGGATTTCTGGATTTGGCTACCAGCCCTGTCACTACCATCCAGAGCGGGAGAAAAGAAGTGTGCTCCATATATCATGTGACAGCCCTTTAGATATTTGAAGATGACTATCGTATCTCCTCTCAGTCTGCTTTTATGTAGCCTTAAGATACCCAGCTCCTTCAACCCTTTCTCTTAAGCTTTGGTTTACAGACCCTTGATCATCTTGGTGAACCTCCCCTGCACACATTCCAGCTTGACAACATCCTTCTTAAATTGTGCTTCCCAGAACTGGACACAGCACTCCAGGTGCGGTCTGACCAAGGCAGAATAGAGTGGTACTTGATCTAGAGACTAGACTTCTGTTGATGCAGCCTAGAATATTTAAAATGGGATCGTGTATGACAGCCCCGAGATCATCATGAGCATAAATCATCATTGGACATTTGGAGGAGCCTTTAACTTAAATCCATTCAGATACAAAGCAAAGAACTTGAACATTAAATCTCATCACAGGTAGGTAGCCGTGTTGGTCTGAGTCGAAGCAAAATAAAAAAATTCCTTCAGTAGCACCTTAAAGACCAACTAAGTTTATATTTTGGTATGAGCTTTCGTGTGCATGCACACTGAAAGCTCATACCAAAATATAAACTTAGTTGGTCTTTAAGGTGCTACTGAAGGAATTTTTTTATTTTGATTAAATCTCATCATTAATTATTTCTGCTTGAATATCATTATGGCATGGAAATAATAAACATTATCGAGTTACAAAATTTTATGCTGTTTAGAGGAGCAGACTATTGCATATTACAAACAGATAAATGAGATACCCAGGGCCCACATTAATTAGCATGGTATTCTACATTCCTAGTGCTTCAATGATCCAAGTGGAAAATATTTTCGACTTTAAGTTAACATAATATAAATGTCTGTGAAGTACGATTTCTTTCTTCTTCTTCTTCGTCACTGCACTTTACCCAGGTCAGCTTTGCTTTAGATATTAATACTACAGAACCAAATGCTAGTCATTTACAGGACTATTTTGAAAAAGGTTTTGTTTCATTTTTAAGTTGCTATCTTGTTCATTAGATGCTTGGTTTTGAAACATAGTTACTTAAGTAGCAATACAAAGCAAAGCTGACCTATTATTTTATTTCATTGAAACTTCCGAGATGTCAAGAGAAGGAGCAAAACTGCAACTTCATAGTCACTCTGGCAGATAAACTATTGTAATTAGTTACTCTTTTCTAGCAACTTTATTCAATATGCATGTGATGTGAATATGAAAATCTCTATTTGATTTCAATTGACTCTGTGTATGTGTAGGTGCTTGAGACAGGCTGCTAAGGTAAAGTTTCCATCTATTACCATCTGCAGCTGGTTCAGCAACTACGGCCATTCCTGGACCAGGAAAGCCTTGCCACAGTAATTCATGCATCGGTTACTTCAAGAATGGATTACTGCAATGACCTTGCATTTGATCCGGAAGCTGCAGAGTGCAGAATACTGCAGCGTGATTGCTGACAGGAGTGAGGCCCTGTCGGCATATAAAACCTGTGCTCGGTTGCCGAGTTGCTACTAGGCCAAGTTCAAGGTGTTATTCTTAGCATGTAAGGCCCTTAAAGACTAAGAGATCGCTTTACTCCACATGTGCCAACTCAACCACTTTGATTGGCAGAATTGTCACTGCAGGTGCCACATAATACTAATTCCACATTTGTAAGAACTCAAATGATTTAGTGTGCCGGTTGAGATCAAGCTGGTGCCTTCAGTGTACTATTTTTGGTGCTTGCTAAAAACATTCTCATGTAGACAAAATCAACCAAGATGCTTAGAAAGTTTAGGTAATTTTAATCTTTTGTAGTATTTTACCCTTAATGTATGGTTGTGAATTTTTCTTGCTTGTGTTGTTTTATCTTTTTTAAAGCTGCTTTGAGGGGTTTTTTTAAATAAAAAAACAAGTGGTATGGAAGTTTTATGAAATAAACAAATAAATTATAGTGGGGCCCTAGGCATCCACAGGCATTTTTTCCAAGCGTGGGTGCAGGGGCAAGGAGGGCAAAGCAAAACACTTAGAATGGGGAGCAGACTATTTTTTTTTTCATTTAAAGTAGTAGAAGAATATTGTCTGTACATTTTGTCTTATATCTTAACCTACAAATGCTAAAATTATATTTTTTTAAAAACAAAAACAAAACCAAACTGAACCTGGAAATCTGGATATTTCCCTTCATTTATCCAAGTGGACAAGTGCTGCTCCCTGCCATACACCCTGCCCAGATGGATGCCTGCTAAGAGCCAATTATCAAGAAGGCATTCCAGCGCATGTAACAGCGTAGGGCACATGTGTGCTTACATGCACAGCGCCCAGTGGAAGTCAGGCCTTTTATTTCATGAACAATATTTTTTTTACTCATCTTTCTTGCTTATTTTTTCCTGCTTAGTTTAATGATAATTAATAACTATTATGACTTAAAGATGCTGAATTTGTGCTAAAATGGATTTTTCCATGTTGTGCATATGAAAGCTCGCTGCTGTCACAACATATCTACTTCACTGTGCAGTTGTTAACATAAGACAAGAAATTGCTCACTCGAAATAAGTATAGTCATGCAACTGTAACAAAAAATCACAGTTTAGAGTAAATGACAATAGTTCATTATTTTATTCTATGTCTTGTTGCAGTGGGGAGAAGGAGACTTTCCTTCCCTACCTCTCCAAAGTGTTGGGGGAGCCTCCTGAATGCAGTGAGCTGTGGGGTACGTACATAACTGAGAGGGAAGTGGAGAAGTAGCTGAAAATTGGGTATTGGGCTTTCTGCGAATGGAAGCTCTGCTCATGAAAGGTGCCTCTTCCCAGTTTCTCCTTCCCCTGCACTTTCTTAGTCAGGAACATTTCCTAACTCTCAGGAGAGGATCATAGAACCATAGAATTGTTGAATTGTAAGGGACATGCCCCCCCCCTGCAATGCAGGAATCACAACTAAAGCATCCATGACAGATGACATCCATCCTGATGTTCCACCCATCCCTTTCACACGCATGTCCATGGATACAAGCCTACATTTTGTATTATATAACCTACAGTAATGTTTCAAACAGAAGGGACGTGGGTGGCACTGTGGGTTAAACCACAGAGCCTAGGGCTTGCCCATCAGAAGGTCAGTGGTGAGCTCCCGTTGCTCGGTCCCAGCTCCTGCCAACCTAGCAGTTCAAAAGCACATCAAAGTGCAAGTAGATAAATAGGTACCGCTCTGGCGGGAAGGTAAACGGTGTTTCCGTGCGCTGCTCTGGCTTCACCAGTAGCGGCTTAGTCATGCTGGCCACATGACCCGGAATAACTGCAGAGTGGACAAACGCCGGCTCCCTTGACCTGTAAAGCGAGAAGAAGAGAAGAAGAAGAGTTTGGATTTGATATCCCGCTTTATCACTACCCGATGGAGTCTCAAAGCGGCTAACATTCTCCTTTCCCTTCCTCCCCCACAACAGACACCCTGTGAGGTAGGTGGGGCTGAGAGACTTCAGAGAAGTGTGACTAGCCCAAGGTCACCCAGCAGCTGCATGTGGAGGAGCGGAGACGCGAACCCGGTTCCCCAGATTAGGAGTCTACCGCTCTTAACCACTACACCACACTGGCTCTCATGAGCGCCGCAACCCGAGAGTCGTTCACGACTGGACTTAACTGTCAGGGGTCCCTTTACCCTTTAATGTTTAAAATGTTGATTGCCACAAAGTGTCATTTTATAAATAACAGTCATGGAGTTGTATCCAGTTGGTGCCCCTCTGTTGATTAGAAGCTCTTTGACCCAGCAGAGCTTTCCATCAGTGGAACAAGAGATTTGAGGTGATCTTCAGCACTCCCGCCTCCCCTCCCTGCAGACACCTTTCACACTTATTCTGAATGGTACGTGAAATCTGCGGAGCAGATTTTTTTTGGGGGGGAGGGCGGGGAATGGAGCTGCAAACTAGTGGGTGGGGTGGGTTGAATTGTTGGAGATTGCTTTGATCTCTGTATTGCTGATCGAAGTCTTTCACCAGCAGAGAGGCAGCATTTGAATTCATATTAACATTACTTTGCTAAAAAAGTTGCTTAAACTCAAAAATCTAAATCTCAAAGCTAACCTCCCCCCCCCCCCCCGGTCTCCCACTTTGTTACAGTTCTTCCACATCGTCACATATAAATCAGTGGAATATGAAAGAACTAGTAAAAGAGGCTACATCCTTCTGGGTTGCAATTTGGTGCCATGAATTATTAACTATTTGACCAGTATAGCATCAGCTCTTCGGAACTCAATATAAATGTAAAAGGTTTACCTTATCAGTCATAATCTAAGAAGCAGCAGTAATGCAATTCTTACCATTTAGCACTTTGTGGCCTGCTGAAAAGGAACAGGATATTCGTCTGCTAAACTTTCCGAAATGTAACACAAAGTAAGGAAGTAATCCCCCCACCATCTGCAAAATTCTGTAAAAAAAAAAAAAAGGACAAATTTGCATGGATTTCATCAGGGATTTAAAAGGAGAAAGTTTGTCAATTTGGGGAGAAGGTTAGCATCAAGAAATGAGTGAGCTTGCATGAGGAATGGGTTCAAAAGCAAAGAGCTGAAAATGCTTTGCCCCACTTTTGAGGAAAAGAAAATAGTCAATATGAAGGCCAGTTACGCTGAAGTGCAAAAATATTTCAACGAAACAGAAATGTAAGTAAAGATTTTTTATCACTGAAAAATGTGCTTGGGTTTTTGTCCTAAATATCAAATGTGGGAAAATTTATTTAACTTTTCAGGTGTAAATTCCAGAGCATTTATGTAGGTAATGCCCAAAGAAATTGCCCAGATATGTCACCAATCTATCAATCCATTTTGTCATGGGATGCTTTTTGTTGGAATTTAACTTGGGTTTGCTCACAAGCCAGCTTAATTTTTCAAATGGTTTTGTATAAATAGCCTGGGTTATAGGTGTCTGAGGCTGCAATCCTATATCCATTCAACTCAAATGAAGTATCATTGAACTTAGTGGGACTTGCTTCCGAGGAGGCATGTATAGGATTGTGTTGTGTGATCTTGTTATGTTTTCTTGTGTAGTGTAAAAGAAAGAAGTATTGTATTGTACTGTTTTCTGGCATCCTTTTTTGCATGGTCTATCCCTTTCTCAGATGAATAGGCAAACAAGAATGGCTGAAATCCTATACTGTACCCACTTTCCTAGAAGTAACCTCCTTGTTTACAGTGGGACTTACACATTTATAGGATCATATTGAAAGTAAACAAGCCTATTTGTTTATCAGTAAGACATTACAACAATATTTTAAAAACATCACTGCAAAATAAAATCCAAAAACATACTTGACTATTCCATAAATTATACATAAAAGGAAATAAGCTTGCAAGGCAACTTGGAGCAATTTACATTATTATCAAATCTATATTATCATACACAGAATGACAGAATTACAACTACCATTTCATGGAAAGCAAATATCTGATATTGTGCACCAGTTATCCAGTATGGTATGGCTATATGGCACTGTGTTTTGAATTTGATAGGTTTATATTAATAACACAACTTTCAGTTTAATCAATGGAGTCTACTTTTGTGGAAGAACAAATCTTACAAACTTGTTTCCTATTTGATAAAACAAATATTTTCAGAAGTATGTGAAACACTTAGGAAGTAGAACATCCAATATTAAGTGTTCATAAGTCCCACTGATTTGAATGGGAGATATTTAAGTACATCATAAACTGTCCTATTTCAATAAATAGCCTTCATAATGCTGATTTTAACTAGTTTGCGCCTGTAAGAAGCATTCCACTGATGTGATATTCTAAATGGAATTCTAAGAAGAGAATCAAATATTGATCTTGAGATTTGCCTTAAACGCTCTTCAACCCAAGAAGTTCCCTGTTCCAAAATCACATTTGTGTTCTGATATGGACACTAGCATATTATTTCTTCATTTAATTAGCAACATGAATCAAAACATCTCTTCATAAGCATATCTTGTTGTACACAAACATCAAGGAGCATCATTTTTTCAGTTCATGGATGTCTTTGGCCAGAAATGTACATAGGATAATCCCGTTTTTCACCTTGCTCCTTGAGTTTCCATAGTGGAAACTCACATTTGTTCAAAAAATGTACACATAAACACCTCCAATAAACAACAAAAGGCAAAAACAAACCATTGCTTGAAAGTTGCAGTTTCCATGAATTTTAAAGATTGAGGGATATTAGTTCATGCTTATGTTTTGTATCAATTTCTTTAATTTGGGAAACAACCTGTGGAGCTGACTAATCAGTCTGTTCTCCATCTTTTAGTCTCTGCTTGCTTTCATTTGGTCTGCATCTCAAGTTATTCTTGGTGTTAGTGCAATTGAAAGTACAGTCTAATGGATGTCTATTCAGAACCCCCATTGCATTCAGTGGGTCATCTTTCCAAGTAAGTGTGTGCAAGACTGCTTCCATGTTCTCTTTTCTAACCTATGTGTCTATGTGTTCTAACCACAGCACTGTTTTGAAAAGAAACTAATTCTGTTCTCTTTAATACATTGCTCATCTATAATACGGAAATAATTGCACGGGATTGTCAGTCTAAAATATTAAAGCAAACATTGAATTTGCCCCCTATTACGCCATGAGCTTATTCTGAAAAGAATTACTGTTTTCATTTTTCTTTCTGTTTCTTGAGCCTTTGAGCACACTGCAGTTCATTGTCAATCTTTATATGTATGCAAGCATAAATGTCCTTTTATGCTTAAAGAAAATGTGAAGTTCTTAGAATCATTTTTAGCATTTTGATAAAGTAATTGGCAATCCTGGCATGCCGAATAAAAACCAAACCAAACCAGAAGTGCCTTTCAATCAGGATAAGAAACAAGGCTGTCATTGTGAAATTACCATATGTTTATGGTACAGAAAGGACCAACATGATACTGGTACTTCTGTGGTATTTCTTCTGAAGATAATCATTAGATGTGGGTGTTTTTTGCTAATAATGAAATATTTCAAGCTGAGTCATTTCTAGGGTGGGTGTGTTTCATAATTTAATTTGACAGAACGAATTAGAAAATGCTTTAGTTAGGAATTCCTCCTCCTCAACCACTGCAACAAGGGAAAAATAAAATGAACCACAACCCAACACAGCTTATCTCTAAATATTGTGGTTAAAAGATCTAGATATGCACAGACACAAATTGGTTTTCCTCCTCCTATATCACTTGATAGCAGTTTGAAATTAGTCTAAATCCCTAAGCTTTTGGGTCATCTTACATTGCTCAAAATTTGTAGGAATGCCATGAACACAGAAATGCAGTTTAGGAAGGATCCCTGCATCTACACAGGACTGGGTGATGCATGCAGGCATTTTTTGTTTAACCCTCAGGAGACTCTTCTGCACCATAATGTGTTGCAAAAATGCATAAACAATATTTTCCTTCGCCTTGATTAACAAGTAAAAGATGTAGCATTTCTAGAAAACATTGAAACTTTTAGGATGATACTTTTACAGATATATATTTGAAAAATAAACATTTTGATCAAATGAAAATGTATGAGAATGAACTTATTTCCTTAGCAACCTAAAGTAATTTTACTACATTAAGAGCATAAAATGCATTGACTGTGTGCATGCAAAAAAGCAACAACATCAATTCATACATGGGATGCAATATTTCCTTATGGCAGCCCCTTTCACTTATGGTATGTGTCTGTAACTCTGTAGCAACCCTGATGCTTAGGGCAGAAAGCTTCTGAAAGGGAGGGTGATAGTAAGGCCAAATGTGCAAGAAGAACAGAGCAGGAGATCTCAGACATTAGGTATAACTTGGCAAATATAATTATACCCTTTAGCAGATTTTATTTCTTTTTCAGTTTGGAAAATAGAAACTAAGGGGATATCATAGTAAATTTAATAAAGTTTGATTTAGTTAGACTTAAAAACTTTGGGGGGAATTCAACATTTCTGAAGGACTGTCACATGGAAGATGGAGCAATATTGTTCTTTGTTGCTCTAGAGGGTAGGACCCAATTCAAATGACAAGAAATGTTCTGATGATAAGAGTTGTTTGACAGAATTACAGACTATCTCAGAAGCCAGTGGACTCCCCTTCATTGGAGGTATTTAAGCAGAAGTTGGATGGAAATCTGTCAGGGATTGTTTATCTGTGATTCTTGCATTGCAGGAGGTTGGATTAAATTACCCTTGGGGTCTCTTCCAACTCTAGAATTCTAAGATTCTATGATTAGTCTTAAGTATAAAATACTTCACTTAAAGTATCCAATTTCCTCTTCAGCTTTTCAGTGAAGTGGGGTGGAAAAACCGGGGGGGGAGGGGGTTACTACTTTTTCTTTGGCCCTTAGATAGCTAGTCACAAATGCTGTCAAATTCTTCAAAAAGTCAGAATGAAAGTCCTTGAAATGTTTTACAAAATGCATTTAAAACTGAGCAAGCCAAGAACATTTGTTCTTATTAGTTTCTGTCACTTTTGACAGAATATAAATATTATAATGCATCATGTTCTGTGCTGAAATAAACGTTTCTGTGGTTACTGGGTTGCTCGTTTCAAAATGTTTTTCGTGCTTGAGACAGTCATGGAGAAGACACAAAAGAAAAACAGTTTTGCATATTGTCTTGGTGGATTGTCAACAAGCAGTTTGTAGCATATTGATGACATACCACTCACTTTGGGTCACATTACAGACATGTTTTAAAGTTTCTTTAATTTCAGTTTTGCACGTTAAAATATTTTGTAAGTCGCTTTCAGGTTTTTTTTTGTAAAACAACAACAATAAGTGCAATAAATAAAAGCAACAACATTATAGCACAGTGTCAGAATGTTATAGGTAGCAACCTGCTGCTATCCGTCTTTAAAGATAGACTTCCTAGCACCTCCAACCATCTTGAAGCTAGACCTTTTTGAAGTTGCTAAACTACAACCCATCAGCCCCAGCCAGCTTGGCTAGTGATCAGGGAAGATGATCTGGAAAGCTACAGGTTAACAGGGGTCAGCAAACTTTTTCAGGGGGCTGGTCCACTGTCCCTCAGACCCTGTGGGGGGGCTGGGCTATATTTTTTTGGGGGGGGGGGAATGAATGAATTCCTATGCCCCACAAATAACCCAGAGATGCATTTTAAATAAAAGCACACGTTCTACGCATGTAAAAACACCAGACAGGCCCCACAAATAACCCAGAGATGCATTTTAAATAAAATGACACATTCTACTCATGTAAAAGCACGCTGATTCCTGGACCGTCCACGGGCCAGATTGAGAAGGCAATTGGGCCAGATCCAGCCCCCGAGCCTTCGTTTGCCTACCCATGGGTTCTAGCCACCAAAGTGATGAAACTTGAAGATTGTATTCCAGTGTCCATTTCCCTTGGAGTAAGCACCATTCAACTTACTGATTAATCTTACCTCCAACATCCTTTCACAAACCTAAGAAGTAGGCACATTGCCCACCCAGCATGGGAGAACTAAATGTGGAGCTTGAACATGGCTCTTGACTTCCCAGGTGCAGAGGCTGTGTATGATACATGATGCTATAAGGAAAGAGGTGGGGAAACTCTTTGTACAGTATTCTTGGTGTGTGTGCTTCACAAAATGGATAGCAAGTGCAACTTCCCCCGGGAGATGGATGGGTTACCACTTTCTCCTTCTGTTTCAACAGGTGAGCAGTGCTGACCATGTTTTCAGCAGAGGTGATCCTTTGGTAAAACAATATGTACATGAGCCCCTCATGCATATGCAGGAGGATCTCAGCATTGGGGTCATGGAGTTGCTCAATCTCTTTCATTATGTTGGGCTGCTCACTTGGTGGCTTTCAAATTTACAGCTTTGGGCCTCCAGGCACTTAACGAGTAATGTAATTTGCATGTCATTACCAACATAAGCCAGCACTGTCTCAAGCTATTTCAAGACAAGGAAGCAGAGAGACAATTTATGTGGTTATGCAGAGTGGATACCTGTAATCTAGGATTGCATACCTGCTGATAAAAGCATATCATAGTTGTTCTCAAAAACGTGGTGTGTAAGGTAAGGTCTGCAATAAGAACTGTTAAGTTATGAGGCCTCCAAAATACTCGACACATGCAAACCAAAATTAACAAGGTTACAATGGGGATAATTAGCTAAAATCCCTTTTTATTGCCTTTTCTAACCACAGACAGAAATATCTCAAATTTGTATTATAAAACTGCAAATTGCAATAAATTGTATAGTGATGACATTCGCAAGGAAAACGTAGACCTACATTTGCTAAAATTGTCAGCAAACAATATGTGCAGATCTGCATAGCGCCTAAGGTGTAGGAGGTGTATGTTTTAGGTGCATAATAACACTGAGTGGTATTTTGACAACTACAGGGTTTATATTTCAATTATTGATTAACATTACTTTCGATAAAATATTTTAAAAGATTTTGGCACAATAGAGATTTGTTATATTGTTCCTTCATCATGCCTAAGCGGATATAGTGCACAATGCTTGACAGTTTTGTTTAGCTTAACAGAAAACCGGCCATGAGCAGTGCCTCAGAAAATTTAAATCCTAAGAAAGCTTCTTTTTAAAGGGTATAAAATGGTGGTGGGCTTTTCACCTCTTTCCTACCATCCCTTTGGAGAGAAATGAAGCTATGACTCTATAAAGTGTTAGAGCTTCTGTTGGAGTAATGAACATCTGCTTGACTGTAATCTAATAAGAGTGAAGCAGCTGGAAATGATGTCTTTGACATGTCAGCTGGTTGTAACCACACCTGCACCTTGACAGCATTTTATTTCAAGACATGTTGCTAAAAGAGTCTGACACACGTGGCAACCACAGTAAAGTGGAAGAAGAGCAACTTGTCAACTTTCTGCAGTGTTTTCTCCATCTGAACTCCTATCACCCGTTTAGTTGCAGGGTTTTGAAAAGCTAATGGCACTTGCACTGCCCCCCCCCCACAGTATGCAAAGAGCCACATGTTCCTCTTTAATTTGCTCTGTGATTTTGAGGGCATTGTGTTTTCAAGATAGAATACTCCAAACACTTTTATTAAATAAATATTTAGACATTTTCTCTTTCTCCCTCTCTCTTTCGCCTCCCTCCCTACCCTGTTTCTCCGAAAATAAGACGTAGCCATAAAATAAGCGATAGCAGGATTTTTAAGCATTCAAGGAATATAAGCCATACCCCGAAAATAAGCCATGGTGATAGGCAGTTTAACCTTGTAGGTTAAACTGTAGCATACTTAATAAAAAAATAAGACATCCCCTGAAAATAAGCCATAGTGTGTGTGTTTTTTCGAGGAAAAATAAATATAAGACGGTGTCTTATTTTCGGAGAAACACGGAGTAATATCTAGTTTGGCCTTTATGAGAAAGTGTTTTCCCACTGTGTGCAATTTTCCTGGGAATGGAAATAGAGATAGGTGATGAGGTTGCTGGTAACAATGGTTCAATAACGTTAACTTCAGAGGGGGGAAACTAATTTATTCCTATGTTTCTGCCTAAATAAGGCTGATCTGAATCCAATTTAGTGAGCACTTGCAGTAATTTTTGTAAGAAGTGATTTATTTGACCTTATGAAATAGCAAGCAATTCTTCTCAGTCTGAAAGGCTGAGAAGCTGGAAAAATCTTGCTTGCGTTCATCTTAGCTCAGCGCTTGCAATGAAAACTAGCGAAGAGCCTAAGAAGAACCCTACTGGATCAGTCCAGCATTATTCTTCACAGTGACCAACCAGATGTCTATAGGAAGCTCACAAGCAGGACATGAGTGCAGTAGCGCTTTCCTGCTCGTGATTTCCAGGGGAGGTGGGTGTTCACAGTCATACAGCCTCTGATTCTGAAATAGTACACAAGCATCTCAAGTAGTAGCTACTGAGAGGTGTACCGTCTATGAGCAGAGCTACCTCTATGAGTGTCATTGTGTCTGGGATACAGTCAGAAATGAGAGCCTCTTTTTTTTACGGCTTTATTGAGGAATAAAAATGCATGCAAATTACTGAAGGCTTGTCTCAGAAAGAAGGGGTGTTTGAAACAGATGAGGGAGAGCGAAGAGAAGCAAACCTTGCAATCACTGCAAGAACAGCTGTGTGGTGGTACTTTTAGCATTGGGGGGGGGAGAAGGGAATGGGGTGGTGGAAGCTGGAAAGGGAAGGAGAGAGAAGAAATCAGCCCAAAACCATGTCAAGGAGGTAGGTAAACTGTGGCTCTTAAGTCAAAGGGAATCCAAAAGAAGGCTGGATGAATAGTTGTTCCACAGCTATGGCAAGATTTGTCTGGGCAAGGATCCCAGTCAAGCACGAACGGGTATAAAAACAGGCACCCAAGTCTTGAGATCCAAGAGTCAGTCAGGCTGAGTATATGTGGCTTTCTAAAACAGTTGCAGTCTTAGAAAGACAAAAAAAAAAAAAAAAACAATAACAGAAGCTTGGATGGCAACTAAATTTATATATCCAGCTGAACAAAATAGGAGATGCTTCTTTCTAGATGGATATTCTGTCAGTATTAATTCAAAGGTCACACAAGATCTATCTCTTAAAATGAGAGGTGGCAGCTCCTAGGAAAAGTGGGTATGGCAAAATACAGAATTTTTCCTAACAAGTTTTCCATAATGTTACTGTCAGAGGGTCGTCGTGGCTACTCTAGAGTAACTCCGCTTGAGTCCAGTTTGTCTTCAAATATGTTTATTGTGCTAATTATTTACAGTGTGGAGACAGCTTAAAACAGGGGTGTCAAACTCAAATTCATCGGGGGCCGCATCAGCAGTTTGGTCACCCTCAAAGGGCCGGTTGTGTCTGTAGGACTATGTGTCCACTCTTTATTATCATAAATTATTGTCACTGCATTCAATTATTACTGTTTTTTGTAATAATGTAAGCTCATTCCCGCCCCCACGCGGATCACATTCCTGCGTCATGGCGCGTGTGTGGGAGGGGATGTAAACAAGGGAAATTTGAACAAAAGGTGGGGATCGACGGCTTCCGGGGGGGGGGGCTCAACTAAACCTTCGGCAGGAAGGAGAAAGCCACTGCTGGGATTAAAAACCTGCAGATGGAAAGAGGGCTTCCCTCTCCCGCCCTGCGCACACCCAAACCCCGCTACAACCCACACGCTGCAACCCACCCTATGCTTTGGAGAGGGGCAGGAACATGCGGTGCAGCGCCAACTCCCTGCTTTGCTTTTGCATCCTCCCTCCTCAGCGCCAGAGTCCCTTCCCCTCGCGCTGAGGGAGGGCAGCGGATTTCCCGAGGAGGAAGGCGGCGGCAGCCCCAGCGGACGTGCATCTTCGCCTCAGAGCTGCTCTTCCCCCCACCCGCGCTGTTGTCGTCTTCGCCGCCGCCTCTCCCTACCGGGACTGCAGGCAGAGGAGGCTTGAAAACCTCCCCCCCCCCAAAAAATTCCCCTCCCACCTACTCAAACCGCGAGGCAATTCCATCTGGAGCCCTACATCACGAGGGGCTGAGAGGAGGCGGTGGCAGAGCGGGAAGAGCAGGAACCCGTGCTGTCGTCGCCGCCTCCCTCCCGGCCGCCCCCGGGAATGCAGCCGAGGAGAGGAAGGGAAGCGGCGGGCGGTGGCTCCCCAGTGCCGCCTCACTCGCTCTCGGAGACAACAGCAAAGCCCGCCCAAAAAAAATCCAGTGCTGCTCCGTCCCAGCACCAACTTTGCTGGCGGCGCCTGTAGGGCTTTCCTACCTCCTCGGCGGGCTTCCTCCTCCTCCTCCTGCATCTCACTTCCCCATCTGGTCGCTGTGCCACTGCCTCCCTCAGCCTCATTCGAACTTGAAATTCCCTGGCCAAGGCCGTCAGCGCGGCTCCAGCGCCCCGGCCTCCGCCTGCAGCCCCGCCCCCGGTTTTGACCCTCGGCCAATCACAGGCTCCAGAACTACTGTCAGTGGGTACTGTCGGCGGCGGCTACGCGGGCCACATGACGAGGTCTGGCGGGCCGGATTAGGCCCCCGGGCCTTGTGTTTGACACCCGTGGCTTAAAACATGACCTCTCATCCTGAATCAGAATCCGGCAATGGCGTACGTCTGTTCCTACGCCAGCAAAGTAGTCGGGGCACCCCAAAACGCCTCCCCCTTGACCTGCGTCGCGGCGCCCTCCTTACCTCTTGCGCCGGAAGGAGCGATGCCCTTTCAGTTTCCTCCCTGAGCGGTCGGTGACATGGCTCTCCAACATCCCTGAGCCCCTGTCTGCATCTCTCCGCCCGTGAGCTTTCCCATTGTTCCTCACTCTGATTTCTCTCCCCCTCCGAGTCTCTTCCTCCCCTCTGGCTGCTTCAGAACCACTGGTGCTCTCTGTACTTGACGAGGTGGACGTCAGGATGATGGGGGCTGGCTCCCTGTAGGGAGTCACTCTTACAGTTCCCCAAAAAAGAGAGCAGCCATGTGGGTGGCCAACTGGTATTAAGGTGGAAGAAAGGGAGACAGCTCTTTACACTTGCAGCATCCCTGAATGAAATCAGCCCTATCCTTCAAGCTGCTATCAAAATATCTTCAGCTGACTGTCTTCAGCAGAAAAAAAAGGCTAAGGGTGCATCCATCAGTACACATAGCAATCCCTTGATGCTTAGTGAACATGGGAGGTCTACATCCATTGTACACCATCCATATGTCGGACCAGCCTCTACCTCCTTTCTTCCTCCCTTGATGGGGAAAAGAGTCTCATCATCTACCCATGCTAGATGGCTAAAAGGATCCACCTCGTTGGCTTATGTTTCCCTCTATCTACTGGAATCAAGGCTCTTTTAATCAGGCCCATGGCAACCCCTGCGGCCTTCTCCCTTAATGCCCCTCCAGAAGAGATTGGCAGAGCACCCATATGCTTGCCACACACTTTCACCTCCCTGGAGGCTTACAGTATGTCCTTCCAACCCCTAAGCAGCAACTTCCAATTTGTCCCACCCTTCATGGGTCAGTAGGTTTTTGCACATCCTTATCTGGCTGCAGCTTTTACGGAGTCTCCAGAAAAGGCCATTATGGTTTCCATGAAAGGTGTTTCTATATCCCGTAAAAGCTACAGCCAGAGCCTACCTGGGCCATCAGCAACTCTTTATTCTATGTTTATTCTGTGGTACCTCTACTCTTGTATGCCTTTTCCTCAATCATACTTTTCTATCTTCCTTACCAGGGAGTCTGTGAATCTTTTAGGCAACATTTTTCTGTTGAAAGGCACCTCCCATGCTATACTAATACCAAGTTTCCTCGCTTTCTGGCTTGTTATCTAAAAACTGAGAGAGGAAGAAGCGGGAAGGAGTCAAGACGGCAGCTTCCTGTTGGAATTATTTATTTATTTTTGCAAGCTTGAAATGTTGCCTATTGACTGCCAGGTGGTGCTGAACCTAAACCCAATCTGGCTGGCAGCTTTCACGGAATCCAGAAATACTTTTCACGGTAAGTATAACGGCCTTTCTTCCCCAAAACATGGGAGAAATATAGACTTAAAAAGCATCTGAGAATGTTATGTAAATGTTCACCGCTAGAGTAGAAGTGCATAGGAAAATGAATGGTTATTATCCAGCTGTAACTTTCTACATTTAAATGCAAAATAAAACTGGAAAATGAAATGCAGTTTTTAGCTTAATCAAGTTTCACGAGTCTTCTGGGAAGACCGGAAGTATCTGAAAAGAGCCCTTGGGAATTGCTGGGTTTAAGTACGAATTTTGCAGTCTGTTCAGTATGAAGTGAAAGGCTATACTTGGTGGGGGGGGGGGGCTAGCAAGTGGCATCTGTGTTTACTTTTAATAACAGGCAAGCAGGGAGCAACCGAAGGAAGCAAAAGACATTTGGGCAGCTGTCAATTTTTCTGACTGGTTAACCGTCATTGGACAGAGTATTAAAAAGTTGTTCCATGTCCAGTTATTCCCAACTGCTATATAAATTATAGTATGATCCTATACATGTCTTTTGAGAAGTAAGCATCACTTAGTTAGTTCAATGGGTCTTACTTCTAGCTCTGTGAGTAAAGAATTGCAGCCTTAATTGTTAAAAAGTTGCTTAAGCCACTTAAGTGTTCTGTTCTGCATGGTCATGCCCAGTACTGGCAGCTGAGTTGTAGCCAGTCCCTGGGAGGTGCCTTCCCTATAGCCCCTACAGATGCCGCCAGTGCTACACTATTCCTGGCCAAGGAGTATTGTAACTGGCTATAGCAGCTTTGAAAAGCTCCCTGTGAAGAAGGATCTAGCACTCATAGTAGCTGCACAATCTCACAAATGACTACGCATTTTCCTGAAAGCACTTTACTTGTTGATAACCATAGTACAATTAGTGTATTGCAGGGTGGGTGGGGAATAATCATTCCATTCAGTCTGTCAGCAGCTTCATATAAAAGAAGCAAAAGATGATGTTTAATAGATTCACTCTTGGAAACCACTTCTGAAATAATTGATGGCACTTCTTGGAGTGAAGTAAAGTACCATACCTTCTCCCTTCTACTTGATGTCGAAACATTGGGCATTGTAGCTTGGATATACATATAGGGTTATATCCAACAGAGTTGTTTCATTCACTTCCACTAGTGCTGTGGGAACTTCTCCCCTTACTTTCTCCATGTACCCAATGTGCATCTCAGTTATGCTCTGAGTGCTGCGGGGGGGGGGGAGAGGAAGTGATGTTGCAGAAGTGGAATTCCTTGCATGAACGTGATTGCTTTGTTCGCTGTAACCCATATTTTGCCAGAGTGGTATATGTAGTTCTGTTTTAACAATCAAAAACTCCTAAGATAGCTCTACATAAGTGCTGAAACAAGGGATTGCGGAGGAAGTTTTGATAAAACATTTGTTTTAATTTACCCTAATTAATCATTTGTCTTTATCAAAAGCTTGTTGAATTCAAATATGGCCTCTGATAACACTGTTAGGTAACTAAGTGATTAAAAGAAAAGGAACCTACTGTTCTTTGCTTTAGGGATGGGGAGAAGGTAAATTGGGATTTACTGGTAGGTTTCAGGGGGATTTGGAAACTGATCAGCAATAATTTCTGTTTCCCAGTTGATAAACTGTGGCAGTAACAAAACAACTTTCCCTACTAGAAGAAAGAAAACTGGAGTAGGTTTTTTGTGTGAAATGCGAATTGAGTTCTGGAACTCAAAATAAGTTTCTGTGCTCAAAATTCTTTAATAATTAGCATTGGTTCTAGTAGGCACATCTCAGGGTACTAGTAACAAGCAAAACAGATTCTGCAAGTCTGAAGTTAGCCTACCTCTGCTTTATTTCAAAGCAAAATCCTAATTGTATGCTTCTTGTTTAGAAACTGGTTTATAGCTGTGCAGGGGCACACATTGGGAAATAAAATAACCTAAAAATAACTGACATAGCAAGAAGTGACACTGAAATGCTATAGAATGTTGCTTTTCAGTTTTTGGATGTTTGATCAAGCTGAGAGTACATTGATGTCCTTAAAGTTACATTTCCCTTGGGACCAATTACAAAAGTTCACAGGGTTGTTTTTATTTTTCTTTCACTTGATGCCTTTTTAATGAGGCCTCCTAGTAACCAGCAAACATTATACTTCCTTGTATTCCTGTCTGCCGCCTTCAAACATTTATTACTAATCCATCTGGGAATTTATTTATAAATTAAATATTAGGAAAATTTAGCTTTACAAAATAGAAGTAGTTGTTGGGGGTTATCATTTCTAATTCTCATTTGGGGGGATAAAAACCATGTTCCTTGCTAATGGAAATGCTTTGAAAAAAATTGCTGTTTAAAATTGCTTCATGGCTTTATATAATAAAGATTGCAAAAGTGGTATTTCAGAGCATATATATCTGGCCTTCTGGTCCATTTTAGCATATGCTTAGAAAAGTGCAAATCTGTGTTGGGAATTCTCTGTAGATAATGTAGGAGGCAGTATGTTCAGAGTATTCCGGCTGAGATTAGCCATTTGCTTCTTGGCAACAATATATTCACATGTCACCGTGAAGCTGTGTTAGGCAAGGGGTCAGAACCACTGGCTGCCATTGCCTTAATTCACATGACATTACAGATGGGTTGGGCAACCTAGGGGAGGCAGATGGGTGCAAGCGTGCTGGAGAGAGTCTGAAGGTGGAATTCTAAGAACAGCACTTTACACTTTTTGCTAAATTAGTTAACTATAGAAATATTTCATTATGGCTCATGGGCTTTCAAAGGATGCATAGATCGTGTTTGGACATTTGCTGTAATCGCATGTAAACAAATGTGAGGGGCAAGTGGCCAAGTTAGCCTTGCCCCAAAGTGTCTCACCTTTATTGAATTTATTGAGTATGGAGGTCTGAAAACCAGTTTAGAAGAATGTACAATTAGGTGGTGCAAACTGAGTGGGCAGTTGAGTAAGATTTTTAATAATAATAATGAAATAAGAATAAAAATGGGGTACCTTTAAGGGGTTCAGTTTCTTAAGGAAGACTGGTCCTTCAGAGAGAGTGTATATTTTAAGGCTCAAACCTGCAGGATATACAAAAGCAAACCAGATATAAGCCTGATCTTTATTAAAGCTGTTGCAACAGGGTGCTCCCCCCACACGCAAGAGAGAGGAGGAGGACCCAGGAAAAGGTGTGCAAGCCCTTATATAGACTTTGAAATTGCCCATCCTGTAGCTCAAGACCACCCCCCCAGATACATCATACCTACATCACAGAAGAGGCAGTCTGCAGCAGAAAACCTGTCTGCCAGGTTACCTGAGATTGATAACTGATTACATTATTTGTGCAGTCTGGCGATTCCTTTGTAATGGTAAATACTCAGTTCCTGAGTCCAGGTCACAGGCTTGCCCTGCTCATATCTTAAATGTGCCCTTAAGACAGGATTTGTGAAAGAGACAATGGGGACATTTCCCATTTCCTTTGACCTTGCAGAGAAATATTTGAGGTCATTTTGGTAGAGAGAAAATGGTTTCAGGACTTTTCTGTGGGTTTCAGACATGTGGTTTGCATATTTGTATGTGTTTGCTTGGTACATTTGTGAACATCACACACACACACACACACACACACACACACACACACAGGGACACAGGTGGCGCTGTTGGTTAAACCACAGAGCCTAGGGCTTGCCGATCAGAAGGTCGGTGGTTCAAATCCCTGCGACAGGGTGAACTCCCGTTGCTCAGTCCCAGCTCCTGCCAACCTAGCAGTTCAAAAGCACGTCAAAGTGCAAGTAGATAAATAGGTACCACTACAGCGGGAAGGTAAACGGCGTTTCCGTGCGCTGCTCTGATTTCGCCAGAAGCGGCTTAGTCATGCTGGCCACATGACCCGGAAGCTCCCTTGGCCAATAAAGCGAGATAAGCGCCACAACCCCAGAGTCATCCGTGACTGGACCTAATGGTCAGGGGTCCCTTTATACACACACACACACACCCCTTAAAATCCTTATGACAATAATAAAAAGAGTCAGTTGCAGACAATTGGCACTTTTTGCCTCTGTAAGAAGTGAACATATGCCAGAGATGGACAGGAGCCCGAGGAGTGGGGGGTTGTATGGACAGAGGAGGCAGGTGGGAAGGAGGATGATCCAGGGTGAAGGGGCCAGTGATTTGTGGAGTTCCATGCTCCCCATGAGGCAGATGCCAGTGGTGGTCAAAGAAGGGAATTGGGAGGAGGAGACCGGGCAGCCAGAGACAAAGGAGAAGGAGTCTGGATGGCCTGTGGTGCTTCCAGAGAGAGTAGTGTCTTTGGAATCCCCAGGTCCCCTCCTCTATTGTCTCCATGCTCAAAGAGGGGCTTGAAGCTATGGGAACAGTTAGAGCTGCCATTGAGCGTCAGACAAGGGGGGGGGGGTTAAGAAAAGGACGTCATGCTGTTGCTGTAACTTTCTGGGTCAGTGCACAGGTCTGCAACCAGAGGTTTCCAAGACAGCTAGTTAGCAGGATGTGTCATTGTATCTCACTTGCATGTTAGCAGTGCTTTGCCAATAAAGAACTAAAAATCCAGTCGCTCGCCCTCATTGGTCGAGGTGTGTTTGGAACATAATGCCACCTGTGTATACAGCAGGGAACATTACATTGTTTGCTCACCTTAACAAACAATGCTTGGAAATGTTTGAAAACAACAAGATTACAGATCAGAATAAAATCAAAGTTCTCCCAACGGTATTTACTTGCAGGAAGTAAAATTACAGTATACGTACAACATGGTGCTAAGGCACAATGTCTCAGAAAGTGACTTACTGGGAAAAGTTAAATAGGATACAAGAGGTTTAACGTGATTTTAAAATAAAATCCTTTGGTAGCTGATTTTTAACAGATGGGTGATCAAGTATTTCCTTGCCTACATTAGGTTATATAAGGGTAGATTTGCATTCCTTTATGTGGAAAAATGTGATCACTGCCTGATTATTCACTTAGGTTGAATAATTACTTAGAGGTCAGAATCTAAGGTAAGCAGAGGAGAGTTCACTCAACACTAATATCTTGTTGTTTAAACCTAAAATGTTTTAATCAGCCTAGGAATGCTAATATCCATATGAACTTTGAGAATCAAAGCCACTGGACTGGAAATGTAAGAAATATACTCGATTCTCCCTTTCTTTTGTCAGAACAATTTTTATGAGATCTAGGATTTAAGTTTCTGATCTTTTGAGTGCAGAGGGACTTGCAGGACTCTAGAGGGGGCAAGAGATGGAAATCTTAAACTCCTGAACCTGCTTTTTCAGCTTTTCTGCCAGCAAGCCAATAATCACCAAGGACTTCACCTTGCGTCTCAAGTACACACTTGCATAAGACCTGTTTCTACAACCTGCCCTGTAATAACCAATCCATTCCATCCTTTAACAAAGTCATCTGTCAATCACTCGGTGTGCTGCCCTAAAGTAATGTCCTTATTGTTTGACTAAAACATCTCTTGTTCAGGGACTGCTGACAGAGACTCTGCTTATTTTCCCAACTGTCGTTATTTGCCACACCATTGACAAAATATTATTGTCCAGGTAGACGATGGGTTTCATTGAATCCATGTGGTACCTATTATTATATCAATTACAGAGATGGAATAGCAACTATATATTGAGCCCTGTTAGCCCTGCAGTAGCCAACCCTGTTTAGAAGGTAACACTTTTCCTTCTCTCTTTTAGGATTTTCTCTTCCGTTGACTCCAGGGGAGAAGTGGGGTTCTCTAGGGCTAGCTTATCCCCTCTCCCAATTCTGTGGGCATGTCTGAGGAATGAGAGCAGTTTAGATATGGTGGATACAAAATGTCCCCCCAATGTGTCCCTGATACAACTCCGAAATGCCTTTGTTCCGGTCCCCACTTTGTTCAGTACACAAGGCGGGCCAGCAATGATAGTGAAGTTTTCATGGACATACTAGAAAATCCTCTGCTTGTGGACCTCTGAATATGGAAAAGAAGAACTGTGCAACATTCTATGGCACTTTAGCTCCATAAAATTGAACAACTGCTGCAAATTAATCATGTATAGCATGTTGGGCTGCCATCAAGTCCAATGATTTTCAATCATACAATAACTGCCCTAAAATTCAATATTACCAGAACTTCTTTTCCCACCTAAATTTTACATGAAAGGACTGTTTACTTTGGTTCAGTTTTTGAACTAAAAAAAATTCCTAGACTCAGAATGTGTTAGAGGTACCCTGCTGTTTAATTCTAGCTGTATGTCTCTTGCATCTGACATTGGCTGGTACATCTTGGGGTTCTTATTAAAAGAAGAAGAAGCAGCCTGAACTTTTCATACCCCTTTATTTATGCCATCATACTTTGCCCCTTTTCAACCTCACAGGGCTGGGTCTAGAGATAGCCACAGTGATCTACCAAATTTCAGGTTACTGCTCACCTTGTATGTGCTGCTTCCTAAGCTAGTGGACATAATACTGCAGCAAAAGAGTCCTCCTTGGGCTCAGTCACACAAAAATATATTCGTTATGGCTGATGAATCCCACCTATCTCTCTGATTTCCCTCCTTTCCACTAACGAAGAAATGCACTTGAATCCATTGTGTGCCCATAGGAGCTGTTTAAATTTAAGTTGTTTCCTGCTTCTATAAGCTCCATGATTTATCAGTTTACGAGTATTTCAGCTCCTCGCCGTTTGTGTGTGCAGATGTGGCATGCAGAAATACATGCTTGTGGGCAAATGGTCTGCAGTTAGACCCTCTCAGTCCAATGGCAACTACTCCTGGCTTGTGGTAGTATGTGGCCCTGCTGACAATGAGGAGTAGTGCTGTATCGTTCCATTCACTGCTGGCTTCCACAGCTGCCCTGCTCAGCAATGAAAAATGACTGGCCGGTCTCTTAATTGTGAAGCAGAACTCTAAAGGTCACCATAAAGCATCTACTATACTGAGCCATGCTTATGAATAACTGAGAGATTACGATAACATCAACCCATTCTTATTAAATAATAGCTGGAAGGAGGCACTACATTGCATATATTTAGCCACTTAACTCTTGCTACTTTATTATTTGGAATAGAGTTGCTCACACAGATGTTGCCCTAAGACAAATAAAATTCGAACAGCTGTGATAAATCTCTGCTGTTGTGAGGAAATAAATGTATAAAGAGAGCATAAGAGGTTCCTAATTAATCCAGACTAATAAAATACTTCACATTGTGAGAAGAATGCAACACAAAATCATAATTACCCATCAAAGATTTGTAAAATTTGTAACATAATGCAAAAAACCCACCTGCCCCCTTTTAATAGTGTTCAGTTGTCCTACATGATTTGAAACTTATCCAGCCTCTCCTTATCATGCACTGAAAATAGAAAATTAGACACAATTTGTTTTATTATTCATGACAGTTTTTAACTATAATCCTCTTGCTTCAACTTTTTTTATTCCTTTGTCTGTGTTGTAAGTGATAGAAAAGTGAATTTTCCTTTATAAACTGCAGGCTGATTTATTCTGTCATGAAGCCAGATAGCCATTTCTTGAAATGTGTAGTATTCTGTGATGTGGTATATTTTTGATTTTGGTAAATATTTGTCCTTTTGCTGAGCTGTGTTCAAAGGAGTATGTTTGATTGCATTATCATATTCAGAGTGGGTGTATGATTGGGCTATTATGCATCCTTGACACCCAGGGATCCTTCTGATAGTCAGTAGGTATTCAACCAAAATAAACAATGCATGTGTTTCCCCACTACACGTGTATGTGTTTCGTATTTTGTCAGTATACCAGTGCTTGATTAAAACATTTTGGATTGGGTAAGCCTGTCAAGGGACATAGACATGGGCGTGTTTAAATTTCTTTTTAGCCTACTGTTATTTAAATTGTCTTTTAAATGTTTTAAATTATTTGTTTTTCATTGTTTTTATTGAATATTTTAGTATTTATTGTAGAACGCTTTAGTGCTGCCCAGGACTCTCTCCTGCTGTGAGTGCCCACAGGCCCTGTCCCTACCTCTCTCCACCTGGTCTAGGGCGGGGCCTGGAAGGCCTCATAAAGGACTGCTGCCGCTGCTCTGCTGCTGGTGCTGCCCAGGACTCTCTCCTGCTGTGAGTGCCCACAGGCCCTGTCCCTACCTCTCTCCACCTGGTCTAGGGCGGGGCCTGGAAGGCCTCATAAAGGACTGCTGCCGCTGCTCTGCTGCTGGTGCTGCCCAGGACTCTCTCCTGCTGTGAGTGCCCACAGGCCCTGTCCCTGCCTCCTTCCACCTGGTCTAGGGCGGGGCCTGGAAGGCCTCATAAAGGACTGCTGCCGCTGCTCTGCTGCTGGTGCTGCCCAGGACTCTCTCCTGCTGTGAGTGCCCACAGGCCCTGTCCCTGCCTCCTTCCACCTGGTCTAGGGCAGGGCCTGGAAGGCCTCATAAAGGACTGCTGCCGCTGCTCTGCTGCTGGTGCTGCCCAGGACTCTCTCCTGCTGTGAGTGCCCACAGGCCCTGTCCCTGCCTCCTTCCACCTGGTCTAGGGCGGGGCCTGGAAGGCCTCATAAAGGACTGCTGCCGCTGCTCTGCTGCTGGTGCTGCCCAGGACTCTCTCCTGCTGTGAGTGCCCACAGGCCCTGTCCCTGCCTCCTTCCACCTGGTCTAGGGTGGGGCCTGGAAGGCCTCATAAAGGACTGCTGCCGCTGCTCTGCTGCTGGTGCTGCCCAGGACTCTCTCCTGCTGTGAGTGCCCACAGGCCCTGTCCCTGCCTCCTTCCACCTGGTCTAGGGCGGGGCCTGGAAGGCCTCATAAAGGACTGCTGCCGCCGCTCTGCTGCTGCCCAGGGGAACTTGAAACAGCACAGAGTTCTTTTTAAAATGCTTTTTAAAGAATTTTTTATGTTTTTATCTTCTTTGGGGTGGTAGGTGGGAGAGATTTTTAGTTGGGTGTGGGAATCTGTTAAATTTTAGTGTATTTGTAATTTTTATTGTTTTTGGTTTTATTGTTTTATTGTGTTTGGGGTGGTAGGTGGGAGGGATTTTTATCATGGATACCCACATGACCTGAAGGTGCTGCTGTGCAATGCCAGGTCGATGATGAATAAGACCACCGCCATTCACGACCTGATTGTGGATGGAGGATTTGACCTGGCATGTGTGACAGAGACCTGGTTGGAGGAAGCCGATGGGCCCGTTCTTGGCGCTGCTTGCCCACCAGGTTTCTCTTATGCACAGCAACCCAGGCCATCTGGGCGGGGAGGGGGGGTTGCAGTGATTTTTAGGAAGACCCAGTTCTCTGAGTGCATGTTCTGGAAGTTGGGCAATAGAGGCAGTACAGGATTCCTTTTGGTGTACCGACCTCCCCGCTGCACCAAGGATTCCCTGCCCGAGCTGCTTCAGGTCGTGTCGGATGTGCTCCTGGAGACACCTAGCTTGGTTGTCTTAGGGGATTTTAACATCCATGCCGACACGACCTTACAAGGAGCCGCTTGGGACTTCGTGGAAAGCATGGCCACCATGGGGCTGTCCCTGAATAAGTCTGGCCCAACTCATAGTCGCGGACATGCCTTGGACTTGGTGTTTACCTCTATGGATGTTGGTGATCTGACATTAAGTAAAAGCGAAACAAAAGAAGTGCCATGGTCAGATCACTTTCTGGTGCAACTGGACTTCTCCGCAACCCTTCCCCTCTGCAGGGAGGTGGGACCGATTCGGATGGTCCGCCCCCGCTACTTAATGGATCCAATTGGCTTCCAAAGAGTGGTAGGGGATGTTTTATCCCATGTCGATGGCCTTTCAGCTGATTCCCTGGTGGCCCGCTGGAATGCGGAGTTAACCAGCGCTATTGACTGTCTGGCTCCGAAGCGCCCTCTCAGATTGCATGGAGCCCGGACAGCCCCGTGGTTTTCCCCGGCGCTGAGGGCAATGAAACAGTCGTTGAGACGGCTAGAGCGCCGGTGGCGGAAAACTCATTTTGAATCAGACCGGACACGGGCTAGAGCTCAACTTCGAGCCTACCAAGTGGCAATGGTGACGGCGAGGAGGACCTTCTTCACCGTCTCCATCGCATCTGCAGAAAACAGCAGCAGGAGACTCTTCCAGGTGGTTCGCAATTTAGCGGAACCACCTGCTCCATCCGGGCCCAGTACGGGCCACATGATCTCCTGCAATGATTTTGCAAAGTTTTTTGCAGATAAAGTCGCTCAGATTCGGGAAGAGGTAGACTCCACCGTGGGAGCAGGGCCGGGGCGGGGGAGTGCTAGAGTCCTGTCTAGTCAAGTTTTGTGGGATCAATTTCAATCTGTTACCTCCGAGGATGTGGACAGGCTGCTTAGACGAATGAAACCAACCACCTGTCTCCTAGATCCTTGCCCATCCTGGCTTATAAAAGCTAGCCAGGAAGGGCTGGGCGATGGGCTTCGCGGGTTGGTAAATGCTTCTCTCCATGAGGGAGCCTTCCCAGACCCGCTGAAAGAGGCGGTTATTAAACCGCTTCTTAAAAAACCATCTTTAGATCCGGCCAATATGGCCAACTATCGCCCAGTCTCAAATCTTCCATTCTTGGGCAAGGTGATTGAGCGAGTGGTTGCGGAACAACTCCAGGCACGCCTGGAAGAAGCGGACCATTTGGATCCCTTCCAGTCAGGATTCAGGCCTCATCATGGGACTGAAACTGCCTTGGTCGCACTGGTCGATGATCTCCGGCGGGCTAGGGACAAAGGTAAGAGCTGTTTCCTTGTTCTGCTGGATCTCTCAGCGGCTTTTGACACCATCGACCATAACATCCTTCTGGACCGTCTAGAGGGCTTGGGAGCTGGGGGCACTGTCATGCAGTGGTTCCGCTCCTTCCTCCTGGGCCGTGTTCAGAAAGTGGTGGTGGGGGATGAGTGTTCAGACCCCTGGGCGCTCACTTGTGGGGTGCCTCAGGGTTCTGTCCTCTCCCCCATGCTTTTTAACATCTATATGCAGCCGCTGGGAGAGATCATCAGGGGGTTTGGGCTGGGTGTCCATCAGTATGCTGATGATACCCAGCTCTACCTCTCTTTTAAATCAGAACCAGTGAAGGCGGTGAAGGTCCTGTGTGAGTGCTTGGAGGCGGTTGGAGGATGGATGGCGGCTAACAGATTGAGATTGAATCCTGACAAGACAGAAGTACTGTTTGTGGGGGACAGGAGGCGGGCGGGTGTGGAGGACTCCCTGGTCCTGAATGGGGTAACTGTGCCCCTGAAAGACCAGGTGCGCAGCCTGGGAGTCATTTTAGACTCACAGCTGTCCATGGAGGCACAGGTCAACTCCGTGTCCAGGGCAGCTGTTTATCAGCTCCATCTGGTACGCAGGCTGAGTCCCTACCTGCCCAGTGACTGTCTCTCCAGAGTGGTGCATGCTCTAGTTATCTCTCGCTTGGACTACTGCAATGCGCTCTACGTGGGGCTACCTTTGAAGGTGACCCGGAAACTACAACTAATCCAGAATGCGGCAGCTAGACTGGTGACTGGGAGCGGCCGCCGAGATCACATAACACCGGTCCTAAAAGATCTACATTGGCTCCCAGTACGTTTCCGAGCACAATTCAAAGTGTTGGTGTTGACCTTTAAAGCCCTAAACGGCCTCGGTCCGGTATACCTGAAGGAGCGTCTCCACCCCCATCGTTCTGCCCGGACACTGAGGTCCAGCTCCGAGGGCCTTCTGGCGGTTCCCTCATTACGAGAAGCCAAGTTACAGGGAACCAGGCAGAGGGCCTTCTCGGTAGTGGCACCCACCCTGTGGAATGCCCTCCCACTAGAGGTCAAAGAGAACAATTACCAGACCTTTAGAAGGCATCTCAAGGCAGCCCTTTTTAGGGAAGCTTTTAATGTTTGATGGATTTCTGTATTTTAGAATTTGTTTTTTTGGAAGCCGCCCAGAGTGGCTGGGGGAACCCGGTCAGATGGGCGGGGTATAAATAATAAATTATTATTATTATTATTATTATTATTATTTGTTTTTTTAAGAATCCAGTGGTATATATATATTTAAAATAAATAGATAAAACAGTGCCATTGTGGCAAAAAAGCCTGAGTAGTAGTAGTAGTAGTAGTAATAATAATTCTTGCTGGGATACCTATCACTCCCTCAGTTTCAGAATGGTATAACAGAAAGATAAATAGAATGGGTTGTCTTCAGGTAAGTCATATTAAGCATGGATCCATTGTAGTATCAGTGAATGTAAGTTAGTCAAGGGTATTGATTTCAGTGTATCTTCTGCAACCTAATATATTTTCTATTTTATAAAAACAAAAGGAAAAAATGCTGACCATGACAGCCAGGGTCTTGGCCATGAGCCTTTCATTTTTGCCCTATTTAAAAAACCACATATTTTTTAACTTTTCTCCTTTTTTGTGAGACTTGGGGAAACCATTTACTTTTTGGGGGGTTGCAGGGGGGGACTGATTTACAGTAATTGAAGAAAAACCCCATTTAGGGGACTGTCGTATGGTGAAAACATGGGAGGAAAACATGGGACGCAGGTGGCGCTGTGGGTTAAACCACTGAGCCTAAGGCTTGCCAATCAGAAGGTCGGCAGTTCGAATCCCTGCGATGGGGTGAGCTCCCGTTGCTCGGTCCCAGCTCCTGCCAACCTAGCAGTTCGAAAGCACGTCAAAGTGCAAGTAGATAAATAGGTACCGCTACAGCAGGAAGGTAAACAGCATTTCCGTGTGCTGCTCTGGTTCACCAGAAGCGGCTTTGTCATGCTAGCCACATGCCCCGGAATAATAATAATAATAATAATAATAATAATAATTTTTTATTTGTACCCCGCCCATCTGGCTGAGTCTCCCCAGCCACTCTGGGCGGCTTCCAGTCAGATATCAAAACAGTACAACAATAGCACAATTACAAAAGTCACAAACAATACATAAGCCACATCAAAAAATACACAACTGAATAGAAACCAATTTCGACATGAATCAAAATCTAAAACTAAGAATACATCCTTAATACAGTTTAAAATAACATAGGTAAAAATAACAGGAATTTAAACAAAAAACAAAACAAAACAAAATGGAGCCCTCTCTGCCCAGCAGCGGCGGCGGCAACAGTCCTTTATAAAGCCCATCAGACCCCGCCCTGGGCCAGGTGGTGAGTGGCAGGACTGGGGCCTCCAGGCGCTGAGCAGGGGAGTCCTCCTGGCTGATAGCAGCAGCAACAGCAGTTCTTATAGGCCTTGGCCCCGCCCTGGGCCAGGTGGTGAGTGGCAGGACTGGGGCCTCCAGGCGCTGAGCAGGGGAGTCCTCCTGGCTGATAGCAGCAGCAACAGCAGTTCTTATAGGCCTTGGCCCCGCCCTGGGCCAGGTGGTGAGTGGCAGGACTGGGGCCTCCAGGCGCTGAGCAGGGGAGTCCTCCTGGCTGATAGCAGCAGCAACAGCAGTTCTTATAGGCCTTGGCCCCGCCCTGGGCCAGGTGGTGAGTGGCAGGACTGGGGCCTCCAGGCGCTGAGCAGGGGAGTCCTCCTGGCTGATAGCAGCAGCAACAGCAGTTCTTATAGGCCTTGGCCCCGCCCTGGGCCAGGTGGTGAGTGGCAGGACTGGGGCCTCCAGGCGCTGAGCAGGGGAGTCCTCCTGGCTGATAGCAGCAGCAACAGCAGTTCTTATAGGCCTTGGCCCCGCCCTGGGCCAGGTGGTGAGTGGCAGGACTGGGGCCTCCAGGCGCTGAGCAGGGGAGTCCTCCTGGCTGATAGCAGCAGCAACAGCAGTTCTTATAGGCCTTGGCCCCGCCCTGGGCCAGGTGGTGAGTGGCAGGACTGGGGCCTCCAGGCGCTGAGCAGGGGAGTCCTCCTGGCTGATAGCAGCAGCAACAGCAGTTCTTATAGGCCTTGGCCCCGCCCTGGGCCAGGTGGTGAGTGGCAGGACTGGGGCCTCCAGGCGCTGAGCAGGGGAGTCCTCCTGGCTGATAGCAGCAGCAACAGCAGTTCTTATAGGCCTTGGCCCCGCCCTGGGCCAGGTGGTGAGTGGCAGGACTGGGGCCTCCAGGCGCTGAGCAGGGGAGTCCTCCTGGCTGATAGCAGCAGCAACAGCAGTTCTTATAGGCCTTGGCCCCGCCCTGGGCCAGGTGGTGAGTGGCAGGACTGGGGCCTTCAGGCGCTGAGCAGGGGAGTCCTCCTGGCTGATAGCAGCAGCAACAGCAGTTCTTATAGGCCTTGGCCGGCTCCCTCGGCTAATAATGCGAGATGAGTCTGTCACTACTGGACCTAATGGTCAGGGGTCCCTTTACCTTTACCTATGGCAAAATTCACCAGGATGTGCAGTTTAAGATGCAAAGGATATCCAGCTCAGCTGGGCTCAGCTGACATTAAGTCTCCAGCCCTAGCACAACCCAAAATATGCAGGCATAACATGCTCATTCTAGATTAGCTGTGTCTCAAAGCGGATCATGTAGATCCCTAAGGGGGTGTGTGGTAGGGTGGACCTAGAGAGGGGAGGATTTAGGCAATTCAGCTTGATCTTTTGACTTGGCAGCTTGACATAGAACACCTTTTCAAAGCCTCCCCCCGCCCACTGCCAGGTTTAGGAAGAGCTGCAGCAGTAGCCTTGCTGTTAAATGGGGTTTATATCTGATGTAACTTTATGTCAGCTTAATTTACATCTGCTTGCTTTATGCCAGCTTCTTGTTTTATGCCAGTTTACGCTTTTCTCTCTTAGTGTGTTTACGTGGCTTACACACTAATTTGTATTGGATGTAATATTCTCAAAGTTTTCTTACCTGCTTTGTTTTATATTTATTGCTGCAAAAACATTGATTTTAATTTCACAATAAGCAGTTCAAACGCTATCTGATCCGCATTTATTACTGGCTCCTGTGTTAGCACCAGAATAGTTTCCCTTTATTTCCTGAATGGCCTGATTAATATTGTAGGTTTATCTGGAGACTCATTTGTCAGGTTATTCAGATTCTAACTACTTTGTTGGCAATCTTCAATCCATTTCTCATTCAAAACACTTTCATGTGCTTTCTGCTGTTTATGGTTTACAACGAAGAGGCTGTTTCCCAGTATTTACTATGATCCACTGTTGATCATAGCAGGATGCTGTTCATCTTGAATTTTATTGATGGTATTAGTAAATGCTTCACCACAAGCTGGAATCAGTTCTAAGTTTTATTACGGAATGTAACAGTCTACTTATAATTAAATGTTTGAGGTAGCCTAGTGTCTTAAAATGAAGGTGTGATATTTGTAACATTGACCTTTGGAAGAGATTTCTCTTCTGTATGTTTTTGTCAAATGAGAATAAATGTTTATGTTCTCTGTTACAATCTGCTATGAACGAGGGAAAATATGAAAGGCTCAGGAAATTATGCAAAGTCTACTTTATTAACAGTCCACTAGATTTTGATTAATTGGGAAGTAGATGGATGTATATCTTGTCTTTGGTTTTTCTCATTAGCTGCCTTTAACCATCTTCTTCAGATGAAACCGCAGATTCCCATGCTTAGTTTATACAGAGGCCTCATAATCATTTATACCTCTATAGCTTTTCCATTTAGTTTCATAGGACTCAAAAAGAGAATAAGAAATATGTACATGATGCAGTATCTTGTATGGATTTATACAGTGATAGCTTCTCAGAGATTTACTTAAAAAATTAATTGTGTAATTCAATTCACCCCAATCCATTTCCTCTACTCACTTCAGTACAAGCTCTCCCCCTAGTGAATGTCCTCTTCCTTCGTTTTCAAGACTGGCCATAAATGCTGTGGGACCTTGCCAACTGGCAAATGGGCATTGACTCCCTAGAGCCACTTGAGCTTGTTGATTAATCCAGTAATACGAAGCAGCCTTATTCCTACTGTTGACTCTTTAGTGCATGCTGTATGTCCTGGAGTGGATCTTGCTGTAGTTTATTGCTCTGGCCCGGGCTCAGACTGAAAGCCATTCAGACACATACCAATACAAACTGTGGACTGGGTTTCTTTCTGCAAAGTATAATGTGCTAGCTCCTACAAGTCTGCCAATGACTGGAGCAGTGTGTGCCTCTTTTCAAGGTAAATGTAACCTATTCAAATGACCTGTTTTGATGACCTTCAGCTCTGTTCATTGTTGATTTTATCAGATGCTAAGAGAATGCACTACCTAACACAGGAAATCTCTCTGGGAGCATGCATAAAGCAATAATCAAATACCTTGGCTGGGAGAGAAGAGCAGGGCAGTTCCTTGACCACACAGCTGTGAATGTTTCCTTTTTCACCTTTCAGTAGCACCACTATGGCTTTTCACCAGACATAGCACAGCTATTATTTAATCTTACATCATGTTGTCAAAGGTTCTTTACCTTATAACATGTTATGCCAGTAGTGTCGAGCCTTTTATCTGGCCTTGTATCCCTAACCTTTCCTAGTGTGAGTGACCTTGCCAGGGAGCAAACATATTTGTACTGCTATTGATTGTCTTTGTACTGCTATTGATTGTCTTTGTTCAAGACTCTGTATTATTCTACCCAAAGAAAAACAGAATTTTCACAATGTGGGCTTTTAGTTGTTACATGTTACTACAAGACACCTCAATATTTACTTTTTCATTTCTGGAAGGGACAATGAAAAGGTTTATATTTTCTTTATGATCAACGTAATGTTTGGCTGGAGTTTTGGAAATGTTTTAGTATCAGAATAACATTAAAAATATGGTAGTCATTGTATTCTATTTGGGACAATAGTGTTCAGTGTTAGCTTTCTTGTCTGAAGGAACAAGCACAAACACAGCATATGCAAGAAAAAAGAATGCAACTTTGGATGTAACTAAGAGCAAATATGGTAAATATGAGTGGATTTTGTGAAAAACCACAGCTGCATTGTTTTTCCCTCGGTCCTGCTGCTGCCATACAACCCAGAGTTAAAGCATGATTTGACTTAGTGTTTGTGTGAACCCAAGTTTATTACTTGCCTTGCTCGAAACAAACTATGAGCTGTAGCACTGGTTCAGATGCAATACTAAGCCAAACCATGTCTTAGTGGCAGGTAGCATGACAACAACAGGATGGGGGAGAAGCAAAGTGGCCACAATTTTACTCTGAACATGCTCATATTTATTTATTCATGCAGAATCGTGATTAGAATTATATGTGGACTGGGACATATTAATTCTATACAGTGGTACCTCGGGTTACAAATGCTTCAGGTTACAAACTCAGCTAACCCAGAAACAGTACCTCCGGTTAAGAACTTTGCTTCAGGGTGAGAACAGAAATTGTGTTCTGGGAGCGCGGCGGCAGCAGGAGGCCCCATTAGCTAAAGTGGTGCTTCAGGTTAAGAACAGTTTCAGGTTAAGAATGGACCTCTGGAACGAATTAAGTTTTTAACCAGAGGTACCACTGTAATAGGGATTTGTGGGGGGTGGGTGACTGACGAAAAGAAAGAACAAAACAAAGAGTGCATTTTTCCTCTCTCTATATCTAATATTGTTGACTTACTTTCCACTACACAATACTCTGTTATAGGCATTTGCTTTCAGCTTCATGGCGAAAGGAGAGCAATAGTGAATCAATCTATCAGTGTCTCCAAGTCATGTGTGTTATGATGCTACCAATTCATTTTATTCATGGAACACCTGGGGAAAGCAAAATCCAGGTTCCTGTAAAATTAATTCATTTCTAACTTTTGGATAGCTCATTTAGTACCTATCCCCCCCCCTTTTTCCTTTTTGCATCATTTCTTAGCCTCTACACTACATCTCTGGAGGCCTGCTAATGGTCCCTTTTTCAGGCTTGTGTCAGCTACTGTGCCTTACACAATTCTAGCCATGGCACCAGCCTCCTATATTCATGGTTCTGTCTTCACCCATTGAAGACTTCTAGAGAATGGCTTTTAAGTACTTGAGACTTGGCCTTTTAGTGGAGTCTGGTTTTGAAAGTAAAAATGCAGTCTTAATCATGTTGTATAATGCTACCCTTTCCACCCAGGAAAAATAGTGAATATTACAGTTTGCCTGTTTACACTTGTACCAAAAGGTCTACACAAATACTGGTATATCTGATACATTCTAGCTTGTGTGACCAGCAAATTCTTGGGTTGAGGTGAGATCAGAGTTGAAGAGCAAAAGAAGGATTAACCCTCTCACTGTCAGGCCAGATCTCTGTGGCCTCGGGATCAGAAAGCCTTCTTGTTTTGGTGCAGCTGGATCAGGCTACCATTTCACATTGATACTACTTCCAGGGAAGCAAAGCAGGAAGGGGGAAGCTAGTGTTTGTCAGAAATAAGAGGTCTTCTTCTTTCAGATATTCACCCAGGCTTCAGTCTAGATGGAAGGCAAAGAGGAACTTTGCATTGGGGGCCATGTGAGTGGTTCGGACAGCAAACCACTCACTTGGGACTAGGGTCTGTCTGATGTCAACATGTAGGTTAAAGGAAAGCATGTCACTTTTCTTGTGGTGTTTGGGAAATTATATTGCACTTGTTTGCTTTTCTGCATCTCTGTGCATGGTAGCAGGAGGGATGGTAAATGCAGGCACTCAATTCCAACAGCAAGTGAGGCTTGATGTACACATTTGCGATTCTGCTGCAGGCTTTGGACAACCAGCCTTGGGCTCCATGGATTCTGATCCACCAGCCATGGGAGCCTGGTCCAATTACCCAGCTGGTGGTATGATAGCCTTAGTCTCAGTCGGCAACTCCTCTGCCAACTCTGAGCTCAAGGAAGACTTGCCAAGTCATTTTTGTGAGAGAAAATGAATAGCCCTTTCCCCCCCCCCCACACACACTTTATAAAAAATTAGGGCATTATTTAATTACAGATAAGAGGAACATGTTGCAGTTTTAAAAACCAGAACAGACGTGAGTATAAGGACAAAAAAAAGCAAATGAGCTAAAACACCCAACCCCATTCATCAGTTTTGTTTCATCAAAGGGGTAGTAAAGCAGCAAGCTGTTTGCCTAAAGGCATCAAGTCTGGCAAGGATAATGTCGCACAGGAAAAAACAAACAAACAAACAAAAAAACCAGAGGAGCTGTGCAGATGTAGCACCCACCTCAGGCTATAATTCTTTATAGGTTTCCATCATTTTTCTTGCAGCAGTGGCAGCGCTATCCAGAGCAGCAAGATGAGACATATGCAAGCTAGGAGATGTTTGTGCCTATGTCTTGTTGTAGCTGCAAAAGTAACATGGAAAAAAATGGTAGCTGCTTCTTGTGATGTCATATTAAAATCCTCAGACCTTCCCTGCAGCTAGAAGTTCTGCCAGTAAGCACACCTTGCAATCACAAGCTTGAGTATTAACTTTTGCTGGGTGGTTACTGCCTTACTGGGAAACAACTAAAGTCAGGGGCAGAGCTACAGCCTTCTGGGTGATTGTACATATGCAATTAGCATGCCAAAAGTGAATGCTCTCGAAGGTAGAAAGTGCTTTTATTTATAGCCCCTTTCTTAACATTGCATACAGCTGTAAGTATCCGACTGGTGTGAAGCTGCTCTTCTAGTCGGGAGCACCAACAGTATAATGACCACAATTGCAAGTTTAGCTCTTACTGTGCTGGTGGGAGAGCTGCTGGTAGGTTGACAGGTGAAAACTTTCATGTGTGGACCAGTAAACATAGGGGATGCAGATGGAAACTGAATCAGTCCCTTGGTTAAGATTTGCTATACAAGGGATCACTTCTCAGGAAAATTAAATAAAAAATCCTTGTGCCCCTTACATAATTGAATCACAGTTCCCTCCCTCCCACCCCCCACAAGTGGTTACCAAAGTGTGTTGTTTGTCTAAGGCAGGGGTGTCAAACTCAAATTCATCGGGGGCCGCATCAGCAGTTTGGTCACCCTCAAAGGGCCGGTTGTATCTGTAGGACTATGTGTCCACTCTTTATTATCATAAATTATTGTCACTGCATTCAATTATTACTGTTTTTTGTAATAATGTAAGTAATAACTAGCTCTGAAAGCAGAAACATAGTCAGAATAATGGCAAGTAGATATTCAAATGTACAATTATTGTACAATTTATTGAAAAATGATTTTTGGTAACTGCACTGGGTGGTGGAGGCTCGCTAGGGTTTCATGCAGGACCTTTGCAGAGCTACTAGTACCTGGAGATGCTGGGGTCCTTCTGCATGCAGGACAGATGTTCTGCCAGTGAGCCACCACCCTTCACCAAAGGGACTGGCTGAGGTTGACTCACTGGAGCTGCTCTCCTGGTTCCAGGGTTTAAGGGCCAGAAGTATAAAGCAGCATCCTATGTTTCTGAGGAGAGGGAGAGGGAGGGGAGGGGAGGGAGGAAGGAAGGAAAGAGGGGAGAGAAAGAAGAGTAGGAAATAAGGAAGGGAATAAAGAAGGAAAGAAAAAGAAAGAGGGAGATAAGACGGAAAGGGAGAAAGAAGGAAGGAAGTAGAGGGAAAGAAAGAATAAGAATGAGGGAGAGGAAGAAAGATGGGAAGGACGGAAGGAAGGAAGGAAGGAAGAAAGAAAGAAAAGAGGGAGCAGGAGGGAGAGAGGAAGGAAAGAGGTGAGAGAAAGAAGAGTAGGAAAGAAGGAATAAAGAAGGAAAGAAAAAGAAAGAGGGAGAGAAGACAAAGATAAAGAAGGAAGGAAGGAGAGTGAAAGAAAGAATAAGAACGAGAGAGAGGAAGAAAGAAAGGGAAGGGGGGGGGTCGCCGCTTTGATTCAGTGCCAGAAAAGAGCGCGAAGGGACCCAGGGGCAAAAAGCATTTCCCGTGCAGCGTGAGGCAGCGGGTGTCCGTTTTAGGAGAAGTGCGTAAAGCCTCAGAGTTGCACGTTCATGAGGCTGAGCCGCTGCTGAGCTCACGTTCATGAGGCTGAGCCGCGGCAGGAGGAGGAGGAGGAGGCGGCTTGCCGGGTCGGTGCCCGGCAGCGCCGTGTGGAGAGTCCCGAGCCTCTGGGACGCAGCAGTGATCTGTACCACTTTCAATCCTCCTCCTCCTCCACGCGGCGCTGCTGGGTGCTTTGTCTGTGCTTCAGCAGCAGCAGCAGCTGTTTCTAGGCGCCGAGCCGTGGCAGGAGGAGGAGGAGGAGGATTCAAAGTGCTACAGAGCACTGCTGCGTCGCAGAGGCTCGGGACTCTCAGTGCGGTGCTGCCGGGCGCTGACCCGGCAAGCTGCCTCCTCCTCCTCCTGCTGTGGCTCGGGGCGCTCCACGCAGCGCTGCTCCGGCCGCCTTTCTACCCCCCCCCCGGCCCCAGCTGTTTGTTGGTGCTTTGTCGGCACGGCGCTTCAGCAGCAAGGTCCCGCTGCTGGGTCCTGCTGGCTGGGGCGCTAGGCGGGCCACATGACAAGGTCTGGCGGGCCGGATTTGGCCCCCGGGCCTTGTGTTTGACACCCGTGGTCTAAGGCTTCCCTTTACACATTCTTTAGTCACGGTTTTTAGAGCATATAGATGACTCTGTATTCATCTTGTTAGGCTTTAGATTAATCTAGTTTCTTTTTGCCTGTGAACTCCACAGATGGAAGCCATTCATCACAAAAAAAGTGTTCTTTTTGTTCTGTTGCTTTGCAAACTTGGTCTGTAAATTTCTGCTTGACTGCAATATTACAAGCCTTTGTGCTTGCTGTACTAGCTTTTGGGGAGTGAGAATCTTCCCTCTGTCCATCCGTCATGTTTCTTTTCTTTTTTTCAGTTTAGGTTGTGGCTGGCAGAAGCAAGTCCCAAGTCAAACCTTGAGAAATCAGGAGTAAATTTTTACATCCTTTATTAATCCTGCTAAATTGTAAATCAAGCAAGTTTTCATGACCTGGGCTCTTTTCTATTTAAGTTTTAAGAAGAGTCCATTTTTTGTCACTTGGAATCAGTTTCCCTATAGCAGAGATCACTTAGAAATATTGCATGCATTTCAAGAGGGTAGAGGGAATGGTAGCTTATGGAGCATGTGGAGACAATTTTTATTTTAAACTAAACTTTGTATTAAATTAGATAGTGGAAATATTGAAGATAATAAATCTTTTATTTCACCAAAATATCACCACTTCCCTTTTCTTTGACTTTTAAAAGATTATGCTTGCCAATCTTGCAAGTTTTGAAACAAACACACAAGCCAGATTCTTTCTAAGAGTAAGTGTCAAATATATAAAGTTATAGATGGTGCCTTTCTGCGTTTGGAAGCACACAGTCCATTTATTCATTAACACTCTGAAAGCTTGAATGTACAAACACCCAGAGCTGTTTTGTGTACCTGTCACTTTGGTAGTGTGTTTTTTTTTAATGAACTTTGAACATGCTCATCCAGACATATATTTGAATTAAGCAAATAGAAGTGCTTTCTCAAAACACTGGCAGAACTTATTTCTCTGACTAATATTTGAAAGAGCCCCAGGATGAGCTAGGGAAGATACTTATCCATTTCAGGCACCTTCAGTCAATATTAATCCCAATAAAACATGATCCACTCTTAAGAAAGCTATTACAGTTTGAGAAATAGGTCAGCAAAGAACATTCCAGTTCCTCCTGAAATAACCCTCAAATGTTTTTATCCTGCGATTTATCTAGTAGTGTATAAATATGGTTATAATCCTAGGGTGTTCCTTCATAGTAGAGATTAGTTACCCAAGAAATGATAGCTTAAATGTTGAGCCAGCAGTTTACAGACAAGTACAAATATTTTGATAGATACTATGTAGCTTGGCTTTCAAAAACTGAAGCCCTTAATAGCAACAAATGTCTTTTAGATGGGCTTATAAAGAGCACAACTTTAATACGAGCCACTTAGAGTCGAAGTTGTTATTTTGATGCTTTCTTATGGGGGGGGAATGACAGACAGGAGGAAACCTTTTATTGAGAGTGAAAAGACACTCTTCTTGACTTCTCTATCTTACTCAACTGCATATGTGGAGATACTGCTGTCATGAGGCTATGGCGTGATATTGTTTGTAAAGGGGGGGAATGGTTTCATTGCTCCCCAGAGCAGGGCATCAGAACTTTGATCAAGAACAATTGGAACAGTGTCTATTGAACTAGAGATTTACTTAAGTGAAAGTGAAATTAGATTATTTCAGCTGAAAACTCTGCAACGTCTAGAGCAGGCATCCCCAAACTTCGGCCCTCCAGATGTTTTGGACTACAATTCCCATCATCCCTGACCACTGGTCCTGTTAGCTAGGGATCATGGGAGTTGTAGGCCAAAACATCTGGAGGGCCGCAGTTTGGGGATGCCTGGTCTAGAGAAAGCACCTCCTTTGGGCTGAAGTTGTAGTCAATTGACTAAGAATAGCAAGAGGCACTGGATAGTACATAATATGGCTTTGCTCGTAATTTAACTTAACAAGTTGATAACAAAAGATTTTCTGTCCTCCAGGAAAAATAAGAGAGGCAGATGTCTTACACAGCCCCATTACTCTTTTCCCCCAGCTCCGAAAGTGTTCAGGTGGCTTTGCTCCTTCTCACCCAATCCCTGTTCTCCTACATTTCACACACCCACTGACAACTGTGTAAGAGAGTTATTCTTGAGCACCCCTATCCCCCCAAAAAGGCGGAGCTTGTTTTCTGCAGAGAACTTGCTCACTTCAATTCACTTGCAGGCTTCATTTCCTTTCTTTGTTTGGTGTACTAACTCTCTCTATACACACACCCATTTTAACAAGAATTCCTTTGCTGGATAGTGTGTTGTTGTTGTTGTTGTTGTTGTTGTTGTTGTGTGTCTAAGAGTTGTACAGAGAACTATACCAACACAGACAACTTAAAACAACTAATGTTACAAAAAATACACATGGTATTTGCATGTGCAAATGCTATGTTGATACAAATATAGACCCGTTACCAGTTCCTTCTTAATGACACACTTCTTCTCTCAACCTCCTGGCTTTTATGCAGGACTCCACTCACCCACCCTCCCAGGGACCAAACAAGCTCATAGCTTACCTGCAAAATCTCACAAAGAAGAGAGCTCCAAGAACCTGCTGTCGTCATCCTAATCACTCTCTCTAGGCAGTTTTTATCGACTGCCACCAGGGTAGATGGCATTTGCTCGGGCTTCCCACATTATGCCCTATTCAGCAATCAGCTGCACTCAGGGCCGGCCCACCCATGATGTAAGTTGAGGCAACCACCTCAGGCAGCAGAATCCACAGGGGCAACAGATGCCAGTGTAGATCTTTATTCCACGCTCCCTTCCCCCTTGTTCCTGATGTAGAGCTTCATTCAACACCTTTTTCCCTTGCTTGGGAAGCACAATTTTGTGGTTGACTTCAGGTGCCAAAAATGTCTTGGGCCATTCCTGGCTGCACTCTCCACATTCAGTTCCAGGCTGTAGCAGGTTTGGTGATATTCCCAGGTGGGCCCAAGGATGGCAAATAGGACATCCCTCCACTCACAGTTCTTTCTGTAGCCTCTGCAGGCTTCTCATGCAGCTGCTTTGCTGTCCCCTGGCAGAGCTTGCTTTTATGGGTGGAGATGACAAGGTGGATCAGCATCCCCACAAAGGATCATGTGACTCGGTTCTTTCTTATCTTTTCTCTGTGCTATAATTCTATGATGTCCTACATCTCTGTTTTTCTTTATGTCTATGGGCTCAGCACCATCTTCCCTACATTATCTGCTTCACTGATCTAAATATGAGCTCTGGTTTGTTTTTTGTTTTTTGTTTAATGCAGGTGTGTGTCACATGTTTGGGACCCTTCATCATAGATACCAGAGAAAGAGCTATCCCATGGACAGTTTAAGAAGCGGTTCCAAAAAAGGTGAGAGAAATATCTGAATGATATAATACATTCCTTGTTTGTCAGTTTTCAGATACTCTGAAGAGAAAAATACTTTTCTATGTTCAGGCTATGTTTTCTTCAACTCTGCAGTACCTGTGCCATAATCCTGGTGATCAACGTTTGCAAGTAGTTTCTAGCTAGGTTTAGCAGCTAGCTGGGCCAGGCTGGGCCAAGATTAGAATCCCAAATATACTCTAGTCACTGGGCCTCTAATATCAAGTTGTTAGTAATTTGTGGCATAGTTAATCTTCACCCTCTTCCCATGGATTGTATTCCAATTTTGAAAACAGCAAAAGAGTCTCCATCCATCCATCCATGAGTATTTCTCAATAGTGTTTTATAATTTTGCCATCACTGTGTTCCTCAACATTCATGCCAACTTCTCTGCCTGCAATATAGTTGTAATGGAACACTCTTGGAAGTGCCATAGGTCACTGATTTGCACTTAAAAGTTGTCAGGGCCAATCTACCATATAATTTACTTTAAAAATGTAAGGCAACAAGGCCAAGAAATTCCTGTGCCTAAAATCTGACGGCTAGACAGAGTAAGTAGCATTGGGACAGACCCATTTGGAAGATAGTAGACTCTCCTTCGTTGGAGGATTTTCAGCAGAGGTTGGATGGCCATCTATTGTGGATGATTTAGTTGAAATTCCTGCATTATAGGGAGTTGGATGTGATAACCTTTAGGGGACGTCTGACCTCTTTGCCAGCATGATTAAATACTGGTTTGGGTCTATGTTGATGTCAAACGTTTGATCGGAAGCAAATGTTTCTTCCGTAATGATTGTAGGTGGACAAGTAGGCTAGAGACAGGGAATTTAAAGAATGATTTGTTTGGGATTTTCATTTTGAAACTATAAAACTATATCAGAGAGATTATTGTGAACTGTTGAAGTGGGAATTGTACAGAGTTTCATTAAAGGTTGTTGTTATCATTAAAATTTGTCCCACAGAACAGTCAGATGATTTTACCTGATTAGCTAACCTCTTTCTGACAGTGGCTAATGCTGACATTTTAGCCTAATAGAGCTGGTCAAATTATTCATTGCTAATAATTTATCTGATTAATTTCTAAAAAGAAACATGCCAAAATCATTCAAGGCTGATTTTTCCTCATTCCCATCATTGAACTTGCCTTGTAAAAGGGTTGATGAGAAAATAATTTATACAAACCACCACCCAGAAAAGTTCTTGATATATTATAGAACAGTGAGTGTTCTTCACAATGTTGAACATTGGCTTATAAAAAGTTTCACAATGAAATGCTTCAGGGTGAGAAGCTTGCCTATTTCATCCCTCACCCACCCTGGTGATATGAACCTCCTCTCTCACATATGGCTAGTCTAGTGGCAACAAGATTAACAATAGCCCAGCACTAGGAAGTCACCAGTAAATGTCAGTATATTAACCGTCAGTGGTTGTTGATGCTTATGAAAAAACTGACACACTAAGTTGAACAGTGGACGTACACTCTTTATACAGTTTGGCATTAATTCTTTCTTTAGTTAACCAAGAAGACACCCAAACATGTGTACCAAATCAATATACCTGTATTTGGAATTTGTGATACCAAGGTGGTTTCTCAAATGTCGCACAACCTACTTGAGACAGCTTTCCATCTCAGTGGAATCTGTGGACAAAAGGCAAGCAACATGAATGCTGTTCAAATATAATTTAGCGTCTCCCCCACCCTTACTTTATCCAGAAGGGTGACCCCTAAATGTGACAGTCCAGTTTCTTTGATCTGCTACATTTTCCAGAGAGAGAGAGAGAGAGAGAGAGAGAGAGAGAGAGAGAGAGAGAGAGAGAGAAGGATATGCCACATATTACTTCAGTCCTTAAAAAAATTACTCCATGGATGTTTATGTATAGTTGTGTGTTACATGCATAACCATTATTCATTCATTACACTCATAATCACCTGGACAGTAGGTAAATTAGTCCTATTGACCAATGACTGTCAAGTAGTAGAAGGACATATATTTTGGATTGGTAATGGCTCCATTGTTTAGTATTCAGTTTCTTTGTTACAGTGAGACAGAGAGGAGAATATTTAAATGTGAGTCAAGTGACATTCAAGAATGTTCAGTGCACAGCAGTCACTTTCTATTGTAACAATTATAATTATATGAAATAAAGGTTTCTAGCCTGTCCTGCAATTCAAATGTTCCTGCATTGTTGGACAGGAGAGGGAAAAGAGATCAGTCACTGATGAAGATAGCCGATGGCAGTGGGTAGATGGAACTGTCAAGCAAGTGAAAAAGCAATAAAGCATACAAAAATATTAAAAAGAATATTTTTTATTCTAATCGGCTAGCAATCTGCAATTCCTTCTGCCCGAGGCTCACAGCTCCTCTGCGGGCTAAACAGAAGATGCTCTGAGACCTTTTATGCACTCATCCTAACACAACATAACCTTTCCTATGAAAAGAAAAGGTTTATTAAAGTATACACACACACACATACAGAGAACCTTTTGTTTAAATGTGTAACTGTCAGAAGAAATTACAAAAAAGGACACCAATGGGAAGAGCCTCTGGCAGAAACTAAAATGATCAGATGAAAGCTACACCAAAAGATCTTAAATACCTAACATTAAACATGCTTGTTTCATGGGTGCACATTTAGTATATAGGTCTCTGGCCATCCAGAATATTGTGGAATGTGCTCATTTGCTCCTCTCTATGTTCCATCATGTTATGCGCTGATGCTTTCAAAATGTTAAGGGATGAGGGTGGCACTGTGGTGTAAACCACTGAGCCTTGGGCTTGCCGATTGGAAGGTCAGCGCTTCGAATCCCCGCGATGGGGTGAGCTCCCGTTGTTCGGTCCCAGCTCCTGCCAACCTAGCAGTTCGAAAGCACGTCAAAGTGCAAGTAGATAAATAGGTACCACTCCGGCGGGAAGGTAAACGGCATTTCCATGTGCTGCTCTGGTTTCGCCAGAAGCGGCTTAGTCATGCTGGCCACATGACCCGGAAAAAACAATCTGCGGACAAACATCAGCTCCCTCGGCCAGTAAAACGAGATGAGTGCTGCAACTCCAGAATCATTCGCGGCTGGACTTAACTGTCAGGGGTCCTTTACCTTTATGTTCCATCATGTTATGAGCTGGTGCTTTCAAGATGTTTGCTCAGTGGAAAAGCAAAAGTGAATTGCCTTAATACAACAATAGAACTTCCTTTTAGCAACGTATGAAATTTCAACTATACAGCAAGATTAATGAACATTATAAAAATCATTGGTGTACATTTGAAGATGTACCATATTAGGAAGCTCACGAGTCTTTCCCCTGATGGGGTAAACATTATCTGTCTCAGTGCTAAGATGCCTTCATAATCATCTTCTCCATGCTAAAGAGTGCCTTCCCCAATACCAACCACCTCTGACCCAACTATTGACTATTGACTGTTGGCTGTTGGCTATTGACTATTGAGATGGTCCATTCACTGCTGGTTCCTTGGTTATGGAATGCCCTCCCTAGTGAGGTGCACTTGGCTCTATTATTATTAATTTTCAGGAGGAAATTGAAAGCATTCCTATTTACCCAGCCGTTTGATGTCTGAAGAATATGGTTCCTGGCAACCCAGAAATAATTGGATGGAATAATGTTTTTAGCTGTAACTGCTTGTAGATATTTTGCTGCCCTAGGCTTCTCGGGGGGAGGAAAGGAGAATAATTCAATAACTAATAAAATAATAATAATTATATGGTATAGAATCGTTTTCAAAGGATTCTTGTGGACAGGTTTTTAAAAAGGAGAAAGAACTGTAATCACATAAAATTCTTCTTGAGATGAAAATTTTTTCAGTTCCTGTGGTAAAGTTTTCTTGTTGGGGTGTGTTGCTTGTGAGAAATCATGAGAGAGGCAAGAAATCCTAAAATGGTCACTGTATGAGACAAATATTTTCTTTTAACAAACACACCCTGTTTGGCTAATTTACACAATATAGAACTGAAAAACTATTCTGTGCACCAGCAAGAGAAGCAAAAGGCATTTTGTGCTACCTATTTTCCCAGAGTAATTGATACACTTTGCTCCATTACCAGCTATCCATCCTGAAGGCACAGAAAAAGGGTATTGCAGTACAATTTGTCATCCAAAACCAAATGCTTCTTGTGATCTATTCATGCTTCATGGACTCTCCCTACCCCCACCCCATCCCATTTTACACATCCATGGTCATCCGTCCTCTTCTCTTTGGTTGTCTTCCCTTCATTAACTGCAGCAGTGTGGCTGCCCTCTTAATAGTGCCTTAAGACTGTCTTCTTTCATGGTGATTCATCCATTCATTTAAGTCTTGGGTGAAGCTCTTGAAGCAGTCGTTTTAAATAAGAAAGAGAAAAAGAAATTAGATAAATCGACTAAACAACAACAACAACAACTAGTGGAACCCATTTTGAAAGTTCTAAATACAGTACACAATACTGAAAATTGGCTCTACTCACAGATGTTCCTGCTGGTGGAAGGAGAAAGATGGTTTTTGATAATACCATATTTCCCTGGCAGAGTAAGGGAATCTGTCACAATATTTTCCAAATTGTAGGTTTTGCACATATTTTTGAATAGTGTGTTTTGCTATTAGTTGGATTTTCAGTGGTTAAATTTTTATTTCTCTCGTTCCACTTTTTCCTCTAAACCTTTGTTAGCTCCTATTAGTACATGCATTTTCAAATAGAATATGATCCTTATGCCACCTGAAGTATGCATTTTCTTGTCCATATTTTTATAAGTTAATTCGATGAGAAACAAGTGTGTATCCTAGAAAGACATAATTCTACATTTAACACCATATGCACGGTCCTCCTGTATGTGGGATCTGTTTTCTCTTCAAGCCAGCAGCCAATTGGCACTTCTTTCATGTGTAAAAAATGAGCTAAGGAGTGGTAAAGAGCTAGAAAAAGCTAGAAGAAATTAACTGGAATTGAGTGACTACTAGACAGTAGTTTATAGATAGTGGTTTCTTTTGCATACATTGATTAAACCAAGTATTCCCAGCTATCTCTACAATTGCTTATGTACATACGGTACCTCTCTTAAAGTTGGAGTTTTACAGGATAAGCAATTTGGATGTGGTGAGTTAAGATATGTACTTCACGTGGAAGAACCACCGCAGCAAGGGTATGCAAACTCTGACCTTCCAGATTTTGTTTGACTAAGTCCTGTCATTTCTGACCATTGTTCATGGTGGCTGGGGATGGCGGGAATTGGAATTGGGTTTCATCTGGAGGACCACAGGTTCTTCATTCCTGCACTGTAAAGTGAGCGTTGGAGTATTTTACTGCACTGCACTTTGGGAAGACTCTAGAAGATTATTTTCAAATAGCAAGAACCAGATTTACAGCATATAGACTCAATTTGGGACCATCAAAAACAAGTGAGTCATGTTGTAAGGATCTTCTTGTAGCACATTACTAAAGTATAGGGTGGTGTTCATAGTGTTACCTCCACTGATTTGAAGGCATCTGTGGAATAAATCTGCTCTGAAGGGTTGAGAGACTCTATAAAGCACATGGGGTGGGGGGGCACACAGAGCTGCAGGGTGGAAGAAGCATCACTGAAAATTGTCTCTGTCCTTATTGTGCTGATAGATGCCTTCAAAAAGCAGAGGGAACACAACTGGATATCACCCACTATTTGCTTTGAATGAAAAGGAGCATGCGGCTAAAGACCGAAGTTCCTGTAAGAACTCTACTCACAGGATGTTCCTGCTGGTGGAAGGAGAAAGATGGTGTTTGATGATATCATAGTTCACTTGCAGCATTGCTTAGGAGGGCTGACAGTGGGGTCTACGGGATGAAGGGAGAGATTAGTGAAAGTTGCTTCCCTGCCTTCCTCCAGTTGAAGCACCCACTGGATCACAGTCCTTTCCACAAAGGCAAAATGAGCACTTCTACACACAAAAGGAACACTCAGGATCCAACACGTAGTAGCTTAAAAGTGGAATACTAAGAGTGACATTATAGGGCTTAAACAAGGAAGCAAGGCAGCCTATGCCATCCTTCAAGTCATTTTATGCTTTTACTGTAGCTGCATACACACCCTACATTAAAAGCACATAGAATCATAGAATTGTAGAGTTGGAAGAGACCACAAAGGCCATCCAGTCCAACCCCCTGCCAAGCAGGAAACACATCCCACCTCCAAAAAAGAATCCTGTGCATGACTTACTGTGTCAGTGTAGGCATACTAAATCACCATGCCCAATACCTCAAAACCTTCTCTGTCAGCTGATTGACACCTGAACTTCCCACCACCACTGTAATATTTTTGGCTACACTCCAAAATATAATAAAGCTTTAAAAAGTGCCCATTCACATTGTTTCAGGATCGCAGGGCAGAATTAAAACAGCAACTCTTAGCTAGTAGCTTTTGGGAACATGGAAGCTCCTGCAAATGTGTGTTAATAAAGCAAGCATAGCTCTTCCCATCTGGGATCTTGGGCTAGTATTTATCTACTACAACCGCTTTTGGTATTACTTTAGTAGGAAAATGGGATATTAAAAAAATAATCTAAAATGAAACTACTCAGTAAAAGTCGAGACTTTTCTTTTCCAAAAGCCAGTCCCCCCACCCCCAGGTATTTTCAAACTACATGCCACTCTCAGGTCACTTGTTTTTTTATGGGGTATCTGTTATTGGGGTGCCACAATAAAGTTATTCTCCTGCACTTTTCCTATGTTTCTTCCTTTTCTTTTCTTTTTTCAGACTCACATAATCCAACCTTTTTAAATTATTGGAACAGCAATCATTATAGTTCATCTAGGCCATTATTACCTACTGTAAGTGGCAGTGGGCTTCCAAGGTACCAGATAGAGGTATTTCACCACACCTACTTACCTGAATGTTTAACTCAAAATGGAACCTTCCATGAGGATATTAACACACAGAGAGAGCACATCTTTCATACGGTGTTGTATATATTCTACAGAGCTATGCAGGGATACTGACTGCTTCATCCCCTATGTTTATATTCTCACCTAACTGGTGATGCTTATTCTGTACATCTTCATGGTTTAGAGAGAAATGCATCTTAAATCTCTTCTCCCCCCCCCCTACGCTTTTCTTTCCCAAGCATCTCTGCAGATTTTCATAAAATTCATACTCTGTTTGTAATGGCAAATAAATAACGCAAAGAAATAATTATCTTCATAATTTCTGTCTCAATAATGTGCATTTGGAGAACAAAGTTAAAACAAATGAACATGCATCTGAAAACTTGATTAAATAATCAATAATTTTTATGGCAACTATAAACAAGAATAACATAATCAGGGAATTAAAGTGACCTTGAATCCAGGTACATTACTATTGTGCAGATATTGTTTGACTTTAATTTTTGACTTTAATTTTTATTAATGTAGATAATGGCTTATGCAAGCCTTATGGCTGTATTACTAGCACTCTAAAATTTAATTAGATTTTAGAACAGCCGTTAATGTCTTTTCTAAGATTCTGCCATTTGAAGGCAATGGTACCTAGTAAATGGCATCCATTTCATTTCATTGGAAGGAATTCAGTATCTTGCTAAGTTAAAGTCTCTTAGGCATCCCCAAACTGCGGCCCTCCAGATGTTTTGGCCTACAACTCCCATGATCCCTAGCTAACAGGACCAGTTGTCAGGGATGATGGGAATTGTAGTCCAAAACAATGATGAGAATTGTAGTCCAAAACATCTGGAGGGCCGAAGTTTGGGGATGCCTGCTCTTAGTGCTGTACTACTTGTGCTAGCGAAGTGGCTTGCACAAAAGAAGGTGCAGAAAGCCAGCATGGCTCTCGTGGCTGGTTGCACAACAGAGTGCTGTAGCACCCTTACTTCCTATTGCACAAGCAGTTTTACAGCCGGTTACACACAAGCTTCCCTTAGCACAACTGTTGCACTGGATTTCGTATTGCGCAACCATTATTCCTGCTAGTGCAACAGCACTTGCACTGACAGCCAGAGAATGCTGAATCTGGTCCATTATGTTTTGAAACTAAAGTGAAATGTTTGGTCATTGGCACTGTAGTGTGTCAACTGGAGGCTTCAATTTTCCTTCCCCAGTTGAAATCATGGTAAAAAACAAAACCTTGCCCGTGTGGCAGTTAGCAAAGTGGGGAGTGTTTTTCCCTGATGCCCTAGATGTGGTGTTTAATCAAAGATGACGCTTTAAATTCTTGTTATCTTGTAGGTGGCAATCACAGAACCTCTTCTTTGCAGTTTGCAACTTGGAAAACTTGCACAAAGGCCAGTTTTCCACTTGATTGTCTCATGAACCAAGAAACTTTATTGGCTATGTTTGGAACTATAGCTTCATTTAAAAAAACAACAACTTCAGGACATGGATACTGAGCTGTAGAATTCAGGGCAATGTTTATTGACAGTTCCTATACTTTACCCCCTGCCCAAGTGCTAATTCCAGAGTAACAGTATATGTGATTAATTCTTTGCACAACAGCACAACTGCAATTTCATCCAGCAATTTGTATGTCAGGCATGGTCATGGGGCAGAGATGGTGGATATGTGGCTCTCCACATGTTTTTGACTTCACCCAAGTCAGCATAGTCTGTGATCAGAGCTGTAGTCTAGCAAAATATATTATGTTGCCTGTTTCCTTTCTCTGTTGTAGAGCATAGCAAGCCCTGTTCCCACCTTCCCATTCTGGCAAGTGCTCAGGCGTCACACCAGGCAGGTATATAGAACTTTGCTCTATTTTTTTGCATGATGAGACACAGGACCTTTTCTGAGCTTTCAGATGAGGGGTGGGGGTGGGATTGTTTCTACAGCTTTATCATACTTCCCTGTACAGTCATACCTTGGTTTAAGTACGCCTCGGTTTGAGTACTTTCAGTTTAAGTACTCCGCAGACCCGTCTGGAATGGATTAATCCACTTTCCATTACTTTCAATGGGAAAGTTCGCTTCAGGTTAAGTACAGACTTCCAGAACCAATTGTGTACTTAAACCGAGGTACCACTGTACTCAAAAAATATATGTTCAAAGAACAGTTCAACCGCTAGAATTATCTCTCTGCTACAAGCTTTGGAGGAAGACTGGGACTTCTAGACATAAAAATTATGGGAAGGTAATTTATTGACCTCTGTAACTCCAACTTGTCTGCCATGGATCCCCTAATTTTCTGATATGGATGTCCTTGTAGGTTTTAAAGGAATCTGAAGATTTTATGGCCCATGCTGATTTTACTCAGGGCACAAGTCAGGCCTGTTGGCTTTCATCACCATCTGGATAGAACTGAGGTAGAACACACTCAGAAGTTCCCTGTTTCTGCATATTGCAGACATTGATTAATAGTGATTGAGTAATATCTGTCCTTAGTTAGGATTTAGGAACTACTGATAACTTTCTATATAGTATCCCACAGTACCTCAGAGCACAGCAATGCTTTATGACTTTATCTGCTGGCCATAGAGAAAGTCTCCTTATATTAATGTACTGTACACTTGAACTTGCAATGGTCACTTCGTACTTTTCTTAAATACTATATTGGTATGTGTAAAAACAAAACAAAGCACAATCCTATTATGCACTTTTTAATGAAGATAATTAGGGTGAGGAAAAGGGGATAAATTTCTCATGCTTTATAAGACCTTGTCAGCTTAACTTGTATTCACTGTATCATGATAATTATTGAGAATATATGTTAACTGGGGGGGAAATGCTGTAAAGTAAAAATGGATGCAGAGATCAGATGTGTTAGGAAAAGATATTATAATGATATATGACAGTGACCTAATTTCTGCAAGCATCTCCCAGGATAAAATAATCCACTAATTTATAGCTATATAATTAACTGACCAAGAACAAAATCAATCATGTCAAAATCATCAAACTGTGTAACAAATCACTATAACTTTCTGAAAAACTGTCTTGTACCACTCTGTTATCTTCACTGAACTCTCTATGAATTCAGTAAAGCAAATTAATATAGAGAGTTAGAGATCAACATCTCCATTATTTTACATTTGAGCTAACCAGGATGGGGAGAAGAAGGAAAATCATAGATTATGTGGAAGAATAATTTCCACGCTTTTAGGGAACTGGACTATAAACTGTGGTTCCTTCAGGATATTGTTATATTGTGTGTATTCTGATGGAGGATATATATAGAAGAGAGAGAAAAGAGTTTGTCACCCAAGAGATAAATGTGGTTGTATATGTTACTATATCTATCATTGTATAAAGAAGATAAATTGGAGTAGAAAATGTAAACTATGAAATCTTTCCTTTGTACATTACAACTAACATCCTGGCAGAAATGGTTTGGTTTCATTTGAGAGACACTAACAGCATCATAACACAGCAAATGGCCCTTTATGAACTGGCTGCCCAAAATCAGGGAAAAGGGAGTTAGATAAAACCAATGTAAGTTGTTTTAGTAATTCAGTTGTATTTCATTGGTCCTTGGTCCAAGCCATGTTCACTGTGAGCAGTGGGGACTAGAATTTGGAAATGCGGTGAGGTGGAATGTAAACTTCCGATACCGCTGAATGGGGTTATCCGGAATTTTGGAGTACATTGCCAGCAATATGCCGATGACACACAGCTCTACTTCTTTACATCTGCAGGTTTTGTAGTGGATGTGCTGGACCGTTGTCAGCAGTGGACTAGATGAGAAGCTGAATCCATATAAAATTGAGGCACTGTTAGTGGATAGTTCCCTACACCAGATGGATGGGAGGTTGCTGCTCTTGATGGAGGCTGTCGCTTGAGGATCCAGGTGGCCTGGGTGGTGCAGAGAGAAGCTGCCTTCTATCAGCTTCAGCTAGTGGCCCAGCTCCACCCCTATCTAGACAGGGATAGCTTAACTTCTCTTGTCTATGCTCTGGTAACTTCTAGGTTAGATTACTGCAATGCATTATACGTAGGGGTATATCTGAAGACGGTTTGGAAATTTCTGCTGATGCAGAATTCAGCAGCCAGGTTTCTTACAGGGGCAAGATGGTTTGAGCATATAATGCCAATCCTAGCCCAACAACACTGGTTGCTAATTAGTTTCTGGGCCCAATTCAAAATGCTTGTTTTGATCTATTAAACGATTCAGGATTGTAATACAGTACCTCAATGATCACCTCTCCCCATATGAACCAACCTGGACCCTGCAATCATCATCTGAGGTCCTTCTTCATGTGACTCCCCCACAAGAGATCTGGAGGGTGGCAGCACGACAATGGATCTTTTCTGCAGTGGTTGCCCGCTTGTGGAATGCTCTCCCCAGAGAGACTTTGTTATACAGTATATCTTTAGGCACCAGGCAGTAACATTCATTTTCTCCCAGGCCTTTGGCTAATAAAACCATCTATGGCCTTTAAACTGTGTTGGTGAGTGAGTGGGGTGAGGTGGGTTTATTATTTTGTTTTTTTATTATGACATGTGTGTGTGTGTGCGTGCGTGTGTGTGTGTGCGTATAACAATTAAAACATCTATATTCATTCTTAGTATTAATCCATATTTTGGGATTCATCGAATCCCCTGACTTCCCTCCACTCCCTCCCCTGGTTCCTTCGTGTTATTTTTATTTGTACATGTCAACAAAAAAGCTTTATCTCTAATTACTTCCTTATTATATTGTAAACTGCCCTGTGATCTTTGGATGAAGGATAGCATAGAAATTTAAACAACAACAACAACAACAACAACAACAACACCACTAATAATCTTTTCATCTGAAATTAAGCTGCGTTTGAGCTTGTTAGTGTCTCCAGTGTCTTCTCTCTCTTGCATCATGGGTTTTGGCTTGTATTGTGGGTGTTCTCTGTTATTTTGTTGAAACTGTTGCTGCAGATTAGCAGGAACAATAAACTTGTGAACTTGAATGTCACAACTAGCTGTGCTTTGTGGAGAAGTAGCGGGTTCTCCATTATTCTCTTCAAAGTACAAGTGATCTAAGAACTTCTCACTGACTCACAACCCCCAGACAGGCAATAGTCATGATTTCTCTACCCCACTTTCAAAATTATGATGGCCACAATGCCAAATATAGTACAAAACCTTATTTTTTTAGTACATGGAACAGACAAACAAACCTGGGCAGAATGTTTGCCAGGAGTTCTGGGCAGAAATGATGAGAAAAAAGGTTCCCTTTAAAAAGTTAAACATGTGGATGTTCACCTTTGTCAAAGCTCTTTGTTGTTTCTGTTGGGTTTCTATTTCTTCTCACTGTGCAGTCATAAGGCAGTCACAAGACTCTGTTGACACATTCCAGCAAAGACTGTTGGAATCACGGGAGCGGATGTGATGCCTTAATTCTGTTTCTGTTTGTTGTTTCTTCTTCTTCGGACTTCTCTCAGCCAGAAGAGACATGCTTTCCTTTGTTCTGCCTTTTACATAGTAATAAAAGTAGCCTAGTAGCACAAACCTCTGCCTCATTCCGTTGTGTTTACTCTGCAAGATTTCCAAGGCAGGGGCCATCAACTCATCGGGAGAGACAGGCTGTTTTCATTCCTGCGTTATGCCTTGGGGATCGTTCCTTCCCCCACGCCGAGATCCGACAGTTTCTTCTGCCTCCTTCTGTACAATTTTTTCCTGATTAAGTCTCACTTACTTAGATTAATGCCAGCTAATCAGGAATTATGTAGAGTTTTATAACTTTAAAATGTTTGTTACATGCTGACGTCATTTGAGGGGGAAATGAAACTGATTTAGAGTCAGTGTATTTATTTATTTATTTATTTATACCCTGCCCATCTGGCTGGGCTTCACCAGCCACTCTGGGCGGCTCCCAACTGAATATTAAAAACACAATACACTATTAAACATTTAAAACTTCCCTAAACAGGGCTGCCTTCAGATGTCTTTTAAAAGTAAGATAGTTGTTTATTGCCTTGACATCTGATGGGAGGGTGTTCCACAGGGCAGGCGGAACTACTGAATGCTTCCTGCACTGCTCTTACGGAAGATCCTAGCCAATGCGAGTTCAGTGGCAACTAATTACTTCTATTCAGAGTAAGGAAATACAGTAGTACCTCGGTTTAAGTACACAATTGGTTCCAGAAGTCTGTATTTAACCTAGAACGTACTTAAGCTGAAGCAAACTTTCCCATTGAAAGTAATGGAAAGTGGATTAATCCATTCCAGATGGGTCTGCGAAGTACTTAAACTGAAAGTACTCATACCGAAGCGTACTTAAACCGAGGTATGACTGTATATGTTAATAGGCAAATGCTAGTGAAAAGGATTGCAAAAACAACTCCATCTTTTGGCTTAGCACTAATCAGAAATGACTTTCCCTTTCAAGTCACCACTCTAGAAACAGGATCAAGGACCCTAAAGAAATATCCCAAATATATTACCGGTACTTTAATCCTGTAATTAAATATGTCATCAGATGGGATACTGGCAGTTTGCTGTGTTTCTTAGCAAGGGATGTCTAAGTGCAGCAGCTAAAACACATTGGATGTGTTATATCTGTCACCACAACAGGGACAAAAACAAAGCCTGTAATTTACAATATAGGAAAAAACAAATCATGGTGCAATTACTCAGGAAAGGATATCTAGCAATCTGTAAAGCTGCTGGCCTTGTATTCTTTCTGTTTGAAGAAAAGTATTCCGTTTTCATTTAGCTGAATACTATGAAGAATGGGCAGCACTCGACAAATAGGTCAGGAAACAACAGTTATCTGTAAGGAAAAGTCATCAGCTGCTGATAACCATTATTCATCATTCAGCATTATTGATTTTTACACAGAGCAATAATAACTTGTCTAATGAGAGGTTATTGTATAATTCTGCCTGAAGGCTGACTCTGCTGAGAGGGCCATTAACCAGAAATAACTGTATTAACTGGCTGAGAATGACTAGAGTGCTGTGGAAGAGATGGAAACTAAAACCTGGGGATTGGTTTTGCTTACCGGTACTGGTATGTGAATGGGGAACCCTTATTTAAAACCTATATAATGCTGCAGGGTGAAATTTATTAATTTCAAAGAAAGGCTTCTCTAATGTATTCTTTTGATTTTTTTATTTACTTTTAGTTTTACAACATTTATATGCAACTTATCTCTGAATGTTGACTGTGCTGGTTGAAGCTGATGGAGTCCAGTAACACCTGGAAGCCTTCAGATTCCACACTTCTGCTCTAGAAACAAAATATTTACTATGTAGCAGTGCCCACAAATGTGATATATAGCTTTCCAATTTTGGTTACGGATCAATGTTTCTGACAAAGTTGACTCCTAGACTCTTAAGTCTCCTAGAAATTGAAATATTGAAATCAATGCCCATATATATATATGTGTGTGTGTGTGTGTGTGTGTGTGTGTGTGTGTGTGTATGTGTGTGTATATATATATATATATATATATATATATATATATATATATATATTCACACTGTGTGCGTGGAGGTAAGACCCTTGCTTGGTAACCGCTGAACCGAATTTCATCAAATTAGGATACAACGTTCCATGATTAAACACATAAAAAGTGGCCCCCTATTAGACGTCACTAGCAAAAGCTCTGAAGAATCCAGTTCTTGAGATCCTTTTTTAAAGCCCTCATGAAAATTCACCAGTACTTTTAATGTGACTTTCTCCTAGAGTACACATTTTAATATATAAACTTCTGCAAACAGTTTCCCCTCCTATAAGGCATCTTTATGTTATTTTCACCAATATATGCATGTGATACACATTTTACCTTAGTTGTTGCATTTTTGTACATGATACTTGGCTGGAGAATTGCACTGCAATATTTGGAGAAGTGTGAATTTCAAGGGACAGCTGCATTTTGGTTTGAATATTCCTTCAGGAAGTGTGACTTAAGAAAGCTCCCCTTTAAATGTGGACTGAACTGAATTTCTCCCCCATCTCTTCATACCACACTCAATTGAAGGATGTGTTTGGGGAGAAGAGGTTAAACCTTCCCTTCCTTGCAAACTACCTCCCAACCATCAAACAGGTGGCATGCAGAATGATCCCTCCTCACATGCCGTCTCCCCCCCATGACAATCCTGCTCCCTCAACACCTGTTTGACAGGCTGGGGAGGAAAACATATGTGGAGGATAATCCCTGCACACTACTCTCACCTTTTCAGGGACGCAGCTGGCAAAGGGAAATTTGGGGTTGTTGTCCCCCATCCATGGAGGCTGCACTGAAGGCTTCCCCAAGAGCTGCATGTGTTGTCAGGAGTTGGCCATATGTGCATTAGAGTAAACAAAAAACCCTCGCAAGAATGTACTTTAATATCTTAAAAATAGAATACAGTGGTACCTAGTTGTTGAATTGCAACTTATTACCAAACTTAAAACCATGGAGAGACCTGGTCTGAATAGAGACATTGGATTCTTATCTCATTATACATGATAAAGCTATTTTTGGCCATCTCATCCCTTGCTTTTTCCTGTAAGACTAATTGCAGTTGTTAACAGGCGCCAACTGGTTTACTACACCTGTCAGCCAACCACCCATTCCCACCACCCTTCTGAGTAATACCTCTCCCCACCCTCTCACTTTATATAAGGGTCTGGCGACTTCTGTTTTCAGTGTATCTAAAGAAGTGTGCATGCACATGAAAGCTCATACCAGTAACAAAGTTAGTTGGTCTCTAAGGTGCTACTGGAAGAAATTATTATTATGTTGTTGTTGTTGTTGTTTGTTGTTATTGTTGTTATATATTTTGTTTCGACTATGGCAGACCATCACGGCTACCTAACTGTATCTTAATCAGTTCCAGAAGTCTGTTCCAAAACCAAACCCATAGAAAGTAATGCAAAATGGATTAATCCGTTCCAGCCTTTTAAAGACAACCCCTAAAACAGCAATTTAACACGAATTTTACTATCTAATGAGACCATTGTTCCATAAAACGAAAGCAATAATCAATGTACTATACTATAAAATAAATAAGACAGTATTGTAGATGATAAAAATAAAAAAAAATCTTATGTGCACTGATGATAATCAGTGTTTGGATGGGGGGCTTTTATCCATTTCTGCAGCCACACAATCAATCAATAGCTGAACTGGGTTCCACACAGTCACAAAACAAAGTCACAAGCCACAGTCAAAAAAACAAAATCACAATCCACAGTCACAAGCCAGTCCCATAAAACGAAGAACAAGTCACAGTCAAAAAAACGAAAAAGCCGCAAAACAAGAACACAAAAAACAAAAACAAACAAAAGCTCCAAATTTTGTTTGTGTTGCATGGGTGCTCGGGACTCAATAGCCAACAGACTCAGCAGGAAGCCTCTGATTAGCAGCGGGGGACTCAATTTACAAACGGAGCACACTCAACAGGAAGCAGAACATGTTCAGCTTCACAAACCGAAACACCTACTTTGCAGCATACTATTTCCAAGTTGTTCATAAACTAAGCTGTTCTAAAACCAAGGTACCACCATAAACTCATTTTTTTCTAAAATGTTTACAAAGGTCGTGTTGCATTATTGTTGGCCATTAACATTTCCATAGGATGTAAGGTTATTTAATATAAATTGGATATTTCTTATGATTTTTAGATATTTGTTTTCAAAATCCCTTTATTAGGGTAATGCCATTCTGGAACAGTGAATCAGCTACAGGGTGTCAGCGCCATTTCCCCCCCCCCTTCTGAGTATCACCTCTGATATATGGATATCCCGTGGTTAAGAAAATTACACACACTTAATACCTGAGGCAAGCGAATTGCAATCTCAGCATAAGCTTAAATGATTGCATTGTTTCTTGTAGCTGCCAAGGGGAGTGTTAACGCTTTCCTGTTCGCATCCAGAGTGAGATATTACTTCCTGCATGCATGTATTCAAGGGCAATTTCAAGAAGGAAATTCAATGGCAGTCATTCGCTATGGAATGTCACAGGAATCAAGAAACAAACTAACCTTTTAATGAGATCTATGCAAACTATAAACACCAGTAATTTTAATGTTCTATCACAGTGACTTTGATATAAATGTTTCTTTTTGTTTTATTTAGAACACCTTTAGAAATTGGAATGCAATGGAATGGCTTAAGGTAGATGTGGGGCTAGGGAACAACTCAAGATGTTGCTGGACTCCAATTCCAATGGGACACAGCCTCATGTTAATCAGAGACTATGATTTCCTCAACCAGTTATGAGAAACACATGTTTTATTCATTTGGTTTAAGCGGAATATATTTCTAAGCGAAAAAAACTTTTGTACCTTAAGAAATATCCTGTTAGAATGGGGCCCCAGCTTGCCAGGGCCCCTGATTTGAGCTGTCTCATGGGGTTGTGGCAGCGGGAGGTACCTTACTTAATTCAGGTGCACATCCACCTGGAAGCCAATCTACCTGGAAGAGGGACCAGTGGGATTTCAAGGGGGGGGACTAAGATTCACTCCTGGGCCATAAATGGCCACCAACCATTGCTTCAGCTATGCCATCACTGACTTCTACTATTTCCCTCCATAGGGAAAATAGTTTTTTGCTATGGATGGAGACTAGCCATGCAAGCAGGTCCCAGTTTCAGTCCCTGGCATTTCCAGTTAGGGCAGGGAGAGAAACCTTCCTGAAGCCATGGACAGTGATTGTCAATTTAAATATTATTGAACTAGATGATCCAGTGATCTAACTTGATATAAGGAAGCTTCCAGTATTCCTAACATTTGTGTTCCACTTGTTGCTGAAATTATAATGAACAATAACGTATAGTTGCATTTGAGAAGGCATTGGTGCAGATCCACATTGTGCACAAAATTCATACAGACTTTAATGGAATGCATTTGCTTTAAAATCAAGACTGGAGCCTTAGGCCTTGCTCAAAATGTGTTACCCCATTCAGGACTCCCTGGTCCTGAATGGGGTAACTGTGCCCCTGAAGGACCAGGTGTGCAGCCTTGGAGTCATTTTGGACTCACAGCTGTCCATGGAGGCGCAGGTTAATTCTGTGTCCTGGGCGGCTGTCTACCAGCTCCATCTGGTACACAGCCTGAGCCCCTACCTGCCCGCGGGCTGTCTCGTCAGAGTGGTGCATGCTCTAGTTATCTCCTGCTTGGATTACTGCAATGCACTCTACGTGGAGTGCATTGCACTTTGGAGGTGACCGGGAAACTACAACTAATCCAGAATGTGACAGCTAGACTGGTGACTGGGAGCAGCCGCCGAGACCACATAACACCAATCTTGAAAGACTTACATTGGCTCCCAGTACATTTCCGAGCACAGTTCAAAGTGTTGGTGCTGACCTTTAAAGCCCTAAACAACCTCGGCCCAGTATACCTGAAGGAGCGTCTCTACCTGCATCGTTCTGTCAGGACACTGAGGTCCAGTGCAGAGGGCCTTCTGGTGGTTCCCTCGCTGCGAGAAGCCAAGTTACTGGGAACCAGGCAGAGGGCCTTCTCGGTAGTGGCACCCATCCTGTGGAACGCCCTCCCCCCAGATGTCAAAGATAAAAACAATTACCAGACTTTTAAAAGACATCTGAAGGCAGCCCTGTTTAGGGAAGCTTTTAATGTTTAACAGACTATTGTATTTTAATATTTTGTTGGAAGCCACCCAGAGTGGCTGGGGAAACCCAGCCAGATGGGTGGGGTATAAAGATATTATTATTATTATTATTATTATTATTATTATTATTATTATTAACTTAAGTCTTATATAGGCTTCTTTACAGCAGCAAAGGAAGCACATGATCAGGTGCCAAGCACTAATGTTTCCAGTGAAAACTACCCACAATTTTCCTGTGTACGCTGGCCAGTGCAAGTAGATAAATAGGTACCGCTCTAGCTTCCGTCAGTGTCCCGTTGAGCCAGATGTGGTTTAGTCTTGCTGGCCACATGACCCAGAAATCTGACTTTGAACAAACACCAGCTCTCTCAGCCTGAAAGCGAGACGAGTGCCCCAACCCCATAGTCACCTTTGACTGGACTTAACTGTCCAGGGGCCCTTTACCTTTTACCTTATGCCTTTTTACATTCTGCCACAAACATTCAATTGAATACAGGGGGTCATTACACATTCTTTTGGCCCTATTTACTGCTTAGTAATTACTCTTAAATATAAAACGTTTTCAGGGAGGCTATTGCATTTTGTTTGTTATTAGCTTTCCACAATTTTAAAGTGACTTGGTACATCATTCTCAGATTTTGTTATGGGCAAGGTCAAAAACACAAAGTTTGCAAGTACTTTGTAATTGGATGTCTGTTCGGAGCACCAGGGAATTCAGTCTATTACATGCACTTCAGTGCACTAAACTAACACTACATGGAGCTATCAGAGCATAGAATAGACTCACTAATCTCTCTGTAATAATTATTGCAGGTGTGCCAGTAGCATAAGGCATGCATTCATTGTCTGATGTGCTTTAAAATTTAGTTCTTTTGTTTAGTACATTTCATAAAGGCATCTCTAGCTTTCACCAGCATTTATGGAAATCATAATATTGTTTGTTTGTTTGTTTGTTTGTTTTTCTGGTCTATGTATGTTTCGTGGGTTTTCTTTTTTTAAGGCCACACATATCACAAAAAACCCTAACTCCTTGGCTTGTAGTTTCTAATATAAATGCATGCCACAACCACCTTAGGTTGGCCAGTTCACAGCTAATTGTGTATTACCACAATAAGCAAATAAAATTTGTTCTGTTTGTTTTCAGTAGCTATTCCTTATTGTTCAGATGAAACTATAGCTCTGTTCAGGCATTCTTCTCCTCACACATTGGGTGGGGGAGGCAAATGTCTGCAGCAGGGCTGCTGCGTCATTCAGAGAGGTTTGCACACGGTCAGATCTTCCAGCTTAAACTGAAGAAAGTAGGAAAAACCACTGGGCCAGTAAGATACAATCTGAATCAAATCCCTTATGAATACACAGTGGAAGTGAGGAACAGGTTTAAGGATTTAGATTTGGTGGACAGAGTGCCTGAAGAACTATGGATGGAGGCTCGTAACATTATACAGGAGGCAGCAACAAAAACCATCCCAAGGAAAAGGAAATGCAAGAAAACAAAATGGCTGTCCAACGAGGCCTTACAAATAGCGGAGGAGAGGAGGCAAGCAAAATGCAAGGGAGAAAGGGAAAGATACAGGAAACTGAATGCAGATTTCCAAAAAACAGCAAGGAGAGACAAGAGGGTCTTCTTAAATGAGCAATGCAAAGAAATAGAGGAAAACAATAGAATGGGGAAAACCAGAGATCTGTTTCAAGAAAATTGGAGACATGAAAGGAACATTTCGTACAAAGATTACCATAATCAAGGACAAAAGTGGTAAGGACCTAACAGAAGCAGAAGACATCAAGAAGAGGTGGCTAGAATACACAGAGGAATTATACCAGAAAGATATGGAGGTCTCGTACACCCCAGGTAGTGTGGTTGCTGACCTTGAGCCAGACATCTTGGAGAGTGAAGTCAAATGGGCCTTAGAAAGCACTGCTAATAACAAGGCCAGTGGAAGTGATGATATTCCAGCTGAACTATTTAAAATTTTAAAAGATGATGCTGTTAAGGTGCTACACCCAATATGCCAGCAAGTTTGGAAAACTCAGCAATGGCCAGAGGATTGGAGAAGATCAGTCTACATCCCAATTCCAAAGAAGGGCAGTGCCAAAGAATGCTCCAACTACCGCACAATTGCGCTCATTTCACACGCTAGCAAGGTTATGCTTAAAATTCTACAAGGCAGGCTTAAGCAGTATGTGGACCGAGAACTCCCAGAAGTGCAAGCTGGATTTCGAAAGGGCAGAGGAACCAGAGACCAAATAGCAAACATGCGCTGGATTATGGAGAAAGCTAGAGAGTTCCAGAAAAACGTCTACTTCTGCTTCATTGACTATGCAAAAGCCTTTGACTGTGTCGATCACAGCAAACTATGGCAAGTTCTTAAAGAAATGGGAGTGCCTGATCACCTCATCTGTCTCCTGAGAAATCTCTATGTGGGACAAGAAGCTACAGTTAGAACTGGATATGGAACAACTGAGTGGTTCAAAATTGGGAAAGGAGTACGACAAGGTTGTATATTGTCTCCCTGCTTATTTAACTTATATGCAGAATTCATCATGCGAAAGGCTGGACTAGATGAATCCCAAGCCGGAATTAAGATTGCCGGAAGAAATATCAACAACCTCAGATATGCAGATGACACAACCTTGATGGCAGAAAGCGAGGAGGAAATAAAGAACCTTTTAATGAGGGTGAAAGAGGAGAGCGCAAAATATGGTCTGAAGCTCAACATCAAAAAAACCAAGAACATGGCCACTGGTCCCATCACCTCCTGGCAAATAGAAGGGGAAGAAATGGAGGCAGTGAGAGATTTCACCTTCTTGGGCTCCTTGATCACTGCAGATGGTGACAGCAGTCACGAAATTAAAAGACGCCTGCTTCTTGGGAGAAAAGCAATGACAAACCTAGACAGCATCTTAAAAAGCAGAGACATCACCTTGCCGACAAAGGTCCGTATAGTTAAAGCTATGGTTTTCCCAGTAGTGATGTATGGCAGTGAGAGCTGGACCATAAAGAAGGCTGATCGCTGAAGAATTGATGCTTTTGAATTGTGGTGCTGGAGGAGACTCTTGAGAGTCCCATGGACTGCTAGAAGATCAAACCTATCCATTCTTAAGGAAATCAGCCCTGAGTGCTCCCTGGAAGGACAGATCGTGAAGCTGAGGCTCCAATACTTTGGCCACCTCATGAGAAGAGAGGAATCTTTGGAAAAGACCCTGATGTTGGGAAAGATTGAGGGCAGTAGGAGAAGGGGACGACAGAGGGCAAGATGGTTGGACAGTGTTCTCGAAGCTACGAACATGAGTTTGACCAAACTGCGGGAGGCAGTGCAAGACAGGAGTGCCTGGCGTGCTCTGGTCCATGGGGTCACGAAGAGTCGGACATGACTAAACGACTAAACAACAATAACAACAGATCTTCCACAAGTGCAACTGGCCCCCTGCAGCTGACTTCCACCCTTCAGCGTGTGGAGGGCAGGGGGACTGGTGGCAAGTACATGATGGAGGGAGGCAGAGAGAGCTAGCATGTCCCAAACTTTTCCTTCACATATAATTCCTTCACATAAACAAGCATAAGAAAAAAAAATAGATTGATCTGAAATCGCCACGTAGCAACCTGTAAGCATTCCATTAATCAGTTTTATCCACAAGCTTATTTTAAATTCACATTATGTCAAACTGTTCTTTTAGTTTTTCCACTTTGCTTGTTGTGCATTTGCAGTATATATGTGATTGTTATTAACAGAACCATAAAAAATATGCACTGTGAATGATACACATTCCATAGTTTATGGGGTCCTAATTCCTCAGCACACTGAAAGGTTTAATGCAGCTTTACATTAACTTTGGGATGGAGCTGCTAAACCATGGCACTCCCCTGTCTAATTTTTATTCGAATGCATGATGGCAATACGCTGACATTACCATCTTTACAGCATTACTGATATGCAATATGTTATTAAATTGCAATCCTACATACATTTACTAGGGGGCTTTCTTCAGAATACGCATGCCTAGGATGGTAGTGCAAATAAATGTGCTTGAGCAATAATAAATGTTGTGGTGTCTTTATCTTGAATTTAAAGCACAGGATTATACTGTTAGTTAATTGCTTTTTAATTTAACAGCAACAAAAATTTCTGCTCTATTTTGCTCTATAAAATACAGTCCGATTAATGCAGTACAATTAGCTGCTTAGTTTTACATGGAAAAGCTCATACCTATGCCACGTAGCTGATTAGACCAAGAGATGGGGCCTTATCAGGGAATATACCGGTACTATAGGAACATTTATAGTTGTGGGCCTGTGGACAGAGACATTCCTACAGGCTAGGAACAGCCACTTCAGTCTGAATGACGTGTTGACGGAAAGCCTCTCCTCTTCCCAGGGGGGGAGGGGTTGTGAGCAGGAATCGCTTCCCACGTTCGCGTCACTGAAGTCATGAGTTGAAGCCTGACAAGGCAGAAGTATTTTGCCCTAGCTGCAGCTTCCAGGTCAACTTCAAGGGCAGCCTCACAAAGAGTTAACTTTAGTGATGTGTGGATCCATCCCTGCTGTTTGCTCCCTTAAAATGCTAACCCAACTTTAGTGAAGCTGGACATATCTGTAACAATTTTAAATACAGAACAAAGCTAAATGTATCCCTTTGTAGAGATTGGTATAAAGATTGAATTAGTTAATCTCTGTAAGATGTCCTCCATGTAGGAGTTCCTCTTCTATTAACCTTTTTACATTGATACTGATGGCCACGCCTGATAACTTCATAGGAAGATACAGTGTGCAGCATTGATTAAAATAATTATGCCACTTGCAGAGAGTTACACCAGAAACATCTGTTCGTACAAGAACTTGTCGTAATATTTCCCTTCATTCATATGCATACATTGTCCCCAGGGTCTTCTGGATTTTAAAAAATCTGTGTTCACTTGCCTTTCTAAAATTCCATTTCCTTTATTCCCTGTTCTTTTTTCTTCCCTTTGTTTTTGGGAAATTTTCCTTGCCTTCATTAGTCTTTTCTTTTTTTAAGATACAAAAAACTTTTTATTATTATCATTACTTGACTTTTTTCCTTTCTATTTATAGTTTCTCCTCATTTCTGATAACTTTTTCCTTCTGCCCTTAATTTATCAGTGGCTTTCTAAATTCTCTTTGTCTAGTTTTTGTGCTATTGAGTTAAATCAAGGCTCTCATTTTGTGTTCTGAAGAAATAATAGGTCTCTCTGAATATATATGGGGGGAGAGAATAATGATCCCTTTGAGCTAGATTTTGCTATTAGAAAGCTATTTCAGATGACTGAAGGGTGGAACATTATCTATTTTAGACTCTCTGATCTGCATTCTGTACACTATTATTTATAACATTTATGTAGTACCTAAAAATAGAAATCTCATGTGTGTGTGTTCACATGGAAATCAAGTAACAACTTTTTACACAGCATTCAAAACTGACATGCTGTATATAAAAGTATATGCTGTAGATCAGAGTTTTCCGAACTTTTCATGTTGGTGACACACTTTTTAGACATGCATCATTTTGCGACACAGTGATTTGGTTTTACTAGCAAACCGAAGGTTAAACTAACCCCTTTCCAGCCACGGCAGGAGCGTGGGGAGTATTCAGTGACACACCTACGCACTACAGTTGACACACGGCTAATGTGTCACGACACACAGTTTGGAAAGCTCTGCTGTAAATAAAGTTTAAGTGTTAGGAATCAGAATCCAGGAAAGCTTAAGTAAACATGTATATTTTAAAGGGGCATTTCATGCAGTCTACTGTATATGCATCTAAATCAACCTCTGGAAGGGCATTCCAAAGGATGGGCACCAGCACTGAGAAATCCTGCTTCTGTGTTGTGACCAGGTGGCAATCAGGCCAATAGACCATCTAGTCCAGCAGCCTGTTCTCAGAGTGGTCAACCTGTGGGAAACTCAACTCATAAGCAGGACCCCGAGCACAAGAACACTTTCCCCACCCACCAAAGTTTCCAGCAACCGGTGCCAGGCCTTTTCATGGTATTAAATGTCAACAACAAAACCTTGAACCTGGTTTTTCATTACAAGTGTAATATGCAAAACTAGATATCCTAGCAGTTGGATTTTGCACTGGTTGAAGCTATCAAATCAGGCATAAGCTCCACCTACAGCTTATTGTAGCAATCCAGACTTGTTAGCAGTGCACAGACAATGATGACAAGGCTGATGACAAGGCTGATCCTGTTGAGGAACAGTCATAGCAGACTTACTCTCCAAAGCGGGTGATGGACACCCTGAGCCACTGAAGCAGCAAAGCGGGACTTCTTTGCCTCTTTCACTGCTACAAAGTGGGGGGAATGATCATGCCAAGTCACTGTCACAACACTCCTGTTTTAATTGCCTCCTGTTTGCACTCCTGTTTTAATTGCCTGGGGTTCCCGAGTAAACTGGGGACCTTGCTACGTTCCACAGTGGAGGGACACAAAAATGTGGAAAGTAAATAATTGAACGGCTCCAGATTTATTGATTTTTCTGAGTGGTACACCAATATTTATTAGAAAGAATCTGTTGCAGAAAGAGCAAGAACACATGCTCAGCTTAAAACGGCAGAGTTCTTCTAGTGTGTGTTTTATTCTTCTCATTGTGAGCTCTGAGTTTTCTCAAATGTTACTCTGAAAGGCTACCAGAACACAGTTTCTAGTCACTTTCAGAAATCTGATTAAATAGCATTCATGGCATCATGGCAATATTTTGATAACATTTTAAATATTTAGGCTATGATTTTTAATGATGGTGCCATACCATCTTTAAGGGGAAGCACTTTTGCTACCTGCCATGCCAATTAAGTAATGTGCTTGCCTGACTTAAGCAGCAGCTGAGAATGATTGTTTGGGTGAGTCTCTTCACAGTCTGATAATGCAGAACCTATGCAGTTCTTTCTCCTGCTGTGATGCTTTTGTGTTTCCTACTGATGCGTTTCTCCTTGTTCCGTCTCATCATAGCCTGTCAACTTTTACCAAAGGGCTTTGCACTCCATTTTCTGCATTCTTTACATGTCTAGATTTCACTGCTCATCTTTCTTCTTAACACATCTAATTTCTCATCCCTACAAGATTTATCCCTAGACATCTCCCATGAGTGTCCTTCTCATCTAAATATCAGGACTTAATGTATTCAAAAATTAACAGTGCTTAGTCAAAAATTAACCTTCTTTTTCATTTGTTGTTGTTGTTCCAGTGTAAACCGCCTGTGTTTTTAAATGACATATTCAACATATTCCCTGAAAAGTCATGAGCTTTTTAGTTATCTCCCTTTCATATCATGGTGCAATTTGTTTCTGAAATAACAAACCTTTTAATATACTATCAAGTACTTCCAAAGCAGATACACTCTTGTGTCATTTTTTAGCTGTCATTGGTAATCACTACTGTAGTAATACCACATTTTCCCATTGTGTAATGGAAATAATATCTTTTGTTTAGCTAAAAGTAGAAACAGTTATACCAGGTTTCTGGAAAGTTTTGAATAGAAAAAAAATTCTTGCAAATTATTGCATTGGATAATTTGCATTAGAAAATGTTCACTTAGCATTATAAAGTGTTCTAATTTAGCATTCTTATTTTACATACATTTAGTAAAGAAAGATAAATACTTTGAAACTGCCAAGCTTGCCTAATATTGAATTTGGAACTGGCATTCATTCATTGTTATTAATGAACTTATGAAAAGAATTTTTTTCACCAAAAAAATGAAGCACCGAGAAGAATTCTTCCCTACATCACTGTGTATAAAATAAAGGTTATAAATAAGATGATTTACATATAATGCCGTAAATATCAAACTAAAAAATCCCTCAGATCTTAACAGAGATTCATCTAGTATGGCTGCTGCTTGAACACACACACAAATACACAAATATTACACTGTAAAAGTAGATCACATTATGGTATTACAGAAATAAAATAAAAACATTTCGGAGAAAGAACAAATAATTTGAAAAAAGACAGCTTTTATATATATAAAGTGGTAGGTATTAAACCAACTCTCCCTCCTTTTTAGAAGTAGGATGATTTGGTAGAAGAAAATTCATACTACACTAAATAAATGGTGGCCAACTTTCCCTTTCTTTTCTTCTTTAACAACAATAAAAGGCTTGCCACCACTTCAAGCAATGGCATGGCTGCTCTGGCCATGTTCCTGGAAACATTGATTCCAGGAAATCAATGCTATGTCATAATGCAGTATCCTTCCCAGAGGGAAGATGGCTGCCACATTGGTCATTGGTGCCAAACTACACTCAGCTTGCCTAATAAAAATTGAATATTGTGGTCCAGTTCAGACTCTGTAGAAAACCGTACTTCACTAGTATGGATCCAGACATTGCAATAGATGAATCCACTTCTATTTTTAAACCAACTGCAGTTCTCCATAACTTACATGTTCACACCAGCATCCCAAACCATGGTTTGATTATGGCGTCTTCTGTTAACTAACTAACTAACTAACTAACTAACAACCTACTATATTTATGTGGTGTGTGTGTGTGTGTGTGTGTGAGAGAGAGAGAGAGAGAGAGAGAGAGAGAGAGAGTATACACACACACACACACACACATTTTATTTAAATGCTTGAAGGAATTCACTAGCAATGAAACCCTGTATGCTGCTATTATAAAGACAAGAATGTCGTTTAGGTGCAGAAATACATTTCACCTTGGTCTCTATTCTATTCCTCACCCTCCTCTATTGTACTATTGCACAAAAATGCCCTCAGCACAATATTGCAGGCTTCTATTGTGATATCATGTTGATTAATCAGTGTCTTTGTTGCCACAGATCCCTCAGTGAATTACTGCTGTTTATATCACTGCACAGCTGTTTAAGGCTATTCTATGGCATCAACAATTGGAATGCATTTAAATATGTTGGCTAGCATCAACTACGTGAATGAATGGTTAGGTAATGCTTGTGTATATGCAGCTCCACTAGTAATATGAGGGATAGATCCTATGCCATTGGTACTTCATTCTACCCCACCTGAATGCCAGTTTTGAGCTTCATAACAATTACTTTATGAATGTACAATAAATTATTGCAACCTTATTCAGCTGTAGGCTAAGCTTGATTTTCATAAATTAAAGCTTGTTTCCTGTGCCTTTGATACTGCAGGTCAAAAGATGGAAGAAAGACTGTAGTATATTAATTTGAACAAATGCTGTCATTTATTAATGCATACATAACTCACTTTTTTTTTACCAGAATAGTTTTACTAGAGTACATCAATGAAGCCTTAATGTTAACCTTAAACTTTGATTGCTCAGATATCTTAATAAATTGAGTTTACTGTATCAATATGGAAATTCTTATTGCTGCAATCATTTATTAAAATCTATTATGTTAATGAAAAGGTTAGAAAGTAAGATCATGTTTCATGACACTGTAAACATTCAGGATAATCACATTTTTTAAAATACATACAAGCGGCACACAATTAATTTCAAAAGAAGGCATCGGCTGAAAGTCTTCACTTTCTATAGAGCTCTGATACCACAGTACTAAGCCTATCTTAAAGCTGACGCTAAACATGCCATGCAAACTAAACCAAACTAAACCTTTGGGCTGTGTGGGCTGGAATCATAAAATTGTAGAGTTGGGAAGAACCCCTAAGGATCATCTAGTCCACCCCTGGAATGCACGAATCTCAACTTGATCATGCATGATGGATGGCCATCAAACCTCTGCTTCAATATCTTCAAAGAAGGAGAGACCACCACCTTCTGAGGGAGTCCGTTCTCTTGCAGTCAGAAAGTTCTTCCTGATGTTGAACTGGAATGTCCGTTCTTCTAACTTGAAGCACTGGTTCGGGTCTTAGCCTTCGAAGCGGGAGGAAACAAGCTTGCTCCATCTTCCTTGCAACAGACATTTAAATAATTTCTAAAAGGATTGACTGGGGGCAGGGAAAGAGCCACCAAGAAATTCCTGAGAGGATTATCTGTCCTCCGGCATGGCACATTGGCCTAAGCACATGTGTAATGCACACCCATGAGTCATGAAATCTGCCTTTCCAGTTCATTATCCTCACTCTCAGAGTCCACTGAGAGAAGGGGAGGACGCAGATGGCATAAATGTCTTGAAAATGTGGTGTTTAAAATAGTTGTTGTTTTAATGCATGTGCGTTTGCTTTAGCACACAAATGTCGAAATACTAAAAAGAATTCAGAATGAATAGTTTTTGTTAAGTCGTGAGTGTTATTTCAGCTTTTCTTGAAGTCAGCTCAGAATAGTGATTCAGCATACTAGCAAGGAACTGCTAGGAGTCAAGTATAACAAGAACAGTCTTCTTTATTGCAGTAGGAATCTTGACTGACTGGAGGGAAAGGGTGAGCTCCTTTTATACTCTCAGGAGCAGGGGTTGGGGAAAGGATACATTTAGATTTTGGCGGGAACCTATCAGAGTGAGGATCCAAATTGTGCTAACAAGTTAACCAATAGCAACTGTCACCGCACCCATTTGAATCGCCCAGGAGCAGGAAAGGTAGTTACAGGACTAGCAGAGAAACTCATGTACACAAATTAAACCAATAAATAACAGTTTTTGTTAATGTGTTACTTGTAACTGTATCCCCCCCCCAAAAAAAAAATACATGACACCCTCCTCAGTTGCTGCTAGCATTTTTAGATCAGGATTTAGAACAGTTATATAATTAATCAAACTGAATTCCTTACCCCCAAACAAACAAACACCCTACAACATAAAAGGTTTTAATGATATGACTGCTTCACACTAGTTCAGCTATATAACTTCCAAGGATATATTGGATATATTGGTTCTTGAATTTTTATTTCTGAATCAAGCATAATAATGTAGGAGCCAGATGTCTCCATGGAGCCCGCAGATAGGGTTCAAAGGCAACAGCCCTCAACCACTGTTTCTCCACATCTGTTATTTTGGGCTTATTGTATCTGGATCTGGAGTTAAGCTAGCATGACTAATAACATTGATAGACAAATTCCTAAAGAAAAGGTAAAATCACCATTTCAAATACTGTATGTTGCATGCATTTATTCATATATTCATTTTATGTTAGTTCTTTCCATGCCAAGGATTCAGAGAAAGTAACAATACTTTGGGGAAATATAAGAATATATATATATATATATATATATATATATATATATATATATATATATATATATACACACACACACACACACACACACACACACACACACACACATATACACATTGAATAACTGTACTGTGTTTCTTGGCAGGAAGGCAATATATAAATGCAATAATAAATTAAATAAAATGCTACCAAAATAGAAATATGACAAATGAAAACCAGCAAAAAAAAATCCTTAAGTGTAATTGCTGAAACTAAGCCCAGTCAAGAGGATGTTCGGATACAGATTCTTTTTAAGCACTTTAAATTTGTTATCATTTGATTTATCTGTCTCCAGAGAGCTGTCTTATACTAATACCAAACATTTTGTAACTGTTAGTCTATCCTGCTCCAAAGGAAGTAGCAGAGCATTGGTGGGGAATTGATTTCATTATTATTATTATTATTATTATTATTATTATTATTATTATTATTATTATATTACAACACAGGATTGAATAAAGTATCATGGGAATATTTGAAAGCTCCACATCCTTTACCTTTCTCATGTGAGGCAGCTGAGGAATGGGAGAGTGAGAAGGGATAGGGAAAAGTGGTTTTTGAATAAGGCAGGAATGGAGGAATACTGAGAGGGGAAACTGGTTTTCCTCCATCCCTATTTTGCACTTCAGGTGAGTTTGTTGAGTGATGTTATTACAGGTTATTCAAATGTGTGTATTTTTATTAATGGTGTCAGCATAGAAAGTATTTTGCAAATAAAGTGTAAAGGCCAAATAACTTAAATAATAATTATACACCCCAAATTATTCACATTTCCAAATAATATAAGGCCAGAACCTAAGAAGCAAATCTGTGGACCCACACAGAATTTTAGACACTTTTACTTTTCTCTTCTTCACTTTATATGTACCTTATCAATTAATACACCCAAAGCAATTTAACTGTCTATAATTATCCCAAATACTGTGTTAGTTTTCTGGACTTTTGCCAAGCAGCAGATTTTACAATTGCTTACACTTCAAATACAGCAATCATCACTAATTATTTAAAATGTATTGGATACCACTTAGCAATTCACATTCTTGCATGCTGCGGCAAGTAAGCAAATAATCTCATATAATACTGAGTTTATTATACAGCCTGACAACAATTGGAAGAAGTATGGAGGCTTAACTTCTATGGTATTAACTGCAGATTTGATGGAAAGAGAGAGCTTTTAGGAAAAAGAAAAAACTCCCTGTCATAATATTATTTAAATAGGCATCATTTCTGGTAATGGATAGTTTAAAATTCATATATAAAAAGGCATAATAAATAATACAGAAAGGATCAAATCATTCATCTTACCATGGCTCCATGGAGAGTTGCTGACTTGCATTAGTTTTCATTTGGCACACAACCAGATTTTGTTTTTGTTTTTCCAAATTATATTCCTGTTAGTTATGAAATTGAAATATTTTTGTGTTATTTGCTGATCTGGTGCAATCATAGGCATGTAAAACAGTGAGAATTGTCCTTCCTTAAAAAAAAAAAATCTTGCAAGAAAGAATGTGAAATGAAGATTTATAAGATAAATTTCATCAAAGTTGGTAGATTTGAGTAACCATATGATTTGGCAGAAACATTAGGTCTATGCTGCATGCAAAGCACAGGTTTGTGCTATTTCAGAATTTTGTTTGCACTGGAGTGGGCAGTTACTCAGTTATCTCAGTAAGGACATCACTGGGTTTAGCAGCAATATTCTATATAATCCAGTGTATCTCTTTGTTAATGCAGATTTTTTCCTTCCATTATACTAAACGTGAATGCTTATCAATGGCAGAATAATACTGCTGCAAATTTACTTTATTCTTAATTCTTCTTGCATTTCTTTGAAACTGGGCAGTTTGATGGACATGTGAATTATTCACTATTATTATTTATGAATGTCAGTATGCATACTGATGCTCTGTATAAATACGAGGGGTGTGTGTGTGACAGACTTGAAACCACATCCTAGGGTTTCAAAGGAACTTTTGTGTGTTATCTAGACCACCTCATATCCCACAGTACTAATTGCAGGATGTGCTATGTATGAAGCTGAAGCATCTACATGGAAAGTCCACTACCTCCCAAGGCAGTCTGTTCCACAGTTGAACAGCTCATGCCACCCGAAAGTGTCCCTGAACATTTCGCCAAAATCTGCTTCCTCGCAATTTCTAGCCTGCCCTCTGTAGCAACAGAGAACAATAACATCAAGGGAATATATAGTTGTGAAACCAGGCAGAGGGCCTTCTCGGTAGTGGCTCCTGCCCTGTGGAACACCCTCCCATCAGATGTCAAGGAAATAAACAACTATCTGACATTTAGAAGACATCTCAAGGCAGCCCTGTTTAGGGAAGTTTTTAATAACTGATGTTTTAATGTATTTTTAACCTTCTTTGGAAGCCTGGGGAGACCCAGCCAGATGGGCGGGGTAGAAGTAATAAATGATCATGATGATGATGATGATGAAGAAGAAGAATATGTGCACATAATAACTTTGTTTAGCTCCACCCGCAAATGGATGCACCCCTAGAAAACTATCGGTGCACACATCAATTGGAATAATTGTTATATATGTACAGTGGACGCTCGGGTTGCAAACATGATCTGTGCGGGAGGCACGTTCGCAACCTGCAGCATTCGCAACCTGCAGCGCCGCGTCTGCACACGCATGGGTCACGATTTAGCGCTTCTGCGCATGTACCAGTGCCGAAGCATGGAAGTAACTCATTCTGGTACTTCCGGGTTTGGCGCAGTGCGCAACCCAAAACACACAACCTGAAGCATCTGTAACCCGAGGTATGACTGTACTCTGCGTGGTTATTATGCTTTATGATTGTTTTATGATTATATTTAATGTCATTTATTCTCTAAGTTGCTTGGGATTCTCTTCTCTGTGTGAAAAGTGAATAATATTGATAATAATAGCATGAGAATGAACATATTTTTGGAAAAGTGCCGAATAGTCATGCAAGTTAGTCATTGTCATCATCTATCACAGAAAGGTTTGCTTTCGGAAGGTTAGTAGTTAATGTTGTTCCTGACCTTTCATATTTACTATTGATGTTTCAGCAGATTCCTACGAGGCAATAAATAATCATAGGGCTTTGTCTGAATGGCTTTCACAGCCTATTGTTCTAAGCAAGTAACGCAATAATAATTTCCACAACAAGAGATGAACCATGAAAGTAATATAAAACATAGTTTGAAGGATACTTTTTCAGACTCACAGCTCCACACAAGCACGCTTTTATGAAGAAGATAATTCTGCTAATTATGAACAACAGGAACGTAAATATAAGTAGATTTTGACAATGGCCTTGTTTCTTTCATCTGCTGCTCTCAGCTGATTATATTCTGTAAAACATTAGAGCTGTAATTTTGTACAATTCTTCATTCTATTGCAAGGATGGCTAACCTGCAGCCCTCCAGATGCTGTTCGTTTCCAACTTCCATTAGCCCCAGCAAGTATGCCCAATGGTCAGTATGCTGGGAGTGGAAGTTGAGCAACATCTGAAGGGTTGCAAGTTAACCTTCCTCTAATCCCATTGTATATCATGCCTTACATACGGTCATTTTCTAAATTCTACTATAAAGGGACTACAGGACAACCTAGCCACATCACAGGTCTATATCAGATTGCCTCCAGTACTCAGTTTTGACTACACCAGTTAATGTGACCCATGCTTCTAGGAAGGATGAAAAAGCCTAGCACCTGTGTTAATTCCAGATATGTTCTTTGAAAACTCTGAGACCAATATGGTGTGAAGCATAAACCACAGAAGTATAAACATGGAAACTTAGTTAGACTACTAGTGGTATCTTATGTTAACATTGTGACTGCAACCCTGAACACAGCATAGAAAAGGGTAATCTTTGTTAGCAGAGAAGATAACTTGAAATGTTATAGCTGTCTAAACCAAGGCAACTTTGGATATTTGCCACTGATTGTATTCAATCAGTATATGGTGTTAATTAGAAAAGAGGAATCAGCTGAATTATACTGTTGAAGATCTGCTGAAACTAGCAATCAGACTCAGCAGACCACTAGGCCAGGCACCCCCAAACTGCGGCCCTCCAGATGTTTTGGCCTACAACTCCCATGATCCCTAGCTAACAGGACCAGTGGTCAGGGATGATGGGAATTGTAGTCCAAAACATCTGGAGGACTGAAGTTTGGGGGTGCCTGCACTAGACCAATAATTGCTTTGGAAATTTTACTCTTAAATATACTATTTACACCCCCTCATTTATAATTTTTGACAGTGGAATAAACGGACACCCTCAAAAGGTTGTGAGCTATCCTTCATTGGGGGTTTCTAAGCAGAGTTTAGATGTCTGGGACAGTGCTTTTTTTGGGGGGGGTACGCAGGGGTATGCATATACCTAAACATTTTGTGACTCTATACTTTTGTCCATTTACTGTATTTATTTTTCCCGGTTTGAACTATAAAATGGTGATTTTCTTGAGTCAAAATGAGAGTACCCTTAAACAATTTTTTTTTAAGCACTGGTCCTTTATTTGTGATTCCTGCATTGCAGGGGGTTGGGACCAGATGACTTTTCAGTTCTGAGAATATGTATTCTTAAGATCACAAAGGGATTCTTGGAATTCCTAAAACAAATCTGGGAAATTGATTTGAATGAAGAAATAGATCCAACTCAATGGGCAACAGAATTTTGTTTTATTTGTATAATATACCAACCTCTAAAGCAGGAGAAGTTAACCTGTGGCCTCCAGATGTTCTTGAACTGCATCTTTCCTGACCATTCACCATGCTGACTGGGGCTGCTGAAGGGCAGTACAGAGCATCTTACATAGGATTTCCAGGGCTGGATTTTATTAGTTTTAACAGTATTACTATGTCATGGGTCAGGACTTTTTCTGAAGCAGACCTTTATTGTACAAGCACATGCAACACAGTCTGGGACACCTAAAGAATCATCTAATATCTTTCGTGGACATTTGCATAGTAACTTCAGCATATTACTACCATCCCATATATATTCATGCCCTTCAGTCATGTGGCTGAGAAAGAAGAGTGGGGTATAAATCTGTTTAAATGAGTAAATAAATAATGCTGTTTTTGTGTGCTTGCAAGGTCTGCTGCCACTATCTGTTTGATTTCAGCATGCACAAAGGTGGTAGGATTCTCAGGGCAATGATAATAATTATGTGTATAATCTTCTTCTCTCCCTAATAAAAAATATTTTTACAAGGAGGGAAAACCCCCTGAAAAGTACAACAAATGTACATGCTGAGTTGTAGATCTTTAATTGAATTAACATAAACTTTAATTGCCTTTGGGTATCAAAAGCTTTGTTTGTATGGAATGAAAATATTTTTTTCCCTGTGTACAAATGCTAATTGTCATAAACAAGAACATCTTTTGCTTTCAATATTCTGTGGGTATTTTAATTTGTAGGCATAACCATTATACTAAACTAGAATTAGGGATTTCCCCAAAGGCATCATATGAAGTAATGAAGTAGAAGGGTGAGGCGCTTCTTGTCAATATGGCTAGAATGCTGACTTCCTGAAGAGAAAAGGAAAATACCTGTCTACACAGGAATCTTTTTTCTTTGTGACAAAATTTTGAAGGAGAGGGGGGGGGGACTAATGCAGAGTGGGCATGAGACACAAGGGAGTACAAGCCATATTGAAGACATGATGAGCTATTGATCTCCTGAGGGAACCCTCTGAAAAGCTCATCTGAAAAGCTATAAAGGACCACAGAGTGCCAAAGGTATCAACCACCTAGAAACAGATTAAAAAACTTCTTTCTTGAGCTTATTTTCTTCCTCTGACATGACATGTGGAATGGCTGAGTTGTGATGAAGATGCAGAGGAGCATCTATTTAAATGGCTTATTGACTATCCTGACAGTGCTGCATTCCAAGGCACAAGATACTTGGACATCCATTATGAAGGCCTACAAAGAAGTCTCCTTCATTATGTATGGGACACTATCAAATTTGATGAAGTGCAAATTGTTACCGTAATTCAGATCCTTGAGAATTCTTTCCCTGCCCCCTCCTTGGCTACTGATAAGTGGATTCACACCATGAAGAGTGAATAGTTTGCTGTTTCAAGCAGCTCATGTATCATCCAAGAATTCGCATCTTCGTATCACTAGCAGAGTCTATAAACTGAGATTGAACCAATTCCTGGTGCCAGGCAGGGTTCTTAAAAACAATTATGCTATCCAAGATGAGGGGCCCCTAGTTGCCAAGATTGGCTTGATCACAGAGACTGAAGGTTCATGGGAGCTCCCAATAAACAATTAGTAATCAAGATAATTACTTTCTTCTTCCCAATGACCTTTGTTGGAAGGCTAGGGAAGATCCATACATTTTAATGCTGGGACCTTGTCATTTATTTTACCATGGTAATTGGAAAGGTTAAAAGAATCTTCCACCTTCCACCCTCTCCTCAGAGAGAACAGGCAACATTTGGGTGGACATTCCAGGTTAATTTCTCCTCAGTCTCAATGACAGGGTGTAGAAGACTCGCCATGCTAAGCTGTTCCTTTCGCTGCAACACCTTTCCGATTCCACTTCAGTAGCAAGGAATGAAATGCAAGTTTTCCTCAGCTGGCATAGAGAGCATCAAGGGACAAGTGGGCACAAATCCCTCTCAGTGCTCTGCCCAGCATTCATATTGTCCAGACCCATCTAGAGATTGCTTCTTGCAGCGTTCCCACAGGCCTCTGGTTGGCCACTGTTAAAACAGAATACTGGTCTAAATAGCCACTGGCCTGATCCACCAGGCTCTTCTTATGTTCTTACCTTTGCAAAACATTTGGAAAGCTTGCCGTGTTAGTAGTTTGTGGGAGATTCACACACAGTAGGCTCTCAGGGATTTGCACAAACGTTGTAGACCTTCTCTAGACACCGCATTTACTTGAGTCTAATGCACCATTGAATCTAATGCGCACCCCAATTTTCAGAACATTGAAACCAAAAGTATTTGCTGGCAAATGTAAATGTGCCATCAAATCTTATGCACACCTTAATTTTTGCAATGTAATTTGCCCCCAAAAGGTGATCATTAGATTTGAGTAAATACAGCATTACTTTCGTTATGAGCAACTGAGTCCCCCTCCCCTGGCTTCAGTATCAGGTAATCTTCATTAACATGACGTAGAGGCAGAAGAGTTATAATTCTTACCACCTCAGCACAGTCCTAAAAAAAGAGAAAAAAATCTTCACATACCACAATTAAAATTAGAAGAAAGCTCCCAATGCTGCCCAAAATTGTGGTGGTGGTGATTTTCCCCCAGGATTTCCAATTTAAAAAGATGTTATATCATCTTAACCTGAACCAAGCTTTTTATTATTTTCCACATATCTCCCAGTATATACTGCTTCTGCTTCATATGATATATCAAGTCATCTGGGATTCTAGGAGATTGAGGAGGTGGGGATATACACTCTGGCATTCTGCTTTTGAAATGAACTCCCAGAATCTAAGCTGGCCTGGGGAACAGAAGACTTTCTTTGCCCAATTCCTCCTTGGAGAGTTCTTTCAAGGAATATTAATACTGTAGAGCATAGTATTCTCTTCCAGGCGGGAACATTTTAGAGCCTTTATTCCCTGCTACTATTGCTTCAGGTGCTTGCAGCATGAATTTGGTTCCTGCTGTTTCTTCAGTTGCTTTTCATCTTTGTGCTCTTCCAAGAAAATGATGGGTGATGTGAGATGTACCTGGCATGTAAGATCTAGGGTGATGGGGATGCAGAATGTTCAAGACATAGCCTCCAGCACATGGCTCACAAGAGCATCCTTCAAGCCAATTTGTCTCTGTATAGGGCAGTGTTCAGCTAACAATATACTGTGGAATCTCTCATCTCAGAAGCATTCTTATTTTGTTGTATGGGATCACATTAGAAGAATCATATCTGAAGAGAGTTATGTTGCCCTTCTTGTATACAGGAACTTCTTGATTATAGTTGGGCTTTTGGTGTTGTTGTTGTTTTAAACTGCAAAACTATTTAGTAGAACTTCTGGAGCTCACTAGTTTGCAGTATTGTATGCAGCCTTCATCAGCCTGGTGCCCTCGGGGCGGGGGGGGGGGGTTCCACTTGTAATCCACACCCATCACACACTAGCTAAATAAGCTATCCAGGCACACGTGATTTTCTCATACTTTTGAAGAGTCTGTTGTTGTTGGGTTACTCTCTTTTTTATTGATTATTTTAACATTTTCAGGTAAGTCTTCTCCTGCTTTTTGCATAGAAAATCAGAACTTGACGCTGCATCACAGCAAATTACTGTGGTGCAGGAGATTAACAAGCAACCTACCTTTTGGGCATTAGGCAGGAGGCAAAATATAATGTTTACTGAGCACTATGCATGTGTGGTGGACTAATTTCATTTTGGTGATTTATATATTGGGCAGACCTAAATATACACTTCATCAGCACTCTCTACAATATTTTATTTTATTCTGTTCTTTTTTTGTATGCAGTCCAGCCTCCCTTTCCTCCTTCTGTCTTCCAGGAAGGAAATTGTTTTATTTACCTAGGTCCAGTCCTCATTATGTACCCTACTAGGAATGCCAGAGAAAAGTATTTTGTACTTGGTACATGCTGTTATTATTTTTCTGGACCTTAGGGTTTTGGTTAACTTGGGGCCTTATCCAAAGAGGACTAAAGTTGATGGTAGAATTCTGGAAGTCAGTCACATTGTGCCTCTCATTGGCTTACCAGTTAGAGTCATTGTTGTAGCTGTGAAGTGATATGAGAACTGCATTATCTCCATAGCTATTAGATATAATATGTTGCATATGTCTCGAATGCACTTTGCAAAATCAGACACAGGCTGTTTTGGGCACAGAATGAACTATATCTGGAAGTGACAGTAATAATAATTGCAATAATAAACTACACCTATATTTAGTACCATTTGTCCATAAATACCAAATTGCTTTTTAAATATTAACTAAGCCTCAATACACCCCTGTGGAGTAGGTAATTATCATTGCTATAACCATTTTGTATGTGAGACAGAAAGAGATTAATGGCCTTGCATTTTACAAACAGGAAATGAGGCACACTGTTTATGTAAGTATGCTTGGGTTTCTTTTTAATGCGGTTGTTGCGAAGGCCTCCGGAGATGGCATATTTACAAGGTAATAGGCAAGTTGTGCTTCTAACTTCCCTTCCCTGCTCTTCTTTTTTTGTATTAGATGATTAAGAGATGCAGGCCGTGTGATTCACACAAATCCAAATACTTGGATTTGGGGTGTGTGGTTTGTTCTTCTCACAGCGGCCTTACCCAACAAAACCCACACTGTGAAATACTTTTCAGGCTCCAATCTTACCTGTTCACACTTACCCGGGACTGAATCCAGTTGAAATATATGGTATTTACTTAAGGGTAGACATGCATAGGATTATGCTATTGTTCTTAATTATCTGCAGCTTCCTCCGATGTCTTGTACTCCTTATTCAATTACAGAACAGGATTCCAACTGTAGTTGGTCATAGCTAGAGTAAGGGGACATTTGTATCACTAGCTCATGTGCCCTCTGGTCAGTTGCATCACTGCTAATTATCAGGAGGCAGAGAGGCGAAGAGGAGGAAGAGAGCTGGCACGGTGCACACACACTTGTGTAGGCAGTTCAGTGCTCCGATGGGTGCATCGCATCAACCTTATCTCTCCCGCACTACCTCCTGGTTAGCAGCAGGATGCAAAAGAGTGGAGGTCAGCTGTGCAATGCTGCCCCCAAAATACTGCCTGCTACTGAGTTGAATAATTTGTTATCCTAGCTTCCTGAGCCAGTCACAGGTACACCTGAAAGTCTAAAAAATTATTACTCCAATATTGCTTTCTCTATAATCCACACATATTATGATAAAACTAGACTGTAACCCTGTACCCACTTACATGAGAGCAAGCTCCTTTGAACTCAGTGGGGCTTAAAGTTGAGTAAACATTTATAGGGTTGCACTGCTTAATCTGCCTTATAGCAAGACCAGGGGTCAGCAAACTTTTTCAGCAACGGGCCAGTCCACTGGCCCTCAGACCTAGGGGGGGCGGACTATATTTTGAAGGGGGGATAAAATAATAACAATAACAATAACAACAACAACAACAACAACAACAATTTATTATTTATACCCCACCCATCTGGCTGGGTTCCCCCAGCCACTCTGGGCAGCTTCCAACAGAAAAATAAAACACAGTAATCTATTAAACATTTTTTTAAAAAGAACGAATTCCTGTGCCCCACAAATAACCCAGAGATGCATTTTAAATAAAAGGACACATTCTACTCATGTAAGAACATGCTGATTCCCGGACTGTCCGTGGGCCAGATTGAGAAGGTGATTGGGCCAGATCCAGCCCCCAGGCCTTAGTTTGCCTACCCATGAGCAATACAGACCATTTGTCCCTTTAGCTATTCTGCACTTACTGCCAGCAGCTTCCATGGGTTTCGAACGGGTCTTTCCCAACCTTACCTGGAGCAAACAGGGACTGAATCTCCAAACTTCTTCATAGAAAACACGAATATTTGCCACAGTGCTATGGCCCTTCCAATATATGTGTGGATAGCCAGAGAACCAACAACAACAAAAAGTGTAGAGCACTGACAACTGATGAATGATAATTGTGAAAAGGGCTTTCATATCCCCTTCATGCCCTCTAGAACAGGGTAATATTTTGATTGATATGTTGGTTAAGGTGTGATATAATTTATCAATGGAAGTGGTCTTTAGGCTGGAATGCTGCAGGTGGCTTTATAATGTATAGTATCTCAGATCTCTATGAATTTGCTATGGAGGATTAGTTGCTAAACGTTGCACAGTGGGGTATTCCTTTTAATGCTTCTAGCCAGCTATGTCCTTTTGTGCCACTGAACATGCTTATACGTTATTGGAATAAGTTGTTTTTTAATTCCCCCCTCTCCCACCGCCACATTGCTCTTCTGTAAATGTTTGGATTTTTTCCCCAAAGTGTGCCTTTCATGTTTAGAGAAGTTCCATATTGTTTATAAACGATGTTTGTAATTTGCTGCCCTACAGTATATATCGTTCACTTGATGACTGCAATATCAAGCTTGAGGGCATCCTGATCAAGTTTGCAGATGACACCAAATTGGGAGTGGTGGCTAATACCCCAGAGGACAGGATCACACTTCAAAATGACCTTAACAGATTAGACAACTGGGCCAAAGCAAACAAGATGAATTTTAACAGGGAGAAATGTAAAGTACTACACTTGGGCAAAAAATATCAAAGGCACAAATGCAGGATGGGTGACACCTGGCTTGAGAGCAGTACATGTGAAAAGGATCTACGAGTCCTGGTAGACCACAAACTTGACATGAGTCAACAGTGTGATGCAACAGCTAAAAAAGCCAATGCAATTATGGGCCGCATCAATAGGAGTATAGCATCTAGATCAAGGGAAGTAATAGTACCACTGTATTCTGCTCTGGTCAGACCTCACCTGGAGTATTGTGTCAAGTTCTGGGCACCACAGTTCAAGAAGGATACTGACAAGCTGGAACGTGTCCAGAGAGGGCAACCAAAATGGTCAAAGGCCTGGAAACGATGCCTTATGAGGAACGGCTTAGGGAGCTGGGTATGTTTAGCCTGGATAAGAGAAGGTCAAGAGATGATATGATAGCCATGTTCAAATATATAAAAGGATGTCATATTGAGGAGGGAGAAAGGTTGGTTTTTGCTGCTCCAGAGAAACAGACACGGAGCAATGGATTCACACTAAAGAAGATTCCACCTAAACATTAGGAAGAACTTCCTGACAGTAAGAGATGTTCGGCAGTGGAATTTGCTACCAAGGAGTGTGGTGGAGTCTCCTTCTTTGGAGGTCTTTAAGCAGAGGCTTGACAGCCATATGTCAAGAATGCTTTGATAGTGTTTCCTACTTGGTAGGGGGTTGGACTGGATGGCCCTTGTGGTCTCTTCCAACTCTATGATTCTATGATTCTTAGTTGTAACTTGCAGGCATTAATGAACCACTTCAGTTCAAAAACAACAGACAGAAATTTAATAGCACATTGTTGCTTTAATGCTTTTCAGTGGTGTTATTGCACACATTTAGCAGTCAGTATTATCATATAAAGAAATCAAGTTATTTAAATGCATGTGTGAATCAGAAAGTGCCCAGTGCTTCATTATCTATCAGAAATCAGAATACCAGAAATCAGTATTCAAAAATAAATGATTATGGATGCCCTACTCAACCTTTTTGTGTTCACTAATTCATGTCCAGGTATCAGAACACTATGTAGATTATAATGGACTATGCCGAAGGCTTTTTTCTACAATTGTAACATACTCTCCATAAGAAAGCAGACAAAAAGTGTATGGCAGCATTGAAAAACCAACAACCTACTTTCAGAACAATGAGTAAAGCATTACAAATTGATTGATTGTATAAACATATTATTCTCTGCTCTTTAGTCCCGCAATTGTTATACCAGGCACGTCCAACTCCCAAGAGACTGTGATCTACTCCCAGTATAAAAAACTGGCAGTGATCTACCCAGGATTGCACAGAGTTGTTGAGCTTATTTTGGGGAGGCTTCATCAGAGTTGTTGAACGCTCTATTTTTTTGGCCCAGGATCGACCAGGAACACTCCACGATTGACCCGTAGATCACGATCGGCCGGTTGGACATGCCTGCGTTAAACAAACAAACAAACCATAACATAACATAACATAACAAAGATCCAGGGGAAATATGACACTGGTAGATTGGTGATCACGATTTTCTTTTGTCTGAGGTTATCCCAGATAGGCAGCTGTGATTGTGACACAAATCATTACTGGCTCACCAAAACTATTGGGAACAAATCCAGTTGGGCAAACATAGCAATGCTAAAAACCTGTATCTGGTAACATACAGGCCACTACTTTGTCAGCCAAGTAATCCCAAAGAACCTGAAGTATGAATTGCTTGATGGTGCACCCCAGGTTCTTGAGCTTCCTTTCCCACTGCAAGTCTTAGTTGATTCAAGAATGCTTGGAAGTTATCACCAACTTTTATTGCTTTTGCGAATGATAACTTTGCTTCTCTTTAGCTTCCTGTAAAATTGTCACAGCTTGTACTCCATGCATATTTTGCAATTTAACTGCATTACTTCCAGTTATCTTTTTCTCTGAATCTCTCTGTGTGTACCTGTGCATCTGCCAACTGAAGATGGCACTCCATTCTTCTATCAGGTGAATTCGACTCTTGTCTATGAAAGCTTAACCATAATTAATGTGTTAGTTGTCAAGGCACAGCAAGACCTCCCACCCTGCATCTATGGAAGTTGTCCTGCTAGTGATGATTACTTGTCCCATTTCCCATTCACACATCTTCTGCAATGAGAAAGTGCTCAATGGCAGCTTAATTTAATCTCATGTTTACACAGTAGAATATTTAAAACACTGCTTGTTTGAGAGAAATAAATAAATAATAACAATAACAATACCATTATTTTATAATTATTTTACTTGCTTTTAATGGGTGGGATTCCAACACAGCAGTAAGGCAAACACTCCCCCCCCCCCCGAGCAGTTTTGGGGGTGGTATGTCTTATGGGGGGGAGGGGGGGAAGTCCTATTGCACAAGCAGAAGTCATTCTACTCAGGCAAATCTTTTGTTGGATATTTCCCACTGATAATTTCTCAAGCATTTATACTATGATTAGCATTTAACCGTCATTGTTTGTCCCTGATAACCCTATGTAATGGGTCAAATTTTAATTCAACTGAAGTCTGAGGAATAAATACCTAATGCTTAGGACCACCCAGTTATCCATTCCTGAATTTAAACCAGGGGTCAGCAAACTTTTTCAGCAGGGGGCCTGTCCACTGTCCCTCAGACCTTGTGGGGGCCGGACTATATATATATATATTGGGGGGGGGAAATATGAACACATTCCTATGCCCCACAAATAACCCAGAGATGCATTTTAAATAAAAGGACCCATTCTAGTCATGTAAAAACATGTTGATTCCCGGACCGTCCGCGGGCCAGATTTAGAAGGCGATTGGGCCGCATCCGGCCCCCGGGCCTTAGTTTGGGGACCCTGATTTAAACGAAGGTATCCCAGACCCCAATCTCTATCTACTAACATGATGCTCAGCTGTGGCCTTTGTGTTTTATATGTTACTCATTTTTGTGCTTTATATTTAAACATTGTGCTGTGATTCATATTTTAAAAAATCGTTACCTGCCCTCACCCTAAGCATTAGGAAAGGTGGGAGACTCCTTTAAAAGAAACAAAACAAAAACAAACAAACAACCCAGTGTGTTAGAAATTGAACTGCTGCAGAAAAGACCTGGCACAGAAATCTGGGTTCATAGCAGTGTACAATGCTGTATATGCAAAGCATTCAGTTTAATTACAGAGATTTATGTAATCATCTATTATGTGGTCATAGCAGGATTACAGTGTTACTTAAATCCAGGAACCATATTATAAATAAATGTGTGTGTTTGCCTTTAATTAAAAAGAAGTCTCGTATCCTTGATCAGTGAACAAAATTAACCAGTGTTCAGATATCCCTGAACTGGGATTATATGTCCTTCTGTGTACAAGGTCTCCCAATGTGTGCATCTTTGATTCATGTGTTAATTGTGCAGGTCCTTGGGGGAAGGGGAGGCATAAAGCAGTGAAGCACTGTACTTGCTGATTAATGCTAGTGAGCAGCCATACAGTGCTCAGTGCATAGCAGTTAGGCTTCTCTAGTCCCAGCTGAGAATATGGTTCCATTATCTCCCAGCTGCATAGGGAATCCATAAGGGCCTTTTCTGCCTGGCTGATCAGTGCACTGGAAGCAGTGACTTGATGAGAGCTGAGATCTTTGTCTGATTTGCTGTAAAATGTAAAAGAGGAACTGGGATGTTTTATTTTACAGTTCTGTAAGTACCAGTTTTTTTCTCCATAGCTGCATGTGAGTGAGTTGTGACTTTGCCAGCTACATATAATTTTCTGTTCCACTGCTCTTTGCTGAATTTAACAGGGAGGAATGAGGGTAATCTGTTTACAGATTGCAGCTTGCTTTGGCTATCTAAAATGCAGGCATGTGATGATTGTTTCAAGGAAACAAATAGCTTGACTTTCTAAACTGGGTTTTCTTCTTTGAGAGTTTAACAAAATGTAGCTGCATAGTTTGATGTTTTGCTTTGAAGTGTGGCTTGGATATGTTCTATAAACTATCCTTTTTGTGTTGGTTAATAAAGGGGGTACTATTTCTTCAGAGCAGCATTTACTAAGTGTCATCAGAAAGCATCTTTTAAAATTTGATGTAGTCTTACAGTTTCTCATTATACCTTTTTAAATTTCAATAAAAGTCATGTTGGAGGAAGGAATAGTGTAGTGGCAGACTTGTTCTGACAAATGTAGTCCATAACTTAGTGTGCAGAATAGGCATAATAATATTACATATAATGTTCAGGTGTTTTATTTAAAAATTGTTGAAATGTTTTATTTATGATTTGAGTGTTGAGTTTAAAACTGGGAACTATTATGCAACTGATGTATTTGATGTGGCTTTATTTTTTTAAACACTCCCGCCCCCCATAGAATTATTTTTCTTGCAAAACACAGTATGTTAATCCCTAATATTTAACACCTCTTAGTTCTTTGTTATAGACATAAAAGTACTACTGAGTTAAAATAGTAGCACTGTATGATTTTTGCAAATGGCAGGTAGCAGCAAGTTGTGGCATTGCATATTGATAGCTGAGAGGGTGTGTGTGTTTCTCATAACATAAGTTTTGGGGTTCCCTCATTTGTTTCCCAATGACAGTTTACCTTTAAAAAGATATGAATTACGGTGGCCTTGGGCCTGTTGTTCTAGTGTTCATGCCTATTTCAGGACAAAGCAATTTTAAGGCATCACTACTTGAAAGTTGGCATGCTGCACAAGTTGAATGAAGCCATGTGGTGTGGAAAGCACCTACTGGAATGCAAATATATATATATTCCTGAATAGGCAATAAGTCTCAAAGCAAAGCAGAACCACAGGCTGTTAGGTATGAAAGTGGCTCGCTGCTGAGGACAGAGTATCTTCTCATTAGCTATGGTTGATGTGAATGGCTAAAGAAAAAGGAGAATGTCACAATAGATGGTTACCTACAGTAGCACAGAAAACATCCACAGAGCCTAGGCGTCTTGGGAGCAAAATAAAGAAACTGTAACTGGGTAAAAATGGTAGGAAATCAATGTAGCCTCTTTTCTTTCTCTGTCTCTCCCCACACTCCAAAGTTACCTGAATTATTCCACCTTACAGACGTACGCTGATATTTCAGCTTGGTACTGGCTGGATCAATGGAAAAGGCGTGTCTGAAGTAAATATGCATAAATAAACATTTCTTTATTTTTTAAAAAACTTATTTTTTTCAGCAACTGCTTCCACAAGCACTTTCTTTTAATTGAAAGAAGGGTCAGCCTTTGTTTCAAAACAAAAAAGCTATTTCAGTGAGCACTTGTTTTACAGAAGGCTTATAGAGATATTACAGTAATTTATTCTCCCAGCAAATTTGTAATTTCAGCATTTGTATAATGGTCATAAGCAAGTATGGTGTGGAATATGATATTGCTCTGTTAAGCATCATATTAGTGAAACTAATGTCCTTAGTTATGTTGTCAAACCATTTGCAAATATATACACACACACATAAAGGCTAAAAAAAAAAAACAGTGAGAGTACAATTCCATTTGTATTCCTTTGCAATGGGTGGGTCGATGAATCTGGTGTTGGTAGTGAACAGAGCTGATCTCCTAAGAACCTATGTTTTTTTCAGTGGAAACCAAACAATCACTTATCTAAAGTCCCTGCAGGAAGCATGATTTCGTCAAAGCAAGTGCTTTAATTCTCTTTTCAATGGGCGGCGGAGGAGAAAAGGCTTGAGCTGGTGGTATTGCTGAGTTGCACTACAACATCCACAGTCATTACTAAGACTTTGAGTATTTGTAGTTCTGTGACTTTAATAAGTTTACATGGGTTTCCAGTTGTTTGAAACAGTTTGAAGATCTGAGCTTCTGACTGCCTCTTTTCTTACGTGAATGAAAATCTGATATAGGCGACAGCTGTAAAGAACAGCCTAGGAAAGCATTGAATGGCCCTGATGGGATTAAATGCTGTGCTGACGTTGTGTATAAAGTAGCTGGCGTTGGAGAGCGCCAGCAAAGCCTTATTGTTAGATAAAACAAAACACAAAAAAATGTTCGGAATTGGATCCACAGACTCAGAAATGTATAGAAGAAGGAATTAACAAGAAAACTGTTGAGCTAGTGCTTCTGAACATGCCTACAGCAATAGCACAGCCATATTACCAAATTGTACCCCTGTCAGAACAGCAGTAGGAATTTGATTCAGGTGACAACTTACAATAAGGTAGTTGTGTTAGTCTGCTGCAGTAAAAAGCCAACAAAGAATCTTGTGGCACTTTAAAGACTTAACAGATTTATTGGAGCATAAGATTTTGTAGATTAGAGTCCACTTGATGCATCTAATGAAGTGGAATCTAGCTCATCAAAGAGTGTGCTAAATGTGCTAGTCTTTAAAGGTTGCACAGCACCTTCTTATTTTTGTTTCAGGTTGTAACTTCAATTGCGGATAGCCTTGGGAATACCAAAGAGCTAATATTTGGTGAAGAACAATGTTGACACAAGCAGACCCTTGTGGGGGGTGGGGGTGGGTTTAAGTAGTAGATTTGTAATGCAGATATTTATTGCACTTTCATCATGTGCCTTTTAGCTTGTGTTTTGACTTTATGTTCTGTTTCTCCCATTTTCCTCCCTTGCTTGTTTTTCAAGGTATCAGTTTTGTTTCTCATGATTTCATCATCATCATTAGTTGCATAAACTCCAGGCAATTCTTCAGTATGATAACAATGAAAACTGAAGCCATGCCTTCTGATTCTCAATCATGTGTTTAATCTACTCGTCATTTATATAATTTTCTCTGTTTTGATCACATTGCTATCTATCAGTATTAAGTTATAAAAAGAAAGGAAATCTTCGTTAAATTACAGTCTCTTCACACCCCCAAATACCAAGCCTATTGTTATAACATGGCAAGGTAAATTACAGGTGTGGTATATGGGGTCCTTAATCAGGAAATTGTTGTATGCCATCAGGGATACTGTACAGGCAATGACCGATTTACATCCAATTGATGCGCAACCGTGCATGCACACATCATGGCAACCCAGGAGTGGCTGGGAAAGGGGGCGGGGTGCAACAGGGCAGAGAGGGCTTATGCGCACACTGCCATTGCATGTGATGACCTGGAACGCAACCCCTGTGCAAATCAGGGGTTGCCTGTATTGCACTACACCATGAATACTTAAAAATCTGGATTCAAATAAAATGGAAAATGTGACCAAAGTGTTTAGGGTCATGGCTTTATAGCAGTGTTCCATAATCAGCTAAGTTTTGTGGATTTTTGTTGCAGTCTGATATTGAAAAGCAGACTTTGAATCATTCAGGACAATGTCAGTCATGCGGAGATTGAAGGAGCGCCATACTTTGTAAGTCACCCTCTAGCCCCATGCCATGTGATGTACCAGCAAGCAGCTAGGGTTTCTTTAGATCCTCCCAATGCAGTTCAAAAAAACCCCAAACAACCCCAGAGAAGTATTACCGGTATTTAAGTGGAAACATTAGACTTGTGTACCCATTAAGTTTCCTGAATAACCCAAGGAAAATAACAAACATGGAAAAGAGGTATAGGAATGGAGTAGAAGATGTAAGGAGGGGAGCTGAAGCCCTTCTGCTTATTGGGAATCAGTTTGGAAAAGACAATTTTTGATTTGGGTGGACGGAATCAGTTTGGAGCAGTCTCATTGAGGCACGATCCAAGAAGGACTAAACTGGGTAGAGAAGAATTTACAGGCTGGACTAAAGACCTGGCTGGCTTCTTGAGGGGAGAGGGCGCCAGAGACAAATTTTGATTTGGGTGGACAGAAGGGACACAGCAGAACAATATGTGAATTTGTTGTGCCACTGCAAGTGAAGCACAGTTCCCTGCTGCAAACTGGTTGGGCAGTCCTAATTGGAACAAAGTTGTTTAAATTCTCTATATCATATTTGTGCTCGATTGGTAGAAGTGTCCCATGTGGGAACTGGGCTTATTCTTAGAAGATGCAAACGGCTATTCAGTTACCAGTGTCCTTCAGGAGGAAGTTTCTGTTCTCATCAGGGCCAATAAGGACCAAGCAGAAGTTTGTGCTGACAGTTTGCAAACAGTGTGAGTAAATAATTAAGCATTACACACGTTTGGAGTCAGGCATGTGCTATAGAAGGAAGGTGTGACACACCACCCAAAGGAAATCCCACCTGAAACGTACCTGCCATTTTCCAAACCAGACTTGAATTCTGCTCCTGTGGGAGAAGTGCAGATTGGCTGGTGGGCTATCCAGTCCTTCATTCCTTTCACACACACCCCTGCACCATAGCAAAGGTACATGACTGGCACTCAGACTAGGATGACCAGACTCCATCTACATGAGAAGCAGAACACAAGAACTGAGTGGTTGGATGTGCCACTCTCTCTTCCAACCCTCAGAAATATTCCATAATATGCAAAAGAACAGTGGGAAGAGAATAAGGCAAGACATTGATATTTTAAGGTTGTTTAAATGAGTATTCTAAATTGTAAAACAGAAAATATAATAAAAATCACACACACACCCCTCAGAAATATTCCTAGCCTTCTACATAGGTAATATCCTTACATTCTGGAAATACAATCTCAAACTGGTAATAATTCACCAATGAATTGCAAAAGAGTTGTGACTGGCTCACAAAGGCTATGAGCCTAAACAGAATGTGTCTCACAGGGGGGGGAAAGATAAATGAGTTTGTCAGAATATAGATCCTTAACAAAGACAATAGGGTAAAAATGTAGGTCATCCGCCTTGCTCCTTCATACACACAACGATCAGATGAAATTGAATACTCCATTATGTCATGGTGGCTGTGGCTGCTAAGATGCATTAGACCAGGCATCCCCAAACTGCAGCCCTCCAGATGTTTTGGCCTACAACTCCCATGATCCCTAGCTAACAGGACCAGTGGCCGGGGAAGATAGGAATTGTAGTCCAAAACATCTGGAGGGCCGAAGTTTGGGGATGCCTGACGTAGTCTAACAATAGCTTTTACTCATAAAAAGTGGGGCCTGTGACTAATTAAGGATTCCAGTCAGCCATGCCTCCCTCCAGGTCAATATAAGCTTCATGGGGATCAAGCAAACCAATTCACTTGCTTTTTCTCCTCCACCACTAGGATAGATTTCTGGCTTTTTTTCCCAGCTGGCACCCAACATTCTGTGGCTCCTGGATGTTCATTTCTCATTGAGTGGTTGTGTTTTCCCACCGGATGAGGATCCTCTTGTGGGTTGTTTTTTTTTTTTTAATGGATTTCTGCATGCCTCTGACTTTACCCAAGGATGTTGATGCTTCCCATTTATTTCTCGTTGTCCCCATTTTGGCTCCAATCCTATTGTTAGCAGAGCTGCAACTCAACAGGGCCGTCTTAAGCATATCCGGCGCTGTGGTGCAAAGATCCCTCTGGCGGCCTCTCCCCCCCCCCAAGTTGTTGACCCTTTTTTTTAGGGAGCTGACACCACACTTACACATTATTTCTAACAAGCCCCTAGAACAAAATGAAATGAAAAGGCAGAAGAAAATCTAATGAAGTCCTCAGTTCCAAAGCAAGACTCATTCAAGACTCAGCAGTTCTTCTAATTCATCCTCATGATTCAAATCACCACATATCAAAAAGTTAAAGCAATCACCAGTTTGTTGTTCTTTAAATAAATTGATAAAGACATAGAGAACGAAGTTCCCGGCCAATTTGTGTTTAAGTACAAAGCTGACGTTTTAAAATATTGTGGGGGTGGTGGGGTGGGTGTAAAGCAGTGACATCCTGAACATAAAAAGGACCCAAAACTTGGGTCACAAAGGCTGCAGCCCTAATTGCACTTAACCTGAGAGTAAGCCCTGCTGAATCTAATAGGACCTTAAAACCCGCTCCGTCTTTAAAGGACTTTTTCTTGGTGTTTGTTTTTAACCACTAAATGCATGAAGGGCACACTCTTGAGTCCATCCTTACCTCCAAACTGAGTACCCCCTCAGCTTTCCCCTCCCACTGCCCCAAACCTGAATGAATCCCTCCTCCACCTTTTTCCTCGACGGAAGAGGTGGGGGTGACGTTCTCGGCGCCCCGCCCCCTCCCCGCCCCCTGCGCTTGGCAGCTGGAGGCTCGCTTGCTGCGCGGGCTTCCTCAGCAGTCCCACTACTGCCGCAGGACAGGCAGGAGGGAGAAGGGTGCCACGTAGCTTTGTGCACCGCTGCTGCCTCCTCTCCCAGGCAGGAAGCGAGAGAGTGCAGCTGGCCATAGGAAGAGCCACTGCCGCCCAGCATGCCCGCTCGTAGCTGTTCCTGGTCAGTCCCAGACTCCCGCTGATGGGCGCCCCTGGTGGGCGGGTGCCGTGGTGCAGGGCGCCAGTAACCCTAATGGGTAAGACGGCCCTGCTCCTCAACATACCTTTTCCCTCCAGTGAAAGCACTTGGACTCAACAGCAAGGAACTTGAACCAGCCCTCTTTTAATTAAGTGTGGTAGGTCCTTGGGAGGCTGAGAAGGTGAAAGAGATGTCTTCAGAGGGAGGCAACCACAAATGTTTCCCACAGTGGCTAGCCAGGTGGGGTGGAGCGACAGCAGTAGCCTCTCAACAGAAGCATCACTACTGCTTGCTGGGCAAGGTGGCAGCAAGGTCAGGGCTGCATGGGTGCACTGTTGGGCTCAATCTGGTGCTCCTACCAGTGCTCCCAGACAACTCCCACCTTGCTGTCACAAACTAAGCAGCAGTGGCACTTCTGCCAATAAGCTATTGCTGTGGCTCCACCTCAAGTGAGTCACTCCTGGTTTTGCTCACAATCAGCTGGAATCAAACCTCGTTGGGGTGAATGAGGGAATACATTTGCATCTCGTATTATAGCCAACTAAATCATACCCTGAGTAGTTACTTGAATCTAAGCCATGCCAATTATTTCAATGGGTCAACTCTAAGTAGAACTAACATTGAATACAAATCCGTATCTCTAGCACTGAAGAAACAAATTTGGCACACTATTTTTGCACTCAATCAAAATTTTAAGGAAGTGCTTTGCATGTTACATTGATTTTGCAACTTCTAGTGCATCCTTTGAAGCCTGTGGTTCTTATAAGATCTTATTTTAAGCATATTTATATCTGACCTATTTCTTGATGCATTACATGTGGAAATGATGATATATCTCCTTAGGCTGTGCTCCGAAGCACACTTACTTGGAATTAAATCTCCAGAAATTAATGGGACATACTTTCCAAGTATATGTGCTTAAGATTGTTCTTCAAGTAGCTGGCAGACAATGGATTTGTGCTGCGTCTTACTCTATGTGTGTGCATGCTTGCAATTAGTGTTGATGCAACAGTACTATAAAATAATAGAACGTTAATTTTCTTTATAGTTTACATTTCTATAATTATGCTATGTCATGTGATTATCCCCAGACACAAACTACTAAAATTATTAGAACTTGTCTCTCCCCCCCTTCTCCTTACTGTTTGATGAGAATCTGAGGCTAATGTTGCCCCTGATTAAGTATCCACACCACAGCCTATTGAGCCAGGAGACAGTTAAATATTTTATGCGAATCAATGCAGTATATGAAAATCATTTGCTTTTGTTTCCTTTGTATCAATATATATTTGCTAGACAGTAGCAAACCCATTAATTGGAAGCACCGATGCAGGTTAACCTAGTTAGTCCCCTTTCCCCGTCATTGTTTTCTCTCTCTCCGCCTTGGAATTTTATTTCTAAATTGAAGAAAAGTATACCTTTACACAGGCAGTCTTGTGGGTGTTGATATTATATCACTTGCCTCTTTGATGTATTTCAAGTTGTTAATTATTGTGCCTTGCACATCAGCCTCAAATGTATGATTTTAAGTTAATAGCTCTGGCCATTTGTGGTATTCGGTGTTGCTGAGCAAATAGTTCTGCTTAAGCCCAAATGGCTGTATTGTATGGTCTAAGCCAATGGTAGGCATCTCAAATAAGACATACATGTGAGGATTTGAGAAGGACGCTAAACCCCTCTGCCTTGCAATTCACATGCTTGCTTTCTTAGAGAGGGAAGGACTGAAGGTGATGTTTCTCCCAGAAAAGGGGCTGTACTTGCATCAGTTGGTTTGTCAGGAAAGAGAATCTTGTGATTTAATGTTGAGAGGAAAGCATAAGAAGGGCTGCAAAGGAATAAAGTATCTCTAACGGTGAGATATAAAATGCAGTGGTGTGGATTTTAGAGGAGATGGCAAAATTTACGGAAGCAAGATATCTCAGGCTGCTGGCAAAGGAGAGTCAGGAAGAGAGATTTAAGGTTCACCAGGCAGAAGACTTTATATCAGTGGGAAGAAATTCAAATGCCTGGCAGAATGCTTGCTGCTGTCCAGTAAAGTGTATTGACACTGCAAAGAAAATGTAAATAAGGCAAAAGAAGCCTGAGCTTATTATGGCCAGATGAAATGCAGGGAAACAGTTTCCAGAAGAGGAGGGGAGAGGATGCGTATGAGTGGGGAAAATATCAACAACATTGGGATAGATTCAGGAGCAGCTGTCATGTTTGCTGGTAAGTGGCCGAATAAATTACTATGAATCTTGAATAGCTTGTAGTGTGAAAAGGATGTTTAGAGATGTTGTTGCCTCTAGCAACTTTTTTTATTATGACAGAGCACATTAATAGCATCACTGCCCAAGCTTTGAAGCAAACTCTATTCTGCAGAAAGTATTTAGAATAGTACTAGATGCATCCACTCTTCCTGGTACTGTGTGAGGCAATCCTTGCTTAATAGCTTTTATTTAACAAGCAGAAATTAGTGAGGGGTGGTTACAAAGGTAGCTAGCTGCATATATGTGTAGAGATACTACAATAACTAAAATTTACAATGCTTATAAAGGGAAATAATCTGCTTGGAGGATCTATGAGAGATTAGATGTTCTGTTAAAACTATTTTATGTCGTATATATTAACTTTTATGAGTTCTGAGAGTTCAAACGAAATTAAAACATCTGTGCACCACAGAGGTTTACTGGAATGCCTTTTGTCATTAGGCGTGTGATTATTTATGAGCAAGGTAACGGATTAGGTTCAGTAAGCAAAAAGCAATTTCATCATTTGTGGTGTTTCAAGGTACAGTATGTTTGTGTACTTTTCAGACTCAAATAATTTTATTTCTGTTTAATTCTTCTTCTTTAATTACTGTCATTAATGATCCTTGTAGAATCCACACAGATAACAATATTTTTTGTGTGAAAGGACCATTCTAAGAAGTTTTCCCATTCATTTCAATTTGGTTCAAAGGAGAACTTCCCAGTGCATTGAGGCTGGCGCCTATAATTTATCTATCTATCATCTGTTTGTCTATCATCTCTGTCTATCTATCTATCTATCTATCTATCTATCTATCTATCTATCTATCTATCTATCTATCTATCTATCTATCATCTATCATCTATGCTATAGAATATATTGTTAAAAAGATAATCATTGGTTTGTATTGTTCAGCTGCATTTGTATGTTTCGAAGTCCAAAAGTGAGTTCTGTTCTACTTGGTAGTCACTTTCCCTGCCATAGCACAAGTCAGAACCGCCTGAGGCAAACCCACTTTATTATAGTCCTTAACCTCTTGTTAGCTCTTGAAACCAACCAGAGAACAGTATATAAGAATTAAAATCAGTCAAGGTATAATACTGTTCCCCCCGCTCCCCCGCTGGTGCCGCCGCTGAAACTGTTTAGCACAAAATGCAACCCAAGGATTGCATAAAATAGTGATAGCTCTAGAACTTCACAATTTTGTATATCAGTTTCCTGCAAATCAGAAGTGTTTTACATGTGTGCCAAAGAACCAGTGACTCCTAAAAACATGTTGTGTGTGTGTGTGTGTGTGTGTGTGTGTGTGTGTGTGTGTGTGTAGAATGCTGGCCCCACCGAATCTGGCAACATCCCGGTGAATGTTTCACAACATGGCATTGATATCTAACTTGAAGGATTGGTTAAAGACTATGAACTGCTCTGGATACTTTGTTCAAGCAAAAAGAAAGAAGCTGAAGTTGCAGTTAATGAAGAGCTAGTGGGCCACCCCACATCTTGCAGGGAGTGTTCAGCCAACAGCACAATGTTAGAATGACATTAAAGGTTAGTGCCCGCGGGGGGGGGGGGATTGCTGAGTAGGTCAGAATAGTGTTCTGCACTAAAAATAGAAATACGTAGTGTAATTATTGCTTGTCTGTACAAGTTGTATACGTTATGGAAGGAAGGAAACAAACAGGCAAAAATGTAACTAAAACTCTGGCATAGCCATACATGTCATTCACCTTTTCTTCATGTTTTCAGCCAAGTATTGTATAGCTCAGGCTATCATTGCAATAATTGTCTATTTACAGTTGTAGACAATTGTATAAACCTTAAGGAGTCATGAAGCCTTTTATCATTGTGTCTTCTTAATCCAAGAATTTTCTAAAACTTATTTTCTGACATCATTATATAACTTCAGATCATTTATCTGGTTCGCAATCAGAAAAGCCAGTTTAAATACTGTACAAATGCTGTTAGAATTTGGTCAGATATATTTATCACTTGATTGAAGAGATTCCAGGGCTCTTTACCATGCAGGTTGTTCCTTAAACTTGGTTTGAGGTACAGCACATCAAACACAAAGTGAAGCTGGATCTAGCTAGTCTCCCTTCACTTACTACAAGAACAAAATGAAAACATCAACATTCATTTGTACTGGGTTCCACAGTTTCTGCAGTATATAAGGCCCCCACAGGGTCCCGCTCAGTGGAGTATGCCCTGTTCAGCTGCAAAACAAAGTACCTGCTTATAAAAGTACAGAAGCTATCCTCTGTTGTGACTGAATTTTGAATACAGCCTTGAGTCTCGGCCTGGCCTGGCTTTGTAGTTCATCATATTTCTGATTTAAGAACATAAAGACAGCCTTAGTGGATCAGACCAATGGATTAGCAAGTCCAGCATCATGCTCCCCACAGTGGCTACCATATGCCTATGGGAAGCCCATAAGGATGGGCTGAGTGCAATAGCTCTCTCCTGCTCATGTTCCTTAGCAACTAGGATTCAGACACATGCTGCCTAGTGCCTCTGATGCTGGAGGTAATATATAGCCATCGTGATTGTAATAGATATTGATAGGCTTCTTCATGAATTTGTCTAATCCTCTTTTAAGTTGGTGGCTGTCATTGCATCTTGTGGGTTATCTGTTCATTTCTGTTAGAACTTTCATAGAAAGACAATAGTTGAAATCATACTTTTTTGGTCATATTTTTGAGAGCCCTGACTGAGAATCTTAAAGATGAACTCTGACAGCCCTTAATGGAAAGTCAACCTCTTGAATTTTAGATAATGATAGGAATTTAGATTTGAAACTTCAGCATGTGGCTCTTGAATACACAGAGGGAAAGGGTTAGAGTAATGTGGGTCACTGGAACCTTGGTTAGAAGATAGGATGGTAACTGCTTCTAGCCACTCTTTGTTTGCCTCAAGCGAGATAGATACCTGTTGTTTAGCCACATTCCCCCAAAGTAGCTTGGGTTTCATTTCAATGGAAGTGCACATTTGAAACCAATGGTGTCACATTCTTTGGTCCTGTGCTTATGTCCTGCTTAAGCTACAAACATGCTTGGTAGCTTTGAGCAAGTCACAATACCTTACTTTCCCCCATTTATAAAAATAGAATAACTCTGATTTAATTTCTGCCAAACTTTTCTGCTTGCCTTTTGTTCTTTTTTTGCTGTTTGATTTTCACGCTCTCCCAACAAAGGCAGATCTGAGAGAACAAGAAAGGCAAGAGGCTTGACTGGGACTTTCTGAATCTAGCAAGATAAAGTGATGCTGGTGTAATAGCAATCAATGACAGTGACCCTCTCCCTGTAGGTAGCATGGAGGAATGGAAGGCTAGACGAAAACAGTTCTGCAGGATGTGCCTGTAGAGACTGTCTGAGCCAGTGCATCTAGAAGTCCTTATTATTGTGCTACCTTGTTAAATAGCAAACATATGAGCTGATTCATATTTACCTGAAGCAGTAGTTCAGCCTGCATGGTTGTTGTTGTTTAGTCGTTTAGTCGTGTCCGACTCTTCGTGACCCCATGGATCCGAGCATGCCAGGTTACTTATTCAGATAGTAATCGGTAGATGAACTAACTTTTTTAGTGGTAAAAGTGAACCAAACTGGTCTTGTCAAAGTTGTAAAACAACTTGCAACCTCCCACCTCCTTGGAAATTCTCAAAAAGTGGGTAGAGTACAGAAAAAGGTTAAGCCATGATTTGAACATGTGTTGGGTATTTCATAAACACACACACACACACACACACACACACACAATTTACATTGGTCAAATTTCCAATTTGTGGAATGTTCTCCTCAGGGAGGTTTGGCTGGTGCCTTTATTATACACCTTTAGGCACCAGACAAAAATCTTCCTCTTCAACTTCCAATGTGGCTGTGAAGCAAGAGATCATAACTTTCCATTTTAGATTAAGCACAACTTAAAGCTACATTAAATCACTAAACATAATCATGGTTAATGAAAAAACAAAACAGCTTATTAAAGTGTGGTTTGAAGCAGACTTGTTTAACGAACCATAGTTAAGATTAACCACATTTTTTCCTTGTTTGGATGCCACAACAAGCTGCATCCTAAAACAGAATCAAAAGCTTCAAAACTTCTCCTCATAACTATGCTGGAAGTGGAGGAGGAAGTGCATGAGTTCAGAGCTTGCTGTGGCTTGTCCTTGTAACTCTCAACTATGGTTTAGCGTCACATGCAGACACAGCCATTATTCAGGGCAGCATGTATGTTAATTATTGCACGTTTTTACAACACTTTATATGGACAGTGGTACTTTGGCCACAAATAGTCGTTGAGCTGAGAATATATTGTAGGCTCATGTTGTGCCTCTGAATATATGAGAAAGGTTCAGAAGAGGTTCAGAAGAGATTCCTTGGCATTCCATTGCCGATCGGAGCATAGGAAGCTGCCTTTCAGACTATTGGTATATCTAGCTCATAGGAACGTGCTACTGGATCAGGCCAAAGGCTATTCTAGTCCAGCTTTTTGTGAAACTTGAAAGCAGGACTTGAGTGCAATAGCACTCTCCCCAGTTATGATTCCCAGCCACTGGTATTCAGAGGCATACTGCCTCCAACAGTGGGGGGGGGAACATAGCTGTGCTGTACTGAAAGTTGGTGGCCACCACTACCTCATGGGGAAAGAAGTGCTTTCCTCTTTCTATCCTGAATCTTCTGACATCCAGCTTTACTGTATGGTCTTAAGTTAGGAAAAGTAGAAAAAATATTTCCCGCTTTCTTCACACCATGCAAGTCTTATACCACTTACCATGTACCACTTTACTTACATCTTCCCCTGATAGTTTCTACATTTAGTAATTCACGTCATTGTTTATTTGTGATATTATGACAATCTCAGTTGATTTAAAATTTTTTTTTTACTAAAGATCTAAATATCCACTTTCCCTGTTGTTATTGGGAGACATTTTTTTTCACAAATGCTGTAAGGCCTTTTTGTATGTTGGGGGGGGGGAATAAGATCTGTGGTTCAAAAGCTCATTCCTCCTGTCCCATTGTTTGTTTGATGTCACTGTTGGCTTTCCTCCACTCTGGAGCATGTGTAGCTAGGAACAGAAGCAAGACTGTGGCCTAGTTAGAGCCGGGTCAAACTTCCTGTCTCAGTTTGGATTGATCTGGGTCTTTCCAAACCTTTTTTTGTTTTTTGTTTTTTGTTTGTTTGAAGAATTCTTGGAATTATTTATGTAGAATTCTTTCAACTTTCTCTGCAGTTCAGAAAGAGCTCTTGCCAGTTCCGTCTTCTTCTGCCTTTCCTAAACTTACTCAGCTGCTGGGGGGCAGCGGAGGGAGAAGAATAAACACCAGCCAAGACATCTGCCCATAGCTCTTCCTAAGAGATAACATTCTGTAGGGATTATGCCAGAACATTTTATACCCTCCACTGCAGACTTGAACTCTGGGATTTTTTTTAAATGTGTCTGTTTAAACAGGAAGAATATATTTTTAATGACACTTCCCAGAGTTCCCATCTTCAATGTAATAGTATAGAAGTGCTTTGGGCTTCACCATTATTCACTGTTTTCCATCCTCTTCTCCAATTCAATAGGTTAAGAGAAAGAGGGAAGAAGGATAGAAACTGGCAGATCAGAGGGCTAAAGCCAAACCATTACATGATGAGGCAAAATTCAACTGGGGCTTAGACTCACATCATAATGGTCTTACACCAGGCATGGCCAAACGTGGCCCTCCAGATGTTTGGGGACTACAACTCCCATCATCCCTAGCTAACAGGACCAGTGGTCAGGGATGGTGGGAATTGTAGTCCCAAAACATCTGAAGGGCCAAGTTTGGCCATGCCTGTCTTTCATACGGTAAAGGGACCCCTGACCATTAGGTCCAGTCGTGACCGACTCTGGGGTTGCACGCTCATCTCGGATTATTGGCCAAGGGAGCCGGCATATAGCTTCCAGGTCATGTGGCCAGCATGACAAAGCCGCTTCTGGCAAACCAGAGCAGCACATGAAAATGCCGTTTACCTTCCCGCTGTAGCGGTTCCTATTTATCTACTTGCATTTTGACATGCTTTCGAACTGCTAGGTTGGCAGGAGCTGGGACCAAGCAACGGGAGCTCACCCCGCCACAGGGATTCGAACCGCCGACCTTCTGATCAGCAAGCCCTAAGCTCAGTGGTTTAACCCACAGTGCCACCTGGGTCTTTCATACTCCATAACAAATTTCAGAAATATGATTGACGGTAGTAATAAATTTTTCTAAGCTGTACAATGTACTTTTTTCACAATCTCTGAAATAAGTCTATGAAGCATGTGGCACAAACAGAATTATATACTGCAGCATGAATTGTTTGTAGGCTGTGATTACCTCCATAACCTGTGCTCTACCACTTCTGAGTAATCAATATATCTTAATGTTGCAAATTATAGAAAGAAAACAATTTATTTTATTGCACATGGGGCAACCTGTGAATTCATGAAATCGTGTTATTTCGTGTTGTCACATCTCTTCAGTCATTCAGTGTTATGTTTTGAGATAGTGAAGTGGACTGATAACTTCTCAGGTCCAGTTCAAATAGTGTGCCATTCATTCAGAGGGTGTCATTAAAGTTTCTGCACTGCATGTTGGGCAACTGTGAAGTTTGGAGGTTGCTTACTATTTGTTTTGCATGGAGAATATGTACACCAACAATGCATTTTTTGGCAATGGGTAGCACTGGCATAGACATTTAGATCATACAGTAAAGTGAAATGCCCAAGTTTCTGTGTTATGGAGCACTAACACAAAAAGGCAATTGTCATTCATCCATGAAGATGAAGTACTCTTTCAATACAATCTTAATTTTCAGCATTTAAGAACCACAGTTGATTAACAGTTCTCTCCAAATGTCATCTTAGGTGCGCCTTCACTATACACTTCAGGTGTCTCAGAACTGGAAAACTGTGACTCGAAGTTTGTTGCAATTAATGATTTCTACATGAATTCTTTGTTTCATTGCCTCTTTTGTCCTTTCTGTGTTCTTGTCATTCTTTTGTGTGCCTGTGCAGTACTTTATGTACACACAAAGAGCCACTGGGGGTGGGGGAGAAATCCCAGCTCACTATTTGAAACAACAAGATGGAATACGTATTCCAATGTAAATTCTAATCCAGGTTACTGTCATGTTCCAAGGACAATGTTCTTTGTAAGCCTGACTAGGGACTTTATGATGAATTTGTTACATATTTAATGACAATTTGGATTTCACGGTAACATTAGGAGCTGTTCAATATTGGAATAAACTGCCTCAGCAACTGGTGGACTCTCCTTTCCTGGGAGCATTTAACCAGTGGGTGGAGAAGAATCTGTTGCATGCTGTAGTTGCATAGTTGAAGAACTAGCTGAGTTGGCAGAACATGAGACTCTTAATCTCGGGGTTGTGGGTTTGAGCCCCACCATTGAGCAAAAGATTCCTGGATTGCAAGCAGTTGGACTAGATGACACTTGTGTTTCTTCCAACTCTACAATTCTATAATTCTATGACTTCCAAGACCCGGCCCATATGATATGTTGTATTTTGTGCATGCTTCAATTGTGCAATGTGTTTATGGGGGGGGGGTTAATTGTTTCTGCTCTGCATCATGTACAAAATGCATGAGCTTGCTAGAAAGTTTTCAGTGCATCCTGAAATCCTAAAAATGTTTATTTCTCCTCTCTGGAGCAATGCATATTTCATTGCTGTTAAGTGACAACTTGGTAGCTGGGTAGTGACATTTAACTTCTTTCTGCTACGGTGACACAATGACAGCTGTCGTAGGAAGGAGAAAGATACAATGATTAAAAGTATTTTGATAGAAGTATGCTCACTTTTACAGCTTAATGGAAATCACTTCCTAGTGAAAAAGTCTGGACCACTAAGTATTTTGAGTCAACAAATTGTGTGCTGTCTATGTTTGAAGGAATTAATATTCCTTTAAACTTTCAATAAACCTAGTATTATAGCAAGGGAAATATTAATTATTATTTGATCCTGCCTATGAAGATTTACTACCATGAAGTGCTTAGATTTGGGTGAGATTTTTGTGGTTATGGTGTATGAAACATGAATAGTAAACATATTATTATACAAAGCAAAATCGCTCCAAGCAATAACTAATTTATCACCCGGTGAGGTTTTTAGTCCTGATATTTTACAAGTTATTTATTTAAATTTCGGTTGTCAAGATTCAGGTCTGATATAAAATAATTCTATTCTGATACAATAGTCATTATTTCTGCGTGTCTCTCTCTCTCTCTCACGTACTCTTTCACATCAACACACTCACAAGGTTCATGCAACAGGCATTAGCAGAAGTTCTGTGTGTGCTGCTGTCCCAATCAGATATGGTTTGCTCATTAACCTGTCCTAAGCCTAGTGTTGCCAGACTAACAAAGCCAGATGAAAACCATCCTTATTTTCAACTTGGGTGTCTAGCAGCTTGACCCTTTTGAGTGTAGGTTATTGTTGGAGAGAGGTTTGGAAGAGAGATTCCTACTATCCAGTAGCAGAGTTAAGTGCAATGGTGATTGCTACCAAGCATATTAAAACTTTGTTAGGGTTACATCTGTCCTAATCCACCTTTAAATAAACATTCTCCATGAAAATGCTTAGGCAAGAATAAATCACAGACACTTAGCTTCATAAATAAGTGAATATTTTACTCAGTTTCCAGAAGTTACAGCAAACAAATCCTCGCCCATTAGCAGTAGAAAAAAGATGGTGAAAAGGGTTCCAAATGATTTTAAAAGGTGAAAAAGGTACTAGGTTTCCTTACAAAAAGATCATTCAGTATTTGGATTAGCAAAGATGCAGACTATAAAATCTCATTTTAGAAAGAGTCAATTCACTTGCATGAAGGAGAAAAAGACTGAGAATGGAGGAGGGAGCAGAGCCTGCTAAGCCATACTTACACTGGTAACTTGAGCTCAGGGATGAGGTTAACCCTTTCATGCACACAAGTTTGAGTCAGTAACAGTTACTTATTTTAGAACAGCCAGAGATTCAGATGCAATGGAACTCTGCAAGTGAAGAAGAAAAGATGCCTGTGTACTAGAGACTCATAATAAGTGATATTCTAAAACAGGGCTCTACTGAAAGCCATGACTTGGTAGATTGCATCTCAAGGTGTATGGGAAAGTTGGAGGTGATTCCCTTTTTTCGCTTAGCCTTCTGTATTCAGTTTGGTATGTTGAAGGCTACAACTAAGTACTATGCCTGTGAGCTCTGAGGTGTGGTGTTCCTTAACTGAGGGTTCCTTAACAGGTGAATATTTCATGTCAATTGTTTCTTTTTACCTGTTATGTTTATATCGCACATTTCTTCCATCGTGGAAGGAATGTGTATTCAGCCATTTAATTACAGTTCATAGTATAAATTGAAAGATTGGGTAGTAGTACCTTCATGGTACTACTACTTTAATATATTTGGAGTATATTGTGTGATGGCATAATGTTTCATGTGATTTCCATTGGTCCTGCTGAAGCTGATCTTGATTTCTCACTGCCTTTTTGGAACTATAGTTTGAGGCTAAAGGAGCTGGATATGACTCTACTAACCAAAGGCTGAAAGTTAGCCAGTGGAAAAGAAATGTGGGGGGGGGGGGAACAAAAGAAGAAAACTGTTCCCTCTTGAGTTGTGAGAGATGATTTGACAGTTGGCTTCTCACAGGGATATTTAGCTGGATTCAGTGTTAGGGGATGCTAAGTTGGTTGGTCCTTTTGGTATCTGAAGAAGTGTGCATGCAAACGAAAGCTCATACAATGACAAACTTAGTTGGTCTCTAAGGTGCTACTGGAAGGAATTGTTTTATTTTGTTTTGACTACGGCAGACCAACACGGCTACCTACATGTAGCTGGTCCTTTTTACAGTGATAATAAATATACCTAAAGAATAGAAAAGGGGAAACATACATGATTCAAGTCACATATATCATGTTCTCCATAATTTTTCAAGTCTGTAGCCCTCAGCCTTGTAACACATTATATAGCAATTTAAGGAAATGGAGCATCTTGTGTTACCAGAGGGTAGTTTGGGGTTTTCTTTTCAGAAGAAGATTTGGATCATTGAATTGACGTGAGGCTTGGGCTGTACACTTTAAAAGTCAGTTGCTGCAAATTAAATAATCCACTACTCAATATACCTAAGTAAAATAATGTGGGCCAGTATGTCTAGACCAGGCATCCCCAAACTGTGGCCCTCCAGATGTTGTGGCCTACAACTCCCATGATCCCTAACTAACGGGACCAGTGGTCGGGGAAGATGGGCATTGTAGTCCAAGACATCTGGAGGGCCAAAGTTTGGGGATGCCTGGTCTAGATGATGTGGACACGTGGGGGTGGGGGTGGGGAAGGAGAGGAGATAAGACTTCCTGTTATTCCTGTCTACTTCTGCTCTGTGAACTAATTCCTAGTCCTGAGAAACAAATTTTTAATTTTGGCTGCTTCATTAATATATTCTTCATGCAGGAAAGATACTTACCATTCAGTAGCTCATGAATACCCTTTATTTAATGTCTTTCTTCTTTAGAATAAAGAGAAGTGATCCAGCAGTATTACAACTGCTTTGCAGCAAGTAATCTGTTCATTCTGGTTTAGCCCTCTAGAAACCTGTAGTTTCTTCCCAGATACCGTAAGCCTGCAAGTTAAACGGGAGTTACGTTCCAGGGATTGCGCTTAAAGCCAAAACCACATATAGTCAAAACACATCAGGTTCAATGGTGGGAGAGCCAAAGTCATTATTGTTGGCATCCGTCTGCCTTGAAAACTAATGGAGTGTGCCTCAAGGGGTGGAGTCAAATCACCAAAGTGAAATCCCTGGGGCACAAGCCTGGGCAGCGTGTATGGAGGTCCTGGGCTGCCCAGACAACAAGACCACCCTTCAGCCTCTCTGATGTGGTCCAAAGGAAAGCAGAAAAATATGTTTGGCACTAACTTGGTTTCCGGAAGAAGGTGCAAAAGGTGCCATCCAGCTGTCTTAGGGACTGCACTCCGGATTTGTGTAGGGTTTACTCCTTAGCCTTTTCTTCTCCTAAAAATACCCCACAAGGCAGCAGAGGATTAGGAGCATTGTTTTCCTTCTTCTAGATGGGCTACCTTCCCGGGTTGACAAGCCCCATCTGCTCCTCACTTTCTTCTACAGCATGTGCAGAAACCTCCTTCTTGACCATTGGACCCCACTATTGATATTGTCTGCTCAATCTGCTGGTGCCTTTTTTTCACATGCTGGGGAAGATTAACCAGCCAGTTGAAGCCATTCCCAGGGTGTGGCTGCAGCCTCACACTGACAGCTTTTAGGAGCCACAGCTGAGTGCAGGATGGGGACCAAAGGTGGACAAATTACTCCAGAAGGAGCACAGTGTGTCCACCACCAGATCTATTACCCCTCTCCTAACACCCCATTAGTTAATAGTTTACTTTTATATAATATCTCATAGAGCAGGAACATCTATCAATGACTTGCCTCTGCTAAATAGAGCTATTTGGGCACATGGAACCAACAACAGAGAGTTTCCATACCACCTTGTACGGTAGTTCGGTGCTTTTTAGTAGAAACCAGACAAACCCATTCAAGTGGTAGGTCTTAAATGCTGAGGTATGAAGTGGAAATGTACATATTAAAAAAATCATTCTTAGTTGGTGAAATGCTGCTTGAACTGGAATAATTTCTCTTAGGCAAAAACCCAACATGCAAATGCTTTAAACTGACAGAATTTGGAACTGTATAGTACATTACCTATGAAATGTATAGTTAATGTAACTTCCAATTTGCACATGTAAATATGATACATGGTATACATTTATATTACAGTGCTTGTATATTACCATACAAAAATTAATTAAAATCCTAATCACATTGCTACAATGTAGCTTCAGAATTATAATCCAATCTGTTTTCCTTCTGTTTAATCCCTTGCAAAGGCCATTTTCTTCCCCCTCTTTTGCTGCTGAGGCTTGTTAGTGTCTCATTTCTCTTTCTTTATTTTCATTTTCCTCCTCCTTCCCCTGCGTATATTTTTATCCCTGGGCCAATATCTTTCTCTCCCCCACAGGTTTCTATTTTGCTTCTAGGTTTCCCTTTAACAGTCTCCACTTCCTGTCTCATTTGCTTACTCCTGTCTTCTCTAATATTGATTCCTGCTCATGCTGCGCAGTCACTCCTAATGATTTTTGACATTTTTAAGGGCAGAATGCTTCCTTGCACACTCCATCATGATTCTCCCCTGGCAGATACAAGTAACTCCCACTGAAGTCAGTGAGAGTTATTTGTAATCCTGGAAGGGCAGAGAAACACTAACCCTCAAAGATGGCTCCAGGGGTATTGGTCACATTGGACTGGTGCTTAAAGGACTAAGAAAGCTGTCTCCCATCAATGAGTGGAGAAAAATGGTGAATGAAGCTTTCTGCATACCCAAGGTTTGTCTAATCCACTTGTTTGGGGATGGGAGGAAATTTTCCCCAAATGAGATCAGCTCTCCACTCTCCACTCCCCAAACCCCAAACTCATCCCTGAGATAGATCATGTTTCTTGGTCATTTGCTGTTGGGTGCCTCAACTTGTTTGCTTAATATTTCTTTACAATATTGCTTGTTCATCTAGCTAAGAGATATTTGGGTGCTTAACAATACTCATAATGTTATTCCTTATTCTAATCATGCCTCTGTCTTTTTATGTGGCCCCTTTTTCTGTATTTAGGAGTTATAGATGAGTTTTGATTTTGAGAGCATTCTCTTGATTTTATGAGAATTAGTTTGAAGTGTCCTGGTGCTCTTTGACTCTAGCTGACTAGTCCTTTACTCCTCTTGTATCTCTGAAAGTCGTGCCATGGAAGAAAAAGCAATGGAATATTAATTTCCTGTTTTGTTGGTGGTGGTGGTGGTGGTTGTGGCTCTGTCCACTTGAACAAAGGAACATAAATGAATGCCTTATACCAAGTCACATCGTATGTTCATCTAACCCAGCACTGTCTAATCTCAATGTCAGCAGGTCCCCATCGTCTTGGGCAGAGTGAGAGATTTCCCTTCCACACCATCTGAAATCCCTTACCTGGTGATGCTTTTGATTGAACCTCTGACCTTCTGCATACAAAATTGGTCCTTTGCTGTTGGATGTATATCTCTTATCTATTTAAAAAAGAGAGAGAACACATAAGGGCTATGTACACACAACACTTTATTCTAGACTCAATGGAATGCTTGTTTTTTCTCCATAGTCTGCATACAAAATCAAGATTCATTGCATATGTTTGTGCTTCTTGATAAACTGGTTTGATTTCAAACTAAAAGCTAATTGCAGATTGATTCTGCATTACCCAGCAGTGTGTCTATTTGAAAACACAGGTGGTCCTGGCAGTGGGGGATGTGTATCCACACCTGTCCAATGGCACTGTGGGTGGGCATGTACCAAGATCGCAACCATGTTTCTTTCTTCATTCTCATGGGGCATGTGCAGGGAGGAAAAGGCATGGGTAACCTAATTAAGGGGATAATTTTCAGACACATGTCAAGTAACCACACCAACTCTTGTGGATGACAGGGTCCAGAATAATGTAGGTTGAAAGTAGTGTGTTGAGGACAAGTATGAACACTTTCAGATTGAGAAAATTACATTTTTGGGGTTGCAAACAGGTTAGTGACTATGCAGTCTGAGTCTTAATTGAAAGCCTACAAAAATGTATCCTTTGTGTCTCATTCTCTTTCAAACAGTGGTTGAGTTCAGGTTTTCAAACATTTTCTTTGTGTGGGTTTACAAGGAAGAACAGGGCTGACTGGGAAATCTTAGGCAGTTGCCATGGTCTCTGTGCAGGTTGTTGGAGAGATTATTTTGTGCACTTCAGATCATCCCACATATACCCCCTGTAGGAATCTTTCTGGTATTACCTGGGCTTGATGTTGCTTTTCCAGGTGTTCCCTCTTGTTTGCATGCCACAGCTGACTGCTGAATACTTTAGCAGCTTGATAGCCTCTGGCTAGGAGAAAGAGCTTTCTGCAGTCTTATTGCTTTCTTTCCAGCAGGAGCCAGCATTTAGTGTGAGGCTGAGTTTATACAACTATATTTCACTCCTTGAGAAATGAAAAAGGGTGGGAGGGCTGGTATCAATAATGCCACAAAATCCACATACTTAAGATGTGCTATTTCATTCATGCTTCCAAGCCTTCTGATAGGATATTGTAAACATGCAGGGTTTTTATATCAGTTTTAAGCTAAATAATGCCTTACATAAATTGCTTTTATTTCAGAGTTTATTTTCAGTCATATTCAGCAATTCAGGGAAGCTACTGAGAAAGGGGACAGCGAAAGGATGAAAACATTTGCTCTATAGAATTAATCAGTTCATGGACATGTAGGTATCATATAATTGTATAGCTGGTGGATTTTGGTTTTTTTGGTTTTTGTTGAATGTTCACAGCAACCAAATTACATTTGTCAAACTGAGAACTAAACTGGACGTTGCATGGGAAAATATGATTGGATTTTTCCACACAATGTATTTCTTCTAAAAGAAGCAAAAATAAAATGTTATCTTTAAAAAGTGCACAGCGGATAGAGGACTAGATCAAATCAGATCCCTAATTTGCCTCCTTCTGGTGGGCTAGCTTTGACAGGTGGGCAGGACCACCGATCTGTCCACCACCTCTCATCAGGATGCCGGTGATGGACACCTATCAAATTTCACAGAGGTTAACCTCAATACTCAATTAGTTCAATACTCTTGATGTGGGGCTGCCCTTAAGGTTAGCCTGAAAGCTTCAGTTTGTGCAAAAGGGGGCAGGTGGGAGTGGAATAGACTACCACTAGTGTATAAAACTATGGCTGAACAACCTACACTAGCTGCAAATATTTCTCTGGAACAAATATAAAGTTTTAGCAATGTATGAGGCCTGAAACAATTCAACACCAGGTCGTTTGAAAGATAATCTTACCCCCTATGTACATGTTTGACAGCTGTGCTTATCAGAGGAAGCTCTTCCAATGGTGCCTAGGACATCTGCTCCATGACAAGTCAAAATCCGAACCTTTAGCATTGCAAAACCAGTTGTATAGAAATTTCCACCCTGTATACAAATTGTATACAAATTAGACAGGCACCAATCATATTGGTTTCCTTGTGCCAATTACATATATGGTCTCAGCCATGCTTCTTATCTATTTTCAAGCATTAAATTATATATAAAGACTTTCTGTACATCAATTTGAATTTTCTGGAATATAAAGTGAATAATACATTCCATAAGGAAATAAAACAAATAACCGTCTTCTGGGATGAGTGCAAAACTTGTTGGAGAAGGCTTACCAGGGCACACTACAATAAACAGTGGATTCAGCATTTCAGGTCTTACAATTTAAATGTCATCTTGTACAGTTTTCTCTGTAGGCAAGTGAGCACTACTGCTGCAGTGATTTTCATATGAGCAATCCAGGCAGTGTACAATAAGCATTTTCACTGTGTCTGCCCATTTAGGTTTTACAAATTTATGCTTACACTCTCCAAGGGGGTTCTTATTTAATAGCAGGGAAACCTCTTCAGTGCTTTAAAGTTTGTCACAAGGAAGGAAACATTGGTAACAAGGACATTGGTAAGAAGAGTAGTCACCATTGTGAAGGAAAGTGAAAGAAGAGCTGGTTTTGCTTGGCAGATATAAATGAGGCTTATAGTTCTCTCAACATGAAATGAATTATCAATTACCTTGCAGGTTCCTGAGATGACCATGATAAAAGAAATGAGCAACAATAAAGGGGCTTTAAATATTAATAATGGGTTGCAAATAAGATCACCGAGCCAAATAAGTGTGTATACACACACATAGAGAAGATATATAAGTACTTTGCCTTTTAAAAAAATGTTTACAACATACTTGCATTGTTGGGTCTGTTTCCATATCTGTATCCCATTATATCGGTTTTTCACTATTAAAAACTAGGTTATGGCCATCTGTACTTTTCCAAAACTGCTTTATCCTTGGTTTTCATCCTCTGTTAGGATAGTCATACAGTTGGGATAATAAAAGAACAGTGGTTCCCTGATAATGGTCTGCATTATGAATCAACTGAAATTCTTATGTGGCAATGTGGGTGGCGCAGTGGTCTAAACCACAGGGCCTAGGGCTTGCCGATCAGGAGGTCAGCGGTTTGAATCCCTGCGACAGGGTGAGCTCCTGTTGTTCGGTCCTGCTCCTGCCAACCCAGCAGTTCGAAAGCACGTTAAGTGCAAGTAGATCAATAGGTACCGCTCCGGCGGGAAGGTAAACGGCATTTCTGTGCACTGCTCTGGTTCACCAGAAGCAGTTTAGTCATGCTGGCCACATGACCTGGAACCTGTACGCCGGCTCCCTCAGCCAGTAAAGCGAGATGAGCGCCGCAATCCCAGAGTCGGCCGCAACAGGACTTAATTGTCAGGGGTCCCTTTTGCTTTACCGAAATATAAAATGGTAAGTTTGAAGAAGTACCATTTGAAGAAGGAGGAGGAGCTATAGGGCAGAATCCCCTCTAAAAAAAGAAGTTGTCTCAATGAGGGCTCAGCATTCCCAGAAGCTACTGAAATAAGAGTAACAGTTGGCAAGCTACTCTGTATTAACTTCTGATAATTTTTTGGAGCTTCCCACTGACATCAGGTGAGCTGCTGCTTTTTCAAAACTTGTTGCTCAGCACCTGTAGATCATTTGTTTTGCATTTTCAAAGTAGAGAGATTAGTAGCTTTGTGGTTTGGTATACACCAAATGAGCATTACCCACTTACAGGGCTGAAGTAAAGCCCAATTTTAAATTAAGCTGATTATTTGAATCATCATCAACCACTTACAATTGCTTGACTGCTCCCTGTATTTACTTGTCTGTATTATTTGATCCCTCCAGAATGTTTGTAAAAGAACAAATGCTAATAGTTTTACAACCATCTGCCAAAGATAAAAAAATAAATACAGGATAAACTGAATATTCACGGTATGGCATTTGTTGTTAATAAAAACTTTGATTTCCAACCAGATGCTGCTTGAAAGAAATAATAAAATCCCCAAAGGAAATGAGCTTGGATGCTAACAAGTTTAGTCGTTGATCTGTTTTGAACATAATATTTAAGTACGATAAACTGAGGAAGTATATCAGAATGGAAGGGGGATCTTTATAGCCCGAGACTTCATCCCTTAATGCTAACTATAGTTTAGTGTTGCAGCTGAAAAAAGGCCATTGTGAGGACTGGTGCTCACATGGGTCAATGCTAGGACGTAACTGAGTGAGAAACGCTACTGTATGTGATTTGACTATACGTGAATAGGGTTTAATGAGTCTATATGACATTTAGGTAGTGGGGATCATAGCTTGCCAGCTTTCTTTCTTTTTAAGATTATATAATCTGATTAATGTACTCAAGCTGGTTACTTACTTTCTCTTCCCAATCCTGCCTCATGTGTGGAATCACATAAAGAACATGTCTGTGAAATCTGGGCAGTAAATGGATATATCATTAATCTGTATACTAGCAGTATCTTTCCACTCTTGATGCCCCCCCCTCCCATTCAGTTTCATATGTGGGACATAAATGGGAAAAAGTGTGTGTGGAGAAAATAAGCCACTAGGTCATGTGTGAATTGGCATAATCCTCTACATATCTACTCTAAAATAAGTTTGAGCTTGATCACACTTACTTGCTTTTGAGTGTGTATATAACTGCAGTCTTAGATCTGAAGTGTCTCTAGAACACCTTCGATAAACCTGGTGAACTGCATATAGTCACATTAAAGTTAAGCCACTGATTAAATGCTGTCTATTGACGGACACACAGACACCATTTGTAAGATGTCTAGAGAATTGTATTGATGAGTAGCTATGCAAATTTTAAAATTCTTTTTAGTCTGGCATATTGAACATTCCAAACACACAGAGGTCTTGATGCTAAAGTTTCACCATAGAAATAAAAAGTAACAAAGTTAATATATTGCTTTCAACAGTGACAGCTTTTAAAGAAAAATAATTTATGTAATTTGAAATTGGATAAATGTGTGTATGTTGTTTCCTCCCATGATTTTCTTTCATTCACTAAATCATTTTTATTTTCTGATCAAAGAAAGCAAAATTCTTCAAATCTACTGTTACATATTTTCAGTGACCACAACACACATCAGGACTTTTCATTAAACTATATATATTTGTACGGACTTCATTGACATTTGCTTAAATTACAAACTACTGAGTCAGATTAACACTCCCAACACTGAACCATTTTGTAGTCATAGTAATAGTATGTTTTCGATGTAGATTTGTTTGATGACATAAATTAGCAGACAGTGTTTAGTCCAGCCAAAAATGAATTAAAGCTGATACTGCAGAAATTCTTCCACAGCTGAATAGTACACAATGGATATGCCAAAGGGTGCTGGGAGATAAATTCCAACAATTTACTTCTAGTCCCAATTGCTCTGGGAAGGCTATTTTCTCAGTAAGAGAAAATACACAGCTTTCTAGATGCTATTAGTTTGAAAAATTAAGGGTGGATGTCTTTTTGTGTGAGGCAAGTGGAACGTTAATGGCATCACAGGAGTAATAAAGAACTAAGCTCCTAACCTTATGTTTGAAAAGTCTGGGGTTGAAGGCAAAAGCTGTTCACTTAAAGAACGGACAGTGTGAAGCAGCCTTGAAAGATAGTATCTGTAGGCTAGGAGAAAGGCAGTTAAATAATCAGATAATATAAGCTACGGAGAAATGGGCCTTTCAGTCTTTGTAGAAATGTGAACTCTTAACCAAACAATGAAAAAGATTTGAACTATGAGCTCAGTATTTCTAGGTTAGAAATCCACTACAGGCAAAGAATGAGATGAGATTAGTAGCTGGTCGGAAATGTATTTACTTGCTTATTAGCATTGTTAATTAATTTATAACCTGCATTTAGGTTGAAAGAACATACACAGATACACTTCCACCTACTGGGAAAGAAGGAGAGAAGGTGGAACTGCTCAAGACCTGATTTGCCTTTGTCTTCACCCAAAAACAACACTGCTGCAGCTGCAGTATCGGCTACCTAAGTTGCCATCATGTAATTTGCAAAACACTGACAAGGGCTTTTAATCAATGAATTAATGTCTAAGCAGACCAGGAATTACTTAACAAAATAGCATTCTCATATGAACTAGTATAGTTTATCAAATGCTATCCAGGAATGAGCAGAACAGACTTCCACTCATGCGCTAGGACTGAACCCTCATCTGTTCATCCCTGCAACCCCCTCAAAATCTGCTCTGGAGGGTCTGAAGCAGCTTTTACATTCTTTGGGGGTGGGCTTATTGGGGAGGAGAGGAATCTGACAGATTTTTAGAATTGTCTTTGAGGAAATTGGAAGAGACAAAATAACAAATATATGTACAGAGCCCACTGTCTCTTCTGTGATAAGTCTTTCATATTGTTTAGATTGTGATTGAGTTTCATGACAACTGATGGTTGGATGTGCTGCAGCAAAATGGAACTTTCTGTACACCAGAGAGAGAAGAGGCCTGACAAGTATGAATCGCTAGGCTGAGATGGGCGCTTGCTTTGTTATTGTGTGTGACTTCAGTGTAGCAGCAAAATGAAATCACGTCCTAGTCTGACAAGGAGATACCCAATAATTCAATATGTGGTTCAGCTATTTAAATTCCATTTATCCCACACTGTGAACATTATGCATAATAGCCTCATTTGACAAAGTAACTTCATACAGTAGGCTGCTTGCATATAAGTATTCTGCATGGTGCTTATCATATCAAAGGCTTTGACGTATATGTCATTCTCATGACATATAAAGAAGATGTGAGACATTTCATGATCTTGCATGTTTTCTGGAAGAATGAGTGGTGAGTTGAGTTCATTTATTGATCCCACTATCTTGCTTCCATAACTCTTCCTCTTGTACTGCTTTCCCTCTTCTTATTTCCTCTGCTTCCACTTGTAATATAAATAAGGTGATTTCTGAAATACTACGTTTGCATAAGTTTCATTGGGAATATATCACCAAATGCCTCCTTGAAGACTAAATTAATGTCAAGTAATTCCTTTTAGAAGGACTGGGTGCTATATATAGTTCATCATGCTTTGCAGGGAAGTTACAGGTACTTATTTCATGAAAACTATGCAAGTATCAAGCTTTCAAACTGTGTAGCTCAAAAAGAAGAAGAAGCTGAAATTGGAGATCCATGTTCTGCAAGAAAGATATTAGTACTTTTAATAGTACACTTCCTTACTAAGAACACCTGTTTAATTAATTATTTAAATGCATGACATACAGTTCATTTTCCAAGGAATTCAGTGCAAAGTGGGTCAACCAGTTCCCCAATGATTCAAGTAGCAGAACTTTGGGAAGCAGTAGTGTGGAACAAAGGCAATAGTTCCTTCTTTGGTAAGACGATTTAGGTTGGAGTTCTTTCTTCTAGGATAAAATTAAGTGGTCTGTGTTAAGTAGCTATTGGTGAATTATTATTTTCATTATTTGGACGTATCGTTATTGGCCCAGTAGTGGGTGGCATATGAAAAGGGCTTGGTAGGGTGGGAAGGCAAACCTGGACACTAATTCTTAGTTACAAAGTTCTTGTAATGACCACCCCAAATAGATAAAATCCAATGAGAGGAGGGTCCAAAAGTTGTTGGTCTCTCTGAAGAGCTGGTGGAGGCTGCATACACAGTATACTTTTAAAGTACATCCCCACCTCCTAAAGTATTTGTGGGGTTGTAGTTTATCCCTTACAGAGCTACAATGACAGTAAGAGGGAGGAGTCTACTGGAGCTCAACTTTCAGTACAGTGGAAAACGATACATTAGCATTTATGGTAGTACAGGTAACTCTGGAAACTGAATTGGCCATGGTGACATGAAACACTTTCAGTGGGTGATGCTGGTGCACCAGCTACAGACTTTCCTAGGCAGTGATGGTCTGGCTTTCATGTCTGAATTTCTGCAATGCATTGTACATGGAACATCCTTGAGGGTTCAGAGGCCTCAGTTATTACAAAATAATGCTACTAGACTTAAAACAATTGCACTAGTAATCCATGAGCATTAGTAGCCACCTTTCAATGGGGTCAAGTACACTACAGTTTACTTCTTCCGTTGTGCAATCTAGAGTGAAGCTTCAGGGGCATGTAGAGAGTGTAGCTGAATTAAGCACGTCGGTACAAGAGGCTTCCGTATTATAACCACAACAACAAAGTTGTTAAGGACAAGCACAACTAATTTTATGTTTGTGGCCTGTATGCACTCTTGTTAATACTTTTATAGGATTAAACAGAATCAATCATTTTAAAGTTGAAACTGAATTCATTGTGCTGCAACAGCCTTTAATCACCCTAGGTTTACTTGGAAGCAAGTTATATTGTTGGGATTTGGTTCTGTGTTGGCATGTTAATGATTGCATGCTGCCTAATCCTGCACATAATTTCCACTGAGTTACTCTGACGGAAGAGTGCAAAGCATTGCAACATTACTCTGACAAACAGTCATTACACTCAGTTTTAGAGTTGTTTTTATGCTTATTTTTAGCTTGACTTTTATTTAGATGATTAAAATGCCAGTCGTTGCCTGGCATGCACAACATACATCATTAATGGTGATTTATTTTGGCATTTAACAGAATTGGCACACAGTAGCACACCAGTGGGCAGAAGAAAAACAAACATGAGGCAATTCCCGAAGAAGCCTATTCTTTGATACGGTTCTGAGTTACTTTATAAAACATACTTTTTATGGGATGCCAGGAGAAATTGACAGTACAAGCAATAGGACTTTATATGCAAACATCTTCATGGCAGACTGATTTGTTTTCCTTCTGAATGGGAAAAATGGAATTGCTTTTTAGTCATCAAAGCAACACATAGGTTCAACAATTTGTTTTCCAAAGGTTCTGAGTACCCATAACAGTGTATTTCATTTGCTGAGAGCCTCTGAAAAAGAGCCCCTAAACACTTTCCCCAACAATGCCCGTGCTGCTTCTTCCTTGCCTTATCATGCTCAGAGTTCTTACAGTCAACTTTTTCTATCAAAATCCAATTACGAACAAAGGTGCCTTTCAAAACAATTTGCCACAGCTGGATGGAATAGCCAAAAAGTAAAGTTAGAAAAGCATCAGCACAAATGTGAGAACAGCATTAGATTCAGATTGTATTTATATATCATTTTTTCCCCATCTCTTCAAGTCACTTGTAACTACGCAGGTTTTCTTTCTTTCTTTTTTCCTTTTTAATAAGGAAAACATTTACTTTATATCTTTGGTGCCATTTAGAGTCTGCAAGTTTTTTGTCCTTATACATTACAGAAATTAGAAGGACAGGATGCATGTATTAAATTGGGGCTTTTTGGAAATTATTGAACATACAAAAAATGTAGCTATGGGTCGTATACAACAAAACTGTCCCTGTTCACCTGCCCAATGGTATTTCCTTTCCATCTTCTCTATCCCCACTTCCCCCAACTGTTCTGGGGGTTCTGGACTGGAGTAGAAAATGAAGTCCCATAGCTGAAACAGAAGTGTTAAGGGGACAACTTTTGGATAACCCTATAGTAAAGATTTTCCTTCCTGGCATGTGTAGCAGTTTTAAGGAGAGTCAGTATGTTTTAGGAGAAGCAGTACTTTAAATACAAAAAATAAATTACATGCACCAATTACAAGTTACATGAAATGCATAATTGCATTTTTAATGTCTGTTTTGGCTTTTAACCGAGGGCAGGGTGGATCAGAATCAGGGCTGCACACATGGTACACAACCTGTTTTTCTGCACCACAATCCCCCACAAAACACTGTTTGCCACAAGAACAAGACTGTTTAAAATAAACATACAGTACAGCTCTGAAGGTGAATTTAAAATCAGTAAATGCAGTTTATTTTTCACAAGAAAAACAGCAACAGCCATAAGCATGTTGAAATTGATCATAGGCTCACAGAGTCCACGAGGCCACAAACATAATCTAGTGCAGCCCATTGCAATGGAGGAACCTTTCCCCCCACATGGGGTTCAAGCCCATGACCCTGAGATTAAGAGTCTAATGCTCTACCAACTGAGCTACCCCAGGATGATGTAGTTTTAACTCTATGAAACTGTGATAACACCTTAGGAATGTCACTTCTCAAGATAATAATCTTGTGGTGACCAGTGTGAGCTTGTCCACTCTGGGCTTTACTGCGAGTTTGAGGCTGTTTGAGTTCAGTATTTTGGGACTCAAATATTGTCATATTGTTCAGATGATATTCATACCCATCAACTGCCCTGGTAAAAACAGGTGATTTCGGGCTGCACTTTTTTTCAGGCAGGGTACCCCAAATGTGTGTTTTTGGGTGTTGTGCCTGAAAAAGCACAGCTCAAAAAAAGAGTGATCTCACATGGCAGTGTGGACCTGGAAGATGGGCGTGCTTTCCCCCCACTCCTAGCTCCTCCTCCCTTTACACCTGACCAAACAGCTCTTCATTTACAGCTCACCAACCTCTTTGCCTATCCACTCACAGCTTTCCCCAAACCCCTTCTTCTTACCTCAAACCACCCCCTTCCCTTACAGCTCACCCCAATCCCTTTCAAAAGCAGGCAGGAGATGCTCCCATTACCCTTAAAACAGCTTGCCTGGGCTACCTTCCACCTGTGCTACTGGCTTGCCTGCCAGCCATCTGTTCTGTTCTGATGCCAAAGTTGCCATGGTTGCTTATTGGCAGAGCCTTGAACAGCATAGGAACCACAGGGAACTGGGAGAGACAGTTTAGCCATTTCCCCACCACCACCCTAGTCCTGATGAAATTATTCCCCAAGATTGGGCTACGATTGGCTTTCTTTCTGATAAACATAGATTTAGGGTAGGGGTAGTTAATTGGGACCATCATAGATGGAAAGAGTTAAAACTCTCCCATGCCACCCACATGGTTCCTATGCTGCTCAATCCCCCATACCGTTGTTATTTACATTTGCTTAAAAGGGGAGCATTAATTTCATTGACACAATTAATGTATATGGCCCTAAAACCTGGTGCATCCCTGGGCTGTCCTTTAAAGATACGAGGCAGGAACTGCTGAACATTGCATAGCAGAATCTGTGACATGCTCCTTGTCCAGTTAATAATGTTTGCTGTAATCATTCGCATTAAAATGCTATTCAGTTCCATTGATCAACACTTTTCTGCTTATCTGCACTCAGCTTAATCACCAAACGTGTCAGAATTGTGGAATATATTCCAATTACTCCCTTCAAGTAACATCAGCAGATCAGATGATAGGGATTCTTAGTCTTCTCACCACATTGGAACTGACTTTATTAGAAACTGAACAATTTTAACTTACAAAAGCAGGCAGGGACCTCTAATGATACCACTTCACTTTCTATTAGGCATGCCATTTGTCTTGTAAACTTGAAGGCTCCTTAACTTCCAGACATCAGAAAGATGAATAAATGATTAGAACACATGATTAGATGGCTTTATTTATTTTTAATCTAAAAATGCCTAGCATAGATACTTGAAGAGGTGTGTGTGTGTTGTGTGTGTGTGTGCACGCGCGCGCACACACACACACACACACACACACAGCGACCCAAACACACAGGCAAAATATTGTGGAACTAGTTCTCTAAAACTACTTAAAGTACAAAGCTGAAGGGAGGCTGTTTGAATTTATATTAGATTGAGCGGAGCTTAGATTAAGAATACTGAAGCAAGTACGATAGAAGCTTTTTGTTGAAAACCAAATAGCAGGGCAGTTGCTTTAAAAAGGGGAGGGGTGCAGAATGGAGTCGTGCTTTGCTGAAAATAAATTACCTCCAGTCAAATGGCTAAAAGAGTTTAAGTGGTTTGCCAACTTGCTGACCCTCCCCCTCCCCCAGCTGCTCCAGAGGTCTGCAAGGAAGACAACACACTGTCATGCGGGAGATTTGAGTTACAGTGCAGCAATTAATCTCAGGCTATCTGTGCTGCTGGATGGCCGTGAGCAATGGGGAGCCTGTGCCCTAGCTCCCTGGGCAAAAAGGGATGTCTTGCTCTCCTCTAATGGCTCACCCTGACTTTGTATACAGAAGGGCATTTATCATCTCCACGGGGACCCGTAGGTTGCCCTTATTACCATTTCACTTGCTGCGATGTGAGCAAGTTCAAAGTTGTCAAGGGATAAAGCAGAGGATGACAAACACTCAGTGGTCTGCCATCTTCAAGGTGTTTTGTACAATTAACTAAATAATAATTACTAGATTAGTGAGCTGGCAGTGAGGTTAATACGGCTTGTGTAAGGCTGCGGAAAGAAGATGACAAGTTAGATCTAATATCTAACTCGGAAGAGCTTTTTCCTCATCACTTGTAGGCTTTCTTTTAACTTAAAGTCTTTCTGTCACAGCCTCTCCCCCCCCCCTCTCTCTCTCACACACACACACACACTAAAATTTAGTATTATATCTAAAGGCTATGATTTATTTATTTTTACCTGCCTCACTGACTTAAAAATAACAGCTTCGCTGCTTTCCTTCAGGTGCAAATTTATTTTAGATCATATGGAAAGGCAGAGAATCTCAAAGAACATACGGAACTGTAATCCTGAATCTCAATGTAATGATATTTCTCTTTGTATCCCTACAGATTAAAGATTGTATAAAACTTAAACGAAGCAGCATTCTAATCATTACATATTGGAGTTGGGCCTCCTTTGACCTCAGAAACTGAAAATGAGGTTGCTATGGGAACTGCTCGTACTGCAATCATTCATGTTGTGCCTTGCAGGTAAAGTGTCATTTTTAAAAACTTTTTTCCTCTCCTTTATTTCTTATTTTAAAATGCCACTGTAATATTATACATTAATTCAAAAGGGCATTGAATTTCATACGCCCATGATAAAGCAGCGAATAAAGCTGCCCTTCTTGGCTTGTATTTAACTAGACTATGCTGATGTTCTTAACCTCCTCTTTTAATATTGGTAGTAACTTCCATACCTAGGTTCAAGCTACTTCAACCTGTTCCATTTTGCAATATTTTTCATTCAGAGTGGTTAGTTGACAAGAAGCATTACTTTCCTCCTCTTTCATATAAAGCATTTGAAATTCAATTGAGCCCACTATTGAGGTGGCAGGTCCCCCATTCATAAGAAGTGGCACAGTTACAAACTGAATGCACTTAAGAAATGACTCAAATGTGTGTAAATGTAGAACTCTGGTACTTGTATCACTACATTTTGCTAACTATGGCTATATTGTTGCCCTAGGCTAGGTATGGCCAAACTTGGCCCTCCAGCTGTTTTGGGACTACAACTCCCATCATCCCTAGCTAATAGGACCAGTGGTCAGGGATGATGGGAATTGTAGTCCCAAAACAGCTGGAGGGCCAAGTTAGGCCATGCCTGCCCTAGGCCTTCATTTCTCTCCTTCCGCTTTCTATCTGCTTTCTGCAACAGATAAACGTTTTGCTAAGAAGGATGCATTGTGGATGCTGTATGATTTTTAAAATGTGTGAGGGGCACCTTGTGATCTAGTCATTTAGATTCTGCAAGACCTATCAAGATTTAAAAATCTGCTAAATCAAACCAGTGCTCTGTGCATCATAGTTCAGTTTCTTTGCCAACAACCTGAGCAATTACATTGCAAACTGTTTTGTTCTAAAAGTAGTAAAATTGCAGCATGGGTCCTTTCCAGTGTAAAGTCTGTCCAAGTTCATCAGTTAGCACTTTGGGCACAGCTTTGGCATGTGGTGACCATTCAGAATCACTTCATTTCACTATGAACAAAGGTCTATGTGCAATCTACTTTCTACATGATCAGTTGGTTTTGCATAGCAAATCCTGACCTGACTTCTTTTAAAAAGAAGGTAGCATATTTGCAATCACCGTGATAACGTCTCTCATTTTTAAATTCTGCTTTAACATAATAGAAGTGTTGATGTTTTTTTCTGAAAACTACTGTTTTATTTTTTAAAAACCACATTATTTTATTTTTTATACATGTGACTGTCAGTTGTGAAAGTGATGGATTTGGGTCTCTTGATTATTATGATTCTGCATGAATTGAGTGGGTGATCAGGAGCTTAAAAAAAAAAAATTCTGTAGGGTCCAAAATAGCAAAAAAAGCTATAGTCCTGGGTGTTTCATCTGGGATTTCAGGACAAAACCTCAAATATTGCTCCTTTGAAATGTGATGCAGGTAAGAATTCACCTCTACACCACCTATTTGTTACTCAGGTGAGAAGCAACCATCACAGAACCAAGGAAACTATCTTCAAGTCCAGCATCCAGATTTAGGGACCCAGCATTTATTATAGCTATTGCAATAGGACAGAGCTCACTCAACTCAACATGCCAGTTTAGAAGGCCTGCCCCAAGGCACTTCAGAATAAAAGCTTATATATGTTGTTGTTGTTTTTAACATGAGTTTGAAGAGGTGCAATGTATGTTTAAGAGAAGAAAAAATGAAAAACACATGTTGACAGACATCCTGAGCCGTCTGTTACGTAGGCTTCCTTGAAGTTCCTTAAAAAGCTGCTAGGCTAGGAAGGACAGGACCGCCACTTGCTGCTTGCCCGACTCATTCATACAAAACTGTGAGGCCCAAGTGGTTGTGATTTTGCAGGCCTTCATTGGCATGTTAATGTGAGGTATGGGAGGAGGCTCCTCTACCTTGGTCTGATAGGAGAGCACATTGAAGGCAGGTAGTTGGGATGCAACCTGTTGCAGATCCCTTAAAGTTCATTCAAGTATTCTTGCCCAGTGTGAGATTCAAGAGGTTCCAGACCCATTTACCTAGCAAATCTGCACACTGCCACCCTCCTCCTTTTGTTCCCTGGGCCTCCTCAGGTGTTGGGCGTGCAGATGGTGGCATTTTTAGTTAATGCCATGGCAGCAAAATGGCCTTGACCAGCCCTGCCCACCAGGAATTGGAAGTGATATCGTGCAAGCATGTACTGTATTTTCTAAAGGGAAAATTAGTCCAAGCTATGAGACCTATCTGCTCTAAATATGCTGACAAGATGTTTAAGATAACGACAGTGGCTGTGTTAGCATCATGATGTGCACAAGTAGGAACAAGGTGAAGCAAGCCTCAAGTTCACTTGCTTACCTCATCCCTTCTGTGTAGCCAGGAGGAAGACTTTAGAAGGTTTCTGTCAAAGCAACAGTGGGTCTTGTGGCATCTGAAAGACTAACACATTTATTATTGTATAAGCCCTTGTGGACCACAGAATATTTCATCAGATGCTTGAAGTGTTATCCTGAGTAGCAGCTGCACATATACTCAGGGTAACATCCCATGCAGCTGATAAAGTGGACTGTAGTCCTTGTAGGCTTAGGATATAATAAATTTGTTAGTCTTTAAAGTGCCACAAGGCACTTCGTAGCTTTTGCTGTAACAGACCAAAACGGCTAATGCTCTGGGGAAATATTTTTTTATCAGTTTCTAGGTAGTTTATCACTGAATGTGGACAGTTTGAAAACAAGGGAACTTCAAAACAGGTTTAAACATAGTTAGACTAAACCACTATCCCCAGCTGAAGGAATCAACAGGCTACATTTAAAGGAAGTGGAAAGTTAAAGCATCCCAAGTACTCCATCTGGCTTATATGTGTAAGGTACACAAGCTTGTGCATGCTGCACTAAAAACATGGTTTAGTGTGGCATGCAAATGTAGTCTGTACGATTGTTAGGGAGAAAGGAGGAGAAGAAAACCAATTACTTAAAAACATGTCTGTACTGTCATTTAGTCTATTAGGATCTAGGGTATTTATTTATTTTTTCCTAAGTCTTCTAGGATCTCACGTTTGCAGACTTTCAATATTGTTAGTTCACCAGGTTTTATTCAGAAAGAGCTATTTGCTAAACCTGTCAAGCAAAATTGAATATCTGCTTTTCTTTCATAATGAAAGCGAATATACACACGTGACATTTCCGAGGAAATGGATCCCTGAGCTATAGCTTGTCATATAATTTTATGATAATGCTTTTGTTTTTAATAAGTTCATTTTCTTGAAAATGAAAAGGCTGTTAAGGACTTATCTGCATAGTCTAAGTGATTTCTTATGAAATTATAGAGGCCATACAGTGAAAAGCGTACAGGGTAGACGCAGTACATCTTTTCATTGAGCTGTATAATGTGGAGCTGATTTAAAACATATATAATTATCTAATGGCATAGCATGCATATGAAACACAGGGACCTTGGTAATGATGAGCTACAACATTAGTGCTGAGTGGTTTTCATTGCTTGGTTTGTTTCCCCCTCTGCCATAAGTTCTGATTCTGAAACCCATGCACCATAAATAATATGGGGGGGATGCGTTCCCTACTCTATTTTTAGGCATCATTTAGAAAAAAGGGGGGGAAAGCTCAGTGATGTTTGAGTTTTGTAATCCAAAACAGCTGGAGACCCAAGTTTAGGAAACACTAATCTAGACCCATTTCAGTCTGGCTTCATCCTGGTTTTGGCACTTGAATAGTCTTGGTTGCCCTGATTGGTGACCTTCGTCAGGAGAAGGAGAGGAGAATGTGACTGTGTCAATTTTCCTGGATATCTGGACAATTTTTGATACTATCAGCCATGATGTACTCTTCGAATGGCTATGTGAATTGAAGGCATGGTGATATGGTGGATCCACTCCTACCTGCACGGCTGTTTTCAGAGAGTGGAAGAGGGGACGGCTGTATGGTCCCATGGCAATAATGTTGCGAGGTCTTTGGGGGTTCCATCTTGTCCCCCAAGCTTTTAAACATTTATTTGGAGCTGTTGGAGTAGTTATAGGGCACTGTGTAGAATATAGTGTCACCAGCTTGTAGACAACATGCCGCTCTGCTTTTCCTAGTCATTTCAATCAGGTGAGGCCATGCAGGTGCTGGATAATAAGCTGGATTGGGGGGGGGCTACCAAACTGAAGTCTAATCACAACGCCATTTACTTCATTTAGCAATAACTTCCCATAAAGCAGCCCAAAGCAATCGACAATGAATACATCACGAAAACATACATAAAAAAGAATTTCAAATCCAGTACTGATAAAGACTGAGGTAAAAATATCATTTTAAAAGGGTTAATAATAATAATAATAATAATAATAATAATAATAATAATAATAATAAATGTATTGTTAATACCTCTCTCATCTAGCTGGGTTTCCCCAGCCACTCTGGGCATCTTCCAGCAAAATATAAAAACATAATAAAACGTCAAACATTAAAAACTTCCCCATACAGGGCTGCCTTCAGATGTCTTCTAAAAGTTGTGTAGTTCTTTATCTCCTTGACATCTGATGGGAGGGTGTTCCACAGGGAGGGTGCCACTGCCGAGGAGGCCCTCTGCCTGGTTCTCTGTAACTTAACTTCTTGCAGTGGGAGAACTGCCAGAAAACCCTCAGAGGTGGACCTCAGTGTCTTGGTCTTCAGTGGGTGCTGAAAAGGCAACAAGCACTTGTCCCTATTTGGGCTAGTTCCACATGAAATATAACTTATTATGTTTGAAATTTCCTGCCGTTCAGGTTTGCACATACTTACACCTTTTCACAGTCTTATTACTGTTTCAGGTGATACTGATTTTATATAAATTCTGACACACACACACAGACACACAGACACACCCCGCTCTGAATAAGAACTATTTTTGTTGTCATGCTGTTGTTTTCACAGCTGCCAACACACTACTGGTTATCCAGAGTTTCTTTCTCCTCATGCCAGGGCTAGCGGCCTGGACCTAAGTGGCAGGTGCCACATGTGGATGGTCAGGTGGTGAGGCAACAGCTCAGCAGCATTTTTTCCCAAGCAAAGGATCCACAAAGAGATCACAGTTTACCTCTTCAGTTGGAAGTTTTTTATGGTTCAAGCTGGTAACTTCAGGTTGAAGCAAGTTTCAAGAGAGGAAGTGATTGCCTTCGATAACCATTTTCTCCTCTGTTTTGGTTAGTTCAATTTTTCAGAACCAGAAGGGGGTTCTGATACCTTGTTGCTGTGATCTTATGTACATTTGCCTGGAATTAATCATGTTGAACATAATGGGAGTTACTTCTGGGTAAGCATGCATATATGGAGCCCAGATAAATGGAATGAATATGCTAAAATGGCTCTGATAGTCCCTGCCCTTGTAAATGTATCAGAGCCAGAATTATTGATTTGGAATTTATCAGTGCCTGAAACAATCTTGGGGTATCTCATTATGCATTCAAGGAAGCAATCCGTGTGTGTGTGTGTGAGAGAGAGAGAGAGAGAGAGAGAAAATGTGGACAGATTTCAATTAAATCTAGCATAATGTTTTGTTCTAGTCACAATGAGTGAAAAACAGACTGAGTGGAAAGTTCATGCTACACCGCAATGAATAAAGATGAGCAGGAAGTAATAGTAGTAATGTGGTAATGTAGTAATGTGGGAGTGAGAATTTGACTATGTTACACCTTGCTTCCTTTTCTGCAGTTTGCAGCAGGGATAAAGTGTTGTTGTCGCACTACTTTGAAGCACAGAGCATAAAGAAAGCAATACATTATGTTTGTTTTGCTGCTTCCTTTAAGGCACATTACAGAATCTTTTCTTTTACTTCACATGAACCTCTATAGCCGAAAACTGTCTTTGTATTGTTCATTTATTCTTACTTGTCATCTTGTGAATTCAAAGTGAGTTTTCCTTACCCATAAAGTCACTTTTGAGAACTGATTTGTTCACCAGGGGTTCATCAAGAATCAAATTTCTTGAAACAAGGATTGGCGGAAGCTCCTTATTTTGGTGGAAGCCCCTTATTTTGGACTGCTGTAGTATGTGACAGAATGATAGTTATGGTTGCCAGGTGTCCACTATTTGAACGGACAGTCCACTTTTTTCACATTATGTTCACTATTTCCCCCCACAAAATAGTGGACTTTTTACGTAATCTAAAGCTGTAAAGTCTAAGAGAATAAGGATAGGAGAATCACGTTTTGTCTTTTTTTCCATAAGTAAGAATGAGACAAAGATCGAATATCAATTGAACTCGATTTTCCGGAAAAATTATTAATCATATTCAATTGTTTCACAATACATTTAAAAATTGGGAGGGGGGAGGCACCTGTTGCCGAAGTTCTGCACCACATGTTCCTGACTCGCGGGGAGAACAAAAGGGAGAGGCACGGGAAAAAAGACGCCTCTTCCTGTCCCTGACGCGCAGGAGCAGCAGCAAATAAGAAAATATATAATTTAATTTAATTTTAACCCCCCCCCCCACTTGTCCGCTATTTTTTGGAAGCAGACTTGGCAACCCTAATGATAGTAAGGGACATTTGCCCCACACTCAGAAGATTCAACAACAGGTATTGGTAGAAAGGTTATAGTTATTAAATACAGTGTGGAAAACTTGTGCCTATCTTAGGTAAAACCTAGATTGGAAGTTAGGAAATCTGCCTGCCTGCAGTTAAAGGCCAAACCATCCTAGATAAACTTCATCACCCAAACACATAATTATAGTTCCATAAAGGAACTCAGAAGTGTGCAGGTGCCTATAAGGTTGCTTAGAAAGGAATGTGTTCCTCAGGCCAAAAAAACCCCATACCGGATCTAAGTCATTCTTATTCTTTTATCTGGCTAGCACTCCACTATTTCATTGCCCTATATTACCAGGTATAATAACCGGTGTTCCACTCTCCCGAGAACTATACAAATCCTGTAACAAAGCCCTGTCACGAAGAGGTTACAGGACAGGACAGACACACAGCAGAGGAAGGGAAGTCGTCATGCAAGCAGTGAGAGATGTGACAGCTGCAAGCGTAATGTATAGTCCATGATTGGTTTCAGTTCAGGGAGGTGAGATGGGATATTGCTCAGGGTGAGTTGCTAAATGGATAGATTTAAGCTCAGGCACTGAAGGAAGAAGAGTTATGGTGGAGAACTCTGGCAGGTAGGTTGAAGATGAGGTGAAGCTACTGGCTTCAACTTCTTTCCAAAACCAGCAAATGCCAGAGGAGATTTATCATGGAAACCAGCGAAGGGAGGTGTACTCCTGTAATAAGAGACTGCCAGTAGTGTGTTCTCATTTGAAGCTGATTCAGTGCCCCTGCCCCCCAGCAAGGACTTTACAGCTTTATAATTTATTATGGATCAGGCAAGATAATGTCTTTGGTGGGAGGGGAGAGAATAAGTAACTATAGAAACTAGGGAGTCATAACACACAGCATCTGCTGCTGCTGCTGCTTCCCAGACAATCCACCCCAGATCTTATTGACTCTTCCATTTAGAGACAGTGGGGAGAGGAACAGAGGAACAGTCCACCACCACAACCCAGGATCAATTTGCTTGGATAAAAATAATACGTAGTATGTTCTAGGTCCTTCATTTTATTAGTGAAGCTTCAGCAGAGGGAGTGTGAATGATAGACATTCATTGCTTCTAGGTTTCATGCAAAACCGAGGGATGTGTATAGCTCTCAACATGCGTATTCAGTCAACACTAAGGAAACAACAAATTTATGGTGGTTCTAACATTTAATAGGTGAGAAATTAATCATGGACTCTGGCTACAAAAGTCCATTGCACACCAAATTTGTTATTTTTCAAGTGCCACAGGACTCCTTGTTGTTCTTTACTGTTACAGAATAAAACAGCTATGTTTTGGAATTTGTTCCTACTTTACAAGACACGTCTGGCAGGGGTTGGAGTCTTGAGCACTTATTTGCAGGCTTCTCATACAATTGATTTTTAAAAAAGGGGTTTAAACTGATCTTCCCTCAGTAATTTAATTAATTTATTAACAGAGAAAACTCAGTGTGACTTATTTTTTTTAAGTAGACATATATAGGATTACTCTGTAAGGCCTAGGTGTGCTCAGTTTATAATTGTAGCCAAGCTAAGAGAATCCATTCCAGTTCAAACAATATGGCTTGCACTGTGACTTGCTCTGAAATGTAAGCAACCCATTCCATTCACACAATGCCCTTCAGTCCAGCAGAGGATCCCGCTGGTGGAAGGTGAGAGGGGCACTGTTTGCTGATTCACCCTTAACACCTGCAGCTCCCTGTGACACCTTCCATGCTGTTCTGAAGGGTCCCCCAGCTCTTTGCAACAAATTACTTGACGGTTGGAAGCTGAAGGCAGGGGATGGAGGAATTGGTGTCTCCCCTGCCCCAGGCCTGTCCTGTGAGCAGTCTTTTTAATTTGCAAGGCTTTATAGATAGCAAGTAAGAACTTGGCTATGATAAATAATCTCTTCTTTTAGAGCTCAGCTCAGTTTTAGTTCAATACACAGTGACTGAGCTACATGCCCTTATCTAGCTGCCACTTCTTTCAGTATGGTTAACGGGGAAGAAGTTCACATAATCTAACCCTACTTTATCAATCTGTTCATCAAATATTGTGACACCTCAATTCTGAAATGAAGCAATAGCTTTTCTACTAGCTCACAGTTATACCAACTTTTGGAAAGTTTTTACACACACACACACACACACACACACAAATTATAAGAAAAACAAAACACACAAATCTTGACTATGGTGCTTCAGTTAGATTTTTTTTATTTTTATTGTGCACTATTCTTGCTGATTAGCAATAAAATATACAGATTTAGAACAATAAATTACTTGGAGACACCAATTGTTAAACAGTCTATATCATATTAATTAGACTCTGAAACAAGGCAGGCGTTACAGCCATTTATAACTGAGTACTGCTTAAGTTGCTAATCAATAAAAGAGGGAACTAATTAACAAGCCAGCAGTCAGCATCTTGAGAAGAAGTTGGTGATTTCCAACTTAATTAAACATCTAAGGTGTCTAAGCTCAGAAATCTTCTGTGGCGAAGTACCATCATTTTTCTTTTATGTTTTAAAATTATGGAAGGCTTTGTTTCTTAAAAGAAACATTAGGTGCTTTCCATTCCTGTTTCATGTTGTTTTGAAAATAACAACCACTAAATCATATTTGAATTGTGCATAAGGACTGCTACATTAAAACGTTCTCATTGCAGTGTCTCGGAAATTATGTGTATTGATTTTAACTAGTGTTCTTGCGGACTGCATCTCACTTCACATTTTTCCTCAATAAAGAAATTTGAATGTGAATAAAAATAGGACATGCATATATACGTCATTGTTGAAGATTCTGCAGTAGTTTACTTTTCGTGAATCCACAGTGCAGCTCTGACCACTCAGAGGTAACTCCCAATGAGTTTAATGGATCTTACCTCTGAGTAGACATGCACAAAATTGTGCTATGTGTTTGAAAGCTGTTGTCTACTGAAGCTTCCAAAATACGCAAATAGAATTGATGCCTCACATAAATTTTGCACTTGGAATTCTATGTAGCGTTGAGGTTTTTGCCTCCATAGAAAGTACATAGTGTCCTCAGTTTATAATTAATCTATGGAGAAATATTGGTCTGTGGGTCACCGTGATTTTTGATGTGTTTCTCCACCTGGCATGCGAACCATTCTACGGCATTTTACCTTCAGGCTGTGATTATCAAATAAATCTGCAGAACTCAGGTTTCAAGTGATGCCCTCCGCCTACATTGGGGAGACGTTATGTAGAAATTTCACCAGCAAAACAAACAATTGCAAACAGATCAAAGATCTGGTATGCTATTTGCTATTCTGTCCCTTTTATATGTAGCTGGGGTTGGGGGTATACTTGTAGACCAAATGCCCCCCAGGCTGTGGTGCTGGAACTACTGGATGATAAACACTACTTATTTACAGTGGTACCTCGGGTTAAGAACTTAATTCATTCTGGAGGTCCGTTCTTAACCTGAAACTGTTCTTAACCTGAGGTACCACTTTAGCTAATGGGGCCTCCCGCTGCCGCCGCGCCACCACCACATGATTTCTATTCTCATCCTGAAGCAAAGTTCTTAACCCGAGGTACTATTTCTGGGTTAGCGGAGTCTGTAACCTGAAGCGTCTGTAACCTGAAGTGTCTGTAACCCGAGGTACCACTGTATATAGAATGAAGTTGGGGCTGACTGATTATATGTATTATGTATTAGTTAGGGTAGGACTCAAACCAATGGCTTCAAGAAAGAAGATTCTGACTAAACATTTTAAAAAACTTTCTGACAGGAGAAGCTGTTTAGCTGTGGTTGATTCTCTTCCCTTGGTCGTTTTTAAGCAGAGACTGGATGGCCATCTGTCATGGATGCTTTAGATGAGATTCCTGCATTGGAGGGGGTTGGACTAGATGGCTTTTGGGATCCCTTCCAACTCTAAGATTCTATGATTCTACCAGATGAATGCTTAGTGCACACTTGCACATTTAGATGAAGTAACCGGGATCCATGAAACATTTCGGTAAAAAGCAGTGGTATGATTCTGGGTCCCTGACAACCCTCTAAACTCTAGCATACTTTCCCTGTAAGCCTGTTAAACTCTAACCTCTTTTGGAGTTAACAAGATTATTGCAGTAGTACGGTAGTACTGTGCCTTTTCTTCCTGAACAAATTTGTGGAAGAGAAGAAGAGAGAGGGTGTAGGTAAAAATATTCTCACTCTCTTCCCAGGTTTGATTTGTGAGTAGAGTTGAAGATAATCTTGAAAGAAGGGAGTTTGAACATCCAGCATACTGAAAACAAAACTATTTTAGGTGTGGGGCATGAGGTGCAAGGAAACTAAAAGAGAACAGTGAGTTGAGAGGTGAGACCAACTGCTTTTGGGTGGGAAAGGGGGAAGAATGGAAATGGAAAAGTTTCTTGGACTAAGGAGATATATAGTGCTCCACGGGGGGGGGGGGGGATGATATAAGTAACAGTTCCAGCCCAACTCTCCAACCATGTTCTTCCCACTTCCCAACAATCTGTTTTAATAGACAAAGTGGGACTCACAAATCTCATGGTGAGTTCACAGATATCAGCATGGGTTGCAGCAGGAGTGGGCAAAGCAAAGGTTTATCAAGTCAGTAATAAATTTCAGTCAATTTCCATAAACATTTTACTGCTTTATCTCCTTAACAGCTTGTTTTGAGTCCTGTTGAATTGGAATTAAGAAACTCTGTCAATTTTTTTTTTGTTTACTTCTGTTGTTGTTTTTCTAATGGTCTTCAGAAGGAAGTGGTGTTTTGCCTTCCTAAGCTGCTTCTAAAATAACTTCACTATGCATAAAACATTCTGAAAGCTTCACTTTTCCTCCCTCTGTGACACACAAAGTTAAATGTCTGCCAAGGGAGATTTCAGAATTGATGTGGGAAAGGTTGTTAGCCTTCTGTTAGGTCTTACACTTTTGAGTCAGCAGCTGAATTAACAGCTCATATGTTGAGTAAAGAGCAACACAAGCACAATGCCTGTATATATATACATATATATAGTTCTGAAGCAGCACCCAGTTACTGGTAAAATTAACCTCTAGCTTTGGCTATCTTCCTCCTAAAACGATATTTTTAGATTTAAAATTTAATACAAGTATGGAATTACCAGAATGCACTTTAGATGTGACTCTTGAACTTTTAATGGTTGTGACAATTTGTATTTTAACTAAGAAAGAGCAGTTTCTTGAGTTAGAGCAGGGGTCAGCAAACTTTTTCAGCAGGAGACCAGTCTACTGTCCCTCAGACCTTGTGGGGGGCCGGACTATATTTTGAAAAAAATATATGAACGAATTCATATGCCCCACAAATAATCCAGAGATGCATTTTAAATAAAAGGACACATTCTACTCATGTAAAAACATGCTGATTCCTGGACTGTCTGCGGGCCGGATTTAGAAGGTGATTGGGCTGCATCCGGCCCCTGGGCCTTAGTTTGGGGACCCCTGAGTTAGAGAATAAGGGTTGTAGTCAATGCTAGTCCTACGCAAACACATTGCAGTTAGTGAATATGGCTGACTTAGGTTAATTGTTTCTATTCTGACTAGAATTTAGTTGAGTGCAACCTATAGAGACCCTTTTCCCATTACAGGTAGGTAGCCGTGTTGGTTTGACACAGTCAAAACAAAATAAAAAAATCCTTCCAGTAGCACCTTAGAGACCAACTAAGTTTGTCATAGGTTTGAGCTTTCGTGTGCATGCACACTTCTTCAGATACACTGAAGACTTCTGTTTCAGTGTATCTGAAGAAGTGTGCATGCACACAAAAGCTCCTACCTTTTCCCATTGCAATTCTTCTTTAGGAGACCTACAGCCAGTTGAATTATGTGTGAGGTTATTTGAGAAAGGACTGTTGTAATGAGCTTTGCAACATATCCTCCAAGACTGCTTACGTCATGAACGGCAATGTGTGACTGGACAATCATGATTATTTTTCTGCTTGTTAATGTCACATGCTGCTTATGAACACTACAGAAGCAACTGGTTTTGTGGATGAAAGTAGACTGCTTGGATACTTGCCCTCTTATCTATGGTTAAACCAGAGGTGGGGGATACTTTGCACAAACACTTTAAACAGAGGCAACCCTTCTACTTTAGGCAGTGGAGGGTGAGGACTTTGAAAGAGAAAGGGCACTGCTTTTTAAGTTGAGGACAATTGTCTTCAGTGATGTAATCCTATAACCAAATTCTGATTGGCTTTGTGATGTTGTGAAGTCACAGTAACTCTTGTGCTTTCTAGTTGACTGAGATTGGTTCTGCCGGGAAGAAAGGACCCTTATAAATGCTGCTGAAGTAATGTGTTGGAGGGAATAGCTGCCCCCCAAATGGTATGGTGTGGGCTGGTGATTTCATCTTCTTTGTAGAATCACACCTTTTACCCTAAACACATCCTCAGTTTGAACTTTCAGCACAGTCTTATTCTTGTCATTACTGAACAAAAAATAGTTCTGTGAAATGTCTCTAGGAAGCTGCATGTGTTTGTTGTTGCTGTTTAGTCGTGTCCAACTCTTCGTGACCCCGTGGACCAGAGCATACCAGGCATTCCTGTCTTGCACTGCCTCCCGCAGTTTGGTCAGACTCATATTGGTAGCTTCGAGAACACTGTCCAACCATCTCATCCTCTGTCGTCCCCTTCTCCTTGTGCCCTCAGTCTTTCCCAACATCAGGGTCTTTTCCAGGAAGTCTTCTCTTCTCATGAGGTGGCCAAAGTATTGGAGCCTCAGCTTCACGATCTGTCCTTCCAGTGAGCACTCAGGGCTGATGTCCTTAAGAATGGATAGGTTTGATCTTCTTGCAGTCCATGGGACTCTCAAGAGTCTCCTCCAGCACCATAATTCAAAAGCATCAATTCTTTGGCAATCAGCCTTCTTTATGGTCCAGCTCTCACTTCCATACATCACTACTGGGAAAACCATAGCTTTAACTATACGGACCTTTGTTGGCAAGGTGATGTCTCTGCTTTTTAAGATGCTGTCTAGGTTTGTCATTCCTTTTCTCCCAAGAAGTGTAAAGCTGTAATAGTGTGATGCTCTCTCCAAATGCTACCAGTTAAGGGTTGCTTGCTAGCACCACCCTCACCAGCACAGAAACTCCACGATGGCTCTTGATAACATTGTTGTGCGTCATTTAGCTTTGAAGTGGAAACCAGGAGTGTTGCTTAGAACTAGTTTTGGCAAATACTCTGTTTGAAATATGTTCTGATTTTGTTTGCACAACATCTGTGAGGATGTTGGACAACGTTCACTATTTATTAAATCTTCATTCTGATTTGTTTGCGGGTTTGGGGTGGGGTTACATAACATTATGTCAAGCAAATGTTATCCCACCCTTTCTAGTGCGTTTGTCCTGTCGCCTTCCTTATGGGGTGATATGGATTTGTTGTGGAAGAACACCAAATCAAGTTTCATTGTGCAACCTGAATTTGCCAATATGTGATTGATTCCTTTCTGAATGTAGTGACAGTCTGGAAGCGCCCCTGACCTTTAATCATCAACATGTTGACTTAGTGCTTTGGTCAATATCTTAGGCTGTGCAGGGATCCAAATTCCACTCCAGATATTTGAAGCATTTTTGTAACCACCAATCAGTCTAAATTCTATTCTCTAATTAAAGACATAGCTGATGTTTAAGAGAAAATAAGTCAAACTAAAGTCTTAACGGATGTAGTGAACAATGCAAAAATATTATAAACAAGTTCTGTACATCCTGTTGACTCTTTTTTATGTATCAACCACCTTGAACAACTTACTAATTCAGCCTTGCACATAGGTATAAGAAATATATCTACCTACCCTAACTCTCCACCCTCAAATAAAAGCCCCTCCCACTCATTGAAGCAGTGGGTTGATTACATTTCCAGCTTGGCAGGGTGTAGGCAAGTGTTTCAGTGTAAAGCTGTAATAGTTGATACTCGGAGGAGTCGTGGCATTGTCTGTTGACCTCTCTCTCTTCCTTTGGCAAAAATAGACCCTATAATATCAGCTGTCAAAAAGCATAGAAAGAAGGAGACAGTGATGAAATATAAAGGGAAATGTGCATTTTCAGCAATTCAGGGTTATGGTGCAAAAATAGCTGCTTGATAGTAAAGGTAAAGATAAAGATAAAGTTGTAGCACTATACTACTGATATCCTATGCCTTATGGTTACTGCATTATCTAAGCATAATAACACAGTAGTTTTAAATGATTTAAATGATTTATTTCGACTTCTCACTATTTCATGTAAGCTTATTAGTAACTGGGCAGTCATTCAAATAATGCAACCATTTTGTGTCTACAGCATACATTTAGAGCACATTATTCCCCCCCCCCAAGAATCCTGTAGTGTAGTTTGCCCCTCACAGAGCTACAGCTAGCTCTCGGTATTCACTGGGAGAAACAAAGTGTGCTTCAAGTGTATGTTGTGTGTGCTGCCAAGATATGCACTGACTGTATAGTCAGAGCAGAGTTAAAGGGAGGGAAATGTATTCACAACTGCATTCGGATATATTTCATTCTTCTGTGTAGCCAAAGGTACTTATGTGATGCTTAACTTTAACTAGTCTGTGAAGTATGAATGCTGTTTAAAGTAAATGCTGCGTTCACTTTGATTTTGGTTTTAAGTGACAGAAAGTACTGGTTCACAGGTTATTCATGAGTGCAAATTTATTCCTCATCCACCGAAACTGAGTAGCAGAAGAATGATAAGATTCAGAACAAAACTCCAACACTCCCATTTTTAATGAATTGAATATTAAAAAACTTCCCTCTGCTTCCAGGTTTTTGATAGTTCTGGGTGGCAGGCATGGGCTGCTGCAGTAATTTATTTATTTTTGTTCTGATTGATGTCTGGGAAATAAACTTTTGTTGATGTTGACCCTAATATTTTTACAGGCCCATGGCACTGTGTTATAGATACATTGGCTGTTTTGCTTTGTTTATACATCATATGGATAATTGAATTGGTTTTTTTAAAACTTTGTTTCTATATCTTGTGTATTGTTGCATGCACCTCAATCTCCGAGCGCTGCCACATTCAAGGGGTTCTAGGCTCTTACCCAGGGTTTGATTTCCTTGAAATGAGGGACAGCGGAGATATGGTGTCTTTAGGATATATATATATATATATATATATATATATATATATATATATATATATATGGCTTATTTACCCTATGATGGATGAGCCTATGATGGATGGGTTCACAGCATTAACACCCCAAGAGGGTCTTGGTTCTCCCATAGCCACAACCTTGGATTCTAGTAGAAATCGGGCATTACTGTCTCCCAGCTGCTCAGCCTGCCACTTTCTAGCTTCTAGTTCACATAGCACCACTTTCAACTCTGGCCTTTGCCTTTCTAACTACTAGCAAATTGACGGGGGGGCACCTGTTTGACATCCGCCACAGATACTGCTAGCCTGGCTATTCCAGGAAAAAGAAGAAGAAGAAGAAGAAGAAGAAGAAGAAGAAGAAGAAGAAGAAGAAGAAGAAGAAGAAGAAGAAGAAGAAGAAGAAGAAGAAGAAGAAGAAGAAGAAGAAGAAGATTTAATTGCTCATCTTCTAACATTGTGTATGCCATCAAATGCCAACGGTGCCCTTCAGCTCTCTATATTGGACAAACAATATGCCAAAGGATAAATGGACATAAATCTGACATCAGGAATCGCAGGACAGAAAAACCAGTAGGAGAACACTTCAATCTCCCAGGACATTCTCAAAGTAGCTGTTTTATTACAGAAAATTTTCAGAAACAGACTGGAAAGAGAAGTTGCTGAATTGCAACTCATTACCAAGCTTAAAACCATGGAGAGACCTGGTCTGAATAAGGACACTGGATTCTTATCTCATTATCCATGATAAAGCTTTCTTTAGCGCCTCAGCCCTTGCTGTTCCCTGCAAGACCAATTGCAGTCGTTAACAGTCATCAACAGGTTTACCACTCCTATCAGCCAATCACCCATTCCCACCACCTTTCTGAGTAATACCCCTCCCCACCCTCTGACTATACATAAGGGTCTGGTGACTTCTGTTACAGTGTATCTGAAGAAGTGTGCATGCACACGAAAGCTCATACCTATGACAAACTTAGTTGGTCTCTAAGGTGCTACTGGAAGGATTTTTTTATTTTGTTTTTCCCCACATGAAATGTTTGCCACCTGTAAATATACAGTATTAAGTAAATAAATATGGCACGTGTATCCCCTTTACCCTTTGTGCAAAAGACCTGGAACCAAGAGAAGGGTGCATGAATCATTCCTCCTTCAGTTGTTGCTGCTACTTTAGAACATCCAAAATGGTACACAGTTATGCATGTGTTTGAGTTGTGTTTATAAAAGAAAATGCCCCCTCCCCCAAAAAAGGGAATAGGGGAGGGGGGAAGCACCAGAGCAGGCCAAAGGAGACAGAAAGGGTGAGGGGGGGAACCACTGCTTTTTTCGGGGGGGGATGCAGGGGTACGCATACCCCTAAACATTTTGTGAGTCTTTGTACTTTTGTCCATTTACTGTATTCATTTTCCCCGATTTGAACTATAAAATGGTGATTTTCTTGAGTCAAAATGACTGTACCCCTAGACATTTTTTTTAAAGAAAATAAGCACTCGGGAAAACAAAGTGTTTTCCCTCATGCCATACCCAGACCTTAGTGGTACACCCAGTAGTATACATAAACAGCTTTCATAAAGGGACAGTTGCATTCAACAAATGTTTACTGGGTTCCTTATTCAAGCTAACCGTATAAAGTTATTTTCAGAATTACCACATCATATTTAATATTTTAAAAATAATAAGTGTATATTTATTTTAATAAGCTTTAAAGTCCCCCCTCCTTTTTAAAGAAGATATCCTGGAAGGTTGGGGCAATTTTTTTACTGATAGATTGGGCTTGCTTAAAATTCCTAAATCCATTTTTTACAGTTTCTATTATAAAGCTATATTGGTGTTTGAGTGTTTTAACATTCTGGTCTCTGTGCCAAAGGGAAGGCTTATATTGGTTAACCAGCTTGAGACTGGGCAACCATTCATGTTTTAACTTTTAATAGCTAAAAATGATGCAATGGCACAAAGAGGTCATGTTCATGAAAGTGACAGGAGAAATAAAGCTCAGGCGGGATATTGCTTCTGTGTCCCCTGGTTGTCATAGTAATAGAGCCTCTGTGCTGAGTAGCTTTTCATAGTGACCTTGGTAGTTTAGTCACCTTCAGCTTTGCGATATATAAAAATAGGTTGTACAAGATATACATTCAGGATAAGTGCAAGTTCATGCCCATGAATACAAGTTTCTTACACAAAAAAGTATTCTTGCTGCTTGTTTCTCATCCTGCCTTCACTTTATTTGAACAAAGATTTTAAAGTCACCAGAAGGAGGCCTGAAACAAACATCCCAGATTGCCAGCTGCAGGTAAATTGCTCGCTGCCAACACACACCACTTTCAGGGCGTGGGGTGAGGAGTGGGAACGATAAATCCAATTTGTGAGTAAAGTAAGCTTAAACAAATACTTTTGGATTTCTTTTTCTTTTTTTAATGACCAAGACAATACACACACACACACACACACATATATATATACAGGTGAAACTCGGAAAATTAGAATATCGTTAAAAAGTGCATTTATTTCAGTAATGCAACTTAAAAGGTGAAACCAATACATGAGATAGATGCATGACATGCAAAGCAAGATATGTCAAGCCTTTATTTGTTGTAATTGTAATTATTTGTCGTTAGGCGGGTCAATTATAAATGGAATGTAATTAATGAAATGTAATAGCAATGTTCATTTTTGTAGTATTGTAACTATTTGTTTTATTGCTGTGGAATTTCCAAAAGAAAGCATTTGTAAAAATTAAAAGAAAAATTAAAAAATAATAAGTTGCATTACTGAAATAAACGCACTTTTCGACGATATTCTAATTTTCCGAGTTTCACCTGTATATATGTACAATTAATACAAAGGTTTTTGTATCACCTAACAGTTTTAAAATAGTATAAACTGATATGTCTGCAAAACCCAATACAATATTAAATCTGTTAGTAGTAGTTAAGGAGCTACAAGAACTTGTGGCCAATGCCAGAAACATGAAGTCTACCCGCCCATGATCTACAGTGTCTGGTGGAAATATCTGCAGGTTTTCATGGTGTTCCTTCAAGGTTTCCTGCTGGAATAGATTTGGTTCAGTCTCCAAACCTAGGGATGGATAAAATTGGCTTTATTTTAACATTATTGAACCATTATTCCATCCCATATCTTCCATTGCTAATCGTTAATTTTTCTCCAAAATGTATAATTTTTCATGTAAAAAAACAACAAATACCTTCAGGTTATTGGGTGTTTTTTTTCACTTGGAAGATTTACGTATATTTATTAATTTTGCATTTGTATGGGCAAAGCCACATATTTGTAGACATTTAAGCAGCTGAGAATTGCATTACTGAAGCATAGCTGCCAAGTTTTCCCTTTTCTTACGAGGAAGCCTATTCAGCATAAGGGAATTTCCCTTTAAAAAAGGGATAACTTGGCAGCTATGTACTGAAGTCCCTGTCCCTATGGAAAGAAAAAAATGGACACTAATGTGTCACGAGAAATGGCAATATAGAAAAGCCAGTGGGTAAACATTTAAGACCTTCTGTGACACTCTATAATGGACCTTTAAGGTGGCCATTGAACAAAAGAATTTCAAAGTGCAACGAGAAATAGTGGAATTACAATATATCAAGAGGCTCCATGCTACTACTTGTCAATTAAGCACACAGTTTTTGTGTGGGAATGTGTGTTCATTAGGTAATTTCACCAACTGTGCCTTTCTGGTTTTCATTTCCTTTTGACCTTACACACACACACACATATATAAGCACCTGCAGCTTGGGATAACACTTTGTGCACTTGATGCAGTGGACTGTACCAAACGAAAACTCATGCTAGAATAAATATGTCCATCTTTAAGGTGCCACAAGACTCTTTGTTGTGTTTGCTGCCTTTGTTGTGTCATAACATGGCTACCCCTCTGAACATTAAGAATGGTTCTTTCCTTTTGAACTAAGTCAAGCAGGAGAAAGGATGAAGTAGAAGGACTGTGTGTTAATACCCCACATTCTGTAATGTTGGAAAGCTAATGAAAATAGTAAGGAATAGCAGAAGAAAGATAAGCTTAAATCCGTGATCTACCTGACAGCTAATGTGACTCAGGGTTAAGTGTTTACATTCAGTGCATATGCTAGGCTCAAAAGCATGGGTAGGTAGGTAGGTAGGTAAGTGAATGGGTTGTCATAATATTTTACTAGCTGTGCTTTAATCATTCTGCTTAAGTCACTGCAGCACTTTCCCCCCCCCAAGCATCAGCAATATTTAAGATTATGTTAGATTTCTCAAATAATGCAGCAGTGATTAATTTTTCAGCAGTGTGTGCTGACATCTTGCCCACTGAGACGAAAGAAGTAAAATGTGACATCAGGCACAGCTGCTGACTTCAAAATCCCCATGTACAGGTGACACTAAGCTCTCTTCCTCATTGATAATAAACACCATTTATGGTGAAACTTCATTTTCGTTAACTTGGATAAAATAAAATTCTCCTTAGGGAAACAGGATGAAAGTTGAAAGTTGTTGCTTTGCAAGGCACTTTGTAGATCTTTTGGCAGTCTGCTGTGCCGTCATTCTGAGATGAAGGTCATGTCTCTAGTGGGTCTGACGGCTTATGTGAACATGTAAAACATATTCTGTTTTAGGAAGGAGAGGGTGAGGGAGGGCGTTCTTTTTCTTTCTTTTGTTATTCAGGAGTTGTTCAGGTTACTAGTTGCTAGTAGAAGCTTAGGCCCAAAGTAGCTAGGATGTTAGTGCTTTTAAAATGCAAGCTGCTTAAAACACCCCCACAAAAATTCCCAGCGTAGGGTCCCTGATCTATATTGGGAATCTAGTGTGGAAGCTAGGGAGCTTTACTGTAATTGCTTTTCCATTCTGGACCCTACCCTTCCATTTTTTGCAAGGGGAAAGTCTTATTTGCTTTAGTGAGAGCTTTTTTCCCTATGGAAATTGCTCGCATATGAGGAGAACTTTTGGCTTGGAGGCAGGGGGCAAAGGGTTAAAGCCACACACACACACACACACACACACACACACACACACTTACCCTTACCCTTTCAGTTAAGCTGCTGCCTTTGTTGCCTTGGCAGTAGTACAGGGAATATAAGAAGGGCTCTGCTGGGTTATGCCAATTCCCATCACTCTGTTCTTGATGACCAGCCAGATCCCTATGGGCAGCCAGGAAGTGGGACATCAGTGCAAAAGTACCCTCCTCCTTTGTTATTCCCACCAGATGGCATTCAGAGGCATTCAGTGTGGATTTAGCCATCATGCCTATCAGCCAAATCACCCACCTCTCTGAGCAGCAAGAAGGGTTGTAGGTCTTACCCAGCTTTGGAAGGAGATCACTGGCATTTTGTAACATTGGTGAGTATTTATTTACAAACACGCATGTTGAAGATAGGTGGAGGTTCACCTGGAACACTCATACTTACTCCCCAAATTCCAAGGTTCCCACATCAGATCTCCAGGGAGAAATCACCCCCACCCCCCAAAACATAGCTGCCAAGTTCTCCCTTTTTAAAAGGGAAATTCCCTTATGCTGAATAGGCTTCCTCGCGAGAAAAGGGAAAACTTGGCAGCTATGCCCCAAAATATTGCTAGCTTACAGAGCCCAAAGTCAGATCTGTTTCCCTGTCTTTCAAGTCCAGCTGCTGTTTGTGTGCAAATGCCTGGAGCATACCATGCTCAGTTAGGGTAGAGGGAGAGTAATCCCCCTTACAGGTATTATCTATTCTAGCCATTCAGAAGGCCAGCTGCTGAGAGTGGTAACCTTATCTCACTAACAAAAGTAAAGCACTTAGCAACTTTGCTAGGACTATTAACTTTGGCAATTTACTAAGACCAGTTCCATTAACCTTCTTCTGTCCAATGCCACCCCCTCAGTATTACAACAATATCCATGGGATGCTTGATGGCCATTTAGTGCTCTCATCCATCAAGTTTAACAAGTATATAATTAGTGTGCAATAAACAGAGTTTCTCTCCCTAAATGAGACCTTTACAAATTTCTGAAAGTGAAAGCCATTATCTTACTATTGACTCTAAATCTATTTAGACAGGTTTTACCTTTTATTACACGTTTAGAATCATTATTTTATTTACAATTTAAATATACCAAGATTCCAAAAATTATTTTAATTTTGAATTTTAACATTTTTTGTATATGATTTAAGATATACAGTATTTGAGATGTATAATATCTACCAGTATGTAAAATATATATACAAAATGTTGACATAATTCAGCATTCTATTAGCCGTGCTATGCAGACTGAGACTCGTCCCTTTCCTTAGTAAAAACAAATAAAAAGGGAACTATTCCTTTTAACTTTCTAAGAAGTGAGATGGTTGTTGCCTCCTTGACATGCTCTTTTTTTAGGGTCAAAGCACTACATCAGTAACTGTAGATTCAGTAAATCTGACATCTAATTGTTCTGCAAACAGTGCTGGATTTTTGCTGGCCTGCATATTATTTGAAGTGTTTGTTGTTTGGGTTCAGTCTTTGAAGTTCCTTGCCTACGGTGCTTTGATCTACTCCTTGTAGTCTGCAGTAATAAAAGTTATGCTTTATCTCATGGCTGGGTGTATGATTGCCCTTGATATTCTGTAGAAAGTCAGAGTAAATGATGGTACATCGCCACCAAGGACTACAGCTTAAAGAGATCCTATACAGGTCTTTTATTTCATGCAAAGGACATTCAAGACCCTTTCCCTTAATTTCCAGCTTTATCCTTTCATTTTCTTTTTCTTTAAGTAAGTCTTTATAGTGCCTTTACTTCTAGTTCTTTTAATTGTGGGGGTAGTGTTTGATACAATGGGGATTTATTTGTCCCATTGTGAACCCCTTTAAATCCTTGGATGTGCTTCTAATAGAGAAGTTATGGTAGCCTGTTGCGTTATGAAACTGATGGTTTTGCAAGTTGCTGCCTCCATTGGGGCAAAAGTACAACTAATATGTGAACCACAAAGATACAGCTCATAAACTAGAACATAAGTTGATACATGGTGCAACTGGCTACACGTAACACAGGTTCCCAACATGCATCACAATGTAACAGATCACGGTAAGAATCAAAGCTTAGTTAGCATAAGGTTACCAGATTCCCCCCCCCCAATAAATCTGGGGACACTTTTCAACCTCAATGGATTTCGTATGGGACTGATTTGTAAATCCAGGGACTGTCCCCGGGAAACGGGGACGTCTGGTAACTTTAAGTTAGCAATGCTTATTGCGCATGTGTATTAAACATGAAATGAGGTAATGATGTACATGATTGGTGAAAATTGAAATCCTTTGTTTGAAATGTTATAAATACCACCACCCTGACCATTGAGCGGGGTTGATGCATGTTGCGGTTTTGCGAAACAATTCAACTGTAACCCATTGCTTAGCAATAAACAACAGTGGACTCCTAACTCCTCTTGTCTCTGAGTTTTATGGGAGTAAACTCAGAAGATAAGTCATTTTTGGCTCACACCACCATTACAGTTTAGGTAGGGCTGGATCCTGAGAGGCAGGAGTGAAAGGAACTTCCTGCCACCCACTTCACATTGCAGGCTCTGTGCCTCTTTAAAGCACTCTCCTAAAAATTGGGGGGGGTTCCTCTGGAAAGTATGATATGGGCATTGGGATGATTAGGGGAGAGGGGAGTTGTGCAGAATTGAGCAGAGGTACCTTGCTCAAGGGGGAGCATCTGGAACAGTGTTTTGGAGCAGAAGTCAGCCCTACTGAACATTTTCCAAGATAATAATGCCCACTCACATTATAAAGTGCTTATAACTCACCTACTCTCAGCAGCTAGAAACATCATAGCCACTGGAAAGACCTGTCAGGAATGAACGTGGACCACTGGTACCAAATCACATGGGAAACAGCCTTACTAGAAAAGCTAACCAACAGACTGAAAGTGAGACAGGGACAAACAGAAGAGGATGTCTTCACCTCGGTTTGGCTCCCCTTTATCACACACAGCTCAACAAGACAACAACAAGAACCCACTGACAACATACAAATCAATATGGCTTACTTTACCCAACATTCCCACCCCACCCCATAAATGATGCAGACAACTACAGACAACCAACCACACCCTGGGCTCCCCCAATCCCTCTCACTACCAAGGAAATGTAACATGTGAATAGAAAGAGAACCTATCCGGCTGACACTGACATAAAACCCCACACTATATAAAAGGATATAAGTTTCACCACCACCCCTCCTTCCCCCTCCTCTTACCCGACCTTATACTGTATACAACGCTAATGTCTCCTATCGAATGTAACTGTATACGTTAGAAGAAGAAAGAAAAGAGGGAAGAAAAAAAGGGAAGAAAAGAGAGAAAGTCCCTTTCTATGGCCACCTTCCTTTCATTTTCAGTTATTATAATCTAGTCCGTATTTCTCTTTCTCCTAAGTTTTCTGAGTTACAATCATACAATTGTAGAGTTGGAAGGAACCACCAGCACTGTCTCATCCAACCCCCAGCAGTGCAGGAATCTTTTGCCCAATGTGGGGCTCAGACCTATGAAGAGTTTGGATTTGGTATCCCCCTTTATCACTACCCAAAGGAGTCTCAAAACGGCTAACATTCTCCTTTCCCTTCCTCCCCCACAACAAACACTCCATGAGGTGAGTGGGGCTGAGAGACTTCAGAGAAGTGTGACTAGCCCAAAGTCACCCAGCAGCTGGATGTGGAGGAGCAGAGACGCGAACCCTGTTCTCCAGATTACAAGTCTACCACTCTTAACCACTACACCACACTGGCTCTCAGTTTGGCCCTGAGATTAAGAGTCTCATGCTCTACGACGGGTAGGCAACCTAAGGCCCGTGGGCCGGATGCGGCCCAATCACCTTCTCAATCCGGCCCACGGATGGTCCAGGAATCAGCGTGTTTTTACATGAGCACAATGTGTCCTTTTATTTAAAATGCATCTCTGGGTTATTTGTGGGGCCTGCCTGGTCTTTTTACATAAGTAGAATGTGTGCTTTTATTTAAAATGCATCTCTGGGTTATTTGTGGGGCATAGGAATTTGTTCATTCCCCCAAATATATATATATATATATATATATATATATATATATATATATATATATATAATCCAGCCCACCACATGGTCTGAGGGACAGTGGACTGGCCCATGGCTGAAAAAGGTTGCTGACCCCTGCTCTACGAATTGAGCTATCCCAGGTATCTTCATGTTATATTTTACAGTAGCACCTTAGAGACCAACTAAGTTTGTCATTGGTATGAGCTTTCGTGTACATGTACACTTCTTCAGATATGAAGAAGCTCATACCAATGACAAACTTAGTTGGTCTCTAAGGTGCTACTGGAATGAAATTTTTTATTTTGTTTCAACTATGGCAGACCAACACGGCTACCTACCGGTACCTGTAACATGTTATTTTTGTAATCCTTGCCAATGACTTTGTATGCTGTTTCAGACTACTAACCACAGCAGTAGTATATCTCTTACTGATTTTTTAAAAATGTAAAGTTCATGTCTTTTTAAAAATCTTTGAGCTGATAACCAAGCTTTATCTACTAGAGCACTCAGTGATTTAAAGATCAGTGTATTCTGTTAAAAGATTGTCTTCAGTTGAGTTGATGTTCAAAGAAAAGTGAAGCCCGTTTGACTGTGTTTTAGTACATACTTAAAGCCTAATGTAATATTGTAAATCAGTATTGTAAGGAGGCTGCCTCTTCTGACACATATTTGAAGAGCATTGTATTATTAATGTCAACAAAATGACTGCCTTTAAAATATAGCTTTACAACACCATTTCCTTGTGCTACAGGTGGTTAAGACAGTCAATTTACAAAGAACAATTTATTCTTTTTTCATGCTGTTAAAGCAAATTGGGATGTAATTAGATTTATATACTGAATAATCTCATTTGCATATCCAATTAATTCTTCCTGTTTTAATTTGCTAAGGTTGAATTCACAATAGTGGTAAAAATAACATTTAAATTATCAAGGACTCAACTTATCTTTTGCTGTAATTCATTCAAGATGTTTCATTAAAAGTTGCTCCTGAGTATCCTTTTTCCCTTTCTTTTTCAATCTTGAAAGCTATTACACACCAAACAAGGTCCTCTATTATAAAAACATGAAAGGTCTCATTTAATCTGACCCAAACTAATGCATCATGCGTTATGTTATTTAAGCCATGCTGCTCTGTGTAATTGTAGCATAGGTGAATGCAGTGGCTCATTTCATTTAACCAATATTACATTCAGCTTGTCATTTTTTGTGCTGATAGTACAAGCAGGCCCTTACTGTGGGGACTCTCAGATGCCTTTGCTGAACAGCATATGCTTTCATAAACAAAACTAGTTTTCTCCTTCCAGTGGCAGTCCTATTATTTTAGGAGTGCAGGGTTGCTCTCCAAGCTTTGCTTCCTCTGTGCAGCTTATACGAAACTTTTATCTCCTGCTCTAATACATAGAACTAAGTCACATATTCAGAAAAGGGGTTAGGGCCAAAGCAAATTGGAACTTAGGCTCCAATACTTTGGCCAATTCATGAGAAGAGAAGAAAAGACCCTGGTGTTGGGAAAGATTGAGGGCTCAAGGAGAAGGGGACGACAGAGGACGAGATGGTTGGACAGTGTTCTTGAAGCTACGAACATGAGTTTGACCAAACTGTGGGGGGCAGTGGAAGACAGGAGTGCCTTGCATGCTCTGGTCCATGGGGTCATGAACAGTTGGACATGACTAAATGACTAAATAACAACAACAAAGAGATGAGAATCATGTTTCAATGCTTCCATGACCTATTAAAAGGATGACAGGGGAGGTTAACTTAGGGATATTTTCTCTCTTTGAAAATCTACATTTGTATTCTTCTTCCAAGAACAGGGAGTGGTTGGTTGTTGTTTTTTGGAGGGGGGGGGGGGTTTCTTGTACGTATAGAGACAAAATTGCAATGCAAAATCCTGCAAATGGTGAATAGCATCATCCTGTTCTCACTTTTTTAAAAAAACCCACTAAACTGCTAACAATAGCCCATTCCTTCTTTGGGAGTTTATCAATTTCTTCTGTCTTAAAGAGGGTGGTTTTTTAATAGGGTTTTTTAAAAAAAAAACATTTGGGGAATGTTTGAGATAAGAGAGATATGACTATCTGATTAGCCATTCACACAGTGCTTTGCTTTTTCTGAACATCCTGTGCAAAGTAAAAGGTGGTGTTTTTGTCCTCCTGACCCCAGCATAGAATTATATCTACAGTATGATTTGCGTCTTAAGCACATTTAACTTGTGTGATTTCAACTGTGTGCAGTTGAAGGCTGTCTGGTTCAAATCTCACAAGTTCGATGCGGAGCTGACATTAGAGCGTCTTTCTCGAGAAGCAAGACAAAGATTATAAGTTCTTTTTGTGCCTGATCTTCCCGATGCAAAAAGAGCTTTTAAGTTTTCTATCTTGCTTTCCAAGCAAAGCTCCTGTCCTCTTGCTGGGTCCGGGGTGCTCCTGCAAGATCTTTCGGGAATTCAGGTGGCCCTGGGATACTCATGCAGGGCTTCAGTTCCAAGGGTTTGAGTGCACGTGTTTTTGCATATATGTATGTGGAATCCTTGGAACCAAACCCTCATGTAAGATGCAATCATACTGTACAATGTAAAATGCACCATTAGTTGGAGACTGTCAAATAATAAAATTGTAGCTACTGTGAAATGCCTTCAAGGGTACAAGAAGGAGTTGGGAACATTTGACAACTACAATAGAGTCACAGCTGCCTGCTGCTTAGGTATATTCCCTCCCCTCAGTGCCTTCTTTGCCTGTGTTCACAAGTTTCAGCTTGTGAAAAGCAATTCCAGATCACAGGACTAATTTACAATGATTACTGCTGGTAAAATTTATAATATTATTCAGCTATTGAGTAGGTGAATAATGACTTCAGTGATGTTGAATTCATTCCAAATATTTTTCTGAGATAAACTGCAGCCTACTAATTAGCAGTTCGGCCCAAACACAAAAATCAGTTATTGCCATTAGCAGCACAGAAATAATATTTTAAATGGTGTTCCCACCCTTTAGCAATATATCCACTAAACTGCATTACTTTTTCCCTGTTATTGCATCTTCTACAAGTATGTTGTCTTGTATTTTGCAATAAAATGTATGTGTCCTAAAAAGTGCTCTTTCTAAGCTGTAGTAAGAAATGTTTTTATTGTGCTTTAGCCAAACAACATGAAGTACAAACAAGTAGCAAGTTAATAAAAGCCATAAATAGTAAATATAATTTCAGGGACCTCTCAGTGGTGGAGAGGGTTATGTTTACAAAGATTAGTAGGAATATTGCTACTATGCTTAGTAGTAAGGAATTAATCGCATAATGGATCCAACAAACAGGGTTTTTTGTGTGCAGATTAATACAGGGCAATACTTTAAAGCACATGCCTAAACTATAAACATGGCTTTACATTCTAACGTTAGGGAAGAGTCTTATGTATTTTTTAATAATAAAAAAAAGGTAAGCAAAAATGACCTCTCGCTCCCAAGCGTTTATTGAAAACTTGTTTTAAATTGAATACACAAGCCAAGATAATACAAGTTGTTTGATAAGAAACATTAGAGAAATCCATACATAAGGCTTTTTATTATAGGTTTATAACATCAATCTCTCCAGTGGGTAATGGATCTTGTAAATATACTCTTATGTAGGAGTCTCCTTGCAGGCTTTTTATTCATGCTGAAGTAAGCACAGCAAACTTATTTGCTGTCAGGGTACATTGAATTTAAGATTAGTATTTATTTTGGTTCTAAAGAGGTTTTGCTTTTGTAACTGGGAACTTGGATCAGCTGCATAGAAAGGGGGAGAAGCAGCTATGGGGAATACAGAAAGTAAATTAGTTTTCTAACTGTACTTTCATACGCCATTAAATCAACCCAACATGGGACCAGTGTTGTAAACTGTAGAAGTAGCTATCCCTTGAAAGATGCCAGCCAGGGTTGGGTAGGGTCGCATATATAGAGCTGCTGCATAAATATCAAGCCCATTTCCCCACTCCTAATCATGCAGATTAACTTTTTTATCTCTTGATGGGTCGCAACAGATTTATTTTCAGCAGACTAGCTGCTGAAATGGTATCTTTTACCTGTTCTTGCCCTGATCCCGCTAAAATTACGGTAGTTGCGACAAAAGTTCCACTGAAAGTGTGGGCATGCATTGTCTCAGGAGACAATGGAGGCGTACACCTTTAGGGATGACGTCAAGCTGTTGGAGGGTTGCAGCTTAAGGGTATCCAGCGCCGTGGTGCAAAAATCCCTCCGGTGCCCCCCCCCTTTCCCTCCGGCCTGAACTCACCTCTGGGAAGGATCACCTGCTGTACCCTGGCCGCAATGAGGAAGGGCGGGTGGCAGGCTTTTTTAAAAAAATAAAAATAAACATTTATTTATTTATAAATAAATGAAAGTAAAAAAAAATAGTAATAATAATGATGATGATGATTAAAAAGGTGGTGATAGCGGTGGCAGCGGCAGGGGCGGCAAGACTGAGGCTCCTCGCCTCAGAGGGGTGATTGCTGGCATGATTGCTGGGGGGGGCAGCGGCTCCCCAGACGGTCCACTGGGTTCCCCCGGCACCCGCGCAGTGGCGGCGGCGGTAGCTGCTGGGCGCCAACAAATTTAATAGCGTCGCATGAGGAGCTGTCTGGTGGTGCAGCAGCACCCCTGGTGGCCAGGCGCCCTGGCAGGAGGCGGGCCCCACACGCAATCACTTCCCTCCGGAAGGGAGGAAAGTCCTTCTCATCAGGGAGGAAAGTCCTTCTCATCAGCTGTCTGGCGCAGCAGCGCAAACATCAGCTGTCTGGCGGCGTGGCAGCGCCCCTGGTGGCCAGACGCCCTGGCGCATTGCGCCACCCAGCCCAGGCCTAGAGACGGCCCTGCCTGCTGTGGCTGTAGAGGTTGATAAGATAGAACCAGGTTTTGTTTCAGCTGGGGAAGATGAAGGTATCCGGTTGTGCTGCTGCAGTTGCGCCATGGTGATTCTTCTTTCTGCACTCCTCCCAGTGGTCATTTCTCCCCTCTGGTCACTTCTATGGATACACAACTTGACTGCCTGTCTCCAGGCACTGTGGTTGTCTTCAAGGGATTCCTACATGGGGTGTTGCCAGCATTCGCGCATCATTGGGGATCCTGACATCTTCCATTCTGTGGGCATGATCACGCCAGCATAGATATCACTGAGACAGGAGTGTGAGCTTTGGAGGAGTGCATCTTTGTTTGGAAGGCCACTTAGTGAAGCTTAGCTGGGCATCTAATATTGTTGAACGATGTATAAAGAATCCTTTTTGGTTGATGAGGAAACAAACTAATTTTAAACAGTAGTGGGGAGGCAGTGCTGCTCACCTGAACTCTGATTAGTTGCATCACTGTTTCTTACAGGGAAGAGCAGGCTGTGTCTGTTTCCAGAATTGGGAGCACCACCATGTCCTGGGTTACCTGGTTGTGCCCTCCCATTCTGACTCCATTTCCTGGGATAAGGAAGGACTTGCCTCCTGTAGCCCTGCACCCTGGTTTCAGGCTCCCCATGCTACCCTCCTGTTATCCCTCCTTGTACTGCTCAAACTGCCAGTCCATGCCACTACCCAGCAAGAATATACTAATAAATTTAACGTAATAAATTGTGATCACTCACGGCACCAGTCTGGCAGGGTACCTCCAACCTAATCATGTTTTCCAAGAGGAAACAGAACAATTTGCCTTCCACGTTGCCACAGTTTTGTTTCACCCATTTACTTTCTATGCTTGGTAAGGGCAATGAGCCACATCACATTTTAGAAATTCTCTGCATTTCAAGAAAAGAAGAGCAAACAAGCTGCTGTTTCAGGGGCACAAATTACTTGTTCCTGCCTTGAAAAGTAATTGAGGGGTGAACATTTCTGCCAACAAGAAAAGGGATATGGCCTTTTTCTTCATTGTCAGAGATTTCAATATGTTTTCATTTCATATGTAAAAGGTAAAGGGACCCCTGACCATTAGGTCCAGTTGTGACCGACTCTGGGGTTGCGGCGCTCATCTCGCATTATTGGCCAAGGGAGCCGGCATACAGCTTCTTGGTCATGTGGCCAGCATGACTAAGCCATGTCTGGCGAACCAGAGCAGCACACGGAAACACTGTTTACCTTCCCGCTTGGAGCGGTACCTATTTATCTACTTGCACTTTGACGTGCTTTTGAACTGCTAGGTTGGCAGGAGCTGGGGTGCAGGCCCTTAGTAAATTAGATTGACTATGGTCCAATTGGGTATACTTTGTCATCTGCACATGTTATATTTCATTATATTACACCTTCTTCTGAATTCCCTTTGATGCTGATGTAGATGGCGACGTGAAGCGCAGTTTGTTGAAGTGTTGATGCATTTTTCCTACCTAATCAAATACCTTTATTAGTTTTCAAGATCCTTTTACACCTTGTTTCTTCTGTATGAAAATATTCAATGAAGACATACTTAATTAAAAGAGATCAAACATACTGTCCTCTCAAGGCAAAGCCTAAAATATGAGCAAACACCAGCTGGCAGGGCAGGCCCTTAATGGTCCCTCAGTGTCATGTTTCATAAAAGTACAGATCTATAAAGACCCAGCAATCAACAGATGAACGCTTTCCCTGATTCTGGTCCTGTAGCATGTTTGTGAATCTCTTTACAACTGAACAGGAGGAGGAGGGTGCTATTAATTTATGTCCTGTCTTTTTTATTTCCATGGTGGAAATAAGTACACTGATGAACATGGCCAGTGCAGACTGGGCTGACGGAGGGTACCAGGGTGGCAGAGTTGGTCCGAAATATTTGAGAGGCTGTGCCCTTTCCTACAGACACTCTCAAGTGCTAAGGTCAGCAGAGGGGCCCCGCTGCCATTGGTGGTAGATAAGGAAAGGGCTTTCTCTCTCTAAGCTCCCCACAAAGGTGCTCTGACATCTTCGTTGTATAACTTTTGTCATATGCTGAAAATGCTGCTATTCTGGACATTGATACTGGAAATGTATAGATTTTAGATCCCACCTTATTCCCCCCCCCCCCGATTATAAATGGGTTTTAACTTATTTTAAGATCATAAGATTAGTAAGAAATAAATAAAATCTGGGTCCAGGGTAACAGCCATGTCCTTAAACTGCTTTGATGGGAACCTGTAGCTCTCCAGGTTTACAGTGGAACTTCGGTTTATGAACACCTCGGTTTACGAATTTTCGGTTTACGAATGCCGCGGACCCATCTGGAACGGATTAATTCACTTTCCATTACTTTCAGTGGGAAAGTTCGCTTCAGTTTATGAATGCTTCAATTCATGAACAGACTTCCGGAACCAATTACACCCATGCTTCGGGTTAAGTACGCTTCAGGTTGAGTACTCCACGGACCCGTCTGGAACGGATTAATCCACTTTCCATTACTTTCAATGGGAAAGTTCGCTTCAGTTTATGAACGCTTCAGTTTATTAACAGACTTCCGGAACCACTGTACTTAGTTTTTTCCCCCTCCTGCTCCCTCCAATCTGTCTCCTATAAAACATTGCTGCTTCTTGAATTTCACGAATTAAATACAGGAATAAAAGCACTCCAATTTGCCACCCTAAAAGTATTTTTTAAGTAGCGTGCTTCCTAGAGAGGACATAATGTGTTAGTTTATTTGCACAGTAAGTCACCCTGTAAGGGTGCACACCACACATTGCTGCTATGCATATCCCATCTTTTTTTAAAAAGTATGTATGTGTGGCATTCACACAGAGCCCCCCGGTCATTCCACGGACTATTGACCCTTTGCCACCATGTCTATTCTCTTCCACTGCCACCAACCAGGTTTTCCCGGTAATATATTCAGACTCAGTCAGGCTGTAACGTATTAACAAAGATTCCAGATTATTGTGAATGCAAACAAGTTTTAAATACTTTGAAACACTGTAATCCGATTCACTCTCTCTGTCTTCCCTGTCTCTAACTCCCTCTGACTGCTATGCCTCCCACCCACAAGAAACCAACCAAACTGTCTATTTCCAACTGTCTTCCCCACTGTCTAAACATCTGGCTAAGCCTTTAAAAAGCAGGTAGGCTTCACCTCTAGGCTTTTCTATTGGTCTACCTATTAACCCTCTCTCCCCCTGTACAGACATTTCCAAAAGAACGGGCAAAAGCCACAGTATGTATTTGAGGTGTTTTAAGAAATTAGTCTGTAAACTGTGTGTAGCGTGTCATCAAATTGAGCATAATCGTTAAATTTGAATATGTGAAACCCATTATTTTAATTGTAATAAAATTGCTAAAGCAGGACACATAGTTTGATTGCCCACTGTGATTTCTCTCCCCTTACAGAATAGAGGGGGGATTATATATTTCCTTCCCCCCCTTCTTAGTCATTTTCTTAGCTTCCATGGTTTCTAATTTAAAAGATTAGGGGGGTGGGGGTGGGAACAGGAAGCAGAGCACTATTTTCTTTTCTTTTCCAGACTGTGTTGTTGTTGAATTGCCTTGTTCTCACCTGGTAAGCACTGCACAGAGGCATAAACATTCAGAAACATTGTTGTATTAAGATTCCCTTGCTGTATTTCCATGTTAATGTTTCTTTCCCCCTGTGCTAATCCTACTCAAATACATCAAAGGATAACATTTATTACTGCCTATTGAAATTCAAGTCTGTGACTTCTGGTAAGAAACCAGAGACCTGCTGATTTACCTCCAAGTGTATACATTCTTTAGCTGCTAGGTTAGTTCACAAGGGCCACATTCACTGTTTGCAGAAATAAAACACACACACTTCTTACAAGGGCAATGAAAAGGCATTGTTATTTTGAAACAATAAGCTGCTCTGATTGGAATCTATTTTCCAAAGAAATATGCCAACTCCTGCACACAGGGTCTGCTCACATACATCCCTCATTAATGTATGATCTGGTCCCTATCTGTGAGCTGGTTTTATTTACCAGCATGAATATCTTCTGAGCTTTTCCCAACTTAGCATCCTTCATCATAACATCAAAACAAGCGTCTCCTCAAGGGAACAACTAGCTACACTTCATCTCCTGAGATACAATTATTTTGTGTTTATCCTTAATGCCCCAGGGGTGCGATGATGCAGGAGGCTCTCTCCACTCAGCCAAACACAATCACCTCTTTGCTTGTTACTGCTGTAAATACTAATTCATGCAGGTTTGCATCACACCTTAATAACCTTGCTAGTTAGCTAGCTGTGGTGAACAAAAAAAAAATTACTTTGAACTTAACTTGAGAATAAAGCCCTTCAAAAATTTATATGCAGCTGTGGTTGTAAATGCTAGGAAAGAGAGATGTAATCGCGGACCCTCCAAGTGTCCCTATTTTCCAGGGATGCCCCTGCTTTAGAGAAGCCGTCCTGGTTTCTGAATTGATCCTGGAATGTCCCACTTTTCGGATGTCCCTATTTTCATTGGAGGAATGTTGGCGGGTATGGAGTTATCCGACCCATGAGTGATCTGAAGGCAGTCCTGCATAGGGAAGGGTTTTTTAATGTTTAATGCTTTAGTATGTTTTTATATATGTGTGGGGTATAAATAGTAAAATTATCATTATGGAATGGGACATCCCTATTTTCATTGGATAAATGTTGGAGGGTATGGAGGGTATGTAATTGTGTGATCTCAAATGGGTACATGATCCCTTCATGATCCCTTCATGATCCCTTCATGATCCCTTCATGGATCAATGCCTTGTCGTGGCGAAGGGGCTTGAATAACTCAGAGAAGCTATGAGCTATGCCATGCAGGGCCACCCAAGATGGACAGGTCATAGTGGAGAGTTTTGACTAAACGTGATCCACCTGGAGAAGGAACTGGCAAGCCACTCCAGTATCCCTGCCAAGAAAACTCCATGGACAAAGACAACAGGCATATAAAAGTTATGACGCTGGAAGATGAGCCCCTCAGGTCAGAAGGCGTCCAACATGCTACTGAGGAAGAGCGGAGGACAAGTACAAGTAGATTCAGAGCTGATGAAGCGGCTGGGCCAAAGCCGAAAGGACACTCAGTTGCGGATATGCCTGGAAGCGAAAGGAAAGTCCGATGCTGTAAAGAAAAATATTGCATAGGAACCTGGAATGTAAGAACCATGAGTGGAGGTAAGCTGGATGTGGTCAAAAATGAGATGACAAGAATAAATATCGACATCCTGGGCATCAGTGAACTAAAATGGAAGGGAATGGGCGAATTCAGTTCGGGTGACTATCATATCTACTACTGTGGGCAAGAATCCTGTAGCAGAAATGGAGTGGCCCTCATAGTCAACAAAAGAGTGGCAAAAGCTGTAATGGGACGCAATCTCAAAAATGACAGAATGATCTCGATACGAATCCAAGGCAGACCTTTTAACATCACAGTAATCCAAGTTTATGCACCAACTACCGGTGCTGAAGAAAGTGCAATTGACCAATTCTATGAAGACCTACAACAACTTCTAGAAATGACACCAAAGAAGGATGTTCTTCTCATTACAGGGGATTGGAATGCTAAAGTAGGGAATCAAGAGATAAAAGGAACAACTGGCAAGTTTGGCCTTGGAGTTCAAAATGAAGCAGGGCAAAGGCTAATAGAGTTCTGTCAAGAGAACAAGCTGGTCATCACAAACACTCTCTTCCAACAACACAAGAGACGACTCTACACATGGATATCACCAAATGGGCAGCATCGAAATCAGATTGATTATATTCTCTGCAGCCAAAGATGGAGAAGCTCTATACAGTCAGCAAAAACAAGACCTGGAGCTGACTGTAACTCAGATCATCAGCTTCTTATAGCAAAATTCCAGCTTAAACTGAAGAAAGTAGGAAAAACCACTGGGCTAGTAAGATACAATCTGAATCAAATCCCTTATGAATACACAGTGGAAGTGAGGAACAGGTTTAAGGATTTAGATTTGGTGGACAGAGTGCCTGAAGAACTATGGATGGAGGCTCGTAACATTATACAGGAGGCAGCAACAAAAACCATCCCAAGGAAAAGGAAATGCAAGAAAGCAAAATGGCTATCCAACGAGGCCTTACAAATAGCGGAGGAGAGGAGGCAAGCAAAATGCAAGGGAGATAGGGAAAGATACAGGAAACTGAATGCAGATTTCCAAAAAACAGCAAGGAGAGACAAGAGGGTCTTCTTAAATGAGCAATGCAAAGAAATAGAGGAAAACAATAGAATGGGGAAAACCAGAGATCTGTTCAAGAAAATTGGAGATATGAAAGGAACATTTCGTACAAAGATTACCATAATCAAGGACAAAAGTGGTAAGGACCTAACAGAAGCAGAAGACATCAAGAAGAGGTGGCAAGAATACACAGAGGAATTATACCAGAAAGATATGGAGGTCTCATACACCCCAGGTAGTGTGGTTGCTGACCTTGAGCCAGACATCTTGGAGAGTGAAGTCAAATGGGCCTTAGAAAGCATTGCTAATAACAAGGCCAGTGGAAGTGATGATATTCCAGCTGAACTATTTAAAATTTTAAAAGATGATGCTGTTAAGGTGCTACACCCAATATGCCAGCAAGTTTGGAAAACTCAGCAATGGCCAGAGGATTGGAGAAGATCAGTCTACATCCCAATTCCAAAGAAGGGCAGTGCCAAAGAATGCTCCAACTACCGCACAATTGCGCTCATTTCACACGCTAGCAAGGTTATGCTTAAAATTCTACAAGGCAGGCTTAGGCAGTATGTGGACCGAGAACTCCCAGAAGTGCAAGCTGGATTTCGAAAGGGCAGAGGAACCAGAGACCAAATAGCAAACATGCGCTGGATTATGGAGAAAGCTAGAGAGTTCCAGAAAAACGTCTACTTCTGCTTCATTGACTATGCAAAAGCCTTTGACTGTGTCAACCACAGCAAACTATGGCAAGTTCTTAAAGAAATGGGAGTGCCTGATCACCTCATCTGTCTCCTGAGAAATCTCTATGTGGGACAAGAAGCTACAGTTAGAACTGGATATGGAACAACTGATTGGTTCAAAATTGGGAAAGGAGTACGACAAGGTTGTATATTGTCTCCCTGCTTATTTAACTTATATGCAGAATTCATCATGCGAAAGGCTGGACTAGATGAATCCCAAGCCGGAATTAAGATTGCCGGAAGAAATATCAACAACCTCAGATATGCAGATGACACAACCTTGATGGCAGAAAGCGAGGAGGAATTAAAGAACCTTTTAATGAGGGTGAAAGAGGAGAGCGTAAAATATGGTCTGAAGCTCAACATCAAAAAAACCAAGATCATGGCCACTGGTCCCATCACCTCCTGGCAAATAGAAGGGGAAGAAATGGAGGCAGTGAGAGATTTTACTTTCTTGGGCTCCTTGATCACTGCAGATGGTGACAGCAGTCACGAAATTAAAAGACGCCTGCTTCTTGGGAGAAAAGCAATGACAAACCTAGACAGCATCTTAAAAAGCAGAGACATCACTTTGCCGACAAAGGTCCGTATAGTTAAAGCTATGGTTTTCCCAGTAGTGATGTATGGAAGTGAGAGCTGGACCATAAAGAAGGCTGATCGTCGAAGAATTGATGCTTTTGAATTATGGTGCTGGAGGAGACTCTTGAGAGTCCCATGGACTGCTAGAAGATCAAACCTATCCATTCTTAAGGAAATCAGCCCTGAGTGCTCCCTGGAAGGACAGATCGTGAAGCTGAGGCTCCAATACTTTGGCCACCTCATGAGAAGAGAAGAATCCTTGGAAAAGACCCTGATGTTGGGAAAGATTGAGGGCACTAGGAGAAGGGGACGACAGAGGACAAGATGGTTGGACAGTGTTCTCGAAGCTACGAACATGAGTTTGACCAAACTGCGGGAGGCAGTGCAAGACAGGAGTGCCTGGCGTGCTATGGTCCATGGGGTCACGAAGAGTCGGACACGACTAAACGACTAAACAACAACAAATGGGTACAAATCTTCAGGGACTGGTAGATTGAATCTGCTGTGTGAAACCATTGTTTAGATTTGGGTTGGAGGGGAACCCACTGTCCCTGGCTGCTTTGCAAGTCTTGTTCCCAGTCCTGCTAAAGTAATACTCTTTCAGTTGCAAGCAGGGAACCGTCATCATAGGAAGCTGCCTTATACCAAGTCAGACTATTGGTCTACCTATGTTAGTATTGTCCACAGTGACTGACAGCAGCCCTCTAGGATTTCAGACAGGGCACATTCCTAGATCTACCTGGAGATCTCCAGGCATTGAACCTGCAACCTTCTGCATGCAGAATCCTGTACCGCTGAGTTAACAGCCCATTTATACCGTGTTTCTCCTAAAATAAGACGGGCCTTAAAAATAAGCCATGGCAGGCTTTTCATGAGTAGAATAAATATAAGACATACCCCGAAAATAAACCATACCAGGTAGTGTTGGGAGCAGGTCTGGATGGCGCTTCCGTTACGGTAGAAAAAGGACGATGCCTGCCGGTGCAGCGCGAAGCCCCGACCCAGCAGGACCCAGAGAGAGTTGAAGCCCTGGGACCCAACAAGAGCCTCAACGCGCGCCACGCGAAGCCCCAGCTTTGGCGCGCGCTGTGCAAAGCCTCAGGACCTGGGAGGACCTGGCAGCAGGCTCAGCGGGCGGCGCGCGAAGCCGCAGGACCTGGCAGGAGCCGGAGCCGGCTACGTGAAGCCGACACCCGGCGGCGGGCGGCGCGCGAAGCCGCAGCAGCTGGCAGCAGCCTCAGCCAGCTGCGTGAAGCCCGGGACCCGGCAGCGGGCGGCGTGTGAAGCCGCAGGACCCGGCAGCAGCCAGCAGCAGCCTCAGCCACGCCATGTGAAGCCGTTTGGCCGCGACGGAACTGAGTCTGGGATCGAATAGGAGGGTGAAAAAAAACCCCAAATTTGATTCAAACGCAGAGGGGGAAAGGGAATTCCTAAGGCAAAGGGTTCCCGAGAGACCTACGAAGGAAAATTTCGAGGTTTGAGGGGCAAAGCGGCGCAGAAAAGGGCTATAAATTGTGTTGAATACAGCAGTGAAGAGACGGAGCCCACGCGCTTTTGAGATACCCTCCCCCTGCGTTTTGCCTCAAGACGGAACTCTGTATGTCGGCAGCTACTACAAAGACAAGAAAATAAACTTGGAGTAAGGCAAAACTAAGAACTTTTTAAAGGAAAACTTTTAAAACCTTGCTATAACAAAGAAGAGTCTGGAGGGGAAAATAAAAAAAGGAGCTTACTCCTGCACCAGCAATCGCTAGAGCTGCGAAAAAGAAGCCGTGGGGAGCTGCAGGAAACATGGTAAGAACCCAGAAATCCAAGCTACAGTAAAGAAAGTGAAGAACCCCCCCCCCCTGCACCCTAAGCCTGATCTGGAGGTACCCACATCCTTTGGAAGGGGAAAGGATCAGGCTGTAAAGCGCAGTTGAGACAACGAAGGAGGAGGAGGGGTGTGGAGAGCGGACATTTTCTGGATACAAACTATCCGCTTCTGCTACGCTCGGCTAGAAAGGGCTATAAAGTATCTGTTTTTGTGACATTCAGTCAGGAAAGGGCTACAAGAAGACAAAGAAAGCCCTACTGAATAGAGTTTAAGAAGGAATTAGGAGCTTTTAACTAATAAATAAAAGACTGACGATACGCAAAGGAACAGAAGGAAAGAAGGAATAAAGATCCAAACAGGAGAGAAAGGAATATCGGGGAAGGACAGCGCTGGGGAAAGGAGGAAGAAAAAACAAAAAGAACCCAAATAAAACAGACTTTTTAATTAAAGAAGATCTTAAATAAAAAGGAATAAGCACATGTAATGGCTTATTAATAATGCTGTACCCTACTTAGGTACCGTAATAAAAAAATAAGACATCCCCTGAAAATAAGCCGTGGTGTGTTTTTTTGGAGGAAAAATTAATATAAGACGTGTCTTATTTTAGGAGAAACACGGTATATCCATTAGTTGTGCCCAAAGTACATGTGATGTCTGCATGGCACATTCTTCTGAGTTGGAAATGTCTGTATAGAAGGGTGATGCAAGGCACTGCCTTGTGCTTCCTTCCTTCCACTTTCTTCACTTGCGGTAGTTGGTCACTAGATATTGCACAAGAATGTCACACATAAATAATGCCGTGTCCAGTTCTAGGTGCATAGAATAAAGTCACATGCTTTGATTGGCAGAAGTCCCACCCTACCTGATGGTGAAAGCTGTTGTGTGCATACCACGGGCCCTGTGTGCATACCTCACATTGTTGCTCCTCACCTGGTTTAAAGACTCAGGCTGCAATCCAAAGCTCCCCTCTCCTTCACTGACAACCAAGGCAAGGGGTAGGCAGCAAGATCACACTGTTGCCTAAAACTATGACAGGTGTGGAACAAATATGTGGAACCTATAGTGCCATTTCCACAGATTGAAGTGGTGAAGTTAGCATATATGGGGCAGTGGGCATATATATGGTGGTGGGCAACAGTCAGATTGCTTATCTGGGAGAGCTGGATGAAGGGGAAACCTCCGCCCACTCAGTCCACCCCCACCCACCCCCCATCAAGCATTCATGACATTGCTGTGCCACACATGTATTGCATCATTCATAAGCTTTCGTGAACTGCAGATTATCAACATTTCCAAGTGGGTAGTGACAGTTATACACACACATAGTGGTGGAAAACTGCCCTACGTCTGATTATATATGCATACTGAACACAGATATACCATGTGTGTTTTCATCTATTTAAGTTAATAAATATTCAGGCTGTAGTCCTTTTCATACTGCGAATAAGTTCCAGTGAATTTAGTGAACCTTATTTCTACTCAGTGAATCACTAGATGTCAACCAGCCCACAGATGTGAATAGATAAGTCTAGAGCAGGCATGGGCAAACTTGGCCCTCCAGCTGTTTTGGGTCTACAACACCCATCATCCCTAGCTAACAGGATCAGTAGTCAGGGATGATGGGAATTGTAGTCCCAAAACAGCTGGGGGGGCCATGTTTGACCATGCCTGGTCTAGAGACAGCTCATCTCTGGTAGGTAGAACATTTTCTTGACTTTGCTGTAAGTCTAACTGGCTACCTTGAGAATTTGACCAGGTTGCTAGCATTATTTGTGAAACTGTGTATATTCAGGCTGTGTACAATTAATGTATACAAACATAGCTCCTTTACAGGCTGTTCTGTAATGTCAATATGTATGTGATAAATATACAAAACTTATATTCTTTATGATCTAATTTATTTTAAAAAAAATCAGCACATGTTTCAGTAGTTCTGAAGAGCACCTTTAGTACAAAAGAGCCAGGCTGGTAGACAAAGGATTACCCTTACAGTGGGTTTGGATTGAAGCTCCCTATTCTGCTGATGAATTCATAAAACATATGTCACAGAAGCATTACATTTGAATATACTCTCTTCTGCTTGTTGCAATAGCATGCAAATGAAACGTTGAACAGTGCCAAATGAAAGATTAATGCTATAGTCAGTCATAAGCTAAAGGGAAGAGGAACGATCTGGTGGCTCCAAAAAGAAAGAAAAAAGCTTTAGATAGATGGAGCTGTTGATGTGAAGTATTCGTAAACTAAAATAATACAGAATGGATAATGGGAAGATGGGTGGTTTTGAGAAGAGAGTTTGGCTATACAGAGAGTCTATGGAGGGTTTTGTAAGTCAAGGCAATAATTTTGAACTGGATTTAGAGATGAATAGGGAGCTACTTATATGCTATGCATGAACAATGCTAACCTTTTTCAACTCTTGGGCAGGGAACCTTATGAAAAGTAGTTATTGGAATCCACTAGCAAAATCCATAGGCTTGCTAATTTGCCTATGTTGAAATGTATTAAGGTGCAATCTTAAGCACACTCACTAGGAAGTACAGGTGAAACTTGGAAAATTAGAATATCGTTGAAAAGTGCATTTATTTCAGTAATGCAACTTGTTATTTTTTATTTTTCTTTTAATTTTTACAAATGCTTTCTTTTCGAAATTCCACAGTAATAAAACAAATAGATACAATAATACAAAAATGAACATTGCTATTACATTTCATTAATTACATTCCATTTATAATTGACCCGCCTAACGACAAATAATTACAATTACAACAAATAAAGGCTTGACATATCTTGCTTTGCATGTCATGCATCTATCTCATATATTGGTTTCACCTTTTAAGTTGCATTACTGAAATAAATGCACTTTTTGACGATATTCTAATATTCCGAGTTTCACCTGTAATTGCCATTGAATTTAGTAGGACTTATTTTTAAGTAAACATGCTTAAGATTACACTGTTTACTCATGTAGTACATGTCCATTATTCATTTCTTATATAAATATTTCCCATCTCTCCTTCCCAGTCATAAATTATGACAAGTGCAGATTGTGAACTTAACAGGATGACTTTTTAATTATCTTAATGTATATTTCCTCAAGATACTTTAGTCAATTTTATGAATATTAGAAAGCAAACAAATACTTGCATTTTCTTCTGAAATATTGGAACTTGAATATCTTTATTCCTTTGCAGTCAGGGATTGGGGGCTATATAAAATTAACCTTGGGGAATATGATTACTGTGTCTAATTTGCTCTTTAGAGCCCAAGTGGTAGACATAAAGAAACTTTTTTTAAAAAAAATCAGATTGGTTGGATGGTCAATTATTCTTTTGCCTCTTCCTGGAATAAGAGGCCTCTCTCACTGCTTGAGTCACTGGATGTATTTTTAAAAACTTAAGCCTCACCTGCTCTATAAATTTAAAGTAATATCATATCACTTGAAATTGCCATGTCTCCCCCCAAAGAACCCTTGTTAGGAGCGCTAAGAGTTCTTAGGAGACCCCAATTCTCCTCACAGAGCTACAACTGCTATAGTTCCCTGCTAAGAGGGATTGGCTCTTAAACTATTCTGGAAACTGAGGAAGGGACAGGCTTAAAACTCACAGTTCCCTGGAATCTTGGGGGAAGCCATGACTGTTTAAAGTGGTGTGATACCGCTTTAACTGTGTGTTACAGGTGGGGCATTTTTCCTTGCCCAGCAAATGCCTTGATTTATCAATTTCCCAATTGCGCTCCTATACCGTTTGCTCTTATACTTCATTATTCAGTTACACAGATTATTGTTTTTAGATACAGTTTGCGTAGCTCCTCATATCCAATTCACAAATGCAGGTAAGTAGTATGGTCACGTATTGAAAACACAACTACATTTACATCTGGATATGGCATACTTTGGGAGACCCAAAACTGCGATATGCGTCTTCTGGGACATGGTTTTTAGGGGCCAAGAGCACAGCACAAGAGCACGTGAGATTGCAGCACTAAAAATGGCCGTATGAAATAAAAATCTTGCATGAAAAAACGGGGTGCCCCCCCCCCCCCGGGCACTTGGCAGATATGATATGGTAAGCAATTAATATTAATGTTCCCCATTGGCTCTCTCAATTTTTATGTGTGGTTGTATTCTTTTTTAAAAGGGGGGAATTACAGTGATGTGGTAAAAATTCTTGAGATTGCATATACTTCACATATACAGATTGCTGTGTGTATAGAGCAGCCTTCACATTTTGGGGGGTGTTCCTTCGCTTATACTCCCCATTATGCCAGACCAATGAACATGCTGGCTGGGGCTGATGGAGATTGTATTCCACAGCATCTGGAAGGCACTGCATTGGCTACCCTTGGTTTAAATGCAGAAAGGCTACCTTCAGTATGTCATTTTATAATAATCCAGATATACGTTCTGGTGGAAATAGGTCATTGTCATTGATTTATATACAGAAAGCTTTATTGCTTTTTCTCTGGCCTATTTCTTTTCTCTATATCCTGTAAGATCAGAGAGTAGCTCTTAAAGTACATTTTTTAAAAAGTCTACTCATATGATCTGGAACAGGAAGAAAGATGTGAAAATAAGTCAGTTTCTTCCAATTATCTCGGTTTATGGTGCATGATTTAGAAGTTTAAAGTTATACCTATTTTTGTTCAATGGGGATCTTTTTTAAAAATGCAATTATAAACTTAGGTAATTATTAGAATCCATGTTGTTAGTCCCCTGAACTAGGGTGAGATGAGGGGATAAAGTCAAATATCAGCCTGTGCACATTGAAATAATTGTTGTAGGCCCATTAACTCTAATTCTGGCACAGGCCTTATTCTCAGCTGACACACTGTAAATTGGATCCAGAATGTAGTCTCCACTATGGTCACATCCACACCTTAAATTTAAAGCACATTGCTTCCCCCAAATAATTGTGGGGATGTGTGTTGTGGAATAGTAACTTTAGTCATTCAGTAGAGACCAGTGTGTGTGCTAATCTGCTAGTAATATTGTGCCTGAAACAGGAATGGAGGAGGAAGGAGAGCCAACACAAAGTGATGGAATGGAAAAGAGGAAACAGCTTGCTGCCCAAACATTTTGAAAACAGGTGGGGTGGACATCCTGTTTGCCTGGGCTGGAGTGGCTGGAGCAATAAGGTTGCAAAGCTGGCACCCCCACAGCATCACCTCTGCCATATACTGGGACTAGGTGGTGGCAACATGGTCAGGACAACATAATGGAGCCAGTCAGTGCTTCCACCAGTAGTCCTGTGCCACCTCGACCTCACCACTGTGCTGCTCTGTCCTCACACTTTTGGTAAGGAGACTAGTTCTTCCACCTACCATTATTGTGTCTCACATGGGATGTGGAATCAAGAAATGGGAAAAGGGTGTCTGTTCTGTGGCTGAAATGGGGGTGCTATTGGGAGCTTGCCCTCCAAGCTTGAGAAAGGTAGGAGAGGCCAGGAGGGCTCAACTGCAGCCTGTTATTTACTCTTCATCTGTATCCTCATCTTGGAAGTGTGAGGGGCTGGTTGAGGGGTCACAACAGAGATTGTATCTAACAGTTAAAGGGAGGAGAAGGTGCAAAGCAGAAGCTGGCACAGACTGAGGATGGCTACGCTTTGCTTTTGCCTGGATTAGGGTCACACTTACAATGCTCTTGAGCCACTTTTAAGGAGCCGCTTTCACAGAGTTCACTGTTACCTCTTGTATGTATATTGCCAGGTTGTCCCTTTTTATGTACTCTAGAATTGTATCAGAGATGGGCGGTTGCCTGATCAACCTTATTGGATTCTGCCCCAGAACAAAGCTGTGACATGGCATCACTTGGTGGCAGATTGATGCCTAGGGACAGAGCAGCCAGATGAATTTCTTTCTTGGTGTATCCCATCTCTTGTCATGGCCAAAAGGACATTCTCCTCCTATGCTTTCTGATTTCACCTGCCTTGTGTTTTGTGCCATTTGTATTTTGGGAGTTCAGTGCTCAATACCATTCAGGTTTCAGACTGAGCACAAGGAGCCCCTTACTTCAGATATAAATCAGTTTCGGTTTGCTACCTCCTGGTCCCAAGGAAGGAGGTGTCGCTACTCATGCCCAGAAATAAGTTAAAAGGCAACATGTCCCATTCTCTTACTGCTCAACATCTTTTAACTGCATAAAATCAGTGAGTTGACCTAAGATACAAGCATAACTTCATTAAAACTGAGTAAGGATTGAGAACTCTTCCCCTTAATGCCTACTTTTCATTCCTCCTGAAAATTAATTCACACATCACTGATTAAAAGCATCGGTTACTTCTTTGTCCACACTTCTTCTGAGGTTAAGGTACAAGTGTGAACAAGGCTGTTGTTTATTTTATAATTCAAGAATAAAAGCAGCTCATAACTGCAGCAGAGCACTGAGGATTAATATGGTAAGCTGCATATATTTAGAAACATTGCCACATCAAGGCAACACAAAAGCGTTTGTGATTGTGGTGGTTTTATTAATTTGGCAGCAGAGTGAAATGACTGCTCATGTGCACCGGCACTGTTATAAGATTGTCATCTGGTTTTAAATTGCCGCATCTGCAAAAATCACTTTATAAAGCCGGGCCTCCTGTAGCTGCAGACAAATTTGGGAACTAAATAGCAAGCGTATAAATAAAGGGACTAAATCAATAAATCAATGCAGCCTGCTTCTTTAATTGTGAAGTGAAGCACAGGAGGACTCTTCTGTTTTGACAAGTAGATCGTATGAAATGTCAGCACAGTTGCTTAGCAGTTATCCTATTATGATACTTAAGGAAAACACGGAGGCAGAAATGCATGGAAGCTGAAATGCCTAATAAAATATGCCAGGTCATTTACCCTTTAAAGTTTATAGCAGGGGTAGGGGAACCTGTGGGCCAAGGGCTACATGGGGCCCTTTGACTAATTTAATAAGAACAGTGAAAGCTGCCTTAGACTGAGTCAGACCATCAGCATTGTTGACACTGACTCTCCAAGGGTTTCGTTCAGCTCTTTTCATGCTGTAACTGGTGATGCCAGGGATTTAATCTGGGCCCTACTGAACTATGGTCCTTGCCCAAGGATAGCGGTGGTGGGGAGCATGGAGGGAGAGCAGGGATGGGAAGTGGAAAGCCAAAGGTAACAAATGAAGCAAGAAACGCAAGGTGCAAGCTTTCATTTCATACCTCTTACAGAGGAATTTTTGTCTCCTGAAACAACCTAATGGGCTGATAGGAAGAAGGAAAGAGAGTGAGAAGGGGCTGCAGAGAGTGGGGTGGTTGCAAAAAGAGGGAGGGAGAGATAGATAATGATAGAATTGTAGAGTTGGAGTCCAACCCCCTGCAATGCAGGAATGTCAACTTAAGCATCCATCCAACCTCTGCCAGAACGCCATGTTTGGCGCCACGTAACACCATCATGCAGATACGGCAAAAAGTGCACATTTTAAGAACACCATACATTATGAAATGCAGTTTTCTCTCATTCTCTGCTGTCACTTAAATTAGTTTCCAGGCCATTCTTTTAAGAGAAATTCATCAGACTGATTATTTGCAACCGTCTTCTATCTAGCAGGAACATCAATTTATCTACAGAATTAGCAGCAACTATTTTCTTATCCGCAAATATTTGTACATTGATTCTGCCTAAACCCTTCTTTAAATAGCAGGGTAGGAAGTTTGTGATTACTTCTGATGGAGTCTAAGGGCTATGTACACATCAGCGGCTTAAACACAGCAAGGTCATTTCCCCCTCCCTCCCCATTACATTTCAAGTTGTTGTTTTTATGCTGCACACACCAGAGATGCACATTACCGGATTGGTTTTCCCACACTGAAATTGTCATCTGCGCATGCATATGTTTTCTCTTTGATAATGCAAACCCCATTTGTCTTATTAATTCCACACACCAGATTCGAACATTAGAGATAAACCCACATACCCTGTGTCTGGGGTTATACGTGTTCTGGAAGGGATTATTCCCTCAACACAGAAAAGTAGTCTACAGATGCATGTGTCCCAAGCAAGAGTGATAGCACCTGATCTCACTTCCACTGTGAGCACTGTTGCTGCTTGTCAGGCTTTGGGAAATCATCTTTCTCCCCCATGGCCAAAAATGCGCAGATCAAACTAAAGAAATTCTTGCCATTTGTTGTTGTTGTTTAGTCGTTTAGTCGTGTCCGACTCTTCGTGACCCCATGGACCAGCGCATGCCAGGTACTCACTGTCTTCCACTGCCTCCCGCAGTTTGGTCAGACTCATGTTTGTAGCTTCGAGAACACTGTCCAACCATCTCGTCCAGTTAGTTTCTTTAATAAACACAGCAAAGGACAAAATAAAGTGTCTACCCAGAATGGCAGTGCTCCCAATTAGGCTTACACCCCTTCCATCCCTATTAATCTGTGTCACTCCTACCTCTTGTAATCTGAGTTCGTACCCTCTGTGCTTTCTGTTCTGAGACTTTCTGAGCTCTTCTCGACCTTGGGTTGAGTGGAGGAATGCTGTCCAGAGACTGTGAATCTGTTATCCCTCTCTCCCCCAGTGTTTCTTCTCCTAGTTGTTTCCCATCCAGTATTTCCCAGCTTCTGCCTTCTGAACTATGCCCCTCTGCAAACCACTGTTCCAACTCTATACTGTCTTTCTGCTTCTGAGAAGATGCAGGAGGAGCAGGGAGAGCAGGTGGCTCCCACCATTCCTCCTCAGTGCAGCCCTCCTCAGCATGGTCCGTGACACTGCTGCTGCTGTTCTGATTATTTATTAGATTTATTACCTGGCTTTAACCATAAGGTTGTTGGAAGTGAAACAGAAGGGTTCAATTAGGAAGTTAATATGCTGACAAAGAGTTAAGGGTGGGTAACAACAATGCAGAAGTACAATATTAACATAATTTACAGTTAGACGAATAGGATGGGTTCACATATATACATGTCAAAAAATAAGGGGGTAGAGGTGTGGCTTCAGCACATTTCAAAAGCTATATACTAGGATCACTTCTTGCATGGGGTTATGTTCTGGTGGGATAGTGTGTAAAGGCAAAACCATGTAAAGTCGGAATGACTCCACACGTTCAGTCTTACCTGATGAAGCTAGTGCAAGATCTCATGGGGTTGTCCAAGATCTTCTGCAGGCCTTTTGAGCTCGTGCAAGACCTTCCCATAGCCCATTGAACAAGGTGGATGTCTTTACAGCTCTTTCTGTGGTGTGAAAACACAGTGCAGAAAGAGCTTTTTAAGCTCTCTGTCTTTCTTTCTGGGCTATGGGAAGCATTTGTGCAGGTTCTGAAAGCTCTGCAGAGATCATGGACTGCCCCTTTTGATGTGTCCTGTGCTCTCCTGTTTTAAAAAATTCTGCAATTGCAGAAGTAAAATCCACTTAAGCTGTGATCTTACTGTGTAGTGAAGGGTCTGGACACACCTCTGTATGGAGTTCATAGCTTAGGTGCCACTACAGAGATTGCCATAGATGGTACTCCCATGTAAGTATTGATAGGATATTGCAGCCTTAGTTCTCTTCCCCCCACCCTCCATTTTTGGAAGACTTGATATTAAATAGTGGGTAGACGACACTGATTCTTCAAGAAGCTCTTTATTCGGAAGCCAGAACAGAACTGAACTGCATCGCTGAGCTGGCCTGCTTTTATAGAGGCTGGCTCAAACAATGTATCAAACATAATTCAAAGTTCCCTCCTAAAGTTCCCTCCTAAAACAACTGTCAAGGTCCTGAGGGAAAACAATATACACTAATACATAACACTTGATGTAGCAGACTAGTTTTTAAAAAACAGTCACTAATTTTAATGAGTGATGCCCTTCAGCTGTCTTAACCATTTTACTTCTTAGTTTTCTAGAACAGTTACTCTTCCCAAGGTTCATTTTTATCTTACAGAAATCCAGAGTCTCAATTCAGTATGCCTTTCTTTCCATTTATATTATAAAAAGGTATCTAAAATAAATTCCCTGAGCAGAAAACAAGGACATCTTTCAAAAATTATTTACACTGGATATAATCCAAAAATATTCTTCAGTTTAGTTATTAGCTTTCCCCCAAAGTGCAAAATATTCAATTAAGCCTTCTCTCAAATTGGCCATAACTTTCAATTAACATAAACCAAATTTCATTTTGCTAACAATATCAATCAGTGCATCTAACGAAGAGTTACAGCTGAAATGCTTCACCTTCTTACTTACATTTAAAGACTGGGCTTTATGTGTGCGTGCGTGCGTGCGTGCGTGTGTGCGCACACACACACGCACAGAGCAGGTTTCGACTGAATTAAATATATGAGACTATTTGCTCTGTCTTAAATGTGTGTGCAATAATTTCTTATTCATAAACAGCTCCAATTTAGAGAGCTCTGTCCCAGATAAAATCAACCCTTATGACTAGGGCTGTAAGAAGGCACCTGATCCCATTATCCCTGTATTCAGAGTGTGCAGCATTGTTTCCATTCCACTGCAGTTCATATTCCACCAAAAGTTATTTTATTCATCTCGCTGTTCACTGTGGCAAAATGACATTGTTGTTACATTATTCCATCCTATTCATTTCAATTCAAATGGAAAGGGGGGGGGAGATAACCAATTACCGGTACGTACTGCTTGTGAAATGAACACAAAAACAGCAACAGCTGCAAATACTGGTTGTATTTACTTGATTGATATCCGTTCTGGATATGGAACAAATAAACGAGCCCTAGCAATTGCCATTCCCATTTCCATCAGAGTTCTCTGAAATCCTTACTCATGACTAAAGTGGACCTCACAGGATAAACATGTGCCATAGTCTAATTTTCTTTTCAATGACAAGCACCCATAGAATAGTGTTGTTGTTGTTTAGTCATTTAGTCGTGTCCTACTCTTCGTGACCCCATGGACCGTAGCATGCCAGGCACTCCTATCTTCCACTGCCTCCCGCAGTTTGGTCAAACTCATGTTTGTAGCTTCAAGAACACTGTCTAGCCATCTCGTCCTCTGTCGTCCCCTTCTCCTTGTGCCCTCCATCTTTCCCAACATCAAGGTCTTTTCCAGGGAGTCTTCTCTTCTCATGAGGTGGCCAAAGTATTGTAGCCTCAGCTTCAGGATCTGTCCTTCCAGTGAGCACTCGGGGCTGATTTCCCCGAGAATAATAGAATTGTAGAATTGGAAGGGACTCCAAAGGTTGACCCAGCTGCTTTTCTGAGTGTGGGTGGAAAATACATTGCATATGAGAGGTAGTTCCGCCTCCTTGCTCTTGCTGTTGACCCACTCATATTTGTAGAATGCAGGAGGGTGAGTGCAGAACTACCACTGCAGTCTCCTCAGAAACTCCTGAGACCACCAATTCTTGTCAGTCCTGTGACAGGCCAAAAAGGAAGTGTGCTCTAAGCATCCCATACATTCAGAGTACAGACTGACATATTGTAGGTCCCCCCCCCCAAAAAAAATAACTAGAAGAAAATATGGGGAGATTTTGGGTGGTTTGGCTGATTTAAATATTGTGATACATGGGTATGTTTCTACTAGTCGTGTTGTTGAATATCAGGCTATTCTTTCCTCTAGGCTGTGTCCTGCTGCTTTTCCATCATGTTCATTATTTCGCTGAAGCTGTCTGTATTCATCACATAGTTGTCAATTTTAATTTTTAAGGAAATAAAACACATATGTGGTCACAGGATTTCAGCTTCTATGCATTCTCTGTCTCTGTGTGAAATCCAGAGAACAATTTTGTATCATTCATTCATAGCTGAGTGTCTGAATTATTTGCTCCAGATGGCCAACAGGTGCATACTGTGTAAGACTATTGTATTTAGTGTTGATTCACACCATCTGAGAATTTAACCCCCAAATGGGTAGAATAATGCACAAACTCTTTTCTTTCTAAAGGACTGTATCGGCTGCCGACTAAACAGATTATGAACTTGGTTATCTCCGCTATACAGTGGTAGTAATTAAAAGGGCTGGGGGGGGGAGGGGAGAAGAATAACCAGTTAAATAATGATAATTGTGCATTGTTGTCATTTCCCCATTTCCCCCTTTGTTCTGCTTTTATGCTGACAGCTGCTCTCAGAATTTCTCATTTTCTTTAGCCCATGTAATTTATTTTCTTCAAACCTAGTAAATGGGCTCTTTTTGTCTGGATAAGAGAAAGAACTTCGTTGTTTAAAAGACAAATATTAAAAGGTGCCCATTGCTGGCATTTTCAAATGCAGATAGTGACCTGAACTGCTGAACTGTCATCGTTTTGATGTAATTTCTCTTGCCCTCACCAAAAAAACCAAACCCCATCTACATATTCGGCACAGGTTTATTAACTTTCCATAACTAATACTTTTTTGTACCCCAAGTTCTTTGTGAGTGATTGCTATTTCTTGAGGCGGTTGAAAACACAAATGGACATGTCAGAAACAAAGGGACATATCCCTGCAGTTTTGCACTGCATTATGCAACTTTTTACTTTTTCCATCTTTCCCAAGCTAACTTGTTGAATGTAACAGTGACAAATCCCAGCACTACTGGACACAACTAAAGGACTTATATTCACAAGAATATAAGAAGAATGCTGCTGGGTCAGGTCAAAGGGTCAGGTCATCTAGTCCAGCATCCTGTTGCAACTGTGGCCAAAAAGATGCCTAAGGCAAGCCCACAAGCAGGACCTGTGTTCAACACCACTCCCCCCCCCCCTGTGGAGGGAGAACATAGTCATCATGGCCCAGTAGCCATTGCTAGTAGCCTTATCCTCCATGAATTTGTCTAATCCCCTTTCAGAGCCATCCAGATTGGTGGCCATCACTACATCTCGGAGGAGCAAATTTCATAGTGTAACTGTGCTGTGAGAAGTGCTTTCTTTGAATCTTCCAACATTCAACTTCTTTGGATGGACCTGAGTTCCGGTACAGTCATACCTCGGAAGTCGAACAGAAACCAAAGCATGGCTTCCAGTTGGCTTCAGGAAGCTCCTACAGCCAATCGGAAGCTGCGGAAGCCCCGTCGGACGTTCGGGTTCCAAAGAACATTCGCACACCGGAAAAATCACTTCCAGGTTTGCAGCGTTTGGGAGCCAAAACATCCGAGTACCAAGGTGTTCGGGATCCACTGTATGACTGTATTATGAGAGAGGGTTTCTCCCTCTCCACTTTGTCCCATACCAGGGATAGATTTCTGCATCTTATTCTACCTTTTATCGTAGCTTAAAAGCCCCAAATGTTGTTTGTCTCTCCCTACCTCTGCAGCCACAAAGCAACTGGCAATTGTACCTGAGCTTTATGTAATGATGTGTAGTTTCCTGGCTTCTCTGATAAGTGTGGTGTTGGCTGATTTCCAACTCTCTAGTAAGCAGACCAATTTTAGAGATAAATTGCATATTTAAAAATTGCAACAATTTCAGATTTAAGCTGTTTTAGAACCCTCAGGTGTGAGCTTCATGGACTCTAGGACTTGCTAAGTGTAATTTGTCGGTTATCATGACTTCATTATGCCACCTCTGTTTGCAGCTTAGTTCTGCTTAACCCACTCATAGTCACAGTACTTGAAATTGCAGTTCTGTTACTAATGAAGGTTTTATTCCAAAAATCACCATGCAGTCTAAACATAGATTTCAGGTTACATGGTTCAGTGGTTCAAAGCAAAGCTCGAAGGTAAATGGGGTAGACACAAGCTAGGATGTTGCCTCAACACCTGACAGACACATCCCTTTGCCCTGCTTTTGGAAACTTAAAGATTAAGGTTATATCCTGTGTACGCTTATTTGAGAGAAAGCTCCATTGAACATGGTGGGATTTAATTCTGAGCAACCATGCATAGGATATTGCTGGAAGATACATCTCCTCTTGCAACATCCATGGTGCCAAGTACATTCCCAGGTATGCATTAGAGAGTATGTTAGTGGTGTGTTGTTGAGACCTTTTCTAGCCATATATTCATACTTTGCTGAAATATCCTTCCAAAGGTCATAGCAAGAGTGGAAGTTAAGTACATCCAGATCAGTTTTGATAATAGTTATTTTCATTCACTTTTCTCAAAATCACCTTGAGCCTTTTTCCAACAGACGTTTTTGTTTTATTTCCTATTTGAGTCCAAAGAACATCTCTTTCTATCCACTTTCAGGACTATTATATTCATACAAAAGCAGCTTAGTGGTCATTTCTGTGACCCATTGACTAAAAGAAAGAAATATCTACTTTCATATTTCAGCAACAAATCTCATTGTTATTTGTTAAAACCGTTGCTCTTGGAAGCTTCAGGAATACTATACTTTTCACAGTGATGAACTATGGAACATGAATGCTGTGTGAGGGGTTTGTTGAAACTTCTGCTATGTGAGGGGTTTGTTGTTCTTCGATATGCAGTGCCTTCCACCTTCTGCCTTTTGTCTTTTCTTGTTGCCTAGTAATCACTCACGTTTTCCCACTAAAATAATAAGGCATACAGTACAGATCACTTTTGCATTTTAAAACCATTTATTCCCAACTGTGTTTTCATATCGAAGCAATGATCTGCCTTCCTCCTTTTCCATTAATGAACTCCATTTAACTCCAAAAGTTTTGTCTCAAACTCACTTCAATCAAAGAAGTGAACTGTGCAAGACCCTTAACATTATTACCGTCCATGGCAAATGTTTACCAGCTTTAGTTAATTAGTTAGTTAGTTAGTTAGTTAGTTAGTTGATTTTATAGCATCTAGTCCTTTTCTGTGAACTAACACTACTCTTCTCTGTCCCACATTTTATACTTCTACGATTTTACAGATGCTTATGTAGGCATTTCGGTCAATCTCTGTTTCTGTGGCCAATCAGGTCTGTGCACTGCTCAGTCACTCTTAATCCAGAAGTAAAGCTATTTCCATGTGTGCCAGGGTAGAAAAATAATGTGACTGACATTTCAGTATTAGGAAATCCCCCTCCCTCCTGTTGTTATGAGGGCAACCATTACAAATAGTAGGATGGTACGGAGGATTGTTCAGTTGAGAACTCAAGTGTTCTAAGACTATATGTAGCCTGGAAACATGGATTGCTCTGCCTTGCACACCTACTAAGGCAAATCTGTCCCTGCACGCCGGGGTTGCTTAGGACCCACATCTAAAATCCAGTGTTTACCCTGAATATCCTGATTGTGACCCAGATTCTGTTTTCTTTAGGGTTTTTTTAAAAACAACAACAACAACAAAATTTCTCTTGGTTTATCTGTCCATTTCTTTATTTAGGAATTTACATGCTTCCTTTCACCATTAGGTCACAGGGCAATGTACAGGACATTAAAACACATTCATAGATATTCTAAAAGGTATTAAAGCAGAAATACAAGACAAGCATAGCATAAACTAAGAAAGAAAGCTTAAAATAGTGAGTGACACAATCCAAAACTAACCACAGACAGGTTACACATTGCCATCTGCCTGGTGAAATAGGTACATCCTCACCTTGCTTCTAAAAAGATTTAACTTTGAGGCAAGGTGTACTTCAGTAAGAAGTTTTAGAGCTGCCACTGAAGAAGCCCAACTATGGGCCCCAGCACTACTTATCTCATCCATTTTCAGGACTACCAGAAAGGCCTCCTTAACTGATCTTAAAAAATGGAGAGAATGTTTGGGAGAAGGCATTTTCTCACATACTTGAATCTCAGGCTGTTCAGTTTTCTTTAGTTTTTAGGGGTACCCTTCCCCCTTGATTCCAAACCTCAAACTGAGGCAAGGTGGAGTGATACTTTTTATTTTGATTACTCCTTATTTATAAATTTACTGTATATCCATTCTTCTTTTCCTCCAAGGAGCTCTCTTAACTGAATGTAAGTTGGATGTTACACTTCAAACTGCCAGATTGTCTTCCTTATAAGAAATAGTGGGTTGGTTTTAGTTACATGAAATATATGTTAATTTTATTATTATGTATACCACAGATGATAACACGCTGCACGGACCAGTTTTCATCCAGGAACCAAGCAGTGTTGTTTTTGCACTGGATTCTGAGGAAAAGAAAGTCAAACTCAACTGTGAAGTGAAGGGAAATCCTAAACCAACTATAAGGTTTGTTGCATATCGATCAACTTTTTGGAGGGGGGCGCAATGTTCTGTTGCTATGAAGAAAGAGAAAAAACTCCTGGTCAGAGCAAAAAAAAAACCCAGTAAACTGAAAAGAAACCATCAGGTCTACATTAATGTTTTTGCTTTCCAAGGACCAGCCATATTCACCCAATAGCAGCATTGAAAAAGCCAAGACTTGTGGGACTGTAAAGAGACTCATTTTTATTATGTCAAATGATTTCATAAACTAGGGTGTAATTTGGCTGATGCACAAAATAACTGCGTAAGGAGGTAAAAGTGGGTTGTGATTTCACATGTTTGAGGAAGGCTGTGGCACTCAGAAGCTTATGCCACACAATAAATGATAGCCTTTAAAGTGCCAAAATACTGTTTGTTTGTTCGTTTGTTTGTTTGGGAGTCAGTGTGGTGTAGTGGTTAAGAGCAGGAGAGTCGTAATCTGGTGAACTGGGTTCGCATCTCCGCTCCTCCACATGCAGCTGCTGGGTGACCTTGGGCTACTCACACTTCTTTGAAGTCTCTCAGCCTCACCTCACAGAGTGTTTGTTGTGGGGCAGGAAGGGAAAGGATAATGTTTGCCACTTTGAGACTCCAGACAAATTTTAAGTAAAATGTTTGTTACATGAATGTTCTCAAAACAAAAACATATATATATATATATATATATATATATATATATATATATGGCATAAATTGAAATAAACCTACTCTGGACATTTTAAAAATGTATGGAATTTGCCCTGGGAAAATCAGTTTGGGGTATTTTTTTTATCCTCTAGGAATGTCTGTGTCCCTATTGCATTATGTTTCCATACCTCTGCCGTTTATACATTATAATCTAAATAAGAAGAGGTAATCAATGAAGGTGTTGGATACAATAGACCTTCCCTTAGTGTGGGGTGTTGGACTGGATGATTTAGCCCTTGAGCTGAAAGATTCCGTAAAAATAAGTAATCACCCAGAGCATCAGCTTCAGTAAAAGCAGTACCACAACAGTGATGTAAACATTAATCTGGTTTGTGACTGACTGGTAAGATTACTTATCAGGTTAAATGTTACATAACATTTCAGATTTATACAGGAAAATGTGTTTTTATGGTTCTTAGGAAATAAAGAGAAGGTCATTTGTTGTATTTCTTTTTCTCTCTCTCTCCCCCCTCCAACCCCCAAGCAAAATTCAACCACTTCCGTTTTTGTACCATAGGTGGAAGTTAAATGGAACCATTGTTGACATCGGTATGGATTACCGCTACAGTGTGGTTGAAGGCAGCTTGTTGATCAATAATCCCAATAAAACTCAAGATGCTGGAACATACCAGTGCGTAGCAACGAACTCATTTGGAACAATTGTTAGCCGAGAAGCTAAACTACAATTTGCGTGTAAGTAGCAACAATATCATATGGTAGATATTACTTTGTTACAACATTATGTTGGCGGGGGGAAGAGAGACTATTAAATTGATGGCTCTTTAAAGGCTCATATATACATAGCTCCTTTTGGAATGTATCTTCATTCATAGGATGTGTTATTCAATCTGTAAATAAATAAACGTTTTTGACTAGTCTGTTTTTACAGAGAAAATTTAAAAGGAAAAAAGTGTATATAATGAGAAATTATTAATAGAATACCTGTGCAATCTTAAGGCTGTGAGAGGGAACCAAAGGCAGGTTGACCATCAGCAGGGCAGAAATGAGGGCAGAAAAGCATTTGTTCACTCCACTGTTTTGCCTAGTGAATAGTTTTCCTCCCATTGTAAGCAGTGTGGGGGAAATAAGAGGGGTCTAAATCTACCTGGAGCTAGCCTGGATCTCTCCCATATGATGGATTTGGATCTTCAGAGCTGCCATTGGCATGCCTCCCTTTTGGTTTTTCGAACCTCAGCCTTCTTTTGTTGGTGTTGGGCCAGAGTATTGGAGGTGTCCACAGCAGCAAGGAGGGGCGAATCTAACATCAGATCATCTTTCTCTCCTGACACTGGAGTTTTGTAAGCCTAGGTGCATCAGTTTTCAAAACATTTTTAACATTTCAGAACTTCAAAAAAGGCAAAACTTACAATGACTTTTTATAATGTAGTGTGAGATCTACGAAAAGCTGTTGATTACTCAGCACTGCTGACTTTGAAAATGGCATTTGTCCTTTGACTTTATGCGTCAGTTACAGAAAACCAGATTATTTGTCTGCAAATGTTTGTTATCCGTTCTATTCTGAACTGCTGGCTGATTCTGTCCCACCCATGTTTTCAGCTGTCATATAACTCTATCAAAGTTAATTAATTAGTCAAAAGTTTTACATCATTTTTTTTTACTCCTGCCCCAAATACATTTAGGCTGGAATCACAATAAAAGGCTAGCATTACGGTATTCACTGTTAAGTGTGACCACCATTTTATAGATAGATAGATAGATGATAGATAGATAGATAGATATGAATAAATTATAGATATCTGCTTCACCGCTTGCAAACACACAAAGGGCTGGTTGTTGTCCTATGTCCCTGTGTGTGTTTGCATATTCACTGGAATTGATGCATATATTTGCCTCTTAAGTGAAACATTACTAAGTTTCACAGAACATACTTTTTCAGTGAGCTTCCTGTTTGTGCCCTGTCACCATTTCTCTTCCTTGGCCAGCATTTTATTTATGCAGATGAATTAGGCTGATTATATTGATGCTGAAAATTAAACCTGAAAATTAAAACATATACCATAACAAAAGCCAATTTTTATGTCAAGCTTTATTGAAAAATGATTGGTGAAAAGTAATAGCTATTGGGAAGGCAAAGTATTATATTTTTCAAAATAATTTACAATATAGTATCAGCTCCTCATATACTGATAGTGTTTGTTCAACGACTGAAAATGTGCTCTTCTTGTGAAACATAGGTAATGAACAGTTTCTTGGAGACTAATAACTTTAGATGCTGGTTTGTCAGGGAGATTGCTTCATAAATACTCCTTCTTCCTCTTGAATCCTGGTGTTCTCCAGTACCTCAGACATCACAAATCAAATAAGTTCGCTATTCATCAAACAACGTTTCTATACAGTGGTACATTATTATTCAAAGCCAACTGCTTTGAAAAGATTTTTGTTGTCATCATACCATGTGAGAAAGTTCCACAACAGTCTGACCATATATTCAGGCCACACAGAGGATGATAAAATGGCAAAAACCATTAATTCAGCCAGTACTTGGCCACTTAAATGGTTCAGTGAGTTTAAGGAGCAATAATAAATAGCTAAATCATCCGGTGTCAGAATAAATGTGGGGGATATTGAATTGACATCAATAGGAGGTGCCCTTTTAACTACTGAACTTGGCAGGTTTGGAAATTTTGCTTTTTGTGTGTGTTGATTTGTTTTGTAATAGAAAGAAAGAACTTTGAAGATTGTGAGCACGCTACATTAAAATATGTGTTTTGTTTAATTGGTATGTCATTGTAGACCCAAGAAAACATCTGGACTATAATAGAAGCTTTGATAGATGAGCAAGCATAAGCTTGGCTTGACTGATTTTTAATTAAGGAGGTTGCCTTAATAAGCAAAGTTTGTTCTTTAGCAGTGAAGTGGCAAATGGTGACTTTCATAACCAGCACATTCTTAACATTTATATCAAGTAAATGTCAGACACATCACTCACATTTTGATTTGAAATAGGATGAAAGGAGTGGGAGCGCATGTTGTGTTTGGGGGCTTTTAAAATTTGTTTTGTTTTTTCCCCCTAAAAATATATGTCAACTTATTTTGTCTGAGATGGCAAACAGAACTGTCTAGATTTTGAAATATTCTTGTTGGATTAAGTTTATTACACATCATTTGCTTCTAAAAAGCAATAAAGATGTGCATCAATTTTAATAATGTATTCTTTTCAATTCCAAAATGTATGTAATTCTAATAGAATAAAATGAACTGTAATGGACACTTCCTGAAAGTCCAAGCTGACTTCAGAGCACAAAGCCTCCTTCACTGAGGCTTTCTTTTTGGTTTCGGAGAAGAAATCTCAAAATATTCCCCCCTATCTAGTAATTTGATGCACCACTAAAAAAAGTTCCTTTGACTTCAATAGCTCCATGGGTTTCTATTTTTACCAGTACAGTACTATTTATCCCAAATCTTACTTTGCTACTCAGGGACCTCTGTATTGACTGTTCTCGTACTTGCAGCCCTTGACCTACTGTACTTGTAGATTCAGCGGCTGTTCCATGCTTTGTTTCCATCATACTATAAGATATTTATAGCATGGGAAAATATATTTATATTTATAAGATATTTATAGCTTGACTGTTATAGCTTCAGTTAGTCTATCAGTCAGCACCTTTCACAGTTCCTTCTTTAATCTCTACCACCCATTATGTTGTTGATGACCTCTGATTTCTTCCCTCTGATACCGCATTTTAACTTCTGTGGCAAATTATACCCATCTAGTTTGGAGATAAAAGGCTGTCATTATACTCAAGGGTTAAATTTTAATACAAGGGCATCATTAAAAGATGTTGGTGTTCTCTCTCCCTCTGTCTCCTGGTTAAGGGCTAAATTATTTTTTTCATGTAGCTTATTCCCTGCAGATTAAACTCTGAAGTAGCTATTTAAGCTCTTGAAGAGGTCAGAGTGGATCAGCAATTATTCCTGAAATATGTATTTAGGTTACAAACTGATTTTGATAAAAGTGCTATATATGTGCCCTCAAATACTTGACATGTTATACATAATTAACATTTAAAATTTTCCTCATTGTTTCTTGAAATGCTTTAAAAAAAATAAAAAAAAAATTACAAAAGTAAGGAATAACTAATGAGATGTGGATTGATGGTACTTTTTTAAAAAAGCACCTTTGCTTGCAGTTGTAAGAATTTAATTATTCATAACATGGTCAAATACTCATTGACTAAATCTTCCTATATCCATAAAATTGTACGGTTGACATCACTCAGCCCCTGTTGGAGGATTTGTAGTGTTTCATCACAATCCTGGATTTGCATGCAGTAAAATCCAAGAGGCCAAGAAAAAATGAGCTTAATAGTTGTACAAGGTGAGGAGGAGAACCTCAAGGGACTTGATGTGGGGGAGTGGCAGGGATTTGGCAAGTTGAGTGAGAAGGGGGCATAGCCCCTAATATTAATACGTGAATGAAGTAATTCAGATTATGCTATGATGGTTTTACTGGATGGGGAAGCTTAGCATGGCACTGTTGTTTTCTGCTGGATATTAGCTTGATAGCTCAAATAAAGGACATAAAGACATTGGCTGGTATCCAATTGTCTTCCTCCACTGATGGAAGGCTGTTTGATCAGGTGGAGGCTTCCATTAGTGGAAAGGGCAGAGGCATTTTTTGCTGATTTCCCCTATTCTTTCTAGCCATCTGTCCCTGGTGGTTGAGGACACTTCGGAACAGCAAACAGCATGATAGGGGTGCAGGGAAACTGCAGGGAAGAGAAGAGAATTGGCAAAAAAATAATCTCCCTCCCCCTTTCATGGAAGCCTTTGACATTTATCCATCAGCGGAAGAACACAACTGCATGCAAGCATTTATTTTTTTCAGAAACAAAATTCTGCAGTCTGTTAGGCTACTTAAAGCATTTCGAAGTCGGTGGGAGTTAAGCAGCCTAGCTGTTTACAGAACTGCAGCCTAAATCAACAAGGAACTAAGCCTATATCTGTAAGTGGACAATATGCTGTTCATCCTATTCAGAAAGATGATCTTCGGAGCTATGAATTATTAACACATAACCGAGTGGCAAAATAAATAATTGATCTCCTAAAGTGCTGTGCAGCCTCCTCTCCTTCTGGTTTATTACATTTATTTCTTGTCTTACAGGCACCTATGGTGTTGGTTGGTACACTTTGATCCGCTTGCTTCGTGCTTGTGGCCATGAAAAAAATCTGGTTGCTCATAAATTTTAGTTCCTAGTGCATGGGTTGACCTTTCAACATTTTTTTTGGGAGGGGAGGGGGGTGGAAGATCCTCCCTGGCTGTGCACAAGGGCTTGTAGCAGTTCATCGTGAAGCTCTGTCGGTAGATTGGTTTTGAGTTAAGGGAGAGCTCTGAGCCCACTTTGATCATTCCATGCTGTCCAGTGGTTTTCAGGTGAAGCACCATTTTGGTTTGCTCTGGCCTGACCTCTTGGCCCCTAGAGGAAGTTGCTCCATAATATCATAGTATATTGTGGCAGTATTGCAGCAAAGCCTTTCAGGGGTCCGATACAGTAGTTGTGTGCCTTATCACTCATGGTGATTATTCATCAGGCAATGGCGCTCTACATTTTTTAAAGCCATATGAGATCACATATAGTTCATGAATGTTTCAGTGGAAATTTGTTTCGTGTCAGTACAAAACTAAATCAGATTTAGGAATAGTTTTAAGAAAAGAAGGAAAGCTTACGTGGGGGGTTCAGATAACATCTGCACATGCAATGCTTCTGTGAGTTGCAAGAGCTCAATCATAATAAATGGGAAGTGGCCTTTTCCTCAACAGCTGGAGGAGGAGGTAAAGAAATAACTGTGAGTGGAGGGGAGTCATTTCGCCATCCTCTGCACCCTCTGGAAAACTCAACAAACCTACCACATCTTGAACTGGGTGTGGCGAGTGAAGAGGGACTGCCTGAAGAAGTACCATTCACCTTGGGCCTGGCCATAAAAAGCAAGTCTAGAGTGAAAAACTAGGGTGATATCCACTGTTTCCAGGAACCCGTCTCATTGTGAGACATTTGTGGGTGAGCTGAGAGTTTGTTTGAAACCTGGGTGAGGGAGTGTATGCTAGATGGAAAATGAATTAATATATATTTATATATTAGTAACTTTGTATCATTTTCATATTTAACTGTATTTTTGTAACTTGACTGTTGTTGATTCAGTTTTTTACACCGCTTAGAGGTACTTAAAATATATTAAGTGGTATAGAAATTAAATAATCAATAAATAAACATACAATAAACCTATAAGTCCTCAGACATCTAGGATTAGTTCTAACTTCTTTTGTTTTAGAATTTATGTTCATGTGAAATGTATTTTTTCTTTCTGTGTGATTTGCAGCTAGTAGACATGAAGAGAATTTGGTCTAATCTTTCCAAGAGTTAAGCTTGAAGAGTCTGGTGTGTGCCCCTTTCTCTGCCAAGCAGTGTCAAGGCACACACACACAGCGGAGACCGGCATGCTTTAAGAAATAGGGTTTATGTTTACACCTTCAGGAAGTCCAGATCTTTCATCATGCACATTTCTGCAGCACAAGTAACCTTCAGGCTGCTTTCCTCAAAGATGGATCCCAGGCTTTCCCCCCTTTTCTTCTTCCCAGAAACCCCTTGCCCTCCTCCAGAGCAGTTACCCTGGCAACTGTCCAAATCCCCAGGGCCCTTCTATGCATTGGTGCCATGTTTCAGATTGAAAAATCCGGGATCAGCAGCGCCGCGGCACCGGAAGTCGCTTCTATGCACTTCCGGACATGAGTAGAAGCGACTTCTGGCGCTGCGGACATTTTGGAAATGGGCACAGTGGCATCGGAAGTCGCTTCTACGCATGTCCAGAAGTGCATAGAAGCGACTTCTGCCGCCTCTCTGCCCATTTCCAAAATGTCCGCAGCGCCAGAAGTCGCTGGGCGCGGCACCAAAAGAACATGGCCGCCGCCAGGAGCTCCATAGTCCGGGGGAATACAGGGTATTCTGCCATTCGGAACACCTGCGGGAAACGGTAAGAAAATACGGGGGTTTCCCGGGGAAAATGGGGTACTTGGCAGCTATGCTTCTATGGGCCCTCAGTGGCTCTCTATTGTTCCCTTAATGGCCCTAGTTTGGCCAGGCTACCCAGGCTGTCCTTTGCATCTTATATTTCTTGCTTCCCTCCCCAAATAATTGCAATCCTAGAATTTATTAATTTCTACTGTATGTTTATCTTAAGTCTACAACAATATTTTCTTTTCTCCCTGAGGAGAGTTGTAGCACTAACCCCATTGGTTACATTTGTCATTTGAATAGCATCCTGCTACTCAAACCATCCAAACAAACCTATCAGTTGGGAACTCCATGTTTGTGGTGGAGAGGGGCGTTCCTTTAGATTCAAATAGTCAGAATTAGTGTTATAACCCGAAGTTTGATTGATTTTTTTGGACTGCAAATGTTACTTGTGTCATCATTATTTTAAAGAAATGGTTATACTATGTAAAGGTGGGAGGTAAAGGACCCCTGGACGGTTAAGTCCAATCAAAGGTGACTATGGGGTTGCGGCGCTCATCTCACTTTCAGGCTGATGGAGCTGGCATTTCTGTGTCATGTGGCCAGCATAACTAAACTGCTTCTGGCACAACATAACACCATGACGGAAACCAGAGAGCACGAAAACACTGTTTACCTTCCCGCCGCAGCGGTACCTATTTATCTACTTGCACTGGCATACTTTTGAACTGCTAGGTTGGCAGGAGCTGGGACAGAGCAACAGGAGCTCACTCCGTCAGGGGGATTCGAACCACTGACCTTCTGATCGGCAAGCCCAAGAGGCTCAGTGGTTTAGACCACAGCGCCACCCGCATCCCTACACCTAGTGATCATGCTGTGTGATTCCTTCCAAGTGAACTCCACTTGGATTCCCCTATAGAAAAAACTAAATAATAAAAATGGTTAATTAGTTAGTCATAACATTTGTTTATTTATTTACTGGATCAGCAAATGGCATTATTGTTAAGAGATGCCAATTCACACAGAAAAACGAATAAGGGCCAACTATGCATTTTGTTCTGAATGATAAAATTTGTATGTCTCATACATAAGTACTGACAAAGAGGAATCCTGGCGCACAAGCAACCAAAGTATACAATCTCAGAGAAAATAAGTGAAATGTATTTGATATGCAGCAAATATTGATCCCATGTAATGATACCTTTGAAACAACTTTATTATCCTGAATGATTGACATTGGTTCCTTCATTTTATTTGATGGATGTTGCTGCTGTAAAACGACAGTTGTTCATACCAATATTATTGAGCTGCCAGAATTTGATGGACTGATTGATTGAAAAAGCCACTGGACTTTTTACTGTTTTAAAACTAGTGTGATTCAGAAGCTAGGTAACTGACTTGGGGACACTCTGAAAAATTACATTTCCCTGCACAAAGATTAATCTCAGACCACATGGATCAGGATAGTAGATAAGCATAGTGACTTCACTTACTGGCTTGGCAGTCAATATATTTGTGTTGGCATAAAAAGAGTTATGTCATACCTTATATTTCAGAGTATTCACTTATTGCTACTGTTGGTTTCCTTTGTGGAGATGTATGAGGTGATCTTCAGGAATGACCCTTAATAATGAATTGCATTTTAGGATCATGTTCTAATCCTAATTTAGGTATTTTCGATTACACCCCTGAGCCGTAGTGGATTAGAAGAAGCACACAAATGTCTGATAAGCAGAAATGGGCGGTCCTGGCAGTATCTGTCAAAGGGAGAGGAGGAATGGGAAGAGATGCTGAGACTGTTGGCAAGAGGGTCTGATAAGTTGTCTAGGAGATCCCCCACTCTACCCAGCTGCCGCTGGGCGTTCAAACAGCGGAGGGAGAGTCATGCGAGCCAGCCTCCAGCCCACATGCAGTGAACCCTGCCAATAGATTCAACAAACATTGAGCTAACCATTGGCTTGCCGAATTAATTTCTTGTTCTGTTTGCATTTTTGGTTGTTCTGGCTATTGGATGACCTTGATTGTTGCATCCCACATACATGATCTTGGTGTCTGCATCCCACGTCAACTGGAGTGTATCCCACCAACTGGTCTAAATCAGGAGTTGATGGGTTTTGTTGGGGAAGAGACTGGCTGAGGTAGAGCTGGAACAGTTTTCTTGCAGTAAGACTGCCATGGGACTAGCACAACATGTATTCTCACTGAATACATATTCATCCTGTACATTTGTATTGAAACCCTTTTTTAGAGATCTATTTCTATTGTTTTTACCTGCAAAGTCTAGTGACCCTGTAAAAGCCACTCTGCTTAAGAGATGGTGTGTGAAACAATATAAAAAGGTAAAGGGACCCCTGACCATTAGGTCCAGTTGTGACCAACTCTGGGGTTGCGGTGCTCATCTTGCATTATTGTCCGGCGTACAGCTTCCAGGTCATGTGGCCAGCATGACAAAGCCACTTCTGGAAAACCAGAGCAGCGCACGGAAACACCGTTTACCTTCCCGCTGTAGCAGTACCTATTTATCTATTTGCACTTTGATGTGCTTTCAAACTGCTAGGTTGGCAGGAGCTGGGACCGAGCAATGGTGGCTCACCCCGCCGCGGGGATTCAAACCACCGACCTTCTGATCGGCAATCCCTAGGCTCAATGGTCTAACCCACAGCGCTACCCGCATCCCATGTGAAACAATATAATGTGCTGCAAAACATCTCATGGAGAATATGAAGGATATGGCTTTCATTACAAATGTACCTACATTAATAATTCCATAGTTCAGACTGTGCTCAAGGTGGCTTACAATATGAAAAAGAACACACAATTACAAAATAACAAAAGTAGTCATAAACAATACATAGAACATAAAAAAACACAGCCAAATTGGAAAAAACCCCACATAAATCACAAAGAGACATAAAATAAAGATACAAAAAAAAATATCAATAAGAGCAACAACCCCCTCCCAACAAAATTCCCTAAGCAATACTCCGGCCCTACTCATTAGCTATGGGTCATGTAATAACTATATATAATCTCCATTAGCAAAGGCAATATGCCCCTGAATACCAGTGGCTAAGGAACACAAGTTGATGTGATTGCACTCATGTCCTTCTTGTGTGGCTTTGGGCAGAGGACGGAAACACTTGTAGACCAGCTACTGCTAACCATCCACCACCACAATTCAATTCCTTTAAAATCACAAGCCATCCTAAAGAAGCTTTTACATTTAAGAGCAAAGTAATTTTTTTAAAAAATATGATTGATAGATGATAGATAGATAGATAGATAGATAGATAGATGATAGATAGATGATATAGATAGGTGCTAGATAATTTACTTCCCAAATGTGATTAGCCTTAGGGTAGTTTCATGCCTTTTCAGTGGTTGATTCACTGAGTAGCTGAAAGGAGTAATTTTATTCAGTGTAGTGCAGCGTACAAGGAGATAAGTCACGCGTTACCAAGATCGATTTTCGTAAACTGGGAGAGCTCATAAATTTGACAGTCTTGTTCACTGAAGTTGATTTGTGCGTTGTGTGAGTTCACTGCATATGTTACGCTGCTTGTGGAAGGAGACCATTCATGTGAGCTGATATGGCATGCATAACGGTGACCAGATAATAGGGATATGTGACTCTTTGCAACATGCTAGCCAAGTCAGCATCTTCTCTTGCACATATTCTGTTTATCAAATTTATCCATAGAATATCCTTGGCAAATACGTTTTATTTTATTTTATTTATTTTTTACACGACTAAACGACTAAACAACAACAAGCCCTGAGCTATAGTTTCATTATGAATTCCATTCAAAGGGCAGGTTGTTCCTAAACTATTGAACATACAAACTAGTTCCTGCCCCTTCCTCCTCTACGGAGGGGTGTAAAACTTGTCATCCTCTTTCTAATGCAGCATTTATTGCATTTTTTCAGTCTCTCTACCTTACCTATTTTCATTATACAAGTGCGATAGAGCAGCTCTGCAAAATACATTTCCCTTCCTGTTCTGCTTCTTCAAAAACCCATCTGAAAGAATCACCTTATGCTCTGAGTACTTATATGTAAGATAAGTGTGGTCCACATCCTTTTAACGCTGCACTTGCTGTGCCCTCAACTGCTCTAGCAATAGAAGTGGGAAGCTGTCTGAGCTGAGCTGTGAGTCAGGAACTTTGGAAGTTTCAGCCATGGAATGAAGGGTATTTCCAAATGTGGGATGGGTTTTAATAGGTAGGGGAGGATATATTAATTCAAATTTATCCTTTCAGGTGCACACATGTGTGGCTTGAACCGTGTTTTAAAATCCCACCCTTGGCAGCAAAATAAAAAGAATAGGAATTATGCTGCAAAGCCTTGTTTTGAGCAAGTCCAGCTATGAAGTAAGCTGGCTTTCCCTGTTTTACTCCACTTAACAAAGAATCAGGCGGCCTCTTGTAAAGTAAGTTTTAAAATAAGATTTACTTAATTTATAATCATGCATTGGTTCACAGAAAACACAGCAGTAAAATCTATAGGAGTGACTGGCATAGCTGCCAAGTTATCCCTTTTTTAAAGGGATTTTCCCTTATGCTGAATAGGCTTCCTCGCGAGAAAAGGGAAAACTTGGCAGCTATGGTGACTGGGCAGGACTGAACTCTGGTGACTGTCGTTTTCTGTAATTAGTACAAGTATTATTTTTTAAGTTGTTCCAATAAATGCATGTTTTGCATACCTAACCATTATTTCATAATATTTTATCAGTCAATTGAAGAAATTTTATTTGACCAATCAAATGCCAGCTAGAATATGGAACTGGAACATTCTGAATAACAACAACAACAACAACAACAACAACAACAATAATAATGCATTCGTATTGCCCAGAGAAATCACTTGAGTTTTCAAGAAACATAATGTAAGACCTTAAACTATTTGTAACCTATTTCAGTCTGCTGTGTAATGGTAATATTATGATATAAAGAGAATAATTAATACTTCAATGAGGACCCAATAGTTTTCAAAAGACCAGTAAATAATAATAATAATAATAATAATAATAATAATATTTATACCCCGCTCATCTGGCTGGGTTTCCCCAGCCACTCTGGGCGGCTTCCAACAGAAAAATGAAATAAAATAATCTATTAAACAGAAAAATGAAATAAAATAATCTATTAAACTGAAAAATGAAATAAAATAATCTATTAAACAGAAAAATGAAATAAAATAATCTATTAAACAGAAAAATGAAATAAAATAATCTATTAAACATTAAAAGCATCCCTAAACAGGGCTGCCTTCAGATGTCTTCTAAAAAATCTGGTAACTGTTTTTCTCTTTGACATCTGATGGGAGGGCATTCCACAGGGCAGGTGCCACTACCGAGAAGGCTCTCTGCCTGGTTCCCTGCAACTTGGTTTCTCACAGCGAGGGAACTGCCAGAAGGCCCTTGGCACTGGACCTCAGGGTCCAGGCAGAATGATGGAGGTGGAGACGCTCCTTCAGGTATACTGGACCGAGGCTGTTTAGGGCTTTAAAGGTCAGCACCAACACTGCGGTAAATACAGTACCAATCCTGAAGGGAATGTGCTTAAGGCTGGGGGGGATGGGGGCCGGGGGACAAAAGTATACCCAAAATTACCTCCAATGGGAAAAACCTGCATATCTCTAATGAAAAGAATTAGAGCCTTTGTTCAATCACCTATTCTACAAACAATTAGCATCCACCTGTCTGGCTGCTTGGTAACAAATCAACCAGAAAACAAAAGTTGAGGCAGATCCTAGTATGGTGCCTAGATCCCAGGGTATGGTCTGAAGCCATAAACGTAATCCAGCAACCTTTCTAAAGCAATGCAGATCTTTGGTCTGGGCAATTCTTGGTTTGGAGATCACTTTACTGAGTTCAGTGAAATGAAATACAGTGGTACCTTGGTTCTCAAACTTAATCTGTTCTGGAAGTCCATTCCAAAGCCAAAGCGTTCCGAAACCAAGGCACGCTGTCCAACAGAAAGTAATGCAAAATAGATTAATCCATTCAAGACTTTAAAAAATAACCCCTAAAACATGAATTTTACAGTCCAATGAGACCATTGATCCATAAAATGAAAGCAATAAACAATGTACTGCAGTCACACAATCAATCAATCAATCAGTAGCTGAACTTGGTTCCACACAGTCACAGAAACAAAACAAGAAGAGCCACAAAAACAAAAATGCAAAATAAATAGCAAAAACAGACTGACCTCAGCGTAACGTTCAAAACGGAAGTGTGGCACTCAAAACGGAGCATAAATTTAAACACTTCCAGTGTTTGGGTTCCAAGTTTTTGAGTACCAAGGCATTTGAGAACCGAGGTTGGGAGGTAGTTAAGTAAGTAAGTAAGTAAATGAATGAATATGTAGCACCACTATCCCTAAATATTTTGAAGCAAAAGACTGGCAAAAATGTATAAAAACTGTAGTGATGTCTGTTCAAGATGCAACAATGGGGCAGGAACCTTTCTACACATGTGGTGGGAGTGCAAAGAGATAGTGGGATTTTGGGAAAATATCTATAACAAATTGAAAAAGATATTTAGATTTACATTTGGGGGGAAAACAGAATCCTTTCTCCTAGGTATCATGTCAGAGGAAATAAAAAGAATGGTCAGACCAATAGTTATGTATGTGACTACAACGTCAAGGTTATTGATTGCAAAAAAATAATAATGGAAAAGCAGCAGCATCACAACTAAAACAGATTGGCTATCTAAAATGATGAAATACTTCCATATTGCCAAACTAACAGGGAGAATAAGAGGAGATATGGTACAAAAAGTGAATAAGGAGTGGGCTATCTTTAAGGAATACATCAAAATTTATGTGGAAAAAGTAGAATTTCTGACAGATATTGAGTGAATCCAGAAAATGATTAGAGTGAGAGTAAAGTCAAGATAGAAGAAGAGATTAAAGAAATAATGAAATGTGTTTAAGCTAGTTGGAAAAATAAAGTAGCGTAACAAGAACAGCTAGAAGTCAAGTCACTTGGTGCGTGTCCGTGTAGGGTAGGTTTGTAGGTATGTTGATACGTATAGTACAGTGGTACCTCATGTTGCATACAGGATCCGTTCCGGAGCCCCATACGCAACATGAGCAGTACGCAACATGAAGCGTCGCGTCTGCGCATCCGCATGGCGCGATTTGGCACTTCTGTGCATGATGTCAATCATCATGTCTGTGCATGTGCGAACTGCTGAACCCGGAAGTAACCCATTCCGGTACTTCCGGGTTTGGCGCGTATGCATCCCATGTTGTACACAACCCACAGCATTCGTAACAAGAGGTATGACTGTATAGGTAGGTATTATATAGAGTAATGTAGGTATGTTTTATGCTATGAATATAAGGTAGTGTGCTGTGTATGTGTTTTGTGTAAATGTAAATGTATGTGTTTTATATGTTAAAAAATAATAATAATGAAGCAGCAAAGGCGATCTGTTCCCAGTGTTCTGGTTGCTGAATATACACTCCTGAATGATGGTTTTGGTCAGAGGCATTTTGAAAATAAATTTTAAAAGTGCAATAGCTGTATTTTGTCTTTTATGTGTTGGGGCATCCTGCTGTTATCAATCAACTCCTGTAAGTGAGCTTCCATTCTAGCAATATCAGCCAGTATTTTGGTAACCTACTGAAATTCAGGTTGGGACTCCCATGGGCACATTGTTTAAGTCACTATAGTAGAGAAGAGTTTGGTCACCTGTTTCACTTTACCCATCTCACGTTGATAACAGGAGAGTTGAGATAAGCAGACTCAAGTGAAATACAGGTGATTGCATTGCATGCTTATGCAAGCTTTTTCAGAATAGCCTCCCAGATGCTTGTGAATTATCTTGTCATTTAATTAGGTCCTTTAACCTGCATTAAAATGTAAAATATGACAGCACCCCTAAAACTACAGGTTTGTGTCTTGTGATACCATGGTACTGTTGTAAGATCAAGTCCCTGCTGAATAGTTGCTCTTAAAATATTGCTCGCTGCAAATTGCAGTGAGAAAACAAGTTTTCGGGAATGTATTTTTTTACAGTAAGATTTTCCCCAAGAAAGTTGTCCAGGGGGCATTCATTTAGCATTTATTCATTATTCATGTATCATCACACAAGCATCTTGAAGATTAAGTGTGGGGAAAGGCAAAGCTCATGATAGCACAGATGGTGCAGGTGAAATGTGCACAGCAAAGGAGCTGTAAAGAGCATGTGAGAATGAATTGTGTTTGGAAAAATCTGCTGCGTTGGGAATACCAGGAGTCAAAATCTAACACTTAGTTAATAGCATAATGCCAGGAGAGACCTGCATAGCTAGCAGTATGTGGCACCAGGGACTATGAGCAATCACAAACATGCTGGCTCTAACACAGGCAGGCAAAGCGAAGTTTTATTCTGCTGTTGAAGACTGTGAAAAATAATAATCTGGTGAGGAGATTGGGGGAGAAGGCAAGCTGGGGGGGGCGGGGGAACTCAAACCAAAATTACTATTTGAGACCTTTTGGTCTGTTCCGGGAAGGGCAGGAAAGAGGATATGGATCTCAACTCTGGGGGATGTAAAACTTATAGCAGTCAAGTACAACATTCCTACAGTAGACTTGTTAGTGTATGTTTTGTACCACTCAGGAGAAGACTTCCTGTTTCCTGCTGAGCTGGGACAGACTTCCACTACACGTGACTTGAAGAGGGTATGGTCTGTTGTACTAGCATGGAGGAGCACATGGCCTCCATGTTCTGATCAGTGTGTGTTCTCCATTTTGTATGTTGCTGTGTGTTTGGAGAAGTGACTGTGTGTTTGGAGAAGTGCTGTGTGTTTGGAGAAGTGACTTCGTCGCAGTCACTTGGGTCTAACTTCCAGAGAAGCGGACACAGAGCAATGGATTCAAACCACAAGAAAGAAGATTCCACCTAAACATTAGGAAGAACTTCCTGCCAGTAAGAGCTGTTCGGCAGTGGAATTTGCTGCCACGGAGTGTGCTGGAGTCTCCTTCTTTGGAGGTCTTTAAGCGGAGGCTTGACAGCCATATGTCAGGAATGCTTTGATTGTGTTTCTTGCTTGGCAGGGGGTTGGACTGGATGGCCCTTGTGGTCTCTTCCAACTCTATGAGTCTATGATTCTTTGAAATAGTTCTAGTTGTTATGTAACCTAAGCCTGCCTTCAGGGATATGTCTATGAACCTGAATGAATATCTGAGTAAACTACTTTTACCGGTATATTAATGTTAATCAGACTCTTGTGTTTATTCTTTTTAGGAGGGATTAGAAGGGATTTTACCAGGAAGGAATCTTTAATAGTAAGACTCAGATGAGTCAGCAACAAGCTGATTGCTGCGTAATTTAAAAGGGGGATGTTTGGAACTCTACTAGAATATGGAACTTGCTAGCACAAGTTACGAAGAATATCATTAAATAATATATCCTCTCCTGCCTCCCTAATCATCCCCACAAACTCAACTGTAGCTAACCCGATGTGCAAATATCCCCACATGGTTCTGAAAAAATGTGGTTCACATGCTGTAATTCTTACAGCCCTATAAACCACGCCAGTAATTCTCTCCTCACCCACAATCTTACTATTATTGCTTGAGCCACAGCATCACTCCACCTACCCTATTGTATGGAGATTATAACAGTGGTCTACATCAGCGTTTCTCAACCACTATTCCGCGGCACACTAGTGTGCCGCGAGACGCTGGCTGGTGTGCCGCGACGTGCGGCGACGAGAAGGGCGATTTTGCAGCTGCAAACTCCACCTCCCTGGGCGTCCTATTTCTTCGCCCCTTCTAGTTTCCACAGACCAATCAGCTTTCATTATTTCCATTTTCCCCATGCCTCACGTGACAGGATCATCCCAGAATCCTTTAGCCAAGATGGAAGCCCCCAGCAGCTAATAGTGCCGCACGTGTGTCTCTTTTTTGGAAAATCGAGCGGACTTCAAGTAGCTACTTTTAAAATATTCAATCTCCATCATTCAAAAGGTAGTTTGTTGCTAATTCACGGAGGCATGAAGACCAAATCATCCTCTCACAAGTCCGAGAACATGCACAGGGTAAGATACGGGATGGCGGGGTCGGGTGGGGTGGATCAGAAACCCGGATCTTTTAAGAACTCGGCAGCGCTGACCCGCCGGAAAGCAATATTTGGCAAGTGTTTCTTACAGTCATAATTATAATATAGGGCGGCACAGAGTTAATTTTTTTAACTTTTTTAATGGTGGTGTGCCTCGTGATTTTTTTCACGGAACAAGTGTGCCGTGGCCCAAAAAAGGTTGAGAAACACTGGTCTACATTATAGGCCTGCTTGTATGAAACGCTGAGAAAGTACCGGTATTATAAGACTGCTTTTAGGGTGCATTTATATAAAGCATTTCAAATAGTAACGTGGTGGCCCATACAGTCTATTCCTGGTTCATATGCCTTTCACATGCTTTCATGCATAAGTCAATTCCATCTCAGTGTGGAGCCAGTGTGGTGTAGTGGTTACGAGCGGGAGACTCGTAATCTGCTGAACCGGGTTTGATTCCCTGCTCCTCCACATGCAGCTGCTGGGTGACCTTGGGCTAGTCATACTTCTCTGAAATCTCTCAGCCTCACTCACCTCACAGAGTGTTTGTTGTGGAGGAGGAGGGGAAAGGAGATTGTTAGCCGCTTTGAGACTCCTTCGGGTAGTAATAAAGCGGGATATCAAATTCAAACTCCTCCTCCTCCCCCCCCTCCTCCTCCTCCTCCTCCTCCTCCTCCTCCTCCTCCTCCTCCTTCTTCTTCTTCTTCTTCTTCTTCTTCTTCTTCTTCTTCTTCTTCTTCTTCTTCTTCTTCTTCTTCTTCTTCTTCTTCTTCTTCTTCTTCTTCTTCTTCTTCATTTCTGCCATAATCTGAGGTTTCATAGCATTGCTGAGTTGGAAGGAACCCCCCAAGGGTCATGTGTTCCCAATCCCCTGCAATGCAGGAATCAAAAACCTCTCTTGTGGTGGTGGTGTTTTAGGAATCTGCATAGAAATGTGTATTTAAATATTCTAAACTGTATTTTATTTCAAAAAATAAATAAATGCATTTCTCAACTTTTTCTATCTCCCCACCCCTTTCCCTTTCCCTTCCCCCTCCCCCCTTTTTTGCTGAGAACTATGTTAGGAAGTTCCAATCCAGCAATTAAGTTCAAAACTGGCCATTAGTCTGCCAGGTGCAAATCACGTTGGTTTGTGTCAGTGTTTGAAAACATCAAGTACTGTGCTGCTTTATCATCCCTGTGAGAGTGGTGGCACGTTCGGCTGCATCAGACTTCCATTTCCCAGACTTTTTGTCACTTCCCCCAACAGGTTTTTATGGTTGAGTGCAGATCGGGATTATAATGTTGCCGTTTTGGGAAGCTGCTCTTGAGGCTGAGCAATTGCAGTAGGGAATTTTTGTTCATATTGCCTTTTGGGACCATTTCAGTATAATCATGGTAGTATTTTGAGACATACTGTTATCATGCAAAGGGGACAGATTACCATCTCTCTAGGCTTCTGAACCATATTGCCAAGTAGTAATTTTAATTTTCTTTATAGATGTTATGTAAGAGATTTCAGTCTTAAATATTTTATAACTTCTTAAAAACAATCAGCCCCAAATTTATATACAGAGGCAGATGCTGAGCACTTAGAATTAAACTATGCACATTAGCAGAAAGTATAGAGAGCTTTGCTTTATTTGCTCAACCGTAAAACATTTAACCTCTGAATCTGCTGTTTTATGTACTCATAATTTTAACCCACTTCAGTATTGCTGGAAACGTTATTGTCTTGCCCTCACTAGTTCATTGTGAAGTGTTTTGTTTTGTTTTTACCTGGGGAGGTGAGCATCATATTTTGCTCTGGGTTTTTTTTTTTAAATGCTTTTGGTAAATATTATACAGCAACTCTGCTTGAAAGCACTTTCTCCACAATCATTTTTAATTCAGTGAGCTAAGTAAAAGCTATGCTAAGATGGGATGTTAGGAACCAGCAGGTTCCTTCAGAGAAGAAACAGTTATCATGTGTCACTGTTTCTAATCGCAAAGTCAGGAGAGTGTCTCTTATCAACCAGGGGGCTGACCCATTTTGTCCACTTCTTTGCTTTCTTGTATGTTTACTAGAATGGAAGTGCAAACAACAAGGATTTAGGTCATTATCAGGTCTTTCTTTCTGCCACCTTCATCCTAGCTTCTAAACATCAGCCTAAAAAAGGTAAAGGGACCCCTGACAGTTAAGTCCAGCTGCATACGACTCTCGCTTTACAAGCCAAGGGAGCCGGTGTTTGTCCACATACAGTTTTCCCGGGTCATGTGGCCAGCATGACTAAGCCATTTCTGGCACAACGGAACACCGAAACCAGAGCAGCGCATGGAAACACCATTTACCTTCCCGCCAGAGCGGAACCTATTTATTTACTTGCACTAGTATGCTTTCAAACTGCTAGGTTGGCAGGAGCTGGGACCAAACAATGGGAGCTCACCCCGTCACGGGGATTTGTACCGCCGACCTTCTGATTGGCAAGCCCTAGGCTCTGTGGTTTAGACCACAGTGCCACCTGCATCCCCAAACAGCAGCCTACTTTGAATACATAACCTCCCTATTACCATGTGGAGTTAGACCAGGCATCCCCACATTCGGCCCTCCAGATGTTTTGGCATACAACTCCCATGATCCCTAGCTAACAGGACCAGTGGTTGGGGAAGATGGGAATTGGAGTCCAAAACATCTGGAGGGCCAAAGTTTGGGGATGCCTGAGTTAGACTGTTGAGTTTGGGGTGTAGAAGGCTAAATCACAGGCATTAAATCACCAGGAGATTTCTGTTTTGAATTAGTGCCAAATGTAGCCTAGTGTTGCTTCCAGTGTAACGAGAGAATGAAACAGCCTTCCTCAACCTGGTGCTTTCTGACTCTTTTGGACAACAGCTCTCATCAGCCTCAGGCAGATGGGAGTTGTAGCCCAACAGCTGAAGGATGCCAGGCTGCAGAAGGCTGTAATAACAGATTATTTTAAGGATTAAAAAAAATACTGCATTTTTCCACTAGTGCCAGTCAGTGGTAAGGCATTAGGAGAGAGAGGAAGATGCCTTATGCCAGGGGTGGCCAACTTCCAGGAGACTGCAATCTACTCACAGAGTTAAAAACTGGAAGTGATCAAACCCCATTTTATTGGGGCTCAGGTCAAAGTTGTTGAGCAGTCTGCCTCACAGCTAAAACTGTATTCCGTTCAAGAGAAAAGGAGAAAATGCAGTGAGGGGAGAGGGGGCGGGGCCAGGTGCTCTTAGGCAATAGCAAAGGGAAAGGAGCCTGCGATCGACAGTGATTGACTAGAACCTCCCAGGGATCGACCAGTCGATCCTGATCGACCTGTTTGACATCCCTGCCTTATGTGATAACATCATAGCTGCCAAGTATCCCGTATCCGCCGGGAAAACCCCTTTTTTTCTTACTGTTTCCCGGCGGTCTCCCGTTTGGTGGAAAATCCCGGTATTGTCCCTTAAATTGGCTTCTGCCCGGCGGCCATTTTTCTGGTGACGCTTTGCCCTTCTATGGGCACCAGAAAATGCCGGCGCCGGCGCTGGAAGTCGCTTCCGCGCATGACCGGAAGTTGCGTGACGCGACTTCCGGTGGCGCTTTGCCCTTCTATGGGCATCAGAAAATGGTGCCGCCGGCGCCGGAAGTCGCTTTTACGTGTTTCCGGTCATGCGCGGAAGCGACTTCCGGCGCCGGCGCCGGCGCCACCATTTTCTGGTGCCCATAGAAGGGCGAAGCGCCACCGAAAGTTGCGTCACGCAACTTCCGGTCATGCGCGCGCTGCCGATCCCGGATCTTTACTACCCGGACTTGGCAGCTATGGATAACATAAGCCACAAGAAGTTTACAACATAGGTAAGTATGGGAAGAAAGGCACTTTCACAACATTCATGTGTGACCTCTTGGATAATTTTTTAAATTGAATTGCATATTTTTCCCCCCTGTTTTAATGTACCTTTGGTGGATGTTTCTCATTTTTAAATTATATTTTATGTGATTTTATGAAGTCACTAAATAAGAATTAGAGAGACAGGTGGATAGATAGGTTTAAAATAATACTAACATACTATCGCTGTTTTGGGGGGAATATATAGATCACACAATGTCTAGTTGCACTTTGCTTAATGTTTTGCTGAAAATCAACATGTCTAATTGGCCCTGATAAAACCAGCCCAGGAATTCCTTGCCTTCCCTCTTTGCATCCCTTGTTTGCAGAATTAAGAATTGTGTGCCACTTAAGTGACACAGTAAGAGCTCTTCTATTCCCTGGAACTCTTATATATCTTTTCCCATAACAAATATTTTGTGCTAAACTGAATGTACTAAATTGGCTTGTGAGAGCGGGTTTTGTTTTATTTTTAAAAACACACGCATATATACTTCACACATTTTCCTCAAACAGTTAGTTGCTGCAGCTTTTCAGATGTGTTCAGAATAATTGTGTTTTTATTGTTATATTTATCTTCCTTTTAGTTTTTGTTTTGTTTTGTTTTGTGTGTGGTTTTGCTAATTTAGATGTTTCCACTGGTGAATTTGATGGAATGTGTGTTCTGTAGCATTCAGAGGATGCTATAAAGCAGGCGTCCCCAAACTGCGGCCCTCCAGATGTTTTGGCCTACAACTCCCATGACCCCTAGCTAACAGGACCAGTGGTCGGGGAAGATGGGAATTGTAGTCCAAAACATCTGGAGGGCCGCAGTTTGGGGGTGCCTGCTATAAAGTAAAGGACTGCTCTGTTTTTGTTCTTGTTTTCAGACCCCACAGCCCATATGGTGCACAGGTGAAAATCTTGGAAGTGTAGCTGCTCTTCAATGTCCTATGCAGATGTTTTCCCCATTCAGTGATAAGTTTACTAGTCATGCTTTAGATTAGCCTTTTGCAGTCTTTGGCCTCTAGATGCTGTTGGATTAAAATCCCAATCATCCTGAACCAGCATGGCCAACAGTCAGGGACGAGAGTTGAACTAACCCTAGGCTGTTAACTGGACTTCTTGATGTTATTTATTTAAATTTATATAAAAGAAATATTTATTTGTATTGGACACTGTCACAAGGTGCCCTCACAGCAATCTACATAAAGCACTAAAAACAATGTAAGTACAAATCTTAAAATACAGTTTTACACCACAGCAACAAAAGAATTACAAAACCATTCCCATAAAGAAGCCAGAACTGAAGTCATTTAAACATGCACTCACACCTTCTAATCTTTGTTTCTGGGATACGGATATGTTTGACATCAGCACACAGTCTCTGCACTCTACTGCAAATGTGGTATTTGAGATGAAACAGTAGAATACATTGTAGGTAGTATATGAAAGGTTTAGCATCTTGTACTTGCAAGTGCGATGGAAGGACTCAAGGCTTTAAAAGAAGCAGAGGGGATGGGGATCTATATCCATCTGTTTTCTCCTGAGGGTTATAAATAAGAAGAGCACCATTATTACTTAAAGACTTGATGGAGTTTGTAAATAATTGTCTTGTGATGTAAAGTCCCATTGATACTCAGGAAATGTGTTTCAGTTTATCTCACCCGAAGAAGATACTTTCAAATCAGCAGGAGAATGCACAAGGGAGTGTTGTGTTCTTAAAATGATGATAGTTTCAAGTACCGGTAAATATTGGGAAAAAAGGTACTCTACCAGTGTTGGAGCACTGCCATCAACTTCTTTATCATGCAGAGATAAAAGTGAAATTGTCGCAGGATAATCAGAGGGATGCTGTAGTTTTAGAATAATTAATGTTGTTGACAATTGAAAATTAGGCTGTGCAAACATTACCTCTTATTCCAGCTCCATGTGGTGTTTGAAGTCAAATGCACATGAGGTTATCCACAATCCACAGGCATTTTGTAGCTTCTTGAGAAATGCTTCTGTGTGGTGTGCTTTTCCTGTCATGGATGCTTCAGTTAAGTTGAAGAGTGCACATTTCAGGCAGCTGTTGCACACATGCCAATAACAGTGCATGGACAATTTACTGAATCCGTGAATTGGGGTTTGGGATGGGGAAACTTGTCAGGTAATGGGTATTGGGTGAATATATCCCAACCCCCTCTCTGATCTGTACAGCAGGTTAAGAATGTGACTTGAAGCACAGTGGTGAGGGAAAGCAACCTCACTGTGTTTCAAGCTGCTACTGAGTACATCATTTTAGTGTAACCTCTTGTTTTGTATTTAATTTGACTGAATACTTTTATTTCTGAAGTGTCTTAGGTATATGGGATATCGTAAGTCACTCTTATGTTTAATGAGGGCACAGCAAATATAAATAACTTGAGAATCTAAAATGTTTGTATTCAGTATCACCCAGAGAACATTTAGACATTGGAAAGGTCAGGGATATTAGAGGTAACCCTAAGAAGATAGGCCTTATGTCAAAGCAGACTATGGCTCCATCCAGCTCATTATCATCCCTGATGACTGGCAGTAGCTCTCCAGTGTTTCAGATGGCAGGTATTCCTTGTTGCTCAGTATTCCACTCGCCTCAGCTTGTTGGTATCACCTGCTACAAAAGATCCAAGGAGGAAGAGATAGAAAAGATTGGAAGCAGCTGGCCTTTATCAGATTGATAGGTGTGGTGAACTGCCTCGGTAGAGGCAACACCAAAGGGGATCTTGCCTTTGCAGTTCCCCATTGGGATACCCCTTGAGGTTGCCATAAAAGGTGAGAGAGTTACTTCCATGTCATTTTTATTATGCCTGAAGGTTGCATAAGGAATATTTAGCTGTATAACAAGCTTGAAGGGGTGACTCCAAAAGAGGTACCCCTGTAGATCATCAATCTCTTGATGATTGTTTTTACCTAATGACTGTTAGTAATAGTTTTTTAAATGGCATGCCAGCTATATGCTTGTATTGAATTTACTGAGGTGTTTGTTGAATCTTATCTCAATAGAGCCCTGGTCCAACATAGTGAACCTTGGTTCAACACCAAGGGAGAATGGTATGCTTATATATTTGTTTTTATGTTTGGCTGTTGAGATGGAAAGAAGGATCGGAATTATGTCCACAGGCATAATTGTCCACTTGTTGGCATAAAACTATGCCTTCTTAGGGAGATAGACAGGGGAAGAGTGTGTTTTTTGTGTTTGATGTCTTGAACATTTCCAAGTAGAAGATAGGATGTGGGACCAAGGATGTGTAGAGGGGAGGGACTTAGACTTGGCCCTCTCAGCTTAGTCATGTGACCTGGCAAGCCAGCGAAAAGATTGCTGTACCTCAAAAATTATTTTAGAGGCTTGTTTTTTCTTCTCCCAGGCTTAGGCTGGCTTAATCAGCAGTAACGTCACTGCTGAACAGAGTTTGAATCTGGTGCAACTTTACACCAGCTTAGCTTAATTTACAGCAGCTTGCTTTATGCCATCTTCTTGTGTATAGGCTTGTTCTCTTAGTCAAGGCAACTTCCAGTGCAGCTCCTCCACATGCAGCTGCGGGGTGACCTTGGGCTAGTCACACTTCTCTGAAGTCTCTCAGCCTTACTCACCTCACAGAGTGTTTGTTGTGGGGGAGGAAGGGAAAGGAGAATGTTAGCCGCTTTGAGACTCCTTCAGGTAGTGATAAAGTGGGATATCAAATCCAAACTCCTCCTCCTCCTCCTCCTCCTCTTCCTCCTCCTCCTTCTTTCAGTGGATTGCTTGAAGTGTATGCTAGCTGAGCTGTAGAAAGATGTTGTCTCAGCAAAGGAGTCATCTGAAGCTTTAATAAGTCTGTAAGGGTCTGACCTTCCAGTGCCCTTCTATCGCAGAAAGCTATCTGAGTTTTTAAAGGTTATAGATGATTTTTCCCCCTGTGTGGCTAAGGAGTAGGAGGAGCTACAAGGCAGTCATCCCTGGAATCTGATGTGAAAGCTGCATTGTCCAGCTCAGATAGTGTGATTGGGGGTGCTATGAGCGACATGATCTGTGATTTGTATGACAACATATATTATTTGCTAAATAATGTGATAATTTGGCTTGATTTTTGCTGACTCCAGTTATGTTCTGCTGTGTGTGTGAGTCCTCTGACCTCCATTGATATTACTGGGGATTTTAAATCATGTTTTAAATGTGGACTATCCTGAAACACTCATGTGCTGAAAGTCAGTGTATACATTTATCAAATATATATCCATGATAAGCTAAGAGTGTCTGAATCTAAAACCACCCTAGTAATTGTATTATAGGTTTTGTGTATATGCTATTCAGGGTTTTTGTACCCTTGCCTTTTTGAGTCTTCAAATAAAATGATTCAGCTCTTTTTCATGTAATAAATTTTGTTAATATATTTATAGGCATTGCAGCCATTAGATTTTATAGACCATTATTCGAGAGTCCAGATATGCTTGTCAGTCTTGTCTTGTGCAATTTTTGAGATGAAGAATAGTGTCGGGGGCTGGAGGGAAGAGCATCATATTGGCAGCATCACCAACACCAACACCCCCAAATAATTATTCACTTACTCCCTGAACATGGAGAATATGTTCAGAAATGTGTAAAGAAATACCGATATGTCCCAAACAAGTGTGGATGCAAAAAAATCCGTCCCCGGCAGATTTAAGGTTCACAACTGATGCTGAAGTTGTACAGCTGTCTACACCCAAAATTACACTGCTTTGTGGCCGCAGGCTCTTAATTACTACTTTTACTACACAGTCCTTTTCCATGTCATCCTCTTGTTTCACCAGCCCAGATTTACACCACAAAGAAAGATGACTATTTTTGAGATTGAATGCTTCTTTCTGTCAAAAAACATACTGTGCGTGAAAAGTATAATAAAAGCAATAATGTAGCAATATTGCAGCATCAGTGAAACAAATGTTTAAATAGCAAAACAATGAATCATAGAACCATAGTTGAAAGGGGACCCAAGTGTCATCTAGTCCAACCCCCTGCAATGCAGGGATCTCAACTGAAGCATCCATGACAGATGACTATGCAACCTCTGTCTAAAAAGCTCCAAGGAAGGAGAATGAAAACAGTTGACATGTGCTGAAATTTAATTTATATTGTGGTCCATGGTAGTGTTTGTTGTCTTCACATAAATAATGTAGAACGCAAATGAGTTTTATTTATTTGCTTTTAACATTCTATCTTTCCTCAGGTTCTCAAGGTAGTTTACAGTTTAAAATAATGGCTTATGATCTAATAGACTTTCGTTATTTATCTAGAAGTATTTATATGCCACTTGGTCTATAAAAATCATTTATATACTGCTTAGTATACAAAGAAAATGTCCAAGCAGTGGTACATGGTACAAAAGGAAGAAGGAATGAGGAGGGAAGGAAAAAATGAGCAACCCACAGGCTTTACTGCTTTTATGCTGTTAAATAACTAACTTAAATATTTACCAGTGCAGGAAACAATTATGGACAGGGAAGAGCCAAATCACATTTGATCCTACCTTAATTAACAAAGAGGGCACTGCTGTTCCACTCTCCTGTCTCTCTGTTATAGCCATCTAGAATAGATGCTGATGGAATCAGCTCTGTGAGATGGAGCTAATCCAAGCGAGGCTGATACAGTAGGTAAAGCCTCACCTCTTCGTTTGCAGCCAGGTGTGCTGTATGACTGCTGTTGTGTTATATTAGCTAGGATATTGTGTTTAATAAGTTTGTCCTGAGCAAGACCCAGTATTTGAAGAGGAGGTGGAAGGAGGGAGAGGAAATATGCCGAGAGAAAAGTATGCCGAGAATGTGACTGTTATGACTAAAGATCTTCCTAAGCATTTTTAAAATCTATTCCTCATGGGACAAAGGAGCAAATATAAAAACTGCTGATGCCGATGGTTGTGGGATGAGCTGTTCGCCAATGGAAGACATCTCATTTTCTCACCTGCAGCCAGGTCTCTTTTGTGTCCGAGATACAAAAAAACATGATTTTGCTGTAAATATGGAGATGCAAGAAGTGGTACAAAAAAAAGAACTATATAAAGATTGGCTGGCAGTATCATGGAATCACTTCAGGCCCAGCCAAATACAATTTGCAGTTGCTTAAGTTTTCCTGACACCACTCTCAGATCATCATGCTGCTCGGGTAAATAATAAATAGTTTTGTTTGTTTAACAATACTACAATTAATCGTATGTCCAAAATAAAACAGAAATGCCTAGCTGCCATGAATAGTAGACGGGGTAAACCTTTGTTAATCCTACCCTAGGCCACACCCATCCATGACTGTGCTTCAAGTGCTTTTGCCTGGCTGGATTGTGGTCTTGGATGCATGCCTCTTGCTGTGATGCATGCCTGTGCTGAGAGGTGTGGTATGTAGAAAACTCCTGGCTTTTGCATGACTGGAGCATAAGTCAACTGTACAAAGCTCAGACTCACATCTCCCGCCCCACCAACTGCTTACCTCTATCATCTCCCACCACTGGCATGAGGACATATGGTCCTTAGGCTGGGAGAAGGTTTACAGAGTGTATATAAAATTCACAAGCTTTTGCTCTCTCAGATTAAGGAGCTTCCCTGAGCTTGGTCAAAGCTAGAGATTACTGCTTCCAAGACTCTGGAGCTTCCCGGAGCTGTGCACAGTTCCCAAGAGCATTGTAAGTCATCCTTTAGACACATTTGCACAGCTCTGCCTGAGCAGTGATTAGCGTGTAGAATCAAGTAGTGAAATACTTGATTTCTGTGCTACTTGCTTTGCTGTTTGACAAAAAGGTTTTCTTATTGAATATGAAAAATTCCTATTCAGCAGTTTAAAATCCTACCACTACCACTCCATGTCTAGGTGGTGCATTTGTACAATTCCCACAGCACTGGAATGCCACTACCACTTCTCAGCATCAGAATGAAAGTGTGTAGCCTTGTTTTGGAGCCGCTAATCTTTCAAGACAGCTTTTCAAATATCAAGAGTCAAAGACCTCTGGTAACAAAGAATATCCTGAGAAAGCAAAACCATAGCTATTTTTATCTTGCAGTTTCTTTGCACATCATACCAATTATAAACCACTTGTGCCTCAAGAGACAGCTTTTCAGTCAGAAGTAGCAGTGTAATAGCATCTAATATTTCTGCTCTAAGCCAGAAAATTAATCATGTTTGCTTTCATAAATCTGGATTTAACAATGTATGAAGAATTGATTGATCTCAGCATTCTCTTAGGTTATAGCACAATGTATAATTATCTCATTTTTAAGCATACAAAGAATATAAATACTAAATTTTAACACACATAAGTAAGATTCAACAGTCGTCAACAGGTTTACCACACCTATCAGACAATCACCCATTCCCACCACCCTTCTGAGTAATATCCCTCCCCCTCCCCACCCTCTTCTTCTTCTTCTTCTTCTTCTTCTTCTTCTTCTTCTTCTTCTTCTTCTTCTTCTTCTTTTTTTTTTTCTTCTTCTTCTTCTTCTTCTTCTTCTTCTTCTTCTTCTTCTTCTTCTTCTTCTTCTTCTTTAAAGGACATTAACTTTTTTATATATTTAAACTTTTATTCTGTAGTGGGTGGGTGGGTGATGTCTATTTGCTATGTTATATATTTTATCCCACCTTGGAACCATGAAACGGTGAGTGTTGGGATATAGAAAATGGAATAATAAACATATGCAAGATCTAGGGTTGGATGCAGACTTCATTTGCATAGGTGGGACAAGGTTTGAATGAGGGGAAAGCGCCCTCTAGTGCCTGCCACCTCCTACATTGCCTCCAGTGTGACCTCCACACAGTCCCAGAGGGTCGTCTAATGCAGGAGAGGAGTCATCAACCTTCTTGAGCCAATGGGTACACCTGGAATTTTGAGAAAGTGCTGTGGGGATGTAACATAAAAAAATGGCTCCCAGAACTTAAAGGGCAGAACAAAGGTCAGCACTACACAAAAAGGTAGAGGCATGCCCCTGCATTGTTGCCACTGCCCCCATCAATGAAGGGAAAGGCACCCATATAAACCACCACTGCAGTTGTTCCTTTTAAGGAAAAGGAAATCCATTCTTAAGGAAATCAGCCCTGAGTGCTCCCTGGAAGGACAGATCGTGAAGCTGAGGCTCCAATACTTTGGCCACCTCATGAGAAGAGAAGAATCCTTGGAAAAGACCCTGATGTTGGGAAAGATTGAGGGCACTAGGAGAAGGGGACGTCAGAGGACGAGATGGTTGGACAGTGTTCTCGAAGCTACGAACATGAGTTTGACCAAACTGCGGGAGGCAGTGCAAGACAGGAGTGCCTGGCGTGCTATGGTCCATGGGGTCACGAAGAGTCGGACACGACTAAACGACAACAAGCAGTTGCTCACAGAGAGAAGCTCCTTGCAGCTGTCCTGTGCTCAGAACAGAAAGGAGGGTTGGATCTAGTCCTGGCATCCAGCGAATTGTGGGCACGTTCGAAGGTGCATGTTTAACGTAGGAGAGTCTGAGCCCAGGGTAAAAGTACATACCACAAATTAGAGTCGTGTGCGCCAAGAGGATGAGCTGGGCTAGATGGGCCATTAGCCCAATCCAGTAGGCTCTGTTTGTGGTCTCATGAAATGAGCAGAAAGAGCCATAAGCCTCGTGTGCATTGTTCAGTTTTGAAGGAGTATTTACTGAGACCTTTTGTAGACATCATAGAAGGTATTGGCAGGCACACTTGAACCTGCAGGCATCTCATTGGAGGCCCCTAGGATAGAAAGTATTGCTGGAGGCTGTAAGGGGATGGCTGCAGGCTTCCCAACCACTGCAGGCAAAGCCTGAATCCAAGCCATAACCAGGAAATTATGAGCTCCCACCAAGTTAGTTACCATTCGAGATAAAGGTTAAAATGACTGAATCAACATACATATATGATTATGTGCTGCTAAATCATCTATACCTACAAGTTGAAAGGAGATTCTGGAACGTAAGCGGCAGTTGAAAGCTATAGCCAGACCTGACGAGACCAGCGAAGGAAAGTGCTGTTTTATTTTTTTATGTTCAATAACTCTCCTGAGTGTGTAATCCTTTATTAAAATCTATAGCAGGGTTAATTCCAGTAATTCTGATTTTAAAATATGCTTAACCAATTTTTATTTTATTTTTTTTATTTTGGGGGTAAAAAAGAAGCCTAACGAAAAACAGCTATGAGAATATTCATTTGGTAAACAAGAAGTGTAAAACAGAGCTTAGCTTTCATGAGAGATAAGGGCCTCTTTGTCAAATTGTCAATGACCTGAGACATGCAACCTCCCTAGGGATTCTTTAGTGTATTCATTATTGTTTTGAGGGTGCATTGAGTTCACTAGTTGAATTATTTCCACATTGTAGCTAAGAACAGGGGGGGGGGGGAAGAATGGCATTAAATTTACAAGCATTGTGCCTGACTTGAAATTGGGATGGAGTGAGCGGGGAATATGAGTTGATCAATGAATGCGCTTCAGGTCATTGTAAGATAGTTACCGTACTTTTTCGTGTATAAGACGAGGATTTTTATTACAAAATACTGTGGTACCTCGGTTTAAGTACACAATTGGTTCCGGAAGTCTGTACTTAACCTGAAGCGTACTTAACCTGAAGCGAACTTTCCCATTGAAAGTAATGGAAAGTGGATTAATCCGTTCCAGACGGTCCGCGGAGTACTTAACCTGAAAGTACTCAAACCGAGGCGTACTTAAACCGAGGTATGACTGTAATCTTTAAAAATGTCTTATAGTGCACTGGGGGGACTGGAGATTGGTTGCTGCCTTGAGCAGGAGGTTTTCACCTGCAATAGGGTGGTTGATTGGTGGCTACAGCAAGGGCTGGTGGCTATTGACTGTCTCTGCAGCAATTCAGCAGGTGATTGGTGGCTGCCAGCAGCGAGGGGGCACATAATTGGTGACTTTGCCAACGCGTGTGAGTGGCAGTGTAGTTCTGGCGGGTGAGCGATTTTCGGCAACAAAACCTCAACTCTGGGCAATTCCCCCCCCCAAAAGCTCAATAACTCTGGGCAATCTCCCTCCATTTTCTTAATTTGGAGTCCCCCCAAATAGGGGGCATCTTATACATGGGGGCATGTTATACACAACAAATACGGTAATCTTCCCCCCCCACCATGTCCTTAATCTTTCTACTTGGATCGCTTAGCTTCTGTGGTCCAGCTTAAAAATATTCGCCTTGTTATTCCTGTCACCTATAGCTGTTGATCATTATTTGTGCTATACAGTGGTTACGAACGCTTCTGGTTACAAACTCTGCTATCCCGGAAGTAGCTGCTCCTGGTTGCGAACTTTGCCCTGGGATGTGAGTGGAAAGTTCAGTTATTCTGAGGCTTCTTGTAACATTTAGATGCACTTTAACCCTGTCCCAATTTCTGAATTGAACTTGCATCCCTGACTGTGTAGGCTATAAATGAGGGGGGGGGGATAATGCAGCCCTAATTTGCCATACAACTCCATGCTCATAGACTGTAAATATTGATGTTTGCACTTCTTGTTAATTTTAAAATGTGCGAAGAAACATTGCTTATTCAAGCTAAACATGGATCAGTGCTACCATCAAGAGCCATATGGTGCAGGTTAGAATGTTCATATTTAACATGCTGGCGTGACTTGTGGGTTGTCAGTTTTTCGCTTTCTTTGATTTTTCTGCTTCTGTTGTGACATATCTGATATTCCAGAAGTGAGTCATAGAACATCCTACACAAAAGGTTAGTAGTTAGAGAAAATGGGAGATGTATTGTACCAGATAGAGCTGGCAATTCCTCTTCCCTTAGACGATATACGGAGATTTTAATCGGGGCCAATCTATTTCCAGCTGGCATCTTTCTCAGATGTTGCTGAGAATTTCGTGTTGACTTCGTAATGAAGGTGACTTTAAAAAGTTAGAGAGAAAAACAAAGTTTATGCTGAAAAGAGGATTTTGGCTCACGTGCATGTGATTCTTTGCACTTATCTGGTACCTTTCGTTTTAGAGCATCAAAACTCTTAGCATAAATTAATTAACTAGGCCTCTTCAGAAGCACAGATAGTTCAAGCATCATTGCACTTATCATTTCAAATGAGCAAACTTTGACACAATGAAGCTAAATGACTTAGCCGAGGTCACATAACAAGTCAGTTGAAGGAATCAATACTTTTTTTTTTTTAATGCAAGTATATCATAGTCATTGGCAACAATCAAGTGTAATATTAAAGGTGGTTGTGAACAGTCATGAAGCAGCTTTTTGAATAGGTGTTGATCTTAATTTGAGACCAGTAGCTTTTATTAATAGAAACATGAAGCATTAATTGACAACATTTTTATTTATGCCCTGTAATCTACCTTTGAGTGAAATCAGTTGACTAGATTTAAATCATCAGTCTGAGAGCTGCTTCTTGCAGTACAATTTAGTTCTCAGGTAAATCTCAAGTGTAGCTCCTTGCACTTTGAGGAACAAGGGCAGGTGATCTTTCACCTCCTTTTCCCACCATTAATCAAAGTTATATATGAGAACAAGAGAGGAGGGAAAGGGTAATGATATAACCTTCTGCACGTCTTCAAATGCTGATAATCTCCATGCCGCAGAAGACAGAATCAGAATTCAAAATGACCCTAACAGATTGGAGAATTGGGCCCAAGCTAACAAAACGAATTTCAATAGGGACAAATGTAAGGTTCTGCACTTAGACAGGAAGAACCAGATGCACAAATATACGTAGGGTGGGGGACACCTGGCTTACTAGCATAACATGTGAGATCTAGGGGTCTTGGTGGACTAGGGGGCTTAACATGAGTCAACAGTGTGATGCAGCAGCAAAAAAAAGCTAACGCTGCATCAACAGAAATCTAGTGTCCAGATCAAGGGAAGTAATACCACCCTATTTTACCTTGGTCAGACCACACTTGGAATACTGTATCCAATTATGGGCACCACAATTTAAGAAGGATGTTGCCAAGCTGGAATGTGTGCAGAGAAGGGCAACCAATATGATCAAGGGTCTGGAAACCAACCTTATGAGGAATGGTTGAAGGAGCTCAGTATGTTTAGCATGGAAAAGAGGAGATATCTTCAAATATCTCAGGGGCTGTCAACATCGGAAAAAACTTTCTGACAGTAAGAGCTGTTCAGCAGTGGAACGGTCTCCCTTGGGAGGTTGGGGACTCTCCTTCCTTGGAGGTTTTTCAGCAGAAGCTGGATGGCCATTGGCCATCTGAGATTCCTGCATTGCAGGCGGTTGGACAAGATGACCCTTGGGATCCCTTCCAACTCTACAATTCTATGAATGGATTATTAATGGTAGCATGATACTTTGGTGGAACAAGCATACAGTGTTTTACTAGCAGAGACTGGGGTAGAGACCTTTCTTGCAAAAATGTAATAGCGGTAATAGTAATAATACTAATAATTAATAATAATAAATGCTGGTTTAATGATGTGGAGTTTATTTTCCTAATTTTGCCAAGTGCGTGTTATGAGGGATGACTACTGAGATAGTAAAATGTAAAGGTAAAGGGACCCCTGACCATTAGGTCCAGTCGTGACCGACTCTGGGGTTGCGCACTCATCTCGCATTATTGGCCAAGGGAGCCAGCGTATAGCTTCCAGGTCATGTGGCCAGCATGACAAAGCCACTTCTGGCAAACCAGAGCAGCACATGGAAACGCCGTTTACCTTCCTGCTGTAGCGGTTCCTATTTATCTACTTGCATTTTGACGTGCTTTCGAACTGCTAGGTTGGCAGGAGCTGGGACCAAGCAACGGGAGCTCACCCCGTCACAGGGATTCGAACCGCCGACCTTCTGATCAGCAAGCCCTAGGCTCAGTGGTTTAACCCACAGACACATACATTTATTAAGATGTGCTGATGGCCTCTTGATGTAGTCTTTTGAGCTCTTGTGCCTAAGATAAGATCTGGATATTTTTAACCCTCAGTTTCTTCAAATATCACATGTTACAGGAATAGGGCCATTTTATTGTCACTTTTTAAATGATTGGAGGGTGGGGTGGAAGTAAAGAGTGGCCCACATCCTGTATCAAAATGAAGATCCACCAAGTCCTAGACCTAGCACTTTCATCTGGGAAGCTCAAATTTTCAAAAGTATTTTATAATCACAGGTGTACTATAAATATGGATTCCCCCCCCCCCAGTACAGCAGCCATGGCTAATAGTCAGTTATAGAACTAGTCCCCATTGATCTGTCAACTTTTTTGAAAATATCCAGACTGCTAGCACTCACCTTTAATAAGACAGGTCCCTTTAGCTAATTCTGGAATTTCATGAAATATTTCATGTTGTTTCCCCCCAGTAATTACAGTTATTTTATTTCGGGTGTTTGTGTCCCAAGTTCTTAGAGCTTTTCTGAGATAGTAGATCATTTCTTCATATAGTTAGTCTCTCTCTGTCTCATCCTGTGTTCGTCCTGCTCTGACAACTTTGTAAAATTTCTTTATTCAAAGATACTACCGTAGGGCTGCCATGTGTCCGGAATTTCCCAGACATAGCCAAGATTCATCTGTTGAAAATGGCGTCCAGGTGGAATTTTCGAAAAGTGGCTAAAATGTCTGGAAAAACCTGGGCGAATGGCAGCCCCTATTGGAAGAGTTGATTATTTGGCTATTTTCCTAAAAATTAATTTTAAAACTTCTTCCTTTTTTTGAGATTTTGCTTCCCCCCAAAAGCTCTCTCCCTTCCCCAATTCCTTGTTTCAGCTTCAAACTTTAAGGGCAGAACTGTATACATGTCTACTCAGAAGTAACTGCAATGGAGTTGTATGGCTCTTACTCCAAAGAAAAGGGTATAGGGTTGTAGCCATAACTTATGTTAAGAATTCTACTGCCAGTATAATTTCACCCAGATTTCTAAAGAAGAGCTTGTCCTAATTGGAGGGGGGAAATACATTCAGGGTTGTGGGAAGCACACCTAAGCAGTACTGCCGGTGCAACTGTGCTCTTAACAGGAATGGGGGGGGGAATCAAAGTGGGATAAAAATCAAAGTTTAATTTATCACCTTTATAGCAATATAATTACTTTCCAGCTGTTCAATACATTTATCTCCTGTGTATTTTCTTAGTTTTATGCTGTGCTGAACAACAATTTTGAGATCAGCAAATGAAGACTCAGGTGCTATAAAAGCCCCCTCCCCCAAAATAAATAAAAATAAAAACCTGGGAATATAAAAACAAAACAACTATGTAAGATAAAAAAAAGCCCCTGAGTTGATTCAGTGCTGCTGGAGCATTTGCCTTGAATTCCCTTGGCAGCTGAAGTTGCTGATCAATAACTGGTGCCATTGGCTGGGTCACCAATAGTAACCTTGGCAATTAATAAGCTTAAGTGTAATACACAAGGCAGAGAAGAAGGAGGTTTCAGAGTGCTTAGTGTTGGGACAGAATTTGCCATTTTGCAGTTTTCCTTCATATGGTTGTTATCACAACTTAATGTTGGGATGATAAATGCAAAACAAAAGGGGCTTTTAGTTGCCATAGCTCATGAACCTCAATATACCCATGTCTAACTTACAATGAGGCACCAACATGAGTCCTCCCCATCTTTCAATTCTTGTCATTCCAGTGACTTGGGACACTATTGTGATGAGAAAGTTAATCTTGGCCACCTCTTTTGTGCATTTGATCACATGATTACTGTAATGTTGTATTTAGTGTCCATGAGCGGACTCTTCCATTTTTGCAGTACACACAAAATCACCCATCAGCTACCCATCACCCGTCGTAGGATAGGCAATTCATGAAAGCAGTTAAACTCAGAGTGAACTGATTCAGATAGCGCGTGAACTGGGTTTCTGAGAAATGGAGCACAGACTTTCGAGTTCAAGAATCTCAGTGTAACTAAAGTTGCTACCTATGGTTAAGTGAACATCTTATGTGTGTTTACACAAGCATATGTGTGCAGTGAATATTTTCATCCTTTGTTCTTTTCGTGCATTCTCTAAGAGCTCATTGTGCTCCATTCAATATGCTTTTTTAAATTCAGGTGGGATGAAGAGGGACACTTGGGAAAGAAGGGGCAAATCCCCACTATAAGGCCTGCCCGTGACTCACATTGAATTGACTCAGAAATGTACTACTTACTACTAAATCTGTCATGTGCACACACCACTTGACAATTAAAAACCCCACTTTATTTAATATTAGTCAGAATTCATCTGAAGCACTGCCTACTGTGTTGGGTAACACACTTTTAAGAACAAAGTAGATAAACTGGATTAGGTTTAGAGAAGAGAAAACTGGATCAGTAGTTGAGCTTCTATAGAGGGTATTCAATGAGCCAACATGACAGTGATGTGGAATTGAGGATTGGAGTGTTAATTCTATAATATGGCAGTGGACAAAGCTGTATTGTAACTTTTTAATAAATGTTAATTATCATCCTCATGAGAAGAGAAAAATGAGAGGGGAACTAGAGAGCATTTTTCAAATACTGTACCTGAAGGGCTAATGCATGGTGTTTTGTTACCTTCTGAAGACAGGACAGGAGAAAATGGAACCAAGCTGCAGGAGAATAGATTTCAGTTAAGCATTAGGAGAAACTTCCTAGTGGTTTGATGGTTCAACAATGAAACCAGTTATGTAGATGGTTGGTAGTCTCCTTCTGAAAGTCTTTAAGACATCTCTTGGAGATGCTCTAACTCTGGATTTCCTGCACTGAGCAAAAAGGCAGGTGGATTAGATAGCTTATAAGGCCCCTGCAAGAAAAGGCCCTGCCCCCAAGAAAAATGCTTCACACAGATGTATCCTGAGTGTGCAAAATATGGAGGTAACCAGTTGCACCCTGAACACTACTCACTCCCTTGAGGCAATAAAATTATTGGGGGGTAGGCCTTCTTGACCATCAGCTGTTCTCCTGCATTCCACCACTTTAAATTCTTCTAGTGAATCTAAAGGTTCAATATCTTATCCCTTCTCATTTGGGTAGTGAGTGCCATAACGTGTGTCATAACATTTTGTGTTTATTTACCTATTCCCAATAGATCTTGAAAATTTCAAAACCAGGACAAGAAGTACAGTGTCAGTACGACAAGGACAAGGGATGGTTCTGCTGTGTGGACCACCTCCACATTCTGGCGGTGAGTAGCATAAATGTCATCAGTATAAACGCCCTTGTCTTGCAAATGAGTGCAGCGGTTCTGCATGCCAGTAAACTGCATGTAAGCCCCACTGTGATGAATGGGATTTAAAAAGGAATAAATATGTGCTGTCAGTGATCCCTTAACTAGATCCACATGCTAACAATGAATCATGGCAAATCTGCCACCTTTATAATAAGAACATAATAAGAGCCTGCAGGATCAAACGATTGGCTCTTCTAGTCCAGCATCCTGTTCCTACACTGGCCAACCAGATGCATATGGGAAATGTGCAAGTAGGACCTGAGCGGAAGAGGACTCCTTCTGCAGTTTGAAGAAACTGGTATTCAGAAGCATACTTCTGAATACGGCACAGAATAGCCGTAATGGATAGTAGCCATTGATAGCCCTGTTTCCCATGAACTTTTCTTATCTTCTTTTAAAGCCATACAACTTGGTGGCCATGATTGTCTCCTGCAGCAGTGAGTTCCATTAGTTTAGCTATGCACTGCATGAAGAAGTACTTTCTTTTAGCTGTCCTGAACCTTCAAATAGTCAGCTTCACTGGATGCCCATGATTTCTAGTGTTATGAGTGAGGGAGATAATATTCTCGCTATCCACGCTCTACATGCCTTGCAAATTTTTATAAATCTTTATCATATCACCTCTTACTTGACTGGTGACTGGGAGTGGCTGCCAGGACATTTCTGAGCACAATTCAAAGTGTTGGTGCTGACCTTCAAACCCCTAAATGGCCTCAGCCCATTATACCTGAAGGAGCATCTCCATCCCCATCGTCCAGCCTGGACACTGAAGTCCTCTGAGAGTCTTCTGCTTGTTCCATCACTGCAAGAAGCAAAGTTACAAGGAACCAGGCAGAAGGCCTTGTCAGTAGTGGTGCCCTCTCCGTGGAACGCCCTCCCTTCAGATGTCAAGGAGATAAAGAATTACACAACTTTTAGAATACATCTGAAGGCAGCCCTGTATCGGCAGGTTTTTAACGCTTGATGTTTTTATTTTGTTTTTAGATATGCCGTAAGCTGCCCAGAGTGGCTGGGGAAACCCAGACAGATGGGTGGGATATAAATAATAAAATAATAATAATTAGCATTGATGCATATATATTTTTGCTTTATTGGGTGGTAATGAAATATTTCTCATATCTGTTTTGTTTAATAATAGTTACAACAATTGCTTCCTTATGAAAATGAAAACCAGAAGCAAATATTTTTCAATGCCTACATCTAAGTGTGCGAATAGTTGTTCTGAACCAGCTAATCACACAATAGAGTCAGTCCTCCGTGGAAAGGAGCAGATGACTGCACCTTTTATCTCTTTTCCAAACAGAGTATTTAAGACCTGTGGTCCTCCAGATGTTGTTAAACTGCATACACATACATACATACATACATACATACATACATAATTTTATCTGTATGACATCTTTCCACAGTTCAAACAATGGAAAAAATACATAACTATAACATAACAAAAGCAGTCAGAAACAATAAATAAAGCATTTAAAAATACCCAACCAAATGGAACAATTTCCACATAAATTCCACATAGATTTAAAATAAAGGTACGCAAAACCAACAGCAGCAACAACAACAACCCAATAACATCCCAGTCCAAGAGTCTTTTGAGCAGCCTCAGCTTTTGTAGAATAAAAGAATAAAAAAACTTAACTTTCCTGCCCCCATAGCTGTTTTTAGCTCTTTCATAATACATTGTATTTTATGTACTGTGTCTACATGACTCTACTTATGTATGAAGGTTCCCTTTTTCTTTAGTTCATAATAGGGTATTTTATGATTGATGGGACAAAAGAATTAGACACATGCCTAACATTAATGCCTTTGACATCCTAAATAGAACTACTTAAATAAAACAATATCCAGGTCTCTCACTCAAATGAACCAATCACTTCACACAGTGTAAAATGGTTCATTGTCTTCTGGGGATGTGGGATGTTTATCAAAATCTGTTCCGTAATTGGAGCCAATTTCATTGATGCTGCTGCTGAGAAAATGAAGTTAACAAGGAAGTTGCATTAGCAACAGTCAAAAAAGTCAATGTTTGCTGAGTGGCAGATGGCAATATGAATAGACAAACAAAATGATCATGTTTCAAAGAGGATTTTCTACAAAAACAATTATAGTTAAGAGCATAATGAAACATTGGTTTCCATTGTTGCTTCTAAAAGATGATGTGAAATTGTGTCATTATGTTAAAGCAGGGTTCAAAAGATCTATATCAACATTGCAAAAATGTCTAATGGAAAACACTGCTAAACTAACTTGATGAAACAGCAAGCACACAGGGGCTCCTTGAAGTTGCTCCATGTGGAGGCTTTTGCAATGTGGTACCCAGGTGGCGCTGTGGTTAAACCACTGAGCCTAGGGCTTGCTGATCAGAAGGTCGGCGGTTCGAATCCCTGTGACGGGGTGAGCTCCCGTTGCTTGGTCCCAGCTCCTGCCAACCTAGCAGTTTGAAAGCACGTCAAAATGCAAGTAGATAAATAGGAACCACTACAGCGGGAAGGTAAACGCCGTTTCCATGTGCTGTTCTGGTTTGCCAGAACGGCTTTGTCATGCTGGCCACATGACCTGGAAGCTATACGCCGGCTCCCTCGGCCAATAATGCGAGATGAGCGCACAACCCCAGAGTCGGTCATGACTGGACCTAATGGTCAGGGGTCCCTTTACCTTTACCTTTTACATGGCAGGTACCGGTAGCTATGAGCCATAAAGAGAGGCACACCCACATAACATATTCATGGGAGACCTTTCTAGAAATTATATTTGTTATTCAAATTTAAAAATAAATAATAAGAGTTTCCAAGAAAGAGAAATGAAGGAGTTGTAGGGTAAAACGATACAGCCAACTGGTGCTGTTTCAGGCTTCAGGTGAGATGCAGGGTGGAAGTTCTTGTTGAGGAAGCAAGAAGAGAGGTTTAGGAGAGTAGAGCTATTGTTACGTTTCAGATTTGGAGAAGGGGTGGTGAAAAATCACAAACCAATTGGGAGTTTGTGAACTCTGGAATAGGAAAAAGATTTGTAACTCCAGAAGGGAAGAAGAGATTTAGGGGGAGAAGCAAAGCCAAGGACTATGGGGAACTCTGGCATGCCTGTGCAGTCAGGCCCCTGCTTTGCATACCTCCCCAGGTATAACAGAAGCTTCTTAAACCACAGTGATTTGGAAAACACAAAATGGCTGTGAAATCTTGCAGAAAGTTCTGCAGTAAACTTTGGGATCAGGAGGAAGATGAATATCAAGTAAGTCTTCAAAAGGTGTTATTTATGTAATGATAAGATGAATTCAAATAGGAATTTGCCCTTCCACCATTCGGCTTCCATTTGTAGACCGAGGTAAAGTTCACTAACCAGAACACTACTTCCGGTTTTGCAGAGTTCGTATACCAAATAGTTCGTAAACAGGGCTGTTCTTAAACCGAGGTACCACTGTACAGTATTATGTTCCCACAATGGTCAACAAGTTACCTACAGAAGCCTGTAAGTGAAATGTGAGTGCAGCAGCACTCTCCTATAATTAAATTATCTTTATTAGGAGGGCTACAAAACACCCATCTCAGAAGCCTTGGGAACCACTCAAGGTCAGAATTGAAAATACTGGATTGTGTGGACAAACGACCTGACCCCCTAGAAGATAAATGTTCAACTTTAAGTTTAATATTGCAGCAGAGACTACCAAATTTCACCGGGAAAGAAATCCTTAGGCTAGGATTATGTTAAATGAAAAGCTTCCAGTGGAATTCAATGTCATGCTGTGATGAATGAACCATCTGTACAAGCATTTCATCTTGCCAGTCTTCTCCCCCTGACATGCTGTTCTGGGGGTTCTCCTGACCCCCCCCCCCCGGCCAAAACAACTTTCAGGGGGTACAGGAGGGGGATAGAGGGGAAACCCTCTTGCAAAGGGCTTCCGCTCATTTAGTGAGGCATGATGAAGCTCATTAAGTGAATCCTGCCCCCATCTGTAATAGTGATTAGAGAATATAGGGGAAATATGATTGTTCCTGTTCTGAGGTACCTAAGCTACAACATAGGAAACAACATATATCAAAATTTCCTCCTCCTAAAACATATTTCTCCCTATCTCATGACTCTCTTTGTACACTAATCTTTCGCTTTTCAAATTATTCTACTATTTCCCGGCATTTACTTCTAACTCACACCTTTGAATATATTTATTCACTAATATTTGCCAAGTGATCAGAATAGTCACACATCTAACATTTCAGGTTTTCAGTTTTAGGCGAAAATTGCTTGGTTTTGTATTTTACTTCCCCTGCTGGATTATTCCAGTGTAATTACGCTGTTGATGTTAAAGATTCGCCGATAGTTTGCTTTCTGTTCACATAAACACATCTGAATAGGGAAATGTGGTTTCTAAAATAAATGTCCTCAGAGATAGACTCCTGTTATTAAGCTATCAGCAAGTAAGCATTTCTAGAACAACTGAGCAAGCGTTTATATATTTTTATATGAGCCTCTTTCATGAGTTCCAGGAAATTTCTAGGGAATCCAGATGAAGAGCAGATAAGTTTTTTGTTGTAGTAGTGTGTGTGGCCTATTCTGCTGTGAATTATCTGTACACTGTTCCCTAAAGCATACTGCATCCCCAGTACACTTGGCCTAGGAGAAACCTTGCTTATGCTAAGACCAGCAGTGGGCAGCTATCTTTAACTTTGTAGATAAACTACAGTATTTAACTTGCTAATGCCTATGTGGAGTCTGAATTCAACTGTCAGGTTTCAACCAATAACACATTGTGCATTTGTAGTGCATTTGCACAATAATACTTTTACTTTTGTCATTCTTTACTATTTCATCATGGGCAGACTCTGTCCCTAACTGTGTCTTGGGATCAGTCAGAGTGGTGAGCCACTGCTACATCTGAAAGTATGTAGTCTGCTTCCTGTTAGAGTGGAAGGAAGGGGGCACCAATGCTAGCCTGGCACAGTAGAAGGACCCTTTCTAGCAAATAGGGTAGGTGAAGATGCCAGGAATCCTTGGGGGCTCTGCCCTGCCATGCACCTTGCTTACAAAACGCCACTGTCAGTAGCTCCAAAAGAGGCTGCTCCTTCTGCGGAAATCCCTGCTGCAGACCACAGCAGATGGTACTAAATCCTATTCCCATACCCTGTCCCTGAAACACAGGGTAAGCTTATGCATTATTTGGGGAGGTGGGTTTGTGTGTGTAAATGACAAAAAGTACGCATTGAAATATTTCAGTTCAAGGCTCTCATGAGCACATGATCAAAATCAGCAGCTAAATTATTACAATATAAACTGATCCCACTCCCCTAAAAACAAAGGCAACTCTCTCAACAAGTTGAACATTTGGCAAGTCATGGGGTAGACAATATTTATCTCCACCACATAGCCTTGCACAGGATCACAGGTTTTGTATCTAGTGTAGCTTTGTGGTTAAGCAAATAGCCCTCGACAAGCCATGGTCCTTGAGCCACTCATGGTATTTGCAATGTGGTGGTGATAATAATAATATTAGCACCCCCTACAGGGTGATAGTAAGGATTACTGAGAGGCTGCACTTAAAACATAGCAAATAGTCAGGAAAAGTGTTGCGTAAATGATATACTGCTGTTAATATCATTGACAGTACTCCCACTTATTTTATTTTAAAGAAAAGCAAAAGCTGCAGTATCAGATTCAGCCTCCTTGATCCCCCAGATAACCTTGGTTCATAAGAAAAGCAGCAGAAATTATTGTCAAAAAGTCAGATTAATTGTGGGATAAGTGTGCACCAAAGGCTATTCTGCAATGTATTTTATTCTTTAAGGTGCCCCAAGATTCTCCTATATGTTTGTTTTTATTTTGTAGCAGACTTACACCCGTCTATATCAAATCAAATCATATCTTTATTGGCATCACAATATAAAATGTTTCAAATCACTGGGATAATTAAAAGGACAAGGGTGAAGCTGCCAAGGGTTATAGGATCACACTGTGGTCATGTGTTAGATATTCTGCTACTCCCAGTCTATTTCCCGAAGGGATGGTTCACTGGAAATCCTTTCATGTAAAATTGTGGCTAAAAAGAAAGCTACTAGAGCAGTGGCATCTTTGTCCCGATCTGCCAGGAGAAACCTCATTTGATTTCTTCTCGGAGTTGTGGGCCGGAGAGCCAACATTTTACTCAGCATCAGTTGGCGAGGTCTGCTTTGTAAAGGGCAATCTAAGAGAATGTGGTCAATTGAATCTGGTACTTCTTGGTTGTAGGCACACAAATGGGCTTGATATGGAGTGTGTGCGAATCTGCCTTTAGTCACTGCAGAAGGGAAAGCATTTAATCTCACGAGCATAAAGGCTCTTCGATGGGAAGGGAGTAGTAAATCCTTTAGGTATTTGCCACAGGTTCCGTAGGTGTTGTAACACCTAAGGCCTCTGGAGAACAAGGTCTCGGAGTGTAAGGTAACAAGCACTGTCTTTCGTGGTCGTAGAGCCGCTGCTTGATTAATTGGAATATGTGATTTTTATCACATGCTTCAAGGCTCTCGAGAGCAATGCCCAAACTACAGATTTTGTCTTGTATTGCTCTATACCATCTAGATGAGATGCGGTCTTCAAGCATAGAGGTTAATAAGATGTTGTTCTAAAGTGGACTTTCAGCCAGGCCTTGATTTTAGAGAGCCATGCTTTGATTTCCATCAGATGTTGACTAGTTCCAGCACATAAGGTTAAATAACTTATGCATTTAGGCGCACCAAGGAACTTATGAAGAAAGGTCACTTGGATTTGTTCAGCTTTTCTACTGAATGCTTGCATCCAAATTGAAATACTGTACAATAGCTGAGGAAGGACATTGACATTAAATATATTTATTGCAGCAAGGACCATCTGGTTGCCTTTGAGGAAGAAAAAATGGAGAATTGCTGATGTAGTGCATTTTGCTTGAATAATCATTTGATGTCTCTGTGTTGTCCAGTTTAAATTTGGCTGGTAAAGTATCCCTAGGTATTTGAAAGATTTTATCAGGTCATTGGGATGATTGTCTAGACTCAATTTGACACCTTTTAGAAAAAAATCATATTTTTAGATTTTTGGTAATTAATTCTCAGGGAGTTGATCTGACAAAATGAAGAGAACTAGTTCAGAAATATTCTAAGCCCAACCTGGTACACCCCTCTATATTCATAGGGGTGTCATTGTGTGTAATTGAAATGTTATTCACATTAGGAAGAAAGTGGTAGGATAAATCCAGCACGAGAGAAAGGAAGACAGCAATTTCTAGTTCTTGTGGTTTTCTTGCGGTAGGAAAATGTCTTTCTATTTTTGAAGCTAAAAGCTGCACAGTGTAAATTGAGCTTGGTGGCTGGACTCTTGTTGTTGCTCTTGTTTAAGTGTTGCAGGAGGAAATATTAAGTGTAAATGTATTCCAAGTGATAGCTTAGTAACAGCAGAACAGTGCCTCTGCTCCCACTCCAGGCCGGCATGACATGAGGACTGTGAGATAAGTACCCATCTTTCCTGAAGGAGATCCTTTTGCTACCCATCTTATTGTATGAGTAATTAGCTGGTAATCATTCCACTCTCTCAACAGTACAAATGCAATTATAATATTATTAATTGTATTAGGATTGATCTGCTACTTGACAAGCTCTGCAAGTTAACAGATGGGTCAATGCCAGTTTATACCAGCTGGTGATCACTTTTACTAAAAGATCTTTGGTGGCAACTCTTTGCAACCCCAGATTTTTTTTATAAATGAGCTTTACAATCCTCTTCTTTTGAAAGAATGTGTTACAAGTAACAGTGGCTCCAATAACAGCAGAGTGACCAGGGTAATGGGATAGGGGGAAAGAAAGTGAATGGGGATGGGTCGCTCTAGCCTTGATATTTTGTTCTATCCAGCACTGAATGTGTTCAGAGGGTACGTTTTTGGGTGGCATGGCTGGAGAGCAGTGCTTCAATAAACTATAAATTCAAAGCAGTATCATACCCCTTTAATTCCAGGTAGGTAGCCGTGTTGGTCTGCCGTAGTCGAAACAAAATAAAAAAATTCCTTCCAGTAGCACCTTAGAGACCAACTAAGTTTGTCATTGGTTTGAGCTTTCGTGTGCATGCACACTTTTAAGAAATACAATCGATGCAGTTAATACAGGTGGGATTTTAATGCACAGTGAGGTTGCTTTGTTGTTGTTTAGTTCCAAAGCACTTCAAAATTATTATTCAGCTTTTCTCCTTTAAGGTAATAGGAAAGTCCCATCCATATATTGTGCTGCATTTTCATTAGGGAATAAATGTTTTGTCAGGTCAGTGAATTCATCATGGGTGTTACATAGTGCTGAGCAGCATGATGATGCAACATATTGAAATTATGAAATGTTGTGTGAGCTTAGGAAATGTTGAAACGGACTTAACATTAACTATGCAAGCTGTTGAAATATAAGAAAACATGAAACCAAATTAAATATGTTTTTCTTCCTCCCCACTCCCACCCCCCAAAATAATGAGTTTTGACTCCATGCTGCAATATTTATGGTGCCTGAATACAGTTTTGTGTACACATATTGCAACAAATGGAATTTAGGTGTATGCAATTCAGTATTAGATTGTAGATTTATGCCTTGCACTTAAATTGCTTATACGTTTAGTTATCAATAGCTCAAATTTCTCTTCTCTCATTGCTAACATTGTCACCTAGTTAAATAAACCTTAGTCAAATAATTATCGCATTGGCCCCATATAAGACACACCTTTAAAATTCAAGGGGGGGGAGTAAAAAAAAGACAATTTTTGAATATAAACTGATCCCTTCAAATTCCGCAGGCACTCACACCCGTTCTGTTTTACCATATGTCTGTTTCAGCAGCGATATCGTAAAAGCCAATTTTTGTAAGGTCGTGAATTTAACTTTAGCTTTTCATAGTCAGAAGTTGGGGGGGGGAGTGAGGCTTATATTCAGGGCAATACGGTATATGAGTTTTAGTCAATTAATTAATAGATTTGCTCAGGGTAAATTTGCACATAAAACAATAGGCCTTTAAAAGGATGGTTTTTTTCTAGAAGATAATCAGGCATGTGTTGCAACAGGCATATCTTCAAAGACACAGGGGGAATGCCTCTGCTAAGATCTCAGCTGACATAATTTTTTTTGGCACTATTAAAAATACAGTGGTACCTCGGTTTAAGTACACAATTGGTTCCGGAAGTTTGTACTTAACCTGAAGCGTACTTAACCTGAAGTGAACTTTCCCATTGAAAGTAATGGAAAGTGGATTAATCCATTCCAGGCGGTCCATGGAGTACTTAAACTGAAGCGTACTAAACCTGAAGCGAACTTTCCCATTGAAAGTAATGGAAAGTGGATTTATCTGTTCCAGACGGGTCTGCGGAGTACTCAACCTGAAGCGTACTTAATCCGAAGTATGAGTGTAATTGGTTCCAGACGTCTGTACTTAACCTAAAGCGTACTTAACCTGAAGTGAACTTTCCCATTGAAAGTAATGGAAAGTGGATTAATCCGTTCCAGGCGGTCCATGGAGTACTTAAACTGAAGCGTACTTAATCCGAAGTATGAGTGTAATTGGTTCCGGACGTCTGTACTTAACCTGAAGCGTACTAAACCTGAAGCGAACTTTCCCATTGAAAGTAATGGAAAGTGGATTTATCTGTTCCAGACGGGTCTGCGGAGTACTCAACCTGAAGCGTACTTAATCCGAAGTATGAGTGTAATTGGTTCCGGACGTCTGTACTTAACCTGAAGCGTACTTAACCTGAAGCGAACTTTCCCATTGAAAGTAATGGAAAGTGGATTAATCCGTTCCAGACAGGTCTACGGAGTAATTAAACTGAAAGTACGCAAACCGAAGCGTACTTAAACCGAGGTATGACTGTAATGGATTAGACGTCCTTCTGTGAACAGAAGCTCTTTTCTCCTATTCCAGGGGTGGCCAACTCCCCAGAGACTGCAATCTACTCACAGAGTTAAAAAGAGGCAGTGATCTACCCCATTTTGGGGGGTTCAGGTTGTTGAGCTTTTTTTTAGGGAGGAAAGCCCATTTTTTAGGGGTTCAGGTCAAAGTTGTTGAGCTTTTTTAGGGGAGTCAAAGTCAAAGTTGTTGAGCTTCTTTGAGGGGAGCCAGTGACCTACCAGTGATCTACCACAGACATCCAGTGATTTACCGGTAGATCACGATCTACCTGTTGGACGTGCCTGTCCTATTCTATATTTACCTCAGGCTGTTGTCATGCAGCAGTTCGCTTCACTGCTGACAGATGGTGCTGTGAAACTGCAGCATAACCTTAGCCTTCTGACAGCTGCCAGGCCACTGTAGCAGCAGGTGAAGCAGACAGAAAAAAGGAAGAACAGTTGCAACAGGGCAGGGCAGCTCCTCAGGAACTCTCCCCTACCTCAGCAGGAAAGCCATTTCATCAGGACAGTTGCTGAGGAGCTGCTCTGGCCTGTCATCAGTGTTTCTCTGCAACTCACCTATGCCACCATCCCGCCTTTGCTTCTCTTCTCCTTGAGAGAGAAGGTCCAGTGACCAGGGGCCATTGAATGGAGAAGTTTGGTGAGGTCTAAGGGGAGGGGAGGATTGGCAAGGCTGGGAGGCAGTGGAGGGGTTGGCCAAGGGCATTGGGGGTAGGTGGAGTTGACACTCCTTTGCAACTCTTGACAGCGGAGGACATTGCCCCACCTGCCTATTTTAGTTGGCCTTCTGGGTGCAAGTCAAAAAGATTCCCCACCCCGGTCTAATGGAGAGGCTGGCAAGGTCTTGGTGTTTAGGGGTGGGGTGTATGGCAGCTGAGGTTGTAGGCAGATTTGGTTACCGGTAGCAGTGTGAGCAGTGGTGCTAAGTTTGAATCCCACCTTTTTTAAAAAAAAAACAAATGCTACTCAGTTAATCCTAGTTCCAATTTAATTGACAGATATTCATAGTCAAAACAAAATCAAAAATTCCTTCCAGTAGCACCTTAGAGACCAACTAAGTTTGTCATAGGTATGAGCTTTCGTGTGCATGCACACTTCTTCAGATACACTGAAACAGAAGTCACCAGACCCTTATATATAGTGAGAGGGTGGGGAGGGGTATTACTCAGAAGGGTGGTGGGAATGGGTGATTGGCTGATAGGCAGGGCCGTCTTAAGCGGGTCGGGCGCCCTGGCACCGTGGTGCGCAGATCGCTCCGGTGCCCCTGCCCCGCCCCGTTTCTTCCCGCGGCTGGTGGGCGGGCGCAGCGCGGCTTCGTCGTGCAGCGCCCCCCTGCCGACCCGATGCCCTGGCGCCCCACGCCACCCAGCCTACCCCTAGAGCCAGCCCTGCTGGTAGGTGTGGTAAACCTGTTGTTTTTCTTTACTTTCAAGAAAATGTATTGTCAAGTGAATGTCAATGTTACTTCACGAGGGTTTAAAGTATGAACAACATATTTCCTCTGTGCATGGATAAACTGGGAGAAATCACTGAAACAGCTTCAGTTAGCACAGTTCAAAGTTTTGAGTTTTAAGCAGTGCTTTGAAAGGGCGTTCTTTCAGCCATGACACTGGGGCAATTACTCACCGAGATGTGTGAAATGTGTAACAGTGGAAGTGTTTCAGCTCTCTGCTTTATTGAGTAAGAGATAAAATAGGTAAACAGCACAAACCTAAATGGTACCTGGTGGCCCATTCCAAAGGACATCATGGGGAAATGTATAGCTAGCGTTGAAGTCTAGCTTCAAGAAAGCTAAATATGAAGTAACTATCTGATTTTCTACTTTTGGCAATAGGAATATATTCATATCTGATACAGAGCGTTTAGGAGTCTAGAAGAGTGCTGGAATGTAGAGGGATAGCAATGACATGGAAGAATGACATGTTTGAATGACATTTACTGCAACTTGACGGTATAATCGTCAAGTTGTGATGAAACAGGAGTGCGCGGTTTACAGTAAAGTAATGTTTAAAAAAATGAAAAGGGAAACTTTATAATCAATTAAACTAACAAAGTAGTTTGTTACACAGTAAACCCCATTTGTGAATGCAGCCTACGTGGAACTTATCAGAATGTGATTGCAGTTTTTCTGTTCATTCTCAGTAATATTCTTGGAATTGCTTTCTTTCCATTGTGCAGAAGTTGCTAGATTGTCAATATTTGAGGGTCATATTGTGAATAAGGCAGTGATGTAAGGAGGAGGAGTTTAAATTCCTTTGACATTCAGAAGCATTTTGTAATAATGCATCTCTTAATCCAGCGATAGGCAAACTCCGGCCCTCCAGATGTTTGGGACTTCAATTCCCATCACCCCTATCTAACAGGACCAGTGGTAAGGGATGATGGGAATTGTAGTCTCAAAACATCTGGAGGGCCGGAGTTTGCCTATGCCTGTCTTAACTTTATCAAGACCAGGCATCCCCAAACTTCGGTCCTCCAGATGTTTTGGACTACAATTCCCATCTTCCCCGACCACTGGTCCTGTTAGCTAGGGATCATGGGAGTTGTAGGCCAAAACATATGGAGGGCCGCAGTTTGGGGATGCCTGATCAAGACAATAAAGCTTAGCATTATCAATGTGACTTGCAAAATTAGATACCGCTAGCTTCTCGTGGCTTGGATCCTAAGAACTGTGTACTCCCTTCAAAGAAGGTGGCCCACCCTGATTTTGCACGTTTTTCTTTCCCTCACTAGCCCTATCCTAGTGTGTCCCCCAGGAGTGCCCCCCTGGCCCTCTGGATGAGCTTTATGGGGAGCACAGGTATCTGTAGGGATGAAGAGGAGTATGGAAAATTCCTTTCTGTGAATTTCCTTTTGTTCATGGTTTTCAGGGTCGAAGCCGTTGTTCTGGAAGGAAACAACATTACTATTAAAGAATTAATTATGACATCCAGTCAGAAATGTCAGAGTAAGGACCTGTTTATTAATGTTGCCATCACAATTTTTAAGACATCTGTTGTCTACAGAGCAGGTAGGGGAATCTACAGTTATGAATTTAAAACCGTATGTTTAAATTCAGAAGGGTTAGGGCTATGATGTTTTTTTATAAAGTTTGTGGCCTGTTCACTCATATTTTATGAGATGCCACAGCCAAAATTAAATTATTGAGAATGCAATGTTGAACATTACTCATAAGGATAAAATGAGCAAGATAACCATTTATCTTCCATAACCCCCCCCCCCCCGAAAATTGTTCTTACCAGGTATAGCAATGCAATTAAAGGTAAAGGGAGAAATGTTGCTATTGCTTTTGCTTGCTTGTTTTATGGTTTAGACTCCCCCCTCCCCCAATGCTCCATGAAATTTCTAATAGAAGGTTCAGTATTGTTATTATACCTGACCAGTCATTAATTTGTTAGGAAGACTGTTTATCACTAGCCTTTATTAGTGATGACTCAGTGGGTCTATATAATCCGAGGTTCCTTTCTATATATAAGCATTACAAAACAACCAACTAGACAGAAACATGGAGATGGTCAGGGTGGAAAGTGCCATGTTCAAATAAACATAGTCTATTCTGGAGTAAGTGATAGTCCTTATACTAATGTGGGTGACAAAAGGCTGAGATTTCTCTATTATGTAAAGTTTGAAAAGGTTCATAGTCTGAAGCTGCAAACATAAAAGATTTAGTCAGGGTGGTCTCATTATGTTTTCTCCCTATTTTTATGCAGTATGTAACCAAATACATGATATTTTGATATTTCCCACCCAAAAAGTAATAACCTTATCCAGACTCAGTTTTTTCAATTTATTTATTAATTTATTCTACTTTCTCTAAATTTAATAAGATATGTCAGTTTTGACAGTACTACATTATTCCAGAGCCTTGATTTATTTTTATATCAACTGATGGTCCGTTGTCTTTTTTTCCTCTTCAGCATTGTGCCATAAGCAATTTTGCAGCTGCTAATAAGATAGAAAAGAATCTGTATTTATTTCTAACTAGATATTCTCCCAAGGAAGCCATCAGAATGCCTGCAGGGTGTCTCCATCACATTTAAACATATATATTTTAGTGGTTTAACATATTTCTGTTTTTGTTTTTTGTTTAGCATATTAGTTTAAGATGATAATTTGAAGAGATGCATGCTTTATTTTCTTTATTACCCATTCAGGATCCTTACCTATTGGCCTTCTTTTAGTGACCAATCAGTAGTTTGTTTCACTTTGCTTTGATTGTACAGCAGTATTGTGACTTGTGCCTCTTGATTTAGTATCTAATTCTCTGCAATTCAGAAATCAAAGCTAAAGAATCCCCGACAGGTGGGCATACATCATCTGTTTTAAATCCACCACCTTCTGAAGTACGGTAGTTCATTCCACTGTCAAACAGCCCTTAAGTTCTTCCTAATGTTTGGTCAGAATCTCCTTTCTTGTAATATGAGTCCCCATTGGTTTGGACTCACTGGAGCAGCAGGAAACAAACTTGTTCCATCTTCCATGTGGCAGCCCCACAAATATTTGACAATGGCTTTCCCATCTAGAACTCATGAGCATTCAAAGAAGTTTTTCATGTTGGGGGATTCAGGAGAGATGAAAGAAAGTACTTATTCACGCAACATAGTTAAACTACGGAACTTGCTCCTGCGAGTGATGGCCGCCATATTGGGTGGCTTTAAAAGGGCTTTAGTTAGATTCTTGGAGGATGAGGTATCCATGGCTTCTTACCATGGTAACTCTGCACTACCTCCAGTATTAGTGGTATCCCTTTGAATTTCTGTTGCTGGGAAACGTAACTGGGGAGAGTGCTGTTGTGCTCAAATCCTGCTTGGCGGGTGTTCAGTAGTTATCTGGTTGGCCACCGTGAGAACAAGATGCCACCTTGTGTGTGCCCAGCTGCACTCAAGCTTCCTTCTCCACCTCCAGCTTCACCCCTTAGCTTCAGTGAGCATGCTTCTGTTTTGTGTGATCGATTCAAGCCCATGGTGATGTTCCTGTAATACCACTGCTTTCTCCTCGCTTCCTCATGAGGCACATGCAGGATTGCCTTTGCAGCCTGAGTGTGCCTATGCACCCAGTCCCAGAAGCAGAGAGCAAGCCTTAGCACAGAAGCTGCAATAGCAGCACTCCCTTCAGTAACTCATTGGATGTAAAGGAGAAGCTCAGAACAGTTCCGGAGAGGCATCCAGCCTTGACAGTCAGCAGTAGTGGTGCTCCTCCTGAGCCGATGGGGTCATTGACAATTGCCCCATCTTCACCACCTTTGCCACCAGTGACCTTGAGAACAGTTATAAAACAAATAAAAAGAAACCACTATCAAAACTATGCACACACAGGAGCAGCTGCAGTGAAAACCCGGCCAGGTGAAAGTCCAGGAAAACATGATCGTTCTCACCTGATGCTTATAAAACAAGCCTCCTCGCCCGCCGTCCCCATCTCTGAAAATCACTACCAAATATCTGTGCCATAATGCAGAGTTTTCAGCAATAATAATGTCCGTGTCTTATAAACAAGTTTGGACCAGATATACTTGGAGTATAAATAGAATAATCTACATGAGACCACAAATATGGTCTCATAGAGGTTATCAGTCAACACATAGTGTTTATAGAATAACCTGGTTTTGTATTAATTTTAATTGATTGATGTTGTTTTTTAGTTTGATTTTTTTGTAACAGCTGAATTCTGTATTCTCTCCACATGGCAGTGATTGGGGGCTTCTGAAAGTCTTAATTCTAGAACTGCTGCATGCTTTGATTGTCTCCAATGAGACTATAATTTGGCCGCCTGGGCTTCCTCAAGCCACCAACCCCTTTGGTATAAATAGGTATAAATAAGCTGCCTACCTTATTTATACATATTTATGCAGCAGAGATGGTTAAGCAATTTTACCTAATTTTCTTTCTTACAATTACAAGTTGCATATAACATACATACATATCTATATATATGAATGCATGCAGTGCTAACCAAAACGTATATAACTTACATATTTTTACTGGTGGTTGTTACCATTTAATCACCCAAGAGGTGTAACTTGTCACACTGACTAATGATCTCCATCTGACTGCTTAGCCCACTTGCAATTCTGTCTTGGAACACATCTGTCACTGTGGCTTTCCCTAGGGAATTGCACTAAAGTTTGAAACTGACACGTGTGCATTAAGTACCCAGAGACTTTCCCCATTAATAACTGACTAAATCTTTGAAAACTGCAAGCTTCCCAGCAAACGCCTACTATTTTACCTTTAGATGCCAGTTGGACTGCCACATGACAGACAGTCAGGGGAAAGACATCTGGCATCCATAACTCATGCTGCATTCATGGAAACGGAATTTTAATATTATCCTCACTCTGCAGAGACCCTGGGAATATTTAAAGTATGTGGAATATGCTGTTAATTATGTTGCTTTCCTGATTGACAGTTTGTGGCATGCAAAGAAAAATTTAAGTAAGGCATGAGCTCACGCATCATGCAGAACCTATATTTCTGGTTTAAATTTTTCTTCTTGGAAATTTGCAACTGCTTAGTTACCTGCAAAGACGGTATTTCAGGAAAATTAAACTGAAGTGGAAGCTTTATAACTACCGGTAACACTTCGTGTCCCTCCTTTCTCCCTCCAAAAACTTATATGCGTCAGATGCTGCAAAAACATCTTTCAAGAAACTTTTTCCTTGTTCCATCTCCAGCAGTGTGTAGTTGTAGATATAGCAGAGTCCAATAAATTCTAAATATTTTTGTTGTATAAAATATAGTTTATAATTTAACGGCACATTAGCTACCAAAGTTAAAACATTGCTGCACTAGATAGGTAGAATTGGAACTGCCAGTTCTTTATAGCATTCATTTCTCAGATTTTGTACATCACATGGCTTAATTGAAAGATGTTAACATATGTTGTAACTGCAAGTATTACCATTGGGTCAAATCCAATAAATGGTATTTTGCTTTTAAGTAAAGAATTAATCATTCTTATATATTAATTGGTCTAGATTTTATATACCCCCATCCAGTTCTTCCACGCTACTATTTCCACCCACCCGTCCAGCGCCCTGATTTTTAAAGTAGTTGTTGTTGTTTAGTCGTTTAGTCGTGTCCGACTCTTCGTGATCCCGTGGACCATAGCACTTCAGGCACTCCTGTCTTGCACTGCCTCCCGCAGTTTGGTCAAACTCATGTTCGTAGCTTTGAGAACACTGTCCAACCATCTCGTCCTCTGTCGTCCCCTTCTCCTAGTGCCCTCAATCTTTCCCAACATCAGAGTCTTTTCCAGGGAGTCTTCTCTTCTCATGAGGTGGCCAAAGTATTGGAGCCTCAGCTTCAGGATCTGTCCTTCCAGTGAGCACTCAGGGCTGATTTCCTTCAGAATGGATAGGTTTGATCTTCTTGCAGTCCATGGGACTCTCAAGAGTCTCCTCCAGCACCATAATTCAAAAGCATCAATTATTCGGCGATCAGCCTTCTTTATGGTCCAGCTCTCACTTCCATACATCACTACTGGGAAAACCATAGCTTTAACTATATGGACCTTTGTAGGCAAGGTGATGTCTCTGCTTTTTAAGATGCTGTCTAGGTTTGTCATTGGTTTTCTCCCAAGAAGCAGACGTCTTTTAATTTCGTGACTGCTGTCACCATCTGCAGTGATCAAGGAGCCCAAGAAAGTAAAATCTCTCACTGCCTCCATTTCTTTCCCTTCTGTTTGCCAGGAGGTGATGGGACCAGTGGCCATGATCTTGGTTTATTTGATGTTGAGCTTCAGACCATATTTTGCGCTCTCCTCTTTCACCCTCATTAAAAGGTTCTTTAATTCCACTTTCTGCCATCAAGGTTGTGTCATCTGCATATCTGAGGTTGTTGATATTTCTTCCGGCAATCTTAATTCCGGCTTGTAGTATTTCCCCACAAAGTGAGTTCAGCATGGGGAAATTGGTCAAATGTGTTTTTACTAGGCAGAATGTTCCATATCTTTCTAACTGACAAAATTGTTCGACAAATCCCAAGTTTTAGTGTATTTTGATCCCAATGCCATCCATTCAAATAAAGGGGGTATATATGTATATTCTAAGATTGCCTATGTTGAAAAATTATCACTAGTTTCGGGTTTCCAATATCTAGCAGTTGACAATAAGTAAGCTTGGTGATATAATTCCAAGTTTGTAATGCCAAATTATCATTTAATTTGTAGTTGCATTTTTAATAACCATAATCTTGAAGTTGAAGAGCCCCGTAGGCATTTTCTTAATGAGAAGTTTATTTTTTGGAAATATTTATTCACGGGTGTCTCTTTGATTCAGTGGCAGCTTCCATGAATGGAAGGGGGAAGGATGCAAATTTCATGAATTCTGCCTTTTCCCCTTCACATTGCCTCCCATGCCATTCCATAGGGTTCCCCAGTTCTCTGGAGCAGGTTTTCGCAGGCACAGAGGACTGCATAGGGGAGGCAGATACAACAAAAATTGTTTTCCCCCTTCCATATGTGTATAAATAATATACACAGAGAGAGGTAAGCTTCACTGTGTTCAGTGAGATTTACTCTCGGGTAATGATTGTGTTTAGTGTTACAGCTTTTCAGCCCCCTTCATCCAAAAGGCAATTCCTCTATACACACATACCACAAAATAAAACCCACTGAAATCAGTGGTAATGTCTGAGTATAGACTGTAAAACTCTGATTATTACATAATTTGAATTTGGTTCAAACCTGTATATGCCCCATTCACATCTTACAACACCTTTTTTCTTAATTCCCTTTACTGTCTAATTAGATTTCTGTTCTTCCTTTTCAGCTAATGTTTCATTTTGAGACTTGAATGCACATTATCAATTGATACTGAACTTTGTTGATTTGTGGAAGATATTATATCTCGCTGCTTTAAAAAAAAATCTGTTGCGTACAGTGTTCAGTTCCAGTGAACACTATATTATGTAATAGTAATGGCATGGTTACAGACAGGAACACTAAATGTTTATTCATACTCTGTTATACCTCAAAGGGACACCCAAGCTTCGATGACATTCTGTCCTTAAGAGCTAACTGCATAATCTTAATGCACTTCAGAAGGGATGTTCACAAACATTACTTTAAAAAACACACACCAGTTTGATCTAATCTCTTTTAGGTGTAGCGAAAGGCTGATCAAAGTGTAGTAAGAGCATGGTATTAAAGGATTAGCTGGGTCACATTGAAATATGTTTCCAAACAAACACGAGGTCTCTTAGCTTTGTTGAAGCAAACATAAAAGAAAGCTTTTACGGTAGGCTAACAGCTTGGACTATTAAACAAAAAAGCAAGCAGGTGGATGTCCCAATCTCAGTATGATATGCATATTAAAATTAAAATAAAATGCTGCTATTGTAACTAATTCTTAAATTATATCATAGAATATGGGCATTTTAAAGGGTGGAACCAGTTCCGCTGTGATATGTGTAACCATCAAGTAATTAACAGCAACATTTTGTTCTTTGCTGTCTTTTTGCTGTCACCTCTCCTTTTTTCTTTTCTGCTGATAAGATCTGCCACTGAGGTACCTTATCTCAGCTTTGCAGTTGAGTTGAGTAGTTTTTCGAAACCTGTCAATGCTGCTCCTTGGATGGTGTCAGCCTGGGGTATTTTTGTTTAGAGGAGAACTTCCCAATGAAATCAGAAGTGACGAATGACCCGAAAATTGATGGCATAATATACTTTGAGCATGTAGTGAAAGTTCTGTATAAATTTGGAATGATTAGGCAATGCTGTCATATCAACATAAAGAAAAGAAGATAGTCAGTATCAGGCCAGAGTGCAATATTTATGATTCATGTTATTTAAAAATTCATATTTTTAATGACAAAGAGAACAAAACTAACATTTGAAGTTGATTTTATAGCTAACATTTCCTTTAAAAAACAACAACCCACAAATTACCCTGAAATCTGGATTTCAGACTGATATGTTCTTTTTACCTTTCCTCAGTTATTCCTTCTTGTGGATGTGGCTTACAAGTCTTGGTTCAATTTGGTTCAATTTGGCATTGTGCAATTGTTCACCATTTGTCTGAAGGACCATTGAGAAAGCAGAGGATGCCACCAACATATTGAGAGTAGGAGCCAGATACGAAAAAGCAAGGCGCTCATGAGGCTGAAGGGGCTCAAATAGAGGTCGATTTAGGGCAGCACGACTTGTTCCACCACACTGGACACCAAGCCTAGGGGGCACCTCGGGGTGTCACACCACACCTACGATGTACTGAATTGAGCAAAATTGAAAGCAAAAGGCAAGAGGGCACCAAATTTTGACCTCACACAGAGTGTCTCTGAAATTTGAAATACCAAATTCAGCGCCTGTCTCAAAAGTGGTTCTGTGAAACTAGGGTCCAAGAAGCAATGTTTTAGGCAGCTTCTGGGCAAACCTTGTCTCACAAAATGGACGGCTTGCTACCAATTGAACTATAGCTCAGGATCAAACTTTAGGAACCCCGCACAGACCTTGTGGCTGGCTCGCCATGCTCGTTTCCCTGAGCAGCTCTTTGGAAAGGATTAGAACTTTGTTCCCCAAGGGCTGCCCACTTGAAAATTGCTGAGGGTCTTAGCAGTCCACTTATTGGGTTTTTTTTCTGCCTGTTGTAAGCAATTGTAACTCTATAAAATCCAGATAGTAAGACAATAAAATGCAATGTAAGAAGTAACAGAAGCAATAAAAATACAATTAAAAATTAATATGAATATTTAATGGGGTGGATCTCCCGTCTTCAACCACAAATCCACAGCCTGGCAGCAGACCAACTGAATGAATCCCCCGGATCACTGGTGGTTCATGGGCCACAATTTGGGAACCCCTGGATTAAAACCATTTCCTCCACACTGTTCTTAGTTGATGCAGCATTGCTCCAGTAAAGATGTGGCCTGTTTTAGTCTTGGCCATTGGCTGATTCTTCCTTTGCCCACTTGCCCAGATCTGATAGCATGCTATTAGCAAGTGTGGTCCAAGAATGGCCAATCAGTTTCAAATGTCCTTTGCAGCTCCTGAGATTATTATTTTTTGTTCCAACCAGTTTGCATGGTTTGAGCATTATTACTATCAAATGTGAGAATAGAATGTGACTCATTCATAGGAAGCCAGTGGCTGACATTACAATCCATAGGCATTGGAAGCAAGCCCCACTGGGTTCAATGGCATTTATTTCCACGGCAGTGTGTTTAGGCTTGCAGCCTCACCTGATTTGTGTATACTAAGTGTGATACGTATGGGTGCTCATGGGAATTGGGAAGGAATTAATGCCGCAACCCCAACAGAGGTGGAGGGTTCAGGTAGGTAGCTGTGTTGGTCTGACGCAGTCGAAATAAATAAAAATAAATTAAAAAATTGTCCAGTAGCACCTTGGAGACCAACTAAGTTTGTTCTGGGTATAAGCTTTCGTGTGCATGCACACTTCTTCAGAGGTGGAGGGGATATAGTTGGAAATAAAGTCCTTAAGCATGACAGCAGTCTTTTCCTTTTAATGGCAGCTCAGAAACACCACTCCCTTCCTCTCTTTTCTTCTTCACATAATCTGTCCTACGATTCTCTAAGTAGCCCCTTAGAGACCAACTAAGTTTGTTATTGGTATGAGCCTTCGTGTGCATGCATAACAAACTTAGTTGGTCTTTAAGGAGATACTGGAAGGAATTTATTTATTTTTATTTCGTTTGGACTATGGCAGACCAACACGGCTACCTACCTGTAAACTAGAATTCATATGTACTTGATTCAAACCAAACTCATCTGGCTGCTTCCTTCTGACACTGCTGAGACAGGTTTGGGTTTAGCTGCCATAAATATAGAAACAGTGGGGTTTCAGTCTTGCAGTATCTCCTCCTGTCATAGATAGGAGCTGAGGCTGATTTTTCTCCCCTAAGGCAATTTAAGTTAAAAATGTTCTGAAATTCCCAATAGCATGTTGGAGTAATCATTAATGTTTACAGTTGCTATAGCAACTATGATAGCTAGCAATTGACTGGGAAGGGAACCTGTTTGTAGGAGATAAGCCAGGGCAATTATTGAACAGCTGTCAAATCTTTAACAGTTTTAAAGATAGAGGAGGCTTGGAGAGAGTGGAGAGAGAGCTGATTTCAATGTGCCTACCCTACAATGGTCCAAAATACAATGGTGGTGCCTTTATTTTAAAAAAGAATTAATTAGTAGAGAGTGCACTTCTCTCGCATTCATTGATGCAAGCCTATAAATGTCTGGCATGAGGACTGGGTAATGTGATTAATATTATAGGTCATCATAATCTTTAGCAACATTTGTTAGGTTTAATTTATAGGTTAAGCACTGCTGTTGCAGGTTGCAATTCATGGGATAGATGGCATCAGCTTTGGGGAGGCCAAAGTCAGCTGACCTTTTATGGGCGAGGCTAAGGGCCTGATTGTCCTATGGCCAGTGCTCTGTGGTAAGCATCTCAGAGTAAGTGTGGACGAAGTATACTAGTAGAAGTTTATTTTTTAAAAAAATAAATGGACAAATGGGGTGGGTGGGAGCTTGACTTAAAAACATGTGAGTAGTCAGGTTTGGAGCTTGTTTTTAATGCAAGCCAAATTCCTGCTAGCAGGGATGGGGAGACTGTGGCGCTTCGGAAATTATTGTACTGCAGTTCCGATCATTATGCTGTGGAGTGGTCGATTCTCCCTCATTGGTGGTTTTTAAGCAGAAGTGGGATGACCACCTGTCATAGATGCTTTAGTTGAGATTCCTGTATTGCAAGGGGTTGGATTAGATTCCTGCATTGCAAGGGGTTGGATGAGATGACCCTCAGGATCCCTTCCCATTCTACAGTTGGGGCTGATGGGAAGTGGCATGCTATCAGAACCCACCCATGTAGCTGGTTTATCCCAACCACACAGGCTCATGCATAGGAAGTCCCCGCATAGCTGAATGTCTTAAGGTCTATCTAATTGAGCATTGTTTCCAGATATTTAGAAACAGGGAGAAAAGTATTTCTACAAATATTGTAGTGAGGCAGTGGAATATTGTAGGGAGGCAGTGCAAGACAGGAGTGCCTGGCGTGCTATGGTCCATGGGGTCACGAAGAGTCGGACACGACTAAACGACTAAACAGCAATAACAACAACAATTATTTTTAGCACATGAAGCTATTCTTCTGTGAATGTGATTTTGATGATGATGATTTGCACTTCACTTTCAATATCTTCCCTAAGAAAGAAAAAAATGAGAAGCAACTTCCATGGGCTTCTCGTGTCCCATGTCATATTCCATGAAGGAGAAAGGCAAGGCGAGTAGTTTGGTGAATTCAGTTTCTTCTGCTAAATTATTTATTGTATATTTAAGAGCATTAAAAAATTTTCTTTAAAAGAAAAGTTTTTAGACGCCGGGAACAGCTCTTGTGTGATTTGTGAAGAAAGAAATGAGCTAAGCAAGATCACAGCAAATATTATACATAATGAATAATTTAAGTTATTATGCACTCCCACCATAATATTCACAAGAGAGATGATGAGGAAAGTGTGGGGCTCTCAGGAGTCTAGAGAAATGCATTCCTCAGCTGAAAAGTAGCTATCCAGACTGCAGATAAACAGAAAAGATGCTTTCTGAACCACATTGATCACAGCTAAAATGCTTCAGTTTACAGGGCAGAAACACTAACCAAGGCATTTCCATCAAAGCTGACCAGTCACCGCATAAAGCGTTCCTAAAATATTTTGCCCTGGCAACAGTTGTGCTAATGAAATCCTCAATTTTTGCTGCCGCCTCATCTGTCATCTAGTGAAGCTTCTTCTGGCTGATGAATATCCTAGTGGATCCTGCCAGTCTCTACCTAGAGATGAAGGCAGACAGGCATTCTAAAGTTCTGTGGAAGTGATTTGAACACACATTACACATGAGCTTTGGAATGCTGCCACCTTGTCTTCTTCAAACCACTTCCACCACACTTTAGAATGTCTTCACCCGGAGACATCTAATGCCCTATTTGATGGGTTTGCAGTGCAATATGCAGACAAGACTGCCAATATTCATTTTAATTTGTGGTCTGCCCTTTCACATTCAGAGCTTGAGATGTTGGAAGGCCAGTCCTCCCTTGTTTCTTTCCGTTGGCCTGACTCACACTTACATTTGTCAGGATACATGAAGACACAGATCACCTGTAAGTCACTTTGTTTCCAAACAACAACAACAACAACATAATTATTTTGTTTGTGTCTGCTCATGAATCGCAGTCCAATCCTTTACATGCTTACTTGGAAATACATCATATTGTGTTCAGTTGGACTTATGCACACAGGATTGCTCAGAAGTGCCCAATGTGACTTACTCCCAAGTAATTATTTTCAGAATTGCATCTTTAGACATGATCATGCTGCTTGAAATTCTGAACAGATACGTGGCCACTTCTGAAACAGCTTGGGGCCAGGTTACCTGGAGGATCGTCTTCTCCCATAAATATCTCCCAAGAACCTAGGTTTTAGCCAGGTTCAGGATCCTTGTATTCATATACAAAGGCCCGACTTAGATCCAAGCTACCTTGGGGTTTTCCTGAACCCTTATATCCCAGCTCAGTTATTCCCCAAGTATAATTTGTGTGGTGAGTCATTTTGTTGTTGTGGTCGCTATAAAAACCTGATAGTCAGAAGCCATTGCTATTCTACTGCAAATCACCCAGAGATCTATGCCTACCCTTGTTTTATATGCTGTTGTGATGATTTTGATGTTGTAACTTGATGCAATCTAGGACTTTAGTGGGACTATTTGGGAGGATTTAGTTTCTTAGACTTTTCTTTTTCTTTTTTCTTTTAGCAAATGCCTGAATGTTGACAGATAGTTATTTCATTGTGCTTTGGGCCCCTTGTCACTCCTTTTTCTTTTCTTTTTTAATACTCTAACAAAATGGATTGTGGTGTAAGGATATAAAAGTGAAGAATAGCAGCACTTGACAGGGGGGGGGAGTGAAGGCTATGAAAGTTGTATAAAATGTATACAATATGTCCCGTTGCTGCTAGGGAATGCAAGCAAAAGACCAGCTCCTTTTAGTTTGTTAGGCAAGTCTCCATGGAAATTACTATGGAAATTTACAAGTAGATGCGTTAAGTACAGTGCTAAGAGACTGTCTTCCATTCTCCGTGGCTGTGAGATTTTAATATAAATCTAGCACTGGTCTGTTCGATTTGGCCTCCTTGAGGCATTGTCCTGACAGCTTGTGATAGTGCATGGTGCTCTATCACAACCTGCCATGTGTTGTTTTTTTATTGTGGATAGCAGTAATGCATTTTTATGTGGTTCCTACAGTGTAGAAATCATCACTTAATCAGGGCAAACGCTGTTATATGTCCACTGCCTATGGTGCAAGGCAGGAGAGGTGCTGCACATATCTGTCTACACAAATAGAGTTACACTCTTATCAACTGTAATCAAAACAAATACAGTATGTTGCTTAAAGCAAATAAGAGCGACAACAGTGTTAACCTGGGGAGGTGGGACAGGCCGCCCCACCCCCACCCCAAGGACTATTAATCTAGGACACTAAACACTGCAAGGAAATGTTGTAACAAAACACTGACGTTTTAGCTGTGAATTCTTCCCCTTCCATTTCAGGAAAATCGTTGGAAGGTAAAGATAACCAGCAACTCCATAAATTTACTTGCTCCATCATCCATAGTGATCAAAGGAAACTTGCAAAATCTGCTTCCATTCCATTAATAATAGATAATATGAGAGAAGAAAATGAATACCTTATAACTTCAGTCTCCTTTCCCATGCCTCCATCTGGAGTGTCTACAATGAATCCTTTATATAAACCTTGTTTTCCCGTCTATGCTGATTTAAGTGAAGCGCACCTCCGAAGAAACTGTTAGAGTGTATAGCTTTATATACCTGTCAAAACTCCTTCTGCTCTCCAAGTACTGTGAAGCTGGGGAGGTTTAGAGGTCTGAAGAAGCAGAATTTAACAGAGCTAGTGAAGGGGAAGTTGATCCTTTAAATCAAACATTTCAGTTGATCTCTAAAAGAAAGATGTGTGCTGAGACTCAGTTTTGCCATCACAATGGCTATGAAGTATAAGGGAGGACTCCATGAGTGGCAGCTTAGTGACATGGAGTCCCTCTGTTGCCAGATGCCCAAATAATTGACTTGTCTACTTTAGTGGGCTCTCCTATCAGTTGTGATACCAATGGCATCCTTGTTACAGTGGCCGAAAGCTCTGGCAGTGGCAGGGTGTGAAAAGAGGCAAGTTGTGGTGGATTGGGTAGGATCCTCCCACCATTCATTATCTGCACCATCCCTGGAGCTTAAATATTTTCTCTCCTATTGTGGGAGTTAAGAGGAGGGGTAGTACTTCTAGTGGGGGACACGTTCTGCTCCTTCTGGGATAGTTTGTCACCTTGCCCTTAGCTCTCACCTGTGGCTCCTAGAAGATGTCAGTATGTGACAGAGGCCACACCCTGGGAATGGCTTCGACTTGCCAGCTAAACTAGGTGAGGGTAACTGTTGGGCCTCAAACCCTCAATGCAAGTTGATATCTAGTCCTTGTGCATATAATTCCCTGTACGCAGGAGAACTATGACATACAGTACATCCACTGGAGCTGTATGCATGCTGAGCAGAGTTACGCAAGAAGCGAGGGTGTGTAGGCATGTGGCATCATGAAATTTATTAATTTACAGCAAATCAAAACAACAAAACATGGCTGGTGTGAGCAGTGTCTCTCACACACGTCTTCTCTGTCCGAAAGCAGAGAACAAAGAGCAGGAAAACAAAAGCACACAGAATGGAAGTTATCTTGTCTGAGTTTCCGTTCCCACACATCTAGCAGTATAGAATGTAAATAAGAATCACAGGATCCATCAATGAGAGAATGAAATACTGACAGTCCTGGAGGAAGAAATCCTAAAGTAAAGTCCCTGAATGCTGAAGCTGTATACTCAAAGTATTGTACAGTGGTGCCTCGGGTTGCGACCGCAATCTGTTCCGTGGAAGCGGTCGCTCCCCGAAGGCACGCTTCTGCGTGTGCACAAAGCACCAATAGAGTGCTTCTGCGTACACACGCGCAGCGATCGCTTCTGTGCATGCATCTGCGCATCTGCGCATCCGACGCCGTGGAACCCGGATGTAAACACTTCCGGGTCCGCGGAGGTCGCTCGCCGAAGTGGTCGCAAACAGAGGTAGGTGTAAACCGAGGTTTGACTGTATGCCTATTTAGAATCTTCAGAGATTTTGACGTGGCAAGCCTTGAAACTATTTTTTCTGCAGCAGTGCTACAATAGATGTGTGTATAAGAAGCAGGCTGGCTTTTTAATCTATTACATAAACAGAAGTTGCTGTGTTGTCAGTACAGTTTTGAAGCTGCAACCATCTGTACTCCTTGGGGAAGCCCATATATGCTTGGGTGATATGGAACAAACCTCCCAACCTGGTTTCTTAGAACAAATCTGTGTGAGGGTATTTATCTTTTTTCAGTACATGGTTATTCATATCATAAATTAATAAAATATTTCAGCAGTACTGAGCCCTCTAGGACCTGGCGTTGCAGAACAAATTCCTTTTGTATTATAGACAAAGGGAGAAGGGAGAAAAAGTAGCCTCTGCACACTTAAGGCAATCAGGCATTATACAAGATGATTGTCAGGCACAGAATAGGGTTGACTGATTTACATCTATGGTTTTTCTATACTTCATCATAACATTTCATGTTTTATAAAACTTTCTCAGTTTAAGAGGGTATCATTTTCCCCGCACTCACTGGGGGTAAAATATTGCGGGATGATAAACTACAGATTGAAGGTGTTATTAATGAGCTGATTTATCTTTTTTGCTTCAAGAGACCTTGTAAAACCCAATGTTGCATATTGCAATATTCCATTTTTAATAAAAGTTATGAATGTCCCATTTTTGTTGGTGGTATTAATTTTTACATTTTGAGTCTTCCATTTAGCTTTATAGTGAATTTAATCATGGTTTTTTAATAGCTTTTCATATCATCACAGTCCTTTTAAATTTGCTTAGTTTTATGGAAAATGTGTTATTTTACTACATGTTATAAAATGGTGGGGAAAGAGTACACAGATGGTATTCAACTAAGTTTTACTCAGAGTAAATGTAGCTTAGTAATGTTCATTAATTTCAGCCGATCTATTCTGAGGAAAATATAGTTGTACCATCCCATGTGTGAACTAGTTTTGTTAAGAAAGAATAGTAAATGAATATAAGAGACTCACTAGTATCCAAGAACATTACTTTGACAAGCCATCTATTTAAAATTGTACCTTAGGTTAGATATTCCCTTCTCCATTCATTGCACGTCACAAGTGAAACCTATTGTTTCAGAATTCAGATTTACGTTCTTTAAAATAGAAACTTCAATTTATGCAGAAATATGCTGCAGTACTATTCAGAGGCCCTACATTAAACTGAATGCAGATTTTCATCTTTTAATTTTAAAAATGATGAAATCTAAGTTGCTACAGCCAACCAAATCTATACCTTTCTTTGTACCATGCTTGGGTATAAGATTAAAAGGAGCGGATGCCCGGTGTGAAAGTTATAAGGCTATAGACTCAAAGGGAAGAAGCAAAGATAAGAGAGAAATCTTTAATTTATTTAATAGATATCAGAATATCATTGTGTGTGCGCGCACACACACACGCACACACACATGTGTATATTAAATCTATATGATTCTCATCTCCCTTGAGCATCATGCCTCCTGATTGCAAAGAAGCTCAGATGTAATCTGATTCTTAGACTGAAAAAGTTTCCCGAGCTGTGTCCTAAATGGTGTGGGACCAAATTACTTATAGCCTGTGCCTATGAACTTGCCAGATAAGTATAATTAGCTGCAGAGGGGCTTCTCATGGACTTGCCTGGAAGGGAATTTAGTTTGGGAGATGCAATAGACAAGTGAGGCCTTTTCAGTGATGACCCCGCAATTGTGAAACTTCCTCCGTTGGCAAATACAACTGCGCCCCTCCTTGTTGTGGTTTAGGCAGTCATTGTAAACATATTTCTTTCATTTTGTTTTTAACTGAGAATGTGATTTTACTTAGTGGCCTGTTTTACAGAGCAATCCAAGCGCCTCTTATTCCAGGTTGTGGGGTGGGGCCGGTGATATTAGGTTGAGGTGTCCCTCTGTCCAGCTCTCCCAGCTCAGCCAGCCTACCACCAGTGGCTGAATGAGTGGGGTGGTAGGAGCCCTGCTGTTGGGATCTTTACCAGTAGGAGCAAGTAGAAAAGATCCAAAAGGAGGTATTCCAAGGGCAAGGAGGGGTGGGACTGAACCAGCTCAGGATCTGCTGGATCCCAAGCTGGTCTGACTGCCACTGTGCTATTGCATGATGCCTGAGTCAGATCAATGGTCTGTCTAATTCAGTATTGTCTGCACTGGCTCTCCAGGGTTTCAGACTGGAAGAATTTACCAGCCCTACCTGGAGATGGCAGCTTTTGAACCTGGAGAACTCTCCTTGCAAAGTAGATGCTCTGTTATTGAGCTACAGCCCTTCACCAAAGGAATCTGTAGAGTTGTATTTCCTTTCATCCATAGCATTGTCACCAGATTTCAAATGCTTGGATAGTTCAGGTTTCCCTCAGAGAGCCCGAGGGTCATTAGGGAATTTAACATGTTTCATATCCGTGTCATCTCTGCTTTGTTGCCCCAGAGCTTTAGAGCAGGTTTTAATAACTTGTGACCTTGTGAAAGAGTTTAACTCTTTGACAAAATCTGCTTTCCTTTTTTCATGTTACAGGAAGCTTAGAGGAGTACCCAGGGCATGTAAAGAAAGACTCACAATGAGGTATCTAGGGCAAACAGATTCCCTTTGGTCAGTGAAATGTCCATACACAAGAATACATGCTGCATTCAGCACATGTGTGAAAAATTCTAGTCTGCCCATATGATTTTATCAGGTGGGATCCAACATTGTTCTGTGAATGGAAGGAGATCTTGTGAACAGAAGAAGTTGTGCTCATGCAGCAACAATATTCAGGGTGAAACAGCCCCTTAACTGTTGAAGTGATAGTTTAAATATTAATGGGATAGTAGAGAACTAACTAGAATAGTAATCAGATTAAAATTCAGGTGTTAAGCAGGTAAAGGTAAAGGGACCCCTGACCATTAGGTCCAGTCGTGACCGACTCTGGGGTTGTAGCGCTCATCTCGTGTTATTGGCCGAGGGAGACGGCATACAGCTTCCAGGTCATGTGGACAACATGACAAAGCCGCTTCTGGTGAACCAGAGCAGCGCACGGAAATGCTGTTTACCTTCCCGCTGTAGCGGTACCTATTTATCTACTTGCACTTTGAGATGCTTTCGAACTGCTAGGTTAGCAGGAGCTGGGACTGAGCAACGGGAGCTCACCCCGTCGCAGAGATTCGAACCGCCGACCTTCTGATCAGCAAACCTTAGGCTCTGTGGTTTAACCCACAGCGCCACTAGACAAAGTCTATGATAGTGAACAGCTGAAAAAGGAAGTTATTTGGGTTTTTATGTCAGGTTCTTGCCTGTGCAAGGATTACCACTAGCACAATGGGACTTTTGCCCCCTTTCCTTCCTCCCATTCCCCCTTAATTCTGTTCTCGGAGTTCACCACAACCTCCAGAGCAGATTTGGGGAGGATGCAAGCCAAGGAAGTGCCACCAACGATGACTCCCTTGAATAATGATTGATTGAGCAGAGATATAAGTGATCAGGCTGTTTTTAATGTATCCTGGGTCCAAGACTTCAGTTAATACAAGAACCTTCAACTTGGCCCAGTAATGTATGGACAACCTGTGCAAGCTTTTAACCTCTGGTGTTATGTGCTGACAGTAATCTGACCCCACCGCCAGCCTAACTGCAGCCTTTTGCACCATCTGGACCCAGAATAACTCCACATAAAGCACATTACAGTAATCAGGTCTTGAGGTTACCAGTCCTTGAAACACTGTGACCAGGCTATCCCCATTCAAGAATAGCCATAGTGGTGGGGCTACCACAGTCATTCCTAGTCACAGAGGCTACCTGAGCCTGAAGTGACAAGAGATGGATCCAGGAGCACCTCCAATCTATGAGCCTGTTCTTTCAGAGAGAGTGCAACCCTGCCAAGAACAGACAAATGCCCTATAATATCAAACCAGTTTGGCAAATGATGATCAGTCCAAGGTCACCTAGTGATCTTGTGGCTAAGCAGGTTTCATTATCCTTGTTGAATACCACACCTTGTTGCATTCCTTAAGCTCAGGAGTTGGTGGGCAAATCCAAACAATGCTGCCCACCTGTTAATCACATGACATCAGGCCATTCAACTTCAAAGGAAGACTCATGAGCTCACTCTAAGTATGCTTCTGATTCTTCCCTTCTTCTTTTGCACACATTTCTTGAACCAAGCTGTAATTTGATACATTTTGAATATTGCACCATTTTTTAAAAAAAAAAAATGCTGGTTTTGTACCAGCAGTTTGAAAGAAAGAATATGGAGTGAATGCAAAGTGTGCTCCTGATTCTTCCTTTTCTGTTTGTCCCCATAAGTTTACCTGCCCTGTGACTGATATCATTTGTTGTTGTTGTTGTTGTTGTTGTTGTTGTTGTTGTTTAGTCATTTAGTCGTGTCCGACTCTTCGTGACCCCATGGACCATAGCACGCCAGGCACTCCTGTCTTCCACTGCCTCCCGCAGTTTGGTCAAACTCATGTTCGTAGCTTCGAGAACACTTTCCAACCATCTCGTCCTCTGTCATCCCCTTCTCCTAGTGCCCTCCAAGTTTCCCAACATCAAGGTCTTTTCCAAGGATTCTTCTCTTCTCATGAGGTGGCCAAAGTATTGGAGCCTCAGCTTCACGATCACGATATCATTTATGGTTAGTTAATTGGCAGATAGGTGTGGTTTGGGTCAAAGCATATCACAGAAAAAACGGGGAGCCCTAATTAGACCCATAGACCAGATGTTTCCCTGTTAGGGATTGAACTATAGGCTACAGGGATTGAACCAGGGACATTGTAAATGGAAGGGTACACTGGCAGTGAGTGGAGGAAATTCACAGATAGATGACAAGAATGCTACATTGTGTGGGTGAATAGCTAATCAAGTGGCACACTTGTGAAGATACACAAATGCTCTTTCAGGAATGAGACACCTACTTCCAACAATCATCCTTTCTGCTACACACACACACACACACACACACACACACAATTAGGTTAAAATTCCCAGATTGTTCCATGAAATTTTACTGCACATCTGGCACTGTCTATCTGAAAAGCCATAAATGGCTTTGCTGCTGTGCTTGCATCCTCAGCGCTGGCAGACACCTTGTTGTTATAAGTTCTAATAGTATTTCAGTTGCTGGCCAGACTAGCCAAAAGCCATTTCATGCTGTATTTTAAGTGTCTGTTTACTCAGTTGTTACAAATTGCCTATGGGACAGGAACTGCCTGTCACTTCCAGAGCAATTAGCATGTGAAGCCTTATCAGAAGAAATCCGTCAAGTTTGAACAGACACAAATAGCACATGGGAATCTCTAAGGAAATCAAAATGAGTATTTTGCAGCATATATTTGCATGCGGCTCTTACAGCATTCAGTCATAACTTATATGCTTCTGTATTCCTGTAGATGGATAGAATAATATAAATAGCCATCATTTTGGTACCCTTGTTCCATACAGATTATACAGCACTGAGGAAAATATTATGGGCTAATGTTTTTTTTAATACTAGATTTTTTAAAAAATAATGATTTAGAAATGAATAGGACGGGGTACTTGGTTGGTTCGGTTTATTGTTTTTTTAAAAAAAATAGTGCAGCGTTGTGGTAGCAGAGGCAAAAGAAAACCATTTATAAAATTTCAGTTAGGCCAACACTATTCACAAAGTGAGCATGTTAACTTTGAGTCACATTCTTTTAATAATTCCAGATTGTCACATCAGATTTAGAATGATTTGCTCTAATTGACAGCATTGATGGCCACCCCAGTTCTTTTTAGAATAACACCCTTAAACTAAGCGTTTCCATGAGGAAGTTCTTGCAAAGTTAATCCACATGGTGTGTGCACTTATCACCTCCTGCATCTGTCACCGTGTGCTGAGTCACCATTACAGCAGATCTTGTTTTATCATCTTGATAAAAACTCTAAAATGGAAATGTAGATGAGAGGTGATAAAGCACAGTGATCGGCAGTGACTCACTATGCTGCACATGGGAGATGCTCTCAATGTGAACATGTAAACCCACTCCCTCAAGTATCTTGCACTCTATTTACTGTGGTGCCAACGCCATACCTCAGCTTTGCATTTCAGAAGCAGGATGTGACGACCTCCAAATGCCCTGCCTCGTATCGGTTGTATTTCAGTGCAGTGTGTCCCAACACTTAAGGAGTACATGTGTGAAGAATAAAAAATGCCTATGTAGAACCAGGTGCATGGGCCCTACATAGCAATCACTCTCCATCCCAGTAGCAGGTCAGTTTAATTGGTGAGAGGCATGTGTTTGACCCAACTGATGTGGTCATAGATTAAGGAGCTCCTCTGCCGCATGGCATTGTGCCATCGTGGAATAGCTCCCCTTTATGGCAGGGGAAGCATGCGAAGGGTGCTTGTGAATTATCTTGTTTTAGCACTGCTGAAAAGGTTTGTGCTCCCAGATTGTTTGTGCTCCCTTGTTTTCTGATGAGAAGCGTAGGGTCTGTGGAGAATAAATGAAGGCTTAAAATAAACAACCCCAAAACCTCCCTGTGCATAGTAAAGTAGGAATGGCTGCATACTGCTGCCTGCATTACAGAGAAACTAGTTAATTGTTTGGCAAGTGTAAATTAAAACAAAAAATAAATGCTAATTACTTTCTGGAAAAATTGAGCCTGCTGAGAAGTGTTACCTTGTTTACTCTGAGTATCCTCTTGACATCAGTGTGGGGTTACTCATAATTAGATGCACATGTGTAAATACAATGATTAGATAGGCCCACATAAACATAATTATCATATCTTTTTTTTCTCAAGTCTATGAAGAGGGTCTCTAGCCCTGTGGGGTTTTTGTTACTATAAAAGCCCAACAATCTACATGCCTTTATCTTATGTCGGCAAACAATGGAACATTAGGACATAATAGGCTCACACAAGTCACAGAGAGATGGATGGTGGTCAATCCTGCAGGAAATTATTGTGTTGGATTGAGCCCAGTATAGTCACAAATTGCATCACAACAGTTGAGGTCAATTACAATGATGACTCATTAGAGAGTATTAAAATAAGAGCACACTTTTTCACTATAATTTGTGTTCCTCCCTTAAAGAGGCAACATCTTCTTGTTCTCTAATTTCCTGAGTCTATCCAGGGTGTTCGGGGTATTCGCTTTATATTCATGAGATTGTAGCAAATTAACCTGAACACTATTCTTGTGTTCCTTCTTGGATATTTTCCAAATATATTCTATAAATTTGGGAGTATTGTATAATTAGTCATAATGCAGTTGATTACAACTTCATTTACTATACAGGCTTGTTTTTCTCTTGCCCTCAAGGGTATATTAAACCAAATCTGTATATGAAGCCTATTTGGGGGAAAGAGAGAGAGAGAGAGAGAGAGAGAGAGGCCTTGAATAATGTTTATTTTGTTAATCCAAGAAGATGAGCTCGCTGGAAGAATCAGATGGAGATTTTTAACCACAGGGAACCAGGCACATTATCTCCAAATCATGCAAATTTTCAAGTAGTCAATAGATGCTGTCTAAACAGATGTCTGTATATATGCAAACAGTTTCCAATTGTGTATTTAGGGAAATGGTGGATGTTTTAGATCAGGCACCCCCAAACTGTGGCCCTCCAGATGTTTTAGCCTACAACTCCCATGATCCCTAGCTAACAGGACCAGTGGTCGGGGAAGATGGGAATTGTAGTCCAAAACATCTGGAGGGCTGAAGTTTGGGGGTGCCTGTTTTAGATGTTGGCTTTCAAAAGTGGGTGTGGTCTGTTGGGTTGGTCTCTGTAATTAATCCTGCACCTGTTCTGTATTCTGGAACAGCACACTTTGCAGGTTGCAATGCAGAGATCCTGCTTGCTCCATTAACAGTGCTTAAATAGGGGGAAAGATACATTAGAACATCCCTTCACTGCCTGTTAGGCTCACATTTCTCTGAGAATTCTTGTAGCAAGACTCTGGAGCACAAGGGAACAAGGAAGGTGGACAAAGGACTCAGGGCCGGCCCTAAAGCAAGGCTGGGTGTCACAATGCGCCAGGGTGCCGGGCCGCCAGGGCGCCAGATATGCTTAAGACGGCCTTGAAAGGACTGATGATCAAACTGGAGAAAGAGACTCAACCAGTCCTGAACAAACTGCAGCCATTTCCCATGCTCATTGTGAGTGGGGAGAGAAAAGGGGCAGCTGTGCCCCATCCATTTCAGGAGAAGGTGCAGGTGTGGCAGGAGCTTAGCTATATCACAAATAGTGGGTCTGGCTGACTGTTGGGGTGGGAGGAGCAAAGAGCTGCAAGCTTTTAATTCAATAAGAGGCATCATCACAGTCTCTAGCATGCCATTCCTTTTGTCGCTATACAAATGATTTAAGAACTTTCACCTATGTTTGATGCCCGTATTTTCTGAATGCTGTATGGAAAAGTACATGAATCTGACCTTTGAAGAGTTTGTGAGTAATCCATTTTTAGCTTCCCAAATGTTTAATTTTTTTTTCTACACTAGGGGAAGTAGGAAACTTTGGAGGGAACTTAAAAGGGCATATTTTAAAGGTCTAACAGCCTGTATTCCCACGATTTACTTTGCTGCATGTTTTGTGATTTCACAAAAGAGTACTTGAACCAAACCTTGATCTTGGGATCCAGGAAATTCTTATTTTATATATGATACATTTTCTTGCCCAGCCAACACCTCTGAGAAGTGCATGCAGATAGTAGAATGAGTAGTAAAATTTGCTGGAAATGTAAAGAAAAAGATGGTGAATTTTATCATATGTGGTGGACATGCGATAGAGTTAAAAGATTTTGGGAAATGATATATAATGAACTGAAAAAGATTTTTAAATATACCTTTCCCAAAAAAACAGAGGCATTCTTGTTAGGAATTATGGGAGGAGAGATTGCGAAAGAAGATCAAATACTGTTTATGTATGCGACAACCGCGGCCAGGACTTTGTTGGCCCAAAAATGGAAAAACCAGGAAATACCAACAATTGATGAGTGGCAGATGAAACTGATAGACTATGCTGAATCAGCAAAACTGACATGCAGGATCCGAAACCAGGGAGAGACAAAGTTCCGAAAAGACTGGAGTAAATTTGTGGACTATATGGAGAAAAACTGTAGAAGTTTAAAAACACTCGCAGGACTGAAATAAATCCTACGAATTGACTGAAGTAAGGACAATGGTAAACTGCGAGACAGGAGTAAATAAGAAAACCGCGAGAAGGGAGGGAGGGAAGTCAAAGCTCGGCAGAGCAAATTGAGATGGGTGAATTTAAGATGAATTGTGTTAAAAATGTTGTTTTGTTTGTTTTATTTGTTAATTTGGAAAAATTGAATAAAAATTATTATTAAAAAAAAGAGAGAAGTGCATGCAGATAGAGCTCTTGGATTTGGGCCCTGCATGTGGGCTTCCTATAGGCAGGCTTCTGGTTGGTCATTGTGAGATTCTGGGCTATGTTGGGCTTTGTCTGATCTATGGCTCCTGTGTTCTTAAATGTCTTAAACCTTTAATTTTTTTCAAGCACCTAAGCTAAGTTTTGATCATTTTTTGACAAGCTCAGAGTTGATTCACATGGCCATAGGCCTCATGGTAACTGCTTCAAATGGCTGTGCTTTTCTATGATTCCATTGTATCATCAAGATTATAGTTTTGCAGTATTTGCATAAAAAAATATTAATAGTCTTTCCCCCCTTTCCCTTTCAGAACTGATCTATGCCTGGATCTTCAATGAATACCCTTCTTTTGTGCATCAGGATAATCGTCGTTTTGTTTCTCAGGAGACTGGAAATTTGTACATAGCTAAAGTGGAGAAATCTGATGTGGGGAATTACACTTGTGTAGTGACAAACACTGTAACTAACAACAGAGTGCTGGGACCTCCTACACCTTTAATCTTGAGAAATGATGGTAAGATTTCCTGTTAAGTGCTGAGTAGGTTTGGCTTCCTTGTAGGGAAAAGATGTAATGGGTGCGTTTCTACCAAAGAACAGGTACCAAGGAGTCTTAGAAAGAAAGGAGAATGGGATAATTTTGACCTAAGGGTTATTCTTATTGTTGTTCATTATTAAATTTGTTAGTCGTTCTATCTTGCCGAACGCAACCCAAAGCGACTTGCTATTCTATATCACACCCAAGAATTGGAATCCACTTGTAATATTCAAAAGCAAAGGGATAATCACTTAAGGCGAATCCATCAGTCACTCCAGCTAATGGGAGAGGAGGGAAATGACCTCACATGTGGTGTCCTTGGACAATGGGTGTCGGCAGCAGCTCTAGCACTGCCTCTGGCATTGACAAAGGAAAATTTACTAGAATAACAGTATAATATATACATTATTGTTAATTAAATAAGGGCCTCCGGCCGTGATAAGACATCGCTAGGAAGTGGCAGAGAATCACGGCCTTCCCTTGCATTTCTGTAAAGCAAAGCATTTATTTCAAAGGAAGCAAGTCTCGGACTCATACCTGATTAAACCCTGGAAATAACGCTTTAATATAATGATTGCTTACGGTGGTGACTTTGAAGTCAGTTACCCATGAGCGCTTCTCTTAGGAATTCATGCTTTGCACCTACTCTGGCATGTTTACAATTACCTTACTGAATTCATTCACGTAAAATGTACTTGAAATGTACTTGAAGTGCATTCTAGTGTTTATTATAGATGTGCTAGGAAACACTGTTGAGTTCAACAGGGAAGATCAGCAACATTCATTTAACCACAAGATGATCAGGTTTCCCTGAGGCTGAAGTGTTAGTATCGTTGAAGACAGGTTAAATTTGCATTAGGCTTGTCACAGAACAGCCTGAGACCTCAATTTATAATTTTCATATTCCAGCTCTGCCATTTCTGGTAGATCACATGTTTAAATGCAATTTGCACTTGACTATTCATACACTCCAGTGTATTGAGAGGCCAACTGACAAGGCCCCGGTCTTTCAGTAGCGAATTGCAGTTTGCATTTGTTGCAATGAAACTGCAAGGCATGCATGTTCTAACAGGCTGACAGGAACATCTGGATCCTCTTTTTAAAAAAATTGAGTTTGACATGTCCAGTACATCTCAATATATATGACGGATTATTTTCATTAGAGCATTTCATCATTAAATTAGCACACTAAGAGGCAAATTCATCAACGTTTAATGTCCCAATTACATGAATAAGTGTTACAAAGAGAAATTTCATAATGTTCCTCTCTCATTTAATGTAAAATATACTGAACTGTGTAATTCATCACTTTGGTGCTAGTCAGGCAGTTTAGAACTATTTCCGTTATAATAGGTCTAGGAACAAAGGCACATAAGGTATTTATTGATGAAAAGACACCATTCTATGGCAGAAGAAATTTTTCCCCATCCCTGTCATCCACAGACAACACAAGTATTTGTAAACTTTTAAAGTATCAAAAGATGTAGTTATTTTTGCTTTGGTCCATAAGTAGGTAGGTGTCACTTTATTACCCAGAGAATAAGGACTAGACTGCATATTACATTAAATGCCCATCTGTCCTTCTGTTTGTTTCCCCCCCCCACTTAAAAATAGCCGTTATATGTGTGTGTGATCATGATTAGAGGCATGGTGCAATGGTAGGTTCTTTAAGCCTTTTTCTCCCACACCGTGGTCCTAATGAAAAAATTGCACTACAAAGTTGTGATGTGGCAATGCAGGGAAGCTGCCATTGGTGGCAATGACAGCTTTTGTCCCATGTCAGATAACAGCTTGGTACTTATAATTTAGCCATACTATGTTGGCATAAGAGTTTGTAGAGATTTGGGATAGATAGGGTGGTATTTTGGTAGTCAATTAAGTTTTACTTGGATTACACCTATTAAAATTAATAACCCTGACTAGTCAAACTTGCGGTATGGGAAGTCAAGGACGAAATGCTGAAGGAGACAATGATTAAATGGGCAATCGGTCTAGGGATAACCATACAATTAAAACAATGGGAAAAATTATGGAAGGAACAGGAGAAGTTATTTAGTTATTTAGATCTAGGTAAATTAACTGAATTAACTAAAGGGCACAGCAAGCAGAATTTTTATAAAAGTTGGGGAAAATTTGGCGAGTATATGAAAAAGCAATGCCCCACATTATAGTCTTGGATCTATTTCTAATACCCCGTATTGAAGTACATAGTGTAGGAATATATTGATGAAATGTGTAAAATATAAGTTAAGTGGTAAGGAAAGTAGTAATGAAAGAAAGTAATTAAGTAACCTGAGAGGACGGCAAGTGGAAGTCGAAAATTGGAGAGGATGGAATGTTGGTTGAATGTTGAATTGTTTGTTTTGTTTTGATTTATTTGTTGATTTATTTGAATTATGTATGAGAGGTTTGAGGTATTGATTGATTGAATCTGTATTGTGTTACTGGTAGGTTGGTTTATGTATGTTTTTATTTGTATGTTTTGAGATATATTTCATTAAAGATTATTATATAATAATATTTTTTTTAAAAAAACTTACGATGTTAATTTCAGTAGCTGTTCTCTGAACAAAACTTAGTCGAATACCACCCCTAGTTATTTTCCTCAAGGATATTGGAAAAGTAGCTACAGTACTTGGCATCTAGAAGCAGCAGTGGAAAGCTTTGTAAAATGCCAATAGCTCTGTTAAATGTGTGCCCCCTCTTCCCACCTGAGCCTTTGTGCAAGACATGACATCTACAAACAGTTGTGCACTCTAAGTTGCCTCTCAAGGCTCCTAAAATATAAATCTTCAGATGTTACTTTAGTGCTTCCTGAAAGCAATAGTTCATTCTCTTGTTTCCTTAAATTGGGCTGTTTCTTTCTATTGTATGACACAATCAGAAAATGTCCCTTAACCCATTGGTCAAGCATTTCCAATGTCAGGTAGCATTTTCTCTGCAGGGAATATAAATGGGGGCAGCCAAGCAATGGTAAAAGTAGACTTTGTCCCCTGGATCAATATAAAGCCAGTTTGTGACTCCTCTATAGAGATGGTATTTATTTCATTGTGACGAGAAGTATAAAAAAGGCAATCTGTGCGGTATAAACCTTTTTTAAAAATAATAATAATACTCTATGCACTTGTCTTTCCTAGCAAGAATTGTCTTTGTTTGGACTTCATTTTTACAATCTGCCCCTTATACATTCAGACACTCCTCAATTAGTCCATAAACACCTCCCTATAGTAATCAACAGAGACATTGTGCAAATAAAGAGGTGGGTTTTTGTTTGTTTTTAAAGCAGGGGGCATAGATGTTAAGGAGCACTTTCTGATTGTGCAAATAGTGCCTCACTCTTACCTGGTTTAAACTTCAGTTTACTGGCTTGCATCCTGTTCATTACGAAGGCCATACACCAGCCTAGCACATCCACTGCTGCACCTGTGTTATTGCTGACCTTTAAAGCCCTAAATGGCTTTGGCCCTGTATACCTGAAGGAGCGACTCCATACCCATCGTATGAGATCCAGTTCTGAGGGCCTTCTGTGGTTCTTGTTAGGTTGTGGGTAAAGTTCTCATTATGAAAAGTGAGGTTACAGGGAACCAGGCAGAGGGCCTTTTCAGTAGTCACTCCCACCCTGTGGAACGCTCTCCCATCAGATGTCAAGGAAATAAACAACTATCTGACTTTCAAAAGACATCTGAAGGCAGCCCTGTTTAGGGAGGTTTTAATGTTTGATGCTTTGCTGTGGTTTTATAATTTGTTGGAAGCCTCCCAGAGTGGCTGCAGCAACCCAATCAGATGGGTAGTGTTGTGACGTGGGGTTTGTGATTTCAGCTCTCTTGACATAATATGCTGGAGACAGTTCTCTAGTAACACTTCTTTATTAAAGTAAACAAGACTGAGGTCTGAGGAGAGCAAAGCTACATTTATAGCAGGGGTTCCCAAACGTCCTCTAAATCCGGCCCACGGACGGTCCGGGAATCAACATGTTTTACATGAGTAGAAGGTGTCCTTTTATTTAAAATGTATCTCTGGGTTATTTGTGGGGCATAGGAATTTGTTCATATATTTTTTTCGAAATATAGTCCGGCCCCCCACAAGGTCTGAGGGACAGTGTACCGGCCCCCTGCTGAAAAGGTTTGCTGACCCCTGATTTATAGGGACAGGGGACTAGCTAGAAAGGGATACATTTTGGAGGGAACAATATCAGGCAATCCCAGTGCTGCCTTTTGGAGGAAACCAATAAGACATAGGATCCAAATACAGCAGTTTAAATGAACCAATAGTAGCTGTACCCTCTGGAACCAAAAGGCAGTTACTTTATCCTAATGCAAATACAGACAATAATAATACAGATATAAAATCCTTTGACTCAATACACAACAGGTGGCATATTATTATTATTATTATTATTATTATTATTATTATTATTATTAAACACCTCACTGGCACATCCCCTCCCTGCTTGTTTTTATCAGCCATGAGAGTTGAGAGCCTTACTCATTCAAATTCATCCAACACAACAGGTCTAGATGGTGTTCTGGAGACCTCTGGAAAGTCATTTGCAGTAACAGTGGTTATAAGCAATTTTATCCACAAAATGATTTGCAAACAGGCCAATACATATCTAGATGAAGCTGCTGGGGGTGGCCATTAGGAGATTTTCTGTTACACTAAAATTGAGGGAGATTGGCAGTTTTCTTTTCAGCCTCTTTCCTAATGATATCCCAACATGGAATTTAACTTTTTCAAGGATTACTAGGTCAACATCTTCATTGAGATACTCACCACAACTCCAAGGTCTCATTCCTGGTCACACTCTTCATACCCCTGAACATATAGAGTTAGAGTGCACAACTGTTTGTAGATGTCATGTCGAGAGCCAGTGTGGTGTAGTGGTTAAGAGCGGTAGACTCATAATCTGGGGAACCGGGTTTGCGTCTCCGCTCCTCCACATGCGGCTGCTGGGAGACCTTGGGCTAGTCACACTTCTCTGAAGTCTCTCAGCCCCACCCACCTCACAGGGTGTCTGTTGTGGGGGAGGAAGGGAAAGGAGTATGTTAGCCGCTTTGAGACTCCTTCGGGTAGTGATAAAGCGGGATATCAAATCCAAACTCTTCTCTTCTTCAATTATTATTTTGCCCCAGTGTGCATGACTTCAGGCTTGCTTGCACTGAATTTGCATTTCACTATTTACTGTCCATTTGCCCAGTTTGTAGAGATAATTGAGGTCTCACCATTCACATTCCTACAGCACTCTCATAACATGATAAATTCTGCCGCGTGGATAGGAGGAGAGAATAGGCAAGTAGGCAGGCTGCAGTGTACAATCCAATCTCTCTTTTATTTTTGTAGATTTCCACAACCATGTGGCCTGTTTGTTAGCACACTCTCTGCAGGCTCCTAGAGTCTGTGTTGGGCTATCACATGTTTTTGCTTGCAGCATTGGTTTGGTGCTTTTTTCTTTTTCTTTTTTTGGGGTACTGTTGAAAAGCTTGGAGAAACATATGCTGCCTTTGGAAAGCATGTTGAAAGAAACAGGATACTGACAGTGACTGGTGTTCCCTGGCTGTTTAGAATGCAATCCATACAAGTATCCTTAGCATAGTTTGTTTAGATGACTGATTTTATGTGGCAGCTGCACTTTATATTGTATAGAAGGAGTGTCTTTGAAGCAAAGTGAATGGGGGGAAAGGCAACCTGTTATTGTGTTGAAGCAGTATAGACAGTAAAAGTAGCATGCATATCAACATCAACCCACATTCCTTCTGAGAAAGCTGTGGTTATAATAAGAGCATTTCCTTATCTGGATGTGTGAGGGGAAAGGGGTCTCTCTATATATTTATTTCTAAGCCTGCACCATATTACACTTTATATATCAGAGTTGTAGGAAATCTATTTAGCAATTATGACAGTTCTAAAACTTAGGGTTCTAAAACTTAATTATGACAATTATGGCAATTATGACAGTTCTAAAACTTAGGGTTCTAAAACTAAAACTTAATGTTTGATGGATTTCTGTATTTTAATATTTTGTTGGAAGCCGCCCAGAGTGGCTGGGGGAACCCGGCCAGATGGGCGGGGTATAAATAATAAATTATTATTATTATTATTATTATTATTATTATTATTATTATTATTATTGGGGTGGTCTCCCCCAGGCCAACACAGCAGAGGCGAATTTAGAGGAGCACAACTGGTTTGGTTGCACTGGGCACAGAGCCTCAGGAGCATCACAACTATGATGCATAATGGAAGGCGAGAGGCGGGGGGGCCACTGAATTTTGGCATCACATAGGGCACCACTGAAATTTAAGACCCCAAGGTCCATCACTAAGGACAGGATACGTGATACGAATTACTCAAGGTTCCAGGAAAAGAAGGGATCCTGAGGCAGGTGAAATCTTCCTTCCTCAACCAGTGAAGGCCTAGATACATTGGCTGCCCCGTGGTATGAAATCTATGGCTGCACAGATTTTGTGCAATCATTCGTAGTTATGCACATGCAAATCGCATACATAAACAATCCCAACCATGTTTGGGAAGAAGGAAGCTCAGGAGAAGCTGGTGCTCCCCCCCCTTCATGTTCTGTGTATTATTTTAGGAGGGGGTCAGGGATGCCCTATTTCCTTTCCATACCCAACTAAAGATTGCCTGAAGATATAGTCTATAGATACAGATATAGCCTACGGATCAGGAGTCTACGCACAAGAGTTAATGAGAATCTCTGAATGCTTACTTGGAAAATGTATCATTTGAGGTTATGAGAGGAGGCTACGAGGTACAGCAAATTCTTCTCTTCCCCATTCATTATGCCCCATGCCTTTTCACCTTCAAATCCTTAAACCTGCTGGTTTCATGTCGCACTCTCATCTGTTACTAGCTGGATGCTTCTGTTCTCTTTTCCGTCCCCCTCCTTGCCTGGGGAATCATGCCATTCTCTGTTCAGCTGAGCATCTAGCTTGCTATTGTTATCAATAGTCAATTGTGGTGGTAGCAGCCGTAGGAATTTGTTGGCGCCATCACCATCATCATTGTTGGAGCAGTACTGGCAGTAGTAGAAGAAGAAAACTACAAGCCACGTAATAGCGCCTTTGGGATTTGATGTGGAGTGCTCTCTTTTCTATGCACACAACAAGGAAGGGACAGTAAGAACAGCTATAAGTACCTGAGTGTGGGACCATGATTTCACATATAAAAGCAAAGCAAAGCATTGTGAAATCAGATATACCCAAATAAGCACAGTGCATCAGAGTTGCGACTTCTGTAGCCCAGTTTCTTACTAAGTCCCATCTGTGAAACTGTCAGCCCTCTCTGTGTATTTCTGCCTCTTTTAGTTCTCCCCGTTCTTCAGCTGCAGGACTATTGCCTCCTGCAAACTTGACTTGGAATTTCATTTCAACAGCAGGAGAGCAATCTGCAGATATTATCTTTACTCCTGTCATTAGCTTCCATTGATGAAACATCAACTTGCCACCTGGACTATGAGCCAGTCATCCAGCAAAGAGAGGGCAATTAGGCAAAACCCATAGCAGCACATTGTCTAAATAGCGGACCATATCCCAAAGCACAGGGTAGCCAGAGGCTATCCAGCTGACCACTGAACTACATTCCCAAAGGTGGTCATTCTGAATCTAATTCACATGCAGCTATTACTTTCTTATAGCCACAGGCTTCCCTAACGTTTACTGTGCATAAATATTTAGTCTTATTGAAACTGGGCAAGAATGAATGCTCAGAAAGAAGGAAAATGTATAAATGTTTCTGGCTGTATTTAAAGGGTTATGGAAGCTACTCGGTTTGTAAGATAAGTGTTGATTTAGTATAAAAAGAATTACTTTTTATGTGCATTATTTAATATGATTTTTTCTAAAAAATAAAACAACTGCTATGATGTAATGGTCAAATTACTAGCATAGTAAAATTTAAGCAAACTGCACAACCGCTGTAGCACCTTAGAGGATATTGCACCCTAAAAGTTAATAGGAGCTTTGATTAGCTGGCAGTGCTTTATCAACAGTTGTTTGCTCTGCATTACTTTCTCCAAAAGGCATTGATTGTACTTTATTAGCACTTTCCTTTCACAAGAAGAATGTAGAAAAATGAAAAAGCAAAGAGCCGTGATGAGATGTAATCTTAGGCAGATGGTGGAGAGCTGCAAAACAAATTTTCCTCTGGAAGTAAATAGGGAAAGGGAGCCTCACAGTGTGTGGCTGTTGGAGACGAGGGTCCTGTTTGAAATGAACAGATTAATTGGGCACGTAATGATGTATAAAACTGCCCTGGGTTAACTCAGGCATACCTGGGGATATGTAATGCAGAATTCAAGCCAATTTAGCATCCATTATATGTTCACAGGAGTGATGGGTGAATATGAGCCGAAAATAGAAGTGCAGTTCCCAGAAATGGTTCCATCTGCAAAAGGAACAAATGTGAGACTGGAATGCTTTGCGTTGGGAAAGTAAGTTTTCGCCTTTCACTCATTCCGATGTACTAAAACAGTTTGCAGGTTGTTAGGGCAAAATCAAGTAAATTGTGGGTATTCTGCTTCACACCACCTCCATTAACTCTAATGTTGTCTCTCTTGGCTTACAGCGCTCATTCAAGCCCCTCTCAGATTGACCACTCTGTGGACTTTTCATTTTGTTTTACTATGAAATAATGCAAATGCACATTCACATTCACATTGTTACTTCGAATTACTATCACTTGGTCTATAGAGTGGTGCCTCGCAAGACAAATTTAATTCGTTCCACCGGTCAATTCATTTTACAAAAAAATTGTCTTGCGAAGCACCGTTTCCCATAGGAACACAGTGAAATTTAATTAATGTGTTCCTATGGGCTCCGGGGGACTGACTGGCGGCGGCGCTTGCTTGATTGGCTCGGGGAAGCCAGGCGGCGGCAGCGCTGAGAAGACCAATCCCGGGCGGCTGAACCAAGGGCAAGCGCAGCGCGCGGGGCGAGCAGGAGAAAGTGTGCGGCGGCTGCGGCGCTTGAGAGGGCCGGCCCGGTCCAAGGGCGAGCGTCGCACACTTTCTCCCACTTGCCTAGGTGGCGACGGCGCTGAAGCGCCCAATCCCGTGTCGACCTGAGGGTGAACGCCCTCCGGCCGGCCCAGATCGACCCCCTCAGCGCCGCAACCGCCATGCGCTTTCTCCTGCTTGCCCCCATGTGCTGCACTCGCCCTCAGGCTGGCCCGGGATCAGCCGCCTCAGCGCCGCCACAGCCAAGGTGAGGGGAGAAAGCGGGGCTGCCGCCTCCTGCCTTCCACTTGGCGAACCAGAGCAGCGCATGGAAACGCCATTTACCTTTCCGCTTGGAGCAGTACCTGTTTATCTACTTGTACTTTCACGTGCTTTCGAACTGCTAGGTTGGCAGGAGCTGGGACCGAGCGACGGGAGCTCGCCCCATCACAGGGATTTGAACCGCCGACCTTCTGATCAGCAAGCCCTAGGCTCTGTGGTTTAACCCACAGCGCCACCTGCGTCCCTAGGGACCTTAATGTATCAGTTGATAATACCTACTTTGGCTGCAGCTGCTTAGAAAACAAAAGCTGATGTCAATAGTGAGTTATTCAGTGGAAAGTCAACATGTTATAGCAGTGAAAAAGGAAAATTCAATGTTGGAAATAATGTGGAAGGTATTTAATATAAAGGAAGTATCATAATGCCATTATACCAACCTGTAGTATAGCTTTGGACCACAGGGGACAATTCTGGTAAATTGATCTGAAAAAAGTGACTTCCAAGTATCCACTGGTGTGAGTAAACTGTGTAGGCCATTACCTTTACCTTGCTTGTGAAAATCTAGATACATCAAACTGGCTGCTGAACGAAACGCAGTGGACAGATTTTTTGTGTTGATCCAGCAAGGCTCTTCATATAAATGCACACAGCAATCACTCATCTTATTGGGGTGGGGGCAGGGGCGGGGCGGTGTTCCAATGGTAACATGTATACCCAAAAATTGTGTATGGTCAAACCCTTGGAGCTGCCCTGTGGCCAGCAGGTTGTGGGGAGTATGCTGAGTGGGCCTTGTCCTGTAAGTAAGGTAGAAAGTTAAAAGCTTTTTTGCATGCTTGGTCCACTTGGGTTATCCAGTGGGGAAAGGGCTTTTAAACTCACCACCTGACTTGGGACAAGAGGGGGCAGAGGCCTGCTTGCTCGGATGCTCCTGTGAGATCTTGCAGAGACTTGAATTGTCCCACGGGATCTCGCGAGGGTATTCCTTAGCCTTAGCCTTCAAGAGCTTCTGTGCCAAGTGAGCCTTTTCTGAGGCTCCCATAATTAGCTTGGGCAGCTTTGAAAACTCTGGGCCCCTCTTACATCACAGATATTATAACTAGTTATTGCTAGAAATGGTTTTTTTTTGGGGGGTGGGGCTAGTCGTTTTGTGGCTGTATTTGCAATGATGTGTTTTATATATATATAAATGAACTTGTCTGTCCATAGCAGCAATTAAAAGAGTGCAGCCTTTACCATCAGGATTTTCTCCCTTCTGTTGTTGATAAACAGCCCAGTTCCTACGATCACCTGGAGAAGAGCCGATGGAAAACAGATCCCCAAAAAAGCTCGGAGGCACAAATCAAGCAGCATCCTGGAAATCCCAAACTTTCAGCAGGAAGATGCTGGCCTGTATGAATGCGTGGCTGAAAATGTGAGAGGGAAGAACGTGGCCAGAGGCCAGCTGACGTTTTATGGTACCCTGATTATTTACTCACCTGTTTTTCATTATAGCTGAGGCCAAAATGTGGTAAATGCTTTGTTGCACTGTCAATGTTGATTTTTCTCTTCATATTTGTCTTGCAAATAGGACTGCTCAGCAAGTGTAATTTTATATAAAATAAAAACCTCTGAGACAGGCATATTGATTGAGGCTGGGAAGTGAGGGAGAAATGAAAATGTACGTTGTAAGAAGGAGATTGGTCTGGAAGATGTAAAACGCAGTTGTAAAGCAATTTATCTGTCTTTCTTCTGCTGCATCTAGAAGAAAAACCGCATGCTCTTCTGAAAAACGATGGCTGTTTTGGCCTCAGATTTAGAGTTTTCATTTCTGGCTAGTCTTTAATCTCAATTGCCCTTTTTTTCCTCTGTATCACACTGAATTTGGGACTCATTCTTGTGTAAAAGTAATTATGGGATTTTTTCTGTATATGTCCCTGCAGATTATATGAACAAGACTGATTTTTTTAATAAAATTCCTTCCAGTAGCACCTTAGAGACCAAATAAGTTTGTCATAGGTATGAGCTTTCGTGTGCATGCACACTTCTTCAGATTGGTATCTGGTATCTGGAAGGTTTTTTTTTTGTTTCGACTACGTCAGACCAACATGGCTACCTACCTGTAACAAGGACTGAAAAAGTTTGCATTACTACAGATCCTGTAAGGATTTGTTCTCTTCTTCCTCTCTTGAAAAGAGACTGAGGGTAATGTTGTGCATAGCAGTGCACCAGACGCTTTAGAGAAGGCAGTCGAGACTGAGTATGTGCAGCTTGGCCCCCCTCCTCTTGCCAAAAGAGAAGTAGGGTCATGCTCTCCCAATTGCAGAATGGTTTGCCTCCTCTAAAGTGGCTGTTGCAACTACTTTAAAGGTTGCAATTCACAGCACAATCCCCTTCACCTCTCCTGACAAGAGAACAAGGAGAGAGATCATGATTTCTCAACAAAGATAATTTTTTCAATGGATTCACTCTTTTTTTCCCCTTTGAAAACTGTTCCTCTACACATCCCCCCACAAAACGTCATATTTTGCTGCAACCCAGCCCCCTTCCCACCAAAAATCACTGAAACCCTGCTGCAAATCTTCACTCTAGACCTCTTTCTCCCCAGGTCCTGCCACCCCACCATAAAATGCCAATTAGCATGAGAGGGCCCAATTAGCATGAGAGGTCCCAACTATATTCTAGAGTTTTTTGGACCTAGCCAGTTCCAAGACTCCTTAAAGTTGTTGGGATAGTAGGCAGGAATGTCTGTGGCCAGGACAAATCTGGGCCTCTAGGGGTTTCTTGAACATCAGGTAGGCATATGAAAGAGGCTAGGGCCAGGCTTTACTTGGATCAAGTCACTTGGATGGAAAGAGGTTGCCTGGGATTTGTGAACACCTTTGCCCAGTATTGGCCTTGAGAAAACTGTTCAATTCCAGGTTACACCAGGTTCTGTGAAGAGGATAGGTGGAAAGAGTACTTTGGGTTTGATAACACCGAAGGAGTAGTTGCCACACTGTTCTCATGCTAATGCCATCTTCGGAAATCAGCCCAGAAAATACTGTATAAGCACGTATGCATGTGTTTCATTATGCAAATAGTATAATTAGGTTTGTTCTAGGCTAGCCAATGTGGCACCCTTCATTTGTTTATGGACTACAACTACCATCATCCCTGACCACTGAGTTCAACAATATCTGGAAAGAATCACATTGGCCCAGCTGTAGTTCCATCTAGGCCCATAGGAGTGGGTGCATCAATGCACTATTAAAGACTTGTGGTGGAAAAATTCCACAAGCAATTGGCGTGGGCTTTGCATGAATTAGCAGTGAAAGAACTTTGGAGCACTTAAAAGAAAGTAAAATTTACTGTGCTTGGTTAAAGAAGTTCAGTTGTTCCACATTTATTATATCTATATGACCTGCTTGATCCCCTTATGTGCCTCTTGGCCCGCCAAATAGTGGTCCAAGATGGGTACCAACCTTTATACCTACATACTGTGATGCTGACCTTATTAGACTGTAGCACTAAGTGATAATGTTTTCCATTCCCCCCCCCCATTATGCAACCGGAATGTATTCTCCTGTTGTTTGGAGCACTTTTCTTGGCATATCTTTAGCTCACAGTAGCAACAAAAGGTAGACAGAGCAGGTTCCTTAAGCATCTTAGATCTTCTCACGTCAGACTCCTCTCTGGATGTCTCCATGTCCTTGCTAATAAAAGTGCCCAATGCGCTATAAAAGAACTGTGATTTAGCTGTAATTCCTGTATTGCAGGGGGTTGGACTAGATGACCCTTGGGGTTCCTTCCAACTCTGCAGTTCTTCAATTCCATGAGCTCTCTGTCTTGGACTTATATGTGAGAGGCTTTCAGCGCCATTCCTAACCATACAGCATGGTGAAGCAACTTTTTCAGGTGCATACAGTGAACAAAGCAGAAACACAGCTAAGTGGTATACCATCAGAGTTCAAAGGCCACAACTGCTCCAGGTCTACCCCTTCCTCAGCAACACTACAGAGACCTACCGTAGCTGTCTGGAACTAACTCTATCCAGAGCCCCATCTCTTCTGAGGTGCCGTAAAATCGGTTTGTCCTTGCTGGGCTTCTCTTGATTGCTATCAGCCATGCTGCTTGCTATTTTCATCTTTCTACTTTTAATCATTTCTGCAAATCCTAGCTTCGTACTGCTCCTTTGCGCTGTCTCCCTTGTTGTTTTGGCAGTGTTTGGTGTGTTTATTAGTATCAATTACTAAACCTGCTGTGATTTGTGACCTTTTCCTTTTTAATACTTTTTCTTTATTCACATTAACAGAAACTTCGCTATCTTTCCCTTGATACCACTAATCCTGTTTCTTTCTCAAATGGATTTCTTAACTTTTCCCACACCTTGTGGCAAATCTATTCGGGGGGCGTGGCGTATTAAGCTGTGTTTTCCTCCATCTTGTGTGTTTTCCACTTTTGACAGTCCCACAAACCATCTTTGCTCTCCGTTTAACTTGCATAAGGTAAAAGGTAAAGGGACCCCTGACTGTTAGGTCCAGTGACTGAGGGAGCCAGCGTACAGCTTCTGGGTCATGTGGCCAGCATGACTAAGCCGCTTCTGGCAAACCAGAGCAGCACACGGAAATGCCGTTTACCTTCCTGCCAGAGCAATACCTATTTATCTACTTGCGCTCCATGCTTTTGAACTCCTAGGTTGGCAAGAGCAGGGACCGAGCAACAGGAGCTCACCCCGTCGCGGGGATTGGAGCCGCTGACCTTCTGATTGCATGTTGAGGTCCCTAAAACCACCCCTCAAAATAATTCACACCACAGACAGAATTTTTGTTTTGGGTTTTGGCATGAATTTGGCCACAACTTTATTAAAATACAAAATATGTGAGTGGTTGTGTAGGCATTGGTTCTCCAACTGCCCCCTAAGGACAGAACTAAACTAGCCTTGTCAACAAGGGGAAACCCTACAGGGAGAGACAGCGAGCCGGGTGCTTGGCCCTCCCCTCAGTCTCCTAGGGGCTCTGGCATGGCCCTGGCCCCCAACCGGAGGTTACGGACACTGCATATCGAGCCCCTGTATTCCTGACCGGAATTTCCCCAACACTCAGGCATTAATTTGAGGTGCCAACACAGTCAACAAGACCCCTCATACAACCAAAATAACCAATGCCTAACGGCCAACCTTACAAGTTGTGACTATCTGCTATGCAGTAGGCAAAAAACAGATGGCACCAGCCAATCAGCCAAATGGAAAAATTCCTACCGGGCCCCTGCCAAGCAGACAACCCCATGATAGGCACAGAAGGTCAACACAGAGGCCTAAACATAGGGAGGGAGGGAGGGTGATCCGAAGAACGCGGCCAAGAGCCAAGAGGAGGAACAAATCACGTGCTTGCCTTTTATACCCCTCGCTGTCCCTCAGAAATTGAAACATGCTTTTCTCCCCAACAACAGCCCGGGTCCAATCAGAACGGTGGCCAACTCATAGCCCCCACCCCAGCAACTCAGGGGTAGTTTGTTAGGCCCCCACCGCAACACGTGCTCTCCATGAAGGAGAACCCGCATTGCCAAGCCCTAGGCTTTGTGGTTTAACCCACAGCGCCACCCATAGTACTGTTATTTATCACCTTCCTTGTTCCTGTTACCCTTTCTCTCACTTTCTGAATCATGGCTTACTTCCCCACCCCACCCCACCCCTTTCCTCCTCTGTTCCATTGAGTAAACATTGTTTACTGAGAATACCATGTTCAAGGAGGGTTAACCTCCCTCCACCCATATAAGTGTGCATGTATGGATGCCACTTTTGGATTCATCAACAATGTATTCTCTTTTGATCTAAGGATCCTCATCTAAGGATCCTGAGCATTCATCAGATCAGCCTTTCCCAACCTTTCATTTTTAGGTGTTGTTAAACTACAGTTCCCACCATCCTTTGCCATTGACCATTCTGACTAGGGGTGATGGGGGTTATAGTTCATCAGCATCAGAATACACTAAGGTTTGGATCTGTCTCTTAATCAACTTTGATTTCTTTTTACACTTATAAGTTGGTTCACGCTTGTACTTAAATGAAAAGGCAACTGATTAATTCTATAAAGGTAATAAAATTAAATAATGCAGGCCAGAACAGAATCATGTTGACAGTGCACAGTAGCACTGGCTACATTTTTTTTTTATTTCATAAAATTTATATACAATTTAATTGTATATATTTCTTTAAAATCCTCAAAGTGGGTTACAAGCGGGTAAATATGTTTCCCTTGCAGTATCAGCTTTATATTCCTGTATTTTACTTTTAAAAGTTAACCTTGTCTAGAGGTGATGCCCCACTAGCCTGCTGTAAAAGGCAATCAGTGTATAACTTGGGAGTGTTCTGTTATAGGAATAACTTGACTTCAGCTGCCTTTTAACTCTGAAAATGCAAACCACAAAAATGTCCCCCAGGTTTCATCAAAATAGCCATTCCAGACATGTCATTGTGAAAGCAGCTTGTCATAAGATCTCATATAATATCCTGCATTAGTGACAAAAGCTGAATGGTAACATCTTTAATCTTTCTTTTTTTAATGAAAGAAATATATACAATAGGGAGGGGAAAACTGCAATGCTGGCATTGTTTTTCCAAGTTGTTTCTACTGGGTCAAAAGTTCACATTCAAAGAAAGGAACACTCGAACATATTTGATATGGAAAATCAAACTTGTCACTAACAGCCTTTCTCTGTGAAATGTTCTATCATAATGCATCCCTGGAGATTAAAATCTGGCTCTAACAGTGTTACTCTTTTAAACTGAGTTACCTGCCTCTGTGAATAGCAAAGAAAGCAAAGGAAGATGAAATTCAAATTTGCCTGCTTGCTGCAGATAAACCAGACTATCTTTTTTTTGTCACCAACCATATTATTCAGCACTCGGTAAAGTTGTTGAAAGAGGTTTGCTTGTTTGTCGCTGTAATGCTGACTCTAGTTTTCTTTTGCGTGTATATATATATATATATATATATATATATATATATATATATATATAATCAGTGGCATCAACATGCTTTATGTTCAGCCTCTTTTCCTCCACCTCAGTTGTACAGTTTCATAGTTTAGCCTAGTAGCATGTGTGCAGGGGAAGCAAGTTAATAACATTGGTACACTTTAATCATCTTGGGATAGTGTGAGGAAGGAGGGCACGGACTCTTTTAAAACTGGCCAGGAGCTTTTGTTATTGTCTCTCTGCTTGGAAGATGGAAGAAAATTCCTGTTTGCTTCTGCTGCTTCAGAAGCCACAAGAGGGCCCAGACCTGATTGAAATGTAGAAACCTGCTTTGTTTATCCCCTGATTGTCTTGCAAATATATACCGTAATGCCACCTGGAAGAGAGCACTTAAAAGACAGAGAGGCCTCTGGTATCTATGACAAACTTTAGAGCTGTTTTGTGTCCCTGGTTGCTTCTGGTTAAAATCATAGTTGCTATTACAAGTTTCTGCAGGTGGTAAAGAGGTTTCACTTGGGGAGGTGAGATTTTCAGCAAAGTTCAAAGACCCACTCCTAGCTATATTTGAAATTAAATTGTGAATGTGTATCCCTCATACTTCTTTTAGCACCTCACAATAACTAGTAATGTTATAAACATGGTTCAAAGTATTAAGAATGTAAATCTGGTCCAGTAGCACTCTTCTTAAGTTCAGTATCCTGTTGCCAATAGTGGGCAACCAGACACCTACAGGAAACCCATAATGTCCCATAAGCAGGACATGAAGGCAAAAGCCCTACCCCTTTCATGCCCTCCAATAAATAGTACTCAGAAGGTACTGCTTCTGAACATAAGGTAAAGGGACCCCTGACCATTAGGTCCAGTCGTGACTGACTCTGGGGTTGCGCGCTCATCTCGCATTATTGGCCAAGGGAGCCGGCGTATAGCTTCCAGGTCATGTGGCCAGCATGACAAAGCCACTTCTGGCAAACCAGAGCAGCACATGGAAACGCCGTTTACCTTCCCGCTATAGCGGTTCCTACCGTGTTTCCCCCTTTTTAATACGTAGTCATAAAGTAAGCCAGGGCAGCAATTTTAAGCATTTGCGAAAGATAAGCCATACCCCGAAAATAAGACATAGTGTATCTCCATGCCTGCAGCAGCGCGGGCGGAGAGCTGAGCCAGCGGCCGGGCCTCTGTTGCTTCTAGCCCAGTTTCTAGTTTCTAGCCCAGCAGCTTGGAGCACCCAGGAGCACCGGAGCCAGCGGCCCTGCCTCTGCCTGGCCGAGGAGGCCTGCTGTTCCGCCGCCCGGAACCGGCTGCTGGAGCGCGCGGAGCGCCCAGCAGCCCCGGAGCCGAGCGCCAGAGCAAGCGGCCTCAGCTCCATCCAGCCGCCGCCGTCCCGCCGCGCGGAAACGGCTGCTGGAGCGCACGGAGCGCCCAGCAGCCCCGGAGCCGAGCGCCAGAGCAAGCGGCCTCAGCTCCATCCAGCCGCCGCCGCCCCGCCACCCGGAAATGGCTGCTGGAGCGCGCGGAGCGCCCAGCAGCCCCGGAGCTGAGGGCCAGAGCCAGCGGCCTCGCCTCCACCCGGCCGCCGACGCTCCGCCGCCCCGCCGCCCGGAAACGGCTGCTGGAGCGCGCGGAGCGCCGAGCAGCCCCGGAGCTCAGCGCCAGAGCCAGCGGCCTCGCCGTCGCCGTCCCGCCGCCTGGAAACGGCTGCTGGAGCGCGCGGAGCGCCCAGCTGCTCAAAGCGCCCAGCAGCGCTCAGACAGCCCAGCAGCATGGCGCGCAGTGCCCAGCAGTGCCCCGAGCCAGCAGCCTGGCCCGGCCAAGAAGACCTTAAGGTGCTGTAAAAACTGTAATAACGTAAAAAAAATAAGACATGCCACCAAAAATAAGCCACCCTGTGGTTTTTTGAGGGAAAAAAGCAATAAGACGGTGTCTTAAAATGTGGGAAACACGGTATTTATCTACTTGCATTTTGATGTGCTTTCGAACTGCTAGGTTGGCGGGAGCTGGGACCAAGCAACGGGAGCTCACCCCGTCACAGGGATTCGAACCGTCAACCTTCTGATCAGCAAGCCCTAGGCTCAGTGGTTTAGCCCACAGCGCCAGCTGGGTCCCTACTTCTGAACATGTTGTTGTTTAGTCGTTTAGTCGTGTCCGACTCTTCGTGACCCCATGGACCATAGCACGCCAGGCACTCCTGTCTTGCACTGCCTCCCGCAGTTTTGTCAAACTCATGTTCGTAGCTTCGAGAACACTGTCCAACCACCTTGTCCTCTGACGTCCCCTTCTCCTAGTGCCCTCAATCTTTCCCAACATCAGGGTCTTTTCCAAGGATTCTTCTCTTCTCATGAGGTGGCCAAAGTATTGGAGCCTCAGCTTCACGATCTGTCCTTCCAGGGAGCACTCAGGGCTGATTTCCTTAAGAATGGATAGGTTTGATCTTCTTGCAGTCCATGGGACTCTCAAGAGTCTCCTCCAGCACCATAATTCAAAAGCATCAATTCTTCGGCGATCAGCCTTCTTTATGGTCCAGCTCTCACTTCCATACATCACTACTGGGAAAACCATAGCTTTAACTATACGGACCTTTGTCGGCAAGGTGATGTCTCTGCTTTTTAAGATGCTGTCTAGGTTTGTCATTGCTTTTCTCCCAAGAAGCAGGCGTCTTTTAATTTCGTGACTGCTGTCACCATCTGCAGTGATCAAGGAGCCCAAGAAGGTAAAATCTCTCACTGCCTCCATTTCTTCCCCTTCTATTTGCCAGGAGGTGATGGGACCAGTGGCCATGATCTTGGTTTTTTTGATGTTGAGCTTCAGACCATATTTTGCGCTCTCCTCTTTCACCCTCATTAAAAGGTTCTTTAATTCCTCCTCGCTTTCTGCCATCAAGGTTATGTCATCTGCATATCTGAGGTTGTTGATATTTCTTCCGGCAATCTTAATTCCGGCTTGGGATTCATCTAGTCCAGCCTTTCGCATGATGAATTCTGCATATAAGTTAAATAAGCAGGGAGACAATATACAACCTTGTCGTACTCCTTTCCCAATTTTGAACCACTCAGTTGTTCCATATCCAGTTCTAACTGTAGCTTCTTGTCCCACATAGAGATTTCTCAGGAGACAGATGAGGTGATCAGGCACTCCCATTTCTTTAAGAACTTGCCATAGTTTGCTGTGGTCGACACAGTCAAAGGCTTTTGCATAGTCAATGAAGCAGAAGTAGACGTTTTTCTGGAACTCTCTTGCTTTCTCCATAATCCAGCGCATGTTTGCTATTTGGTCTCTGGTTCCTCTGCCCTTTCGAAATCCAGCTTGCACTTCTGGAAGTTCTCGGTCCACATACTGCCTAAGCCTGCCTTGTAGAATTTTAAGCATAACCTTGCTAGCGTGTGAAATGAGCGCAATTGTGCGGTAGTTGGAGCATTCTTTGGCACTGCCCTTCTTTGGAATTGGGATGTAGACTGATCTTCTCCAATCCTCTGGCCATTGCTGAGTTTTCCAAACTTGCTGGCATATTGGGTGTAGATATTGCATATAACCATCTTGGCTGAAAGCCATTAATACCCTTTTAAATCTACTTGATCTAGTAGCCCTCACCAACCTTTGTGGCAGCAAATTTCATAAATGAATTATAGGTTGCATGAAAAAATGCTTAATTTATATGTCCTAAATCTCCTGCCAGTTTCATTGGATGACCCAAGTTCTATTATTATGAGAGAGAAATGTATTTCTCAACACCATGCACCAGTTGCCTTTTTCCAAACTAAAAGCCACTTAGGCTTAAGTCCGGGGACACTTCCCCTATGGTTAGTTCCATAATCAACTGTTCCGGGACACCATATTTTAGGGTGTTCTAGGAATTCTACCTCTTTCTTGTGACTCTGTATGAGGCTAATTGAAGTCAGCCATCATTACAACATTTTCTTCTCCATCTCAAGATTCCTTCAGTTTTTTGGTCAACTATGTCCTTAGTACACAATTATTTTTGTGACTGGTGTTCCCACTCACAGAGATTCTGTGAAAAAGTATTTTCCTTTTAAGTATTCTAGCTCTCAGCCAGTTACCAAACCTAATGTTCTGTAATAGTAAGGATCCATTACTGTCAAATTGGTTACTGTATATGGTTTTATATTGTCCTTCCTTTTATATGTTTTTGTTGAACTGTCAGAACTGAAAAGGGAAGGTTCCTCCAAGCAGGCAAAGCTTTGTATCCTCATCTATACTGTGCATCTGAAAAAAACGTACACTAACCTCAACTCTATTTTTAGTCTGCCTGAACACAGAATTTAACCTTGGTGATCCCTTGCAATAAAGTAAAGGTTTCATTCTATCTCATTTAGAAGTACAATAGAGCCTCTTATGAGGCTTATGGGAACTATCTGAGCTAATTCTAAAAGAGCTGATCCTGATCTTGCAAAACAGCATCAGAGTACCGTGTTTCTCATATTATAAGACATGTCTTATATTTATTTTTTCCTCAAAAAAACACACTATGGCTTATTTTCAAGGGATGTCTTATTTTTTTCCTCCTCCTCCTGCCGCGGCCGGCATTGCTGCTGCTCCTATCACTATGTCTTATTTTCGGGGTATGGCTTATATTCCTTGAATGCTTAAAAATCCTGCTATGGCTTATTTTATGGGGATGCCTTAAAATATGAGAAACAGGGTAATGAAGTTGTTTGAATTGCTGTGGTTTAAAATATATATTCCAAAGGGGGAAAGGAAACAATTATATCTCTGGCTATAGTTTCACAAAAGTCAGTGTGGTTCATTCCTCACTCCTTTGGTGTGAACATGTGTGTGATAAGAATATGCAACATTATGAGGTGTGACTGGTATAATGAAATTTCCTGCCCTGCTTACAAAGATGCATATAGACTGAGACATTGTGAAGCAATCAAAAACTTGGAAAATGTTGGGTTTTTTTAGTAGGTTTACATTGTTGGCAGGCCTAGTTTTACCGAAGTAGCCAAAAGCTTTCCTGATGATATCCATGGATCTAGTGAAAGTTTCCATTTCAGTTATTACTGGGTCTGCAATGCAGTTAAAGGAATTTTAATTATTGAATCAATAGATTTTTATTCAGTTAACCAAACAAATCTGTCAATTCAGTTTTGCATAAGATTGCATTTACATAAAGCTAGGTAAAAGGTAAAGGGACCCCTGACCATTAGGTCCAGTCGTGACCGACTCTGGGGTTGCGCGCTCATCTCGCATTATTGGCTGAGGGAGCCGGCGTACAACTTCCAGGTCATGTGGCCAGCATGACAAAGCCACTTCTGGCAAACCAGAGCAGCACATGGAAACACCGTTTACCTTCCCGCTGTAGCGGTTCCTATTTATCTACTTGCATTTTGACGTGCTTTCGAACTGCTAGGTTGGCAGGAGCTGGGACCAAGCAACGGGAGCTCACCCCGTCACAGGGATTCGATTAAAATGCAAATACAATATTAACTCAGCATTCATTGGATTACCTTTGTCCCCACACTCTGATACTATTTCTCCAGGAAGGATCAAGGTGTCATGTGCATGATTCCTAATTTTTATCAATAATAATAATAATAATAATAATAAATTTTATTTGTACCCCACCCTCCCCAGCCAGAGCCGGGCTCAGAGCAGCTAACATCACATAAATAACACAGTATACATAAAAACAGTATACATAATTAATTCAGACAAATCAAAATCTGGACAAACGTCACTTATCAGGTTAAGATTGAGTGGTTAATACTTTAACTATCTTTAGCATCTGAATACTTTAGCATCTGGTATTCATAGATATATGTCTTATTGTTTACTGTCATGATTAGGCAACAGCATACAAATTCACTTGCTATATATGACAGCAAAGATGCATCTGGTATCCCAACAATGGCAAATCAGGAACTTCCAATGATCGGCCCTCTACACAAGATGCCGCTGGGTTGTTAAGACATAAGACATCTTATTTCAGTGCCTTTCTCTCTCTCTCTCTCTCTCTCTCTCTCTCTCTCTCTCTCTCTCTCTCTCTCTCTCTCTCTCACACACACACACACACACACACACACACACACCTTTCCCCTTACAAGAAAAGATTGACAGCAATGCACATGACCAGCAGGACACATAGACACACAAAAGCAGGAGACATGCATGTTGATGCATCCATTCTCCCCCTGCTAACATTAGGAAACAAGGGAGCTTATCAGAGCTAAAGAAAGAGATGGAGCAATACACACATATCTCACACACACACACAGTCACACACAAGACCCCTCATGTTGAATGACTGCACACACAGACATACACAGCACAGTATAGCATCCTGTTCCCAGCTATAGCCAGATAGATGCATAAGCCACCCACTTGTATCCTATATAATAATATGCAAGTGTCTCTTCCGTGTGTCCCTGGGTTACTGCGCATGTGCCCCAGGGACACAGGGATTGGACAGCAGAGACAGCACGTGCGCACTCTCCCCCCCGCCTCCTCCAACCGCCGCTCCCGGCCGGACACCGCCTCACTGCAGGGCACGTCAGGGAAGCAAGGGTGGAGGCCGGCGGAGACCTCCTCCTCACAACCCTCCCTGGCCCGTAAGAGGAGCGGCGGGAGGCCGCGAAGCAGCGGCAGCGAGGTAGGCATTTGTGTCCCGCGTCCTTCCTGTCGGCGGCTGGGGGGCAGGAACGGAAAGCACTGCTTTCTCCTCCTCCGTTCCTGCCCCCCTGCCGCCGACAACAAGGACAGGTCCCAGGGTTCGGAGAAGCGCTGCGCAAGCGCTTCTCCGAACCCCAGGATTCTAGCGCCCGTTATTGAACGGGCTGAAATACACTAGTATACAATAATATACAATAATAGTCTTGAAGAGTAATATACAAGAGTATATACAATAATAGTCTTTAGAAGAGTTTCCATGTGTCCTCTTTTTCCAGAACACATCCTCTTTTCCAGGGGTAAAATTTCTGTCCAGGTGGATTTTTTTCAATTTGCCAAAATGCCTCTGGCCATATTTTCTGGATGAGACATAGACCTACGGTAACTGGTGGCTGAAGACTTGCTTTCCTCTTCTCTTCTCCTGCCCCACTCAGCAATACATCACAGCTTCTATAGCCTACAAATAGTAGGGGTATTTAAAATGAGAGTCGTCAAAGCATCCTCTGTTTTCGCTCTTCAAAATATGGCAACTCTGAATTCATGGAGGTGAAGACTACCAGTGGTTATTAGCTATGATGGCTATGCTCTCCCTCCACTGCTGGAGACAGCAATGCCTTTAAGTACCAGTTGCTGGAAACAATGGGAAAGGGAGAGTGTTCTGCTCCCTTGTTTCCCACAGGCATCCAACTGGCCACTGAGAACAGGATGCTGAACTAGATGAGCCACTGGCCTGATCCAGCAACCTCTTCTTATGACTTCTCAGTAGTGAAGTGAAATTATATATTTCACTTATTCAGCAATAAGTGAAATATATAATGATAAAAATAAATGTTTACAACTTCTGGGTATATGACTCAAAGGCATATATGTCGTCGTGATTTGTGGGGAAAAACAAAATCACTGAAGCTGATAATACGTACTTTTTTATTTTATAAAATTTAATTTTTGGACCCAAGGACATGAGTTGTAATAGTGCTTTTATAGACAAGGATGCCTATTATTGTACACTTCACACTTGCTGGAAAATAGCCTTGGACTGAAGAATGCATGTTTTGACAAGCAACTTCAGGTAGCTCTTTGAATCCATAGATTATCTTGCTCTGTGCAGATCTTTTTGTTGTCTCTAGAATTGTCCTTTATAATACTGAAGAAGTACGGCGATATAAGCTTTGTGTGATGCTAAATCTGTCAGTTGTAGTGTGTTGCTTTCTTATTAAAGAAAACCTGGGGCGTATCCTATTTATTACGTTTGTCAATCTGTTTCTCTCTCACCCCACCCTATCCCACCCCACTTCTGAATCTCTTTAAGTCTTATTTTCTTGGCATATTTAAGTTTCTGAGCTAAGGTTCCTCAGCTTTCTTTTTTCTAAATCTGGGATAATCTGTACTGTACATTTGGAATTCAGCTGCCATTAACTTTAGTTCTTATTACAATTAATTCACCCAAAGGAGCCTGAACTATTCAAATAGATCCTTGCTGCTTGTTCCTTGTTGGATTTATCAGGACGCGGGTGGCGCTAGAGCCTAGGGCTTGCCGATCAGAAGGTCGGTGGTTCAAATCCCCACGACGGGGTGAGCTCCCGTTGTTTGGTCCCAGTTCCTGCCCATCTAGCAGTTCGAAAGCATGTCAAAGTGCAAATAGATAAATACCGTAGGTACTGCTCGGGCGGGAAGGTAAATGGCGTTTCTGTGCACTGCTCTGGTTCACCAGAAGCGGCTTAGTCATGCTGGCCACATGACCCAGAAGCTGTATGTGGACAAATGCCAGCTCCCTCGGCCTATAGAGCGAGATGAGCGCCGCAATCCCAGAGTCATCAGCAACTGGACCTAATTCTCAGGGGTACCTTTACCTTTACCTTTTTAATGCTGATAGCAGAGATGGATTTAAAAGTAGCAGCAGCATGTTGGTATTCAACCTGACACTTCTTGTTTATCAAGCTTTTGCTGCTTAATTCTACCCTTGCAAACCTTCCTCTGATCTCATCTAAACCCCTGGGGGATTTTAAAAGTGGTTGTCCTTTGTTGAAGAAATCTGAAATTGTTTTATCTGATTATAGGGAGACACAGCATTGTAAAATACCCAGGTTCATAGAGACCTCTGCTGGCATAGAACATACATATTTCTTTAAGCTTTGGACAATTGTGTGTGCAGATTTCAGTCACTATTCATTATGCTCAATTATCTATTGGACTCAGAAGCTTCTATACGGGGCTCACAGTAGTTTGCCATTCCAGGGACAGTTTAGCTGTCTAGTTTCTCTGATGTGGCAGGCTGAGATGTCCCCAGAACATTCACTGTCACTTGTGTTTGTTATCTGAACACAAAGTAATAGCAGTCTTATAAACTTGAAATATATCTCTTTGGAGGCTACAGGGGGGAAACATCCCCTGGGAGACTGTTTTAAGTTCCACTTATTTCCCTAAGTTAAATAAGTGGTTAAATCTATTTCATTGCAATTAATGGGACACATAATATCCTTAGCTTTGGCTGGATTACGCTCATATATTTTCCTCTCAAATATGTTGCATGGGGATATTAGGGTGTTTCTATCTATCCCCTAGTTTGAATGAATGGTATTCATGGTTTACTCAGGGTAGACCCATTGAAATTAATAGGCCTAACTTAGTTAAGGTGACTTCTCTGAGTAAAAATTGGTTGAATACCACCCACTGTCTACAGAGCGTGGAACAAGATGGAAAATTAATTCTGATTTCTCATAGTTTGCACATTGAAGCACTTTAGATTTGAGAGTAGACCTAAGTGCTTATGGTTTCTGCAGGTTGGAATTTGATGCATGTAGTTTGCCACACATATAGGGTATATTTGTTTTCTTAGGTACAAACATATTTGATATCCGGACTGGGCTGCATATTTATTCTCCTATCTGGCAGGTCATTATGCTAAAGAAACATACAGCTTTCCTTATACTGCTAATAGGGAGCACATATACACTAATAATGGTTTACAAGGTTAGCTGATATAGATTCTCCAAAGGATATTGGGAATTGTAGCTTAGTGCCAGTTCTGAGAATTGTGATTTTCACAAACCCTTTGAGCCCTCAGTTTCAGGGTTTCCTGGGAGAAGGGGATATCTATTAGTTGGCAGTCTATATATGCCCAGTTGAGCACATTTAAACCAATGAGTACACTGAATTAATGCAATGGGGGAAGCCATGAAGCTAAAGCATTATTGCTACTAATATCTGCAAAAAGGAAAAAAATCTTTCCTTATAGATCCAATTCACTTTCAAGAACAGACAATGACATGATATTTGAATGCGGTATTATATAAATGTGTATGTTAGGAAGAAAGGCATTTGAAGGTTAATGGCACACAGAAAAGAAACACTTGCTTAAGAAGAGTGTTGCTGTCTTCCTTGCAGCTCCTCCAAACTGGATTCAGAAAATAAGCGATGCTCATGTGGCCATGGAAGAAAGCATATACTGGGAATGTAAGGCAAATGGGAGACCGAAGCCTTCTTACAGCTGGCTAAAGGATGGCGAACTGCTTCTCCCTCAGGTATGAGTAATATTCAGGCTTGGTGTCCTTGGTGCTTTTGAGTTGGGTGACAAAACTTGAAAGGATTTGTTGTGAAGTGGTGACCTTTTTCATCTCTGTATAGTTTGTTGCTGTTGAGGAAAAAGAAATTAATGGAACCAAGTGGCCTTAAAATTCCATCTGTCCCATTGCAGACTTCCTTCCCTGCTGAGTGAATGTCACAGAATCACCTTGAGCTTTCCTTGTAGTTAAAACAATGACACTTCAAGCCATACTTTTCAAAGGCAGAAATTACCCTCAGGCACCTAATTCCCAGCCAAATGTTCAATGGAAGTTAGGCATTTAAGTCCCACTTTCTGCCTTTGACAAGCGTTTCTCTGAATCAACTGGAACTTAGAAGCTGTGGGACTCATTTCCAGAGGACATTTGCTATGAGAAGAAGGGTACATAAAATGGTTGTATATTTTTATACTCTGTACAACTCTGTAGGGGAAGGAAAAGTAATAATAGAAACGCTAGTTAAGGTGTAAGTGTGAACTGTGAAAAGAGTGAATGGGAATATACTTACTCAGGCTGTATAGAACACCTTCCCTCCATTTCCATTTTTGAGCTTCTAATTTTTAATTGAACTTTATGGGAGGTAAACAAGCCCTCTGGTCTGTAATAGTAACCCCATTCAACTTCTTCAGATCTCTGCTAGAGCTGACAACAAGGGAGTTGACCTACCATTAGCAGTGGCAGAATGAACTGCCTAAAGATTAATGATCTATGGAAAAGGAGGAAATCTCATTAGCACCCTTTCCATTCCATGTCTCACCAGAGGAGATCCTTTCAGGCCTTGAATGTCTCAATTATATAGGGCATATAGATATATAGGCAAACTAGGCAAATTATTCACTCTCCGTTATCAGAGTGACCAGCTTTTTATTTTTTTTAACCTGCCCTTTGATGAGTTGCCTAGATTCAATCAAGCTCTAGTAAAGATTATGCAAACATAAATTGCAACCCCACAGCCAAGTAGAAAGTCAGTCAGTTTTTTAAAAAAATTATATTAGTTATATGTTTCGTTGTTAAAAGTACACCCAAATGCATAATGTACACAATGCTGTACTGATTAAAACTGATAACATGAGTTCCATATCCGTAGGCTGACAAATGATTGCAGGGTCTTTTGTTCCACATGCTAATTTCACTTGCTTCATGCTGGTCACTACCAGTAGCAAATGGTCTTGAACTTAAATCACATTAGACTAAAGTAAGGATCGTTAAATGATTAACATTTACATCTTTAGGGCTTAGGGGTTTTTGATTTTTGTTTTAATTCTGGTGGGGTGAACTGCATACAATAGCTTTGCAAGACTGAATGTGATTACTATTCCCATTAACCTTCAAGGGAGCTGAAAGCTAATAGTTCTGCTGTTCCAAATCTTCTGAAGAACTTGCCTGGCATGATTAAACCATAACACACTACAGGACAGAAGCAGTATTGGATGCAAGTTTATGAAGATACTATTAATCTAAATTGGGGAGAGGCTGATATACTGTTTAAATGGCATTTATCAACTATGATATTGGTTTCCTCCATTCAGCAATTAATACAATATACAGTGGTGCCTCGCTAGACGAATTTAATTCATTCCATGGGTCTTTTCTTATAACGAAAAATTCGTCTAGCGAATCCCATAGGAATGCATTGAAATATTTTTGAAATATTTTTTGCCCATAGGAATGCATTAATTGAATTTCAATTCATTCCTATGGGAAACCGCGATTCGCTAGACGAATTTTTCATAAAACGAATTCGTCTAGCGAGGCAACCTCCGCTAGAAAAAAACCTTTCGTTAAGTGGAAATTTCGTTAAGCAGGGCATTCGTTAAGCGAGGCACCACTGTAAATGGTTTATCAATAGATGACATCATGTAATTTGTTCATAAACTTGCATTTTTAGCACCAAAGTTTATTCCCCCCCCCCCCCCGACAGGTTAAAATAAATGATATGATTGCAGCAATGTATAAATTCTAAATATTAGCTTTTCAAAATTGTGTTGTGCCTTTTGCTATTTTGCAGGAAAGAATCTTGATAGAACATGGGACGCTCACCATCACCAGTGTGAACCTATCAGACACCGGCATGTATCAGTGTGTGGCAGAAAATAGACATGGGACCATCTATATCAGCGCAGAACTGAGCGTAATTGGTGGGCTCCTTTTACTTAACAAATACTGAAAAATATGTGTTAGCCTGTTTTGCTGCCTCTAATGAAGTCCACAAATAACTAATATTTATTTTTTTATCAGAATTCATATCAGTCTAGGCAAAAAGCCCACTCAGAGCAGCTTGAGCCCTTGTCACAATGACTGTCTGCATACATGAACAAGTCATAAACACTTCATATTTGCGGTCATCATCAATCATCATCATTTTGCTTTAGCTGTTACAAATACATACTTTTGAGGGGAGAGGATAGATGATTTTATGCATAGTCTAGTACAGGCACCCCCAAACTTCGGCCCTCCAGATGTTTTGGACCACAGTTCTCATCTTCCCCGACCACTGGTCCTATTAGCTAGGGATCATGGGAATTGTAGGCCAAAAGATCTGGAGGGCCGCAGTTTGGGGATGCCTGGTCTAGTACAAGAATTTGGTGGTCAAATTGTTCAGTTGCTTAGAGCATGGTGCTGATAACAACAAGGTTTCAGGTTCAATCCCCATATGGGATAACTGCATGTTCCTGCATTGGACTAGATCAGGGGTTGTCAACCTGGTCCCTACCGCCCACTAGTGGGTGTTTCAGAATTTCCATCAAGCACTGATGGGCGGTAAATAAGTTTTACCAGCAAGAAAGATGCATTAGTGGGCGGTAGGTATAACAAGGTTGACTACCCCTGGACTAGGTGATCCTCAGGGTCCCTTCCAACTCTATGATTCTATGAATGATTCTATGAACTTCAGGGCACACAGGCATATTACAGAGGATTATGGGGAAATGTTCTAGGACAGGGCTTGACAGATTTCATTTTTGCAAGATCTTAATACAACGTTGAGGCACATTAGCCAGATTCAAGTGCAACAGAAACCCGGGGAGGGGGGGCAGAGAACAGGCACTTTTTTGCCCTGGAAATCATTTTCAGTATCAATACTGAACTTACTGCTCCTCGTTCCCCCCACCCCACAACCACGCTTTCTTAATTTCAGCAGCCTAACTTAAGAAAGGATCTTATTATCGGCCAGAAACTCTTACATATCTGTAATACTAGCCATTGCTAGTATTGCTAGTTTTGTCCAGTATAAACATCACTAAGTATTAACTGTATGTGTTATAAAAAGAACATTCTGCATTTTTGTGTGAAAAATTTATAAACAGATTGATCAAGAAAAGTAGTGTCCAATAGGCTAGGATTTCTTGGCTTGGTAGAGCTGGTTCTTATTTTCTCCTGTGCATCCATATCCAAGCTGTTAGGTCCAACTGGAACTTTAGACATGAGGAAGGGCTATAGCAGGGGTCCCCAGACTAACCGCGGGCCGCATATGACCCAAAGGCCTCTTTTATCCGGCCCACGACGACCCCCGCCGCCTGCTGCCACCACCTGTTCTTAGCGGCATGGTGGCGCGCTTCTGGGTCGACCCGGAAGTGCACTGGAAATAACGTTTGTGTGCTTGCACAAACATCCTTTCCGGTGCACTTCTGGGTCGGGGGAGGCCCATGCGCATGCACACAAACAATTTTTGGCGCTTTTTTCGACCCGGAAGCGCGCTGTCGCGCCTGTAAGAGTGTGTGCGCATGCGCACAGCTGTGCACTCCCCCACCCTCCGGCCCGCCGCGCGATCGGCACGGTGGGCACCGGCCCGAAGCCAGGTAAGTTTGGGGACCCCTGGGCTATAGCTTGCTTCAGTCCCTGGCATCTTCAGGCAGGACTGGGAAAGTCTCCTATCTGAAGTGCAGGCAATACTGAGCTAGATGGGCTCATGTAATCATAGAATTGTAGAGTTGGAAGGCATCCTGTGGGTCATCTACTCCAACCCACTTCAATGCAGAAATCACAACGATCATATTTGACAGATGACCATCCAACCTCTTCCTTAATATC